>NW_023425348.1:65602216-66920787 GCF_014108415.1 Molossus molossus
AGGTTCCTTGCCCAAGGTTGAGCTCCCTGCCCTACGCCTTCTGCATACAAAGAGTGATCGAAGTTGCAGCATAAAAGTCTTCAGCCAATACTGAAAATGTTCTGAAAAGCTTTGAAGGATCATACTAACTTCAGAATTCCCCAGAGGGTCCCCTCGAACTCCATCACAGCTCTAAGTACCCCTCTGCCGAACCCTGCTTCCTCCCCTTTCCTTTCACAAATGCTAGTTCTGAACACGTTCTTTAGTCAATGGCCTGCATATTGACTTCCAATCCAGAGTCTTCCAGGACAAAATAAGAGACATGGAATTTTATTTTTTCATATTTTATCTTTGGTGAATTATTTTTCTTCCACTAAATTCAATTTAATTCCAGAACCAAATATTTCCCATACTGATTCTAACTTTACTCAGTGTACATAGTAACTACTCATATCAACTATAGAGCAATAAAATTTGAAATGTTGAAGCTGCAATCACATTGCTGTGTAATCAGTTCACAGAATGAAAAAGCTGGGTCTTACACTACACAGGGACAGTGATAACCTCAAATTTAGACATTTTAGCTTCAGAATCATCACTGTGTTTTACAAATTTGAGTATGAAGAGACAGGATAGAAAGCAATTACAAATACCCAGAGAGGGCCTGGATGGTTTTCTCAGTGGTTAGAGCATCAGCCCATAGACCAAAGGGTCTCAGCTTCGATTCCTAGTCCAGGGCATGTACCTGGGTTGCAGGTTCAATCCCAGGCCGTGGTTGGGATAGTGCAGGAGGCAACCAATTAATGTGTCTCTCTCACATCAATGTTTCGCCCTCTCTCCCTTCCTTTCACTCTATCTAGAAATCAATGGGAAAATGTTCTCAGGTGAAGATTAACAAAAATATAAAATAAAATAAACCAGAGAGAATAATGACTGAAAAGAGTTCTGACAAGATCTGTGGCCTTTGGAAACGGCCCTTGGAGACCACTGTAAGGTGAGACCCAAGGCAGTAAGAATTCCATACATTTTACTTATCCCTTGGACATCTTACTAATTTCTCCATTAATTGAATCCAATGAGAAACAAAGGGGCAAGGAAACCTGGCAATATAATATCAGCCTTCTGTAGATCAGAGCATGATGATGAAGAATGAAGCACAGCTTTAAAAGTGAAGTAGAAAATATTAAGCACAAGTTACAAAAAGCTAAAGTTGTCACAAGTATATCTTTTTTTAGGAAAGAAGACTTGCAGTAATCATGAAGATGATGAACAGTTACCTATTGTTTATACCCCTCCCTTAATACAATGGTCACTTATTAGTGCTATCATGAAGCTCTGAAACAATATTGAATAAATGAATAAATGAATGAATGAATAACTCTATGTCCTTTATCATATAACTACAGGCTCCATTTTTATTTATTTATGGTTATTCACTTAATATGTGGGCTGGTTCTGGTTTATATATCTTCTAGTTATAACATTCAACTATGGATGGACACTGGTTGATATGCCCATCTCTCCAACCCAGGACTGATTTTATCTGTTCTTTATCTACATTTTCATTTATTTGCAATGTCTTGCATTTGGTATTTTAACTTAATTTTTAACCTGTCCACTTCTCTAAATCCCACCTGTCAATACCCTAGCTCATAAAACCATGATGTTTTCCCTGGCCTATAAAGACAGACTACAAATCTGACATCTACAAACAGTTTCACTCTGTACCTATCTGTTCTCCAAATTGGTATCCTAGTAATTTTTTTTTTTTTTTTTGTGGTACATGCCCCTAGCGGTTACAGAACCCAGGACTCTCTGGTCTGCAGGCTGATGCTCCAACCGCTGAGCCAAACTGGCCAGGGCCCTAGTAATTTTCTAAAATACCAAGAATGGGTGTGGAGTTAAGAGGCAATAAATGGAAAGTAGAAAACTAGCACACATCCTTGATAATATGAAATTTCATCCAATTCCTTAATGCTAAATGATGTAAGGAATGCTCTGGCGGAAAAAAAAAAAAATCAGACAAAAGAAACAATTTCAATGAACTTGAAGGTGTTTCATAGTTGGTAGGTCTGATGAAGACCAAGAATATCAGTGGCCAGAGATGATATAAGAGGTGAGTTCAGAGAAATAACAAGGAAATGGATCATGGATGGAGACAGACTTTTACTTTGAGTGAGATGAGAATTGACTAGTGGGTTTGATTGGTGGAATAATGTGAACTTAATTCATCTTAAATGAATCACTTCAGCTGCTGTGTTGATAAATGACTGGGGGCGGTCATTAAAAGAACTAGAAGATAAACTAATCTAGTGTGAGAAATGAAGATGTCTTGGGTTGAGGCAGTTGTAGTGGAGGTAATAAGAAGCTTTTGAATTGAGGATGGAAGGAGAAACTAAAAGAGTTCGCTGATGAATTGCAGGGGTGAAAAGAGAGATCAAGAATAATACCAGAGCTTTTTATCTTGAGCATTTGTTGTCCTGGAAGGGCTGGAGATGCCACGAGACTGTTATGGGGAAGACATGAAATTTGCAGTTTGGGAAATTAGAAGTGGAAAGAAATTAGAAGCTCGGTTTTAGATGTGCTTGTTATGTTATGCCTGTTAGAAACTCAAATGAAGATGTCCAGTGAGCCCTCGGATATATCATGTTCAGAGGAGCAGTCCAAGCTAGAATTGTATTTTTGTTGTTAATCCTCACCAGAGGATATTATTCTATTGATTTTTAGGTAGAGTAGAAGGGAGGGAGAGAGAGAAACATCAACATGAGAGAGACTCATAGATTGGTAGCCTCCTGCATGAGCCTGACTAGAGCCAGGGATCAAACCTGCAAACCAGGTACATGCACTTGACCTGGAATCAAACCTGTAACCCTTCGGTCCTCAGGCCAACACTCTAACTGCTGAGCCAAACCGGCCAGGGCTAGAGTTGTATTTTTAAAGTCATTGGCTTATAGATGTGAGGACAGTATATCATCTATGAGATTGGGTAATATCACCTAGGGATCAGTGCAAATAAACAAAAGGCCAAAGAGTGAGCTAGCAGACATGCTAATATGTATTGGTTGAGGATAAAAGGACAAACTAACAAATAATTCAAGACAGGTTAGCCAATGAGCTTGGATGAGAACCAAGAAAGACTGGTATTGCAGAAATCAAGCAAAACAGGCATTAAGGAAAAGTAATTATTTGGTTCAAATGTGGCTTATAGGGAAATAAGGGAAGGACAAAAATTGGCCTTTGGATTATAGCAACAACCTTTTGCTATCCACATTGTCTCCTCTCTTTAGCTACAATTTGTACTTCTTGTATATTCAAGTAACAATCGATCGGATGCAATTTTTCATTGTAGTAATACAAAGGGATCCCAAACTCAAGTTTTAAATTGTTGCATAATTACTCAACTACAGATTTCATTTTACATCTTTCCCTGCTTTGTGACTATCGACAGTGCATGGGTTGTAATATAAGTGAGGAGTTTCTATTTCAGGATCAAGTTGTCGGAGATGCGCTCCTTCATCTTTTTTGCTGTTTTGAAAACCATGATGAGTGGAGAAAACTTGGAATCCATGTGTTGAGAATAGATGCCCACCAGCCCTGAATTACTTACTATGTACATGATAGGAGAGAAAAATAAGCCATTATTATGGAATACCACTGTAGTTGGCGGTCATTTTATTGTAGTAGCTTAGCATGTACCTCATCTAAATCACAATCTCTGAATTTAGGAAGTTTAAATTTCAGTGAATAATGAATCACTGTAAGTGATTACTGAAGGAAGGCCAGACATAATGAATTTATTGAAAAATGTCACCAAGAATCTAAAATCATATCAGGGTCCATCCTAATATTCCCCTGGGTAAGGGCCTATTCATTTTTAAATCTTTCTATTATCTAATTTTTAAATATTTCTATTATATTCCAAGGAATCTAATAAATGTCTGTATATCATAGTCTGGTGAGAACTGGACGAATTTAGCGTCATACTTAGCTCTTATAAGAAATGTTATATAAGTAAATGCCTATGATCTTTTTCACTTATTTCCTTCTGTTAGTGTATTCCAGTGTTAATATTTTAATATATGTATCTGAGTGATGTGAGCTGAATTAGGGTAACACTCAGGCTTAGGATAATAACTCACTGGCATAGCTTTCTCTAGAAATAAAACTTAATTTGCTAAGGAATTTAGAGAATAGTCTCCATTTGCTTCTGGCATGATCACAATTTTTCATATAATATCCTATGTGGAATTTGTGTATTTTCTTCAAAAGAGATCGTTAACATATATCACAAAGAGTTCTGGTCTTGCCTAAAATGAGAAGATCTATTTTTGTGAGAAGCTAAGTGGTAACTTTAAGATACCTTCAGGCAGAACTCCCCATAAATGCATGAAGGACATTAAATACAGCTCCAGGTGACAGGAAAGATGACAGCTGCAGGTGATGGGAGATGCTCTCTTCTAAGCCATGACACTGCTCCAACCATCTAATTTCATTTTTGGATTCAAATCGTGAGCCCCTCCTCTGACCAGGACTTCCAGAACTCACTGGTGCTGGCTCTTCATGACAGAAACCCATACTGGCTTTCACAATGGACTTGGTTGCAATGCATGTGAACTTTGTGTACTATGAAAATATTGTGCTGTTTATGCTGCTTGACTTTTGTCAAATCTGAGATACCTTTAGGCTACATATAATAACAATCGAACCTATAATAAATGATTCTTATATGTGAGATTATATTTTAATTGCAGTAAGTCCTCACTTACCTTAGTCAATAGGTTTTTGGAAACTGTAACTTTAGCCTGGCCAGTGTGGTTCAGTGGTTGAGTGTCAACCTGTGCACCAGGAGGTCGCTGGTTTGATTCCTGGTCAGGGCACATGCCCAGGTTGTGGGCCCGATCCCCAGTGGGGGGCATGCAGGAGGTAGCCAATTGATGTTCTTTCTCATTGATATTTCTATCTCTCTCTCTTTCTCTAAAAACCAATAAAGAAAATAAAAGTAAGATAACTCTTTTCTAACCCACTTATTCCAGTTCAGAGTCATGGGGGCTACATCCTGCCTGGCAGTTCAGGGCTCAAGGCAGGCCCCCCGCCTGGATGGACACCCTTCCATCTCAGGGAGCACTCACACCCACAGCCATGCTCCATCACTGGCACAACGCAGACATGCCAGTTCACCTCGTCTGCGCATGTCTGGGATGTGAGGGGAAACTGGGATTCCTGGGGAAAACCCAAGAAGACGTGGAAATAACGTGCAGATGCAACACAGGAAGTGACTCTGGCCAGCGAATCAATCTTTTTTTCCTCATCAACATTATAACAAAATGACACTGAGCACAATGACATTATTCAAAGACCCGCTGTGCTTTGACTCACTTAGTCCTCACAACTCTATGAAGTACAGACGATTAGTGTTCCCATTTTACAGGTAAAGTCACTGAGGCAAAGAGAAGAAAGCGTGTAATTTACTCAAGGTTACACAGCTAACATTTATTAGAACCAGGGTTGCAGAGGAGTTGGCATACATTCTGAGATTTTAACCCAACTTTATATTTATATTTAAACTAGAACATGATCTACAGATATAAAGTCATTATTATCATTACAGTTTGTCTTTATTTCTATACTTATAGCTTACAGTTTCTTAGTCTAGAGTGTACTTTGAAACTTCTAGAAACAGTCAGGATTTCTGTTCCCTGACTATAAAGAAAGTCTGTTGAATTAATACAACACTTGGGTATAATTTGCTGCAGTTAAGGTGTTTTGACTGAGAATGCACTTTATTCTGTTTTTCCTCAACTAAAGAACGGTGAGATAGGGTATTTTGTTCATGTGGTATCTTTCAACTAAGAATTATAAAGGCTCTCCAAAGGTTATCTCATTAATGATCTCATCATCTCTTTATCATACAATCTGTCTGTGGAGTAGGTAGCAGGTAATTGAAGCTTAGATGTATTCTATGACTCATCCAAGACCACAGACCCCACCCATCATAAACAGCAAAGGAAAACCTGTGGGTTAATTTATTTTCAGTTCTCCGGAGACATTATTGTATATTAGCCAAGATCCTTCTTCAATTATAGTTGTAAAACACAGCTTCACCCTAATTTTGATAGGTCTTATGATTCAAAAAAAATTAGATCCTTGGTTCTAGCTAGGTTGGTATCTCTCTCTTTGGTACAGCAATAATAGAAAAAGTGCTTTATATTTGTGTGGTAGTTGATAACAGTTTGGTCACTTTTAATGTATCATTTCATCACTCAGGTATCCTCGGAGGTAGATAGGGGAAGTATAATTGTCCTCATCTTTTAAATGAAAGTACTGGAACTTAGGATAGTGATTACAAGCTTTATTGTCTATTAGTTGCAGAATATTTTAAAAGTTGTATTCTTTCCTAAAAAAATAAAAATAAAAACACACACAAAAAAATGTGTTAGATCCTGAACGTATACCCATTCTACAGGTGAAGAAACTAGAAATAGTTACTCAAATAAGTGAAATAGTTTATTGCGATTACGACAAGCTGTTATTTTTCAATAGTATCTCTATATTCCCTCTGCTGCAGAACCTGAGGCCCTAGGTAGTCATCAGCAGAGGTAATGTTGGGGGTAGGTATTATCACTACATATCACACACACACACACACACACACACACACACACACACACTTCAATATTATCATTGTTAGCAGTGTTTTAGATTTGGATCTCTGGAAACAGACTGAGACAAACTATTGCATGCAGGTTTATTGGGAAGAACTATCAGGAGATATACCTGAAAGAAAGCAAAGAAGGTAGATCAGACAAGAGAAGAAGGTGACTTGCAACGCATCTGAAACCTCAGTGGATCTTTTGAGAAGCTTTGTTGTTGAGAGATGACTCTTCGAAGTTGTACCAAGTTGAACAAAAGGGTAATGTCTTTCTACCTACACATGGAACCTGTCATTGGCCAAAAGACAACCTCTGGAATGGGAAGTAACTCTGGGCAAGGCAGTTCTCTACAGAAGGGGTGGGGAAAGTCTGGCCCGTGGCCCATATAAGGCTCGTAAAATTAATACCAGCTAACATCACACGCCTCACCAAATTAGCCTGACCCGATATAGCAGGCTAACTTTTAAGCTGATAATTTTGTATGGCCTGTGAATGATGTTATAAACATCCAAATGGCCCTTGGCAGGAAAAAGGTTCTTCACCCTGCTCTACAGCAAAGTAGAGAAAGGGTTGTGTGCCATCTTCAACAGACTTTCTAGCAGATAGGTTTCTGAGCAAAGCACCTTAGTGTCCATTGCAATCAGCAAATTGACTAGTCATATACCTATGCCAGGTACTGTACCAAGAACTTTATATACGTAATATCATTAAATATTTACAATTCTAAAAGATGAGTGCTATTATTGTTCTTACTTACTGTTGATGATATTAAGAATATTTGCCCAAGGGTACACATGTGCCATCTTTTTTATTTAACCACCATTCTGTGCTGCCTTCCTATATTCAAATACCTATTTCAAGATGAGTAACTTTTTACAAGTGACTTAGTTTGTCTGACATTTCAAAGATATATTCTTATTTCAAAATTGAATGATTAATTGAAATTAAGCAAGAAACACATGTAAAACTGTTTCAACTTTTATCAACTACAGCATACGCATAAAACATTTTTCATATCATTACTGGCGCATAGAATGTATTCAACAAATAGCAGTTTATTGAACATCCCTCTATCTCAGAATAATTGGTTTTCATTGTGACTCCTGAGGACACAGCACTTCCCCTCAGAATGACAAGAAATAAAGATCTCCAAATCATTTTTTTCTTTACTTATTATTTATTTTTAGAGAGAGAAGAAGGGAGGGGGGAGAGAGAGAGAAACATCGATGAGAGAAAATATTGATTGGCTGCCTCCTGCATGCCCCCCACTGGGGATCAAGCCCACAACCTGGGCCTGGGCCCTGACTGGGAATCCAACCGGTGACTTGGTGCGTGGGTCAGTGCTTAACCACTGAGCACACCGGCTGGGCTCTCCAAATCATTGTATTTTTTATTTTATTTATTTATTTATATTTTATCCTCACCCGAGGAGGAGATTCTCCCATTTTTTGTTCAGACAGAGTGGGAGGGAGAGAGAGGAACAGAGAGAGAGAGAGAAACATCGATGTGAAAGGAACACATCGAGTGGCTGCCACCCTCAAGACCAAGCAGGGCCGGGAACAAACCTCAACCAAGGTACGTGTCCTTAGCGAGACCCGAACCGGGTCTCTCTGGACCGCAGGCCGACGCTCTAACCACTGAGCAAAACCGGCCAGGGCGCTCTCCAAATCATTTTAAATAAAAACAACTATGTTCTACCAAACAAATGATTTAGTGTGTACTCCTTGTTGCCTGAAACTACCAAATCACTTCCCCCCTCCAGCATATGCTGCAGCACTGAAATTATTGCCACGTGTCTGTGCAGAGCTGTAACGGGATGTTTTAGTCACTATTTTGCATCAAGAGCTTTCATTGTCACCGTGAGAAAAGAAATGTCATGTCATGATCAGAAGATTCTGAAACCCATGGCTAAAAGGATGCAGCATTTTCTAAATAAAAATAGAGGACTCCCAGCCAGTGCGCTCAGTGAATTGAGCATCATCCCATGGACTGAGAGGTCCGGGTTCTACTCCGGGTCAGGGCACATGCCTGGATTGTGGGCTTGATCCCCAGTAGGGGGCGTGCAGGAGGCAGCCGATTGTTGTTTCTCTCTGATATTGTTGTTTCTATTTCTCTCTCCCTTCCTCCTTCTCTAAAAAAACAATAAAAACATATTTTAAAAAATAGAATATGAGGAGAGACCTATAGACTAAGTAGGTAACTTTATTTTTGAGGGTTTGTGTGTGTGTGTGTGTGTGTGGTACTTGTACATAAAATCAGGAAAGAAAAAAATAACAAGTCCTGGTATCATCATGTATGTGAGATGTTACATTCTTCACAGAACCTAACAAAGTGTTTAGCATGGCTGGTATTCAATTTAAAATGGTTGTAGAGTCATAATGGTAATGAGAAAATTAAACTAATTTTCTTCGTTCTATATCAAAATCACAGATCCTTTATCAGGATCCAGGGTGACTTCAGATGTCACTTACCTCTTTGTGCTTATGCTTAATTTTTTTTTTTTTAATCTACTACAACAGTATTACTTGTTTTTATTTCCTGCATACTTTGAGATTTTCAGAGTTCTGTAAAAACCAAGTTTTATTATCCAATTACATTTTTATGCCATTGTAACCAAAAACATATGTGCAATCAGTTTGTTACAAACAGGTACATTTTCTATTTGAATCTGATTGATTTTGCAGTGAGTGGCTGAAGTCTCAGAATAAATCCATGTAGTTGTTTTAAGGGCAGCCTGATTTCCATAGACACTATGAAAATGGAATGTTGTGAATGCAAACTTAAGTAAAATTACCAAATGAAAAAGAGATGCCTGAACTAAATACAGAGTTAAATATTATGTGGATTTTACAGTTAGTTTTACGTTTAGATGCTGATGTGCTAAAATACAATGATTGGAAATGTGCTTGAGATAATTCCTATGAAGCAAGGCATAAACATAATGGAACTCTCAGTATTTTTTGCTACAAAATAAAAATCAAGAAAACATAACTGAAAGTTTAGGGAAACGGTATGGGAGATAAATTTTGGAAGCTGTTTAAATTGAACATGAATAATATCTGCCATAAAAGAGGGTCACAGCCAGTTCTAACAGTGGAAGGAAAACAACACGGAATTGGCAATAGCTATCAATTCTGAATATTACAGAAGCCACAAAAATCAAGTGAAATGGAAATTCAAATGTGGTCTGGAAAGGCTTAACAGACTGATGTAATTTTTCGAGATGCACTGACATGTTACAGATTTGTATACATGGTTGTTTATACTCGCAACAGCCCATCCTTAAACCACCGTTGTGACCAAGAGCAGAGAACATGCTGATTAGTCAGCCGTGAGGTGTGTACCTACTTCTGAAAGTGTGACATTCTGGAATCCTCCTTCATATTGCAACTGAGGGAAGACAAAGGTGTTTCTCCAAAGCAAATGCAATATTTATTTACAGAAACAAGACAGTGGAGGTGGAGCAAGCAGGCAAAACAGCAAATGTCCACTAAGAAAGAACATGGTCCCAAGCTTTACATAAGAATTTATATATAACACATATCTTATGAATTATACATATGTATATAGAAATATACATAGGCATACATATGTACACTATGTGTATTATATGTATGATGTTATAATAAGTATAATATCCTCATTTAGTTATTTTATACTCAGGAAAAGTAGTAAAAAATAAATATTTGGTGGTCTCGATTTTTGCACAGGCCACCTTCAGTTGGGTTTTACATGAAATTTTCAGCTTTGATTTCAGCAGCATGCACAGAGGCATGCTTCAAATCTAATTTGATAAGATGTAAGACTTTGCTCACATGGCAAAGAATGATTACATTTCTGGGTGTGCCTCTTTGGAATTACTGTCAGAATCACTAGCAAGTATGGTTAATTTTCAGGTTTTGTTGAAAAGAAACAAGAATCAGGCAAGTGTGTAGCTCTTGCTAGAAATGTGAGAATAAAGTAACATGTATCAGTAGTTTCTTCAGTACTATTTTGATGCTAAGAATTTTTTGACAGTCTTGTTTTCCCTAAAGAGATTGCATTTAATTAAAACCAAAAGAGTACATTTTAATAAAACAGAGAAATAAGCAGTTCTAACCACAGGAAGAGTAGAGAAAATACTGTGAGACCATGTTTCACTGGAAACATTTAAATCTGGAAAATGTTAAGTCAGAAAACTTGAATGTCGATTGGTTAAAACAGGTATAATGGCTCCATTATCTGGAACTTAATGCATTTGAACAACATTAATCTGATCAAGAAAAATTAAAAAATGAGTGATCTCAAAATGTTTGCTTGATTTACATAATGCTGTTTTTAGTCATGTGCAAATAAAGTAGAATGAATTAATTTGCTTATGAAGAAAGAGTTATGCAGAAGAAAATTATTTTTAAGTAAAAGCAGAAAAGAATCAGATTGCAAATGAGCCTCAGCTCACAACCTCCATGGCCATTAGTGAACTATATTGACTTTGGGCTAGTTACAGGCGCTCAGTGTTCCCATTTTTAAAACAGATAACTTGAGTTCCAATCTAGGCCCTGATGCTTGTTAGCTGTATGATCATGGACAAGTTATATAACTTCCTGAGCTCAGCTTGTATATCTATGCTGAATATAAGAATTTTGTATCTATACACTACACAGAATTATAGTGAGAATTAAATAAATTCATACTTAAAATTAAATTCATACTTAAAAAGCTCTGTGTAAATATTAAAGCATTATATGGAAGCTAGTATTTGCTAAAGAATATAATGTGTTCTTGGAAAAAAATTAACCAGTGACCTTCAAAGTGTTTTATAGTTCTGAAATGCTAAAAATTCAGTAGGATTTAGCAATTCTGTATCCAAAGTAAGTTATAAAAGTTTTAAACACACATCTGATCATATTGAAGATTAATATTCCCTATCACATAATCTAATGAAACGTAAAAAATATTGTGAAGTGTAGCAGCATAAAATAACAAACCAAATAAATTTGTTACCTCGGTTTCTGTTGGTAAGGAGTCTAAGAAAAGCTTAGCTGAGTATTTCCAGTTTATGGTGCCTCATGAGTTTGCGTTGAAGTTCTCAGCCAGGGTGCAATCATTTGAAGGCTTAACTGGGCTAAGGAATTCACTTCCAAGCTTGCTCACATGGTCATCAGTGGTTGCAGACAGGCCTCAATTCCTCATCACATGGTCCTGCATGACATCTCACTGTCTTCCCCTACAGTAAGTGACCAAAAATGAGAAAGAATAAGAGGGGAGGGAGGAATGGGGAGAAGGAAAGAGAGACAGAGAGAGAGGGAGAGAGGGATGGAAGGAGAGAGAAAGAAGGAGGGAGGGGAGAGAGGGAGAGAGAATACCAGAAGTGACCTGTAGTTACTTTTCCCATGTACCATTGGTCTTAGATCTACACCAAAACCATGTGGGAGGAAACTAATGATCTTGTGAAGAGTCAAAAAGTAGACTCATTGGGGATTATCCTGGAGGCTACCATAACATTTTTTTTTTTTACATCTCTCAATTATCCATCATCTCCAGGATAAAATGCAAGTCCTTTACAATGATAATTGAGGTCTCTTAAGACATTGCATTGACTTTTCTCGACTCTATATTTTTATTTCTTACACCTGTCACCTACTTAAACACTCCTTTCTAAACAATATTTTAGTATTCTTTACGGCATAAACTATCTGTAGTTTCTTAATAATAATGGTAAACTAAGTATATAATTTTTATACTGTTTTATAACAAATATTTATTAAACATTCCCTGTCCTTTTAATAGGCATATTTAATCCTCACAGAAATCCTTTGAAACAAGTATTCTTATTTTCCAGAGAATCATGTTAGTTCTCTGTCTGAAGGTGAAGGAAGAGTAAACACAGTAGGCTTGGTTATGCAATCCTTGATGTTTCTAGGACAGCCTGGAACCAGGATTTATTGTTGACCAATGCCTGGGAATGTGATCCTCAATGTTCTATAGGTTCGTGATTGACGATGTCATATTGAATGTCTGGAGAGCAATGGGACATGATGTGCCTGCTTGTCAGAATTGCTTAGCAAGATTTATGATGTACATGTGGTATCTATGCTGGGTCCTGAGTCTCAGTTATCATGGCTGGTCACGTGATGGGAGGTTATCTGTATGACCAGTCTTCCATAAAAGGCTTAACCTTGAGACTCAGGGGGTTTCAACAGGCAGATATTTCTCACATGTGTTCATATTGTTTTCTGCTAGAAAGTGGGTCCTGAGAGACTCTGCTAAGGGATGGAATCAGACGTTTTTACCTGATATCTCTTAACTTTTTCCAATCAATTTTTTTACCCTGTTACTTTCACATTGTGTCTTTTGCTCTAATAAAAATCTTAGCCATGGATGTTATCCACTGTTGAGTTGTGTGAGTCCTGATGAATCACGCAACTTGAAGGTAGTCATGGGAACCTCAAAACAATATTTAATCCTCCCAATAATTCTATGATATGGTACAATTATTTTCCAGAGAATCAGGTTACTTTTCAAAATCACAGAATTAGTGAGAGGCAATGTGATATTCAAAATAAAATAGTTTGTTTGTAGAATCAAAGCTCAATTCTGCTGCTGAATCAACCATGATAGTCATTTTAAAAAATTATTTTGGCCTAAAAATTCCTTCTTTTCAGTCCTGATTTATATAGCTGTTACTTTCTTTGAGGTTTCCTGATTCCAAAAGCTTAGTTAGAAGCCTGAAATTATTTGATTACAATTTCAGAAAACATAAGCAATTAATTTTAAATTTCATGTTTATATAAATTGCAACTCCACTGATATTCTCATATGATCAGCAATTGATTAGTAAAATGGGTTAGGATGCTTTCAATAAATATTGGTTAAAAGGATGGATAGATGGGTGGATGGATTGGTGCATGATTTCCTAGCCAGTGTTTTATTAGAAAAAAAGAATGTCTATCATAATAAATCATATTCTATAAGTTAAATTTATGTAAAATGAAATACACAGATCTTAATTGTAAATTTTTATGATTATATCTCAATAAAGCTGATACAATGATTATATTAGGTTTTAAATTTTTGATGAGCTATGGCAAATTTTAACACCTTTGAACTGACACCTTAATTAGGATATAGAGCATTTTGATTAACCAATAAAAACTCCTTATACTCAATTTCACTTCATAAACATCCCCCATTGACAACCATTGTTCTGGTTTTTATTACCATAGATTAGTTTTTCTTAAATTGTATTTGATATAAAATTAATTAATCAGTATATAGTTCTTTATGTCTGGCTTCTTTGGTTTTAACAATGATTCATTTTTTAAAAAACTATATAAATAGATCTCAAATTTGCACCCATTTTTCTGTTGATAGATATCCAAATTGTTTATAAACATTGGCCAGTATGAACAGATGTGCTATAGTATTGTCATACTGTTATCATGGAAGTGGGGTGTCCCCTTTCCCACCCAGTGCTAGGGTGGGTCTTTAAAATATCTCCAAAAAAAGAATTCTCTGAGACTTGCATGGAACAAGGTGTGATTTTCATTTGCATTGAATTACATCCATGGGTTTCCAAAGTCTCATTTCCCTTAGTCCAGTCCTGGAAAAAGTGAGGCTGGGGATTCAGTAGAGCTAAAAGTAAAGCTTGTGTCCAGAGTTTCTGTTCCATATTGGAACCGGGTCTGGTACAGAGTTAGGCTAGTTGCCATCCATCAGTTCATTGTGTGGGGTCTACATGGTCGTGAGCTATGTGGGTGAATTCAGGGAAGCCAAGAGAGTGCATCCCCTGCAACAAGTGTCCCAAGAGTGTCAGGAGCCAAGAAATGTAAAAAAACAAAAGAGCAAACTTCTTTGTTTAGGGGATTAAACATTCCAGACCTTCTTGTACTTGCAGTGGCCACGCCTACTCTGGCCAATGGCCTATTCCCAGGTGTGACTGACAGACAAGTACCTTCCCTCTGTCACCCAGACTTTACTGGGCATGTGTCTATTCTCCACCCTCTTCAGTCCCTTCCCCTAGAGATCTGCAGGAAACAGACCCCTGGCTTCCTGAGCAGTGTTAAATTGCAGCTTCCTGGCAAAGCTGCACAAATGGCATGCCCAGAATATTTGACCTTCCCCTTGGTCCTATCCTTCACCAATAACCTTAATTACAACAATATCATTGTAAGTTCTTTTTTGTGGATACATGCTATCATATCTGCTGAGTAAATAACTGGGATTGAGATTGCTGAGTCATCATGTGTGTATCTATAAGAAGCAGCCAATCTAAAGTGGTTGTATCACTTTCTAATCTGAACAGAATATAAAATAGTCCAAGTTGTACTATATCCGTTCCAATATTTCCATTCCAGTAGTTGGTTTCTCATTTCTAGTAGTGATTTCTCATTGTAGATTTAGTTCACATTCCTCTGATGATTAATGATGTTGAGCAGCTTTTTATGTGCTTATCTTGATATTCTAATGTTCTCTTATGTGAAATGCCTATTCAGGTATTTTTGGCCAAGATTTTTATTTTATTGTTTGCCATTTGATTGTTGATTTTAAGTGTCAATTACATATTCTTAGTAGAATTTATTGTCAAAGTAATGTTGCCATTTATTTCTCACAATCTCTGCCATTTTTTTAGTGGCTTCTTCCAAAATTAAGAGTATTTCATTTTTGAAGTACAGTTTTTCAATGTATTTTCTCTTATGTGTCCCATTTCTGTGCCCTGGAGGAATTTTGCCTAACCTAAGTCACAAAATGATTCTCTTATGTTTTCTTCTTTAAGTTTAAAGTAAAGTGAACACATCCTTGTTTATTCTCGATCTTACACAAAAGCACTGTCTTCACCATTGAATATAATGAAGTCTTTTATAAACACTTTTTATCAGGTTGAGAATGTCCATTTTATTCTCAGTTTGATGAGATTTTCATTTATGAGTGAGAGTTGAATTTTATTTAATAGTTGTTCTTCATTAAAATAATTCTATACCTTTTCTCCTATGCTCTTTTAAACTAGTGAAAAATATATTTTTTAATTTGAATATAAGACTAACATATTTCTACAAAAATTTCAACTTGATGATGATGTCTTATCCTTTTTATACACTGCTAGGTTAGATTTTGAAATATTTTCTAAATATTTTTACATGTTTATAAAAAAAAATTACCTATAAATGTATTTAGGTCTCATAATTTTGTCTAGTTTTGTTACCAGGGAAATAGTAATCATAGAATGATCATTGAATGATGAGAGCAGAACCGTTTTCCTCAAACTTCTGAAAAAATAAGACTAGTATTCATTTTTCAACATTTAATAGAATTCATCAATGAAACTACCTGAAAATTTCATTTTGGGTAAGCTTTAAATTATTAATTGAAATACTTTAGTAGGGGTGTTAACATTCTCTAATTCTTTTTGAATCACTTTTTGGTAAATTATATATTTTTTTAATAAAAGTATCCATTTCATCTAATTTGTCAAATGTATTACAGTAATACACTTTTATCATCCATTTCATATTGGTAATATTTGTATCTGTAATACTGACCCCTTCTATTCATAATGTTGGTAGTATGTATTGTAATTATTTTCTATAGCACTGATTTCTGCCTTTGTTCTTATTATTTTTCCTTGCAATTAGAGTTTAATTTGATTTTCCTTTTCCTGCTCTTTATGGTGAAATCATTTTTCTAATATAAACATTTATCTTTTATACATTGTTTTAATTGTATCACACAGCTATTGATATATTTTTATTTTCATCTGATTTAAAATGTTTTTCATTTTATTGTGTGTGATTTATTCTTTGATGTATTGGTTACTAAAAAAGCACAGATATTTTGGTATTTATTCTTTAATTCTACTTGGTCAGAATATATATTCTGGAAGTTTCAATTCTTGAAACGCATAGAGAATATTATGGCCATCATATTGTCTGTTCTGTATAGACTTAGAAAAATATATTTTCTGTATTTTAGGTGAGGTATTCTATAAATGTTGATTAGGCAAGGTTGGTTAACAATATTCTTCAAAGATTTTATATCCCAACTGATATATGTATATTTGTTTATTAATTAAGAGAATATGTTGAAATCTCCATACTTGTTTTTCATTCCTTTGAATCTCCTTTCTTTTTCATATATATATATATATATAATATATATACACACATATATATACATATATACATTTAGTACACACACAATTAAAATTATTGTATCTTTCTGATGATGTGACATTTTTATAATTATAAAATATTCCTCTTTATCTTTAGTAATATTCTATTTCATAAAATATCTCTTCTATTACTAATGTAACCACTCAAGCTTTCTTATACAAAAATTTTTGGCTGTATATTTGAAACATAATTCCTGAGGGTGGCCTTTAGTTGTATATTTATCTAATCTGATAATGTCTCATTTTTAAATGATACTCTGTTGATATACCTTTAATTCTATTAGTGGTTTGGTTTGGTTTATAACTACTATTTTACTATCTGCTTTCTGTTCTCCCATTTGAGCTACTTTTCCTCTATTCTTTATTTCTTGCCCTCTTTTGGATTAATCCTTGTTTTTATCATTGCTCTTTTTTCTATACTTTGGAATATTTGCTATATGTATTTGGACTTGTTTTGTGGTTAAACTAATGACTACATTATACATTTATACTTTTCATATTGTGTTCAAAGTCAATGTTTACAACTTCAGGTAACAGAACTAAACCAACGCTTGTAATAGTAATATATTTACCATCTTTGTACTATTATTGTCATATATTTACTTTTTTACATTCAAGATATGTAAGGTAATGTTACTGGTTTTATTTATGTCTGTAAAACATAAGGGGGAGAAGAGGCTTTTATATTTAGCTACATATGTACTATTTCTGGGACTCCTCATTCTTTCCTCGAACTTTGAATTTTAATATTTATCATTTATCTTCAGTCTGAACAATGTTTTCTTAATCTATGCCAGAGCAGATTTTCTATTAAGAATTCTTTCAGATTTTATTGATTTGAAAATGTTTTTATTTTGTCCTCATTTTCAAAGGATATTTTTGTTGAATATAAAGTTCTGGAATGACAGTTTTACAACATTTTAAAGATACTGTTCTATTGTCTTTTTCACGCTATGTTTCTGTTGAAAATCTGCCATAATTATTGAGATTTCTTTGTATATGATGTTCCCATTTAGATTTTCTCTTTTACTTTTCTAATCAACATTTTGACTATGATATACCTAAATGTGCTTCTTTTGGTACTTATCCTGCTTTAAATTTGGTAGAACTGCTCAAAAATGTAAATTTTGTTTTTTTAAACATAGTTGGCATTTCTGTCTTAGCAAAATATAATTTATGTGTCTTATTTTTTTTCTCTTACTCTTTGGAACTCCAAATACATTTTTACTAGGCTAGACAGCTTGATATGGTACCACAGTGTACTAATTCTTGTTCAGATATTTCTTCAATTATTTTCTTTTTTCAGATAAGATTATTTCTGTGTCCTTAAGTTTGCTAACTTTTCATCAGTATTCAGACTTGTGCATTTTTATTTCATATATTGTATTGTCATTTTTAAAATTTTTCATTTGTTTCTTTTTTATAGTTTAAGTATCCATGTAGTCTTTACTAATTTCAGGATCTGTCTTGCTTTGGTTTCTGGTTCTGTTGATTGCTTTATTGATTGTGAGTACATTTCCATGCTTGTTCATGAGTCTCATAATTTGATTCTATGCTTGACATTGTGCTATATACATGGTGCAGATTCTAGATATCTTCTTTCTTTAATGTATGTTGAGTTTTCCACTGTAGACAGTTAAATTACAGTATTTTCAATACTATAACGGTTTTAAAAATCTTTTTATGCTGAGTCTATATTAGTTTTGTCCTTTGCTCTAAGATACATCTCTGATATTAAGGCACAGTTCTTATTCCAAATGCTTGGTGTTAAAAATTTAACCAAGTAAACTTAAAGATCTTATATGCTTTATTAAAGAATTCATGAATCAGGCAGTATCTGATCTAGCATATCAGGCTGATTACCTTGCTAGTATCATCCAGGATATTCCAGATTGACTGGTTAAAGGTCACATTCCTGGGAGAGGCTGAAATGCAAATAAGTCTTGGTTGGCTGACATGGGGCTTAGCACCAATGATTCCATTTTGGGCCTGTTGTTGCTTTTTAACGATGGCCTTTCTGGAGTCTCAAGGAAATGCTTGATATGTTTGTAAAGTGCTCTTGGGGTTTTTCCACTCTGCCTGGATGAAACTTCCAATATTTACAGTAGGTAAAGAATGACTCCTGGTATCACTATTTCAGCCTCACTGCAACTGCAGGTTAGCAGAACTGCACCTTTCAGTCTGATCTGTGGCTATGCAGCCCAGCCTTTGGCCAGGCACCCATGATGAAACCCCGCTCATTATTTCAGTCTTATGCAAAGCTTTTCCTTCTCTGCTACTATTTTCCACAAATTCTAGGCACGCGAGAGATCAAAACTTTGATTTTGCCTCCTCCGCTCAGTAGGACTATTGTTTCCTTGTATTCCATATTCTTGAGCCATGCTAGTTCAAATACTCCTCCTGAGAAAGCTAGTTTGAGCATGGGCTTTCCTTTTATCATCCTACTCTTCCTGTTTCTTGATGTTGGAAAACAGTCACATCATAATTTTCTTTCAAATGTTGTATTTGTTACAACAAATAGAAGTAGAAGGTCAAGTCTGATACCAATTATTTCGTTATGCCAAAAAGCAGAATTCTCATCATGAATTATATTATGAGTTAAATATAATGTTGGATGAAAGGATCTATGAAAACCATTTGTCCAGTGTTACATACAATGAGCAAGAAATTCTATGCCTTCAAAATCTTGGTTTAGCAATGGTTTTATAATGAGATATAGTAATAAAAGAGGAAAATTTGTCCTTGCAAAGAAATTCACTGAGATATACAAATATGTGACAAAAGGAAACACACATGTAATCCCAGAAAATAAGAGATGTCATTGTGCTAACACGGTAAGTGGAATTTAAATGATTCAAGCAATGGCTTGGTGTGTCCGACCAGAATCCTGTGTAAATATACTGCAAAATATGAAAGTCTAAAAACAAAAAGAAGCTTAAAAATTTATAGATTAAAGCAGTGATTTTGAACTGGTGTGCCACAAGAATTTTTAAAACATGCAATAACCGACTATTTTAGTCAGGGCACTGAACTCTTTCCCTTACGTTGTCAAATTAAAAAATGACAACAGCCAACTCAGCAACAGCTGTCCCATGTGAATGAATCAAAATTATACCTCTTTAAAAAATCATATCGACTATAGATATATGTGCTGCAGAATTTTAGTGATTAGTTTATGTGTGCCATGAGATAAAAAAGGTTGAAAATTGCTGGATGAAAGCATAGCTGTGCTCATTACAAAATATTTCTTTACTTTAAAAAAGAATTCATTGAAGTTTTAGTACTCACAACTGTAAACTGACTTTTACCCCACCCTGTGTTCTGTATTAGCCTTATGTATATTCTTCTTTCCTAGGGTGTGCTTGGTTTTAAAAGAAAAGGTAATTGGCCTCATTAGAGGGAATTTTCTTGTAGATCGTTTTCATTGGCAATAATAAAGCTGAGAGTATAAAAACAGTAAACACATTGTCAAGAACCATGTAAAACATCTTTTTTAAAGGTCTTTAACCCCCAGGGTTATAGATTCACAAATACAATTAGGGACTGGCTTAGAAAATACATAAGTAAAAAAGTATTCTCATAATAAACTCACCTTCCCTAGCACTGAGGAAAGCAAGAGTGAGAAATATACTTGTAGTATAGTGAGGAACAGAAATATAGAATTACAAAATAATATTATAAGTGCAATACCAAGTCAGTTTACCACATGCCGGAAGACTCAGAATAGGGAAATCTTGGTACCAGGTTTGTGGTGGCCGATGGGTTAAGGAGAGTATTTTAGAAACAGGTGACCGCCTCGTTAAGTCTCAAATGATTCAACTCAAGTGCAGGCAAGGTGAGTGCGAGAACACGTTAGGAAGAAGAAATAACATAAAAATTATAAGGTCACATCAAGGAAAAACGTCTGTTACTCTGAAGTTCAACATGGAAGTTAAAGAATAGAGAAGAGATAGGTACTGAAACCATTATTGAGCATTATGTCCTAGGAATAAAGGTCATAAATTCCTTAGACAATAAATGTATTTGCAGCTTAGGTGGATCATACTGGGGGAATGGATTTGAGGAAAACACTCTTGAGCATGAGGAACACAGTTTAGAATCAAAAGATGATGAACCCTAAATAGCCCTGGTGACAGATTTAATACAGGAGCAGGGTGATTGGTATCAAGAAATACTTAGGACGTAAAATCTGTAGAGCTTGTTGATTGACAAAATGCATGAGAAATGAGAGGTAAACGTAACGGATGCCTCCCAAATCTGTAACTTGGGTGACTGAAGTGATGGTGATATGAGGAAATAAGCAGAAAAATGATCAGCGAGACTGAGTTTGACTTTGAGGTACCCAAAGGAAACCTAAGTAAGTGTTCTACAAGGAAGTCTAGGCAGCTGATATATTTTTACACTTATAATCATATTGGAGATAGTAAAAATCATAAAAATAATAAGTTCGCAAATGGAAAGAAACCCACAGAATTTTAAAAGAGGGGGATCAAGGGTGAAATTCTAGGGATTATCAGAGTTTAGAATATAAGAATAGAAAATGACATTCAGAAATGAGGAAAACGGCCCTGGCTGGTTTGGCCCAGTGGTTGCAGCATTGGCCTGTGGACCAGAGTGTCCCGGGTTCGGTTCCCGCTAGGGGCAAATACCAAAAAAGAAAAAAGAAAAGAAAAGGAAAAGAAATGAGGAAAACGTTAGATGCTAAGAAAACAAAATACTCATATGTGAAGAATTAAGTTGGACTTCTGTTTCCTACCATATACAAAATGGTGTCCAAATGGGTCATAGCTAAAATAATAAAATTTTTTAAAGAAAATACAGACATACATTTACATGACTTGGGTGAAACAAAGCCTTTTTTTTTTTTTAATCCTCACTGGAGGACATTTTTCCATTTTTTGTTCAGATAGAGTGGGAGGGAGAGAGAGAGCAAAACGTCGATGTGAAAGGGACACATCGAGTGGCTGCCTCTCATATGACCCAACCAGAGCCAGGGACAAACTACAACCGACGTAGTGCCCTTAGCGGGAACCGAACCTGGGTCTCTCTGGACTGCAGGCCAATGCTCTAACCACTGAGACAAACAGGCCATAGTGAAACCAAGCCTCTTGATACCAAGAACATAAGTGACAAAAGAAAAAATAGATAAATTAGACTTCATAGAAATTAATAACTTTTTTTTGCTGAAATTAATACCATCAAGAAAATGAAAACGTTCACCGAAGGATTGGGAGAAAACATTTGTAAATCATATGTCTCATAAAGAAATTGTATCTAGAATGTATCAAGAACTCATAATTAAGAAATATATCAGAAATGACTCAGTTAAAGTGGCCAGGTAATTTGAATAAACTTATCTCCAAAAAATATTAGATGAATGGTGAATAAGCATGTGAAAAGATGCTCAATATGATTACTCATCAGATAAACATAAATCAAAACCACAATGAGATACCACTTTATAGCCACTAGGATGGCCATAATAATGATAAATGAACTAAAAACACCAAGTGTTGACAAGGACATGGAGAAATGGATG
Source organism: Molossus molossus (assembly GCF_014108415.1). Taxonomy (NCBI): domain Eukaryota; kingdom Metazoa; phylum Chordata; class Mammalia; order Chiroptera; family Molossidae; genus Molossus; species Molossus molossus. The sequence goes on from NW_023425348.1 coordinate 65,624,532, forward strand.
ACTTCATGTATTGCTGATGCAAATGTATAATGGCACAGCTATTTTGAAAACAGTTTGGCAGGTTCTCAAAATAATTAACCACAGTTTTATCACATGACCTAGCAATTCCTCTCCTTGGTATATACCTAAGAAAATTGGAAACCAATGTCCACACAGGAACATTGATATAAATGTTCATAGCAGCATTATGTCTAATAGCCAAAATATTGAAACAACCCTAATGTCAATCAATCAATGAATAAGCCACAAGATGGTATATCCTTACAATAGGACATTATTCAGTAATAAAATGGAATGAAGTACTGACACATGCCACAACTTGAATAATTGAAACATAAATATGAATGTAACATAAGACCACATATAGTATGAGCCAATTTATATAACAGGTGAAATATTAGGTACATCCATAGAGACAGTGATTAGATTAGTGGTCGCCGAGATTGTGGAGAAAGGAGAAAGAAGGGAGTGGTGAATGCCTGCTAGTGGTTATGGGGGTGAGGAAAATGTTCTGGAGTCAGATAATGGTGACAATTTCATAACCTTGAGCTAATATTTAAAAACATTGAATATATCCAGTTTATAATGGTGACATTTTTGGTACCTGAGTTAAATTTTACTAAAGCTTTTTTTTTTTTTTTTAAGATCCTTTGTGCCTCTTGATCCCTGCATTTAATGGAGACTAACCTTTCTGTGTGGGTTTTCTTGATGTCTTTTATCCAGACTTGAGTTAGTTACTGCAAACAACTTCTGCTGAGCTGATTGCTCGGGCTCAGCATAGGGCAATTGGTTCTTGTTTGCACTGCTGCATCTTTAGAATCTATATACCAAATATCTGAAGCCATGATATTAATTCTGGATTTGAGTTTTTCTGTGACAGTGTGGACAGAATGTCATGATGGAGACTGGTGGTCTTGTAATTCCACAAGAAGAAAAGACTTCGGCTGAGAGGCAGATCTATACTTAAATTCAGAAGAGAATCCTTCAGTCCTGGAAATCTCGCCAGGGCTCGGCTTCCAAGGTGTGCTTCTGGGATGCTCTCATGCCCTTCTAAGTCTGATGTCTCCTTTTCCTGCTTGCACGAATGCTTACAGGCCAACACACCTTATTGGTGTCTAGTACAGAGGCACAACATAATTATGAGACCTCCTACTTCCCTTTCTTGGTTTGTTGTGTTATGTTATACAGACAATTAAAAAATAACACAATTTAGGTTGAGGAAAGTCTTTTGTTATATAGATATATTTAACAAAACCTTTTCCGGAAGAAAACTAATGTTTTACTAATAGAAATGACTATCACACTTGGTTCCTATAATTAGGGCACAGATAATGAAGTTCATCTGGTTATGTAAAGAAAAATGTTTTCTACAAATATGAGTGTTATTCCCTAGCATACACACTTTTTTTTTTTTAAACCAAGTACTGTCATATGTCTTTGTTGAGTATGCAACTCAGTGGTGACCTTCCAAACTGAGCAAAAAATCTCCTATTAGACAATTCTGGCAGGAACAAATTGAAATACATGTTTTCCTTTGGAGTCAGAGTTCTGTTTTAGCAAAGTGTAGTACGATGGTGCTATTTAAATGACATGCAATTCGCAAGTGAGTTGATTTGTAGATGCCTAGTTGTATCTGTTGTGAGCCTTACTGTTGCCCAAAGTGCTGGTATCCAGTTTGCAAAAGTTATTACTCATCTGTTTTAGTGGCCTGGGGTTTTAAAGCAATATGTGTTCTGTGTGAGTGTTTTAAACTTCAATCTCCTTCAAAACAAAAACAAAAACCAATCAGTAAATTAGATGTTTAATTATTTTAACTTGTATCCTCTTTAAAATAAAGCTCTATAACAAATGTACTTTTCCTACAAATAATGTCTTTAAAAATTTGGTTAAAGGGGATGCTTAGTCCAAATTTTACTGTAAATGGTTTGCCCCTGAATGATGGAATATGAGCTGAACCCTCTGCATAGGAATTCCTGAAGGCCACCTGACTTTTGCCTGTAGGCCTTTGGTGCATTTCAGCCTTTATTGAACATCAACTCTGTTAATCACTGGGCTAGTTGTGCTGGCTGTGAAGTTCAGGGCAACAGTCAAGTTTTCTTAAGATTTAGCAGAACCCAGCTGTTGTCAAAAAAAAAAAAAAAAATCAAGCTCAGATCTTGATGATTTTCAGTTTCCTCATCTCTATGACAGAGATAATATTAATATGCATATCAAGAATGACTCTTGTGGGGATCAAAGGAACTCATGTATGAGGAAGTGCTTTCTAAACGTTCAACCAGGATATCCTGATGGAATATCAAGAACAGACCGTGTTGCAAACATCCTAGAATTAAACATCTCAATAGATGAAGTTGGCTCTGTTTTCCAGAATTGCTTTTGCAAAATGCTATTTTGCACTAGTCATTTCATTTTACTAATTATTTTTTGTTTCAAAATAAAGATGATTAAATATAAGATATCCAATATAGAACATTTGGAAAATATGGAAAACAAAATGACACAAAATATTCTGCCTTCTAATACCACCATTCCGAGTTAATTACTGTTACCATTTGGGTCAATTTCTCAGTTCTGTCTCTGCACCTGAAGAAAAGAACCTCTTCAGGTGAGTGCAATTTGGCCACCAGCTCCAATCCCACTACCAGCTGCTAGTACAAGCGGACAGATTGAAATCAGAGGAAGGTCAGAGATCTTCAAAGCCCAGGAGCGGCAGACGTCTTCAGGGTTCCTGAAGCCTCCTTGGAGTCCACGTTTGCGGACGAAGGCGCTTGCAGTGGCATTCTGGGCTCAGCGCACATTTCTGGAGGCTGCTTACTCTCGCCGTCCTTCCATCCGCCTCGGGCGAACCACTGTGTCTTTCCAATGAGAATAATATTTAAACACTCTCTGCAGAGCGACGTTCTTCCAAACCCCGTTTCCTCGAGTGAGGGACACCTGCCTGCGAATCTGAGCGTCTGATCGTCTTCTCCAGCGATTCGTCCCACCTCCCGTGAAGTACGGTGGTGCAGTTACTGGGGGATTCGACTTGTCCCGCCCCGCCCCACCCCGCCCTCCGCGAGCGGGAAGAATGACCAGCCCGGGCGGGTGCGAGTGAGCGCAGCCCTGACCCGAGCGCGGCGCTGGGCACCTCCTCCCGCTCCCGCCGCCTCCAGCCGAGTGACAGCGCGTCTTCCCGGCTCGGAGCGCGGTGCCGCGAACAATCCCGGGCAGGGCTTGCCTCGCCGCTGGTGACATCACTCCCAAAGATACTCTCCGCTTTCAGCTCCTGCCTTCGCGAGCATCTGTCCGTGCGTTCCTCCGTCTGCCGCCGGAGAGGGCTTTCTGCTGGCCGGGGACAGAGCCGGTCACCAAGGAGAGACAGGACCCCAGACGGAGGGAGAGCAGAGGCAGCGAGGGAAGGAGGACCCCGGCCGGCGACAGGATGAAATTCAGCCCAGCTCACTACTTGCTGCCTCTCCTGCCTGCGCTGGTCCTCAGTGCTAGGTGAGTCCAGGAGCCAGGAGCGGGGGACCCGAACCAAAGGGCGCTGCTGGTAGGTTGGTCCTCCTGCAGGTCACCTGTGGGGGCCCAGGACGGACATTTCAGCTGTTTGCGTCACCCACCTAAGTTAGAGGGTCCCTCTATTTTTAGGGTTCTGAAATCCTTTGGGGAGAGCAGAGTCCTTTTGTAGCTGTCCCAGCCTTTACAGAAAGTCTCAGTCCTGCTCCCAGTGAGGGGAACAAGAGCTTCCCCTTCCACAGACATGTTCCCTCCAGCCCTAGTCAGAGCAAAAGATAAGGCGCAGTAACCAACCACAATAAAGGACTCAGAGAGACGAGAAGGGAACTGTCACCAGGCAGTGTCCTTACACTGGAGCTGTCTTAATCCTCACAGAGCCTCCTTATCCCTCAAGTGTGTGTGATTTTAAGGTTCTGGGAACTAGAGAAAAGTGGCTAATCCCTGAAGATGGTAAACCTTGCACAAAAGTTCCTGGACTTGTGAAATGGCCTGTTTTCACCTCTTGCCTGGGCTTAGTGGGAGGCGTTTTCCTTTGGTTGTCTGTGCGCAGGTCTAATTAAGGAGCACCCAAGGTGATTAAAAGTTAGACACACTCTCAGAGTGCTGAAGCAGAGACCCTAGTCAGAAACAATTAAATACTGTACTCCATCAATGACCATAGATGAGGCTTGAAGCCCTAGCACAGAGGAGCTATTCGAAGTGGAGGTTTAAAAGGCAGTGATTGAAATGAGTTCTGTGACTCTCCCCTGTTCATCAAGTCCCGAAGCTGGGGACGGACTGGCATTCTTCTTCCACAAGAGCAGCACAAGGGTGGACTGTTTCATTGCCCAGGACTGAGCCTTTATTCTGCATGCTCTTAGCATCATATTGGCAGCAACCTCTTTCCCTCGGCTACTATAAAATACAATAACCCACACAGGATGAGGATCTTTTTAGATCCACGTGAATGGAAACATTATCTGATGTGTATCTGATGGAAAATGAAAGGGAGAAAGGGTTATATTTAATTACGAAATTAGACGTGTGAAGAAAACTCACTGCCTATGAACTATCAAGGCAGTAAAAATTGTGTGTCCACTCCTAATCTACATATCCTCTTTAAAGCTCCTGCAACCAAACTTTTCTTTTAGTGTGAGGACTGTTAGATTTAGCCCCAATCGTTGATGAACTCAGTCTTTCCTTGCAAATAAAGCCCAGGTGACTTCCCCAGACTAAAATAAAATTAGTTGTACTCTTTATTTTCTTTGAGGATTGCTGGTCACTTCAGTTTACATATTGTAGATGATTTTCAAATCACTTTGCTATCTAGTATTATATTAATTTGCTCCATTTACAGAGCCCATTTTAATATTTGTGGTTAGCTGGAAACTGCTCAGTGCAAAGAGCGCATCACAGTTATTCTCTGAAGTGCTTTGCCATCTACTCTATGCTTTTATGTTCTGGTTTAATAATTACTTGTGAAGTCTTCTAGAAAAAGGCAGTTCTCGAAGTTTGACACTTAAGTAGATGCCTCTCAACATACACATAAAATAATAAACATTTAAATAAGCAAAACCTAGACCAAAGGGATTTTTAAGGACATTAAAATCTCTAGTGTTCCAAAAGTACTTTTGCTTTTGAAAGATGCTATAATTTAAGTGGCTTAGAAAGCTCTTAGCTTCCAAAGTTTTAATGTTGGTTATATAGTACAAGGAGAGACAGAGAACCATCATCTTCCCTTTTATGAAAGTTGTAATTTTTTAAGGATAACTTTAAGGATAATTTTTTTTTTAGTAATCAACACATGTATTACAAAAAATATCATAATTGGTCATTTTTAGTTTACTTTAGATATGAAACTTCTTCAGTGGTGGTTGTATGTGAAAATTGTGACAGGTCTTTAAACTTTCCTTTTTGCTTACTCAACAAAAAGAGCATGGTGGGTTTAAATAAGGAAACTTCATAGTCAGTGGCATGTGTTGTTATTGTGATTACTCAGTAGCAATTATTCTACGAGATAACCAGATTACCTTGTGACCATGTGCAAATTAAAAAATGAATGTGGTACTATCAGTATGTCAGTTTGCAGGAAGAGATTATGTTTTAATGGACTCTAACACAAGGCCATTCTCTTTGCAACATTTAAGAGTTATTGTAGACATATGGTTAATGTGCAAGTTAGAACTAAGCTGTACAGGTTTGGGAGAGAGTTGCATTAGTAGAGGTGTGAGCGCATTGTCCTGCTGAGAAAAACAGTGCGACTCAGCCATGGCCACCTGTGACAGTGTGTTTTCTTGCCAAAGACTTCTGCTAACTTAGTTTCTTAGTCAGTGGTCCTGTTTGTGAAGCAAATGACATTTCAATACTTAGACCGTGTTAAATGCATTAGCAGAGTGTGGCTCTTGCTAGATTTTCCTATAGTGTTTTACTGGCCTTTAATTGTCAAGTTCTTTTTAAAGTGTGAGAAATGTAGATCAGATTCTTGATGCAAAAATGTAACTGTTTCAACATCTCTCTCTCTCTGGGCCTAGCTCTTTAAAAGCTTGCTATGATCGTTGCAATAGGTTTAAAGTTGAGTTCTGCTTTACAATACAGGAATGTATTCACTAAAACAAATGAGGCAATTAGAGGTTATTATATAATAGTATTCTATCCACCAAGATGAAAACTCTAAAACAATTCTGCCTTTTAAATATGAAGGTTTGAATATCTTTCTGTTTGTGTATGTTCCCCATTTCCACCTTTTTATAGCAACTTAAGATGCTGAAGCACAAAAGTTCCATGATTTTTAACATTGTAAACAATATCGATGCCCCACCTCCCCCCATCAGAGGTACTTTATTTGCCCTAAAAGAAATCTACCTATTCACCTTCCACAATAGCCAAGAATTATCTATTTTACTGGTATACCCCACTGAACTAAAAAGAGAAGTTTACTTTGCTGGTTTATTGTCTCCTCTGTTTAGAAAGGACATATAAATTCAGAAAAGCAAGTTAATATTATAAGTAATGTAGTTAACACAGAAACATTTAACCTGTGGACAAATAAGTGTGGTCAAAGAAACCAAACGTATTGGTTTGATAGCTTCAGAGTAGGATGACTGTACTTTTTAAAGAGCCTCGCTCTGCAGAAGGATTAAATTGCCGTCCAAGGCAGCCAGCAATTCACTTCAGAAGAAAGTAGTGTAGGAACTGAAAGGGAAAAGTGGGGTGAAAAATCCTCAGAAGTTCTTGGTGAAAAGGGACCCATGGAGTGCTGGAGAAGCCTTGTGCTTTAGACCGCTGGACCTCTGTTCCTTTGTGCTGTGATCCTCCTCTTGATGCCTTTGGCATATTGAGTTTTAAATGACTTAATGGGGAGAGAAGCGTGGCAGGGGAGGAGTGGAGGTCTACTGACTTCTGGTGGTTTTCCATCGAGCAAGGACTTGAAGCAGATGGTCGGTTACAGTCCTCCCAATAGGAGTCACCTTATAGGTCTCTCCTGGGCCCTCTGATCAGCAGTCACACCACATGTTTACTTTGGAATCTATTTTTAGAGGATACTATATATTGAAGACGGTTTGCGCTGTGCTTACATCTGTCCTGAGAATCAATTTGATTTATAGCATAAAGGAAAGACACAATAAGTCCCCAAAGTTTTTATTTTTAAGCATATAAATTTGGCATAGGAAGCATTCTTGCTTTAACTCCCCCAAAGTGATGTGTGGTAATGTGGAATTATCTTCCCAAGCCCTGTACATAGTGAGTCTTGCTGCCTATGCACCTGTAATCTGACCCCGCACACATTCCTTTGTGATGAGAATTACACGTTTGGGTAATGGCGTTAGAGAAATGTCTTTTCTAGGCAAAGAAAATACTAACAGGCAACTGTTTTCACTTTTCAAATTTCAGTTTTGGACCTCAGTTGCCTATTTCCTGTAGCAGTTTTTTAATGACTTATTTGGGGATTATTAGGGATTAATTTTCCTTATGACTAATGAAAGGGATACCTCAACCATTTATGGTTGGATTGTACAATAATCCTAGACTACTCTCTATGTAATTGAAAGAAAGAACATGACTTACCAACTGGGAAGCAAACATTTCTGAAACTGCTGAGGGGTATGTGGTTCCAATGAAGTGATGTTTTCTCATGTGCATTATGAGAGTGCTTGTGTGTGTGTGTGGGGGGGGGGGGGGGTATATGTGTGCCTGTTTTTGACTGACATCTAGAGGAAAAGCCCTTTAATAAATAGGGCTAAATAATTTAAGTAAGCCCAGGTAGAGTGGCTCACTGGTTGAGCATTGACCCATGCACCAAGAGGTCGCTGGTTCGATTCCTTGTTGTGGGCCCGATCCCCAGTGGGGGGGCATGCAGGAGGCAGCCCATCAGTGTTATGTCTCATCAATGTTTCTCTCTCTCTCTCCCTCTCCCTTTCTCTCTCTCTAAAATCATTAAAGAAAAAATATTTAAAAAATAAAACTGTACCTGCAATGAGTCAGTTACTGTATAGGGCAACAGGGCAATAAAATAATGTACTAAGTACAAATACATGTCCCCATAATCTAGTCATGTACGGAAATGATTATGTATAAGACAAAGTTGGATTAATAACAACAAACATTATTTTAAGGACAAACATTATTCAAATATTGTGTCATATTAGAACACTTCCCAATTCAAACAGACTATTGGTTAAATGTTTAACTAGACAGCAAATTCAGAGCTTCAGAAACAAAACAAAAATCCTGAAGGAGTTACAAAACCATCCTCCTAAGTAGCATCATGGAATATATTCATCATAAATTATGTTCAAAGTGTGAGTAGACAAAAGAGTGAATAATGCCAATGAAGGAGTATCAGAAGTAACTTCTGTTTTCCAAGGACACTATGAAAAATCATATTTTATAATTGACTTTAATATTGTACAACACTTGTTGGTTGTGTAATCTTAGGTAAATTGCTTATCATCTCTGTCCAGTTTTCTCATGTAGAAAATAAGGGTACTGATAGACAGGATTTGAGAAGGTGTGGTAAAGACTGAATGAGCTCATCCAGAAAAAGAGTTTACCATATTCCCTGGAACACAGTAAGTGCTTAATAGTTAAGTTGTGCAGCTATTACGCTATGTTGCTACTTTTTACACAAAATCTTTATATCTGTGATTGATCTGGACATAGTAGAATAAATGAAAACTTGGATACAAATCAACTGGATGACACAATTAACAAGAATCACAGTCATTATCCAAAAGAGAGAAAATATTAGCAAAGAAGACAGGAAGCAGGAGAAGTAGTGAAGGTTACCTGGTAACTAGACTGGTCCTTTCCAAGGTGTTTTGGTGGCAAATGCCTGGATGGCACTGTGGGCGTGGTGAACAGCATGAAAAATGGCAATCCTTAACGTAATTACATGGAATGTGATTTAGCACAAAAGTGTATGTTTAGCTACTTGTATATCTGTTTCAAGTTTAATTGTATTCATAGCATATAAATCATAAATAATGTCAAACAAAGCCCTAAGCACAGATGTCAATGAATAAAAACGGATGCTTTTAAACTATATAGGCAGGGTTGATAGAAAAGTTTCTACAACTTTATCTTCTACTTGTTAGTGATTTTCATCAAGTATTTGCAATCTATATGAGGTACATACATTTAGAAAAATTAAGGGAATAAAAGATAACATTGAGATTTTCTTTTTTAGTATTGAGAACTACTGATAATAGAAAATGCCCAACTGTTTGCTATAAGTCTTCAGAATCATCACATAAAATGGGGCTTTATACTAACCCAGTTTTAAAAATAAATTTTGAGGTCATCTAGTCTCAACTAGTTAACGTACTTTGTCACAAACTATGCATAACTTTACTATGAAATTCTAAATGAAAAAAAAGTGTGTGTATATACACACACACACACTTTATATATATTGCCATAGATTACTGTGTTTGTGAATGTGTGATGACATTTGTCAATCTAGTGAATCATAATGGTATAATTTGCTGCTCAGGGGAAATAAAAGGCATGGATCACATTAAGTTTGCATCAGATAAAGGACACATCGTTATTTGGCCATCTGAGATCTTTGCTTCATGATTATAGGAGGCAATGAAATATTGAAAGAAAACCATTCCATTTAGATACACACTGAAGGTCAACCAAATAAATCGTGCTCTGGGAATGATTTTATAAACACTGGGAGACATGGTTATATTACAGCTTGCAAGTGCATTGTAATTATGCCTGATGTTTTCAGTGTTGCTTTCGTGTGTCTTCATGTCTTTGAGTGTACTCACAAGGTTGTGTTGTAGTCCAAAGCCCTTTGTTGTGGAGGTGAGAACACTGAGCTCCAGAGTGACTGAGACCCACCTGGATTCACAGAGGTCAACCAAAACAAGAGCCCAGAACTTGCCCTAATCCACTTTCTGGTCTACGAGGTGGCTGCTCTCCGTGATGTATCTCTTCTGTAGTCAAGCCACATTCATACGGCAGGAGCCTACAATATATTCAGAACGATTCTAATTATTGTGGAGTATAAAGTAATTTTAAAACAAATTCTCTGACCCCATGTAATTAAGATAGAACAACAGACTATTGTCAAAGGGAATTATAGTTGTTGAACACTGTTTGTTCGCCTGTATTCAGTTGTTTGTTGAAGAGTGAGCTGGCCTAAAAAAAACACTAGGTCGTTTTGAGATCCCAAAGCAGAGTCATTGATGAATTCTCATCTCTGCACCCAATTTATCTCTCAAGAGATACACCTGTAATGGTTCCTGCTGATCTCTCAGTTGTATTGTGAGATGACAACTTCAGTGCTTTTGGGATCTTTTTTGTTGAAGCTATTTCCTATAAATGTATTTTCTAGCTAGACATTTGCATATATATTTCTTACCTATTAAGTCTATGCTGCAGGTGTGGTATTGTTCAATGGGCAGCAGACTTAACTAGCTTACAAAGATGAGATACTAAACATGTTCACTTACAGCTTTAACGTATGGTGACATTACTTTTCATTTGGTTTCCATGTGTCTATATTTTTATTATGGCCTATGAGTAATTTATAGTTATATAACTTTTTTTTAGGATTAGATGTTCATAGATTTTACCTTACATATACATATCACAAGTCCTTTGCCTTTAAATCGATATCTTAACCACTTTCAGACTTAAATTTCTCATCTATAAATTGGAAAGTGATGATATCCAACATTTGGGGTTGAAAAAAATGTATTTAAATTCTTAGTGCACACAAATAACTGTACTGTCGTCTCTCAGGACATCCTAAGACACATTAGCTATTACTTTACATAAAAGTGACAATTTAGGGTGTTGCCTTTTATTGGACACCTGGAGCAATCAACACTTAATTTAATGATTTTATTAAAAATCAAAATAAACGAATTTCAAAGTTCTTGACTGGTATAGGCCAAATCATCAAATCAGGGTTTATTTTCCTGTTAGCTTCTTCTGGAGGCAAGGTGGGGAGGGAATTGAGCCCAGCGAATGATCCTTAGAAAAAAATGGAACAAAAACCATGCAAGGACTTGCTGCCTTTCCTAGTGGTCCTGGCCACTGAGTTATAGTATTGGCAAAAGTGCACGCCGATTCCGGGCCAGCCTCCATCTCATGTGACTTTCTGTGACTTTCTGCTGCCTGACCCCAGGAGGGTTATGAGGGTTTCTAATTTATCATCTTTCAGACTCTGATTCAAAACAGAACTCTGAGCATCTAGAAGTACTTAGTGAGTAGCTACTTGTTGGGTTACAGGAAACGTTGACCTTGTCACATGGGTTAAAGCCAAAGCAAATGGAATCAAGCAGACTTTGAATCAGCCTTACTAGCAACATAACCTGGAAATGCACATTAACATTTCTTAGCCACATTTTTGTCATCAATAAAGAAGTGATAATAGTGCCTCTCTCATAGATTTTTCAAGAGGATTGAATAAGCTGTTGTATGTAAAGTACAGTGTCTAGCACAGAGAAATAAAACTTAATATTCATTTCCTCCAAGCACATGCAGATAACTTAAGACCAATATAGAAGCCAATTCTGTGTCATCCTACCCAATCACAGTTAGGAGCACTGACTTAAACACCTGTCACATCCTCAAGAAAAATATAAATAAATAAGAAAAACCTATATGACCTGACCTAGCTTCCATTTTGAATCCGAAAGCTCTGAATTAAGTTGCTTAATCTGATTAAACACTACATACAGTTGTTAAGTTTTATTGCCATAATATCACATCGATGCCTTTAAAAAAGGTTCATTTTTCAAGTTTACCTAAAGATGGCAGGACCAAAGAGCTATAGCTCAAACTCAGACATCACAAACACCAACAAGCCCTTTGACCAGCCGAAGGCTCTGGACTTCTATCATTAAGCGGGTGAGGCCGGCCAAGCTCCCCACAGAATGGTGGAGAAGAAAGGTTGGGATGGCAGAGATGCACCCTGCACAGTGGGCTCTTTGAATGCTCTGTGATTGGACAGAAATGGTAGCAGTAGAAAGGAAAGTTCCCCAATACTAGCTTTCCTGGTTTTGTTTTTAATTTTCTTTCTTCTAATGCTTGAGTCCCTCATTGCTGGTGTTTGCAGCAAGCTAAGCCTTTAGTATTGGGCAGGGAAGAGGGGGGTAGGAAAACCCTCTGAATTATAAAAGAAACAAGAAAATATATGAAAGATTGAAGTGACATGTTGGCAAGAAGCAGAAATGGTGGAGGAAAGTTTATATTGTTAAGGACATGCTGTTTTTTCAGATGCCACAAAGTGAAATGTGAGCTCATTCTACAAATAAGTTTATGTAAAAAAAAAAAAAAAATGGGGGCAAACTGTTTTGTTGGGTTTTTTTTGTTTTTTTCTGACACTACAATTTAGGAAAATATCGAAAGATATTGAATCCCTTTTGTGTACATCTTTATTTCATTTGGTCCTTTTATATAACATGTAAATTAAAGGTTCAGCCAATATTTTGAGAGCTAATTCTTGCCCTGGACGTGTGTTAGATGCTATACTCTCTGTCACCCACCCCTTGTATCCTTGCAGTACATTATACTTATATATGGTTTATCACTAAGAGACTGGGTTGTGGGCACATTAAATGATTAGCCTATATTCTCCCAGCTGGAAAGTAGTCAGATCCCAGCTTCTTTCCGAGAATTGCTTTCTGAAGGCAACTATAGCACCGTTGACAGAAACTAGTCTCTATACAAATCCACATTGAAGAAAAAGAATGATGTATGATACAAACAAGAATGCTGAAACCAAACCATGCTGGCAAATAACTGTGTGTTTTCATGGCTACATGAATGCATTCTTAAAATGAATCAGCCGAAGAAATTAATTACTTTTAAGACCCGCCAAATTGAAACCTTTATTATGAATACAAAAGTTTGCCATCTAATTTCAATGTTTCTGTTTAGAAAACATATCTCCTCAGATCATTGTCTCTCAAAGTATACCTCAGTGTACCTAAGTGAGAATCACCCAGAATGCTGTTAAAAAGGCAATTTTTTGGTCCCTATCCTAAATGTATTAAATCAGATTCTTTGAGGAAGGAGCCAAATGATTTTCATTTGGTGTGGAACACGGACGCTTCTGATGTACAAAGGCTTGGAAACCACTGCTTCAATGTTTAAGAAGTATTGAGTCTAGAACACCTTGATCTCTTTGGCATTTACTCAGCATGGAAATTGCAGTTGAAGTCAGGAGCTTGAAACGATGGTGATGTTTTGGCAAGGATCACAGTTATTTTCACATGCACGTAAATAAATTTAATAAGTGAGTATCTTGCCAGGTATCTGGCTACATTTGTCGTTCAAGTTACATAAAAATAATTCTCTTCTTTGTGTACCTTTCTATAAAGGACTGAGAAAATGCCAAATGAACTAAAGAATATAAAACTATATTACAGAGATATATCAGGGGGCACACTCTATTTAGAATGCACTGGACAGCAAGGAGAAATCTGCAAATACAAGGGAAGGAATGAAACTTAATTCCACCTCCCACCTGGCGTCCATCACATCAAGGTGTATGATAAAGCGGCAATGAAAACCAAGACCTAAACCTGAGGCTACATAAATGTTTGTTATTTTCTACTTGGGGCAAAAAAATCTGAGTTTTCAGACTAAGTAGAAGTAATAGTTAGTCTTATAAAAATAAATGCTTTGCCCTGGCCAGTTTGGCTCAGCGGTTAAATTGTTGGCCTATGTACTGAAGGGTTTCAGGTTCAATTTCTCCTCATCAAGAGCATGTGCCTGGGTTGCAAGTTTGATCCCCTGTACTGTTGGGGTTATGTCGGAGGCAACTAATTGATGTGTCTCTCTCACATCAATGTTTTTCTCTCTCCCTCTCTCCTCCTCCCTCCCTTATACTCAACTGAAAAATATCCTCAAGTGAGGATTAACAAAAATAAAAAATAAATGAAAATTTTGATTTCCCACCCTCCACTCTTTCTCATTAGCTTCAGTTGGTTTTGCACGATGTGGAAAACAAATTTTCTCAATTAATTTTCTGTATTACACGGAAGGTGCACCTATGTTATCCATATTGCTTTAGTTGTATTCCTCTCTCTAGAGAAGTTCGTTCTCCTGGAATAACAAAGAAAGGAATAAAAAGATGATATGATAATAAATAATAGCTAACAATTTTGCAATACTTTAAACCAGGTTAATATTTACAATGAACTTCTGACGATGTTGCCTCCATTTCACGTGTGTGGAAACTAAGGCATATAGGTGGTAGATTACTTGCCCAAGGTTACAACTGGTAGGTGGTAGATTTTGAATTTAAATAACAAATAGTAAGAGCCCATGCCCTTAATCACTGTGGTACAGCGCCTCCTAGTGTGTGACATAAATCACTGGAATGAGCCAATGTCCACCTTTGTGTTGGCCTCATTTGTGGGTTCTGATTTACTCAAAGATAGAAGGAAAGAAAACTGTAACTTTCTGCCAGATATTTTCTACATTCAAAACTAAAGATGACAGAAGAGCCTATCTTTAAAGTTCTAACTAAAATATTTCATTTCGCCCAGCTGGTGTGGCTCAGTGGTTGAGCATAGACCCATGCACCAAGAGGTTGCCGGTTAAATTCCCAGTCAGGGCACATGCCCAGGTTGTGGGCCTGATCCCCAGTGGGGGACATACAGGAGGCGGCCAATCGATGTTCTGTCTCATCAATGTTTCTATGTCTCTCTCCTCCTTTCCTCTCTCTCTAAAATCAATAAAGAAAAAATATATATATATAAAAAATAAATAAAATATTCTATTTCATTTCATTGTCAAAGATAGTGATCATATATTTGTATAATATTGTCTTTTTTTATGGCTGTTGTTTTCCAAAGCCAAACCAATGAACTACACTGTTCCACTGCCTGGCTCCCGATGGCATCCACATTTGAACTGTGGTAGGAATCAGACTGATCTGCATGCGAATTGCTCCTCAGACCGCCTACCCTTGTGATCCCAGGAAGCTTTCTCAGGTGCTTGGACTGTTAGCTTAATCTTTAAAATGTAAAACAGTAATTCAAGGTTATTGTTTGCTTTCCATGTGTAAGAATTGTACTACACAGTTCTCTAGGGGTTCTCTATTATTTTTTCCCATACTCATGAAGGCACTCTGTAGATTAGGATGTGAAGGTTTAGACAAGTTACTATATCTAAGGTCACAAGAGTACTAAAAGGTGGAGAGGATTGCCATGATTTAATAGGCATAAACCTCCAGCTGAGGATCCTGTGCAATGAAAGTGAACACCAAAATCTGCGATGTCAGGCATCTGGGAGGTAACTCAGAAGCGAAGGAGCTGTTGAGAACCACGGCCGACTGGTGTGAACAGTGGCTTGTGTCATACACGCATGTGGTACTCTATGCCTCGTCTGTATGGAAACTTCACAACAGCCCCATGTCGTAAATACTGTCACCTTTTGTTTCACAGATGTGGAAAAACAAAATCATTTGAACTTAATCTCTTTTGAAGGCTGACTAAATAATAACAGTAACAACAACAACAATAGTAATAATGAGAGGTTTCCCGAGCTTTGTGCTTTTACTGAGACTGCAATTCCATTGGTAGTCAGAAGATGGCACTGTGGAGTACAAAGTATAGTATAGTCAGATCTATGTTCAAGATTTAATCCATTGATCGACTGACACTGTCAACGTTGATATCTAAAAAAATGGCTTGATTTAATGTCACAATAAATATATAGATGTTTATGTATATATGCATGTGTGTATATGATATATATTACATAGTATTCGTGGTACACATTATACTATACATCATTTTAATAAATCATATATATTACGCATATATATTTTACAGTTTTCTGAGAACTTGTCCTTGAAAATAGGTTTTATTTGATAATACACTACTGTCAGTTTGGTCCTAGTTATCACTACAGTGATTTCTATATGTTCACTTCTCTCCCTAAGGGGAATTACACCTGAAAATTTAATAATATACCCATTTTTTTCTATGTACTCTTTTACTTAATTGACACCATATCAAAGGAATTCTCAAGGTCAGACCCAAAAGCTGGTGGGGGATTAGGCATCATGTGAAGGAAACATAATATCTGCCATTTTATAGAATTTACATGTAAATTTTTATACACACCCACACATTTTCCATCACCCTGTTTAGCAATTAGTAAGAACCCCGTTTTATCAATAAAGAGCTTGTGAGTGATGACAAGTAGGTGGCCCAGACCCAGGGCGTTCAGTTCCATGTTCACAGCCTCAAAGTTACATCAGGACTTAGAAAGCTGGGTGTAAAGGAGGCAAAGTTGCCTTGTCTTAATTTGCTTGAGCTGCTGTAACAGTCACACAGACTGATTGGCTTAAGCAACAAACATTCATTCCTCACAGTGCTGGAGGCCGGGAAGGCCAGGATCAAGGCGCGGGCAAACCCTGTCTGTGTGAGCACTCTACCTAGTTGCAGGCCGCGTCTTCTGGCCTCATTACGCCGTGAAATGCAGACAGAGGAAGCCTGCTCCAGGGTCACTTGTTATAAGGGCACTAATCTCACTATGAGGACCCCACCCCCAGGGCTCCACTTCCTAATTTTACCCCAGTGAGGGTCACGGTTTCAACATATACACTTTGGGGAAATAAGAATGCAGTTGCAACGTGCCTTTGGCTAGCTCCTGTGTCTTAAGGAAAGGGCGGGGTCTGATGGCTAAGAGCTACCTGGTTTGGGGTTGCGGCGATCCTTATTTTCCTTTCTGGAAGCTGGAGCGAGGCTGCCAGGCCGGCAGGATCAAAGGAGGTGGTGTACATGCAGCTCTGACATGTTTTGTCAAACACGGTTTGGATCCTAAATATTCAGTCTCTTGGATGTGTCAGAAAACTCCAGATGATGGTGCCTTAAACAAGCTACAATTGTCTCTCTTTCTCACATAAGAACTACACAGAGGTAGGAAATGCAGGGCTGGTTCATCCTCCACGGGCAGCAAGCAGGTCTGTGCTGTATCTCCGTGGGCCTGAGATACTTTTACCTTCATCAGCTCCTTCCTCCTTCCAGTACATGTATAATTATAGGTTTGTGACTGTATTTAGATTTTATATTGCTATAAATAGTATATGTTCTATCTTAATATATAAGTATTTATGTAATCTAAAAGTTTGGTTTTAAATTTAAATTTAATTTGTGGGTTCCTAAAAGTGTTGTGGACCTGAGGCACTGTCCCCACGGTACTTACTGGTCAAGTTAGGCCCGTCAGCAGGAACCCAGGTTCTGTCCAGCTCTCGGCTCTGCTGGAGAGACCAGTCATGGCCCAGGAGGGCCGCCGCAGCTCAGATCACCCTGGAGAACGGCAGCTTGGGAGGACGTGCTGCCTTTCTTTTAGAAATACTTCTTATTTGCCAGTCGTAGAAACGCCGTACCCAGATAAAATGAAAGCGGAGACTTGTAGTCTTTGTACCTGGGCAACATATTCAGGTAAAAATCACAAACTTCTCTGAAAGACACTTGAATGTGAATTAATTGCAATTGTTGACATGCCAAATAAAAAAATAAAGTCACTTTTGATGGCTTTTGAATTCTAAAAAGCTTTGATCGTGTTTGAACTGGAAGCATCTATACATAACAGAAAATCTTCCGTCATAAGGTGGTCATGATTTTGAAGCAATCGTTGCTCTAATTTCATCATATTTTATTTTTATGATTATTATAGCAATTAATAGATTTGTCCTGGGCCCACAGTATGTCTTACAGCACTTTCAGATATTAGCAAGATATAAATCCATCAATAGCCACTTTTAAATCATGTTTCCATTGTGACTGTCTCTTTAAAGAGTTAAAAGTGTAAAGATTAGCCCTGGCCGGTTTGGCTCAGCGGTTAGAGCGTTGGCCTGCGGTCCTGAGAGACCCGGGTTTGGTTCCCGCTAAGGGCATGTACCTCGGTTGCACTTTGTCCCCGGCCCTGGTTGGGTTGTGCAGGTGGCAGCCACTCGATGTGTCCCTTTCACGTTGATGTTTCTCTCTCTCTCTCTCTCTCTCTCTCTCTCTCTCTCCCTTTCTCTCTCCCTCTCTTTCCCTCCCACTCTATCTGAACAAAAAATGGAAAAATATCCTCCGGTGAGGATAAAAAAAAAAAAAGGTGTAAAGATTATTATTATTATTTTAATATGCTCAGGACCTGTATATATAACCCATAGGGTTTTGTCTGTGCCTGCTCTCTGTCCATCATCTCATGGCTACAGTAAGATTCAAGGCCAGGGTTTAGACCCTAGACTCTGATTCTGAAGTCTAGGTTGTACCATGGCATCCAGCGGATGAATCTAATTAGTCCTAAGCAAGGCTACATTCTGGTAGAAAAGTGTGAGCTGCTCTTTCAGGAAACCTCCAGCTTTTGTCTATCTGTAAACTTTCAGACACAGAGTGCAAAGAGTGTTTATTCGGAAGAAGTGATGAAAAGGTGAGAGGCTGGCAAAGTAAGTCCTGCCAGACAGAATGCTAAGGGCAGGGCCAGGTGACAACGGAACTGGCTTCTTGTTTTGATTTGCCCGAGCTTTGTATGTTATGCGGGTATCGTCAGGATGTCCTGGCTGTGTTTTGTAATAAGAAGCACATTGAGGGGGAAACACACACACACACACACACGCACGCACAACAGACCTTTGAAATATAGAATGTTTAAGTCTAGCAGTGAGTGCGATGCTCATATGCAGTTGCTCGTGGTGCATCGCAGGCTTTGAGCTGCAATTTTCGGATCAGGGAAAGAGAAGTCTCCCAATGAATGCAGACAGTGCCTGTTTTCTGTTGCTGTTTATTTATAAATATTTTCCCCTGGCTTTAAAAAGGGCGTACAAGACAAACTGGCAGAAAGAGGGAGGTAAGTAGTTGGTGGTAATGAGTCCTTATTCCTCATTCACAGTGAAACCGAGGTTAGAGTGAGAAGGATGGATTCGGAGTAAGGGAGCTTGCCCTACAGCCCGGTGACCCCAATGAGTACCTCCCCCCCCCATTAGGGGGACTGAGAAAAGAGGAGACCTGAGGAGACCTAAGAGAGGAAGCCTGGACTGCGGGCCGCTGTGGTCCTAAGGGGAAACGCTTAGTAAGGCCATGTTCCTGCCTCCAGATAGCCCAATTTGCAACTGGACGATTATGAATTTCACCTTGCAGCCTTGCTTGGGACTAATTAGATTCATCCGCTGGATTCCATGCTACAACCTAGACTTCATATCTGTATGTGAAACCAACGCAGTTGTTGCTGTTTGTGTGAAGAAAATTGTTCACCTAATTCTGTGGTTAGATTTTTTGCATCCTGTGTTGCGATTGTCAGGGGTATGGGATGAAGTTCTGACAACACAGCAGCATTACATGAAATGAACTACTGGGGCAATTTTGGGAAGGGGGACAATTTTTTAAAAATCTCTCCCCTGTGGTCTTGGAGAAAGCAGCGCTATTGGAATAAGCCCCTCAGATGAGAATAGTTCTGTTGGAGTGCATAGCTCAAGAAACGCCAATTTCACAAAACCAAGGGATGGATACGACCTGCTAAAGTCATTTAGGGTTGAACATGAAATCAGAGTTTTTATGTGGCTTTGCATCAGAAATCCCCAAAAGGAGAGTAAGTTAACTATTAATAATAAGACCAAAAGTTGTAGGGAAAAGTGACGGTCATTAGGACTTTGTGCTGACTGAGCTCTGAAGTGAAGAGCAATGAAGGATGCTGGAAGGTCAGGTCCTTGCTGTTTGCCAGATGTGTGAGCAGAGACGAGAGCCTCGAAGCCTGTCATACCTCCTTGGAAATGAACTCGTTAATGTACAGGTTGCCAGGTTGTACATTCACCCTGGAGTAGGTTTTGGAATCATATATTGTGCCCAGTAGCCCAGGATGTGTTAGGTAAGAGGAGAAAAGTCAATGGTTATGCTGGGGAGGCTACATTTTTCATAACTTACTGTCTTACTGGAGAGGTTCAGTCTCCTGAACCCAAGGACCCCAAGCTATGAATGACACTTTTGGCACCTAGCAGGAGTGATAAGTTGGCAATTCATCAGTTTCATAGCAAATAAGCATATGTAAATTAAGTCAATGAATATTTACTAGTGAGCCCATATATGCCAGAGAATAATGTTAAATGCTTGCAATCCCAGACACATAAAATGAACCTTTGGTAGAATGTGAGCGAGACCAAATGTCCAAATAGAAGAGTGAAGTTCCCACCTCTGGGAATAGAGGAGAGTTTAGAAGATGTCACAAAAGTAAACGATTTTTCTGTGGGTTTCCACACTTAGAGGGAAGTATTCAGGCAGAAATACTGCTTGGGAAATTAGATTTCTGGAAGAGAACGGCAGTGTACAACAGAACAAAGATTAAATAATAATAGCAGGAATAATAATAATAACATTCAAAATCATGGCTTCTAAGAGTATAAAAAATAGATGGGCAAGTCCTGGCCACTTTGACTCAGCAGTTAGAGTGTTAGCCCTCTGACCAAAGAGTCATGGGTTCAATTCCAGTCAAGGGCATGTACCTTGGCTGCGGTTCATCCCTGGCCCTTGTTAGGGTCATGAGGGAGGCAACCAGTTGATGTGTCTCTCTCATGTCAATGTTTCTCTCTCCCTCTCTCTCTCTCCCACTCTATCTGAAGATAAATGGAAAAATATTCTGAGGTCAGAATTTTTTTTTTTTCAAATTTCAAAGCTTTATTATCATTTTTTTGTTAATTTATTTTTGTTACAGATGTTTCTCCTTTTTCCTCCCTAGACACCCTCCTCCCCATCCCGCCCCTGCCCCCACCATGGCATTATTGTCTATGTCCATTGGTTATGCATACATGTATATAAATTCTTCAGTTTATCTCTTCTCTCCCCCCATTCCCTCTTTCAAGGTTTTAAGTCTGTACCCTACTTCTATGTCTCTGGGTCTATTTTATTCATTAGCTTATTTTGTTCATTATACTTCACAAATGAGTGAGATCATATGATATTTGTATTTCTCTGACTGGCTTATTTTGCTTAGCATAGTACTCTCCAGGTCCCTCCATGTTGTCTCAAAGGATAAGAGATCTTTTTTTATTACAGCTGCATAGTATTCCATGGTGTATATGTACCACAGGTTTTTTTTTGTTTTTTTTTTCACTCATCTATTGATGGACACTTGGGCTCTTTCCAGATCTTATTAATTGTAAATAGTGCTGCTTTGAACATAGGGTACATATATTCTTTCTGATTGGTGTTTCAGGCTTCTTAGGATATATTCCTAGAAGTGGGATCACTGGGTCAAATAGCAGATCAATTTCAGGTTAGGATCTAAAAAAATAAAATAAATAGATGGGAAATTTGTCCATCTTCTATACTACAAAATATCCTCATCTTATGGATATATTAATTTAGATTAAAATATATCACATAAATAAATTTTGTATCACTTGAAGAGCCCAAGCAAATTCTACTTTGAGTTTATATATAACTAATGTGTGCAGCTAATGTATTGTTACTATCTACAAACACATTTTTTTTATCATTCAGAACATGAGTAAGACACTTTAATGAGTTAACAAATAAGTAAGATCTACCTATGAGCAGGCACTACACACACACACACACACACACACACACACACTATAAAATTGTATAATGACTGTACAGTCATGCCTTTATCAGGGTGGGAAATCTGATTTCTCAGGATATTGATAGGGCAAGAAGTCCTCAAGGTTAAGTTCCTACCTCCATAAGAGAAGGACAGAATTAGAAAGAATGCAGCAGGCAAGGGAAATAACACAATAGGAAATTGGTGTTCCAGGGAGTCGACAGGGTACGAGTTCAAATATTCAATATCCCAGCATGTGGAGTAGTCACATGAAGAGGTGTCATAGTATAATGGATTTTAGAGATTGTAGTAGGTCTTCTCGGTCCCTGGTCCAGATTTTCTTCACTAGGAGTGCTGCCATCTGCAATAGCTATCAAATATCTATCTGCAGAAAAATAGCCCTGAGTGTACTGAGGTCCTTTCCCTAACCCCAGGCTTTGTTCATCCTCTCAGCCACACCTTCTCTCATCCTTAACTGCCCCTAAGAGTGTTCCTCTCCCTGACCCAGGGTATTAATGTATTTTCTCCCCAATCTCACTCACCACCCTATGCTTCATTAGACTTCCTCCCCTCCCTGGGTATTCTACACCATATCCCTCCATGATCCCCCTGCCCCCCCACTCTCTGGTCTCTGTACCCCAACCCTACAGTCAACCATGTGTATGACTGATATGCAGGCAAAACCAGAAGGACCCCTGACTCAGTGTGGATCTGTCTACCTTTGTGGTGCAATTTATGCTCCAGTGTTTTCCTAGGCACCAGGTGTAGCTGGTCTTTTGCAGTGACCCCTTCCTTGCTGAAGCGTTTTGACCTGTCAAGTTTTCTTCTTACCTTCATTGGAAAGTATCCGGCCATTCTGGCAAGTTCCCTTCTGAAGGAGGCCTCTCTTAGGCTTTACTTTTAGGAAAACTGACCTAAAACAGAGACTGATCTCTCTGGCTTTGAATCCATCCCAGTCTTCCACATTACTCGTGTGATTTTGAGTGAGCTGTTGAAAAAAAAAATTATGGTAGTTAGTTTCATCTGAACATGGAAAATAACCAATCTCAAAGTCCTAGTGTGAAGAGTAACAGAGTACAGATCTAAACACTTTATACTAATACAAGTTTAACACGCTCCTTTCTTTACCATTCAGTTATGGAAATGAATGCAAAACCCAGGACTGCTCCTGCGGAATGAGAGTAGGTCCTCAGTGAATGGGAAACTCTGTGGCCATGCAAGGCGGAATGAGCACTGTGATGCAATCCACGCTCAGCGCCCTGTACGCTTTCTTTCCCCAGGTTTGAGAGTTTCTTGTCGCCATGTGTATTATTTTTCTCTTGTAATTAATTCTTCCTATGCAAAAGACAGAGTATTTTTTTAAATTATGTTTTCTGTGTTCTAAATGGAAACATAAAAATAAAATCTTATTTGAAAAAGGCAATTCCTTGTCCAAGAAATGATTGCTAAAGGTTAAGAATACTATATATGAATGTCATCTTTTATGTAAAAGCTTTCTACTATTTCTTCAATTTCACACTCACTATTTTTCTTACATGTCTAAACAATGACGCCAAAAGTATCAACCATTTCAATGAGGGCATCAATCACATCACTTGCAAAGAAATTTAATTCTCTGAGACAATTTCCATAATTTTTTTTCTTTAAAAAATCCAGTTAAGAAAGTTTAATTTATCAGATAGTTTGATGTAGTTAAAAGAGAATTTAATCTTGACTTTTTGAAAAATGGCATTATGTTGCTGGACCAGGTGATTTTTCTTGTGTCTGGAGAAAGATAAAATTTTTTGTGTATCAAAGTCCTGTCCTTTTATTGCTGAGAAAATAATTTCCGTCCCGTAAAATAACAATTTCCTTCATCATTTGGTTTTTAAAATGACATAGTCCAGGAATTGTTTTTTGAAATGTGGGCTAATTAACACTTTTTAGCCATTAAGGCTCTGCTGACTTGAGAAATAAAGTGAAAATATTGAAGAGGAAACAGTTTTTTGAGATGGAAGAATTAACAGGCCTTTAATTCATCTTATTTTATAAATTAATTAAGTAATAAATAATAATAGGGGATAATTAGACAGCACTTAAATGTTAGATAGCACCTCACTTAATCTAGTTTTGCCTAATTTAATTAATTCAACATGTAGGGTGTCTAGATGAGAACATTAATGCTCAGATAAGAGACTTGTTTCAATGGTGGGAACTAAATTCAAACCCAAGGACATTTGAACCTAAAGTCTAGTATCTTCCTCACTCCTACCATAACTGTGAAAGTACTTTGATTATTTTTTTAATAAAAATTTAATATACTTATTTTCCCTTATAACATTTTGTATTTATAGTTCTAACACAAAATAGAAAGCTATCTGAAAGGGTTATTATCCTTTCTATACATCTTTAGGGGGAATCTTACTTCACTTGATTTCAGTGTGGGCTTTCAACACCTGTCTCCTTCTACATCTCTTTGTCTTTGTCTTTATTTCTTTTAACCATTCATTCTCTTCCTCCTGTTCTCTCTCCTGGCTTCCAGCTGCGCCAAAGGGAGCCCCACCCCCAAAACTAATATAATTGAATGAGAATTTCAGTAGGCAGATAGGTTCTTAGATTTAGGCGTTTGGAAAGAGTCAAGGTGTAGTCTGGGAATAGAAGGTTCGTTTCAGAAGCAAGAGATCTTTTACCTCCAGAAGGTGAGGATGTGCGGTAGTCTGGGTAAGAGAAGTGTACAGCCTCCAGCTCCTTGGAACAAATCTATAAGAAACAGCTTAAAGTATTAAGGGAATATTTATTGAGCATCCCTAATATAGTCATGAGAATGTCAAGTTGAAAACTGAAATGTCAGAAGATGATCGTGGTTCTTAATGCAAACCTACTGAGCTGTTCCCTACTTGGTCTTCCCACCATTTATTTGTTCCTAGTTCAAAGCTAGCCAGTAAGCAGAATGGCCTCATACCCCAGTTTGCTCTTTCCTGAGGTCTTGCTTCGTGGTTTAACTATATTTGTTGCTCAGACATCTGTATCTAAGAACTGTTACCATCACCACCCAAACATGCTGATACTTCATTCTGAAGGAGCCTTGAGTTTTGGAGAGTCCTGCACCTCGCAGAAGAATGGGATCGGCCACCTGGGAGAATCTAAGAAATTACATGTAAGTTTAGAGAGAAAGACTACGATTTGAATTAAAGACGCTTTCTTTCGAGGTTTTATTGTTTTTATATGCTTAAAAACATTTGGTGTTTAAGTCTATAAAAAATGCAATTAAGAAAGAAAGCATGAGATGTCCAGAATTAGGACGTGATTGTGAATGCTTTAGAACAGACCTATTCCACCTCTAAACTTGCTCTGTGAAAGTCCTTGGGACAGGGTTTCACATCCATCCACGACACAGTTTTAGGGAAGCAGCTGTCACCAGAAATTGTCTTCTCATGTCTCTTCTTTTCAGGAGTTGACGGGAAATTTTATTTATTTACTGTGTGTTCTATGAGGAGTTGCTCTTCAGATTTCAGTAAAGTGTTGCTATATCAATAACATTATTTTATAGTAACAGGATACATTTTCTAAATGAGAATAAAAACAAAACAACTGCATTTTTTTTCAAGCAGATATTTCTGGTCTATTTTTGTTTTTTAGTTTGTGAGTGAACGTAATTAATTGTCAGGGAGTTTTTCCTTTCAGCCAAACTTTAGACACAAAAACATCGACAGCACAGGCCTGGAATATGTCTTTGCTCCTGTCTACTGACTCAGTGTAACAACAACAACAGGGACGCTGCTGTCAGGCAGCTACAAATGCTTCACTTTTATTATCTCATTTTGTTAGTTTCATTAGCTACCTTATTTCATTATCGGGTTTCAGAAGCTTCATAGTTGTATGACTTTAAAATAGGAAAATCATGCATAAAATCCCTCATATCTAGGATCTTTAATTTGGAGAATTTTAATGGGAGGATTTTGTGTTTTGGAGATTATGCAGTCACAAGGGGTAATCTGGTAAAATGACAGCTGTCAAGATGCAATGGAGTTATTACCAACAGAATTAAATGAGTCCCAGTTTACAAAAAGTTGCTATCTACTCCACAACTCACTAGTGTATGACCAAAAAGAATGTTTGGAAATGGACCTGTTATCAACATGAAGGGAAGGTAGAACTGAAAAGGGATTGAAATGAATATTTGTGCCTGTGATTGCCTTCAAACATCACTTGGAAACTCTCTGCCATAGTAATCAGGTGTGACTCATGTTTATATGTCCAGGGGAAGCATGCATGTAATTTTAAAAAATGACTGTAAGATTACTGTGCTTGCACGGAATGATTTTTGTGTGCAAATTTAAAATTCAATAAGTTGCTGACTAATAGTTAATGGAACTTTTACTGATGGAAAGGGGATTGGGAAATGTGGTCTTTTCTTTCTCATACATTTTTCTTTTTGGGGAGGAAGAAAAGGGTACAATGAAGCCCGGGTAAATATAAAGTCCACTAATGCAGGTCCTGAAGCCTGGGCCAGACTAGATTTGGGAAACCTGAATACTGCAATGAGATAGTCAACAGTCGTACCATTGAAGGGCCAGAAACTTAAGTTTTTTCAGTAAACCCCAGAATAAGTCAACATAGAAAAATAATTCATATCAGTTAAACTTACAAGAGGTGGAAATATAAACTACGTCTCCAGTATTATCACTGCAAAGAAATAAAAATTCAATAGAGATAGCTACTGTTTTATTTATTATTATTATTATTTTCATTTTTCAATTATAGTTCACATCAACACCATTCTGTATTAACTTCAAGTGCACAGCACAGTGACCAGAAAATCCTGCACCCCACAGTTTGGTCCCCCTGATACTTCAAGCATCCACTGGCCCACACAGCCATCATGACACTGCTGAGTACATTCCCTATGTTGTAATCCACACTTCTGTGAATATTTTATAATTACCAATTTGTACTCTTAATTTCTTCACCTTCACCCAACCCCTCAATTCTCATCTCTTCCAACAACTGTCAGCCTGTTCTCTGTATCTATGCGTCAGTTTCTGTTTTATTTTATTCTTTAGACTTCACATATAAGTAAAATCACAGGGTACTTGTCTTCCTCTGTCTGACTTATTTCACTTAGCATAATACCATTTATGTCTGTCCATGCTGTTGTAAAAGGTAATAGTTCATTCTTTTTTATGGGTTAGTAGTATTCCATTGTGTAAATGTACCACAGCTTTTTTAGCCACTCATCCATTTTTTTAACTTATTTTTTTATCCTCACCCGAGGACATTTTCCACCCCTTGTTTAGATAGAGTGGGAGGGAGAGAGAGAGAGAGAGAGAGAAACATCAACGTGAAAGGGACACATTGAGTGGCTGCCACCTACACGACCAACCAGGGCCAGGGACAAACTGCAACCGAGGCACGTGCCCCCAGTGGGAACTGAACCCGAGTCTCTCCGGACTGCAGGCCAATGCTCTAACCACTGAGCGAAACCAGCCAGGGCTAGCCACTCATCTATTAATGGGCATTTGGGTTGCTTCCATATCTTGGCTATTGTAAATAACACTGCATTGAACATAGAGGTGCATATTTTCCTTTGAATTCTTGTTTTGGATTTATTCAGATATATTCCTGGAAGTGGAATCACTGAGTCATCATGCAATTCCATTTTTAATTTTTTTAAAAAAATTTAATGTTTTTATTGATTTTTTAAGAGAGAGAGGAAGAAAGAGAGAGATAGAAACATCAATGTGAGAGAGAAACATCAATCAGCTGCCTCCTGCATGCCCCCTACTGGGATGGAGCCTGCAACTCGGGCATGTGCCCTAACTGGGAATTGAACTAGGACCTCTCAGTCCATGGGTTGATGCTCAATCTACTGAGCCACACTGGCTGGGCCCATTTTTAATTTTTTGAGAACCTCCACATTGTTTTCCATAGTGGTTGCACCAATCGGCGTTCCTACCAACAGTGCACTAGTGTTCCTGTTTCCCCACATCCCTGCCAACGCTTGTTTATTGATTCATTGATGATAGCCAATCTGTCAGGTGTGAAGTGGTGGTATCTCATTGTGGTTTTGATTTCCACTTCTCTGATGCCTATTGATGGAACTAGACCACCTTTTTTTTTTTTTTTTTTAATCCTCACCCGAGGATATTTTTCCATTTTTTGTACAGATAGAGTGGGAGGGAGAGAGAGGAAGGGAGAGAGAGAGAGAGACATCGACGTGAAAGGGACACATCGAGTGGCTGCCACCCGCACGACCAACCAGGGCCAGGGACAAACTGCAACCGAGGTACATGCCCTTAGCGGGAACCGAACCCGGGTCTCTCCAGACCGCAGGCCGACGCTCTAACCGCTGAGCCAAACCGGCCAGGGCTAGACCACCTTTTTATACCAAATACAAAAATAAACCCTAAATGGATTGAAGACTTAAATGTAAGTCTTGAAGCCATAAAAGTCCTAGAAGAAAACATAGGCAGTAAAATCTTGAACATTTCTCTTAGCAATTTTTTTTTTTTTCTGATATAGCTCCTTGGGCAAGGGAAGCAAAAGAAAAATAAATGGGACTACATCAAACTAAAATGTTTTTGAACAGCAAAGGAGACCATTAACAAAACAAAAAGATACTCATGTTTTTCCATCATTGCCTTACCTCCCTCTGAAGGGAAATATTCATGGGTAACCATGTAATTTTGACTCATAATAATAACGATAATTGTAGCACCTGTTGTTGTCTTTTATTGTAAAAATTTTTCATGGGTTTTAGCACCGTGCTAAGCTCTTCACATATATTATTGTACTTTCTTACAACTTCATAATGTACGTTCTTTTATCATGGTCATTTTACACACGAGGGTATTAAAGCCTGGGGGAGTTAGGAATGTGCACAGTTCTCACAGTAGGTCAATGCCACACGTAACATTTAGACACATGCCTATCTTTCAGCAAACACGCTAAGAGCTTGGGCTTTTTACCACAATCCAGGTGAGTTTTAATTGGAAGTAGTGGGCAGTCTTAAGGAATGAGTCATCCCAGACACACCACGACTTGATTGCCCTTCCTTCATTTATGCAAAGAACATCTAAACAGTGGCTGGTTAGTCATACAATTCTCACTCTGCCTAGTGAGAAATATTTCTATTCTTTTTCAACTTTCTGGCTTCCGGGATGAATTATTCATATGTTTTCTTACTTAGTTATAGTCATATGTTTACCTCGCCTTCCTAATGTTGTATTTAGATCACTTTGAAGAGGAGTTGTGTATAACTCACCCGCTTATTCATACAGTCACTTATTGCCTAAAATAGCTACTTGTGTTTATCATAAGTGGACTTTACCAGGATATTTCTAGGTAACACTATTTACCCCTTTCTCCTGCGGAACACTGCCATATCTCCCTAGTTGGTTGTGGGTGGCTCTCATCATCAGAACCATGCTCTCATCTATTGGACTTAAACTTAGAATGAGAGTGATTTGCACAGGTAACCTTTGAGGTCTTGTTTAATATGAATAATTTAGACTATATAAGATTAAGCAGTTGTGCTTAGAGAGAGAGCTTAACCTGGTCTAATAGGAGAAATGGGATATTTGTTTTAGTAGTATGTACTTTTTCTTTCAGAATCTATGACCTTCACTTCATATAATCATGACTCTCTCTCAAAACATATTTTTTGTCAACCTGGACTATACCAAAATCATACTTATCCAGCCTTGTTTTGAATAGTTTAGGCTGCAGCCCAAGGTAATGACCTCTTTCCTCAAAAGGTGACACTGTATTTTAACCAAAACTTCTTGATCAACAAAACATCTACTTGTGCTTGAGTATAAATTAGGACTAATGGCTTAATGTGTTAATGCTTACCAGGTAATATATTTACATTTTACTAGCAGTTCTCTGAAGAAATAAACACTAGTTATAATGACAATATTTAAATCCCAGACATTGTACCACATCACATGAGCTGGCCCACCTCTCTTAGACTTTAAGAATCTTTTGAGTCTTAATGACAAATGTGAAAAACAGAAACTTAATTGAAGTAATTCATATATTTCTAAAAACTATGAAAAAATGGAACCTGTTATGAAATAAATGAGTTAACAATATAAAATAAGCTTCTTGCCCTGGCTGGTTTGCAGCAGTTAGGTCAAGGGTCATGGGTTCCATTCCTAGTCAAGGGCATGTACCTGGGTTGCAGGTTCAATCCCTGGCCCTGGTTGGGGTCGTGTGGGAGACAACCAATTGATGTGTCTCTCTCACATTAATGTTTCTCTCTCTCTCTCTCCCTTCCACTCTATCGAAAAATCAATGAAAAAATATCTTCAGGTGAAGATTAACCAAAAAAAGAAAAGAAAGAAAAAGCTTCTTTATTGTGGATTTTAAAGCTTTATGGCAGAAATAGTGATTTAATAAATAGCATTTTATAATGTGCTTTTTCTCACTCCCAATTTTTCTCTTAAGAGCCTGTGGGTCACACTGGTTTTCAACTCAGAGAAAAGTCTTTGACACACAGAGGTTATTAAAAAAATATTTTTGGTTGAAAGAATAAAAATCAATTTGCTGGTCACTACTGTAGGTTCACAGATGAATTGGCTAGAGAGCCTACATTCTAACAATTTTTTTTTCTGTAAAGTTCCTTTATAAATAATAAGTGATAGAATATCCTATACAAATACACATTTAGAGTGTTATAGAAGTTACAAGAGGTAGACCTTACATTCTGCTTTGGTAAGGAGAAAAGCTATTCAATAAAGATAAATTTTTTTAAATGTTGGAATCAAGATTCATCTCTTAAGCTGCACATCTACCACATGATCTCACTTATACATGGAATATAATGAACATAACAGTCTGAGGAATACAGTAGACCCAGAAACATGGAAGTAGGGCACAGACTGACATCCCTCAGAAGAGGGGGTGGGGGGATGGGAAGAGATAAACCACAGAACTTACATGCATGTATGCATGACCAATGGACATGGACAACTAAGCTGGGGATGGGGCTGGGGAGGGGTAGGGAGGGGGGTGCCAATGGCGTAAAAAAGGAGAAATATCTGTAACAAAAAAATAAATAAAATTTTTTAAAAAAATTTTTAAAAAAAGCTGCACATCTAAACTTTTATTTCTAAAGTCACATCATTGAGTTTTTCTCCTCAAGGATCGTTAGAGTTCCAGGTACTGAAACTTATCTGGTATGGCGAACACTGTACCAAAGGTTTTCCAGGACTGCAGCCAGGTCACGAGCTTGGGGCTATGGCACGGCACCCACCAGTCAGCCACCACGGTCATCCCCGTAGGGAAGAGGGACAGTGTTGAAAGCAGACCTGTGTTTTCAATTCCCTAGCTGCGTGTTTCTATACATGAATGTCTCCGTGAACAGGTACTGCTTTTGATGTGCCTTTTAAAGTAGCAGACTATTCTGCAGCAATACAGTTATGCTGGATACACCAGAAGAATGAAAAGAAGCTCGGCTAACAGTCTTCATGACAATGTCTCCTGGGTGGCAGGGGGGTGGGGAGGCCAGCATTTCAAGGTGCAAGAAGGAAAACTTGGTCATGAACTTTGTAGACTTAGAGCACACCTACTTTGTGACTCACTTCGTCATTGATTGACCACTTTCCTTTTCAAAAAGGGATGAAACAACTTTCTCAGAAATCCCCACGCTTAGTTTAATTAAGAGGAAATCTATTTGGAAGTATAAGTTTAATAACCATAGTGCCAGTGAGGCAGATCGCAACGAGGGAGCAGCTGCTCTGCGATTCACAACAGATGGTGCCTTTCTTTTTCTGTTCAGATTTTCCGTTTGGAAGCGATACAGTCATTGAATACCAGGGAAGCCACGATTTCCGTCTTCGATGTCATGAAACACGTTCGAGAGGAATGCTGTTAGTCATGTCATAGTTTGCATGCATGTTTCTTTTGACCATTGATATGTAACTGTTACTCAATGAAATAATGGAAATTATTATTATTTTTTTTACAGAAAATGAAAGAAATTAGATACTCTAGGGGGGTTTAATACTTGGAAATAACTGTGTGTGTGTTTGCAAGCGCGCGCGTTTGTGTATCAAACATTTAATACTTGGAAATAACTGACCCGGAGTTTTTCTAATAGGTACAGAGAGCGGATTTTATTAAGCGGGTATATGGCCTATGGGGAGAACGTTAAAGAAAGTGCTATGACAGAAGGTCCCAGAACCAACTTGTTCGTGGCACTTTCAGGATGGAGCACTAACCCTGTAATATCTATGCCTTTAAACTCAGAACGGAACTATCACACTTCGTGTCAGAGCTACTGAAAAATAACTGGCATAAATATTCACGTGCTTTAACCTAATTCTAAAAACTATCAGGTTTGTGTTTTTTTTTCTCATACTGTTTTTTTTATTTTTTTCCTGAAAGAATCAAAATCTGTTTCATTCATCCAACTATGCAATGCAAAGATGTCCATGTGGCCGTGGAGCCTGTTACATGCACCTGTAAGCAAATCCTGGCCATGTGAGCATGGTGGAGGCTCCTCAGTTAGTCTGCAAGCCCTTTGGGGACAAGATCGCAGCCTTAGACTTCTTTTTGTCCTGCGTCACTCATTAGCGAAACCCTGGTCCATGCGCTAAATAATCCGTGATTTGATAAATTGTCAGGTCGTCTGCACCTGAGGCAACATTTAAATCTTATTCCCAACCCTAAAGTGTTTTATGTTGGCTTTTATATAAGCAAGAAGGAGATGTGGGAGTGAATAAGGATGCACACTCATCCTTTCAACAGTGAGTTCTTTGGGTGGGATTTTTGGCTTTGATGCTGCTCAGAATGACTATGATAGCTTAAAGCGAGATTCACATAGCAAAGATATTCTATATTTATAATTCGGAGGAGTCAGTCAAGATACTTTAAAACACATAATCTTCCTATTTCCAATTTCTATACTCAAAAAAATGTTTGATACACAAACACGCGCGCTCGCAAACACACACACACACACACACACACACACTCTTTGTGTCTGACCTTGTTTTTTCTTCAGTCAGTAATTTCACCTGAAGTTCTCCCCTCAAATAATTTCTCTCCACCGTTCCAGACTTGATGTTTAAACAATCATATCATCAAATTGTCTCCAAAACATAGTGATTTACAGTTATTGTATGACTTCCCTGACCTGTGTTCAGTCAGCATCTGGCTAGAGAGTGAGAATCCCTCTGGCATTAGCTCATATTGTGTGTGGCCTTATCATTGTTTTTCAGTTAAAAAAATCTAAGTATTCTCTGTGTTTTATGTCTCTATAGAATATGCTTGATATGATACTCCTCAAGTTTGGGCTTTAAATATTTATTTTGAAGTAATATTTAATTTCAAAAAACATTTTCTTTGCATAGCATTATAGACAGTGGAAACTATAGAAAAAGCCCGAATAAAAAAACCTCTACTCAATAACATTTTATATGAATTCTTTATATACCAGGGATCATGTATTATGAGTTTAATGGTGTTTAGTGAATAAATTACTACATGTTAATTCACTTAAGGTATTAAATTTGATTTACTATAAATTAATTTCAAATATGTTAATTCACAAATAAGAATTTATTACACTACGGATATTGGTTATGGTTCTCATTTTTTCAGGTTCAAGTATTTAGATTGCCTACTCAGCTCTAAATCAAGATTCTGGTGACTAGTATCTACAGGTAAATGAGCCATAGGCAATAATAATATTACTTAATTGAGGTCCTACCTAATCTCTCTGGGAAGGTAGAGATTTGATGGAACTGGCTATTAAAATCTGCATCATTACTTTGTAATAGATTAACTCTGACCCCAATGAGATAACTTTAATCTTAGGCCTTAGAGGAATTGGGGCATAAAACAGTAGGTTTAAAAAAAATTGTTTACATTTTCTATACAGTGCAAAATAACAATGTTTTAATATATTCTTCTTGTGTCATCCCTCCTTAAAAAACAGAGGTCAAGTGAGGCACAAGGGCAATGCAAGGTTGAACTAAAATCTCCACTCGTTTATCTCATGAATGAGTCAGAATTTAATTCTAAACAAAAATGTTGCACAGAGGCTGATATGGAATAAGAGTCTAGTTCTCAAATTAATTTTCGTGGATATTTGGAAGTGTTTCAGAAATTGAGCTGGCCAGTTTTATCATCTTCTGCCAAGTGGTAAAGATGTCAAATGCTACATTTAATTACAAAAAATAAAGTATTACAGTAAATGTAAGTTTAGAGCCTGGACATTGTGCTTTAAGTCCTAACTCCTGCTCTCTTGTGCTGGTCACTTGTGCAGGGTGAGATAATGTGACTGATGTTTAAGATGCATGGTCTGCATTTAGGGATGATGTATCCACATGGGTATTTAAGCTTTGATGAAATGTGCTGATAGCAAAGCATGTCTTTGCAGACAAGGGTTCTTCTTGAGAAAGATTCAATTCTAATCAACTTCTGAAGCATCTAGCTGAAAAGTTACTTTGTTTTCTTTCTAATTCAGAGCTCAGCCCCTTAGATGGAGTTGAGGTCATTGTAATCAACCTGTTCCATGAAATCCACTGTAAGCAATAGAAGTGCTATTTTACTGAGCAAGAGCAATGCTGGTTACACTTTCATCAATAAACTCTTTCAAATCCCTTGGCATAGCATCTGTATAGAAAACAACTAAGAATACAGTTAGCACAAAGTAAATGGATTCATTTAATTACAAAATATTGAATAGCATTTTTTGGGGAAAAAAAAGTAAATGAATGGGTCAGTGAACCAAGTTCCTGAAGATAACATGGAAGTTCTAGCCTTCAGTATCATGTCATCTGAGTCAGTTCTCTATTAATGCAGGGGATCAAACAAAGATATATTTCATTATTTTCTGAGGTTTCCACATCATGATCTCAAAATGCCACTGAGTCACAAACACTTGACTCTGAACAGTCTACAATTTACAAGACTTATGGAATAAGCGAGGGTCATGAAACAGGTCCAATGAATGTATCCTTGAGAAGTCTTCAGTCTTCCCTCTTTGACTTGGCTAAACATTCCTTCTTTTAGTTATAGAGATTTCTATATGAGACCTTTAATGAATAATAAACTCTTCTGTAGAGAAACTGACACAGGTCCTGCCAATTAAAATGTCCTCTGATTTGACATGCTGTTGTGATGATACAATTTTCAGAATTATGTCTGTGAAAAAGCTGCCCTTCTTGCTCTCCCTCTGATGCCACACAATCCAGGTCCTCCCTATATGTGCCTGGTGCCTTTCAAGCTGCCGACCCCGTGCTGGAGTTCAGATGGGATGAGTCTGAGTAAGTCCCTGTGTAGGTCTTTGAAGAGGAACACCTGGGGCTCCAGAGCCCTCTGTCTCCCTCAACTCCAATTCCTGCTGGTTTTTACAGCCAGACATTATGGGGACTTCTCTTTCTGACTCTGGAACCCTGGGCTTGGGGGCCTGGTATGGTGCTTCTTCTCTGTGTCTTTAGTTGTAGGACACCCACTCAGCTAGATTTCAGGCAGTTCTGAATGACGGTAGTTCTGTAGTGTAGTTGTACCTTTGAGCAGTTGTGGGAGGATTCATGTTTGACATTTCTCTATGCTGCTATCTTGACCGGAACCCCCTATAACATTCTTGAAATGACACATTTATTGAAATGGAAAACAGGTTAATGGTTTTCTGGTGTCAGGTATGGGGTGAGAGAGTGGGTAGATGGTTGAATAGATGGAAACGGCCTTTTTGTAGTGATGGAAGTCTTTGTATCTGGGCTGCATCAATGTCAGTAACCTTATTTTGCTATCGCTCTATAATTTTGAGAAGTGTTACCATTGGAGGAAACTGGGCAAAAAGAACATGAGATTTCTATTTTTTCAAATAACTGCATGTGAATCTATAATTTTCTCAAAGTAAAAATGTAATTAAAAATACCTGACAGGAGAAAGTAGCATTGCTGTTATTACGTGTTAGATTTTCTCAGTCTAGCCTAATGGAAGAATGTGTTTTAATATGTTTCCCCCTAAAATTTTGTCAGTATTATTCCTCCTTGCCAGTACTGATATCAACTTGTAGCAACAGAAATATTCTTCCCTTAATAGTTTTCTTTAATCTAATTTATTTTTTTTTACTTAAGTACATATATTTTGAAAGAAATGTTAATATCACTGCCTATAAAGAAAAATACATTTAACTTACCATCACAAAAGAGAAAGCCATAAAAATGAATATGTAACTGTTTCATGTTTTACAAAATTGTTCTTAAACTTAAAAGTTTCACAGCTGAAATGTGTGTACTGCATTTAGGGAAACACTGCATAGCAATATTAATTTCTTTTAAAATTCTTAATTTCTAGGGTTATATTACAAATATTTTCCACATGCTATTTTGGGAGGATATGGGAGGTACTCCGTGACTCACAAATGGTTATAAACACTGATACATATGAAGGTATGAAAGGTATAGCATTTGGATATAAATTTCCCTATTTTTACCAATTTTGAGAATATTGTTAGCAGTGGTTGCAGTTATACTCAGTCTAGCCTAATGGAAGAATGTGTATACTCATAGGTACTGAAATCAGACACATTTGGTCCAAGGCCACCTGTCACTACTTGAGCCAAATTAAGCAGGGACAGGGTTGCATTATATATGAGCATTTATTCCAATAATGCTGGCGGTATGGAGAGAGCAGCAGATCATCCTGTCAATTCTGCTCTAACCTCTCCTATTAATCAGTGGATTATATGTGCATAAATGAGAAAGGGGCTGTGTGCAAGGGGGGCAGGTGGGCAGGGTTAGTAAGAAGGGCTGCGGAGTCCGTGGTCCGTGTGTCTTCTTCCAGGATCTTGAAGTCCGATAACAAGGTAGTTAAATTTCTATGATGTTAAAACATCTCCACCTGTTCTGGGGACTGGAGAATGGTAGGCATTCCTGAAGCAAAGTCCTGGAGGGGATCAGGGCCAGGCATAGTAACCAAGTCAAAGTGTGTCCTGGCCTTTGTCTGTTCTCAAAATGTATTTTTTTTTTTCTGGATAATGGACCATCGGATTTTGAAGCATCTTGTCTTTTTACCGCCCCATTTGTCTTCTTGCAGCACATCCTCCAGTTTCCCAGAGTCTGTAAGAAACCTCTTATCTATAGCCAGTAAGGTGAATAACTGAACAACCATGGTCCTATTCCTACTACCTGCTCTTCCGCTTCAGTATTGGGAGTGTCTATTCACTTCATCAACAAATGTTTAAGGAGTCCTACTATGTGTCAAGCTCTCTTTTATGTAGTGGGAAATCAGCATTTAAAAAGGAAAAGGAAGGAAGGAAGGAAGGAAGGAAGGAAGGAAGGAAGGAAGGAAGGGAGGGAGGGAGGGAGGGAGGGAGGGAGGGAGGGAGGAAGAAAGAAAGAAAGAAAGAAAGAAAGAAAGAAAGAAAGAAAGAAAGAAAGAAAGAAAAAAGAAAGAAAGAAAGAAAGAAAGAAAGAAAGAAAGAAAGAAAGAAAGAAAGAAAGAAAGAAAGAAAGAAAGAAAAGAAAGAAAGAAGAAAGAAAGACGAGGGGAGGGGAGGGGAGGGGAGGGGAGGGGAAGGGAGGGGAAGGGAGGGGAGGGGAGGGGAGGGGAGGAAAAGAAAAGAGCCCTGGCCGGTTTGGCTCAGTGGTTAGAGCGTCAGCCTGTGGTCCAGAGAGACCCGGGTTCGGTTCCCGCTAAGGGCATGTACCTGGGTTGCAGTTTGTCCCCGGCCCTGGTTGGGTCGTGCAGGTGGCAGCCACTTGATGTGTCCTTTTCACATCAATGTTTTTTTTTGTTTGTTTGTTTGTTTTTTTAAATTATTTATTTATTTTTTTTTTATATCCTCATTCGAGGACATTTTTCCATTTTTTTGTACAGACATAGTGGGAGGGAGAGAGAGGAAGAGAGAGAGAGGGAAACATCGATGTGAAAGAGACACATCGAGTGGCTGCCACCCGCACGACCAACCAGGGCCGGGGACAAACTGCAACCGAGGTACATGCCCTTAGTGGGAACCGAACCCGGGTCTCTCCGGACCGCAGGCGGACGCTCTAACCGCTGAGCCAAACCGGCCAGGGCTCACATCAATGTTTCTCTCTCTCTTCCTCCCACTCTAGCTGAACAAAAAATGGAAAAATGTCCTCGGGTGAAAATAAAAGAAAAGAAAGAAAAAATAAACCTTCTGTGGCACTCACTTTTTTCATTGATAGTGATACTGAGTTTTATGGTTAACTGGAGCCATTGTCTCATGTTCTGTAGCCATGTTTCATTCAACGGTGGGGTGCAAAAATTTGAGAGCTAGAATGGATGTCAAAATCTTGGATAATATTGACTAATAGAATACCTCATGCTTTGAAGTAAAATAATTTTCTACATCAATCCTAATCATAGTCCATTACAAGTATTTTTATAAGCATAAAAATGTCTGTATCATCTCAAGTTATTTTCTCCTAATTTCAACAGCTAACCTGACACATTATTGAAAACAGAACAAAGGATAAAAGAAGTAGTAAAAATGTCACCAGGAAAGATGATTGGGTGCTATTAACATTCCTCACTGCCTAGTAAGGTCCTACATGCATTCTGTAACATTCCCAATAGGTCACACCAAATCTCAACTATGACACATTTCAAATTTCTATCTAGTATAGTAAAGAAAAACACGATTTACCTTTCAACATATACCCTTAGTGCATGTGCAATTTAAGGCGCATTTTTCATAAACAAGACAATCTGACTTCATTAGCTAAGTACAAAAGAACAAAGGACTTCCTTCCAGCAGGTATAAGGCCATTCAGAGCCACTCTGTCCTAACAAATTCAGGCAGATGCTGTTCAAAGGGGGTATATCAGAGTTTCTTAATAACTTTAACATTAGACCCCTGTATAAGTATTAATATTATTCATCACCATAGAATCGTGGGTTTTAATAGTCTGACCAAAACTGGGTGTAACTGGCAGTCTCCGAGGAGGCTAATAATTATGGATGTACCCAGCTACCTCCACAGAGTCGTGAGCTTCTTCAAACATAAGACACTCCTGGGACCTGTGAGTATCGCTGCAACCACTGCTGGAAATATTCTCAAGATCAGTGGAAACAGGGACATTTATATCCAAAAGGTATACCTTCTATCTTCTAGGTGTCTGTGGTTATGATGATTTTATTGTCATGAGTGGCTTCCATGCACCCCGCACCCCCCGTGCTTCCCCTTGAAAAAAATGGCCATGTGGAAAATATTTGTAATTTAATCTTAGAAATTAGAGATTTTAATATAATTTAATCTTGGCATGTAGTGTTTCCCAAAAATGCAGTACACGCCCTCCCTTCCTTTCTTCTTCTCTGTCTTTCTGTCATCTTTTTATTTTTTTCAAACATTGTTTTAAGGGAGCCATCCATCACTGTTCATGAGTTAATCTGTGTAAAGTACATATCCTCACTTCTGGTACTGACAAAGCAATTCTACCTGAAACCTGATTCATTCAAGCATGATTCATTAACTTAAAAGCTATGGTTTTGGCATAGTTAATGGTTACAGTAGGAGATCTAACTGTGGTTTGGGTGATGCAATTTATATATGCTGAAAGACAATTTAAAATATATTAATTATAAACTTTCACCGCCAGACTAATACTTGCTGGTGCTTGACAATTACCATGATGTACCAGCAACTGATGATTGACTTGTGTTTTATTTATGTTTACAGGCTTGTCAAAATATGTGTTCTTTCCTCCTCCTGTGCTAGGCCTTGCATTGTTTTCAGTCGCACTGAGGCAGAAGTTTCACGTCCTCACTAGAAAAGCGCCAGTCCGTCAGGGTTCCCTCCCCTTGTTCCTTTCGTTTCCCGTCACAACGCAGCACTATGCAGACGAGGCTTCATCTTCAGATCCCAGGGTGTCTTGAAGGTGGGACTCTGCGCTGCTCTAAGTGGTCGTCCACGGGAACTGGCCTAGCCCACCTGAGCTTGGGCGGAGGAATCCCAGAGTTCAGCTCACAGCTCAACTCTGTAAGGAAAGGGATTATGATGACTTTCATTATCTTTATTAGAGTAAAATCAATGAGTCAGCGGTGACCCCCAATCATAACTTTCTTATTGCATTGGGGATTCTGGGAGCAAGTTTCTTTCCTTTAATAGAAACACTGAGAGAAACTTGCATAATTGCCAGTCAAAGATACTCTGAGCAATACATTCTGAGATATTTCTTTTCTCCTTCCTTAATATTGTTTCTCTCCGGAAAAGAGGCTGATGTGTCAGTACACTTTGCTGAAAAAGAGCAGAAAATAGGACTACTTTGAATGTCTCCATAAGAACATAAATTGCAATAAATTGCTAAATGAAAAAACTTTCAAAGTGATCTTAATTAATTACATATTAGTTCAAAAGCATTTTCCTTTATTAAAATAGTGTAGCTTAACCAAATTTGAAGGATAAAGACGTATGACCACACCCTCTCTCTGACAAGCAACTGTATATGTGGGTATGTTTTGGATATTTCATGCTGTAATAGTTTAATGCTAACTACATTGGGAGAGTCTACTTTTACTTTTGTTAAAGCTCTCTCTCTCTCCCCCACCCCCAACACACACACACTCTCTTCTTTCTTTCTCTTCATACACACATGCGTGCCTGCACACACACACACACTATTTGTAGTTTGTTGGCATCTTCTGGAAATTTATTTTTGTTCTTTCAGCTTTGTTCTTCAGCTGCCACCCCATCCTCTCTCTCACACACACACACACACACACACACACACACAATCCCCACTTAATCCAGCCTTGAGAAAATCAGACCACATACTCAGCATGCTCTTCTTTTCTTGCAAATGAGGTCACTCAACAGTCTGCTTCTGGGTTTGTGAACTGAATGGGGTGCAGTCTGTAATGGCAATACTGGAAGTTTTGGGTTTGTCACCAGAGATCAGCATCCCAAGAAGCAGGAAGTTGCAAATCCTTTGGGCTGGACTTCCTGCTCCCTGTTAGATGTCTTTACAAAGGTTTCTCAACGTGAATAATTGAAAATATGGCTCAATCCTCTGTTCATAGTAGGCAAAGGCATTTTGCTTTTGTTAAGAATGTATAAAGTTTTCTTTCATGAAAATTGAAGGCTGATGATTGAAAATACTAAAGGAAGCAAGTAATTATTTAGAGTCAAAATCCTAACTTCGCAGCATGTTTCAAGAGACATTTCAAGAGTTTTTTAGACATTAAAAAGCATCAAATGACAAAATAATCCTCTTGGGGAAAACACTGGTTTAAAAAGTTAAACAAGTTTCCTTACTGCTGGAATTTTCATACTCTTTGATATGCTGATACACAGGAAACTCTATGGAGTGGATAAATATGCAGAAATTACCAAATTAATTTACCCACCAAAGAACATCTCATGAAAACATGGGTTTCTTTGAAGCAAGTTTTAAGAGTGCTGTTATAAATGCTGATGGCATAAATAATTTTTAAAGGATGATTCTAACCTAAAGAAACATTGATTTTCTTGGAGAGAGGCAATAACATGTCTCAGGGCAAACTTAGCTCCCTTATTAATTGTCAACAAAATATTTATTTGCTCCCACCACTTGATCTTTTTTATGGGGTGATTAGAAAGTAGCCTGGGGATTTTGCTTTTGTAAAGATCAACTATTATGTATTGAAGACAATATCCACCATTCAAATCTGAATACCGCCCTGGCCGGTTTGGCTCAGTGGTTAGAACATCGGCCTGTGGTCCGGAGAGACCCGGGTTTGGTTCCCACTAAGGGCACATACCTCAGTTGCAGTTTGTCCCCAGCCCTGGTTGGGTCGTGCAGGTGGCAGCCACTCGAAGTGTCCCTTTCACGTCGCTGTTTCTCTCTCTCTCTCTCCCTCCCACTCTAGCTGAACAAAATATGGAATAATATCCTCGGGTGAGGATAAAAAAAAATCTGAATACTGCCAAATAAATGACCTACATGGCTTTTCTGGTTATATGTCTTTGGTTGCTAAACAATATTCAATAATTTATAATTGCTATCAATATAAAGTCCCCAAAACAGAGGTGCAATCTGAGACTGTCAGAGAATATGTCTGCTTTAATCATATACAAGACATAACCTACAAACAAGTACAACCTAGCTATTCAGCAATTAGAGTAAATGCAGAAATGAATTAATGGATGCATGCTTTGTCTTTATCTAGATGCTCAGTTTAATATCAAATTGCTGAATTCAACTCTGTATCAAAAATCCTTTATGTATTTATTTTCCAAGGATAAAAGCAAATAACCAATCCATAAGTGCTAATCATAGTCCTCCTGAAAGTATACACTATAAGTTCTAAGAACTTAAAAGCAATTAGTAAGTAATGGTTTTTGAGAATCACATTAGAATATAGACATGTATAATTAGTATTCATCATTAAAAATAGACATTATTCTGCCAATAATATTCCCTCTTCAAACATAAGTTAATGTATACTTATTCACCATCAAGAATCAATAGATGTATGGCTTTTAACTATCTAAATCTAAATTATAAATAAATAAAAATATTATTTTGCTCAAGATCTCTGGTAGCACTCAAGCAGTTACCCACATGTTGTGACATTAACCCCACTTAATAGGACAAATGAGTATAATTATTTTATAAAATCAGTCTATAATATAACATTAGGTAGTAATCATTAAATATACCTGTTAAGCTATATAAGTAAACCTATAAAATATTTTAAAATTTTGAAAATGTTATTTTCTTTTGGAAAAATAACATTTATTTGCATACTGATAGGTTAATATAGAATACTAATAAGTATCTCCATTTTATCTACAAAATAGTAATGATCTCCAAACCTTTCTGGGCAGAGAAGCAAATTTGAGATTTTTTTTTTTAAAGAAAAATATATCTTAGACTTTTTTCCTTGTGGAA
This sequence comes from Molossus molossus, assembly GCF_014108415.1. NCBI lineage: Eukaryota > Metazoa > Chordata > Mammalia > Chiroptera > Molossidae > Molossus > Molossus molossus. The sequence goes on from NW_023425348.1 coordinate 65,666,870, forward strand.
GTTTGGATTGAAATGTACTACAAAGCTTGGTCATTAACATATTTTAATTCTTTTTCTTTTCTCCCCTCTATTTTCTTGCTGCATAGTTTAATACTAGTACATTTCTTCTTTGAATTTGATCAATAGTATTCTGTTTCTAATACAAACTCATGTGAAAGTTCAAGTGCAATTCACATGATTATGAATTCTTTGACATAATTTACATTATTCTCATCACTTTGGGGATTCAGGACAAGTGAAATTTATAATTTTTGGCATTAGTATATTTGACCTGCAAATTTTTCTGCTTGACATTTGTAACATATTAGGTCTGCAATTTGATTTTTGATTAAACTATCATTCATGTGCCAAGCACCAGCCATATATAAACACACACACACACACACACATATATATATATATAAAATGTTAATATATAAATTTAGCAGGTGCTTGAATAATGTTGCTTCATCTAACATTGTTTCATTATAACATTGATAAGATGCCATAAGAACTTAACTCTTGTTTATATCAATTGGCCTCTGGTAAAATTGATTTATTATGTGCCATTTTACTTAATGTTGCAGAACCTATTGCTGACATTTAGTAAAGATTTACTGTACCCTCTTTTGACTTTACCTTTCTGTCTAGCTATTGCTCTCATTTAACAACTCTGCACAAAATACTTCTAAAAAGAAGAATCTGTATTTGATCTTTATATGTGTGTGTGTCCCACTGACTGGATGTTCCTTGTCTAGTCAACTAGTTCTCCATTTAATGGACATTAATAATTTCATCTTAAAAAGATGGTATATGACCTGAGTGGTTTGGCTCAGCAGTTAGAGCATCGTCCCGCAGACCAGAGAGTCCCAGGTTTGGTTCCCACTAAGGGCATGTGCCTCGGTTGCAGTTTGTCCCCGGCCCTGGTTGGGGTCGTGTGGGTGGCAGCCACTTGATGTGTCTCTCTCACATCGATGTTTCTCTCTCTCTCTCTTTCTCCCTCTCTCCCTCCTGCTCTATCTGAAGATAAATGTAAAAAAAAAAAAAAAAAAAGATAGTACGTATATGTGTGTGTGTGTGTGTGTGTACATATATATGCATATGTGTGTATGTGTGTATATGGTTTAAAATTCCAGGGTTCATATTGAATGTGTGTATATACAGAAAACATGTACTAAATAATTTTCTTCTGCATGTGGAATTCCATTAGCCAATCTCTCCTTACAGACAACCAAATCAGGATCTTTCTCTATGTCCTCACCAGGTTTCAAATTGTGCTTTAAGAAGTTTTTTGTTTTTTTTTTTAATTTTTATTCTTTATTGATTTTTCAGAGAGAGAAGAAGTGAGAGGGAGAGAGAGATAGAAACAGCAATAAGAGAGAACATTGATTGGTCGCCTTCTGCATGCCCCCCACTGGGGATTTGGCTCACAACCTGGGCATGTGTCCTGACCAGGAATCGAACTGGTGACCTCTTGGTGCATGGGTCGATGCTCAACCACTGAGCCACACCAGCTGGACTGCTTTAAGAAGTTTTGTTCAGTTTTGTATAAAGGAGATTGCATCTATTTCTTACTTATCTTCTCTGGCATTGGTCAGCCATTCTAAAAAAAATAAAATGCAATAATTTATATCTCTGTTATCTCTTATTGATTCAATTCTCTTAATATTGCTTTGCAATTGATATTTTTATATTTGTTTATTTATTTGCCAAAATAATGCTTGCCTAGTTGGTTTATCCATAGTTTCACTTGAAATAAAACTTCCAAGGACCTAAATCATTTTATTTGCCTTTCAAACGGTCTTACTTATTTTTCTGATGTATTTTCAAGTTAATATTCTTGGAACTTAAAATATTTTGGTCTTCTGATATAAAATATGTGAACATAAAATTGCTTTGTGTTGACTTCTATTGCATATTTTATTGAACTCTTTCCTCCTTTATTTTCCCAGGACACTTGGTAGGAGACTCTTTTAATATGTTCTAAAAACAGTAATTACTAGTTTTCTGTATATATTTTGAAGCTACCACTTACTAGATGTAGCAGTATATTGACATTATCTTTCTCATTCTTATTGTGTCCACATATAAAATTTAGCATGATAATATCCAGCTTGCCTAATATTATAATCTCTGTTAAGATTGTATGAAACAATTGATGTATAGCATATAAACATGAAATATACTTGCATCCCTTCTTTTTACCTCCCAAGTTTGTACTTTCTATCTCTGTGTTATTTTGTAAAAATCATAGAATAAAAATAAAATTCCACAAGGACAGGAATTAGTCCCTAGGCTCCCTTTAAAATATGCACATATTTAGATAAAATACACTGAATAAACCTTCTCTAAATCTGAATCATCTCTGTGGGAATGAAAGGAAATTGCCTCTCCCTGTCACTTGCTGTTTGTTTGTCAATTACATGCCTCAAAATGTTTACAATACCTTAATGCCAGGCCAGTGTTGAAGTTTTAAGCTGTTTTCATCAAGTTGATTTTTAGAATAAATATTTTTCTTTATAGTCCACTTCTTTCTCGAACAGTTTATAGGTGAAATTTGAAAAGGATAAAGTGAGTCATATGCATGGTGGCTGAAGGAGACTAGGCTTCAGGTGGTGAACACAATAGAGTATGCAGATGTCATATTATAAGGTCATACACCTGAAATTTATTAACCAATGTTACTGCAATAAATTTAATATGTGTGTGTGTGTATACATATATATGTTAGTTTTGACAATAAATTACATAATAACACTAACTAATAACAAAAACCAACACCCTGTCTGACCTTCCCTAAGTGAATACATCCTGTCTGACCTTCCTTAAGTCAGATTATTTAAGACAGTCTTAAACCATATGCACAAAGCAATGTTTGTAATTGCTCTCTCCCCACCCCCCAAACAGTATTTGGGAGAATATTGTCAATGGAGTAAATATTCCTATATTAGGTTCATAGACTTGTTCAATATGAATTACATTGTGTATAAACATAATCAATAAAACCAAATAATCAACAGTGCTGAAAGTATAGGTACACAGAGAACATTGATATACTCAATTATAAATAATTGATATGTTTATTAGTCCAAGGTTCCTTATAGCATCAATTTGGGTGAGAAATGATCACCTCAGACAGAAGCTGTGTGCCTAAACATTTAGAAGCTAACCAGCTTTTAAAAATTGCATGGTGCAGATTAACCATATAAATATTTTAAGAACTTTCTCTAGAACATATTAAATCACTCAGTAAATACTAGCTGCTGGTATGTTTTTTTTCATTGTATCATCTTTATCTTTGTTATAATCATCAATATAATATATACATATGTACATATATATTGTCTTTAAATGAATTATTTGACATTTCTCAAGTTAAGATGATATATATATTTTTTAAGTTAATGGAAACCCACCATAAACCTACACTTTTTTATTACCATATGAGCCTTGCATTCTTGAAATAACTATCATTTTGGATTTTCATACTTTTAAGAAAACATAGATGAATAGTAAAGCACAAAACAAGGTAAACCATGTCTCTCTGTTCTATTGCGACTCTTTAGATACATACGAAGACCAGAAAATGAATCCTGATTATCCTTTGTAAGAATCTTAGAGTAACCGTTGCTTTGCTGCTGCTAAGTTAACTTCAGGGATGAAGGATGGGAGAGGATGAATTTGAAGATTAAAATTGTTCATCAATATCTTTGATTTGATGGTAGTTATGGAAAGCTGGTGTTTTAAACGGATGCAGTTATGATAGGGTTATAAGGGAATCATAGTCTCAAATAAAACAAGACAAAAAACACTGAAACACAACAGATAATACATTATTTAAATAATTGTTCAGCTATTCCAAAGAGGCCAACATAAAACTATAAGCAGTGGGGTGAAGCATCCACTTACAGCACATTTAGTCCAGACGGTTACATATCAGATCAGTCCTGGAGTCTTGAAGAAAGAGTGTTGAATAAGGTATATCTTGTTATAGTTTGGCAGAATGTCTTTGGCAGTTAAGCTGGAGCCTGTTGGTTTTCTATTTTGTTAATATGCTTAACAGAGATCTACTGAAGAAAACATTATTTTGTGTGTGCTGGGATTACAACGTAACTAATTTCTCTTCTTGTTACCACCTTTGTTTATTTTCAATGTAACCTTTTTGTCTAACAAAGTTTTATTTAACTCTTAGTTTGAGATTCATATATGTATGAATGAGTGAGGGTAGAGAGAAACCACAAGATTCAGCAAAACAGGTCTGCGTTCAAATCCTGTCTATGGCATATGATCTAATAAATGTCATGTGATTGATCCCTTATCATCAATTGACGGGCATAATGATGAAGACTTGTATTTTTAGGCAAGAAAGAACATGAAGATAAGTACAACCTAAAATTCTAAAATCGTCATTAAGCAGCTTCACTATCCATAACATAATTACTTTTAGATTTCTATTTATATAAGAAAACACATGCTTAAGTCACCATAATAGGGATATCTGTTATTTGTGCTTAGACACATTCCTGAGACATATAATACTTTTATATTTCAGAGAATAAATGGTGTATCAAATAGGTTAAACTAATTAAATTCAATCCCATAAACATGACAAATGCACATGTCAGTGATGTGCCCTTCCCAGTGACTTGTGTCTGAGGAGCCCTTCCCAATAATGTACACAGGAAAAAGAGACAGGCCCCCCAGAAGCCAGGGATGACATAACCAGGAGTTAAAAGTGATAGAGAGAAAAAAAGAGTGATGACAGGAAAATTAAAGATGATATGTAACAAAAAATTTTAATATTACCATCTCTTGCCACTCCCCACCACCCAATACTTATTGTATGTTCTTAGAAGACAGAGGCTCTGCTTTAAACTTCAGAATTGTGAGAGATCCCGGAAAATAGCAGAAAACAGAACATACAAGAGGTTTCAAAAAAATGTTGGATTTTGAAAGTCACAAGGTGATGCCCTCCACCAATGCTCTAGACAAGATTACCCCTTCAGATATAAGCAACGGGAGAATTGTGCTTAGAGGAATTAACATTTGGTTTTCATGTGACATTTACCACTGATAGTTATGTCATTACTGAATGATAAATATCAATTTGAAGAATATTCCTTGTACAAAATAATGCTAGTTATGGTCTTATGAAGAGTCAATGGGGATAGGCCTTAAATTTCATAGTCAATGAAAAAAATAATAATATGCATAGCCCATGGACATAGATGATAGTGTGACGGCCTTGGGGGAGGTAGGGAGTGGGCAGAGAGGGGCAAAGGGGGGAAACTGGGGGACATCTATAATACTGTCAACAATGAAAAAATATATATTTAGAGAAAGACAAGTATCACATGATCTCACTTATATGTGGAATCTAATGAATAACATAATCTGATGAATAAAATAGAACTGAAGGCATGGAAACTTGGAACAGACTAACACATCTCGGGGGGGGGGGGGACAGGAAGAGATTAGCCAAAGAACTTGCATTTATGCATTGCCCATGGACGCAGACAATAGGGGTGAAGGCCTGGAGCAGGGTGGGAACTGGGAGGAGGCGGACAATGGGAAAAAAGAAGAGACATCTGTAATAGTCTCAACAATAAAGAAAAATTTAAAAATATATAGATAAATGGTGGGACAAAACCTGTATTTGGGTACTACCTGTGATTATACAAAACAGTTTTTGGTAATATGCTAATTTGCTAGTTTAATAATAAATGATAATCACTTTTCATAAAAATAGATGGTCCTTCAGTCTTTCGATGGCTGTGTCACTTTTAACAGTTTAGTTGTCACTCACAGATTGCTGGGGAAGATCAGTGCAAGAGACAGTGAAACGTGAGGAGGTATATCCTCAGCTAGGGTTGCCAGATAAGAGTTTCTTGGTTTAGCTCTGGCCGGTTTGGCTCAGCGGTTAGAGCGTCGGCCTGCGGTCCAGAGAGACCCGGGTTTGGTTCCCGCTAAGGGTGCGTACCTCGGTTGCAGTTTGTCCCCGGCCCTGGTCTGTTGTGCGGGTGGCGGCCACTCAATGTGTTCCTTTCACATCGATGTTTCTCTCTCTCTCTTCCTCTCTCTCCCTCCCACTCTACCTGAACAAAAAATGGAAAAATGTCCTCGGGTGAGGATAAAAAAAAAAAGAGTTTCTTGGTTTAGAGTAAAAGGGAATCTTGATTATCTACCCATCCATGACGTTTAGGAAGATAAAGCATTGCATTAAATATTCTATAAGTGGCCCGGCTGGTGTGACCCAGTGGTTGAGCATGAATCCATTCACCAAGAGGTCACTAGTTCGATTCCCAGTCAGGGCACATGCGCAGGTTGTGGACCAAATCCCCAGTGAGGGGCATGCAGGAGGTTGCCAATCGATGTTCCCTCTCATCAATGTTTCTATCTCTCTCTTCCTCTTCCTTCCTCTCTCTCTAAAATCAATAAAGAAAAAAAAATTCTATAAGTGGACAGTCATAACTGTTGGAAAAATTGTGTCCGAAAATCTATTGGGGGGAGAGTTGGTTTATTTATATATTTTGGATACATATACACTTAAGTACAAATGAGATCATCATAGTGGATGGTTTAAGTTTGTATATTAAAAAAGTGGATTATTTAAGAAGAAGCAGAAAATGGGTTTGTTTTATTTAAAATAAGAGTAATTAATCAGTGAAAGGGACACACTGACTCATTCTAGCTCCCTTAGCTAGCCTGCTGGCATTCATATAGGAGAACAAATGCAGACCACAGACCACTGTCAAATGTCCTGTACCATTCCTCAAAAGCCAAATACACCTTTGCATGACTGTATTGATGTGACCATAACCCTGGGAAAAGCAATCTCAGACTCTGGGCACTATCCCAGAGGTATTTGGAGGCTTCCAAAGAAAATGAAAGGCTTCTCAGTGATTCATTTAGCAAATGGCCACAAGCACAGGCACGGCCATTGTTAGCTGCTATATTGTTGAACAGCCAAATTCAGATATTGTTGAAGGAGGTACTTTCGAATGCGAACAGTTACGTGACTCAACTTGTTCATGTTGCTGTTTATGATCGTTTGGGGTACATCAGTTGGAAAACTCAGCAAATATAAAGACACAACATCCCTGCTGTTTAGAATGGAGGTGTGAGAAAAGGTTACCGTCCTCCGGTCTAGAAAAACCCTGTGGATAAACATCTCACTTCTAAAAGCGTATCCTAGGTGACAACTTTAAAATATATTCATACTATTATGTAAAGTCTTTAAATGGCTGGGGATTTGAAAACATTATGAATCTATTTCACTGGTATATAGAGTAACATGTCAATCTCATTACAGTGACTCAGATGTGCTAACTCTTCTGAGAGTAATTGCTAGAAATGGCAGTGTTCTAGAAATATGTTTAAATAGAACCTGCCTACATTAATGAATTCAAAACATAAATCTAAGGCATCCTTTGAAGAATAATTTTAAAGTTTCATTTCTCTTATTTTTAAAACTGTACCCTGGTTTATATAAGAAATCAATGCTCACATTATTTCAAGTGCAGCTAGCCTGAGTATAAAAGGGGCTGATTTTTATTAGCCAGGTAGTTTGTTAGAACTGCTTAACGGAGTGTTCATTCTAAAGCTGAAGTCGTATTTGGATATCTTGTAGTTCAGACTTCATGTGTGTCTACCTAGATTGGAGGTGTCCCATTGTGTGTCAGATACCAACGTAGCCTGGCCACTTCTAGAGACAAGGATTATATCTCACCATTAAACATCTCTAAATATTAATTAGCAAATTGAGTCTTTTCAGTGGACTAACACAGATTTTATAAATGTCATTCCTCACTGGGTCTACTTTTACGTTGAGGCCAAAAATAAGTACCATGATTTTTAGCCTTTAAAATCTAAATAAAAACTGTTTTTTGTTCATTTAAATGAAGCAATAAACAAATTGAGGATGTTTATCTCTTTATTTCTTTTTGAGATTTTGACTAGGATGATTTCATACTTCAAAATCAGTTTTGTTGTTATTCAGGAGCTTAAAGTGTCGACTTAGAATATTAATTTGCATAACTTAGGATATTCAATTTATAATATTCATATATTATGGAGTATGATTAAATGTCTTGATAAGGGAATATATTATTTTTTAAATAATATATTTGGACACCACAAAAGTGAACTTAAATCGATTCTAATCTCAAGGATCTCACGTGTTAGTATGCCTCAAGTTCTTCTGTTGTACGTTAGAGATGATTTTACTGTGTTGTTAGAAAGATTAAGTAGGTCTTTGTCAAATTTCACGTAAATCTGTCACTTCATGCCTCCCATTTTTTCATAGTTCTTTTTAGCCCTCTGATTATCAAAGTCATCATATGGAGATATGGATTATACTGCTAGTTATTTTACCTTAACCTCGATTTCATGTAGTTTGTTTTAATACCCCTAAAACTAGGATTTGGGATCATAAAAAGAAGACATAAAATTGCTATCATAAAAATATCACATTCTATTCAGACTGTTTAAAGAATGCAAACTAATTTGGACAGGCCATGCAAATAACAACCTCTTTTTAAGTAGATATTCTCAGGCACATTTAAATATATATGTGTGTGTGTGTGTGTGTGTGTGTGTGTGTGTGTTTATTGATTTTTTTTTAGAGAGAGAGAGACAAAGGGAGCGATAGAAACATCAATGTGAGAGAGAAACGTCAATCAGCTGCATCCTGCACGCCCCCTACTGGGGATGGAGCCTGAAACCTGGGCATGTGCCTGATTAAGAATTGAACCAGGGCCTCTCTGTCCATGGGATGATGCTCAATCCACTGAGCCACACTGGCTCGGCTCACGCACATTTTTATATTAAATATTTCACCTTGGTTCTGCATAGATTTCAGAAAGAGCAGCATGGTTGCATGTCCCAAGCCAGAAGTCTGAGCAAAATAGGACAATTATTCCTAGATGGTCAGCCTCACGTATCTAAAAGTTACAGCTGGTATAGCAGTAGAGGGGCAGCCAGGCCTTTGCTTTTAGTTAACAAGTAGATCAATAATTAAATATATAACCAGAAGAATGTTTCTCACAGTTATTTGAATTCCATTTGATCTTTTCAGTTAATAATGTCCTCTGAGGATTGAGTAACTGAGGGACATTTTCTCATTTTGATTACCAAAGATAAAATTTGTTAATTAATTCTTATGATTTTGCAAATATGTATATTTAAAATAAATTAGTTCTAGTAATCCTAATGGCATGTCTTTTTAAAAGAATCCTGAAAAAACTTATATACCAAGACTGCCTAATTTAGTGATCTAAAATCTGGACATAAAGTCAGGCATAGAGAAAATAGGAGACCAATGGATCCACAAACTAATTTTATTGCACTGTACTCTACCCTTAGAGAATGTGGTAAGAACATTTAAAATAGGTATATTTCTGCTACACACCTGAGATTGCCAGTAATGTGCGAAGCAGATGACCATGGAGAAGGCTAGATACAAGCATCCTCCGAACTTCGTGCGCAGGCCTGGCTGATGACCAAGCTGCACATGCTGAGACCTGGAACTGCAGATTCATCAAAAGAAGCAAAGAACTGAAGACAGGAACTATTTTAGAGCTGCCCTTGATGCTTACGATCCCAAAGAGATTCAAAATGAACCCTGCAGATACTGAAGGGAACTGCGGAATTCCCACTCACTATTCTTGAGAACGTATATGCGACCCAAAGGTAAATATTTGGAGGGGAAATAACAAAACACACTCTTGTATAAGGGAATTTATGAAGGTCAAGAAAAAGAAGCATCGGTGTTGATCACATATTCTTGAATAATGTGCTAACAGAAAGGGAACGGGAAAGAGTATCAGATGTATAGTGGAAAATTACTGAGCCCGCACTTCCAAAGTTCTTGCTAATTGCCAGATCGATATTTTTAAAGGACAAAACTGCTAATCTAGCTGGAAGAAAAGTTTTCATTTCAATAATAAGCAACATTACAAATAGGGAGGCAGAAAAAAAATGCCAGCAGCAAAATAAAACTAAGACGTTTTTATCTCCAAACAAAAACCAACAAAAAAGTAAAACATCAATTTTCTATGAGTAAGAAATATCAGTCTAATATCAGACTTCTTCCTTATAAAGTTGAAACCTGAAAGATGCATACGTTATTATTTTCAATGCTGTAATTTTATTAAACAATAGTTCTTTAACTAGTGAAATCAATCATATTTGAAGAAATAAATAATTCATTTTATTATATAAAATCCATCAATATAATACAAAAGAATCACTACATAAATTATCTGAAACATTTCAGTTTCCACAACAACAGCAATTAAAAAATTCCAAGGCATAGAAATATAGAAAAAGTATAACCCATCCACAAGAAAATAAAGCTGACAATAGAAATCACCTTTGAGTACACCTAGACGATGGGCATAGAAGACAAAGATTTCAAAGCAGCTATTATAAATGCATTCAAAGAATCATAGGCAACTATATTGAAAGAATTAAAGAAAGGTCTGCTGACAGATTCATCAAATGGTGAATAATAATAAAGATGGAAATGATTTTTAAAAGACTAATAGAGGTTCTGGGATTGAAAAGTATCTAAATGAGAGGAGTTCACTAATGAGGCTTAACTGTAGATTAAAAAATAATCAGCAATTTTAATATAGGTAAGTAGAGGTCATGCAATCTTAATTACACAGGACAAAAACCTAGGGAAAAATCAACAGCCTCACAGATGTTTGGAACACCAGTAGGCACTTCCAACATGCACGTAATAAAAGGGCCAGAAAACAAGGAGAGAAATATGAAGAAAATATTTTTCTATTCATTTTATTTAAAATGTTAATGTTGCCCTGGCCGGTTTGGTTCAGCGGTTGGAGCGTCGGCCTGCGGTCCTGAGAGACCCGGGTTCGGTTCCCGCTGAGGGCATGTGCCTCGGTTGCAGTTTGTCCCCGGCCCTGGTCGGTTGTGCGGGTGGCAGCCACTCGATGTGTTCCTTTCACATCGATGTTTCTCTCTCTCTCTCTGTTCCTCTCTCTCCCTCCCACTCTACCTGAACAAAAAATGGAAAAATGTCCTCGGGTGAGGATAAAAAAATAAATAAATAAATAAATAAAAAAAAAAATAAATAAAATGTTAATGTTGACAGTGCAAAGAAAGAATGACTGAAACATTTCCAAACTTGATGAAAATACTGACATGCACATCCACTAAGCCTAACACATTTCAAATAGGATAAATACAAGGAGACCCACACCCAGAAATATAGTCCAAAGGCTGAAAGGCAAAGAAAAGGAGAAAACCCCCAAAACAGCAAGAGAAAAAACCAGCAAGGCAACCCATATAAAAGGATCTGATTTATTATCAGAAGCAATGGAGGTTGAAAAGCAGTGTTGTAACACATTCAAATTGGTGAAAGACAGAAAAGCAATAATTAAACTATAAAAACAACTATCTTTTATAGTTGCAAAATTCTTTCTAAAATGAAGGTGAAATGAATACATTCCAGGTAAACACAAACTGAGAAAAATGTGTTGCTAGAAGACCTGCCTTAAATGAAATACTAAAGAGAATTCTTTTTTTTTAATTTTATTTTTGTTACAGATGTTTCTTCTCTTTTACCCCATTGACACCCTCCTCCCCATTCCCCCCCGCCCCATACCTGACTTTGTTGTCCATGTCCATTGTTCATGCATACATGATTATAAGTTCTGTGGTTTATCTCTCCCCCACCACCCCCTCTTTTGAGGTTGTCATTCTGTACCCCACTTCCATGTTTCTGGGTCTACCCTATCCCTCAGACTGTTATGTTCATTATATTCCACAGATAAGTGAGATCATGTGGTATTTGTCTTTTTCTGCTTGGCTTGTTTCACTTAGGATAATACTTTTCAGGTCCCTCCATGTCGTCTCAAAGGATAAGAGATCTTTCTTGCTTACAGCTGCTTAATATTCCATTGTGTATATATGTACCACTGCTTTTTTATCCATTTGTCTACTGATGGACACTTGGGCTGTTTCCAGATCTTAGCTATTGTAAATAGTGCTGCTATAAACATGGGGGTACATATATTCTTCCTGATTGGTGTTTCAGGCTTCTTAGGGTATAGTCCTAGAAGTGGGATCACTGGGTCAAATGGAAGTTCAATTTTTAATTTTTTGAGGTAACACCATATTGTTTTCCATAGTGGCTGCACCAGTCTGCATTCCCACCAGCAGTGCACTAGAGTCCCCTTTTCTCCACACCCTCGCCAACACTTGTTGTTGATGATTTGTTGATGACGGCCATTCTGACAGGTGTGAGGTGATACCTCACTGTCGATTTAATTTGCATCTTTCTGATGATTAGTGATGTTGAGCATTTCTTCATATGTCTCTTGGCCATTTGTATGTCCTGTTTGGAGAGGTGTCTATTCAGCTCCTCTGCCCATTTTTTAATTGGGTTCTTTGTCTTCTTTTTGTTGAGTTGTATGAGTACTCTATATATTTTGGAAATTAACCCCTTATCTGATATATCATTGGCAATTATGCTCTCCCATACAGTGGGTTGCCTTTCCATTTTTATGGTTGTTTCTTTTTAATAAATAGTGTTGGGAAAATTGGACAGCTACATGCAAAAAAATGAAAGTAGACCATCAACTTACACCGTACACAAAAATAAACTCAATATGGATAAAAGACTTAAACGTGACCCGTGAATCCATAAAAATTCTAGAAGAAAATGCAGGCTACAAAATTTTGGACATCATACACAGAGAATTTTCACTGATACATCACCTAAGGCAACAGAAACAAAGGAGAATTCTTAAGAAAGTGATTTTATAGAGGAATTCTAATCCATACACATATGAGAAAGAGAGAGAGTATAAAGATTGAATAAACTGTTTATTCATTCATTTGTTCATGAGTGTTTGAATTATTTCCAGTTTTTGCTACTTCAAACTGCTGACTTGAGTACAACAAAAAGTTATGAAAGCAAATATAAAAGACTGAATAATTGCTTACAGCTTCTTTCTTTTACCAACTGACTTAAAAAGAAATTGCATAAAATAAGTTCTATATTATTGTATTGTTGGGCATATGCCTTGTGGAAATGTCACGTGCTTGACAATCAGAACACAGATGAGAGAAGTAGGAACAGAGCTGTACTGGAGTAAGTGAGGGACTCCAGAGGGTAAATTGAATCCACAGGTAGAAATAAAGAGTACCACTGATAGTAAATAAGGAAGTTTTAAAAATTGTGTAAATATATCTCTGTTTTCCTCTCTCTCAACTTCTTTAAAAGGCATAAGGTTATACATAGCAATAATTAATTATAACAGTCATTTGAGACTTGTAACATATATAGATATTATATATAATAAAGATAAAACATAAAGTAGAGGGAGGGAATGAAACCATACAGGAGTAGTTTTTATCCCTTACTAGAATTAAATTAATATGAATGTAAAGTAAGTTACAAAGATATATATCCTAAGCCTTACATGTATTTTGTAAGAAAATAACCATATACACAGTTAATAATCATTAAAGGAATTTAGATATTATACTGGAATATACCCAATTAATACAAAATAAAGTAGTAATGAAGGAACAGAGAAACAAAAGAGACATATGGGTGAAAAAAGCAAATGGCAGATGTCAATCCAATCATCAGTAATAATAATAATAATAGATAAGGATGAATTAAATAATCTAATCAAAAGTCAGAGATTGTCAGTATTTTTAAAAATCCAATTAGATGCTATCAACAGCAGATACATTTTCAATTTAGAGATTCAAATAGTTTAAAATTAAAAGGATAGACATATTTCTTGCAAACTGCAACACCAAAAGAATTAGTGCTATATTAATGTGAGACAAAATAGACTTTAAGAGAATAACTGTCACAAAAAAAGGGACATTTTATACTGAAAAGATCAATCAGTTAGTAAGATACAACAATTAAAGACATGTATACACCTCAAAGCAAATCTCTAAAATTTACAAAGCAAAACCTGACAGACCTGAAGGGCAAAATATACAATTTAACAAATGTATTCAACAGAGAAAATAAAAATATTATAATGCATATTATAGCAAATTTAAGAGGACTAAAAAATTGTACTCAAGCATTTCTAGTTAGGGTTTTTCTAAGTTATGAAAATGTTTCTATTTAAAAAAAGATTTATAATAAACAAGTGACTAAAATTTAACCTATAAAAATATATTCAGTTAGAATGTTACGAGGAGTTTTAAATGGTTAATTTTCTTGTCTTTGATTGACGTAGTCAACAGACTTTTCTTTGAAATTTTGACATAAGAGTAATAGTATTATAAATATATTTTCATTTATCCTTAATTTAATGAGAACTATCATTATATTAAAATTAAAGTGAAAATTTTCAGAGAAAGTAAATGAAATTAAACATAATGCTTAGCAATAGACATTCAAAAAAGATAAAACAAAGTAGAAATCAAAATTCTAGAAAACAATAAATACAATAACAGAAATAACATAAACTATGATAATAAAAATGAAATCATTAAAATGTCCTATTAAAAGACCCTGCCTTTCAAATTGTGTTAAAAATATTGATATCAACTATAATCTTTCTGTAAAGGAGACCAGTAAAACATGAGTCAAATAGGTTAAGTGCACAAAAAAATCTATGTCTATATCTGTACCCATTGATATGTTGATTGATATATCAATCTACTGATCAATTGATAGATCAAACAAACATTAATCAAATATTTAGTGGTATCAAGCAGGAATTCAAAGCACAGATAATACAATAATCAAAATGTTATACTTATAAATGATCTAATGTGGTGCTTCAAAAACTTTCATATGAATACAGATCACTGGGACGTCTTTGTAAAATGCAGACCTGAATTCTGTAGGTCTGGAATGGGGCCTGAGATCCTAGGTTCTAACATGCTCCCTGGTAATGCTGATGTTCCCGAGACTCCATGTTGAACATGCTGACTACATCTCGGATACACAGTTCCCTCTCCCATCAGATAACTCAGTTCTCTACATTCCACTAAACATAAAAAAGTGCAAAAAAGCATATGATATAATCAGAAATATTACAGAAAAAGCAGCTCTGTTCTAGCTGTAATGCTGATCACTGATATGGTTAATTTCTTATTATAATTTCACTTTTCATCTTCAGAATATTAATTAGAAACAGATGCTGAAAAAATATTAGCAATTTGTAAAGAAACAATAGGTCTTGCAAGAGCTCATAAATTGCTGACATAATGGCTTCTCTTAGAAAAAGGAAAAAATGGTTTAGTAAAGGGAGTCACTGTTTTTAAAAGTTCATTTTCTCTTAAACTGTGCTTGTAATTGTTTTATGAAATAAATCAAAGAATTATCCTATCCCCAAACAGTACATTTTACACAATTTTTTACTCTGTGTTTCAAAATTTTCTCATTACTTACGTACTGAGAAATTACTAAAGCACACTTAAAATTACCACTCTGATACATATCTATCTGAGACAATTATAGTTTTAACAATGAGTAGAACAGTCCAGCTGGTGTGGCTCAGTGGTTGAACGTCCACCCATGCATCAAGAGCTCGCGGGTTCAATTCCCAGCCAGGACACATGCTCAGATTGTGGGCCCCACCCCCAGTGGGAGCATGTGGGAGGCGGCCGATCGATGTTCTCTCTCATCTATGTTTCTATCTCTCTCTCCCTTTCACTTCCTCTCTCTCTAAACAATAAAGGAAAAACAAACAAACAAACAAAAAACCAATGAGTAGAACATGATTTTTCTGTATACAAATAACTCTGTATTCAGAAATGTATAGCATATCAGAGGGGGAGAAAACAAATAGGCAACATTCCTTGCCTATAGTGTTTTGCTCATTGAATCATAGACTAGAAGTTGTTGAGGGTGCTTGTTTCATTCAGCAACATGGGAGGATCTATAAGGAACCGTATTGCTCTTCCAGAGTTTTCAGAGGTTTGAGGAGGAAAGTGACTTTGTTAAAAAGCCTTTTTTTTTTGTATGCAAGAATATATTTTTGAATGAATTCAACAGGTGGCATTTGCATTAGTCATGGTTCAGGCCACTGAACTTGAGGTGTCTCCTTCTAGTAATAAAGGCTTAAACATTTATAGTAAATTAATTTTTTTCTGTAACAAAGGCAGGAAAGAGCCTTCCTAGTAAAATAGTGTGCACGTCTTGTGTGCAATTTTGAAGTTGGCTGATATTTAAAATGAGAAATTTACTGAAGACATCCTCCATCTCAACAAACTTAATTGAAGACCCAACACCCATGTTCAGTGAGCCAGATTAAAGCTATCTTCCACAGACCAAAATAAATAGACATTTCACTTTAAAAAGTAGTACAGAGATTTACAACTAGACAGAATTTTATCATCGGCATGTCTTGGTGTTTCTCAGTCTCTTCTGCAGAGCATTTGACTTCCACCGACGTATTTGCCTGAGGGATTTCTGAGACAGCCTTTGGGGAAGCCAATAGCTGGGGATCTAAACTGTCCACTCCCTTTTCATATACGGAGTGTTCTGCTACTAAATGGTTTTACACATTTCTTTTTACAGATTAGGGAGCTTAAGGCTAGATAAAAAAGGATTTATCTGAAATCATAAAGCTAAAAGAGACACTAAGGGTAATATGGACAGTAAAAATCAATGTTCAGATATTATAAAAGCTAATGTGAAAGAAATAGAAGGTGTTCTATGGAGGTCCATAGAAATAGGATCAGTGGATGGGAGATGAAATTTAAAGAGAAATAGGCGACTATTCTGTCTAACATAAGCTGCTTAGAGATCAGATGGGTTACCACAAGAAACAGATTTTCCCAGCTGTTGAGATATTGAGAAAGAATTTAGAATTCCACTCTTGGTGGTGGTGTAGAGGATGGACACATCTCATCCAAGGTTTGTTGTTTTGCTTTGTTTTGTTTTTTAAAAAATTTTTTTCTTTATTGATTTTTTAGAGAGAGTGGAAGTAAGTGGGAGAGAGAGATAGAAACATTGATGAGAGAGAACGTCAATTGGCTGCCTCCTGCATGCCCCCCACAACCTGGGCATGCGTCCTGACTGGGAATCAAACCAGCGACCTCTTGGTGCATGGGTCAATGCTCAACCACTGAGCCACACCAGCCGGACGCATCCAAGATTTGATGATATATCTCTGGAGACACATTTCAGAGATTTTTTATTAACTATATACAATAAAGTGACTTCCTTTAGTTAGTGTTACTTAGCTATGAATTATTTTGCTAAAAGCAGAATTGAAAGTGCCTTTGTACTTGTCCAGACAGCCTTTCTAGGTTATCCTCTGGTGAATGCCTCTTATCCTAAGACAGACCTGTATATGTCATAAAAATATGTATCTTTATATTTCCCTGCTTGAATCTTGTATTTATCGTAACAAATAAATTTAGTTCAAATGCCAGCTCCAACTTAGGTTTGGTGGCTGTCTTGAGAGTGGCGTAAGTAATTCTGGGTATAGTTGGGCTCCAAATGGGGAATCAAATCCCATAAGCCAGGTAGTAGGTGTTCGTGGTGTAAATCAATAAACAAGGGAATGGGTAATTTGGTGTATGGAAAAATCAACATGGGCATATAATTTAATATATTACAAAAATACAAAATTGCCTTAGGCATATCTTTGTTTTCATTATTCAGATGTAATTTTTGAAATTCAAAAATTCTGCTTTTACTTTCTTGGAAAGTAGGAACTATCAAATCTCTTTGTAACTTCTGATTTTACCAGGCTTTTGAAAGCTGTATCCATCTATTGAGACAGGGAAACCATAGGCTGTGGTTGTTGGATCATTAGCCACACATTTTCATGTCAGAAGGATATGTTTCTATTTCCTCTAAACCATCTCTAAGAAGGCATTTCCAGGAAGACAATCTCAGCTTAGAAACTCTCATGAATACATTTCATTGTCCCCTTTAGAGGACAGCAATGAGTATTGACTTTTGCAAGTCTTTTAATGCTGCTCTCTATGAAACTGTACAAGGTTGTCTTCCATTTCCATGTTAATAAGTGAAGGAAATTACGTGAATTTTTATTGTTTGGATTCTGAAGAATTATGTTCTTACATACATACATAAAACACCATTGGGTGGAATGTGTAAGCATCATAGCTGATGGTAGATATATGGGATGAGAACACAGTAAGAATGCTGTGATGGTGTCAGGCCATCATGTGCACTTTGCTCAGAACAAGCTTATAGCAAGATTTACTATAAAACTGTCTCTTTTTTTTTTTTTTCATAACATTTTTTTATTTTATTTTATTTTTTATCCTCACCCGAGGACATTTTTCCATTTTTGTTCAGGTAGAGTGGGAGGGAGAGAGAGGAAGAGAGAGAGATAAACATCGACGTGAAGGGACACATCGAGTGGCTGCCACCCGCACGACCAACTAGGGCCGGGGACAAACTGCAACTGAGGTACATGCTCTTAGCGGGAACCAAACCCAGGTCTCTCAGGACCGCAGACCGACGCTCTAACCGCTGAGCCAAACTGGCCAGGGCAAAACTGTCTTGTTTTTAATCCCCACCCAAGGATATGTTGAGACAGAAAGCGGGGAGAGAGAGAGAGAAGCATCGATCAGTTGCCTCCCGTACACACCGAACTGGGGATCAATCCAAAACCTAGGCATGTGCCCTGATGAGAAATCAAACCCACCACCTTTTGATGTAAAGAGTGATGGTCCAACCAACTGAGCCACCCACCAAAGCCTGTAAAATTATCTTAAATGAACTGAATCATTTACATTTTTAGAACATTGTATAAATTTATTTTATTCTTACGAATCCCTTTAAAATATATTCTATATTGATATTTGCCAATCTTCTTGCCATTTTATCATGTTACATAAACTTAAAATAATAAAGATCATAAATGATTCCGTTTATATACATTTTTCTAGAATGCAGAAGACATTTTCCTCTGAAGACTCACTCCAGTACTGCTTTGCCATGTATAAAGATTGGGTCATTATTCTTTGTGTAAACTTAAAATGCTCCATGCAGAATAGAAAAGGCAAAGTCTTTCTAAATCTGACAGTGGGCAAACCATGGACAGCCAATTTTCTCTTCCTGGTTGAACATGTATGTGACTCTTCTCTGTGTGCAAGGATGGTGACATACAAAAGCTAAAAACAAAATTGAAGGGTGAAGCCCATAGTCTGTGAGTCAACCTGCTCCCTGTTCTGCATCAGGGATCTCAGATGAAACCATTCACCATGTAGACTGCGTGGTTCTTTTAGAAGTCTAATTATTCAGTTGCAAATTATTTTCCCATCATCTAAATTCACAAAATATTTTGTGCTTTTCTAAAATTTTTACAGAAAAAAAGTTTTTTCCTTTCTTTTTTAAGTACAGAGATAAATTGAAATTGAGAAGTTTGGCCTTAGATTATCAGACATATTTTTTAAAATGTTTTATTGAAGTATGATAGCCATGTAAAAAGCTATATATATTTAATGTGTACAACTCCATGTTAGGAATAAATATACATCCATTAAATCATTACCACCAACAGGGCCATAAATATATCCATCACTTCCCAAAGTTTCTTCCTATCCTTTTATTGTGTGTGTGTGTGTGTGTGCGTGTGTGTGTGTGTGTGTGTGTGTGTGTGTTAAGAACACTTAATACAAGATCTACCCTCTTAGCAAATTTTAAATATTAAATGCAGTATAGTTGGTCCCTCTATATCTGTGGATTCCCCATCTGGGGATTTAACCACCTGCTGATGAAAAATATATTTTAAATGTTATATTGTTGCTGATCTGTACTATGTACTTAAGCCTATGATGATTATGTCTGTACTAAACATATACATACTTGTTTTCCTTGCTATTCTCTAAACAATACAGTGTAACAACTATTTACACAGCATTACATTGTATTAGGTGTTATTATAAGTAATCTATAGATTATTTAAATTAACAAGAACATGTGCAGGGATTATGTGCAAATGCTATGCCATTTCATAGAAAGAACTTGAGCATCTGAGGATTTTGACATCTGCAGTGGGGGTCCTGGAACCAATCCCCCACCATGGATACCAAGGGTGGGGAGGTATTGTTAACTACATGCACTATGCTGTGCAGATCTCCGGAATTTATCTTGCATAACTGAAACTTTTTATCCTTTTAACCATCACCTTCCCATCCTCCTTCCCCCCAGTCCCTGCAACCACCATTCTACTCTCTAATTCTATGATTTTCTCTATTTTGGTTTCCACATATAAGCAAGATCAGACAGTATTTGTCTTTCTGCAGACACAAAATAAAGTATTTTTCAAGTGTAATTATTTTAAAGTAGAAAGATGCCCAAGGAAGAACAATTGGTACATAAGAATAAAAAGAACACTGAATATAAATACCTCATATATTGCAAATGTTCATTTTTACACACTCCTCTGTCATCTAAGAATCTCAAAGCTGGTGTCCTGCCTCATAACTTGGTTATCATGCTTACTTGGATTTATGTTTCGGCTTTGGAAATTACTAACTCTATGTCCTTTTCCAAACTTCTATTTGACACTTGTAAAATGACAGTAATAATCAGGGCTTCCCAAAATTTTTGTGATTTCTTTTTTAAGATTCATATGATGGATTTTTTTTTATCATAGCAATAAAACTATAGGTACTGAACAATTATTATTTTTATTACTATCTGGCGGCTCTACATTAGTAAGATAATTAGGAATTCTATTTTGACTTCACAGTTAGTGCTGTTATATTCCATTCATTTACATAGTCAGTGTATCACTAGCTCATTAGGATTAGGTATATAAAGGTGTTGGGAGTTTTCATTAAACTATTCAGCCAAGAAATGGCCCATCTCCTAATCTTCTGTGGTGTAAGTCACCTAGGACAAAATATTTTGCTTCTTTAAAAATATTTCTAAGGATGTATACACTAGGAATAGAAACTTTAGAAAGCCCCCAATCTGGTTCAGAATTTTATGACACAAGGGAATTGTTATTAAATCCAATTATATTCTTTTTAAAGCATAGTTGGCATACAATATTATATTAGTTTCCCTTGTACAATATAGTGATTTGACATCTATAGACCTTATGATGTGCTCACCACACTAAGTCTGCCGTCTGGCAAAGTCATCACCATATTATTGACCATATTGCCATTCCCCACCCCCACCCTCCCTTCCTCCTTTGGCAACCATCTGTTTCTATGAGACTGTTTTTGCTTTGTTTTGTTGCTTCACTTGTTTATTTATACATAAGTGAAATCGTATCGTATTTGTCTTTCTCTGTCTGACTTAATTTACTTAGAGAAATACCCTTTAAGTCCATCCCTGTTATCTTCTTAATTTGTTTCTGAATGTGCTTGTTCTCTCTCTTTTGTCTCTCTGTCCATTTTTCCTTCCTTCCTTTCTTTTTTCTCTTCCTTCCTCTCTTCCCCCGCCCTTGTTTTTCCTTCGTTTCTTAACTGTTTCTTTGTCTGTGTGTATGTGTGTGTGCACGTATGTGTGAGAGAGGGGGGGAGCCTTAGAAAATAAGCATTTTTTTTTTCTTTGATATTTAGGAAAGTAAATAATGTTAATATTCTTGGAAACTAATAAAATTACTGTCAAAGAAAAAATGCACTGGACAAGTTAATAGGCAAGAGGGAGTTGATTAAAGACTACAGCCATAGGAGAGAGAGAGATTGAACTCAACTCCATTGAAGCAAAAGGATATAAAAACTGAAAGCAACAAATGAAAACTCATAGACACAGACAACAGTATGGTGGCTGCTAGAGGGAAGGGGGCATGGAGTGGTAGTGAGGGGAAAAGGAGGTCAAATACATGGTAACAGAAGAAGGTTTGACTTTGGATGGTGGGCACACAATGCAATATACAGATGATGTGTAGAATCATACACTTGAAACCTATATAATCTTATTAAGCATTGTCACTCCAATAAATTTAATTTAAAAAAAGAAACAGGCAGGAGAGTTTTTAAGCACCAGAGTGAGCTTGTGAGAAAGCACTGGAGTGTTAGGTGACCGTATTCTATGTTTGATGATGGGCCCTTATCACCTTTAGTCTCCTACCTCCCACAGCAAGTGGGAATAGGTCAGCTGTCTTCCTTGATTATTACATTTCACAGAGATTGTGCCCGTGTTTTTGAGAAAGACCTTCCTGGATAGTAAAATTGAGGAGGCAGAAAGAGGATTTATAGCTTAAAGGAACAGAGAAAGAGTTTAAAATGGCAAGTTTGTCAAATAAATGCCCTAAGAAAAGACAGGCTAGGGGTATATAGTCAGGAAGAAACTTGTCCAAAGCTTCCTCGATTTGAGAAAGGTTAATTTGCGTAGGTCATTATTTTATAGATAATTCTTTGCTAAGTTAAAGTATCTCTGTCATTTCTTCATGAATTTTTCTTTCCATTATTCTCTCTCAACTTCAAAAGCTTAGATTATTTTTAATTTCACTTCCATTTATTAAAGTTATTTTTCAATTACAGTTTACATTCAGTATTTTCTGTATCACTTTCAGGTGTGCAGCATAGTAGTTAGACAATCATGTACTTTACAGAGTGGTCCTCTAGATATTGTAAGTACCCACCTGGCCCCCTATATAGTTATTATGATATTATTGACTATATTCCCTATGCTGTCATTTACATCCCCATGACTATTTTGTAACTGCTAATTTGTACTTCTCAATCTCTTCACCTTTTTCACCCATCCCCCAACTCCTCTCCCCTCTGTCTATTTAAATATAGGCATTCAAAGTGAAACTCCGGCTCTATTAATGAGTGGGCCAATAAAAAAAAAAAAAAAGGAAGGAAGGGAGGAAGGGAGAAAGGAAGGAAGGAAGAGTCAACTTTCAGGGGATTTATCTTGGCACTTTCTAACTCCACTTTCCTTATTGCCCATCCTGATCTTAAATATTTTCTTCCAAATATATTTGGTAATTTATTTCTTTTCCTGTGTTTACATGGTTGATTGCAGTATCGGAGTTTATACTTGAGCTATATATTTTGAGTAAAATAGTGGTATTTATAATAATAAGTTTAGTTAACTTGATATCATTGTCATATTTCACTGATCTCTTTATAACACAGATTTAGGACAGAGTAAGTGGCAAGACTTATGCGTCTTATACTATATTCTTCTATATATTAGTCATTGTCATGTATGAGTGTTCTGTGTGTGTGTTGTTTTTGGCCAGATACTGCATTAAGTACATTGGCTTAATCATCTATTTGGTCCCCTACAGAGGAGAACATGAGATATTGAGAGAAAAAGACTATATGGTTTGTTAATGGAAGAACCTGCATTCGAGATGAGGTGTATCGTCAACTCCCTGCCACAGTCTAATCGCCCCAGGACGCTTCATTACCTTCCATGCTTCCATCTTCCTCCCTCCCTGCAGAGCCGCCTCCCTGTCTCTACTCTTCCCCTCCATTTCTCTGATGTCTTTTCTCGGTCACCTTTTTATCTTGTCCTATAATGTGCTAGGGGCTGGAGATTCAAACTTTAGTTGGAGAGGGCTCCTGTACTCAAGAAATTCTCAATCTATATTTTAATCAAAGTGCCATATGTATAACTTGATATCTATGCAATAATGCTAACTGAATCGATGAATGAAATAAATGAACCTCTACTTAACCTAAAAAGAGTTGAATTCCCCATCACATTTTTTATTTAAACATATAGTTAAAATACTGTTCCATACTAGCCTGTTATTTTTTATTTTTTTGGCATAATCTATTTTATATTATGAATGTTATATATTTAGGGGAAATAAAGAATGAGTCATCATGAGATTTGAGGCTATCATGATGATTTGTTGAAAAGAAAGCACATATGGCCCAGTCAGTGTGGCTCAGTGGATTGAGCATCGTCCCATAGACTGAGAGGTCCCAGTTCAGTTCCCGGTCAGGGCACATGCCCTGGTTGCAGGCTCGATTCCCAGTAGGGGGCATGCAGGAGGCAGCCAGTTAATGTTTCTCTTTCACATCAAATTTCTATCTCTCTCTCTCTCTCAAAAAATCAATGAAAACATATTTTTTGAGAAAGCACATATGGACAGATTACTCCTAATTGTCAATATAAAAAATAACTTGGAAATAATTGACAAAGTAAAAATCAAGAAGTACCCAAATTGCAAATGGAATCAAGTCATCCAAATAAACTAAGAATAGCAATTTTATTTTTCAACAAATTATGAGAATTCTCACAGTCTACATGGAAAGAAAAGAAAAGAAAAGAAAAGAAAAGAAAAGAAAAGAAAAGAAAAGGAAGGAAGGAAGGAAGGAGGAAGGAGAAAGAAAGAAAGAAAAAGAGAGAAGAGAGAAAGAAAGAAAGAAAGAAAGAAAGAAAGAAAGAAAGAAAGAAAGAAAGAAAGAAAGAAAGAAAGAGAGAAAGAAAGAAAGAGAAAGAAAGAAAAACAAAGAAAGAAACAAAAAAAGAAAGGGAGAAATTTTATTTTTCAACAAATTATAGAGAAGCAATCTCACAGTCTACATGGAAAGAAAAGAGAGAGAGAGAGAGAAAAGATAGATAGATGTAATAAATTATTGAAATGAGAGATACTGGTCAATGTGCTTAACTAACAAGTGAATTTAGTTAGTTATGCATACAGATAATTTGACACAGTATAAAACCTGTTTTTAACTTTTGTGGTGACAGGAATATAATGAAAATTAGTATAATTAATTTAAAAAAATATATATAAAATAAAAAGAAATTGATGGCCCTATTTTCAGAAATATACCCTACAAACAATGAATAAATGATAGATCTCTTCACAGAACATGTAAAAATCAAAGATTTTGGCCTAAATTTATATAACTTGATAGATTTTACTTAAAATAGCCTCCTAAGTTATTAGCAACTTTGCTATGAGGAATATCGTAATTCTTTATTTTTAAAAAATCAGCTGTTGCCTAGAATGACACCAGTTCTGTCTGTTAATAGCCTTTTAAAAATCAAAATATTGTAAAATTACTTTTATATAAGGTATGAATTCTCATATTAAATTTATAACCTATTTAAATTATGCCTTCATCAAAACTTTAGTGCATATTATTTTAACACAAACATTCTTTTCTGCATTTTGAAGTGAATGAGAATTTTCACTTGAGGGGCTTTGGAAGGTTGTAGAACTAGGGCAAGTTGTGGGGGAAAAGAACCCTTTTAAGAAAATTCATTATGCATTTCTTCCAATATATTAGAGGCATAGCATGTCTTATAAATTCTGAATTTTATGCTTAGATGTATTGTTAGAGTTAAAAATAAAAAAAGAAATGTGGCAATACAAGAATAGCCCTATCTTATAATTAAGTCATCAAACCTTGATCTATCAGCTATAAAATAAAAAAAGAGCACAAAGCAAAAAAGTAAAAAGAAAGACTTGCTTTTAAATATGACAGATCTCAGATGGAAGAGGGAAGGAGGATTGGAAGAGATTAACCAGAGAATGTATATGCATATATGCAGAGCCCATGGACACAGACAATCGCGCCTTGAAGGCCTGGGAGGGCAGGAACAGAAGGGAAGAAGCAAAGGAAAGGAGGAAATCAGGGACATCTGTAATACTCTCAACAATAAAAAAAAAAGTCATAAAAATAATAAATTTAAATTTTGAGGGAGGCATTATAATCAGTAGTTTAATTAAATGTGTTTTTAAATTTAATGTATCCCCCTAAAATCTATAAAATAATTATTGCTATTACGCCTTCTTTATTAATAAAATGAAATTCAGGGGTATTTTGATTCATTACTATGTAGCGGTAGAAATAGTTTAACAGTCAGAAATTACATTCAATTTCAAGACAGGAAGGAACTTAGAAAACAGTGGTTTTAGGCAGAGGTTTTATTTTGCTCATGTCATAAAAAGTCTGGAGGAAGTCGTCCTTCTAGGGCTGGCGTGGTGGCTCCCTGATGCCATCAGGATTCCTGACTTCCTACCAGCTCAGCCGTTTTCAGCATGTCCTTTTTTCCTCTTAGTGAAAACTACCAGACTGTGTTTTTTCAGGAAGAAAGAAGAGGGGGAAAGGTCAAACATAAATGCTGCTATTTCAGTTTTTCATTTTAAGAAGGTTTCTCCGAAACCCCAGGCAACAATTTCCACTTAGATCTCATTGTTTATGCGACGTGGGTCAAAATATAGCTTTTCGGATTCTCACTTTGCTACCATCAACAATATGAGGATGCTTGTAATGAAAAGAAACAAAAACGGAATGTGTGTTTCGGGAAATCAGAAATCCCACTGTAGTTAAGAGGCAGAGCTAGGATTGGAAGTCGGCTTTCTCACCTTCCAAACCTAGGGCTCATACTCTCTTATTTAAGGAATATTTTTTATATTCCTAGTATGCATCCCCATTTTAAAATTTAGATATAATATAATCAAAGGCTATATTAATTCTATATTAAAATTTTGAGTATACATATTCGAAAAGTATGGCATATTTGTTACATTAATAAGAAATGAAAGGGTCTTGGAAAGCAATAAAAATGCGTTGGCATATAATGCATACGTGATTATTCCAACTTTTCTATGTTTGTATTGTTTTATGACTAGAACACATTGTTATCTGCAGTTTGACAGATTAACCCTTATTGGGTGAATTAAAATTTAAGTATCAGATGACCATTTTGAAACTTCAGGGATGGGAGAAATTCATCATGCAGATATGACAGAATTGTCACAGGTGTTGAATAGTGTTAAAGACTAACATGGCAGTTTTGATTTATTATAATCCCCATTCTCCTATTTTTGTCGGGCCAAAAAGCCTGTCTCTGCAGAATTGCACTGGGCAAAGTTATTGCAAATGCTCAAAGTGCTGCTGATTTCAGCTTTTAAGTCTTCGCTATACAAATTCAGACTCAACACACCCACTTACTCAACTACTGAATAATGCTAGACATAAAATAATTGTGAGATTGAATGGGTGTTTTTGTTTTGATTTTGCTTTCTTTAGAAGTCAAATAGTTCCAATGACATATTCATGAGGAGACTGAGTAGCAGCAGTTAGAGGTCACTTGGAAGTGAGATGATAACTTCAACAACATACAAAAAGAAATACATTAAAAAGAAAATCACTTGTCTGGAATCTTACATGAAGAAAATTAACATGTTTTTTTTTTTTTTTATTTCTTAAGAAAATATTGTGCCAGTATTAATGCATACAAAAATTATTTAGGTAAAAATTATAAAATCACATACTAAAAACTACCATCAACAGGGGGTGGTGGGGGAGAGATAAACCACAGAACTTACATGCATGTGTGCATGAACAATGGACATGGACAACAAAGCTGGGGACAGGGCGGGGAGAGGGGGGAGGGGGAAATAAGTGGGAGAAAAAGGAGAAACATCTGTAACAATAATTAATTAATTAATTATAAAATAAACAAACAAACAAAAAACCCTACCATGTATTTTTAAATTTGTTCATATCATAAATACTATTTGAGTATATATATTACACGAGACAAGTCTTGTCTTTCAATGTGATAAAGACGATATTTATCTCCGAAGTAGCTTACAAAATTAGGTGTATGGGATTTACAGGCAAGAACTGTGTCTGCTCATTACACCTATGTTCATAGAATGCAGCTTAGTGGCCAACATGAAATAGATTAGACAATATAAATAAATTAGTAAGTAAATTTTATTAAAATTAATTGATTCAAGACTTTAAAAACCCAGTTTTGTTTATGAGCCTTTTATTTGTTGTTTTGTTTTTGTTTGGTTTTTTAAATTTTTTTTTTATCCTCACCCGAGGACATTTTTTGATATTTTGTTCGGATAGAGTGGGAGGGAGAGACAGAGAGAGACATGGATGTGAAAGGGACACATTGAGTAGTTGCCACCTGTACAACCCTACCAGGACTGGGGACAAACTGCAACCGAGGTACCTGCCCTTAGCAGGAACCGAATCTGGGTCTCTCAGGACCGCAGGCTGACGCTCTAACCACTGAGCCAAACCGGCCAGGGCTTGTTTAAGATTCTTAAAACAAGTACAGGATCACCTCATTGTTATTTTCTGTTTAGTACAATTTAAGATTTCCCAAGTTTCCCGGTGTTGAATGACATTTGAATATAACCCACAGATGTTTATGCACATCCTTTTTCTTCATTCAATTCTGGGGGACCAGTTAACTTATTGAGAAGGCAGTTACATTGTATTTTATTACATTCTGGTGCTGCTTAAGGACAACATTGTGTAAATCCTTTCTAATTGTTTCAAAAGTTGGAGACCAGGTAATTAGAAGTGAAATAGCTATGTATCTGTTGCCTACCATACTGGAAAGATTCATTTTCTTTCCCTATTGCCTGTCATATCCAATGAAGAGGCTGAGAGTTTACCTGTGATGAGTGCACTTTGTTTAATGCAATGGGACAGTACCTTAATTTGAGCACGTAGCAGTTTCAGCTAAATCTCCTTCTCCTGATTTAATTAGCAAAAGCTCCATGTTAATCACTTTGCAATTAAACTTTTTGAGTCTCACATTGAAAAAAATATAGAATTCTTTCACAAAAAAAATTTAGAATGAGCTCAGTAATAGAAGTGATTTGCATTTTTATAGCAAATGTGTTAAACAGTTGATGAATTATTCAACACTTAGTGTTGGTTCTAAGCACATAATGAGCTTCTCTAATTTGACTTCCATAAAATTTATAAATTTTATTCCATGTTTATATATTGAAAAGTGTTCATTAGCAAAATGCATTTATCAATGTACTATATGTTGTTAATAAGAAAACACTTTTTTAATTTGGCAGGAAATTTAGTTCTAGTATTACAAGCAGGATTCCTTCCACTCATAAAAATAGTTTAATAACTATTATTCATTTTACTGCCATATAAACTATGAGCAAAATATAAGCTGAAAACCACTCATTTTTGTTACAATGATTTAATTTTTTTCCTAGATGTCATATGTTGAAAATTGCATGAAACCTAATTTTATGTCTATTTCTCAAAGCCCTAAGGCCATTTTTGTTAAACTACTCTTAAGCAGCATAGTTCTAAGTTCTAGAAACTTAGAATCTTTATATACTGACATAGCATCATAGTATTTCTTAAAAACAAAATAAAGCATTTCTCAATTCTTAGATGTACATGCTTTCACTGTCAAATAACAATTCATTTAATGATGAAAAAATGCTGTCATTAAAATAAAAAATAACAAACATAAAATACTAATGATCATAGTTTGTACATTTGTTTAAACACTACATGGCATTCAAAATGCAGCAGATACACCAAGAAGCTAAAAGTAACAGGCAGAAATAAATATTTGCTAACCTGTACTAAGTATTTGCTGTGTACCTGGCTCTGTCTTAAGTGCTTCCATCATTTGTCATTTGATCCTCACAACAAACAACATTAGCAGTTAGTACTATTATACTGTGTCATTATGAGGAAACTGAGGTTCCAAAATTTGAGTCCATTTTCCCAATGATCAGCAGGTCACTGGCACAGAAGGTTCGGGACAAAGTTCTAGAAAAGACAGCATCTCATAAGACCACCCACATGCAGCCATTTGACTCAAGTTGGCAACAGGCAAGGCATGAAGAGTATTCACAAGGTGGTTTGTGGGTTCTTCTGGGGCCAACTCTTAGTTATCCTCTAGCCATATTTGCCTGTCTTCCTCAGAGTTTTTCTAAATGATCCATACATTATTATTCTAGAACACACACACACACATATATATACACTGCCTAGGGCGCTTTTAACTCATATTAGGATCGAAAACAAGCAAACAAATGGGATTGCTTAGCCAGTTGCCAGGAACTAGCTTATACTTTCCCTTTCTTTACTACACCTCAGAAAAATCACATGCTGAGGCTGCATTCTTATTCCATGAAAAGTTAGTAAAAATGTGAAAACATCTGTTTAACCAGAAGTAACCAGAAAAACTCAAGACATCTCAGCTTGCTAAGATCTACAGTAAGAACGAATCTTTTATCCATAAAACTGCAAAAAAAGATAGCGAAAGTTATGCCGCTTTGTTAAGAAAGACCACATTCATGTAACTTTTGTTATAGGATACTGTTATCATTATTTTTTTTATCTGTTATTGTTACAAATCTGTTACTATGCCAAATTTATAAATTAAACTTTATTATAAGCATGTATGATCAGACTGACACACCTCAGAGGAAGGGGGGCAGGACAGGAAGAGATAAACCAGAGAACTTATATCCATAACCAGTGGCCATGGATAACAACACTGTGAAGTGGGGGGAATGAGAATGGGGAGGTGGGTGTGTCAATGGGGGAAAAGGAGAAACATCTGTAACAGAAGGAAGGAAGGAAGGAAGGAAGGAAGGAAGGAAGGAAGGAAGGAAGGAAGGAAGGAAGGAAGGAAGGAAGGAAGGAAGGAAGAGTATATACAGGGTTCAGTATTAGTGGTTTTAGGTATCTACTAAGGGTCTTGGAATGTATCTCCCATAAATAGGGGGGACTATTGTGTTGTGTGTGTGTGTGTGTGTGTGTATTCACCAGTTTCTCTGGTGAAACTCTGATTTATACACCATCTTCTTCTCCATAGATAAAAGAAACCAAGCTTATATAAGTGCATACTAAAAAAAAAAAAAAAAACCCAAGAATGCAACAAAGCATTTTGTTTTGGAAAGATACTATTTTCATTCAGCATAAAAGAAATCTTAGAGTTTTGCAGAGGTTTGCTATTGCCATTGTGGTCATCAGTGCTGAAAATGCAGACAGATTATTCAAATTAGGCCAGACTTGTTTTTACAGTGTATTATTCAGAAACCTATTTTTACAAGGCATCTTTTGAAACAGGATCTAAGGTCAAATAACTCTGACAATACTGTATTTTTACATTCATTCTCATGTTGGAAATTCAGTGTGAATAGAAAATAACAGAATCAGACTTGTTTAACTTCAGTGAACTAAACATTTCTCAAGCATACCTGACCATAGATTCTCTCGGTCTTTCTTCTTCTATGTATGTCTTTACCGATACATGTTCCGAAGAGCATCTTAACTTATCTCAGGCTACATCTCTATAGGTGCTAGCACTTTTTAGAAGTTTCACTTATTTGTTTGTTGTTTAGCTGAATGTCCCATATCAGTTTTTTAACTTGCCATTTTTTTTTTTTTCCAAGAGTATAGTAGTGAATACTCAGAAAGATTCTGGCTCCTTAAACTTCTATTTATATATCAGAAAAAAAAATGACAATTTCCCATGAAAGCTTTATATAGTCACTGTTAGCTTTTCAGGTTGATAAATGCAAAAGAATCTACATTTTAAAAATTCCCATCATGCGGTTTGTAGAGTAGTGTTTTAGCTTCTTGGAGCATCTGTGTCTTGTCCTGGTATTCAACACTAGAAAAACTGCCAGTCAGGGACCTCTCTTCTTCTAAATTTCTTAATGGTATATGGTTGCTGTTTATTCTGAGAAGGAAACCACAAAGGTGAAAGTGGTTTAAAAGTAAGTAGACACAACCACTAAGGAAAGCTTAGAGCCTTTGAAACTACAGTTTCAAGTCAAAGAAAAGACGTACACAATTGATCCTATTTGGCCAATAACCTCAAAACCACTAGAGTTTGTAGCTAAAATATTAGCTGCTGTTTGAAGAAAACTAAAAAGAGCTAAGTACTTGTATGCACGTCACCTATACGATCTAATTTCATTCTCCTGAGAATTCTGTGAAGTAGATGCTATTCTGCCTATTTTCTCGATAAGGACATGTTTTTCTCAAGGTCATTTCCAGTGAGAGGCGGAGCGTGGTGTGAAGGATGGTGACTCCTCGCCACTTTGGTTAGCACCTACATAGACACTGAGATGCTTTCTTTGCGTGGTCTGAATGCTAAAAACTTACAAGGACAAAATGAACATGAGTCAATTTAATGAAATACAGAGAAAACAGACTCTTTTGTTTTCTTTATATCATATTTAGTGTTTATTTAATTGACTCACATACCTTGAGCCCCAGTCAGGAGACCTCAGTCTTGCTATTTCTAAAGCAAAAGTTCAGCCCCATGCACTCAGTGAAACTGTGTTCGACAGGGCTTGTCCCGCAGCCATCAGCCCGAATTCGGGACTGAGGCTTGTTTGTGAATCTCTAGCCAGTGTGAGGTCCAAACTGAATTTATTGCTGTTTCTTAAGTCATCATTTTATGTCTCACTGCATTGCTGAAACCAACAGAAAGGATTCTTCCAGCTCAGGTTAAATCGTTTTCACTCTCATCTCTATACTTTATAAAGCTTCTTGTCTATTACACTCCTTTTAAGGAAGTGGTGTATATTCTTCTCATTTTGAATTGAGAATATTCAAATACTTCTGTTCTTTTGTTCCCTGGACTCTGCTGAACAAAGCGTTTTCTTGGAGTCCTTGGGAATCTGTTTCAGGCTACTGAGCATGACATACAAGTTAGGGGAAAACAAACCTGCAAATGTGAGTCAATTGGGTATTTTGTATATATACAAATAATAGTTCTGGGGTTACATTGGTTAATGAAATTATATAGGTTTCAAGTGCACGATTCTGAAATACATCATTTGAATATGGCATTGTATGTATACCACCCAAAATCTATTCTTCTTCTGTCACCATTTATCCCACTTTTACCTTCTTTTACTACACCCCCCCCCCCCAATCACCACACCACTGTCTGTATTCAGCTGTAAAAAAAGAAGAATGTCTTAATCAGTGAGACGTCACAGGTGGGTGGACCTGGAGGGTATTACCCTAAAGGAATTAGAGAAAGACAAATACCATATGATTTCATTTACATGTGGAAACTAGTGGACAAAATAAACAAACAAACAAAATAGAAACTGACTCATAGATACAGACCAGACTGACAGCTGTCAGAGGGGAGGGGCATGGGGGCTGGGTGGAATCTGTGAAGGGATTAAGCAAAACAAAAACAAAACACCAAAGGGTCCTTCTTAGAAGCTGCTCTCAGACACACCTATTCTGTTCAATGTTCTTTATATTCTCACAGGAGACCGAATCATTATAATATGATTTCCAAATACTGTTCCTAACACTAAATATTTGAAAACTGAAGTTAAAATGAGCCAGTTAATAATCATTCATGCTCAGTGGGAAACGAACCACAGGAAATTTTAAAATACATTTTTTTAAAATTACCTATGCCCTTTACCATTCATTCTAAACTTTCTCTTACTCTTCTTCTCCCCCCCCCCCTTTTCTTCTTCTTCTTCTTAACTATGCTCAACACATTTAGCTGTTATCATCCCTCTTTTTCTTTCTCAAATACCTTTTGTGGAGATGTAAAGGAGTGACCAAAATCCACATAATTAGTACCAGAAAGGAGGCCATATTTTTAATGCCTCTGTACTTTTCATTCTTAATAAAAATAAGTCACCTTCTGTGTGATTATTATGATTCAGTATTATATTTTAAATGATAAAACAATGGAACAAACATGGTGCTATTAGTGTTAAAATTCCAATGTGTGAAATTTACAGTGGGTAATTAATCCTCACTAGGGAACTCAATCCCATATTGTCTGTATAAGAGGATTCGTGGAAAAAATTCTTTGGGGATCTATGATTTTTATATTTCTTTTCTAGAATGTTATTGATACATGGCAGATTCTTTCTAACTAGTTTTAATTTTAATTTATTGTATTAATTTATAGACAACTTTTTTTTTTTTAAAGCTGTTCAGGCTTCTACTCTTAGGTCTACAAATTAGAAATAAGCACACAGCTCTTTTAAAAAATATTTTTTCTTCATTGATTTTAAAGAGAGAGGAAGGTAAAGAGAAAGAGAGATAGAAACATCAATGAGAGAGAACATCCATTGGCCGCCTCCTACATGCCCCCCACTGGGATTGGCCCGCAGCCTAGGCATGTGCCCTGACCAGGAATCAAACCTGCGGCCTCTTGGTGCATAGGTCGATTGTCAACCAGTGAGCCACACCAGCTGGGCATAAACACATAGCTTTAATGACTGTCCCAAATAAGCTTTTTAAAGCCAGGGGAATTTTCCTATATCGTATGTCCAAAAAAATTGTTCTATTACTGTTTTCCTAGCAGAGGGTTAGCTAAGTGGGCACAAATATATAAGTCCTTATTCTTATAATGTTTTCTTAAAATTCAGTTAGTGTAGATGTGGGCCTATCTAGGATTTCTGCTCAGGGTCAGATGTATTTCTTCATGTGCCTGTCCTTGATAGTGTTCATAGAACACTTCCCTGTGAAAGACAGGAGAACCTTGAGCAGGATGTGGGTCGGGGAGGTGTGTTAATTTGGGGTTGTACAAGGGAGAATCAGGAAATGGTTTCACCCAAATAGGCCATTTTAGAATTTCCTGCCTGGAATTAATTTTACCACTCTCCCAGGATGAGAGGGAGGGAGGGAGAGAGGAAGGGAGGGAGGGAGGAAGGGAGGGAGGGAGGGAGGAGGGAATAGGGAGGGAGGGAGAACCAGGATGGGGGGCCTTCTTTCCAGGCTTCTGAAACTTTGTGGTCAGCCTATTCCACGTGTATTTCCATTATAATATCTGGCACCGCCTGAGATACTTTCTCTATATTTCATAAAACCGGTTGTGAAATACAACAGTATGAAGGTTACAGAAAACTATTTAGAGTTTTGGACACTAAAAGCATCTGTGATAACTAAACATATAATAACTATTTCTTGAGTAAGTAGTAGGAATCTGTCACTCCTCATAATACTGAAGACATAGAAATAATGAGACAGCCTCTGCTTTCAAGACATTTTCAGCCTAATCAGCTTTGTTGTTGTTAAATAAATGAGTATATATGACTGGGGCAAAAACACTATAGAACAGCAGGGATTCAGCGGCACATATCACAGGGAAGTATCAGAAGAGCTTCTTCAAGATGCCCCATGGATTCTGAACATTATATATTCATCTGAATTTTCTTTTTAGGAAGGGGAAGAGGTCCAGAGAGATGAGTCCAAGGTGACTCAGCATTTACTCCTCAGTTTGCTGAGCTACCAGGAGGTGAGGCATTGAAGGAGTAAATGCCAAGGCCCCTGTTGGTCAGTGAAGAAGAAATCTCACCACAAGTAAAGGCCGACTTTCCCTAAAATTTAGATTGACAGTCATGTATAATCTGAGTGCTAACTTTTGACTTTAGTTAACTGGTTCTTTGAGAATGTCAGAAGAATGGAGTTTTATTTTTTAATTAAAATGTGGTTTAGGGACATGCGGATAGCAAAAGGAGACATATATATGTCTATAGCTTTGGAGGAAAGAACCTGTCTTTCTAGTTTATCTCTAATGACCTTGGATAAAGACACTGAAGTCACAGGGAAATAACCTAGCTTGTTACCTATCCTCAGACCTCAGGTTCAGGCTCACTTAAAAACAAACAAATAAATCATTCTTTATCCCAAGAAAATATTGTATTTTTTAATATGTTTTTATTCATTTTTATTTTTTTTAGAGAGAGAGGAAGGGAGAGAGGGATAAAAACATTGATGTGAGAGAGACATGGATCGGCTGCCTCCTGCACGCCCCCTACTGGGGATCGAGCCCGAAGCCCAGGCATGTGCCCTGACTGGAAATCAAACCGGGACCTCTCAGTCCATGGGAGGACCCTCAATCCACTGAGCCACACTGGCCAGGTGAAAAGATTGTATTTTAAGGTAAGGACACTAATAGCAATAACTAATATTAATAATAGCTTTGTGTGTGTGTGGCGCATTTATGGGATTCTAAGCCCTGATTGAGAACAAGTTATGTTACTTTTTTCTCATTTTGTCCTCTCAATTCTGTGTTGAAGCTACTGTTTAACGTTATTTTTTTAATTGATATTAGAGAGAGGAAGGGAGAAGGAGAGTTAGAAACATCAATGAGAGAACATCCATTGACTGCTTCCTGCACACCCCCCACTGGGGATCAGGCCCACAACCTGGGCATGTGCTCTGACTGGGACTCGAACCAGTGACCTCTTGGTACATGGGTCAGTGCTCAACCACTGAGCCACACTGGCCAGGCTGAAACTACTGTTACAGATGACAAACTGAGGCCTAGAGAGGATAACTAATTTATCCAAAGTGATCGACTAATAAAATGATGGTTCTGGCCTCATATTCATGCTTTTCTTACCTCCAAATACCTATAATGTATTTCCCAGCTCCCTTGGGCCTCAGCCTCAGTTGAAAAGGCAAACATCCCTGCTTTCTTTCTTCTTGGTGGGGTATATTTCTGCACCATCTCAGACGCCAATGATTAATGTGGCCGTTTATCTCATTTTGTTCTCCCACTACATGTAAATAAACGTCTGCCCCCACAAATGCCAGAGCTCATTACGTCATAGCCATTGGACATGACAACTGATTGTCTTCTGGGAGTGTTCTGTAGATATCTAGTCATCCCTGCATGTCTGCTCCATCACTACATACACCTCTGAATTGTCTCTGCCTTGCCTTACAATCCCAGCATCCCCCGGGTCTGCTGCTGCCTCCAGTGACCCATAGAAGACACTCTCGCTGTAGTGTGTCTCTGGTTACCTTGACACTCCTTCACGAAACCACTGTGAGAATCAGTCAGGTGACATATGGGAAAGTGCTTTTAAAAACTTAACACCTTAATTTTCTCCTCCGTCAAATGAAGACTGGACTCTCTGATACTCTGTAGTTCCCAAGGCTCAGTGATTCCATTAGCTGTGATTTATTCACTTGCTGTTTAAGTGTAAGGTGCTTTGACATCAGACTCCAAATATCTTGGTTTATTGCTCAGTCAGACTCCACTAGGCATTGCATAAACTTAAAGGAAAACTGAAGACACTCAGAGGAATTCAGAAGGCTCTTCATATTATCTTATTCTCCAACTGGTACTTAGGTACAATTTTTGTGAAGAGGCCTTCCCATTTTCTTCAGATCATGGGAAGCAGGTACGTAATTATAAGTTAGCATTTAAAAAGTCAGACCACTGCTTGAAATTATATATGACTGAGAAACTCTCCCTTCTAACTCAGTCTGACCTTGACCTACTGCCTCATTTATTTTCAATTTGGCTTGTAATTGAATGTTGAAGGAGGGCCTTTTCAGGTCCTCTGATCCCAAAATGAGCATTTTCAATTCAAGCATTGAATCTTGGGCATAAAATGACAGTAACTATGTTCACCACTGAAGTGACTGGGGTGTGGAAAAGGTGGAATGGCTTTTTTCCAAAATTTGATATTCCAGTTAAGTCTTCAATAGTTGAAATACTGTAGTTTGATTTATATGCATTTAAAATAGTTACATTTTCTCCTTTGGTTCACAAAAATTAAAAGTTACCTTCCTGTCCTGGCCGGTTTGGCTCAGCGGTTAGAGCGTCAGCCCGCGGACCAGAGACTCCCAGGTTCGATTCCTGCTAAAGGCACGTACCTTGGTTGCAGTTTGTCCCCAGCCCCAGTTGGGGTCGTGTGGGTGGCAGCCAGTCGATGTGTCTCTCTCACATCAATGTTTCTCTCTCTCTTTTTTTTCCTCTCTCCCTCTCACTCTATCTGACGATAAATGCAAAAATGTCCTGCAGTAAAGATAAAAAAAAAAAGATTACCTTCCTGGGCCTAACCAGTGTGGCTCAGTGAATGAGCATTGACCCATGCACCAAGAGGTCACCAGTTTGATTCCCAGTCAGGGCACATGCCCAGGTTATGGGCCAAATTTCCAGTGAGGGGCATGCAGGAGGCAGCCAATGGATGTTCTCTCTTATTGATATGTCTATGTCTCTCCCTCTCCCTTCCTCTGTCTCTCAAATCAATAAAGAAAAAAAATGTTTTAAGTTATC
The DNA here is from genome assembly GCF_014108415.1 of Molossus molossus. NCBI lineage: Eukaryota > Metazoa > Chordata > Mammalia > Chiroptera > Molossidae > Molossus > Molossus molossus. The sequence goes on from NW_023425348.1 coordinate 65,704,539, forward strand.
TTCCTGGTAATTGTACTTGGCATTCAACTTTCCAGGAAGAAATACAATGGTTTTATAGAATATTATCATAGTGGAATCACCTGCTCACTCGTTCAAATCAATTAAAAGTGTGCAGCTGCAGCAGAATATGAGACTTTATAATCTGTGCCTTGTCATTCTTGGAATGTTGATAGAGCCACTGTGTATACAGACTTCTGTATTTCTTCACCAGGTGAAGCTATTTCATTGAACATTATCAATTATTAAATGCATAGTTAAGTTTTGGAAATAATTTTAATTAACTTTATATGAATGCCTCTACTATCACCTATACCTTGTGATAGAGATAAAATTGGGGATTAATAACTTTTCCTGTTCCTCTTTGCAAAATACTATTTCAAAAGTATCCATAGTGTCATTAAAAATTATATGTGTTACCTGATTACTAAGCATAGGTATCTTTCAGTTAGCATTATCAAAATGATAGATACTTTAGGACAGGAAATACATTAGCCATACCATGCTTTCTAAAATATACATTCCCCCCCCTCCCCCATGAATGTCTTAGGTACTACCATGCCCCATTTTTAGCATGGGAAAGATTTCCAGTAACATTCCTTCTTTGGCTTCTGTATAGATTTTAAATACAAGAATTACACCCTGACCGGTTTGGCTCAGCTGTTGGAGCATCGGCCTGCGGACCAGAGAGTCCCGGGTTCAGTTCCCAATAAGGGCATGTACCAAAAAAAAAAAAAATAGAACCAGCTTCACCCTGGCCAGTTTGGCTCCATGGTTGAGTGTTGGCTTGCGGACCAGAGAGTCCCGGGTTTGGTTCTCACTAGGGGCACGTACCACAAAAAAAAAAAAAAAAAAATAATTAATAGTCACTATTTTTATTTTAATTTGTAAAAATCAATTGTATTTATTTATTTATTTATTTATTTATTTTAATTTAATTATTTTGTTACAGATGTTTCCCCTTTTTCACCCACTGATTCCCCCCTTCCCCTCCCTCCCCACCCTGTCCCCAGATTTGTTGTCCATGTCCATTGTTCATACATACATGCATATAAGTTCTGTGGTTTATAATATGCCTCCTAGAAAAAAGATTGACATAGCCTTAATTCTTCAAAATAGACATATTGCCTTATTTTCATGCGGGGAACCAAAATGGAGAAAAGATACATACTTCACCAAGATCATACACCAAGCAAAGGGCAGAATCATGCCTCAGACCCAGGTCAGCCCAATTACAAAGCTCAGCTATTTCCACAGCCACTGTTGTAGCCTTTCTGGTTTTAATATATTGACAGTTTGGGTTGTAAATTAATTTAATTAACTTCTGTAGTCTGTATATCTTAGTCATAATTGCCATTCTTCTACATTCCTTTGGAGAGATAAATAAAAATAGACTGTGAAAGTGGGGAATTGCAGTAAGAATGGACTTTGTTCAGATTCAGATTTTTCTTTGAATTTGCTCCATGAAGATGGATACGATGTGGAATCTGTAAAGCCTATAGCATGGCTTTAGCATGCGATCAATTGGATGACTTTGAGAAAGTCATGTACCTTCCCAGCAGTTTGGTTTCTCCGTCTGAAAAACGGTGATAATGATAGTTAACACCCGAATGCCATTCTGTGGAGCTGAATTCAATCACCTTCACAAAGCAGGTGCACTTTATGCAAGACAGTTGGGGCTTTCAATAAAATAAAAGGCAAAAATAACTTTTAAAAGTATTTATTTCGAAGATATTCACCAAAAATATCTGAACACATTGTAGCCTGGGATGTATTATCTTTCAATTAAAAAAAAATGAATGCCTATTCTCTTTCAGTTAAAAATGAATGCCTACCAGTTTTCATTACATTCTTTTCAGCTAATGGTGACGGTTCTGTGATATACATTTTCCATTTTGTGCTGATTAACAAAGAGCCACTGGGGAAAACAAACTATGGTGACGGGGCTGACCTGGAGATGGAAAACCCACCAGGGTATATCCTGTGTATGGTCTGCCTTTCAGCCGTGAGCACTTCTGACTCTGAGTTTATTGGTTTTAGCCTAAGCAAACATTAACTACCTTTAATTAGGCTACTGTCCAGGCATCTTTAGATTTACTCTCCCTGACAACATTCATTCTGGTTAGGCCATGTCATAGGTCTCTTGGAATCTTGACAATTAGAAGCTGTGGAACATTTTACATTTGATTTCAGATTTTTATTTTCAACAACCTTTTAGCACAAGTACTGTGAGCATTATAATATTTTTAAATGCAGTTGTTTTTTTAAGAGAGAACCAAAGGAATATGAGCAAAAGCATGTGACATATTGATTAAGAGAAGCTGCGTGTTGTAGGATATTTCCTTCTCTAGGTTTATATTTTCCTCAGTTCTCATGATCACAACTTGGCTGTCACCTCTAATGACCCGGTATGTATCCGGAAGACTTACCCCAGCCTTATTTAGAGCCCCGACATGCTCTTCTAATGCTAAACTCAGACAGGACACACATTTGTCCCACGCGTGTGGAATGCAGCGGAAGCAATGGCTGGGTGTCACTGTTTGGATTGAAAGAGAACACAGTAGAAACGACCTTCTAAATACACTGGCTGTGAAGGTTTTACCTAGTGGAAGGAGAGGTAGTAAAATATTGCTTTAAAAAGTCAGAGCCATATAATAACAGGAATAGGCAAAGAGAACTTAAATTACACGGAAAAGAGGCCAGTCTTGCAATTGAATGCTTTGGACCTTTAAGAATAGAATCCATTACCACATCTATTAGTGATCCTCACAAGTCAAACAATACTCATTCTTCAGTTTCCTGCTGTCTCGAATGGACTTTTACTTTTTTTTCCTATAAGTTTTGATCAACTTTGAATATGAAACTTTGCCTTTCTCTTAGATTCAAAATTTAATGGAAGAAGTAGTGGGATAAATGGGAAATCCAGTTTAGAAGGCTTGGCCTGTTCTGATTTTAAATGACAGTCCACATTTCGTAAGTCTCAGGTGCTGGCGGTCATGCTCTCCCAGTAGAACTCTCAGTGTCTCCCATGGACCCCATTCCATCCTGACAGTACTGTTAGATTAGTCTGTTTAAAACTTGCCTGCTTTCTATTACTTTCTAAGTAAGTGCAATAAAGGTCTTCCATCGTAGGAGTCTCAAAGTAATGTATGCCATTCCCTTTTTCTATTTGTTCTTTATTTTTATCAACAATCATTTTATTTTATTTATTGTTTATATTTTATTTCTTAACTACAGTTTATATTTTATATCATTTTATATTAGTTTCAGGTGCAGAGCATAGTAGACAATCATATACTTTATAAAGTGTTCCCTTGATATTTCCAGTACCCACCTGGCACCATACATAGTTCTTACAATATTACTGACAGTCTCCCCTATGCTGTACTTGGCATCCCCGTGACTGTTTTGTAACTACCAACTTGTACTGCTTAATTCCTTCAATATGTTCACCCAGCCCCCAAACCCCGCCCCCTCTGGCCATCAGTCTGTTCGCTGTGTCTATGACTATTTGCTTATTCTTACTGTGTTCTTGTTTACTTTGTCAGTTCTACCCGTTTTCTTTCACTGTGCCCTATACTTACAATGCTTTCCCTTCGTTGACCCCTCTCCGTTTCTGCATGTCCAAGTCTACATGAATGCTACTTCCCTCACAATGCGTAGACCGATCACTTTTGGCCATTCGGCAAAAATCGACATTCCTCTGTTCAGATAACACTGTATCTCAATCTTCCACACAACATCTTGTCATTCTCTGCCTTACATGATAAATGACTGCCACGGTAAATGTAATTTACAATTACATGTTTCTGGCATTGTGTACCATTATTTCTGTTATCTTCCAGTAACAAGCTGTCTCCCCCCCAAAAACTTTATAACTGCTTCTCATTATTTTGGTTGATTGGGTTCAGCGGAGTAGTTCTTCCTTAAAGTCGCTCATGGGTTTGCAGTCACACGTCAGCTGAAGTCTGTCCAAGATAAGTCACGTAGCTGCTGGCCAGGAACTCGGTGGAGCCCATCACCTTCAGAGCCGAAACTGGCTTTTCTTTTAGGGTAACCAATTCATCCTGGTTTGTTCAGGGCGTTCCTGATTTTAGCACCGAAGTGCCCACATCCGGGGAACCTCCACAGTGTTGGGCAAAGGGAGGTGTTTAGTCACACTTTCAAAGCTTCTCACAACTCAGAGGCTGGGTTCCTCCGGCCAACATCCAAAGCGCCATGTTCCAAGCCTTCTTGCAGAACTCCAGGCTTTCTGTCAACTAACTTCAGACATCACAGATCATCACTTCTGCTGCATTTCATTAGTCAAATAAGTCCCTAAGGCCAGCACCAATTGAAGAGATGAGAAATTAAAGCCCACGCTGAGGGCGTGGCAGTCACAGGGCAGGAGAGAGTCTGAGTGGGGGTGGGTTGCTGTGACCATCTTTGGAAGATATACTCTGCCAAACAATATACTCTGTATCTTTCAGATGACAGCATTCTATTCACGTTATGTTGCCTCTGTGTAGCTCTCCCCGGGCAGCTTGCACTTGGTAGGGGCTTGACAAATGCTTAACATAAAAACAAGGAGGGCTATCTTTATCCTGAATTTCTTATTAATTCTTACCTGAATAAAAAGAAGTACATTTAATAATGCTTAGAAGTGTTCTAATGAATGTGGTTGAAAGCGAAACATTTAGATCAGGAATAAGAGAAGCAAAAAATATATATACTAGAGAAATGTTCTGCTTCTTATGCCAAGACCAATGCTGGGCACTGTCAAGAGTCTGTTAATACTTTCAAACCTTGGGCAGTGTTTTAAATAGTCATGGGTAGTGGTTGGAAAGAGAGTAAGTAGTAACACTGTTGAGAAATTCATGCGTAATTTTATGCATCTACAACGATAGGAGTAAAAATAATTAAACTAAAAATCAGAAAACCCTTCCATTTCTGCTTTAGCCTTTGCATTTACACTTTTGGTGCCCTGAGGAAAGACATACTCTCAAGTTTGGAAGTTAAGCAAGAATTCAAGCTTTGGTGCCCTGGTTAAGACATGTCATCTCTGTAGACAAATAGCCCTACTTCTTCTAACTTGTCCTGTATTAAGTCCTATTTTTTCCCCACAAAATTAAATGTGACAAATCCAAGGCTCCATTCTGTAAATAACATTATACTTACTTGTCAATGATTTACAATTATATTCTGTGGTAGTCTCTCCCACTAAAGGATCCATATCTGTACATTGGCCTTGATAAATTCACACAGAAATTTGGCATTGACTGAAGAGGTTTTGAATACTCTTATAGATCAAAAAAAGATTAGTTTCAGGGATGGGGAATGGTGTGCTTCTCAAATTCTAGCAATGAGGCCATTTCATCTTTGTCAATATACAAGGTCATTTCTATTAGATCCCCCAAAGAAAGGGACGGTCACAGTTTGTGGGCAGCTCTGATGGTTTTTATTACATGAGCTGAAGCACAGAAGATGAACTCTGTTGAATACCCACAGAGCACATTTTACAGCTCTGGTGCCCTCTAATTGCTTCCAAATGTCAGGTGCTCCAACAGGAACAAGGCAGCATGGGCAGTGGAGAAGTAATTGGTATTGGGACATGAAGCTTTTCTAGGTCACTGATTTGCATGAGGCTCAGGTCAGTACTAACTCAAATTTCTTCTCTTCAATGGCAAGTACTATAAGGAAAATCAGCCCAGGACGCAGGCCCTTTCGGCTGGGTGGTGTGGGTACCGCAAAACCAACGTACGCCTGCAGAATTTGCTGGTGTTAGGGGTTATTTATCTCTTAGATATTTGACTTCAATACTAAAATATTGCATTTCAGAAAATGAGTCCATGCTTCTCAAAAGCCGGTTAGGAAAGCAAGACTGCGGCTAAATTTAGACAGGTAAGGACAGCGTCAAACATTCCAGAGACCTCTGCAGAGAGGATTCAGGACTGTAAAACTGATTATCACTTTGTTTTAATGAAGAGGTAAGTGAGTTTGGCAACGGAATCTAAAGGAGCTAATATTTATTGCCTTTGTGTTCAAGAAGCTCACAGTATAGGAAGACAAGGGCTCATACCTGTGCCCTGTTCCTGGGATAGTTTTGGCTCCAGAGACAGGGAGTTAACTTAATATGTTGATTGTTAAAACTCTGAAAATTTTTTAGCACAATGCTTAGTTCAGTTTTTCTAAGACAAAACACTGCATGTGTGTGCTGGATTATTATTCATACAGCCCCTTTTACATGCCACAGTAGCTCAGCTTTATCTCTGTCCTAGAGAATTTGTAAACTATGATAGTAGAACCTCATCAGAAGCCTGGAAATACCTTTATTTTTGTCCATTATGGTTCTATATACCACAACAAAAATATATATATACTGCCAAGGCATCAGTAGCTCTGTGTTTCTTGAGGCCTCAATGCAGTCCCTTCACATGTCTCCTACACTGTGCTTCTCCTGCACACACCAAGCCATACATTGCTGCCTCAGCTCTTTCCTGTGTCCACAAATAACCATGTATAAGGCAGAATGAGCTCTAAACTCAAAGTTCAAATTTTGTGGATATCTTAAGAGAGTAAAAGATTAAGTCAGCTGGAAGATTAGATAAGATTAGAGAGTGTTATTTTGAACCAGTCTATAAGAGATTGGTAGGGTTTTTTAGTTGTTGTTGTTGTTGTTTGTTTGTTATTTTTACCAGTAATAGATCTAGGGATGGTATTTCCCATTTAGGGAACAGTAGACCATAGTCAACGATGACAGAATATAATGTATATATTTAAGCAAATATATACTGTTTATTTCTTGGAACAAGTTGTTTATTAACAAGTGAATTTGGTATGGCTGCAGTGTCCTGGTGCCTTATTATAAAGCGACTAAAATGACGTCAAGAAAACTTAGTCAGGAATCCGTAGACAGTGACTGTTCGCACAGACTCCAATTCTTCTGTGTGAATCAGGAATGAATTGTCTTTGACTGATCGTAGCTCCTCAAAGACAAAAAACCTCTGCTTAGGAGTCATCGAGAACTGGGTGAAGTCCAAGGATTGAAATGGAGAAACCCAAACTGTAGGGACAGTAACATCAGGAATGATCTTCTGTTGTTAAAGTCAGCTATCAAGTAGATATCCTTGCCCAGGAAGAATAGACTTCAACAATTTTTATTTTCTATATTTCAGCTAAAATGTCAAAATATGAGGATGATGTATCTAGTTAGTTGGTCTATGTCATTATGGAAAGAGATCGCTGCTTATATTAGGTTTTAATGATAAAGTGGTCATTGCAGTGTAGGATTGTTATTGCAAGTGCTATTAGAAAGAGAAAATGGGTCAAGTAAAAAATAATACACATGCAATACCAAGGAGTGATTTTGAAAACATAAAATAAATTTTAAATCTTATCTGTGCACATGTAGATGATACATACATACATACATACATGCATACAAATTTAAATTTGTAAATTATCAGCATGTTTCCCAACTTTTATATACATATATATACTATCATATTGTGTTTGGGTTGTTACTCAATCCATACGGAAAGATCTTGCATGATAATGTACATGTTTGCTGCAGTAAAATTCCCAAAAGGTAGCTTCATATTACATGAAGCATTCTTATTTTTTTAAAAATCCCAATCCTTATACTCAGCAGATAAACTGCATATTCAGAAGTATCAGACTTTCTGAGTATATGTCCAGTGCTTCCCATAGTATATGGGGAGCTATGTTGTTTGAAAGATCTTTGAATCAAGGCAGATTTAGTGTGCAAATGTAATTAGATTAAAAGGGAGAATGGGTCATGACAAGCCTCCAAAAGAGGAGAATTCGTGTCTTTGTGACAAAACAACACAGTGCTAGACACTAGGTAAGTGTTAGGAGTGCCCATGTATTTCATGGCCAGAAATTCCAGGATAGACCAAGCAACAAAACTGTACTTTTCCTGCAGTGTCCTTTTGGTAAAACTCCTGTCACGATATTCCCTCCTGCCTTATAGAATATTACACTAGAGACCAGTTTAGAGCATGGAAAGATTTATTCATTCCTGTAAGAAGTATTTATCAAGCATCTGCTTTGTGCTGTGTAGTCATAGAAGTGTTAGACGGCCCTGGGAATGCAGTGAAGGGAACGAGTTTCATCCTCCCAGAAGTAGTCTTGTGGAAGACAAGTAAATCAATGAGTGCCATTAGTAGAAGGTAAGCCATAGAAATATTTTTGGGTAAGGTTTTTGTACACTAAGCAAATAAATAATAAACAGGACCCATGTTTTGTCTGAAATTTTATCTGTGGAAACTGCTGGAATATAGGAGTTTTCTGAAACTAGGATGGAAAAGGTCAATAATAAAGTAGATGACTTGTCATAGAAGCAGCTTTATGGTTTCAAATTTTAAGCAAAATTTGGTAGGTTTGATGAAAGTGAGGAAAGGGAGGGACTAACATGCAAATGTCTATATTTCACTGTGTTCAGGAAAAAAAAAAACACACATATGCTTTCAAATATTTGTTCCTGAAAATAAGCTGATCGTTTCCAGAGAAAAGGATAATATGAAGAAATATGACTCCAAGGCAGATTATCATGACATGTTCAAAGACAGTACCTAGCAATAGTCAGGAATCAGTCTAGTTTTGTATCTGTAAAGGAAACCCTTATAGTCCATGGAAAGGCTGCAGCTGTTGACAGCACAGTGGGGTGTCTTTGACTCCAGAGAAGCAACTCCACAGATTGGCTTCTTGCCCGTACTGCAAGCCTGCTGACACCAGAAAGTCAGGGCAGATGAGGTGTTGGTTCAGCAATGACAGTGCAATCTCTGGGTCTGTTCAAATGGCCAAAGGGTTGGTTTTCATTCTCCAAGCCATTCAGTACACCATGGAATCTTTTTTGAAGTCAGTAATGTAGGTAGATAACAGATGGCAGAGCCTATCTTGCACCAAACTAATTGGATTATCCACTGTGTGCTTGCCTGCCAATGGCTGAGCTTTCTTTTTGGCTACAAAATATTTTTTGTCCCATCAAAAAAGCAATGAGCATATAAGGACAGTCACCCACTAGGTCTTGAGACACTAAGGTTTAAAAAAAAAATACTGACACATAGATGCCACAGGAAAATGGATTTTCTAGATTAGAATCAGGAACATGACCTACCATGCTATAGATACTCAGGTATGGGTGTGTATCATTACATCAGGTATAAGTTTATGAGAGAATCTCCACCCATCATCTCCTCCAGAAGTCATCTGACTTCTGTTGATACCTTAGTTCCCAGTTATTTAGAATCCTTTCAATTTGGCTACTTTCATTGTCAGAATATCCTTCCTTACTTTACCTACAATTGTCATCTCTTGAGCCCACTCTTCACAGTTCCATGTATTGTTTAATCATTTTTCTGCTTCAGACTCTTCTAATATTCAGATTTGAATGTAGCATGCATGAGAAATTAGCCTTCATCTGTCTAAGCTAAACAATTACTGGTACTTTGACCTCCAAATCTACCCAGAAAAGTAAGACTTGACAGTGGTGTTTAATGTGGGCCTACCCAGGCTCATCCAAACCCAGTAAAGGGAGCCACAAACAGCAGAACGCCAACACCCACAGGGAAAATTTGGCAGACTCCAAAACCCACTGAGATAGCCAAGATAGTGAAACATAGAAACAAATCCAAAATGAAAGAACAAGAGACCTCTACCGAAGATGAGATAAATGAAATGCAGTTAAGAAAATTATCGGAGGTAGAGTTCAGAGGCATGATCTTGAGGAAGCTCAACAGCATAAGTAAGAACATCAGCACCATGAGTAAAGATATAGAAACCTTGAAAACGAATCAAGTGGAAATGAAGAATGACATAGCCAAAATTAAGAACGTATTGGAAGATCTAACCAGCAGAGTAGAGGAAGCTGAGGACCGAATCAGTGAATTAGAAGACAGGGTAGAAAAAATCAACCAATCAGAAAACCAAAAAAAAAAAAAAAAAATTAAAAAACAGGAAAACAGCTTAAGAGAACTGTGGGACAACTAGAAACGTAATAACATTCGCATCATAGGAGTCCCTGAAGAGGAAGAAAATGGGCAAGGGATAGAGAATATATTTGAAGAAATAGTGACAGAAAACTTTCCTAACTTGGTGAAGGAAGAAGGCATTTATGTTTTCCTTTTTGATTGTTGTTTTTTCTACTACCTCAGTGATAATATTCTAGTGTTTCTATGTTCCTCTTAAAATGTAGAACAATCTAAACATCATTATAGTGAGATATAGAAGTAATTGTCAGTAATGTTTTCAGTGTTTTGGTGACATTATTACACCTGAAAAGTACACGAGGAAACAAACATTTTTTTTGCATTTGTATTAATTGTATAATGTTATAGTTTTTCATAAGTGAAAAATCCTTTGCCAATCATTTTTACACCTAAGTATGGATTACATTTTGATGGTGGAGAGAAACCCAAATGTCAATACTCTTTTTGGTTTTCATGTAAACTTATGTTATGAAGACACCAGCGGCATGAAGTCCCCCAATAAATATGTTGAAGTCCTAATCCCTGGTATGTGTTAATGTAACCACATTATTTGTAATCCTCACCCAAGGATGTTTTACCATTTATCTTCAGATAGAGTGGGAGAATGAAAGACAGAGAGTGAGAGAGAGAAACAGAAACATTGATGCGAGAAACACACACAGATTGGTTGCCTTATTCATGATCCCGAAGATGGCCAAGGACCAAACTGCATTTTAGGTAGGTGCCCTTGACCAGAATTGAACCAGCAACTCTTTGGTCTGTGGGTTGATGCTCTAACTGCTGAGCCAAACCAGCCATGGCAATGTGACCTTATTTTAAAATAAGATATTAATGTGAATTAAGATGAGGTCACACTGAAGTAAGATAGAACCTTAATTTAATGACTGGTGTTTTTATAAGAAGAAGATGAGAGATACCTTTAATGACACACAATAGATGGGAGTTTATCATGTGAAGACACACAGAGGGAAGACTGTCATGTGACATCAGAAGCAGAGATTGGAGTTATGCAGCTGCAATCAAAAACATCAAGAATGGCCAGCAACCACTGATATTATCTTACATGGCAAAAGGGACCTCACAAATGTAACTAATTTTATTAATCATTTGGCTTAAAAATATGGAAGTTATCCTTGATTATTGGGCTGGGTCCAATAAAATCACATGAGCCTTTGAAAATAGAGTTCTCCCCAAGCTGAATGCAGGAAAGTAAATGAGAATGATTTGAAATATGAGAAATTGCTGACTTTAAGATGGAGAGGTGCATGTATGAAAGAAATGTAGACCTGAGTCTTACAAACCCCAGAAACTAAATTCTGCCTACTGGAATAAGCTTGGAAACAGATTCTTCCTGAGCTACATAAGAATGAAGCAATACCCTACTAATACCTTTGTTTATGTCTTATTGTAACAGGGAATGAATACCCTATACTATTTATATTAGTCTAGCCAACTACAGAATAGAACTAAAATAAGAATATACCAATAAGATTAATGTACCCATATTAATCTTGGTGGATGTTAAACCGAGCTTGTTATTCTAGCCTTCATATTGGTCTCTCAGAAGTAGAGCTTACATGTTAAAAGTTTCTTTTCCAAGAATCATTTACTGGGATCAGCAGTTTTAGTTTCTGTGCGAACCTAAGGATCAGCCTGATATTCAAGGTCCTGGCTAATGCTGAATGCCCCGACACAGCAATCCAAATGGCCAACTCAAGGACACTGAGCATGAAAATTTATACTAAGACCAGTGAGGACACTGCCTGCATGTCCACAACCCCTACCTTGATCTTTTTGTTCTGTTTTCCCTCTCTCTCCGTATAAAATCCTTTGCCTACATTGAGATGTTAAAATGGATTTTTGAGGAGACGAATCTCCCAGCTGCCCAAGTTTCCAGCACTTGAATAAACCACTTTTCTTCTCACCAGCACCAGTCTCATGACTTGTCTATTGTTGCACCAGGCAGCCAACCTTGGGTTCAGTTTCCTTGTAAGACCTTGGCCAGAAAGTCCAGCTATGTGGTGCTAAATTTCCAAACCACAGAATTGTGATAATAAATGAGTGTTGTTTTAAACTACTAAATTGATGGTAATTTGAAATAGAAATAGAAAACAAATGCATATAACTATGTCAAATTAGAATAAAGATAATAAACCTGATTTCTTTTTTTAAAAGATAAACTGAGGCATATTACAATTTTTAAAGTTTTTATTTGAACACAAATTACTTCAAATTGGGTAGTGCCAAACCAGAGTGGTTAGGAGCACTACATAGACAGGAGTCAGGAAAAAGACTTACAGAAAGAGAGTGTGGAAGCAAAGAAAGGAAATTATTTGATTAGCTGTACCCTAAAGCATATACAGCTCTTTGTGATTTGTTGTTCTTAGTGTTTCAGTTGTCTAACTTTGAGGATTTTATAGGCTAAGATTTTGGTTTGCTTACATAGCCCTTCATAGCATTACAACCACATCAGTCTAATGGCCTCCTTGTTTAATTAACCTCTATATTTGATTTCTCTTTACTAGCTTGCTCGATATATTACATCAACTTTGTTTTTATTTAAGTAAACATATTTCTAAGAAAGTTGAATATGAGAATCATATATTCTTTCATCAGATAGCCAATCCAAGTTGTTTTTTATTTTCTACATCCAATAAATTTTATCGTACCATGAAATAGTATAATTTATGTTTCAGTGTGTACTATGAGCAAGAATTAAATGAGCTCCATTATTGGTAGCAATTACCAGTGATAAAGACAAAATAACTTGAAATCTCTTGATTTCAAAATTTTCTGTGACTTAGCAAGATATGCCCATCCTTGACTGTGACAGCAATACAGGACTGTTCAGATGTAGATACTCACAAATAAACAGATAAATACATGCCCCTATACATACAAGAGAAAAGAGATACAGGCACAATCTACAAGTGATTTTATTTATAAAGTTAAAAGTAGAACTAAATCTAAATACACTGAAATGCTATGTGGGATCATTTCCTATTTGAACATTCATATTTAGAATTCAAGAAGGAAATTTTGTCTCTCTTGCTTCATTTTAGAATTTTTGCACTTAAATCTGAGGTTGACAATTACTTATGGCCCTTAAGCTCTCCCTAACCTGAAATCAATCTCAGAACATAAGCAATAGCCCTGGGTGGTGTGACTCAGTTGGTTGGAGCATGGTCCTGTACACTGAAAGACTGTAGGTTCAATCCCCAGTTGGGGCACATATGAGAGGCAATCATATGATTCTTCTCTCACCTCTCTCTCTCTCTCTCTCTCTCTCTCTCTCTCTCTCTCTCTCCCCCCCCCCTTCCACTCTCAAATCAATAAATGTGTCCTTGGGTGAAGATTAAAAAAACACATACACACACAAACACTAAATAAACACATCAGCTTTATTAATAAAAAGGCTGAACTAAAAAGGAGCTTTGGATGTATAGCCACACCTGAGCTCTCTTGTATTTCCTCGAATGCCAAAGTTGCCCACTGATATGAATAACACCCTTTCAGATAGATCACTCTCATTCCTTGCTCGAAGAAGTACAATGAGACTGGGGAAGGTGGACGTTTCTTACAAAGGATACCAATTATTATTTTAGAGTAGAGTAGCTCAAGGGTAGAACACTCTAAATGTATTTATTGTAAAAGTCACAGCATGGGTAGAATATCTAGGTGTTAAAATGATTACACATGACTGTGATTTTCAAATTTCTAAAGTAAATTTTGCTCATCTATTTTTGTGCCACTTCTTTATGGTTACGGCACAGTCACTTTCAAATATTCTATAAAAAGTGTGTATGTGGTTGCAGTGATGTGAGTAATAAGCTTTTTTAGGAAAGTGCAAAGGTGGGAGCTTCCCAGCGTGAAATCCCAGGACAGAAGAGAGAGGCTGGCAAGCTTGAAGGAGGTGTGGGCTTCCCACCCTACTTTTACATCCAGCCCCTAATGTATCATTCCAAAAGTTATTTCTGAGTGACCCAAAAAAGTCTCAGTTTGGCTCTCATTTTTTAAAGGGAAGACAATTTTCTAGAAGAGTTAGTTCATTAGCTTACATGTCAGAGGAATCTTTATCTAAGCCTTACAGATGTTAATGTTCTTTTGGGTTATTTGAGTATCATCCAAATGAGAGCCAGAAATAAGTCACAGAAACTGTAACACTGTGAATTTAGGAGAAAATATATGCATCTGGAAATACAGGACGTGATTCTTCTCATGACCGTACTGCTCCTCCAAAGAAATATTTTGAAAGATGTGTAGTCAGAGAAAAGCTAAAATGTAAATATCTATGTATGTATAGATATGTACATTTATAACATATAACCCAGTATGTAAATATGAACTTTATCTGTACCTACATTATTCTAATCAATGCAGATGTAAGATGTATTTTGTAAGATGGCTTACAAGTGGATGTGGATGTGGATATTTATTGCCTCAATTAACCAAATGCTCTTATTTTATTATTTTATGTTTTCTATAGAACCTTCCCATAAGGCAATAAAGGGGAAAAATACATAAATGCAGGGTTTATAATCAGTCCAAGGACCTGGTTTTATGTTCTGTTTTCACCATTTCTGTTAAGTTTGTGCAATTAGGCACATTAGCATAGTATCTACCCTTTCTTTAGGTCTGAGTTTCACTATTAATGAGGTGACATTTAAAGGACATTATTTATAACATATTCAATTGTGGGAATGAATTTTGAGATTTTCATGTGTAAATTACAATGCAATAAACAAATATTTAGCTTTCTCCCAGCTCAGTATTAAACAAAATGAGGAGTGTCATTCTACCTTCAGACATTTGCCAACGTGCTATACCCCATAGTACTGAGCACTTTTTACCATATCTTAATGGTATTACCCTCACTTTTTCTACTAAAATGTGAGGTCCTTCAAGACATAATTTATTTTATTCATTTATTACCCTTCACTGAACACTCATATATACCTTGCTCACAGCTCTCATATTACTATCTGATGAATAAATTAATTCATCAGCAGATAAATATTGCATATAGAATGTTACCCAGGTTGTGGTATGTGCTATAATTACAATATTAACCAATGTAGGGGTGATGCCTATCATTCCTGACTTTAGAATTTCAAAGTATAAACAAAAATAAACTACTATTAACATTAAAATTCCACTTCGCTTTCTCTTCTTCTAGTATACTTTTTTGGGGTCTCCTATGGAGATATGGGAATCAGAGTTACATGATATTTGTGAGCACATTGGAAATAAAGTGGTGGCATGGAGATTTAATACAGAGGACAGCGGTACGTTCTCTTTGACATGCTCAACCAAGTTCCAATTTTAGCCCAGATGTTTACCATTTGTTTGATTTGGGCCACACACTTAAATTTGCAGTCATTTTGCTTTCTTAAAATAATAAAATTAATGTAGGCAAGTAATAACTTTGTATAAATCTCAGATTATCAGTCTTGAAAATGTTCACTTATTTATTTATTTTTCTTTAAGAAGACCACGAACTAAACTTTAGATCTTTCTCCCAAATACCCACTACAGTTTGGTGGAGACCATTGCCAGTTTGATTGTGATATGACTAATATTCAAGGCAGCTATTTTATTAGTGTTCTTAAAATGTAAAGTTATCTTTTGGCATTTATTTTTGTTCAGGGTATTAATTGAAAATGTATTCTGATGATTAAGCTGAGGTCTGACAAAAGTGGGCTAGAAATATATATTATTAATCATCTTAAAGACAAGCCTGAAAAGGTAACATTGATACAAAGCAGAAATGAGGCCTCTCTTGTATAAGGGATTCTCATTAAAGTTTCACTAACAATAGAGACTTTTAAATTAGTTTTCAGATAATGTGGCATCAACATGACAGGACCATAGTGACTTTAAAAGGTTTATGACTTAGATATTAATCTGAACCATTTCATAGTAAGAAACCCCTTACTGTAAGCAAATACCATTTCTTCTTCTTCTTCTTCTTCTTCTTCTTCTTCTTCTTCTTCTTCTTCTTCTTCTTCTTCTTCTTCTTGGAGGGGTCAGGGTAAATTTATTCTTATTGTAAATACCATTTCTAGTTTAGCTCTAGTGAATAAATAAAACAAAGATTCAGTCAAAATGTTTCAAAATTATCCCTCCTAAAATCTGTTAGAGACTGAATTGTGTCCCCCTAAAATGTGTATGGTGAGGCCCTAAGCTCCAATGTGACTATATGTAGAGAGAGGTCTTTGAAGAGGTAACTAAGGTTAAATGAGGTCATAAGGAAAGCTCCTTAATCCAGTAGAAATGGTGACCCTGGAAGAAGAGAAGAGACGCCAGGTATTCAGGCACAGGGAAGAGGGCTCCTCTCTCTGGCTTAGTAGGACACCTTTACCCTCCAGGTGACTCTAAGGAAAGGCAAGAGGTCACAACATAATTGTCTATAATGGTCAAACAGCTAAGATCTTGACGGGTCACTTGCTTGTTCACTGACACAGCATAGTAACATCTTAGTATCCAGATGGGCAAAGTGCACATTTTTAAAGATATGAAGATAATACATTTTTTTATTAAAATGCATCTCTTCTCCTGTGGGTTCATGTAAGCACCATGCTGAGGTGTTAGAAAAGGCTTTCACTTGATACATTTTGTGTTTCTGCAGACTGATTTTTAGTCTCCTGGAATACTGAAGAAAATTTGTAGCTATTAAAACTATAAATCTAATGTTTGAACACGTATTAGACTCATTAAGAGAGAGGTATTTGCAAATGCACAGTAACTAGCAATGTCCTAAACCACTGGAAAGTATAGGTTTTAGTAGAAATTCAGACATAGCTTTTGACATTTTCTCTGTGCAGGTGTGTGTGTGTGTGTGTGTGTGTGTGTGTGTGTGTGTGTGTTTTGCAAGTGGAAGTGTTTATCTGATATCTCTTATTGTTCCATATATCTAACCAGCTTTATGAACAGGAGTATGTTTGTCACTTGCCTTCTATATTGAACAGAAGGCTATACCATGTCTCCTACTCTGAGGCATTTTTTCCTGAGTACTGTCTTTGACCCAGTCAGGAAGTAAAAAGAAAGAAAACACTAAAGATTATGTCAGAGAGAAAATAAAGGACAGGGGCCTTTGTAGGCTTGAATTTACCTTTTCAGAAGCTTTAGGGACTCCAAAATTGATTTTTTGAAGATGTTATATATGAGATTTGATGTCATGTAGAACTTGAATTGCACCTCCATCTCAGAGAAGCAATAGATACTTGGGTATTTACTTAACCTTTATTAGCTGCTTCTGAAAAGTGTAAATAATGACACTTTTCTCCCACTAATATTGTGAGTTTTGAATAAAATAATGTATTTGTTGCCTAGCAGAAAGCCTGAAATCTGGTCTTTGTTGATCCCACTTTCTTTCCCTTGACACCCTTGAATAGAGTTGTGTTTTATGCACGCACCGATATATATCTAAAGTTGAGCCCCAATAAAATGACATTTTCCCTTTTTCATGAAATTCCGTTGAGGCTCAAAGCAAGTTCCCCCCTTGGATTCTTCAGTGACGAGGTTAGAACCATGCCTCCTGTCTAAGTGTTACAGTAACTGTACCATGATCTCAATGAGGATTCATGAATCCGGCAATTATCTTCACTGCTGTCGTCAGGGAGCGAATGCGGTGCTTTAGAGAGACTGCTAATTCAACCTACATGACAAATCCACTCTCTTTAGAGGCATCTTGCTTTATTTGTCAGTGGACATACATAACATAAATATATTACATCACAAAATGCTTGGAGTGTCATATATTAGCAGGCATGTAGACCCATAGTTCTCTTATTTAATTAGTAATGTCTATGTGATGAGTCAAAAATTTACTTTGATGCTTTACCAAAAAAAATTTTTTGTTATCCTCATCCAGGGACATTTTTTCTTTTTCTTTTTTTTTTTTGCTTGCATTTATCTTCAGATAGAGTGGGAGGGAGAGAGAGAAAGAGAAACATGGATGTAAGAGAGACACATCGAGTGGCCGCCAACCACACGACCAACCAGGGCCGGGGACAAACTGCAACCGAGGTACGTGCCTTTAGCGGAGTCCGCAGGCCGACACTCTAACCACTGAACCAAACGGGCCAGGGCATTCTTTACAAAATTTTAAATTAAAAAAAAAAAAAAAAAAAAAAAATTTAATGTCATAAAACTAATGTTATCTTTTAAGTGAGGTCACCCAATATCAAGGATGTTTTGTTTGTTTATTTTAATCAGATGAGTTTAATTTAGTTCTTAAAAGGTACAACATTCTATTTTTTTTTATTAATTTTGTTTTCTGTTCTAAAAACTTAAAGCTGTAATTTTCTTTCTTGTAAGAGGGCAGTGTCATGTCCCAATATAGTACAGCAGGAAAAAATGTTGGATAAAGAGACAGGAAATCTAGGTTTCAGTCCTACCCTGGGTGTTGTCTTGCTATGCAATCCTATGGTCATGGCAAGGAAGGTGTAACATATTCCCATCCTTGGCCTATTTTCCTGCATGTAAAACGTTGCTATTACCTTGCTGAAACCATTTGGGAGATTATCCTAAAACTCAAATAGAGTAATAGTATTCTGTTTATTTGAAAGAGAAACCAAGTTACAAATTCCTGACTTAAAGTCACAGTATGACTCTTAATGAGTTGGAGAAACTTAGAAAATTACCTAACTTCTCTGAGACTCATTTACTTCCTACGAAAAGAGAGATGGAACTAAATCTCCAAGAAGTGCTCTCATTCTGACTCTTTTTCACTGCAATGCCTGACACAAATTAAAGGCAAATATGTCATCACTACGTTGTATGTGTGTATGAGAAATCTAAATTATATTGAACCATTTGTTACTTGTTTAATTATGAGAGATGTACTTTGTAATCTATTTGTTGCAATCTAGTATATATTTGTTGCAATGAAGACTAATTTACATTTCATTGTACTTCACTAATATCTAGATTAACATCAGCATAAGAAATAATGCCTGAGGGAGAAAGAGAGAGAGAGAGATTATTCAATATAATCTCAGCTATTTATTATTTGTGTAAAACATGATAAGTCATTGAAGTCCTTTGATGTTTTTTTATATTTCCCTCTGTAAAACCAGCCTATGGAAATGTCTTGGAGTTGTTGGGAGGATTCTAAGGAACTATATATGTGACTATATATATATATATATATATATATATATATATATATATTCTCTGAAGCACAAGTACTTGGCTTTCTAATCTGATTTCATTCACTGGTTGGCATGAATGGATGTCCTCAAAGTCGCCGTCCCTTCATGTCTCACTTTCCATGGTTTATCACCCACTCCTGGAGGGAAGTCCAGGGATCTATGAGAATATGGAGCACAGAAGTTCAAGCTGGGTCAGACAGAAACTTCCCAGAGTGAGGTGAGCCAGAGTAAATGTAACCCATATCCTAGGCAGTTAAATACATAATGATAGCCACCTCTCAAATAAAAAACATTGTGAGGGCTGGAAACAGGAATCAAAGGTAAAAGGGCGAGAGGACATCAAAGGCTGAAAATATGCAGGACTTAGGGGCAAGTGTAAAAGCAAACAATAAAAGTGACCACAATTTACCGCAACATGACCCCAAACTGGGCAGCTTGGTTACCCCAGACTTGTCAGCATAGTACTATTTTAGAACCTCAGTGAAATTTGTTCCCCTACATCTGAAAACCTGTGTTGTGGTACTTTAACAATTACATTCTATCAATCCAAATAAGAAGACATGTTAATGATGAGGATGAAATGGTGCATTTAAGGAACTGGAATTGTGGAAAAATTTCCAGATCTCAGGAGTCATGTCCATTTAGTGTTCTGCACGCAGGATTAGGTTTTGTGCAATGAGCATTTCTGGTGAGCATCAGGTGTGTGTTAAGGGAAGTCTTAACTCCTTCCAATGAAGACAGCACCCACAAAGTTGTCTGTGTACTGCATTTAAGACAGATGAGAGCATTCAGATGAGGCATCTGGCTGTCACCTATCCAGCCTCGTGTCTGCATTCTTAAGAGGGACACGCGGCCTTTTTTAGCCGAGAATTGAGCTTAGCCAGCGTGAGAGATGGGGTTTTTCACCGGTAGGGGCCATCGTTTGACGCAGAAAAACTCCGCAGCATTGCCATCTGTTATCGGGGAGCTGACACCTGGGAAATTCAAGTTGAACTATCACAAGACAGCAAAGTGTGGCTCGAGCTGATTGAATGTTGCGCCTCTGCACGAAGTGACATGTTATCCAGAGAGGTATTGTTTAGCTGCTAGTCCTTGGAGAGCTTAAACTTAATTTGTAGTCCCGGTCTGTTGCTGTAAGGCCAGTGAGAAGTCACCATGAATTTGTTGTACAAGTAACAACTTAAGGTGTTTAACGGACCCACCTCCAGGAACTTCAGGGCATCTCAGAGTGCTGACGATACGGCTTTCTGGTGAAGATTCTGAACTTTGATGAGTAGAATTGGAATAAATTAGAAAACAGGGAAGCGGCAAATGTGATCAAAGGCAGACAGAAGCCTGAAAGGAATTGTGGAGTGGAGAAGGAGTACCTATGATGTAGACACATCCTCATTTATGCCGTAAAAAAAACTTTCTCTGTCAGTATCTATCTTTTAAAAGCTTGTTGGATATAAGAGCTATTTTGGGGTAAAATAGTTCACTTTCATAAAAATTCTGTAGCGACTGCTTACTATGTATAGAATTCAGCCCAGTTCTGTAACCATTTACAGAACAGTTGTCATGGGCCAGTAAATGTGCTAGGTGATGGGGATTTAATATGAACAATAATAATGAATATTTAAAGAGTGCCTACTACTGCATTGTCTTATTTAATCCTCATGCAAACAAGTGAGGTAGACATATTTACATTCCCATTTTACATACAAGGAGTCCAAGAACCTTGTTCAAAGTCACATAGCTCATAAATGATAGTGTCTGGGCTTGAAATCAACTCTGCTTGACTGCAAAAAAAAAATTTTTTTAACCAAAACGATAAACTCCTACTGAATAAAAAAGATATGTCCCTTGTCTCAAGGGCTCACTGCGGAGTGGGAGACATGTAAACAAATCACTTTCCCATTTAATCTTCCCACTGACTTCAAGTGCATTTAAGAGAAGTGCTAGAGTCCCCACTGTGGCCTTTGACTTCCTTCATGAACGGGTCTCTGCCTTTATCTGGGTCCTTACCTCCTTCACTCTCTCTGTCCACTGGGATGCAGCCACGCTGATCTCCAGTCTCCCTGCGCTCTCCCCCTCTCTGAGCCATGTCTCCACTCCAGTCTTCCTTACATAGCTATGACTTGATCTGGGGATCGCGATTTAAATATAAAATCCTAGAGTTCGGCGTTTTTTTCTACTCAGCAGAGTTCTCTGGCGATGTATTCAAATTATTGCTAGAATTCATAGTTGATTCTTTTTTCTTGTTGCTGGGTATCTGGATATACCACAGTTTGTTTAAAGTTATTCATCTCTTCAAACGTATGTGTGTTTTTTCTCCAGTTTGGGGCTCTTACCAGTACAGATGCAATGAACATTTGTGAGCAGGTTTTATGGGACTGTGTTTTCATTCCTTTGGGATAGACCCCCAGGAACTAGTTTCGGGGTTGTGTAGCAGTAGTATGTTCAGTTTGAAGAACTGCCAAACAGGTTTTCAGAGCAGCTGAACCATTTTACCTTACCACCAACAGAGTATTAGTGATCCAGTTCCTCGCATCCTCTCCTTTGTGTTGTAACAATGTTGGGTTTCTATTGTAGCCATTCTGACAAGTGTGTGGTTTATTAACCTTAGAGGGGAAAAAAGCCAAAGTGAGAGGCAACAAGCATTTATTTGAGATCCCCAAAAAGAGCACTTTTGTAAGCATTGATGCAAATATGAAGGCAAGGGATATTTATGAAAAAGGGAAAGGACATAATTACATGAATAAAAGGAAAGCATTTCTATTGGTGCTAATCAGCTAAATTATTCTTTAGTTATATGTGGTGGTGCAATTCTAAAGAATGGCCTTAATTTTCAGTCTTTGTAGTCAGGATGTCTGCTTTCTATTAGTTGTACAAATAGTTGCTTGTAAGACAGTGTTGGTTTGGCCCTGTCTAAAGTTATTTTGCCCAGTTCAGACATTCCAAAGGTTCAAGGAGCAAGACATGCAAGGCCCTTCCTCTGGGATGGCAGCTCTGACTCCATTTTGGAATGGCTCTGTTTATTTCACTTTCCTCAGGTGATATAGCATTATGCTTTTAATTTGCATTTTTTTAATGACTCATTATATTGAACAGTTTCTCATGTGTTTAAATACCATCTATATATCCTCAGTAGTGAAATATCTCTTTAGGTTTTCTGTGCATTTTCTAGTTAGATTATTGTTATTTTTGTTTGTTTTTATTGCGGAGTTTTGAGAGTTCTTTATATATTATAGATACTAATCCTTTGTGGTATGCGTGATATGCAAGTATTGTCTCCCATTCTATAGCTTGTCTTTTCACTCTCTTAACAGGTTTTACACAGAGGTAAAAAAAAATTTAATAACTCTATTGAGTTGAATTCATATACTGTAAAACTCACCCTTTTAAAGCATACATTTCAGTAGTTTGTAGTATATTCACATAGTTGTATAAAGGTAAATTTTTAATATGTATGAGACAGGACTTATCAGTGTTTTCTTTCATGGATCATAGTTCTGGTGTGAAGTCTTTGCCGAGCCCTAGATCCAGAACATGCCCCCTATGTTTTCCTTCTGTGTTTTGTGCTGTTCCTGAAGTTTTTATACATTTTATATGTAAGTTCATAATTTTTTGTGAGTGAAAGTTTGAAAAAGTATGGAATTTCAGGTTGAGGGTCCTGTTTCTGGTTTTGTTTTGTCTGGATTTCACATTGCTCTAGCACCATTTGTTAAACAGTTTATGTTTCCACCATTGAAATTCTTGTGCTTGTGTCAAAATTCAGTCAGGAATATTTGGGTATATTTCTGAGTTCTCTGTATAGTTTCACTGATCTATGTTATCTATCTCTGCATTAATACATGCATTTTTTACTATAATAGATATATAAGTCTTTAAACTTGGTAGACTGATTCCTCTCACTTTATTCTTCTTTTCAAAATTTTTTTATCTGCACGGCCAGTGTGTCTCGGTAGATTGAACGCTGCCCCATGGACTGAGAGGTCCTAGTACAATTCCCTCTCAGGCACATGCCCAGGTTGTGGGCTTGATCCCCAGTGGGGGGCGTGCAAGAGGTAGCCGACTGATGTTTCTCTCTCACATCAATGTTTCTATTTCTCTCAGTCTCTAAAACATCAATAAAAACCTATTTTAAAAAATTGTTTTATCTATTCCATATACTTTACCTTAACACATTCATGTCTATATCTATAAAATATGTTGCTAGGATTTTGATAAGACTTGTGTTAAATCTATATATCAATTTGAAAAGATGCCATCATTAATGCATTGTCTTTCAATCCATAAAAAACATCTTTGCATTTATTTAGAGAGTATGATTTTTTTATTGGAATTTAACATTTTGGAGCATAAAAGTCCTGTAAACCCTTTGCTAGATTTGCACCTAAGTATTTCCTTTTTTCCCATTTGTATGTGGTATTTCATTTTAATTTCAGTGTAATGTGTTCACTGCTGGCACATAGAAATGCAATTAATTTTTTGTATATTTATCTTTTATTCTGAAGCCTGTTGAATTTACTTATTAGTTCTAGGACTTTGCTTTTTTTACTTGGAATTTTTTTATGTAGACAATTATGTTATCTGCAAATAAAGACAATTTGATTTCTTCTTTTCTTATCTGTATGTCTTTTGTGTCCTTGTCTTGCCCTACGGCACTGGTTAGGACATCCAATGGTATGTTACATAAGAGTGGTAGGAGCAGATATCTGTGCATTGTTCCAATTTTAGGAGGAAATAATTCAGTCTTGCATGATTAATTGTAATAATAGTTTTTTTTATATATACTTATTATTATCTTGAGATTCTCCTGTATTTCTAATTCTCTGAGAGTTTTACCACAAATGAAAATTGGATTTTTTGAAATAATTTTTATGCGTAAATTGGTATGATCATGTAATGTTTCTTCTTTAGTCTGCCAAGACATTGGATTGCAATTAATTTTCATTGTTTAACCAGCCTTGCATCTGAGGAATAAACACCATTTTATAATAATTCCTCTTATGTATTACTGAATTCTATTTGTCACTACTTTGTTAAAATTTGAGGGATCTATGTTCATGAGAGTGATCAATTGGTAGATTTTTATCTATACTTTTTTGGGGGCATATTTCTTAAATTATTATATTTGTCTGGTTTTCATAATCAGGGTAATACTGACTTCATAAAATAATTGAAAATTGTACACTTCTCTTCTGTTTTCTGTAACTAGAGTTAATTCTTCTTTAAACATTTGGTAGGATTCCCCAGTGACACTTCCTGGGGCTGGCAGTTTATTTATCGAGTTTTAAACTTGTAAATTATAAATAACTATTGGCTTTGTTATAGAGTTCTTCAAATCATTTATTTCATACTAAATGAGGTATGGTAGTTTTTACTTTTCAAGGAATAAGAAAAGTTCATCTTAATTGTCAAATTATGTTCATAGAGTTGTTTGTAGCGTTGTTTTGATATCTGTTGGGTCTTTGCTGACATTTCTTATTTCAGTCCTGGTTTTGGTAATTAGTAGCCTCTCTCCTTTTCTACAGTCTTGCTGGAGGTTTTTTACTGTTAGTGATTATTTTAGAGAACCAGTTTTTGGTTTCATTGATTTTCTGTATAATTTTTTGTTTTTAGTTTAACTGAGTCTACTCATATCACTATTATTTCTTCCTTCTTCCTGATTTGGGTTTATTTTACTGTTCTTTTCCTAGATACTTTAGATAAGAACTTAGATTGTTAATTTGATACTTTTCCCCTTTTCTCATGCAAGCATTTAGTGTTCTAATATTTCTTCTCAGCACAACCTTCGCTGGAATATGTTATAATTTTATTTTTATTAAAATCAATGTATTTTATACTTTTGCTTGCCTAACTTGTTTTATTTATAAGTGTGTTGTTTAGTTTCTAAGTGTTAAGATTTGAACCTGTTATCTTTCTCTTATTTATTTTTTATTCCTCTGTGATCCAAGAAGACACTGTGCATGATTTCTATTATTTTAAAATAGTTGAGGTTTGTTTTATGGCAAACAATGTGGTATATATTGGTCAAGTTCCATGCAAACCTGAAAAGAATGTGTATTCTGCTATTATTGGGTAGAGTTTTTGTAAATGTTGATTAGATACTGTTGGTTGATAGTGTTGAGTTCCTCTGTTCCCCTGCAGATTTTCTGTGTGGGAATTCTATCAGTTGTTGAGACAGGAATATGAAATATTTTGTCATATTTTCAAAGATTTGTGAAATTCTGGTGATATTTTTCAGTCTATTTTATCTCTGATATTTAGATTTTTTTCCATTTTATCTTCATTGTTTGCTGATCCACCCCTTCTTCTCTATTTGAGCTCATCCATTGTTTTTTGTTTTCATTTTTATTTAGGTTGCTGTATTTTTTAGTTATAAAAACTCCATGTAGTTCTTCTCTATAATATCTTTATTTTCTATTTCTTTGCTGAGGCTATATTTTCATTTGTTTCAAGTGTGTTCATACTTACTCATGAATCATTTTAATAATGGCTTCTTAAAATTATAGTCAGATAATTCTAACAACTCTGTTACCTCTGTTGGTTTATATTATCTCATTCAAGCTGAGGATTTCGTAGTTCTTGCAATAGTGCTTTTTTTAGTTGAAAACTGAACTTCTCTGGTATTGTGTTATGAGACTCTGGGTTTTATTCGCTTTAGCTGGCTTCCTCTTACACCGCTCTGACTAGGTAAGAGGACAATGTCTCGTTTCTGTCTGGTAGTGGTAGCAGTACCAGCTCCCCACTGGACCTCTTTGACTCCGCGTGGGAGAGGGAGCTGCTCACGACGGCCGGGCAGGTGTGGGAGTGTTCGCTCTGCAGCCCGCACTGACATCACTCTGGGCAGCAGTGAAAGTCTTCACTCTCCAGGGGCCACCGGTGACAGAACCACAGGTGCGAGCGGGAGAAGCATCTCATGACTGCTCAATGGGGGTACGTCCAGGCTCGCCACAAGTCTTCATTAACACCTTGGGGAGAAGTTGTCACTGCCCACTGGGGATGAAAGTCCTCTCTGACACCAGTGAGTTGCAGGGGCCGGGCTACCTCGCTACAGACCGGTGGAGCGGGAGGCGAGGCTACTCGCCAGGCCTTCACTGGCACAGGTTGTTTCTGCTGGGCTTGCCTGGAGTAGGGAGGTCACGGCCGAGGTTTTCTGTCCCCTTGCATATGCTTTGGCTAGAGACAGCAAGATTTTTTTTTATTTTTTATTTATTCTTAAAGAGAGGGGAAGTAAGAGGGATAGAGACATAAAACCATTGATGAGAGAGAACTTCGATTGGCCACCTCCTGCATGCCCCCCACTGGGGATGGGGCCCACAACCTGGGCATGTGTCCTGACCGGGAATCAAACCAGAGACCTCTTGGTGCATGGGTAGAAGCTCACCCACTGAGCCACACTGGCAGGATAACACAGCAAACTTTTGTTAGAACCTTTATTTCGTCTGTACTTTTGGACGTTCTAAGTTGTAGTTTCTTCAGTTCCAAGTCTGGGATATATAAGACAAAAAGAAAATCAATAAACTCACAAGCAATACTTCACTTGCCACGGGCTCACTGGTCAGTCTACCTTATTCTCTCCACCTTTCAAGGTCTCTGGCAGTGTAAGAACAGGTTTCACTTGTCCTCAGAGCACCTGGCCCACTGCCTTCTTTCGAAGGCACCAGAATGCTTTTCTGGGGGAAAAAATAGTCATTTGTACTCGCTGACATTTTATCTGATGTGGAAATGTTGGACTTTTTATAATATATTTATGAAAAATAGTATAAAAATTGTAGCTATGACTTTTTAGAATCATTAGTAATTCTTACAAATAATATGAGTATTTTACAGCCATATTTGCGGAAATAAACATTGTTCTATTTCTATTCTTCTCCATTTTCTACTTGGAAAGCTTTACATTGTGGTTTTCTAATGCCTGAAGTACTTTGTGGAATTTAGTTTCAGGTTTAATTAAATAAACAAAGTTAGTTAGTTAGTCTAAAGCCAAAATCTAATTATCTGTAATTCCACAGAAAATAGTCAATCAAAATAAAGGCATTTAGGATGAGAATCTTATTTTGTTATTTGTATGTTTTACCAACATTAACAATTAATAATTTTCAAGCATTTCCCTTAAAAATTGGAATGAGAATTTTGCCCCTTTTTAATTCAATGTGTGAAAGGTCTTCAATTTTAAAATTCCATGTTTCAAAAAGCTGATGTGCATTTTTCAGTACAGAAATACTGACTCTCATTTTAGTTATAATAAGATATTAAATATCCCTAGTTTTCAATTTTAGCCTATTTAAAGTGGTGATGATGATAATATCTGTCTCTTTGTGCTCATTGGTAATATTGCAACTAAAGAAACTCACTTAATCATTTAGAAGTTATCGAATACCTATTCTACCTACCTCTCCATGCATTTGCATGAATTGAATAATGCAAAAGTGATTTGAAATGTCAAAATTTTAAAGTATGTTATTGTCTCTGAAGAGTTTTCCATTTTAAGTTGATGGCAGGCTGCCAGAATATGGTCCCAGAATCACCAGATTCTTGAACAAGAAATTCCATCATATAAAGTACATGGTTTGAACTTTGACCCACTTATGGATAATGCAATGAACTCTTTGGGGAACACAAATGCAAATACACACACACACACACTCACATACATACACAAACTCACACGAGGGTAGGGATATTAAATTACTACACAGTAGGTCAAGGCAAAATCAATAAGTGATGATACGATTTACCAGAGTTTCATTTAAATTCAGGTCTGATTTTCAATGAGTTTACACAAGTGGCTATGCCTGTTGCTTAATCTTGAAAAAAAAGTTATAACAGTTGGACATAACCTGTCCACCTTGACCTCTTCTCTGAAACTACTATGCAGAGGACCTTCCAAGGATTAACACATGTATCAGCAGCAGTTTCCATGATTCTTCTCTGAAGCTAAAGCAACTAATTACCTGACTGGAAAATGCTTTCACTATTTAGATTCCTACTCTTTTTGAAGACAGAGATGGGAGATTAGATTTGATTTTGGTCAGCCTGAACCTTGCTTGGTTATGTTGAAGAAAGAAATAGAAATGGGTTGAACTTCCAAATTTGGCTTTTGTTTTACGTCTGGCCTCCACATCTTTCGGCTTCAACATCTCTATCCAGACCTTGACTCTGCTGGACGACTGCAGTGAGTTTGACACTGTGTTTATTCTCTGGTCTGCCATGTTTCTCCTGACTAATTGTATTCATTCTATAGCAGCTTAATGGAAAGAAGACATTTCCCATCTGTACAAGTGCATTCTGGTATCACTACAAGGATAGGGCTATAAAGTCAGACTCCAGTTCAAATCTAGGCAGTGTTGCTCTGTCACTACCTTGAGTGGGTTAGTGTCTTTTTCTGAATCTCAATTCCCTTGTCTTTTAAAAATAGTAATTAACAAAGATAACATTTTAAAAGGCGAAAGATTTATGTGATCTGAAGAGAAACCAGAGTATCGAAGATACATTTTAAGAGTCTAGCAGGGGCCCTGTCACAAGCTAAACTTCATGAGTTAAGCCCTGGCCAGTTTGGCTCAGCGGTTGGAGCGTCGGCCTGCCGTACAGAGAGACCTGGGTTCGGTTCCCGCTAAGGGCACGTACCTCGGTTGCAGTTTGTCCCCGGCCCTGGTTGGTCGTGTGGGTGGCAGCCACTCAATGTGTCCCTTCACATCGATGTTTCTCTCTCTCTCTTCCTCTCTCTTCCTCCCACTCTATCTGAACAAAAAATGGAAAAAATGTCCTCGGGTGAGGATAAAAAAAAAAGAAAAACATAAATAAATAAACTTCATGAGTTACTTAGGCATTCATGCCTGACACTATGGAAGAAGCTCTTGAGAGCATAGTGCCCACCCTAAAGGAGATGAAAGTTAGAGGGAGAGACATTTAATAACTCAGTCAGTGCATGTAGGGGACGTATTCTATAGAGGGAGAAGGGTGCCACTCAGGTCTGTCCAAGGTGTCAGTGACACTTCCACACAGAGGCACTGTGCAGCTGGACAAAGGAAAAAACACACACACACACACAAACACACACACACACACACACACACGACTACAAAAGGGTTACATAAAGCTACGTAAACCAAGTGTGGCTTGAAATAATGAAAACAAGGTTACGCGAGGAAGGATCTGCCATTATTTTAACTACTAATAGAAAAATGAGTTCTATATTTGGATTTACTTCTGCCGTTTGTTTGAGTATGGTACAGATTCACCTAGAAACACAGGGTGGAAGCTGGTAGTCTTTAGTGAAAGGAGCAAAAGCACTTACTTTGTGTCCTCCCACCGGGGG
The DNA here is from genome assembly GCF_014108415.1 of Molossus molossus. NCBI lineage: Eukaryota > Metazoa > Chordata > Mammalia > Chiroptera > Molossidae > Molossus > Molossus molossus. Next base: position 65,733,986 of record NW_023425348.1, read on the forward strand.
ATGCATCCTGTGTGAGCTGGAAATGTGTTTGGTTGTTTATGGCTATTTTCCTATCACATAGAATGCTGCCTAACACTTAATAAGTGTTCAGTAATTACTTGTTGAATATGTATGGTTTTCCATTCATCAATATGTCACTCATTGCCTCTATATAATGCTTAGAAAGAGACAAATTTGTCTAATATTAACTGCTGACATGTTATACATATTTATACTTCATACAGTATGTTTGTATTCATGGTTTGATTTCATCTTATAAATACCTTTCAAATATATTTAATTTAAAAAATACTGACAGGCTGAATATTATTTCTAATTCACAGAGAGGAAAAGAACTATAAAGGTAAAATGAATAGTCTAGCTTTATCAAGTAGTATAAGTCCTATATGAACTCAATGCCAGATCTCAGATTATATAGCCTTGTCAGTATTTATTTATAGTGTATTCACCAATTTATTAATCAAAGTGAGTAAGATTCATTAGAGTACTTACTGTGTACTTAGTGCTGGGAATAAAAATAGTAATTTTTTCTGTTTTCAAAAACTCATATTTCAGAGACAGAGAAACAAGAAACAATATAACAAAATTATTGAGTAAAGCTCCTAGTCAAAGGTAGAAAGTTTAAGATATTTTTAATGTCCTTTTTTTTTCAAGAACTTACTAAATTGAAGGTAAAGGGCTAAACCAAATATAAGGTCACAATTTTAAGGATTGAGGTTTCCGGTAATGGTTTTCTGGAAGGACAGAGAGAGAAGAGAGCTCATGGCTATGGTAATATTTTATTAAAGGTATGGATCATATGGGCCTTAGTCATAGAGGTGGCAATGTATAGTTACAAAAAAAATGGAGACCTTGGAATAGGAAAGGCAGAGCAGCTCCCTCATCCCAATTATGTCATGGTCAGCTGTGTAGCAATAGGTGGTTTGCTTCACTTCTCTTATCCCCAGATACAATAATAAAAAGTGATTTATACAATGCCTGGTACATAGTTTTTAAAAAATGATAGTATTACTATTACTATTATTATTAGGCTATGTTTAAGAAGTGAAGTAGATAAATATGCTAATAGGTTACAATAGAATAAAGATAGGAAGGAGCTCTGGCCGGTCTGGCTCAGCGGTTGGAGCGTCGGTCTGCGGTACAGAGAGACCCGGGTTCGGTTCCCGCTAAGGGCACGTGCCTCGGTTGCACTTTGTCCCCGGCCCTGGTTGGTCGTGCGGGTGGCAGCCACTCGATGTGTCCCTTCACATCGATGTTTCTCTCTCTCTCTCTTCCTCTCTCTCCCTCCCGCTCTATCTGAACAAAAAATGGAAAAATGTCCTCGGTTGAGGATTAAAAAAAAAAAGATAGAAAGGAACAGGAGAAAAAGAGTAAGACTAACAAGGAAGTGAGAGAGTGTAGGAACAATGAGTACTAATGATGAACATGAGATGTTAAAGATTAAGGCTTCACATGCAGGAACATTTGAAAGAAATTACAAAGTCCAAATGTATCCTCTGTCTGCTGAAGTTAAGGTGAAAGTCCTTGGAGAAAAGATTAAGAAATATTAAGTTGAGGAATAACTTGTAGTTTTCCACATAGATATCAACGTTTTCTAACTCCAGGAAGATACCTCATTAGAAGTAGGGTGATAACCAGATCTACAAATAATATTGGTGAAGAGGTAGAGCGAGTAGATTAGCTCGGTGGCATGCGATTTGAGGAACATATTTCTGCATGAAAATGGAGATGTAGTGAGCAGCAAGCAGTGAACATATCTTAGAGAATGCCAGTATTTTCAATCCACTGGCCTTAGGGTATATGCAGTAGTTCTCAACCTTCCTAATGCTGTGACCCTTTAATACAGTTCTTCATGTTGTATGTGGGCGTATCTGCATGTGGGCAGACCCGCGTGGAGAGGGATAGAGGAGCGGGGTCTCAGTTCCTAAGACCATCGGAAATATGTGTTTTCCGATGGTCTTGGGCAACCCCTGAGAAAGGGGTCGCGACCCACAGGTTGAGAACTGCTGGTATATGAGGAATAGGAACATGGGTATTTAAGAGCCAGAACTCTGAAATTCAAAGGTTGCCACATTCTAGCTCTTTAACCTTGGCTAATTTACTTAGGGTCGTCAGAGTGTCAGGTTCTTCTATTATAAAGTCCAACTTTCACAGTTATTGTCATTATAAATAAGGCAATGTCTATGAAATGTTGAGCAGAGTGGCTATTGGTGATTCCTCAACAGTTGTCTGCTATCCCCGTTCACAGCTGGGTGTGAGAGCGGTCCTGGAGGGAACTCAGTTGTCAGCTAAGATAAGGAATATCAGAGAAAAGCCTACATTCTCTAAATTTTTCCATCCTATCTTCTGCAAATAGACTCAACAACCTCCAGTGATCAGCAGGATTTAAATCATTGACTTACAAGCAGGAGAAAACAAATTAAACTACTTCTCAACTGTGAAGTCTTAAAATACATTCACAAGTGGAATTGCACAATAAATTATAATTGTACTTTTCCCTGTTAGACATTCCTTCAATAGTTCCTATTGCCTTGTCTCTTGGTAGATTTTGATTAGTGAGAAAGGAACCTTTCAACCAGTTATATGGGTGAGGTGGGAGACGCAATCAATGGATCACACAGACTTTGTAAATGACACAGCCAGTTTGATAGTATCCGTCTAACCTTTACTGAACTTTAGGCAATTATTTATCAAGAAAAGACTGTTAAGAACCAACTCTACAGGTTAACATAATGATGAAGGCTAGTCGATATCAAAATGACTGTTAAAATCAATACAGAGAAGATGGCATCTTGTTCCTGCACTCTGATCAACATTAAATTAATTAATAGACATCATGAAGTTAAGTGTCTACTTTATTTTATCATGAAAAAAAGAAAAAGAAATCAAGCTTTGGTTTAAAGCCTGAGATGGTGTGTGACAAAAGACCACAAGAAGTACCATGTTTTGTGTCGCATGGAAGGATATATTCTAGGTTTCTGATAGGAATCTGCAAACGCCAGCCCATAGGCCAAATCTGCCCTGCTGCTTATTTCTGTGCATAGGATTGTATTGGGATACAGCTACACACATCTGTTTACGTAGTCTCTCTGGCTAATTTCCATGTTGCGTTAAGTAGTTATGTCAGAGATCATATGGCTCCTAAAGCCTAAAATATTTACTTTAAAGAAACAAAATTTTAATTCCTGCTTTGAGGAATATTCAGTTATCCTATTTTTTACTACTTTATTAAGGCAAGAATTTGTTTACAGATCTACATAAGGGATACGTTATTTTCTATTTCATGAATATTAAAACAACAAGCTCTATGCTCTACATCTTAAACATGGCAGAGAGTTTTATTTTACCCCAACACGAAAATTTCATTTTGGAAAAAAACAAAACTTCCACTTTCTAGGTTAGATGCAGTTTATCATCACTACTATTACTGTAGGGGGAAAACAATTCCCAAAGCATGCTTGAATCATACAGCCTAGATTAAGTAGACTTTAGGATACTTTGATCTTTTTGTTATTTCACTAACATAAAGAATAAATTAATACTTTTGGTTGAGTGGAAAGACAGCAGTAAATCAGTTTATTTAAAACTCTTTTAAGAAAGATATGAGCACACAGATATTACAGAGAGATGCCTCATAGTACAGGAACATATGTGAAATGTCATTCTCTGAGAATTAAAAAATTTTAAATCAATATTTAACACCTTAGCCCTGGCCAGTTTGGGTCAGTGGTTTGAGCCTGGGCCCGCAGACCAGAGACTCCCAGGTTCGGTTCCCACTAAGGGCACGTACTTTGGTTGCAGTTCGTCCTCAGCCCCTGTTGGGGTCATATGGGTGGCAGCCAGTCGATGTGTCTCTCTCAGATCGATGTTTCTCTTTTTCTCCCTCTCTCCTTCCCGCTCTATCTGAAGATGAATGCACAAATGTCCTTTGGTGAGGATAAAAGAAAAAGTAAAAAAAAAAAAAAAAATGTTTAGCACCTTAGACCAGACATGGGCAAAGGCATGATAGCACAACAAGATTAGACCATTGTCAGATGATTGAATTATCAGAAAAATGTACTCGTGGAAAAGAAGTTTTTTAGCCTTGGAAAAAGAATTCTTGACCACCAGAATTGATAGTTCTCATTCAGGCATTGTCAAGGAGCACAGTGTTCTTTCTTTAATATTAGCCTATCTCCTCAGAGTGGCAAGTATATATCACTAGAACAGGAATTCCGATATAAACACCCCCTTGTTTTTTTACTGCAGTCAGTTATGTGGCTATTGTAGTGACTTCCCTTGCTCTGATCCCAGGCTGTCCAAGAACAACCTACTGGCAATTTGCTTTACCTGGTTGACACAAAACACAAAAGTCATATGTTCTCTTGTAGTAGGTAGATAACTAGTGTTCTGGTTCAAAAACCCATCTCTGAGAAATAGGTTAACTTGAATCTTCCCTGCAGAATGTAACCTCTTTGAAGCACTGGTAATTCAGGCGTTTGAACCTGCAGAGGTCAGAGCCAGACCTTGGGCTAAGGAAGCCTTACAGTGTAAAACCACCTGTGATGCCACTTGGATACTATATGGCTCACGGCTTTCTAAACGTAATGCAGGAGATTACAGCCCCTTCTCTCACTATGTGTGTTTTTAACTAAACTTTATTAATTACTATTATGTATTATAAGTAAGCTAATCATAATCAAAACTAGTCAAATTAGACCCTGAAATATTCACTATTCTGATATTTGATCCATGTTAAAGAAATTATATAGTAAATTATACTCTGGAGTAAGAAGCAGGGGTTGTTGGCAAAGTGGTTTTATTTGCACCCTTTTGAATTGTGGAGCATAAAGTAATTCTTATAGAATAATTACACACACACACACATCTGGAATTTGCTGTATCCATGCTTCTATGTTTGCAACTTATGTTTACCTTTAAAAACAAAACAAAACATGGTGGTTTTTGGTCAGTTATGCTTTTCTGCCTTGTTCAAAGCATTGCAAAAACATTCCATAATGTCTATGGAAATGAGAATGAGGATTGTTTTCTTCCCTGTTATTTTACAGAAACTCACACATTTAAGACTTTAACTGGAATAATGGCTTTTGAGGTACTTCTTTCTTTTCTCAAGTTAGAGTAACTGAACCCAGGTTTGGCTGCCTGCTGCAACAAAAACCAAACTGGTGATACAGGTGCTGATGAGAAGGAAAGAGGTTTATTCAAGTGCTGGAAACCTAAGAAGATGGGGGACTCTCGTCCCAAAGCCCATCTTAACATTTCAATGTAGGCAAGATTTTTCACCAGGAGGGAGAGAGAAAGCAGACCAAAGAAGTCAAGGGGAGGGTCTGTAGATGTGCAAGCAGTGTTCTTGCTGATCCCAATACACATCTTTAATGTCAGCCAAGTCTGGATCCAGGACAATTTTTTTCTGTGGTATGCTCAAAAAAAGGCTTTTAGTGATTTATAACTGGGCCTTTGTTTTAAGGCATACATTCTGTTTCTTGATCTTGGGAAAAGTATTGATTATTATACATTATTTAATTAAGAAAGTTATTTTGCTGATTAGCATGAGATTTTGTGTAGGGTGTGTGGAATGTATAGGTTATGCAGCACATCTTCCCATAAACCTTGATATGGATCTTTACGGTCACCATTCTTGAGTTGTCCATCTGGACCTTTGACAACTGAATTCCTGTTGACTGAGCAGTCAGTGTCAGCTAGGCCTTGAGGCCAGGCCATTTCCTAGGTTCACATAGGAACAGAAACTCCTGGACTGTAAAGTATTCTACAAGAAAACTTTTAACATGCAAGCTGTAGTTTTCAGAGAAAAATAAGGTTTTAGTAACAAGCTGGGTTTAATGTTTACTAAGATTAACATGTGTAGCTTTATATACATTATTTTATAAGATAACTTTGTCAATACATTCTCATTTTAGTTTTATTCTATGGCTAGTCAGACTAAAAGTAGTATAGCACTTTCATTCGCCATTACATTAGGTGCAATTGAGCCCTGACTTATTATAAAAACATGTATTAAGTAATTACTTCATGGTGATTTGGTCTTGCATGTTGGTAAATAAAGACAAGAGAATATGTGTGTGATTGTACACGTATACATGAATTCATATACTTATATACATGTACAACATACATATATACATATACACACAAAGCAATATACTAAAGGAGTTAACACAACAGATCATATGTAATACATATTACATGTGAACAAAATAATGTGCTAAATTATTTAGGATATGCAAACTTTCTGGAACAAATTTATCTTCTCAGCTGAGAATACAAATTAGTATAGGAAGGAGGACATATGTATATAATGAATGTATACATCGCTTAACCTGACCCAACTAGCAGATAGATTGCTATAGATTGCTGTTGCTGCCTATTTGGGGTGTTGGAAGAGATGCAAAATGGAAATGTGATACAATAATTTTCTTTTGGGGGGGGGTTGTTATAGAACTTAGGTATTTATGGGTATTGGTAATATATATTAGTTTTCGGAGTACAGTAGTGAGTAAAGTTGGTTAACTTTTTAGGATATGTCAATACCTATCAATTCATTAAAATCCTGTAAGATTTTTACTATTGAATTGTCAGACAAATCAATAGAAGAACTCATATAAGAATCAAGAGTCCATAATATAAAATCAAAATGGAATAATTATTTATATATCCAGGTATTGTAATGAACATAAGAAAGATTTAACATTTGGTAGTGTTATGAAAGAGCTTGCTATTTTCTGATCTAATAAGTATTTTATCACACAAATAGTTTAAAATAAGTCTATGCTAAATGTATTCTAGAAAAAAGCATTTTAAAGTCATAGAGTTTGGTCTGGCTGTTGTGGCTCAGTGGTTGAACATCGACCCATGCACCAAGAGGTCACCGGTTCAATTCCCAGTCAGGACACATGCCCAGGTTGTAGGCCCAGTCCCCAGTGGGGGGCATGCAGGAGGCGGCCAATTGATGTTCTCTCTCATTGATGTCTCTATATCTCTCTTCCTCTCATTTCCTTTCTCTCTAAAATCAATAAAGGAAAAAAAAAAGTCACATAGTTTGCATATAGAAGAAAAGATAATTAATGTTTAACTAGCATCCCCCATGCCATTATAACTAGTATTCTCTTACCAGTATAGGTAGGACAAGTATGATTTTTTTATTCTGCAGGAATCTTGTTTAGGAATTATAGAATCTTCCTTGTATAAATCCCTGGTCTCTAACAATCAGCACTTGAAAAAAATCATTGGGCAATCCTAATATAATCTCTAACAAGCAACCTCCATATATCAAAAACAGGCGTACTCCAAATTCTCATATATGCCTAGCCTATGTGGAGAAGGTAAACAATTATCATGTTCTAACCTTCATTACAAAAGGAGACTGAAACTCTCCAACATGTAAGAAAATGCAAAATGTCATGCAGGATATAGGTAGTCTGACGTACTCAGATATATTTACCTTTCAGGGATTGTGGAGATATTAGAACTCATCCAACTTGTCTGAGATAATACAATTTTAAGCTCCTTCAATAAAGTGGTATATATATTTTTTTAATTACATGGGCTACACCAATAAATATTAAAGGAGTAAAAGATTGCTGAACTCTTGTTTGGAAAAGAAAGATAGAACCTTATAGAATGATAGGATCCAGAAGGAAATTGGAACAAACACGAGTAAAACTTTATGTTGTTTTATATGAATTGCCTTTCTCAGCCCTAGTGACTGTCTGTGTTCTTCATGCTAGCTACATGTAAAATTACCTGTATATATAGTGGCATTTTTGCAAATTTATTTATACTTGCCTTGTACTCACATTCAAAAGCATTCAGGAGTAGAGGACACATATAAACACCCTATCCAAAAACAATAAAATAGAGCTCCCACAATGTTTTCAAACATTTAAAAGTAAAACTAGGGTATATAGGTCATCTCAAACCAAACCCAAATATATTAAGGTTGACTTTAGGTGTCACGTTATTCTTTCAAAATATACATAAATTATACCATTCAAAATTTTAAAATCGTTTTCTAAAAGGAAAGTTATTTTATTTACATAGCCAGCCCAGTAAAAACATCAATTAGATTCTAAAATGGATAAAATAATCGAGAGGAAAAAAATAGTGGGGGAAAGCATGTATTTTATGTATTTTTATAAGTTGCATTTTAGTATATCTTATTAAAAAGAAGCCCTATGCCTGGCTGGTTTGGCTCAGCAGTTAGAGCATCAGCCATGGACCAGAGAGTCCCAGGTTCAGTTCCCACTAAGGGCATGTACTTTGATTACCATTTGTCCCCAGCCCAGGTTGGGGTTGTGTGGGTGGCAGCCAGTCGATGTGTCTCTCTCACATTGATGTTTCTCTCTCTCTTCCTCCCTCACTTCCTCCCTCTCTTCCTCCCTCTCTATCTGAAGATAAATGCAAAAAAAAAAAAAAAAATGTCCTCGGTGAGGATGAAACAAAAAGTCCTAATAAACATGAATTAAAATATTGGTACAAAAAATACTGTTCAGAACAAAATATATTTAAAAAATCATGTTGTAGAGGGATAAGTTTTACTCTCCCATTCTAGGTTCTTCTGGATATTCTAATAATTAAATTAACATGTCACAGATTAACAGGAGAAAATACAACAGCTCTACTCTTGTAACAAGGCCTCTCTCTAAATTCTTTTAGGCAGTTATGTTATAAGACAGCCCCCTGAGACAGGGGAGTGCTGTCCCCTCCTCAGCTCTTGTCAATTTTGTAAGAAAAATTTCAGATGAGTAACAGACAGCAGTGTTGTAGCAAAGCAAACAAACTTATCAAAAATACACTTGGCATATAACATAAGTGGGCACCCAGCTAATCTGAGCACTCTGCCTGGATGAGGTTTGGGTATTTTATACTTTTTTCCCCTATGGGTTTCAAAGTTTCCATGCCAGATAACTTGGGTAACAGACTAGGTTTCTAAGTTCTCTTCTACATTGTTGTGGCTTTTCTTGGAATGTTGTCTATGCATCTGGTCATTTTGTTTTGCAAGTCTTATGATGGCAGACTTCTTTTTTCAATGGGTAAGATAAACTCACCTTTCTTTCTCCCTTTCCCTTCTCCTGCCTTATTATCTCCTAAATGATATCATCCAAATGCTTTGGGGTTTTTATTATTTGTTTCCCAGACTTTATTTTCCCTTTCTTTCTCCCTTTCCCTTGACACAAATAGAAGCTACGTACTTTCTGTTAGGGAGGGGAGGTATAAACCACTTACTCTCAAGTGTCTTGGTTGAGGAAGATAAAGGCTTGCATTTCACAAGCTGGCTGCAAGCTGCCCAAACTGTCTGACCTTGTTGAATTTTCTTGTCTCAGTTTCTCCATTCCACTTGCCCAGGAATTTTTCTGGCTTTTTACTATCCTGCCACAGTTAAGGAGGTGGTACCAAGAAAAACTTCATGAGTTTTCTGTTTCTTAAAAACTTCATGAGTTTTCTGTTTCTTAAAAATAATCAGCCTAGCCCTGTCCAGTTTGGCTCAGCAGTTAGGACATTGGCCTGCAGTCCAGAGAGACCCGGGTTCAGTTCCTGTTAAGGGCACGTACCTCGGTTGCAATTTGTCCCCAGCCCTGGTTGGATCATGCGGGAGGCAGCCACTTGATGTGTCCCTTTCATGTTGATGCTTCTCTCTCTCTCTCTTTCTCTCTCTCCCTCCCACTCTATCTAAAAATAAATAAATAAATAATCAGCCTCAATTAAGCCTCAGGCCAAAGAGACACATTTTTAAGTAGTGAACTTTGCTCCCATATAGTCTCAATGCCTTTTTGAAAAATTTTACATAGAAAAAACCACTGTAAATTTTGACCCATTTAAAATATTTAAATGTCACTTCTTTTCTATCTCAAAAGGAATAAATGTATCCAAATATACTAGTAGTATTTATACAATTATATAGCAACCATATGGATTTTTTTCTCTCATAAAATGAACAGCTAACTTTTTTTGTAAATAATGTGTAAAATAATTACCATCATTCACTGAGAATCATCACTTTTGACAATTTTCAGTTTTTAAATATAGAAGCATAACAATGTATTTTTTAATTTTAACTGATAAAACATTTGTGTCTGTCTATTGTGGGGGGAGGCACATCACCCCTTCCCCTCTAGGTTCTTAAAATGACACTGGAAGATTAATAGGAGAAAAATCTAGTTTTTATATGTACACAAGGGGAAATCACATAAGCATAAAAATTCCAAAACCAGTAAACAAAATGAGGTGTGTGTGTGTGTGTATACATATATATATGTGTGTGTGTGTGTGTGTACATATGTGTGTGTATGTGTGTGTGTATACATATATATGTGTGTGTGTGTACATATATATATACACACACACACACGTGTGTGTGTGTGTGTATAAAATCACTCTGAACTAAAAAGGAGGTAGGAGTCTGGGACGTCAAAGGGAAGTAGGCAGTTAACAGGGAAGTAATGAGTTAATGTGTGAACAAATGCTTGCTGGGCCACCTGGAGGCAATGGGTCACACAGAGGCTTTGATCAAACCCCCATGCTGGCTCCTCCCTGTTTGCCTCGTCTCCTTCAGACTACTGTATAGTTATCTGTAGTGATAACTCCTTCCAGGAACAGGATTTCGATCTTCATTTCTTTTAGGCAGTTAAGGGGAAGGCAAAAGGTTCTTCTTGAACCTTTTGGGCCTTAAATATAACTTAGCCCTGGCAGATTTGGTTCAGTCATAAGAGCGTCGGCCCATGAACCAGTGAGTTGTGGGTTTGATTCTGGTCAAGTTCACATATGTTAGTTGCTGTTTGTCCCCAGCCTTGGTTGGGGTTGTGCAGGAGGCAACCAATCACTGTGTCCTTTTCACATCGATGTTTCTCTTTCTTGCTCTCTCTTTCTCTTCCTCTCTCTCCCTCCCTCCTTCCGACTCTATCTGAAGATAAATAGAAAAATATCCTTGGGTAAGGATTTTAAAAAAGAAAAATAGCCAGCTTAGCCCTGTCCAGCATGGATCAGTGGTTAGAGCATCAGCCTATGCACCAAAGGGTCACAGGTTCGATTCCTGGTCAAGGGCACATATCTGGGTTTCAGGTTCCATCCCCAGCCGGGGTCAGGGTGCATTCAGGAAGCAACCAATTGATGTATCTCTCTGACATCGAAGTTTCTCTCTCTCTCTCCCCCTCCCTTCCTCCCTTCCACTCTCTCTAAATATCAATGGAAAAAATCTTTTTGAGCAAGGATTAACAAAAAAAGTAAAAATAAAACAACCAGCTTAAAATAATCAATATCCCCAAGAGACATACCTTGGGGTAGCAAACTCTGCTCTTTACTATTGAAAGACAATAAAGTCTAAACTAGTTTAACTGTTAAATCAAAGAAGTTAACAGCACAGACAGAATAACTGAGGTTTGTATAGCAAGGCTCAAAACTTACTAGAATCTGTTACCTTGCATTGCATGAAACAAAAATAATTTTGTTTCAAATTTGAATTTCAGCCCTGGCCAGTTTGGTTCAGCGGTTGAGTGTCAGCCTGCGGACCAGAGAGTCTCGGGTTCGGTTCCCACTAGGGGCACATACCACAAAAAAAGAAAAAAAAAAAAGAATTTCATATGCTATATATGAGAAATCAAACATTAGGTCAGAAAATGTACTGTGTGTGCATATACCACCCGTAACATATAAATAAATTTCAATCTGCATTAAAATTTTGTCATCAAAATAAACAGAGTCAATTATATCATATTTAATATAGTGGTTTACAAAATAAGCTCTTTATTCTTAGGTTATCAATTCAAATTAAAGCTACTGCTAATTTGCTTAGAGATGTCAGATTACAGGCATGTCTACCTCAAGGTCTTCTATAAACAACTGAAAGGAAACTAAAAGAATAAAAAAGAAGAACCTTTATTCTTTTTATTTTTAAATCCTCACCCAAGAATTTTTTTTTTTTCATTTATCTTCAGACAGAGTGAGAAGGAGGAAGGGAGGGAGGGAGGGAGAGAGAGAGAGAGAGAGAAAAAGAGAAACATCGATGTGAGAGGGACACACAACTAGTTGCCCCCCGGAGGACCCAGGACCGGGGACCAAACCACAACCGAGGTACATGCCCTTGACCGGAATCGAACCCGAGACTCTTTGGTCCATGGGCAAACGCTCTACCACTGAGCCAAAGTGGCCAGGGCAGAACCTTCATCTTTAATGAAACCGGTGAGAAGAGTGGCTGTCTGACCCTGTGAAACTTGGATGGGATGAATGAAGGGTGCAGGGAGGACATTTGAAGTACAGAGAAACACGGACTGAGAGTGGATCTCCACACTCTGCGGGGCCCCACAGCGATAGTTTACTAGAAACCAGGCCTGGGAGGCAGGCAGAAAACTGTCCAAACACTTGGAAACTGCAGGAATGTAGAAAAGCCAGGCTGGGAAAATGCTGCAAAGACACGCTATCCTTACCAGCAACCTGTCGTCAGTGTGGCAGCAGAGGGGTGGAGAGGCACGCTGGGTGGCAGCCTGCTCTGCAGCTCCTAATTACTGTCAGCCAGAAAGAAATACACTGACTCTAAATTACTCCTAAAATAAATAATCTGGGACAAGTGAGATTTCTGTAGGAACAAGGGAGATTTTCTTATTTGTTCCATGAGACTGCAGGCTACAAGAGGGCCCTGAGTATTATCTGCCTATTTGATGACATGTTGCTCAGGGAAACATCAGCAGCATCCCAGATTGAAGATGCTTTCAGCCACAGCTCACTCCCCAATTTTATGTCAGTAATTCTTTTCAGGAAATATCTGGACTGGTTAGAATATCCTCTGTTCAGAAAGAATAAGTAATAATGGAAAAGAAGCAACATGGAGCCCCAGCATCAAGAGCTCAGTTTTTCTTGTGGTATATGGGTTAAGAGTGTGGAGTCTCAGCCGTAACGCTTGGCCTCAAATCCTGAATTTATATCGTATTAAGTGTGTGACTTCTTCGCACTTCAGTTTTCCCATCAATAAAATAGGAGCAAAAGAATGACATATCATTGTGGGAGTACAAGATGTATTAAACATGTCAAGTACTTGAAATAACTTTAGTGGATTCACACATATAAAAACATGTTGTTTTTCTCTTCCTCTACACAACTACCTCTTGTCTGGACTACTTTAAATTTTTTAAATGATCTCCACTTTTCCTGCCCCTCACCCTTTATTCTGTTCTTCAGAGATCAGTACAATACACAGCACACACACACAGACACCCAGAGATCTAACAGAATTAGAAAATAGAACAAGCTATACAAGCAAAATATATTACATCAGGCAATATGAAAGAATAAAGGCCAAACGTATTTGTAATTTCCATAAATAAAAATGAGATAAGCCAATTTCTCTGTTATGAAAAGAGATTTTCTGATTCTATTTTTAAAACTAATAATTATAGAATATATATAGAAAAAACACTAGCAAAACTTTTGAGTCAGTAAGGTAGAAAGTTAAAATTATTGGTTCAATAATAAAGATCAATATCTGATTAATATCTTATAATCTTGTGGCTTAATAAGCATAAAAATCCATAAAACAAAAACTGTAGAGAATGGAGAATTACAACATGAGAATTATAAAAACATTATATTTAACTAACCAATGACAAAACAAAATTGTATCTATGAAAACCATATTTTTGAAAGTATAGCCCTAATATGTAGTGTATAAAAATATATTACTCAAAATCAGATGGCTACTTTTCTTCAAATTGCTGGTACACTATGTATAAAATTGATTATAGATTTAGCTACAAAACTAACATAAATTCCGCAAAGTATAAATTTTACAAATTAAATTTCTATCTACAATAAAATTACATAATCACTTAATAACAAAAATAGTTTTTAAATTGTCAAAACACAAAAATCCATTTTCCAGTAGATTTTAAAGAAAACCTTCTAGAGAGTTTCTAGAGAAAAAGTTGTTTGACAAACTCATCCAAACTCAAACTGCAAACTAGTATAAATAAAAACGAAAATTCCAAGTGTACAGAATTTACTGTATGTCTACAACAGGGCTTATAGACTTAAAAATACTATTCAGCAAGCCCCGGCCAGTTTTCTCGGTGGTTAGAGTATTGGCCGGCAGACCAGAGAGTTCTAAGGGCACGTACCTTGGTTGCAGTTCATCCCCGGACCCTGTTGGGGTTGTGTGGGTGGCAACTGGTGGATGTGTCTCACTCAAATCGATGTTTCTTTCTCTCTCTCCCTCCCTCCCTCTTTCCTTCTTGCTCTTGCTGAAGATAAATGCAAAAATGTCCTCTGGTGAGGATAAAAAAGAAAAACAAAAAACAGTATTGAGCAAAAGAGATAGGAAAGAAGCAAATTAAGCATTTTTAAAAGAAATTAGGACAAGAAAAGTAACTTAAAGCAAGCAAATAGAATGTATGATAATAATAATAGAAATTAACGATCTGTTTGTTTAAAAAAAAATACATATAATAAATACAACACTAACTGACCTAATAAGAAAAGAAAAACTTCAATATAAAAATAAGGAATGAAAATGTGCAGGCACAGGTACCCAATTAAATAAATACTTGCAAATTAAAAATAATTCTTTCTTGCCCTGGCTGGTTTGCCTCAGCGGTTAGAGCGTCGGCCTGCGATCCAGAGAGACCCGGGTTCGGTTCCCGCTGGGGACGTGTACCTTGGTTGCAGTTTGTCCCCGGCCCTGGTTGTGTGGGTGGCAGCCACTCATTGTGTCCCTTTCATATCGATGTTTCTCTCTCTCTCTCTTCCTCTCTCTCTCTCCCACTCTATCTGAACAAAAAATGGAAAAGTGTCCTTGGGTGAGGATAAAAATAATAATAATAGTAATTCTTTCTTGTATGCAAAAAGGATGATTTTTCTAGGAAAAAAAGATTTTTTAATGCTCACCTGAGGGTATTTTTCTATTTATCTCAGATAGAGTGGGAGGAAGGGGGAGAAAGAGAAACATCCATGTGAGAATGACACATCGACTGGTTGCCTCCTGACCAGGGCCAGGGACCAACCACAACCAAGGTACATGCCCTTGATCAGAAATGAACCTGAAGCTTTTTGGTCCATGGGCTCATGCTCCACCACTGAGCCAAACTGGCCAGGGCTAGAAAAAAAATTAAATAAACATCAACATAGAGGATTTTAAAACTCTAACCAGACCAATTACCATAAGGGAAAGAAATGACATTTAAAAACTTGTCAGAGATCTACTATAGTAGTCTGTTCTTATTGTCAGTTTCCCTGTGTTGGATTCAGTCACCTGGGGTCAACTGTAGTCTGAAAATATTAAATGAAATATTCTAGAAATAAACAAATTTGAAGTTTTAAATTGTACTCCTTTCTGAGTAGATTGATGAAGTCTACATTCACCTCTGTCCAGCCCGGAGCGTGAATCATCCTTTTGTGTAGTGACCCACTCTGCAGAGCTGCACCTTAGCAGCGGGCTCCATGATCAAACTGGTTATCAGGGAGAGAGACCACCTTCACATAACCTTTAGTGTAGTATGTCATTATACGGAAGTAGGGTTCTTGCCGTATTGTAAGACCAAATATTTTTGGGGACCCACAAGAGGGAATGAGGTCTGGTAGTAAGATTTCTTTGGGTAAAAATAGAAGGCAGCCCTTGGGTTTTCAATGTCCCATCCCTGCCCATCCTGCCATGGACAATCAGGACCAAAGTTAGGGTCAGTGTCCAGAGATCCTGTGCCTCATTAAAGCTTAGTCCAGTCCAGCCTGTCTTACCATCCTGCCAGCTTAGCGTGTGTTCCCCCTGCGATCCCTTGCTGTGCTGCTGAATCCTGGCTCTTGCACGGAGCCTGCGCCGGGAATCCACGTGGCCATTGGCCGCCCAGCTGCTAAGGCCACACGGCTACGGAGACAGAATACGCAAGCCCACAGGGCAAGTGCAGGTCACCCAGTGAGAGCAAGAAAAACTTTGTTCCCTGGCATTATATTATCTTGGGTTTGTGAAGGACCAGAAGCTTTTTCAAAATAACCAATCAGCCAGTCCTGGCCAGGTGGCTCAGTTGGTTGGAGCATCTTCCACTACACAGGAAGGTTGCAGGTTTGTTCCCTGGTCAGGGCGCATATGGAAGGCAATCAGTCTCATATTGATGTTTCTCTCCTTCTCTGACTTCCTCTCTCTTTAAAATCAATAAATATATGCTTGGGTAAAGATTAAAAAAAATAATAATAAAAAAACTCCCCAAGCTTTCCCGGGCTCACCCTGGATGTGCCTTCTAGCCATCTGATTTCTTTCCCAGGTTAGGCTGGAAGGCGTCTGCAGTCATCATTATCACTTCCCTGTGCAGGTGCTTACCTCCCCCTTCATTGTTCCATCCCTCCCCCAGGGATCTGCAGGGGAACAGACAGGTGGTTCCCTGGGGAGTGTGTGAAGCCTTGACTTTCTGGTGAAACAATAATGTCTGATTCCCTTTGCTCTCCTCCTTGATTAATATCTAGCTACCTGCGCTGTAAAATTTTTCTATTTTATTATTAGTTATTATTGTTAATCTCTTACTGTGTCTAATTTCTAAAGTAAGGTTTATGATAACTATGTATGTATAGGAAAACAACAACATAGTATATAAAGGGTTTGATACTACTATCCAAGGTTTCAGGCATCCCCTTGGAGTCTTGGAATACATTCCCTGTGGATAAGGAGGGAGCCCACTGTATCCAAAAGGCAGTGGTTGCTTCCTGTCTCCACGCTGCTTCAGCCTTTGTGACCTATCTTCACAATGACCGCCTTTCCCTCCACAGCAATAACTTAGTTTTCAATCATGTCACTGGTTGCTAATTCTAACTTGTGTACTTGTTTTCTAAAATGGAATCATATACTCTTTGTTTTCCTAATTCTGCAATCTACATTTCCACCTTCCTTTGCTTTTTTATCTCTACATCTGTGTGATCTATCATACTGAATAGATTTTCTTTTTTTTTTTATGAATTTTTATTTATTTTTTTGTTACAGATATTTTAACTTTTTACCCCATTGGCACACCCCACCCTACCCCCCCTCCACCCTGTCCCTGGCTTAGTTGTCCATGTCCATTGGTCATGCATACATGCATATGAGTTCTGTGGTTTATCTCTTCCCACCCCCCCACCCCCCATCCCCTCTTCTGAGGGATGTCAGTCTGTGCCCTACTTCCATGTGTCTGGGTCTACTGTATTCCTCAGACTGTTACGTTCATTATATTCCGTATATAAGTGAGATCATGTGGTATTTGTCTTTTTCTGCTTGGCTTCTTTCACTTAGGATAATACTTTCCAGGTCCCTCCATGTCGTCTCAAAGGATAAGAGATCTTTCTTTCTTACCGCTGCATAGTACTCCATTGTGTATATGTACCACAGCTTTTTGATCCATTCGTCTACTGGTGGACACTTGGGCTGTTTCCAGATCTTAGCTATTGTAAATAGTGTTGCTATGAACATGGGGGTACATATATTCTTCCTGATTGGTGTTTCAGGCTTCTTAGGGTATATTCCCAGCAGTGGGATCACTGGGTCAAATGGAAGTTCAATTTTTAATTTTTTGAGGTAGCACCATATTGTTTTCCATAGCGGCTGCACCAGTCTGCATTCCCACCAGCAGTGTATTCGAGTCCCCTTTTCACCACACCCTCGCCAACACTTGTTGTTTGATGATTTGTTGATGGCGGCCATTCTGACAGGTGTGAGGTGATACCTCATTGTTGTTTTAATTTGCATCTCTCTGATGATTAGTGATGTTGAGCATTTCTTCATATGTCTCTTGGCCATTTGTATGTCCCGTTTGGAGAGGTGTCTATTCAGCTCCTCTGCCCATTTTTTAATTGGGTTCTTTGTCTTCCTTTTGTGGAGTTGTATGAGCACTCTATATATATTGGAAATTAACCCCTTATCTGATACTTCATTGGCAATGATGTTCTCCCATACAGTGGGTTGCCTTTCCATTTTGATGATTGTTTCTTTTGCTGTGCAGAAGCTTTTGAGTTTGATGTAGTCCCATGTGTTCATTTTCTCCTTTATTTCTGTTGCCTTAGGTGATGTATCAGTGAAAATTCTGCTCCGTATGATGTCCGAAATTTTGTTGCCTACATTTTCTTCTAGAATTTTTATGGAGTCACGGGTCACATTTAAGTCTTTTATCCATTTTGAGTTTATTTTTGTGTATGGTGTAAGTTGATGGTCTAGTTTCATTTCTTTGCATGTAGCTGTCCAGTTTTCCCAACACCATTTATTAAAGAGGCTGTCTTTACTCCACTGTATGCTCTTGCCACCTTTGTCAAATATTAATTGAGCGTATTGCCTTGGGTCCATTTCTGGGTTTTCAGTTCTGTTCCACTGGTCTATATGCCTGTTCTTGTGCCAGTACCAGGCTGTTTTGGTTACAGTCGCTTTGTAGTATAACCTGATATCTGGTATTGTGATCCCACCTACTTTGTTCTTCTTTTTCAAGATTGCTGTGGCTATTCGGGGTGTTTTTTGGTTCCATATGAACTTTTGAAGTATTTGTTCTAGTTCTATGAAATATGTCGTTGGTATTTTGATGGGGATTGCATTGAATCTATAGATTGCTTTGGGTAGTATGGACATTTTAATGATGTTAATTCTTCCAATCCATGAACAGGGTATGTGCTTCCACTTTTTTATATCTTGCTCTCTGAATAGATTTTCTTATTAAATATTTATAGTAACAATTTATAATAAATTATAATCTTTTCCCTGAGTTAGATATTTTCTCACCCTTAATTTTTCCAACTGCTTTATACATATATATATATATATATATATATATATATATATATATATATATGTTTTCATTTTTCTTGTTTTGTTTGCCTTTTTAAAAATAGAGAGAGGGGAAGGAGGGTGTGAGAGAGAGAGAGAGAGAGAGAGAGCGAGAGAGAGCACAAACCATCTGTTGTTCCATTTATTTATATATCCCTTGGTTGATCCCCTGCCAGCCAGGACATTGTTTGCCTTTTACTGGTCTCACTGTTATTTGTTCATTTTTGTTGTTGTGTTTGTTTGGTTTACTGTGGGTAGTCTGGACAGAAGATCTATTACTTCTGTAATATGTGTAAATTCTCAATCTCTGCTATTCATTTTACCTGAAACCTCTTTGCCTTCCTCCCTCCATTACTGTCTCTGTGCCCTTTCTTCTGCTCCTTAATGCAAGGAGCGAACAATTCAGCTGGAGCTCTGTGAGTCCTTTATTTAAGGGAATGTTTCTGCTTTTTCCTAAGATATTATGTTAAATGTCTTATTTTAAAAGTATCCATTGTTTTGCTAATTGTTGCTTATTGCAAGTAGGCTCCTATCCCCACGCAGGTACTGGAGGTCAGGCTCTGTCTGGTGTGCTATCTCCTTTGATGGTTGTGCTTCAGAGAGATGAATCCCAGATCCCTGAGAAATAGTTTTCCAAATTGTAGAAGATTTACATTTCAAAGAGAGAGAGAAATAATTTACAATAGGAAGTTTTCTCAAGTAAATGCTCTAAGAGAAGGGGGTCAGAGGGCTGGAGTTGGTAAGAATCCTATACAAAGTTTAATCCAACTGAGGGAAGAGTTAAGGCCATCTTGGTCACTAATGAGGTGTGAAAAAAACACAATATCATTATGCAGTACAAGAGGTAGGGAGATGGGTGGCTGGTTGGGAAAAGTTACTATTTTATATAACGACCTCCCCCATGAGAGGGAGATAACAAGCAGAGACTTTATTGGATTAAGCTGTATACCTAAAGTATGTGATGATTTGGTTTGAACATTGACATTATGTAAAATATATCTGAAAAAGAGTTTAGAGGATATATATCTGTCCACAAAAACATGACTTATATCTAAAAGATAAAATATTTATGTTTATTTAGACACATTTTTGGTGCTCCAAATTAGTCGTAGAAAATACAGTGCCATTTGTATCAATGGTGTAAGAGCAATGTTAGAAAATTGTAAGAGTGCCAGGTCTTACTAAAGGTGTTATTGAAATATGCTTAAGCAAAAATAGGTATTGTATAGATAAGCATTAGTAGTTACAAAATTGACACTAATAAAATGTTAATAATAACATTAAAAAGCATAAAACCAGTAAGTTTTATTGTTTTCAAATTGCTCATTTTCTAAATTTATTTCTAATAAAATGTAGCACCATTAACAGAATGTCTTTTTATACCAAAGTGCATCGCCTCTTCTGAGAGAGAGCGCACAAATTTTTATAATGAGACAAAAAATAAATAAATAAAAATAAGAAGTAAATCACAGTTTTTTTCCTGATAGAGAATATCTATTACATAAGTGGTTCTCTAATACAATATGATTTCTTAACTCGCAGGATGCTGATAATTTCAATAATGTAAGTGAACTCAATGTCAAGATTTAGACTTGTAGAGTAGCCACCTTACCACAATTCATTAAAGAGATTGAGAGAATATACAGTCTCAACAGGTGATTTGAATTTTAAATTTTGGGTGAATTTATTTTTTAAAAAATTTAAGAAATGAACTTTTTGCCATCTTTAAGTGTCATTGTTGGACATGTAAAAATGTTTTAAATGCATTTGAAAAGTTATGCTCATCCTGAAAAAAAGAAACCTAAACAGGTTAAAGACCATTTATTATTTTTCATAAAACTGAATGTTTACTGATTAGAGAAAGTGAATAGGACATATTTACTGGTTCAACATTGACACATCAAATATATATATATTTTAATTTCCACATCAGTCTTACTGAAGTCCATCTTACAACATATAGTTTACAAATAACATAAGGATTATCATTCACAATGATCTATTTTTGAAAATCAGAATTTTCTTGACATTGAATTTACAAATTAGAGAAATAAATGTGTATAAGATTGTCACTATTACCTAGAATAAACAATTTCAAAATATTGTTAAAATCAAATGGTTCTCAGATAAATTATTCTTTAGCTTTATAAACAGGTACAGTTAGTATTTTAATATATATGATTTTTAGTTAATTAATATATTAACATATACCTTTATGTGATATAATTGTATAGTTAGATTGATTTTTCACCTTCAACATTCCATCCTAGAATCTCCTTATTTATTTATTTATTTAATGTGTTTTTTTAATTGATTTCTTAGGGAGAGGGAGAGAGAGATAGAAACGTCTGTGAGAGAAGCATCAGTATCAGTCGACTGCTTCCTGCACGCTCCCTACTGGGGATGGAGTCTGCAACCCCGGCATATGCCCTGACGCAGAACTGAATGAGCGGTGCATAGGTCAACACTCAACCACTGAGCCACACCAGCCAGGCAGATCTCCTTTTTTTTAAGTTGCATACATTAATGTTAACTATTTGCACAGTAAATTCTATGGGTTTTTACTCTGGGCTAATAAAATATTACTACTTTTCCTCTCACCTTCTAATTTCTTCTGGCTGGGCCAGTTAGCAAATTAACAGAGACAGAGTAACAAGGAAAACATCAAAGTTTAATATATGCACATGGGGAATTACCACACTTACTTCAAATTAGGTTAAGGCAGAATTCCAAGGTCTCCTTCCTGAAGTAGGTTTCTCTATCTTGAATCTCTTGAACAGGAAAAGCAGAGAGAGTCAGATATTCTTTCGGAGTCTTTTGTTTCTTAGTAAACAGTTTAAATCACTATCTCCAAAAGCAGCTTCAGGGTAGCAGAATTTTGGACCTCAGTTCAGTAACGAGGGTGCTTGAGTTCAGTCAGACTAAGAAAGAATTCAGAGGTAGGACTCAAATATAAGCAAAAGTTTATTTAGAAAGTCACAGAGGTAGAAGTAAACTGTGGAAGAAGTGAGCCAGCTTGGCTGTGTAGACTCAGGAAACAAATTGCAGAGGCAATACAAGGGCCCTTTGGGGGGGGGGGGCAGAAAGAACGTGCGTGCTTGGGGAACAAAAAGGGAAAGGTATAGGTGTGCTCCAGAGAGAGCGAGAGAGCGAGCACCCTAGGGAAAGAATGGGGTGGGGAAAGGCATGGGCATGCACAGGAGAGAGAGCTTGCTGGGTCCTTTGTTTTGAGGGTTTTTATCTGGAGGTCATAGGGGAGGATCTCAATAGAATATTCATCATCTTTCCAGGTGCATCCTTTCAGGGTTGTGGTCTCTACTAATTGGCTGACACTAGGAGTCATTAGTCATTACGTCTGATCCTCCTGATGTCAGCCATGGCTTCGCCCTTCCTGGCCTTGCTGCTTTTCTGGGCCTGGAACTGAAACACAACTGAGACCCAGATGTTACTTCTGGGTTGACCAAAACTCTGTCTCTGTGGTCAATAGACCCTAGGCTTTGTTCCTAAGATTATTTGATTTGGGTCAGACCTCATTGTTCTGAAGGGTTCATGCTTAAGGGAGTGGTCATGCAAGGGCTTGTGTGGGGGCCATATAAGGCCATTTTCTGGCCCCTCCTTGTTCCTCCTCTAAGAGGGTCTACTGCGTGACTAGGGACATGACACAGGAGGAAAGTTCAGGAGAGGGCCTGAACCACATGACCGGTGATATGCTAGGGGAGGAAAGGTCATCCTGGCAGTGAGGCCCCACCCTACAACTGTCTTTTGCTAGGCACCCAGAGCTTTGCCCTGCGTTACCTTCCATACCTGTCCTGTTGTGTCTACTCTGCTTATGCCTGTATAACTGCCTACTACAGTATTTGTTCATAATTATAGTACCATTATCATTCAGAATAGTTTTATTACCCTTAAAATTCTCCTGTGCTTCACCTATTCAAATTTTCCTCGAATTCACCGAAACATCTCACATCCAATTTTATTTTAATATATGGTTTCACATCTAGAAACATTTGGAAACCACGTTAGTGGAAAGTGGAGAGACATTAAATAATTTAATGTGACAAGATAATATGTTCATATTTGAATTTAAATATCTCACTTGCACAGTGGAGAAGCAGAGAGGATTCTGAAAGGCTAGAGTCTAGACAAAGTGTAATGATAGCCTAAATTATTGGAATTGAAAATACAGAATGAAAAGAGATTAAAGATGTGGTGAATTCAGAAATACTTTAAAATTGAAAGCAGGATAACTTCATGGCTCACTAGCACTAGAGAAAGACCAATAAGTGCGCCATAAGTACAAGGATTATTGGTAGAACTAGAACTAGGAACCAGTTATTTCCACTGGACCACAAACAAAGATACTTGTCTCGTGTAACTATGATGAAGATAGTGAAAATTTTCTTGCAACTAAACAGTGCAATTGGTTCCCCCTAAAACTTCCTATCCCATGCCAACTACATCAGATGTACTCATTGACTTAAAGAGCTGGTGAATAATTAATCACAAGTGGAGAGGTAGAGGTAAATGATCTGAACAACCCCTGAGCACTTGCTTTGTAAGGCAAATGGGAGCAGTTGGGTTAGTTGTGTTATCCTTAATTTATATTTAACATGCATATTAGTCACTAATTTTTGGAAGCAACATATCTAAGATGGGACATTCTGTACAAGTTTTTTGGACTTTCTGTTGAATGATTTGCAGTGATAGAAAACTTTATGTTCCCCATGGTGGTACCTTCACTTTGGAATTGTAACTAATAGAGAATTTGTACTACATAAACATTGTAAGTTTTCTCCATTTATACAGCTGGTACTGGATCAGCCTAAACTCCAAGGCAACAAAGAACAAATTATATTTCCTCTTCAACATAACACTCTTTCCAAATATTCAGGCAATTGTCACATTTACCTTCCACGACTAGTAATCACTACAGTAGATTCAGTAACTCCCATCCCAGGACTATTGTACGAGCAATAATTCCACCTCCTTCTGTTTTTCTTTTAAAGTGTGCAAAACCATAGACTTTGTAATTTCCAGCCAACGCTCCCATTGTTTTGAATGGATGGAAGGACTTTTTGGCTCTCTCTTGTGTTTCTGTATTGTCAATTGCTGGCAGCTAAGCCTGCTGACACACCACCAAGTGCAACTTTCAGATAAGAACTGCAAGAACACCATGAGGGTTAATCCTTCACAGTCTGCTTTTCCTGGGAACTTCAGTACAGCCCACTCAGATGCTGTTTACAATTGTGCAATGAAGGGTAAGTTCTCATCTGCTCTCCTCCTCCTGTTCATGCTGCATCAAGTAGAATGTTACACACGCTCTCCCCTTTTCCAATTCTTGCTGCTTTCGCTCAGCAACCCAGACCATAAGGATGCAGCTAGAGTGGATGGCCAAAATGATATGTTGATTTGAAGTAGATCACTTGTTTTATGCTCATTTTTACCTTACATGTAGATCACAAAGCAAATGAAAGAGCTATGAAATGGAGGACTCAAGCAGAGATAGAAAATCAACATTGATGCCTGTGTTCAAAACAGCTAAGCCAACAAGTACTGGATCATGAGAAACTAAATCACAAAGGAAGGCAGGCGGATTTCTTGACTATGTCAGCACATAAATTTTTTTATTGTTCTTTTTTATTAGTTTGGTTTGAGTCCCTCGTTTTATTTATCTTTTGTCACTTCAGTGAAATCTTGCTAAAATCAAGTACAAATAAGACCACATGAGTAAAATCCATAGTTGCTGGAAAAGCATTTAAGATAGAAAATAATTGGGAAAAAATGCAGTACAGCATACTTCTTTTTATTAGCCTGAAGACTCGGGGGTACTAACTACTTAACAGAAGTAATTTCATAGAACCCTGATTATAACACCCATTTTATTATCTCTCCTTGCCTGTATCATTTTATTTGTCTAACTAATTTAAAATTTTGCTTCTAAATTTCAATCCTATTTATGTATAATATTAGGTATGTGCAGCCTGTTGGCATTGTATCCAATAATTATTTGCATTCTCAGCTTACTATCAGACTGTCTATTTCTGTCTATTGCAAGTTTGAGAGATAAAGAAAATGTGTTTTCAGACAGAGGCCACAGACAATGATACAGTCAGATATTCAACAATTTCCACCTTTCTTTCCATTGGTAAGAAAAAAATTGTTCTTGGGTATAGTGCTACCCAATAATCTAATTTGTTTGAAGGTCCACTTCCTATCAAATTCATTCTTTGCATAATTGTATGGTGTCGAACATGCAGAACTATAGCCACTCATGTTCCTTTAAACTCATATCAGAGGTTTCTTGGGTATACAGGGCACTGGAATTAAGCCATAGCAACAGATGAACCTTTAACTCAAGAAGCACATTTGAGCCCTAGCTGGTGTGGCTCAGTTGCTTGGAGCATCTACCTATATACCAAAAGGTTGTGGGTTTAATTCTGGGTCAGAGCACATACCTAGGTTGCAGGTTCAATCCCCAGTCAGGGAGCGTACAGGAAGGCATCAGTCAATGTTTCTCTGTTACGTAGATTTTCTTCTCTCTTTCTCAAGTCAACAAGTGTGTCCTCCAGTGAAGATTTAAAAAACAAGGTAATTTGACAGCTGACTTCCTTGTCTTCACAGATTTCCACAAATTTCAAGTTTCAGGAACAGGAAAGCATACCGTTTCCAAATTATCTAATTAGCAGAATACCTGCTAGTTTGGCTTAAAATTCTGTCGGTACTTTTTTTCTTAAAATAGCTTTTACAGATACTAAAACATACCTATAACATGGCTGTTTTTCATTTCAATGGTGCTAATATTTGGTACTTTGTTATGCTGTTATAATTATTTCTTGAGAGTATTAAGTAATAATTACACAGACAACAAAGAACAATGAACTTGAATATATACATGGGTGTGTGTGTGTGTGTGTGTGTGTGTGTGTGTGGCATTCTCTCTTCCCTTAAAAAAATGTACATAAAATCTCATTAAATGGGTCCATTAAACCTTGTCTAGTAAATGGTTCACTCATTTTAGGAGGTAGAGGTTGCTCTGAACAGTGTTTAGAAGCAGGCTCCCTTCAGGAAGACAGACCTGGGTGCAAACCTAAGTTTGTCACTCATGAGTTGTGTGACTTTGCTCTGGTTACACTTCTGAGCCTCCAGTTTTCATCTGCAAAATGTGAATTGTACCAGCACCAGCCTCATAGTGTTGTTGAAGTGATTTCATCGGTCCAGCTTTAAGGACTTAGCCTGCTTTTCATAAGAGCTCAGTGAACGTTGCTTCTTGTGTTTATTTGCATTGAACTCTGAGTAACAAGACTAAGCACAAGCACTGTGTGCATTTAAAAATGAGAAAGCAGAACTGGTTATTTGATATTTGATTTCCAAATGAAAAAAAAAAATCAAATACTTATAACAACTCATGATATTAGTGTTTTAAAATATATATTTGTGGTTTGTTTGTTTTTTTTTACATGCTGAAATCGCAACCAACAAGGTCTTAAGATATTGGGTTTAATTTCTTCATCTAAGCAAGTAGTGAGGAAGTGTATTACTACTGCCTTCGGTTCAGCTGGTCAGTGATTTTCTCGGTGTGGAGCACTCTCTGTCCTCACTGGTTGCCAGTGGAAGTGGGGTTCTTGTGATGTCATGAGAAAAGGAATTTTCTGAGACTCACATGGGAGAATGAGTGGCATTTATTTGTGTAGAATTAAACTTCTAAGTTTCCAAAGTCCCTTTTCCCTCTGTCCCACCATGAAAGAAGCCCAACTGTGTCTTCAATAGGGCTAGAATTAAAGCTATTGCCGAATTTCTATTCCATATTTACAGAGTCCAACCCAGAGTCGGGCTAGCTTAGCTTGTGTTCCCAGCTGTAGTCCATTGCATGTGGGGTCTGCAAGACAGTGGACCATGAGGATTCTAGGGCAACATGGCTATGGAGGGAACAAGGGCCAGAACAAGAAAGCAGGAGTAAAACCTGAAGAACAAAGTGGAACCAGAGAGAGAATTTCTTAGTCTGTGGATTATGTATTCGCAAATTTTCATGAGCTTGCATTGGCTCCACCCTCTCTGGCCAATTATCTATTATTTTCCAAGGTAGATTGACTGGCAGGTACCTTCCCTACATCACCCCGGTTTCACTACACATGTATCTATCTCCCCTGTTTTGGATCCCTTCCCCCAGTGATTTGCAGAGAATGGACTGGTGGTTCCCTGGGGAGTGCAGAGTTGCAGTTTTCTGGTGAAGCAACCCAGATGACCATGCCTATATTGTCTGGCCTTCCCTTTGCTCCTTATTATTAATAACTAGTTAATTGCTGCAGTAACAGTGATACCATCAGGGTTTTCTATCTTTATGCTTCATCATTTTAGTATTTGGACTCCTGCTCTTATATGTTATAATGTGATGGTTACAAATAACTTCTTTTGATAAAATCACCCATCCATGGTCAAGGAAGGAAGTGGGGTGGTATGTACAGGGTACTAATCACTTCTGTTACTCTTTTATCAGGAAGGAAATTATTTCCCACAGCCCTTCAAAAAATTTTTGCTGATGTTTCTTTGGTCTTCTCTGTGTCCATTGGTTTCTCCAAGGTGCAAGGTGGCTGGGAAAGCAAGTGTTCAGTTGGAGGTCTATGCTCCCAAAATGTCATCATGGCTGTGTGAGCAGGACAAAGGGTAAGAATGAGCTTCAGATGAACCACTTTAGTGGATGCTGAAATAGTCACCATGGGAAACAATAGTTAGTTGGTTAAACTTCCATACTCTCATTTTATAGTTTAGCATTTATTAATTGAATTACATCTGTAGAAGAGACACCATTTACTTTTTATTACTTGGAAACTTTGAAGTTTTAATTCAGCTCTATGAGATGGAATTATTTATTCTGTAATAATAATTTTTATGAAGTGTGTGTGTGGAGGGAGGGGAGGAGTTGTGTCTCAAAAATAAATAGTAGGTGTTCCAAATGCCATTTAAGGAATCTTCCCCATCTCATTTCATTCTACCCTCCACCTATGCTCATTGGGACTTTCTATTTTTTGAATATGCCAAGCTCATCCTCACACAAAATCACGTGCAGTTATTTCTTCACTTTGAGTCCTCCTCCACCCCTGCATCATTTAATTAATTTAGCACCTGCTTAATTTAAGAACCTAAGTTTATTTTTCTGTCTTGAGTCACTGGGTTTCTTAATTATTATTGGTAAAATAAGTTAATCACATAAATCCATAAAGAAATAAAATTTTAAGTACTCACAGTGTAGCCAGTAATTAAATGAACAAAAAGAAAACTATATTTCCTGCTAAATAAAAAGGCATAGAAAACTTACAGCATTTTTTTCCCCAAAGAATCTATGTGTGGGCCACAGGTGACAATTCCAGTGAAGTTCTAGAAATTATTTTCTCTCATGAAAAGGTAGTTTGTTTTTAACTTGATGAAATAAAGTGAAATGTAATTATACACTAAACATTTGCTAATTGTAATCACTTACACAGAAACAAAAACAAATACCACTGTGTGTATATGGCTTAATCTCTCATCTAAATTTCTCAGATTAAATTATTGATCTTTTTTGTTTATTTTTCTCAAGAATGATAGCCCTCGTTATCTTGTTAATTCTGAGATACTTCGTTGTTTTTTAATGTGTGAACTTTTATTAACTGCTTCAAATATGTTGCCTTTTTTTTTATTTTAGCCAAAATATTAAACAAAAACTGTACCTGTTTTGGTATCACCTTTTCCCCTTAAGTACCCTGGAAATCAAGAGCTATCGAGTACCCCCAATCTTCACCACCAATCATTTTAATGAGTCAAGGTATCTGGAGGAAATTAATGACTATACCAAACCATTTGTCTCCATTTCAGTCATTATTCACTGCAGTCTTACATTTTGAACCTCTTTTCCCCACCTGCTATGCCAGTGTGTCTTTTCCTCTCTGAGAATCCGTTCTTGGCTATTCCAGCCTCCTTCCACACAAGTGCACGTCTGCACTTACCTTCTCTAGCATGGCTTTTAATTCTGTAACCTAACTCTCAACTAAGTGCCATGTTTATAGTCACTAAGGACACACAAATATTTTGCTATTTAAATGTATATATCATCTTTAACTCAACATTCCCAAGTCTGATCTTATCTTATCTTTATGAGACTAGATACTTTCCCTCTTTTTAAATTTCTGTTAAAATTTAGTTCATATTTATATTCTTACAGAATGCACAAATAGTATATTCTTGTGCTTATCTATGTAAGCAATATGGCAGTTAAAACTGTTTCATCTCATTTATTTACCTGGGTTGTAAGATGTTTCTCACTGTTAACGTTATTATCTGCGGATAGTACCACCAAACAGTTTGTTTTTTTTTGTTTTGTTTTGTTTTGTTTGCTTGTTTTAAATAAAAAATAGGATCCTCAGCCTCCTGGCTCTCAACAATTTCTTTCTCATCCTTCTCTTCTTCTTCCTCTGCTTCTCTGTCTTTTCTCTTCTCTTCTCTTCGCTTCGCTTCGCTTCGCTTCGCTTCTCTGTCTCTTCTCTTCTCTTTCTCTGTTTCTCACACACACACACACACACACACACACACACACACACACACAGAGAGTTTCTCTCCTGTCATTTCTAGTATGTACTACACATTTAGAGGATTTGTTGTAAAACAAAGTTCAACCGGCCCAGCCAGTGTGGGTCAGCGGTTGAGCACTGATCCATGCCCCAAGCGATCACGGGTTCAATTCCCAATCAGGGCACATGCACCGGTTGCAGGCCTACAGGAGGCGGTCAAACTATGTTCTTGCTCATCAATAATTCTATCTCTCTGTCCCTCTCCCTTCCTCTCTTTCTAAAATAAATAAAGGAAATAATGTAAAAAGATTTTCTCATTTAATCTGGTATACATAGCCAGTAGTCTTATTCTGTATTACCCATCCAAAACTTTAGAGGAACATTTTTTAGCATCCTGTGAAACTGATACATGAGCTAGTTAACACATAAATTCTGATTTATATGGGCATAATGATCCTCCTGAGATTGAAGGAACTTGCAGTCGCTAAAGTTCAAGTGGAATTGCAAGCTTATGGGCATCAGTGCACCAGGACAAAGGGATCAGATACAAGAGTGGGAGTCCACAGTGGAGGCTTTGAATCAGAACTGAGTAATGATCCTGGGAACAAAGTATATAGCAGAAATGGAAACTACAAGGACTATGTAAATGCATTTAAATGACTTTATTAAATTCTCCTACTCTACTAAGTTGGGTGTGCCAGAAATATCTCATAATTTGTTTATTTTGTTTATGGATCCTTTCAAATATTTTTCATTAAATCAATGAGAAATTAATTTTTAGTCACTATTGGGGTTTTCTTTTTTCCAACAAGGATTTTCTAGAGCATATACTTTACATTCTGTTTCTAATCTCCCTCAATATTGCCCAGCATAAAGACTTAGCATCTATTTAGATTGAGGAAGGACAAAATATGGGAAGAACATACATTTCTTAATAGTTGGACATATTCTTTACTCTTACATAGCTTTTCTTCACAAACAAAACAAATTTTCATTCTTTGGGCCTTATCCTCCTCACAAAAAATAATGACTTTGGTGGATGGCCAGAGTAAAGCTTACAAGTATAACCTATCTCACAAGCACAGAAATGCCTGGCTAGGTAAGTGATACTTGTTCAGGGATCCCAAATAGCTCAGTAGGGATGAGTTGGATCTTGACTATCTTTCTTATCTACCCTCTCTAAGAGACAGCTTCCCTTGACGGGACATTTCAGTGGGAGCTGGCTCAGTCTGGCCTCACTTGGAGCATCACTTGGGTCTGATAAGCCTTCTAAATAGTTCTAGTGTGACAAAGGTTTTGGCTTAATGGCATCCATGTGAGGATTAAATTTCCAATTTCAAATGGCCTTATGGGAAGGACCCCCCAATCTGAATCATTACTCATTATCTCTTTTGCATAAAGTTCTTGACACTGTTTCAAACTGTTAAGGACCCAGAAGTCTGATCTGATCTGGTGTTCAGAGTTACTATCATATTTTATCTTTAGGTAATTTCCATCCACTCTCTTTTGGCACTGTGCTTTCATTAATAGTCATTGGTGTCATCTCCTCAAGCCAGACATTTTATTTCTGGGGTCCCGGTAGTGGGACTGCAGTTCTGATAAAAGACCATTTCTATCAGAATCAAAAAAGCCTTCCTCACAGTGTGTTTCAACAGATCACCTGAAGTCCAGGCTTAGTATAATAGTATTATTATAACTCCCTGTGTCACAGGAAGCTGGAGCCACTGTGCCTCCTCCTTCAGAATCCAGTTCACTGAACTTTCAGGAATGTATAGAATTAAACAGATTCTTTTCTCTCTCTTTTCTTTTCATGTGTTGGGGTGACACTGGTTCATAAAGCCATACAGGGTTCAAATGTACAATTCCATAACTCATCGTCTGAATACTGCATCCACACTCACCTCCCAAAGTCAAGTCTCTGTCAACCACCTGCCTTGCCCTTTTCCACTTCCCCCTCCCCCTTTCCCTCTGGAAAGATTACCTCCATGCCTCCTCTGTGTATGTACTTTCTTGGGGACCAGAGACAAATCAGTTTTTGCAGCAAACACCGAGATTGCATTTTGTTGCTTCCTTACGTGTGCTGACCCTCCTAGATCTGTTCAGGTCTATTCTGACAATCTGGAAAACAGTGTCAAATTCCACTCATCCACAGTCTTTTGTTATTTTCCAAACTGTACTGGTTTCAATTCTACAGCCAAATTTCCAACAGAGTCATGGCCTTTTTCCCAAAATAAATTGGTTAGATGAGGTAATACCCCCCCCCCCCCCCCCGTAAAGATATGTGCTATGCACAGATTCTTTGTCTCCTCAGTCTCCTCATGATCAGAGAGTAAAAATATCAGGTGAACTAAGATATCTATATTTTTATTAAATTTATTTTATTTATTTCTTTATTGATTTTAGGGAGAAAGTAAGGGAGAGGGAGAGAGAGAGAGAGAGAGAAATATCGATGAGAGAGAACATCTATTAGTCACCTCCTACATGCCCCCTTGGGGATTAGGCCCACAACCTGGGCATGTGCCCTGACTGGGAACTGAACCAATGACCTCTTGGTGCGTGGTTGATGCTCAACCACTGAGCCACACTGACTGGGCATAAATCACCTTAAATCTTACTCTAGAACTGTATTGCATCATCCAGGGATTTAGTACATTTCACCAAACACTAGCAAATTTCCTGTGTTTTTTTCAAAGCAGTGGACACTTTTTGGCCTGACTGGTGTGGCTCAGTGGTTGAGCAGCGACCATGCACCAAGAGGTGCCCATTTGATTCCCATTCAGGGCACATGCCCAGGTTGTAGGCCCAATCCCCAGTGGGGGGCGTGCAGGCAGCCAACTGATGTTCTGTCTCATCGATATCTTAACCTCTCTTCCTCTCCATCTTCTCTCTCTGAAATCAATAAAGAAATCAATTTTTTTTTAAAGACACTTTTTGTGAAGGTGCCAGCACCTGTCCTACAGTATATAACTGCCAGTTCCCTCTTCCTTTCTTGTTGTCACACCAGGGTCATTGCCTTCTCCATGCCTTTGGCCTTGTCTCTTCTCCTTCCTCTTAATATCTAACTGTCCCTTTATCATCCAGTGTTTATAAATCCAGGCCTGCTTTGTTTTTGTTATCTTGTAAAGTGGACTTTCCCATCATTACTCAGCTCACACTAAAACTGGCCTACAAAATAATAAGCAATTATTTTCCACCTGGCATCGTTTGAAAGCTTGTTTCCTATTTACAGCATATTAATCCACTCCTTTGGGGCTCATTAGCTCATTGAGAGTAGGAATTATGTCTTCTGTTTTATTGGCTTGTAAATACATGTTGACACAACATACACACACACACACAGAAACCAAAACAATACTCATACTTGTATTTCATTTAATGGACTTTAACTAAATGCAGGGGTGGAGAGAGAGACAAGACAGATAATATTTGCCGGATACCTGCTCTGTTACTGGGCCAGACAATTTGTATATACTATGTATTTAAATTTCCACAGTAACCAGGTAAAATAAGTTTAATTGTTGTCATTCTAAAAGTGGAGAAGCAGGAAAACAACGAACTTATCCAAAGTCACATGGTATCCATGATGATTAATTTTAAATGTCAACTGGCTGGCCCCAGTACCCAGATGTCTGGTCAAACATTATTCTAGTTATTTTTGTGAAGGTTTCTTTTAAATGAGCTTAACATATAAATAGGTGGACTTTGAGAAAAGCAGTTTATTCTCTATAATATAAGGGGAACTTATCCAATTAGTTGAAGACCTTTCTAGAAAAAGACTAACCTTCCCAAGCAGGAAGGGATTTTGCTAGCAAATTGCCCTTGGACTGAACTGCAATTCTTCCCCAGGTTTCCAGCCTGCTGGCCTACCCTATAGATTTTGGACTTGCCCAGACTTTTCAATAGCATGAACCAATTTTTTTTTTTTTAGCCTCACCCGAGGACATTTTTGCATTTATCTTCAGAT
Source organism: Molossus molossus (assembly GCF_014108415.1). Lineage (NCBI taxonomy): Eukaryota > Metazoa > Chordata > Mammalia > Chiroptera > Molossidae > Molossus > Molossus molossus. Next base: position 65,767,257 of record NW_023425348.1, read on the forward strand.
AGAGCAGGAGAGAGAGAAGGAGGAAGAGAGAGAGAGAGAGAGACATTGATGTGAGAGAGATATACCGAGTGGCTGCCACCCACACAACCCCAACAAGGGCTAGGGACAAAATGCAACTGAAGTACGTGACCTTAGCAAAAACCAAACTCAGGTCTCTCTGGTCCGTGGGCTGACACTCTAACCGCTGAGCCAAACTGGCCAGGGTAACATGAACCAATTTTTAACATCTCTCTCTCTCTCTCTGTCTCTCTCTGTCTCTCTCTGTCTCTCTGTCTTTCTCTCTCTCTCTTTGAGCTAACTAGATATAGATATGTCTATATATACATATACAGATACATACACACATTCTGTTAGTTCTAATAGAGATTTTATCTGCAAAGAGGAGATTTTTAAGTCTTTTAAACCACTTTATTAAGCTATGATTGGCATACAAAAAGCTGTACATATTTAATGTATACAATTTGATGAGTTTGAAGATAAGTATATACCAGTGAAACCATCACCACATCTATGCCATAAACATAACTATCACCTCCAAAAGTTTCCTTCTGACCTCCTTATGTGTGTGTGTCTGTGTGTGTGTGTGTGTGTGTGTGTGTGTGTGAGTGTGTGTGTGTGTGTGTGTGTGTGTGATGGAACACATAAAATCTACCTTCTTAGCAAGTTTTTAAGTATACATTACTATAGTATTTTAACTATAGACACTATACTGAACAGTAGATCTCCAGGATTTATTCATCTTGTGTAACTGAAACTTTGTACTTTTTGGCTAATTTTAAACCAAAGTCCAGTCTCATTACATTATACATTCTGCCATAGAAATTTCTTTTGAGTATCTTAATAAGTGGGAAGTCATGAATAATTCAAGGAATAGTATGCTAAAATGCTTATCAAATTTTCTCTGTGTCTATGACTTTAATTTTTTTTTGCTTTATCTCTTCACCTTTTTCACCCAGCCCCCAGCCCCCTCCCCTCTGACAGCTGTCAACCTGTTCTCTGTATCTTTCAGCCTGTGTCTATTTGGTTTGTTAGTTTATTTTGTTCATTTGATTCCATGAATAAGTGAATTGTATTTCTTTGACTGGCTTATTTCACTTAGCATAATATTCTCCAGGTTCACACCAATGGATCCTAGGAGGAGAGGTCATTAAAAATGAGAGAATTTAGTAGAGGAGCTATTACAGGTGAAGAGTATTTAACAGATATCTAGAAGGAAGAAAAATAATATTTCATTTGTAGGAAAATAGAAAAGATCACATATGAAGATTTTTAAGTAGTACTTAAGAAACTGTGCATATGTTGTAATGGAAAATGAAAGATAAATGAAAAGAGTACATTAATAGGAAATAAAGCTGTAATCATATTCAGTATTCTAGGTAAATAGCAATTGAAACCTAAACTAAGAGATTCATAATGATTCCAGAGGAAGAGTTGAAGTAATCTTTTATGAAAAGTGGTTCAAATATTAAAAATATCTTTGAATTTGTTTCTATATAATATTTACTATGTTTTTAATGAGGCTCTATGCATTTCAACGTCTTGATTGGTGACAAATGCTGTAGTGTTGGACACTTACTAGAGGTAAGCCACTTATTGGTAAAGAGTAAAAGTGTTAACATTTGAAATAACTTGTTGACTTATTTGCCATAAATGATATGTTTGCTGTAGAAATTTTAGAATTGTATCAAAGATTAGAATTAATAAGCTAAGTTGGAAACAGGTGATGGGGGAGAGCAGGTTTTGTGGGGCCTTGGAGACAAATGGGGAGTTTGGTTTTTACTCTAAGGTATCGAGCCACTGAAGTGTTCTGATCAGAGGGGAGAGAGTGAGTCTCGGAAGATCACTTCGCCTGCTGCCCTGAGAGCAGAATGTAGGTGGGCAGGGAAGGAAGTGTGCAGACCGGTTGGAAACCAGAGCAGCAGAGTAGGCAGGAAATGATGGTAGTTTGGACCACGGTGGTAGCAGTGCACATATATTGAAAAATTCTGGATATATTTTTAAAATTGTTTTTATGATATTGTTTTGCTCTTACTGAATATTGAGGGTGCCAAGATTAATCAAGGGAAACTATAAAGATTTTTTTTTCCCCAGTTGAGTGAATTTAAAAAGTTGGCATTATACTCAGAAAGGGCATGTTGAAGGAGAAACCAGCAGATTTGGGGGGAGCAGGGCATGTACAGATTTGTTTGGGGACTTGTAAAGTTTTATGTGCCAATTACACATCCAAGTGGATGTGTCAAGTGCATTGTTATGAAGAGAGAAGAGGTCCTACATATATCAGCTTGGGAGTCTTTAGCATAGCTAAGGCATTTACAGTTGTGACATTAGCTGAGATTATCTAGAAAGTAAGAGGGAGAAGGAGAGGAGAAGTCCTCCAATTGCTACCTGGGGCGTTCCTAGTGGCCTCCACCCCTGGTTTGGGTATATGAGAAGGAAATACAGCAGAGGCTGACATGTAACTTATGCATATTGAGGCAGGAGGAGAAACAAAAGTGATTAAGTCCTGAAAGCCAAGTGAAGAGAGTTTTAAGAAGAAGGTGATATAATACTGCATATTCGAAATCGTTGAGAGTAAATATTCAGCATTCTCACCACCCACACACACACACACTCACACACACTCACACACAAAGTTAACTATGTGAGGTGATGAATGCCTTTGTTATCTTGATTATGGTAATCATGTCACAATGTATGTGTATATCAATTCATCCTGCTGTAGACTTCAAATATGTACAAGAATATTTGTTGATTATTCCCTAGTAAAGCTGGGGGGGGAAATGCATGCTGCCCATGGATCAAAGTCAGATGTGAATTGAGAAACGACCATTGGTTTCAGTCATCTAAAGGTCACTAGTAACTTGAATAAAATTTATTTTAAAAGAGCTTTGGGAATGAAAGCACAAGTAATGTGAGTCTAGGAGAAAGGAAGGAAAATGTACTGGAGTGTAGATCGTTCTTTCAAGAAATGTTGTTGAAGAAAATGAATCAGAGATACTAGGCAACAACCAGATGATGCTCTAAGACAAAGATAGCTTGTTTCCCTAAGATGGTTTTCTAACGCATGTATTTTGTATTTGTGTTTTAAGAAAAACTGTGATATAGAGGAGAAAATAGATAATTCACTAAGGTATTGTCCATATGGAGAGGAAAGAGTGTCAGGTCTAATGTATTTACTGACTTCATTTTGAAATTTAACTATTTTTTAAATCTTTATTGTTGAAAGTATTGCAGGGGCCTCTCTTTTTCCCCCACTGACCCCGCTCATCCCTGCCCACCTCTCCCCTGCCTTCACCACACTGTTGTCAGTGTCCATGGCTTACACATATATGCCTGTAAGTTCTTTGGTTTGTCTCTTCCCAGCCAAAATTTAACAGTTTTAACTCGAGTTTAAATAAAAATGTGTAAGCACTTTTAGCAATATTCTGAATATACAGTCGTCCCTCGTTTATCTACAGTCCATACATACAGTAATTTTCATTGCAATTGTAATACAGGGGTGTACAATTGACTCAGACAACCGAGCGTGCGCCATATCATTTTCACTGTCTCGATCAACTTTTTAATGAATATATTTGAAAAAAAACACAATAGAGTGAAGCCACGAAAGTCGAAGCGCCAAGTAGCGAGGGACGGCTGTAATCTCAGCTCTACTACTGAGTCATTGAAAAAATGTGGAGCAGAAGAGGTAGGCATGTGAAGAAGTGGGCCCAAGATTAGAGGCCAGACCATTCATACACAGTGGTAACTGGAAGGAAGATGATGTAAAGGTACAGAGCCACTGGGAAGACATATGGAAATCACCTTAATTATTCAATAACATCTGCCTAATATTTATTTATTTAATTTTATATTTGGTACAATTACAAAAAGCTCTGTTGAACATTGTTGCAAATGAAATCTTTCTCATCCTTAGTAATTTCCTGGAAGTGAAAAATTGATGATTTTACTTATATAAACACATATATTCCTGAGTTCCTTAAATGTTACATGAACTGAAATTTGAATTGAGTCTATGAATTAAAAATTTAGTAGAAAGTTCTCAGAAAAATAAAGATGTACCTCGGTTATTTTTTTCTTATGTGGATGCTTATTTAGGTGGAGTTATCTATAATGAACATGCAATCGGCTTAAATATACAGAAACATGCTCCTATATACTTTTATTTTACTGAAAATAAAGACTAGTGGGCTGCAGAAAAATAAAAAGTCAGGTTTATAATTCCTTGGAGAACCAGTTGTTTCATCGTGAGGTGGCAATCAGCCACGAATCAACAAAGGTATTTTCAGGCTAAACTCTGTCTCGGTTTTACTGCTATAATTAAAACCTTGAGCTCAGTGGCGCCAACGGGGACTTTTATCAGAGGTTAACACAAAATTTGGTCTTTGGTTAAATATATTCATGGGGTTAAAATTATAATTATTCATGATTTCATGACTTCAAACACCTTCAGAAACTAAAAAGGGATTTAGAAAACAGCTGTCCATGTAGCTCTTAACACAGTGACATCAATATTGCAGCTTTGCTGTTTCACTTTGGATTATGATCTTGGAAATGAACTGCAAGCGAGGGGTTGCCTGGTGATGTTAAACATTCAGGGCCTAAAAATTCTACTTTCCTTACATCATGGGTATTTAAGAGAGTGTTATGAAAGGTGATAGCATGGGAATTGGGCAAATGTTAGGTAACTATTATATTTTTGAGGTCCTGGAGATGTGTGCAGGGCGGCGTGGCATGTTGCTCGGTTTCTGCGCGATGCAGGGAGTCACAAGGAAGCAAACCTGTGGTGTGAATTGCTACAGTAGGGTGTCGGTGTGTGAATGTAGTGACTGACCCTCTGTCCCCTGGAGTTTGCTCTACATAAGTGACATTTCCCCGTGGCTTTTTAAAAAGGCCTTTGCTCTATTCCGTCTCAATCTCTGGGAAAAGTTTAGAACACTAAGACTTTTCAGGTGCTTCCTAAGTGGCAGGCACTGTGCTAAGTGAACTTTCAGCATGATGACTCTATTCTCCTCCAACTACTCCCTCAGTTCAGGATTACCCACGCTTTACAAATTCGAACCCTGGCGCTCTGGAATCTTCAATGATTTGCCCACTGGGCAAAAGTAATGAGATTGGTTCAAAGCCCTTGTTCATGTCTCAAGAAATGGAGGTAATTCTCTAATAACATGTTATAATTATCTAGAAGATTCTATTATTCTTCATATCAACGTAGGTATAATTCAAAATGAGTAAGATACATCTGTTAATATCAGATGCCTAATATTGATCAGGAGTAGAATAATGTTCCAGGAAAAATACATTGTAACTACTGATGGCCTACTAGACAGTTTCAAAATCTCATTGCAGTAATATTCTATTGCTTTGCAACAAATGACCCCAAATTTAGAGGCTTTACTGGGAGAAAGTCCATGTGGCTAACCCAAGTAAGTAAAGGATAATGGAATTGATTATCAATGTAGGGAGGTAGGCAGGGGCTTGGTTACCCAGACCCACAGGGGACACTGTGTTGGTTTTCTGTTGCTTCTGAAACAAATCACCAGAACTTAGTGTCTTACAACACAAATGCAATATCTGACAGGTCTGGAGGTCAGCAGCCTGACATGTGTCACTGGGGTAGAATCAAGGTGTTAACAGGGCTTTGTTCCTTCCTGAAGACTCTGAGCGAGTATCTGCTTCCAACCTCATCCTGGTTCCCGGGATAGGTGAGTTTCATGCTATTGTAGGACTGGGTCTTTTTTTCCTTGATGGATATTGGCTGGTTGTCATTCTAGAGGCCTCCTTCATTCCTGTGTCTGTGGATCCTGTTTTCCAATTCCAAAGCTCCCCCAGCAGGTCCAGTTCTCTTCTCGATGATCTTTCTTCTGTGTTTCTGTGTCATCTTTCCTCGGCTTGAAGCCAGAGGGGATGTTAAAGGCTCATGAGATCGTACTGAGCTCATCCAGACGATGCAGGATAATCTCACAATTTTAATGTCTGTAGCCTTACTTACATCTTCAAAGACCACTTTGCCAAGTAACTTATCCACAGGTTCTGGAAGTTAGGGGGTGGGATCTGCCACAGCAGAGACCAGGTAATGGAACATTATTCTGCTGGCATCCTTGCTCCAGAAACAGGATAAATCATATTGGTTTCTTTTTCTTTTTCCTTTTCTTAGTGAAGTGGTAAGCCAGTGGAGGCTTCTATGCAGATGTGGGATTTAATTTGATTTACATTCTCCAAAAAGATAATGAATGATATGTGGAGAAAAAAGAAGACAAGAATAAATGAAGGCATCTTTGAAGGCTATTGTAATAGTAAAAGTGAGAGCTACTGAAGGCATAATTTGGGAGGATGGTGGAAATGGTAGAGGTGGTTGAATTTGAGATATATTTTGAAGGAATGCTGATGGGATGAACTGATGTTAAATATGAATTATTAGTAAGAGTAGAAGCAACAAGAATTCTAAATTTTGGACTGAGCAATTGAATAAATGGAGTACTTTTAGACCTAGGGTTTTTAATCATTTCTTTGTTCCATAAATCATTTTGGCAGCCTAGGGAAGTCTATGGAATTTTTCTCAGAATGTTTTTAAATACATAAAATAAAATACATGGGATAAAAGAAAGAACCAAATTCTTGAACTATACTTATCAAAATGCTATAAAAATATTTGTGGTACTGTGATATATGTGCTTCTTCATTAGTGTATTATATGATAGAAAGGGTTTTAAAATGATCTCAATATTCCTGTCCCTGAAATATATAAGCCGCCTCCTTCAGCATGAGCAGAATGTCCAGATATAATGAAGGACGTTCCTGTGATTAGGTTATACGACATGGCAAAGGTGAAGAGATTTCTGCAGATGTAATTAGGCCTGTAAGCAGTTCACTTTGAGTAATCAAAAGGAAAATTAACCTGGATGGGCCTGACCATCTAAGGTCAGAGACCAGAAGCTGCAGAGATACCCTTCCGTTTACCTTGAAGAAGCAAGCTACTGTGCATTCTACAACTGCAAGAAAATGAATTCTGCCAACAGCCATGACAGCCCGGAAGAAGAGCCTAGGCCTCGAAAGGGTTGATAAACTTGGCTTGATTGCAGGCTTTTGAAACCCTGAACACAGAGTCCAGTCAAGCTGGTCCTGTACACCTGCCCCATGCAGTTTCCAACGACTAAATCTCTGATCCATTTGTTACGCAGCAATAGAATACAAGCCCACACACAAGACCTAGCAATGGGTCTGGTCACTTCTGATGAGTGACTTCAAACTGATGAACATAAACCACAGAACTAGATTATCCACCACAATGATGATGTGATGTGAAAATATCTGTGTTTTTTACTTGTGGCAAAGTCATAGAAACTGCCAATTCAATATATTTCTTGCTGGCATTCATAATGGAAGGACATACTAAAATTTTGTTATAGGTTAGTAAAAATAAAGGTACAATTTTTCCTCAGCCAAGTTCTTTAGTACCTTCAAGTCTATCTGGATTGCTCGGAGAAAGGTTGTAGACTCGGTTGGAAAACCTCTGCTCACCTCCAAGTGAGAACGCACACTGATTCTTTTTATTGTTCAAACTATCAATATTAAAACAGAAAAAATGCATTCAATGTAATCTTCAATTACCCAGAAACATCTAGTTAGGCAGGATAACCTATCAGTTAATATGGGTTGTTAGATGCAAATAGAAGAACAGTTTGGTAATATTCTAAACTATATTCTTCTTAATTCGACTGCTTTCAAAAAACATTTGGTTAACTTATGATAAAAGACATAAAATAATTCTGCTTAAATAAAGACCTAAATTGCAAATATATTCACACATTTGGGAGATAGGAGAGATAGTTCTATCAGAAATCTAGATACTTAAAATTTCTATTCTTGTATGTTAAAGTAAAAAAAAAGCACATTTGCCGCATGGATGATAGTCACACACTGCTCAGTAACTTAACCCTAACAAAAAATCTTCAAGCCATACCCTTGAGAGGAGAAAATTAGCTTTAGAGATGACATTGATTTTATCCATCAAGTTACATGTATAGGTGTGTTTTAAACAGAAGACTCTGACCTGATTCTTTTGATATTTTCTTAATTTATTACACTAATTATCTAAAAATACAATGTGTTTCTTCTTTGCTCCTATGCTCTCCCTGATTTGCAGGCAATAATAATAAAATCCTAACTCACAGCAGAACTGCAGCCTGAATTGCTTTGCTTCATTGACATGTGCTTGCTAATTGGAAGAAAAATCCAATGTTGGCATATGAAGCTGAATGAAACTTCACGAGGATTGTGCCAACTTAGTAACCCTCTCAACCCCTGGTGCCTTTTTGAAACAATTATTGTGTTTGTTGATTCTGCTCAATGGGCTGCAGACAGATGCTCGAGTCAGATGTCACCCTTGCACAGCTGGGCCTGCTGAGGCAGCACTACCTCTGTGCTCCACTCTCGCCTCTGCGTCGGCACAGCTGTGCATTTCAGGACCTTGCATCCAAGTGTAGCTAGAACCACGGAGCTCAGTTTTCCTTTGTGCTGAAAGTTCATCTTATTATAGATATCCATAACCTCTATTTGTTGGACTAATCAAATAGAGTTGCACAAATTTCCTAAGATTCATTACTCAGCTATCACATTTTAAAACAGTGTTTTTACAAATGTGATGCAATATTAACCATTTGTGAACCTAAGTAGAGGGCACTTATCCATTCATTATATTATTCTTCTAACTTTTTTTTGAAGTTCACCAAGAAACTGAAAAATGATGATAATGCTTGAAAGGAGAAGCATGGCTGGAGCAGACATGTATCAGAGAGGGAGGAGGAGACAGCCTCTTCCTAAGGGGAAACCTCATTCTAAGGAGGAGGACTGCTTCATTCTGCAGTGATTTTGCCACTTTTCTCACAATCAGCCAATGCAATTTATAGTAACAGTGCCCACAAACACCGAACAGGGCATTTCAAATGCTGTAGTAAGCATACAATTAATTATCACCAAGAACTCTAGGGAAAAAAGAAAAAAGAATAATAAGAATTGATCATTAGTTGAGAAGCACTAAAATCAAACCAATAAACCTAAGGAACTAATAAGGTGAATATGAGACTTCTAATTAAGGGAAATTTTAGCCTCAAGGCAGGGGAAAAATCACATCCATAAGACAAACTCTGCTGTGAAAAATCACCAATTGCACATCTTTTCTACAGTTTCAGAAATTTCTTATATAATTCTTTTTGAAAAGTACATAAGCAGATGCTTAAAAGACCTACATTTAATTATCTGGATATTAAAATAAAAACGGTATTGCTTAAAAATTCTTAAATAGCAGAAAGAAATAAGCTAGAATATTAATTTATAAAATAGAATATCCAGATTAAAATTTCTACCAACAATCAGCAGAAAGGTAAACAAAACCCCAATATAGCTTTATAAATTTTTCTAGAGAAAAATTAAGATACTTCAGGAAATAAAATATTCAAAGAACTATTACTTTTAAAAATATTTTAATTACAATGAAAGATCCAAATCTTTATAAAAGTGCACACAGTGTTAAGATACTAAGACTCATTTGTAGATAAAAGGTAACGTTTGAAAAAAATAAAATTCTACTAATCTTTAAAATTTCTAGGGGAAAAACAACAACAACAAAGTTTGTCTTCAGAAGGATTAAATTAAAATCATTTATCAAAATGGCAGCACCTTGGCAGAAGACAATGGTGCAGTATATTCAGAGGAGCAAACAAAAATTGCTTTTGATTTAAATTCCTGCAGCCTTTCGGCCAATGTGGCTCAATGGTAGAGCATCAACCCATCCACCAAGACATCTCTGGTTCAATTCCCGGCCAGGGCATGTGCCCAGGTTGTGGGCCAAATCCCCAGTGAAGGCAGCCAATCAGTGTTCTCTCTCATCGATGTTTCGATTTTTGTCTCCCTCTCCCTTCCTCTCTCTAAAAAATCAATAAAGAAAAAAAAAATTCTGCAGCCAAATCAGGAAATAATAGGGAGGGACAGCCCTGGCCGGTTTGGCTCAGCGGTTAGAGCATCGACCTGTGGTCCTGAGAGACCCGGGTTCGGTTCCCGCTAAGGGTGCGTATCTCGGTTGCAGTTTGTCCCCGGCCCTGGTCGGTCGTATGGGTGGCAGCCACTCGATGTGTTCCTTTCACATCGATGTTTCTCTCTCTCTCTGTTCCTCTCTCTCCCTCCCACTCTACCTGAACAAAAAAAAATGGGAAAATGTCCTCGGGTGAGGATAAAAAAATAAATAAAAAAAATAGGGAGGGACAATGAAGATTCTAAATAAATGAGAAAGTCATTAAAAATAACTAAACTATTTGAAAAATACAGAAAAGATAAAAATGTCCAAAAATAAACATAACTAATAAAGTTTTAATCTTGAAATTCAAAGGGAATCACTTTTCACCTCTTGATGTATTTCATATAGTTTTCTGCCTATGCATCTACTTGGAATACTGATCATTCATTACATTTTGTAGATAATTTTATAGTATCATTTCTTCTTAATATTATAATTATTCCAATAGTAAAAGTGCTTTACAAATATTTTTTAAGACCTGATTTTATTCCATTGAATAGCTATGTAATGATTCATACATAATACTATTGAATGTATTCTGTGCTTTTTTAAACTGTTACATAGAATGTCATGATCATCTTTATATATACCTTTTGTGTGTGTTTTAGGTTTTGTTTTGTATTGAATGGATTTCTAAGTGTAATGTTAATGATGCAGGCAGCGTGATCATTTACCAAATATTTGTAAGACTCAAAAGCACATTCCCGAGAAGAGTCTTTTATTAGCTGTGTTCACAGTAAGTGTGAAGAGTATTCCAAGAAGCTCTGAGGATGAGTGCCAGGGGCCTGGTTAAAAAAGGAGATTGGAAGAATCAAAAAATGATGGCGGAGTGAATGGAGCTACACAGACCATCTCCCAGGACCAAACTGGATTTACAATGAAAATAAAGACAAATCTTCAGGAAGGGGCAACCGAAAGACACCTTGGAGGACCACATAACCAGGGACACTGACTCAATCCTGGGGGCTTGCAAGGACGCGAGAGCGGGCCGGGAGCCCATGGTCCGCAGCGGCCTGGGCAGGGACCAGGGGGCTCGGCGGGAGGCTACTGCCACCTCGGCTGCGACCCCGCATGAGTCCTGCGAACTCTGCTGCCTGCTAAGCCCTTGGCTGGTGCCGCACGAACTGGTATGGACTGGCTGGGACCAGGGGACTCGGCGGGACGCTGCTACCAAGGCTGAGTCGAGTCCTGCAAACTCTGCGTGCTAAGCCCTCGGCTGGTGCCGCACAGACTCACGGGGACCAGGGGACTCTGCTGGAAGCTGCTGCCACCTCGGCAGTGTCCTGCTACCGCAGCTCAGTCCTGGGGTTACTGCTGAGTGCAACGCCCTCGCTGGTGCCACAGCCGCGGTCGCCCTTGGCTGGAAGCAGCGCCCGTGGGTAAAAAGTCCCAGGTGGCTCCACGACACAGAGTCTAGACAGAGGCTAAATTGGCAGCAGCCACTCACCTTGGGCTCTGGCAGAGGGAAAGCAGACTGGACTGGAACTGTGTGGGGACACTTGGGTTTTGGAGGGTGCTAAGAGCTTTTGCCCAGTGCTGCCACACAGGACTGTGGTCATTTTACTCCTTCCCAGGACCCTGGGGAGAGGCGGTGGCCCCTCCCTCAGAGATTCAACCCCACCTGGTGGCCATTGAAATGCTAATTGAGGCCCATTAACAACCAACAGCAGCCCCACCCTCAGGAAATCCTCTTACACTGAGCACCTGAGGGAGTTTTTCAGGCAACTCAGAAACAAAGGTTCTTCAGGTGATCTCTGCTAAAAGCCTCCAGACAAAAGAAAAGCTGGAGGATAACTACCATTCCCTGGGCTAGCAACACTAACCAGAAAAGCTAAGACTTGACAATGGTGTTTAAAGTGGGTCCTCCCTGGCTCATCCAAACCAAGGAGAAGGAGCCACAAACAGCAGAACACCAACACCCACAGAGAAAATTTGGCAGACTCCAAAGCCCACTGTGATAGCCAAAATGGTGAAAATCAGAAACAAAAGCGAAATGAAAGAACAAGAGACCTCTACCAAAGATGAGATAAATGGGGTGCAGTTAAGCAAGATAACAGAACTATAATTTACAGCCATTATGTTGAGGAAGCTCAACCGCGTGTGTAAGGACATTAGCACCATGAGTAAAGACATAGAAATGTTGAAAATCAACCAGTTGGAAATTAAAAACCACCAAGAAGAAATGAAGAATGACATATCAGAAATGAAAAACACATTGGAAGGTCTAAAAAGCAGAGTAGGGGAAGCTGAGGACCGGATCAGTGAATTAGAAGACAGAGTAGAAAAAATCAACCAATCAGAAAACCAAAAGGAAAAAACGATTAAAAAACAAGAAGACAGCTTAAGAGAACAGTGGGACAACTGGAAATGTAATAACATTCGCATCAAAGGAGTAACCAAAGAAGAAGAAAATGAGCAAGCGATAGAGACTATATTCAAAGAAATAGTGACAGAAAACTTCCCTAATTTGGTGAAGGAAAAAGGCATTCAAGTTTAAGAAGCACAGAGAGCCCCAAGTAAGAAGAACCCAAACAGGCACACATCAAGACACCTAGTAATCAAAGTGCCAAAAATTGAACACAAAGAGAGAATCCTAAAAGCAGCAAGAGAGAACAACAGGTTACCTACAAAGGAAACCCCATAAGGCTCTCAGCTGACTTCTCAACAGAAACACTACAGGCCAGAAGGGACTGGCATGAAGTAATCAAGGTCATGAAAAACAAGGATCTGAATCCAAGACTACTCTACCCAGCAAGGCTATCATTCAAACTAGAAGGTCAAATAAAGAGCTTCCCAGACAAAAAGGCTAAGGGAATACATTAGCACCAAAACAGCACTGCAAGAAATGTTAAAAGGACTGCTGTAATTAGCAGTAGAAATGGGAAGAAAAATAGAACCACACTAAACAAAAATGGCAATAAATAAGTACATATCAATAATCACCTTAAACGTTAATGGATTGAATGCTCCCATAAAAAGACACTGAGTAACTGATTGGATAAGAAAGCATGACTCATCTATATGTTGTTTACAAGAGACCCACCTCACAACAAAAGACTCACATAGATTGAAAGTGAAGGGATGGAAAAAAATCTTCCAGGCAAATGGAAAAGAAATAAAAAAGCTGGGGTAGCAATACTCATATCTGATCAAATAGATTTCAAAATGAAGGCCATAACTAGAGACAAAGAAGGCCACTACATAATGTTGAAAGGATCTATCCAACAGGAAGATATAACTTTGATAAACATATATGCACCCAATATAGGAGCACCAAAATATATTAAAAATCTTCTGGAGGACTTCAAAGGAGAAATCAATAGCAATACAATCATAGCAGGGGACTTCAACACCTCGCTGACATCACTGGATAGATCCTCTAGACAAAAAATTAGCAAGGAAACAGAGACTCTAAATGAAGCACTAGACCAAATGGATTTAATAGATATCTACAGAGAATTATACCCCGAAACTACAGAGTTCACATTCTTCTCAAGTGCATATGGGACATTCTCAAAGATAGACCACATGTTATGGCACAAACTAAGTCTATACAAGTTCAAGAAGACTGAAATCATATCAAGCATCTTCTCAGATCACAATGGCATGAAACTAGAAATCAATTGCAAGAATATACAAAGACATTTGAACACATGGAAGCTAAATAGCATGTTATTAAACAATGAATGGGTCACCAAGGAGATCAAGGGAGAAATCAAAAACTTCCTGGAAACCAATGAAAATGAAGACACAACAACACAGAATCTATGGGATGCAGCAAAAGCAGTTCTGAGAGGGAAGTTCATAGCACTACAGGTCTACATCAAAAAACAAGAAAATTTTCTAATAGATGATCTAACCTCACAACTTAAAGAACTAGAGAGCAAACAAAAAGAAAACCCCAGAGCAAGTAGAAGGAAGGAAATAGTAAAGATCAGAGCAGAAATAAATGACATAAGACCAAAAAAACAATTCAAAGGATCAATAAAACAAAGAGCTGGTTTTTCGAAAAGATAAACAAGATTGATGGACCCTTAGCTAGACTCACCAAGAAACAAATAGAGAGAACCTAAATACACAAAATTAGAAGTGAAAGAGGATAGGTAACAAATGACACCACAGAAATACAAAAGATCATTAGCAACTACTATGAACAATTAAATGGCAACAAATTCGACAATCTAAGTGAAATAGACAAATTTCTAGAAACACATAGTCTCCCAAAACTGGATCAGGAAGAGATAGAAAACTTGAACAGACCAATAACAACAGAAGAAATTGAAGATGTAATCAAGACTCTCCCAGCAAACAAAAGCCGAGGCCCGGATGGCTTCACGGAAGAGTTTTACCGAACATTCAAAGAACTAATATCCATTCTCCTCAAACTATTCCAAAAAATTCAAGAAGAAGGAAGACTTCCAAACTCGTTCTATGAAGCAGCATAATTCTAATTCCAAAACCAGAAAAAGACACAACAAAGAAAGAAAACTACAGGCCAATACCCTGATGAACATAGATGCCAAAATCCTAAACAAAATACTAGCAAATCGGATCCAGCAATACACCAAAAAAATTATCCACCATGACCAAGTGGGATTCATTCTAGGGATGCAAGGCTGGTACAATATTCTCAAATCAATAAATGTAATACACCACATAAATAAAATGAAGAATAAAAACCACATGATCATATCAATAGATGCCGAAAACGCCTTTGACAAAATCCAGCATCCATTTCTGATGAAAACACTCAGCAGTGTGAGAATAGAGGGATCATATCTGGACATAATAAAGGCCATATATGAAAGACCTACAGCCAACATCATACTCAATGGGCAAAAACTAAAAGCATTTTCCTTAAGAACAGGAACAAGGCAAGGATGCCCACTTTCGCCACTCCTATTTAACATAGTACTGTAAGTCTTAGCCACAGCAATCAGACAGGAAGAAAAAATAAAAGGGATCCAAATTGGAAAGGAGGAAGTGAAATTGTCATTATTTGCAGATGACATGACACTATACATAGAAGACCCCAAAGACTCCATCAAAAGTTTACTAGACTTAATAAATGAATTTGGCAAAGTAGCAGGATACAAAATTAACGTCAAGAAATCGATGTCATTCTTATACACCAATGATGAACTCACAGAAAGAGAAACTAAGAAGGCAATCCCATTTACCATTGGGGGAAAAAAATTAAGATACCCAGGAATAAACTTGACCAAAGAAATAAAGGACCCATTGGCAGAAAACTACAGGTCATTGAAAAAAGAAATAAAGGAAGATAGAAAAAAGTGGAAGCACATACCCTGTTCATGGATTGGGAGAATTAACATCATTAAAATGTCCATATTACCCAAAGCAATCTATAGATTCAACGCAATCCCCATCAAAATACCAACGGCATACTTCACAGAATTAGAACAATTACTTCAAAAGTTCATATGGAACCAACAAATTGCTTCAAAAGTTCATATGGAACCAACAAATTGCTGTGGCCTCGAATAGCCACAGCAATCTTGAAAAGGAAGAACAAAGTTGGAGGGATCACATTACCAGATTTCAGGTTATACTGCAAAGCCACTGTAATCAAAACAGCCTGGTACTGGCCCAAGAACAGGCATATAGACCAGTGGAACAGAACAGAGAACCCAGAAATGGACCCAAGGCAATATGCTCAATTAATATTTGACAAAGGGGTCAAGAGCATACAGTGGAGTAGGGACAGCCTCTTTAATAAATGGTACTGGGAAAATTGGACAGCTACTTGCAGAAAAATAAAAGTAGACCATCAACTTACACCCTACACAAGAATAAACTTAAAATGGATAAAAGACTTAAATGTGACTCATGAATCCATAAAAATCCTAGAAGAAACTGTAGGCAACAAAATTTCAAACATCGTATGCAGCAGAATTTTCACTGATACATCACCTAAGGCAATAGAAACAAAGGAGAAAATGAACACATGGGACTACATCAAACTCAAAACCTTCTGCACAGCAAAAGATACAATCATCAAAATGGAAAGGCTACCCACTGTATGGGAGAGCATAATTGTCAATGATATATCAGATAAGGGGTTAATTTCCAATATATATAGAGTGCTCATAAAACTCCACAAAAGGGCCCTGGCCGGTTTGGCTCAGCGGTTATAGCGTCGGCCTGCGGTCCGGAGAGACCCGGGTTCGGTTCCCATTAAGGGCATGTACTTCGGTTGCAGTTTGTTCCCGGCCCTGGTTGGTCGTGCGGGTGGCAACCACTCGATGTGTCCCTTGACGTCGATATTTCTGTCTCTCTCTCCCTTCCTCTCTCTCCCTCCCACTCTATCTGTACAAAAAAATGGAAAAATATCCTCGGGTGAGGATAAAAATAAATAAAATAAAATAAAAAACTCCACAAAAGGAAGAGAAAGCACCCAATTAAAAAATGGGCAGAGAAGCTGAATAAACACCTCTCCAAACAGGACATACAAATGGCTAAGAGACATATGAAGAAATGCTCATCATCACTAATCATCAGAGAGATGCAAATTAAAACAACAATGAGGTATCACCTCACACCTGTCAGAATGGCAGCCATCAACAAATCATCAAACAAGTGTTGACGAGGGTGTGGAGAAAAGGGGACTCTAGTGCACTGCTGGTGGGAATGCAGACTGGTGCAGCCACTATGGAAAACAATATGGTGTTACCTCAAAAAATTAAAAATTGAACTGCCATTTGACCCAGTGATCCCACTTCTAGGAATATACCCTAGGAACCCTGAAACACCAATCAGAAAGAATATATGTACCCCCATGTTTATAGTAGCACTATTTACAATAGCTAAGATCTGGAAATAGCCCAAGTGTCCATCAGTAGATGAATGGATAAAAAAGCAGTGGTACATATACACAATGGAGTACTACACAGCTGTAAGAAAGAAAGATCTCTTATCCTTTGAGACTACATGGAGGGACCTGGAAAGTATCACCCTAAGTGAAAGAAGCCAAACAGAGAAAGACAAGTTTCATATGATTTCACTTATTTGTGGAATATAAGGAACATAACAGTCTGAGGAATGGGGTAGTCCCAGAGACGTGGAAGTGGGATACAGACTGACAATTTCCAGAAGAGGGGGTGGTGGGGGAGAGATAAACCACAGAACTTATATGCATGTATGCATGAACAGTGGACATGGACAACAAACTGGGGACAGGGCAGGGAGGGAGGGGGAGTTCAGTCAGTGGGGTAAAAAGGAGAAACATCTGTAACAGAAATTTATTAATAAAAAAAAAGAAAAAAATGAGATTGAAGGTAGATTTGGGAATGAGGCTGCTTTGAGAAGGCAAGAATGAATCAATGAGTTCTATTAAAAACTGGTAACTACAGGTGGAGATGGAGGAGTGTAGGGAAAGAGAATTTTTCTGGGTGGCGGTAGCCCACAGAAACAGTGCCTGGGTGCCTGTCCGTAACTCCCCCTCCCCAGCCCTGAGGTCATTTATTTTATAAGGAAGCATCTCATGAAAAGTATCTGAAAATACAGGCAAAGTTTTCAGAGAAAGTGATACTAAAGCTTTATACCAGAGAGATGAAAGTTTAAGTTTATTTAAAAAAAATTTTTAGCCCTGGCCAGTTTGGCTCAGCGGTTAGAGTGTCGGCCTGCGGTGCGGAGAGACCCAGGTTCGGTTCCCGCTAAGGGCACGTACTTCGGTTGCAGTTTGTCCCCGCACTGGTTGGTCGTGCAGGTGGCAGCCACTCGATGTGTCCCTTCATATCGTTGTTTCTCTCTCTCTCTCCCTTCCTCTCTCTCCCTCCCACTCTATCTGTACAAAAAATGGAAAAATATCCTCGGGTGAGGATAAAAAAAAAATTTTTGGACAGAGAGGAAGAGAGATAGAAACATCAATGAGAGAGAACATCGATTGGCCGCCTCCTGCATGCCCCCCACTGGGGATTTGGCCCACAACCTAGGCATGTGCCCCGATTGGGAATCGAACCGGTGACCTCTTGGTGCATGGGTCAATGCTCAGCCACTGAGCCACACCAGCCGGGAAAGAGAGATGAAAGTTTCTAAAGAAACCTCTGCAAAATTGGGAAAGTAGGAAAGAGGTAGGTTGATGAGACCTTCGTTGAAAGCAGTGCCTATGTTAACATTCAAAGATGAAGTTTAAATGATTGATGGCACTGTTCTGAAATGATTTTGTTTTCTAGAACCATGTATAAAAGCTGGGAAGTTATACAACTGAAGCTTGTCTCTTGACCTGGAAGAGAGGTTTCATTCAGAGATATATTTAGATTTGAATAATGGGAAGGGCAGTACCTACAAAATAACTCATTAAAAAAATAAATAAAAAGTTTTTGTCCTCAAAGTTTGGAAGTCAAGACTTTTTGTTTTTTATTTTTGTTTGGTATGTGCCTCTGGTGGAAACCGAACCTGGGACTCTCTGGTCCACAGGCGGAAGCTCCAACCACTGAATCAAACTGGCCAGGGCAGAAGTCAAGCCTTTTTTAGTGTTATTACTACTATATAGGTGATGGATCGATCTAGCTAAACAGCAAAACTTAACAAAAACCAGCAACCTGTTGAAAAATTGGGGGAAGGAGGAAGCATGATGGAAAGAATACATGAACCGATTTGTACTTCCTTTTTTTTTCCCTGGTCTTTACTCCATTATTCACCCACTCACTTGCAGAAAGTCACTGAACCTTTTCAGCCTAGTCATCAGTTTTCCTAGGCAATTTTTCCATAAGAATACAGTGAGGTAACATATAGAAACATTCTTTCACAAAAGCAGAGTGCTCTGAACATGTTAATAGGCATCATTATTATTGCCTAGGAGGATCTCCTAACTAGTCATGTACATATTCAAAACACACAGTGTTTCAGTTCCCAAAGTATGTGTTCTCGAGTACATAAATTTAAATACGCAATTTGAATACGTACTATGTTAAAAGAATTATACCATGCACTCTATGGAAATCAGGTCAGGGTGGGGAGGACACAAGATTTGTACATTCTAGAACTGATTTCCATTCCTAAGATTTCTGACTTGCAGTCCAGATTTCAAAGAACATGTAACTCCCAGCAACCCAAGGACTTGAGTAAGCATAGCAAGTGATAAATAGGCTTGTTCAAAAATGTAAAACATAACATCTGAGCGGAAAGATGGGCCTTGGAATTCAGCAGTGGCCTTGAGAAGGCTGTGGTTTGCATTGGCTTTGCAGAACTGGCTCCTTACCAATCCATGTGCCCTAAAACTCAAGTCCTCTGGCTCCTTTCAGCCAGTACATTTGCCAGGGCAACAGCTTAAACAATGAAGAGAATTCATGGCATGGACGGATACTTTTCTCTAAGAATTTATCAGCTAACTTTTGGAGTTACAAGAACTGTAAAGCAGCAAAACTCGCAATAACTAATGTCAGTGTCAGGAAGGCAAGCACAGTAGCTCAGGGACAAGTACATCCTGCCTTTGAAGAGTTCAAAGTGCAAATTTGATCAACTTATTAAACAGGGAAACTACTGCAGCCCCCCCACCATTTAAATCATTAGTTTTACTGCTGGTATTTCACTGGACTCTTTGCTGGAAAGGAATAAAATCTCAACTCCAACACTTCAAGTTTAAAGGGAATTTATTGGTCTCACTAAAGAGTTCAGAATAAATCTACCAGGCTTCACCTGTGGCTGAATGCAGGCACTCAAAGAATGTCCTCATGATTGAGCGTTTTGTTTGCTTGCTTTTATCTCTTGTCTTTCGCCTGGTGGTTTTTTTCTCAGGTTGTCTCTGCCCCTGTGGAGAAAAAATGACAGGCTGGAAGGTCAGAAACCTATCTACACAAATTAGCAACACCTGCAGGAAGAGAATGGCTGTCCTTTTCTCCACGGTATAAAAACTTCAGGATACACGCTGAATGGATGGAGCCTGTGTATCCATTACTGAAAGAACTACTGTAGCCAAAGGTGTGGAATAATCTGATTGATCGCTTTCCAGGTGACATTGTCATCCAAGAGTGGCTCCCCTAAGTAAAGAACGTGCTTTTGCTTGGAGAGAGAATAGATGTGGAGAAGAGAAACAACAGATGTCTATTGTACTACACATCTCTTGCCCTCTCTTTTTATAACTAGCTTAACTCTGAAACTCAAGTTTCATCATGAGAAAGAAAATGCACGAAGAAGTAGATGAGAAGGAAGGGGAGGCTAGGATTGAAGTGTGACTGCACAATTGGAACTTGAGTAGATACTGTCTTTTCCTGGGTAGTTAAATGTTTATTATGCCTCATTTTCCAACCATAGGTT
Organism: Molossus molossus; assembly: GCF_014108415.1. Classification (NCBI taxonomy): domain Eukaryota; kingdom Metazoa; phylum Chordata; class Mammalia; order Chiroptera; family Molossidae; genus Molossus; species Molossus molossus. The sequence continues at coordinate 65,787,607 of NW_023425348.1, forward strand.
TCAAAATGTTGTTCAGAAGATGTAGTCAAACTTGAATTTTCTATTAAACTCTTTTCTGTTTAAGCAGAAATTTTGAGTGCAAGCGCCTACTTGGTATAGGTTCTCTTTAACCTGCTGCTGGCAGGAAGCAAGGTGCAAAAGGAGAAGTTCGAAAAGCTGAATTCAAGAGCGCTCATAGTGCCTTGTGACCTTGGAAAAATGTTCTCTTTTACTTCAACTCTGCCGTCAGTAGAATGAAGGCGTTAGGGCCAGCGATGCTGTGCACAGGCTTATCCAGACACAAAACAAGCAGCCTGTGCCCCTGCCAGGCAGCGGGCAGTGTCCTCTTCCCAACTGCTTATTTATTATTCTTGTGCATAGTTGTTTTCAGTTTTACCCAAGCGTAGTTTATCACCCAGTACTTTGCAATCCTATCCCTGGATAAAGAATTAATTCCGTCTGGACTTGCTAAATGCTTTCCTGATTGGTATTAATGATTTGCTTTCGAATGAGCTGTGCATTTTCATAGAGTTAACCTTTGGGGATTGCAGTTAATGCTACAATTGTTTTAAACTATTAAAGGAAACTGCCAATGAATCTTCTTAATTTTTTTTTTTTTTTTTTAATCTCAGTGTTCTGCTTTGTGGAAATGACCACCCTCAGATATGCAAGTGTGTTTTGTTTGTGGTTGGGAGGATAGCGTGTTTTGGTTTGCTTTAAGTAGGCACATTTTGTAGTAAATGCCAATAGCTACACTTCATTGGTTTTATTGTTCACGTTCGCGTTTGAGGAATTATGTTTTGCCAAATAGGCAGCTGGTCTCTTCCTAGATTTTATAAAGGCAGATTTCTTTTTTTACTTGGGTCATGAATCTTGAAAAATCTTGTCCTAAAGAAAAGGGAAGAGAAACAGAATTTCATTTGAAGGGCTTACTTACTGATCAGATCTTCTTTAACCATCTTTGGCCATGAACTTTTCACTTTAAATACCTAATAGTAGGATACTAAGCGTATAGAGATAGCAATCAATTGTATGTCTATTTTGCTGTATTCTGAAATAATAATTTTAAAATACTAAAACATATTTTACTATCACAATTTATTTTCAGTAAATAACTGTAGTAAAAAAGCAGTGCTATACATTTAACTGAAAGAGTCAATTATAGTCTAGTTTATGTTTCTTAGAGAAGCTGCTTGAGATAATCTGACATAGTCATTTCTGTAGTTAAAAATACACTCTTCTTACAAATAACCTTAAGTTTGGAGTCAAACCACTGGACCATAGATGTCACACAGTGTCATTGCTATTAATCTTAAATATATTTTGTAAAAATAGCAATTATTTTATTATATTTTCTTATGTGAGGATTATTATGTTGTTGATAATTTTCACAGACACTCTAAGTTAACTCTATGTTATCATTGTCATTTTACAGATAAGCTGATGCTTCAAATAATTAAATATTTAAGATCAGTCATTCCTGGCCAGAGTGACTCAGTGGTTGAGCATCAACCCATGCACCAAGAGGTCGTGGGTTCCATTTCTGGTCAGGGCACATGCCCAGGTTGTGGGCCCAATCCCCAGTGGAGGGCATGCAGGAGGTGGTCAATTGATGTTCTCTCTTATTGATGTTTCTATCTCTCTCTCCCTCTTCCTTCCTCTCTACAATCAATAAAGAAAAAATAAATATAAATAAAAAAAGATCAGTCATAGCAGCTTATGAATCCAGGCCCAGATGACTCCAGTATGTAAGCCCTGAATATATCTTATTTATCATAGAAAACATCCACACTTCCAGCCCATTGTAGACCACCTACCAAATTCCCAGTCACACCTGTTGAGCTCTTCCTACTTTACTGTCTTCTGAACACACACATCTATATTTTGGGCTAGATATTTTTATACCTCTATTAATAAATGTGCAATCCTGTTTTGATTTCTGGAGTTTTTAATTAATTTATAAAAACCCTATTTACTTAAAAATTACTTTTAAAAATGTTTTCAACATGTCAACGTGTTTAGATTTTCACTTCATTAAACATTTTAACCAGTAGGCATTCATTTTAGAATATGTAAAATCAGTATTTAGGTTTATATTTTTCTAAAAAGGGCTAAGCTACAACTCCTGATTGAATTGTCCATCTTCCCCTACTGATTTTGAGTATACTCGCTTCTGTGTGGCCATCCACCTGTAACTGAGACAGTACCAATCTGAATTAGTGTATTTTCATAATGTATTTCCATTTTCTACTAAAGAGAGTTCTCCCTTATTATTCTTTTTTCACAAAGTTACCCAGAGTACTTTCTATACTTTTATTCTAAATAATTTTAGAACAATATAAAAATATTTTATAAAATCCTACACATGTGATAATTAATATTGATTCAAGTAATATTATTTAACTTAAAGTAATTGACGTAATTACTACTGTGACCCTTCTATTCCAAGAAATAAAAATATGCCTTTAAAACCTGCAAGTCCTCTCTGTATCACTGCACATTTTTAATGCTTTCCTCTTATAGATCTTGTTTGTTTGTTTGTTTGTTTATTTGTATCCTCACCCAAGGACATTTTTCCATTTTTTGTTCAGATAGAGTGGGAGGGAGAGAGAGAGAGAAAGAAGCATAAATGTGAAAGGGACACATCAAGTGGTTGCCATCCTCATGACCCAACCAGGGCCGGGGACAAACTGCAACTGAGGTACGTGCCCTTAGCGGGAACCTGACCGGGGTCTCTCTGGACCTCAGGCTGGTGCTCTAACCACTGAGCAAACTGGCCAGGGCAGATCTTGTCTATTTATTGTTTAACTTATTCCTAGTGGTTTTAGTATGTTTATAAATTATATCTAAGGTTTTCCTTCTAGAACTGCAAAAAGTCCCCTTGTACAACTCTATTAATAAATTTTCACAGTTGTCATTTTATTAATGAATTAACTTACTTCTAATATCTGTTTTGATAACACTGCTATGAATATGTCTGCACATGAAAATTTGGTAAAAAATTGTTGGTATTGAGACAGATATAACAAAAACTAGTTGCTAAAGTATTAAGGATTTTTCTTTTGTCACCAAAGTAAACTGTCATCTAATAATCACACACAAACTTTCGAAGTGAATTTAACATATTTGGTACTGCCTACACAAAGACTCCGATGTCTCTTTGTGGATGTCATTTTCAGTGTGGGGAACTTTAATGGACAGACTGGACAGATGGTATTTTGGGGGAGAAGTGGTTGTCATGTTTCTTTATTCTCCATAATTAAAATAGCCCCCCCCCCTTTGTATTTTAGGTCTTTTCATTGATATTTTTTAAAATGCAGGCTAATTATTCTGTAGAATGTCATGGAATCTGCATTTTTTCTGGGGGTGTCCTTTGATTATACTGAAGTTAAACATTTTTGGCAAATCATACCTCATACAGGACATTGTTCTTCCCCTTGCCCATAGTGTCAGCCTGCGCCATAACTAGAGATGGCCAAGTCTGATTACTGGTCATGGTAGTGCCTATTGCCAGATCTCTGTATTGTAAAGATACCATGTCCATTTTGTAATTTTTAATATGTGGGATAATCCTTTGAGATTGTGTGAATATTTATTCCCGAATGACATTTTACCCAATGGTTTTAGTATCCATTGTCAATACTTGTCAGAATCAATCTTTACACTGGTGTAGCAAAGTAGGGGTTCTCTAATTGCATCATTTTCCTACATTTATTAGGTGGCACTCTTTTGTAAAGAACGGCTTGCACCGCAACCTCTTTAAAGTGTCCTGTGGGCAGGTCGTATTTTATAAAGAAGAATCAAAGAGGAGTTTCAGTCCCTGATCATCACACTAAATGTGTGCTAAATTTTCTAGAACATTAGATTTGATTAATGATTGTAAGATACAAAAGTGACAGATATGAATAGTTGGCTAAATAGGTGAAGGAGAGTATTTCAGTTTAGTTTTCAAAGCAATAGTTAGGGATCGTTATTTATTTATTTTCCTGATCGCAACAACAACAACAACAACAACAAAAGCACATTATTTGGCTCTTTGCATAAAGCTTATTAACAGACTGACAACAAATGTGAGGCAAAATATATTCTAAAACAGTTGTATTTTTAATTGAGAGATGTATCTTATAGTATATAATTTATTAAATATAGTGCAATTTAGTTCTGTGCAAATATTGAACCCACGTACACAGTGCTGGAACAGAATTGTATATTTTGGGTGATATGATATATAGTTATATTATACATTCTATTATATACTGGGTGCCACAAACCCAACTTTTTCTTGCTTACGGAGGCAAATATTCTATTTAAGCCTCTAGTACCCTTATAAGTGGTTGCTGCCCTGGTTGGTGTGGCTCAGCTGCTTGGGTGTCGTCCTGTGCATTGAAAGTTTGCTGGTTCAATTCTTGATCAGGGCACATGCCTGGGGGTGTGCAGGAGGCAACCAATCCATGTTTTATTCTCACCTCAATGTTTCTCTCTCTCTCCATCTCTCTTCCTCTCTCTAAAAATCAATAAAAATGTTTTTTTAAAAAGAAGTAGTTGCAAATTTACCAGCAGAGTGAAATTAGTCTCTCAGCAAAATAACATACTATAAATGGAAAAAGAGTTAAAATTATAATTTTTGTTTGTCCAATTTATTTGCTATTAATTTGGACAGTCACAATGAATTCATTGATATTTATCTTCTGGCAAGGTAATGTATATTTGTTATGTAATTGCTATATACATTAGCATATTCATTTGTATTTAATTTGTTATATTTAATTGTATTAAGTCAATAGCTAAAAATAAGGCCCTTTAAGAGTGAGTTGTACAGGATTACATAGCTAGTAATGAAAGGAGTTATGATTAAGTCTCAGACATTTCTTTAAAATTCCTGATTTATTACCTCATCAATTATTACTTGATAAACAAAGAGGGAAAAATCCTTACCAAGTAATACTGAAGGCACATATTATAGATGGTACATTCAATATATATAATCCCTCAATTTTAAAATCTATCAGATATCTCTTTCATTAACCAATTGAGCAGTGGTCTTAATTGAAGATGACATGTCTAAATCGTTCTTCCTGAGGAAAAGGTCACTCTGATTATGTTGAAACCCTACCAGGTGCCATTTTTATTTTTATTTTTTTAAATTTATTTATTATTTTTATTTTTAATTAATTTATTTTTTAATTAATTAATTTATTTTTGTTACAGATGTTTCTCCTTTTCCCCCCACTGATTCCCCCTCCCCCCTCCCCGCCCTGTCCCCCGCTTTGTTGTCCATGTCCATTGTTCATGCACACATGCATATAAGTTCTGTGGTTTATCTCTCCCCCACTACCCCCTCTTCTGGGGATTGTCAGTCTGTACCCCACTTCCACGTCTCTGGGACTCTCCCATTCCTCAGACTGTTATGTTCATTATATTCCACAAATAAGTGAGATTGTATGATACTTGTCTTTCTCTGTTTGGCTTAAAAATGGCACCTGGGCAAAAACAAGGATCTGAACTCTGCCCAGGTGCCATTTAAAAAATAAATCTTTGCTCTCTGCCCATGACAATATTCTGTAGGAATACCAATGTAGCTAGAGAAGCTATCGCCCGTTCAATCTCTATACCAGCTTTAGTTTTTCCATGGGTCTCTAGAGATGCCCTAGGTATCCCTAGTAGTATAAGGTCTAAGATGGTTAGGAAGAGACCTGTACTTTTACTTACAATTTCTTAGAGATCTTGTTTCTTCATTTAGACTTCATCTCTCCTATATATTTTATTGAGGCAAATACCTCTTTTTTATTTTTTTAATCCAAAATTAACAAAACCTCTCTCAAACCTGTTAACTCAGCAATGTTCCATACTCGGCAATGTTGACAACTTGGGCCAGATAATTCTGTGTTGTGAAGTCTTGTCTAGTGCATTGTAGGATGTTTAGTAAATGTGGTATATACACCTCCAGTTGTATCAACTAAGATATCTCTCAACATGGTTAAATGTTCCACAGAGGACAACATTCTCACCCCTCTACCCCCCAGTGAACAGCATTGCATCAGCTCCTTCTTTCTTTCTTTTTTTTGTATCCTCACCAGAGGACATTTTTCCATTTTTTGTTCAGATAGAGTGGGAGGGAGAGAGAGGAAGAGAGAGAGAGAAACATCGACGTGAAAGGGACACATTGAGTGGCTGCCACCCGCACGACCAACCAGGGCCGGGAACAAACTGCAACCGAGGTATGTTTTGACAAACATCTCTCTGATTTCCCCTTTTCCTAGCCCCAGGTAACCACTCTCTGCTTCTGTGAGTCGGACTACTTTAGATTCTTTACATAATTAGTGTGACCCCCCATCGCATTTGTTCTGCGTCTGGCTTATGTCACTTAGTATAAAGACCTCCAAGTTTCCTCGTGGTAGCAAATGAAATAATTTCTTTCTTAAAAAACTGAATAATACTTTATTTTATTTAATATATCACATTTTCTTTATCCATTTATCTTTCTATGGCATTTAGGTTATTCCACTTCTTTTGCTTTTGTAAATTATGCTGCAAGGAATAAGAGAGTGCAGATATCTCTTTAAGATACTGATTTCAATTTTATATATACTCAGAAGTGGGATTGCACATATTGTTCTATTTGTATTTATTTTTTAGGAACCTACATACTGTTTTTCGTAATGGCTGTACCAATTTACATTCTTACCAACAATGTAGAAGGGTTCTTTTTTCTCCCCACACCATTACCAACACTCTTATCTCCTATCTTCTCAATAATAGTCATCCTAATAGGTACATGGTGATAGATATCACATTATGGTTTTGATTTGCATTTTTATGATATTGAACATCATTTTACATATCTGTTGACCATCTTCCCATCTTTTTTTAAAATATTTTTTCTTTATTGATTTGAGAGAGAGAGGAAGGGAGAGGGAGGGAGAGAAACATCAATGAGAGAGAACATCCATTGGCCGCCTCCTGCATGCCCCTCACTGGAAATTTGGCCCATAACCTGGACATGTGCCTTGACCGGGAATCAAACCAGTGACCTCTTTGTGCATGGGTCAGTGCTCAACACTGAGCCACATCACTGGGCCTGTCTATTTTTTTTTGAAGGATTGTTTATTCAGGTCTTTCCCTCATTTTTAAAGGAGGTTATTGCTTTTGTTTTTGTTTTGTTGGTATTGTGTTCTAGGAAGTTTTAAATATATTTAGAATATGAACCCTTTATAAGTTCCATGGTTGACAACATTTTCTCCAATTGCATTCTTGAACTTTCACAGTTGCTTTTGTTGTGCCAAAGCTCCTTGGCTTGATGTAGTCTCCTTTGTCTATTCTTTATTTCATGTCATATATCCAAGAAATTCTGGTTTTCTAGCCAATAAATTCTTGCCAATGCTAATGTCAAGATGCTTTTTTCCCTGATTCCCTCCAGGAGTTTTACAGTTTCAAGATTCCTTACCACAAAGGCAGTCCTCAATCTATGGCAATTTTTCATCTAAAACTATCCCTCATCAACGTGCCATTAAACCTGCCATTGCTAAATCTTTTGAATGTTTCTGCCTTTCTTTTGAACACTAAAACATTTAACATTTCCAATCATCATCCACTGAATGAAACTACTTTATATACAGACACAGTTTCTTAAAAAGTATGTTAAAGGATAAGAATGACCATTTATTATCAATTTAGTATGTATTAATCACTGTGCTGGACATTTTTCTGCATTTTGTTTGTGCCTCACAAAAGCTGTAGAGATTATTAGACACACTCAGCACTGTTGATCATGGTCCTCTTGAAACCCTCTGGGATTTCTCTCAGCCCAAGGACTTGTCCTGAGTCCAGACTCTGGTGTTTCTTTTATTTCCCTTCGCCACTTGCCCAGGTAATTTTTTTTCTCTTGCTAGCAGGAACTTCTACCTTCTTTAGATATTTCTCTCTCTGTGCTGTTGCAAAATGAAACACAGTCACCTCATCTGCTCCTTCTTTGATGCTTCCACAGACAGGTGTCCCAGCCCTGTTCATTTGGTCAGTTTCACTGGTAATGGTGAGGAGGATAATAGAAACACAACGGAAACGTGCGGAAGAAACGCAGTTCTGAGAAGTGTAAAAATATACTCTGCAATGTATAATTCCTTCAGATACAGTAAATGAAGGTCTGTTTTACTTCTCTCTGGCTGTGTAGTTAGAGAGTGGATTGCAGCAGCTAAACTGTTTCTCAATAGATTTGGTTTCCTTCAGTTTCTTCCTTCCATAAGGAAAAATGAGCTGAACAGATTTTTTCTTTCAAATGATGTTTGTATTCATGTGCATTTCAGTATTTCTGGCCTTCATTTCATATGTAAAGTGCAAAGTAAATGCCTTGACAGTTTTTTTTTTTCAATTCAACATGTGCAAAGTGACATTTACATCCCTTCTATAGTTTTACTCAGTAAATCTTTAAATGAGTTTACATGTTCACATGCAACTACTGTCCCAAACTTTATTTCCCCGTGTTCCTAAACAACAAATGCTACTGCCCTTGAACATATTCAGAAAAAAAAAAAAATTGGAGGTGGATTTCCTGTGTCTGTCTCTGATTCTCTCTCTTCCCCTCCCTCTCCTGTCCCGGGACCATTCAACAATCCCCTCTGCAGAATCCGGTGAAGTTTCCTTGAATGCCACAGCCCCACAGGTGGATTTGGTTAAAAGGCATTTTAGATATTTTTACTAGAGTCTCTCCTCTTCACCATTTAGCAAGGAAGATACGTTACAATTTTAACGTAACGATCTAAACTAAAATTTTTTACCTAGAAATATTTTTTATGTATGATGTATATTATGGCCTAGAATTTTTAGCTAATTCTAGGAAGCTGGGCTTTTGAAATCTGCCTCCTTAAGGTTAGAAACTGTGGTACAGTCCCAGCTTCACAGTGGATGTGACCTTGATGTCTGTTTTCTATCTTGTAATCCCTTAAAGAAAATTGGGCTGTCCTTTAGGCACAAGGTAAATCAATCAATCCTATATAGTGGGATTGGATTATCTGAACAATAATTTTATACCATCGACAAATGCCTATGTAAAACACAGATCCTGTTTTCCCTAACGAACTTATGAAAAGAAACATGGTTTGGCACTTTAAACTTTGTACTGCGAGGCTTTCAAAATATATTTGCTATTAAAGGAATGTTTTTGACTTGTTTACTTGACCATTGCTAACTCCATATAAGCAAGGACCATACATATTTTATTGACTACAATATATTCAGTGCCTAGCTAATGCATAGCCCATAGTAAATATTCAATACATTTTCATATAATCCATAGATTAATAAATGAAAAGAAAGAGTACATCTCTAAGTTTACACAGTTAGATGGTTGTGAACCAAGTCTTAAGAATTTCAGTATAAAACCTTTTCTACCATGCAAGGTTGGATGCCCAAGTGACAGCAGAATGTCCTCATCCAGTGTACAGCTTTTCCATAGTTCCTCTTTTTAAAGGCATTTCCACTGTGTTTATTATAAGTGCCCTAAAATCAAATATTTTATTAAACTTTGTGTCTTAGATTTTATATTCCTAACTACTTCTATTGCAGAATAATAAGCTCCAAGTCTTACACATTATTTCCTTTTAAGAAAAAAAAACATTCAAAATATCTAACATAATATAAGTCCTTAGGTAGATTCTTATTTTACTATATGTTTGTTAACTTTGAAATGTCTGAGAAGAGAATAAGGTTGTCTCAAAGCAGGACGTTCAGTCCCTCTGGAAAGAACAGGACATCTCCCAGTGTTAATTTAAGCTTGACAAATGAGAGGCGAATTTATTTGTAAGAGAGTTCATATTATCATTGAGAAGCATTTATTCTTCTTTGAAAGGTTATTTTCTGCAAAATAAGATCTAGTGCTGCATCCAGGCACCCAGCCTGCTCTGCAAGAGAACAATCCTTGGCATTTAGACTGAGTGTTATGTCTTCTTGCTGGGATATGAGTTGTGACAAAGATTTTTCATTTTGACTTTTGATGGTAGTAACATTTTCAAGAGCTTATACAGATTCAGCTACTGCTAAGCAGGTTTATTTTCACTGGGTCATAAAATAACATATGGGTAGCAATAATTCAGGTATCTCTTTAGTGGAAGTAACTTTATGTCATAGGAAGACAGTGGGTCATGTTAGATGGGATGAGTCCATAACTCAGCTTTGACTTTTATTGCATATGTGACCTTTGGCAAGTTATTTAACTTCTATACACCCTGTTTACTCATATATGATATCAGAACTTTCTCATAAGGATACTAAAATTTTATGATGTATTATTAGGTATTCAACACTTGGTCATTTGAATCAATAATAATAGGGTAAAAGAGTTACATTTCATCAAACACAATAGAGCTGAGACATGGAACTAGAGAAATTTCAGTCTATATTACTAGTTTGTTTGTTTTATTATCCATTCACTGTTTCAAAAATATTAACTAGCCCTTACTAGGTGACAGGCACTGAGCTAGGTATGAATCGTTTAATAAAACCATGATGGTGTCTTTTCTTATGGAGTTATACTTTACGTTGTTTTTCATTTTAAATATATTTTTTAATCTAGTTATGGTAGGATTAATATTGCATTTTTCTCAGCTTCATAGTTCTTATTATTTTCAAGTGTTACGATTATTGAAAACTTTCCTCAACCTTTAGGAGAATTATGGGATATAGACATAACAGGTATTTTTACAATTGTTCATGTTGTAACCAATAATTAATTACTTAATATAATTCTTACCTACCAAGATTATAATCACTAGTTTAATTGTCTCCTTTAATGGAATATAAAATCATACCTATACTAATTGTGTCTGCCTTATTGTTATTTTATACACATTATATGTACTCATTGGACACTACTAAATTAATTAACGAATGAATAGATGAGTTTCTCCCATGATTACACAAGTCATGTGAAGTATGTGTGGTTACACATGCTGAAAGTTTAGCACCTAATTTTGAAACACTGATGTAAAAAAGGAAAACAAATAATGCACATTCAATGATCTACATTAGTAGCATTTTAAAATCACTTCCACTCAAAATGAGTAGAGATGAATGTTGGAAAGTCAAGTGGAATTAGTCTAATGTTTTCAGTAAATTGTTAGATTGTCAAGGGAGTTTCAGGAAATCAAGATTCTCAAATCAACAAGCCCCCTGAATCAGTGGAGCTGACCTCTGTACTACCTACTAATGTGTGACAGAGATAATGTGATTAATTCAACTCTCAGATAATCCTTTAAGTACTCTCAGTCTTTATTTAGTCTTTGCCCAAGAAGTTTAGAAATTTGACTAGAAAATGTTATGAAATGAGGCAACATGATTTTCAACATGTGTGTGTGTGTGTGTGTGTGTGTGTGTGTGTGTGTGTGTGTCTAACCTGCTAGACTGCCTTCTAAAAAGTAAAAACAATTGTGTAAGTATTGGTTGCTGAACCCAAGGACGAAAACTAAAATTTAGACAAGTCTTTTTAAATATGTCAACCCTTGAACAGTTGAGCTGGTATGATGTTGAATGAGAGCATATGCTTGGCTTTCCACAGTTGTTGCCATTCATATAGTCATAACGTACCCTCCTTAATTTGGATAAAAAGATATAAATATAAAGTGAACCTTTTTGAATTTGCATTTTTGTTCCCTTTAAACATATAAGGTATTATTTATATAGTCTTCACTTCATTCATAGTAAAAGCTGGTGCGTATAGTATATCTTAGAAATATGTCCTATTGTTGTCAACTCAACTGTCTGTTTATTCGAAAATATATTTCTTAAGATGCTATTTAAATAAGGAAAATCAATGGAAACAGTTTGTGGTGGTACAAAAATTATCCTTGCTGGCTAAAAAAAATATTACAAATTTTTCTACATGCATTTAGATGTTTTGCATTTGAACCAAAGTAATTATTACTTTAGGGTGATGTTTTCTTCTTTCAGAAATGCAGTTTATTCTTGGAAAACCACCACCAAATCACATCAAATTAACTGTGTACTACCCAGTGAACTAATGCAGTAAAAATAGTGTGCAGTAAAAATAAACTGATATGGACTATGAATTTTGGGAGAAGCAAAGTGAAGGCTAAAATTATATTGGATTTTACATTAATGTCAGCATTGCACACATCCAGTGTATTAATGCAGCTGTGTTGAAAATAAAGCTAATTCTTCCACATAGCTATGAAGAAAAAAATATGAATGGATTCAGAACATATTTAAGAGTACAATTAGACTAGTTCGGCTAGATGATTTGCCAACTAGATATATTAAGAATCTAATCTATTGTGTTTTTACTACCATCTCCTATACATGAAGTAGTAAAGGTAGGGACACTATAAATAGAAGCTATAGGGGTCATAAGAGATTGAGATTCTCTTAAGAATTGGGAAGCTTGCCCTAGCCAGTTTGGCTCAGCAGTTAGAGCATCAGCCTGTGGACCAGAGAGTCCCAGGTTCAGTTCCCGCTAAGGGCACATACCTCAGTTGCAGTTTGTCTCCAGCCCTGGTTGGGTCGTGTGGGAGGCAGCCACTCGATGTTTCCTTTCATGTCGATCTCTCTCTCTCTCTCTCTCTCTCTCTCTCTCTCTCTCTCTCTCCATTTTCCTCCTCCTCCTCCTCTTCCTTCTTCTCCTCCTCCTTCTCCTCTCTCTCCCTCCTACTCTGTCTGAACAAAAAATGGAAAAATGTTCTCATGTGAAGATTAAGAAAAAAGAATTGGGAAGCTGAAGAAAATGTCTTTTCTCTCAGTTCTTAACTCACAAACTATTAATCTCCTAAGAATTTCTACTTTCCAAGCAAGTAAAATGCCTTAGAATCTCTCTGAATAAATGTTTGAGAAGACTCCTAAGACCACAGAGTCTAAGAAAAATGTTTTTTAGAGCAATTAAGGAAATCACAAGCTCTATTGAGTTTGTTTGTTTGTTTTTTTTAAGTTTAACTCCCTTATTTTGGTGTGACAGTTGGTGTTACAAACAGTCCCAATGTGAATAAGCAGTTCTGGGCATTGGAAAGAGTATAGACTCTATAGTCAGGAAAGCTGGGTTCAAACCCACTGTATACTTATTAATAACCTTGTGACCTCAGGCAAGCCAATTGCATTTGGATTCTGAGCTTCAAAGCCCTAATCTATAACATAAAGACAATAATATGTACTTGGTATTAACCAAAGAAGAGGTTTTGGGCTGTAATAAAGAACAAAAAAAGCACTGAGCAAAAACAGTTGTAAATCTTAGGAGGCACAGATTCAGGTAGCAACTTAAGGAGAACAAAGAAAAGCAAGGTTTATAAAAGCAAAACCACAAGTGTTAATTCTTCTATGCAAATGACGGATCTCTGGCTAGGTTAACGGGACTGGCTAGTTCCGAATTGCAAAGGAGAGAAGTGAAAACCACAGGGAGAGCCCTGCCTGTGTGGCTCAGTGGTTGAGGATTGACCCATGCACCAAGAGCTCACCAGTTCGATTCCCAGTCAGGGCACTAGCCCAGGTTGTGGGTCAAATCCCTAGTGGGCGGCATGCAGAAGGCGGTCATTCGATGTTTCTGTCTCTCTCTCCCTCTCCCTTCCTCTCTTTTTAAAAATCCATACAGAACAACAACAACAACAAAAACACAAGGAGAGAAGTACAGTCTATATACGTCCATTTAGCAGTTGTTCAAGGATGTTTATGGCTTATCCTCGAGCTGGCTTTAGCAACAGGTTAGTAACTGAATAGCAGCTCTGTAACTGAGGCACGGGCTATGCATAGGTCCCATTTCCTTATCAGCCTCCCGACTATTTCAAGGGAATCTCTCAGCAATACTGATTCCATTTTATTTTTCCATTCTCAACATGAATGTTGTGAATGTTATTCGAGTCCAGTTATGTAAAGTTCCTGACCAAGTCATTATGATTGTGTTGAGCAGAAAGGTCTATGGTCCCTGGTTCCACAACAAAAGTTCTCCAGTTAATGATTTCCAAGCACAGTTTAGAAATCCTGTCCAGCGATGCTGCAGATAGAAAATAGAGTAGATGACGGTCTAACCTCAGGTCATTCACTTTCTGTTGGGCCATTGACCATTCTTCTTCCCTTGTAGGAAACGAAGTGGTTAAAGAAGGACCTAGACATCGAGAAGCCTGGTTGAGGCTAGAGCTGCGTTCCCACCAAGAAAGCACCTTGGGGCAGCACTGTTAATCCTGCGCGGTGCAGGAGAGCCCTGGGCCATCTCTTAAAAAGATTTAAAAACCTCTGACATGTTTGCCATCTAAGCAAGTCTAGTGCTGCTACAGAGGCAGCCCAGGGAAGCTGGGGGCAAGTTTCAGAAGCATAGAAATAATGAGTCTTGCTCCTCGTTTGCAAAAAGGGCATTAACAACTCTATGCCCTCCCTTTTGCCTGCCTGGAGGGGAGCACTTATTGTGGACACTATTCTTCCTTTCTCTCTCTCTCTCTCTCTCTCTCTCTCTCTCTCTCTCTCTCTCTCTCTCTCTCTTTTGTTTCTTTTTAATTTTTTCCCCTTTTTTTTCTTGCTCCTCCACCACCAGCCAAGCAGTATGAATTAATCATCTACTGTTTGTCAGTCTCAGTGGTGCCAAGGTGTACAAAGAATGGAAATGTTAATCACCCTTGTCAGGCCCCTGTCAGCATCTCTTTGTAGATGGGAAGTGTATTTCTGATAGTAGGCAATTAGACATGAGCAGAGTAGGATCCATAGGCCAAGTACAGAAGGTCACCCGGGTGGAAAGCCACGGGTACATAGCAATAGGCAAAAGTGGGACAGGACCTCACCCCCGCCCCCCCGCCCCCGCCAGAGCGACCTTTCCTCTACTAGCATATTGCTGGAGCAGTTTAGATGCGCTGACTTTCATATCATTGGTCATAGGGTTTGGAGCCTCCCCAAACCTTCCTCCCCCGACCCGGCAGTAGTTCGGCACGGGGTAGACCCCTTGGAGGAGGAACAGAAAGGCTGAAGAATAGCCTCAAATGACTCCCACACAAGCCCTTGCATGACCCCTGCCTTAAGCATTAAGCCCTCAGAACCATGAGGCTCGGACCCACATCAAATAATCTTAAGAACAAAGTTTAGGGTCTGTTGACCACAGAGACAGAGTTTTGCTAAAAGGAGAGAGAGCATCTAGGCCTCAACTGTGTTTCAGCTCCAGACCCAGGAAAGCAGCAAGGACAGGTGGGGCTGTGGCAAGGCTGAGCTCAGGAACAGCTGTGATGAGTAATGCCCCCCCCCCATCCTAGCACCCACCAGTCAGTGGACACAGTGACCCAGAAAGGTCACACCTAAAAAGCTGATGAATATTCTATTGAGGTCCTCCCTTGGTACCTCCCCTAGGGTCCCAGCCTTTGGAAAGTGGATCAGAGCCTTCAAGACAGATGCTCTCTTGAGCGCAGCAGCCCCTCTGCCCACCCCTTTCCTCCCTCAAGCTTGCTTTTCTTCCCCTTTCTTCTCCCAAGGCACGTACGTTTCTTCTTTTCTGCAGAGCTCCAGGCCCTTCTTTGCCTTTGTAACTTGTTTCCTAAACCCACACAGCCCAGCTGGCTCACTTCTACCACAACTTCCTTTACCTCCGACTTTCTAGATAAACTTTCACTTCTGTTTAAGTTCTTGGCTCTGAATTGTTTCTCAGCCAAACTCAAGGACCGAGTTCTAACATTCTGGCGATTTCCAAGGAACGTTGCCTCATCTCTCAGCACTGCCTAACACGGTCCTGTACCTTTAATTGGGGACATTGGTTTATCTGTTCCCGTATATATCTTACTTATGTCTCCCCAGTGGCACCCACACACTGCCTGCCCACACTGCCTCATTATTTATCACTGTCCCTACTCTGTCTCATCTCACTTCCTCTAATAAGTCTAACAGGATCAAAAATAAAGCTCACTGTTCCCTTAAGGTTACCTACATTCAGCATTCAGGATCCTGTCCTGAGTTCTTGATCTCAGGGGGAGAGAAAGCCCCACCTTGCAATATATATATATCTATATATATTTATGCCTCATGGTCTACATCAAAACACTAGCCAAGTATTTGAAAGAATGCCTCTATCCTATCCCTCCTTTCTTCTCTTCTTCTCACTTTCTTCTCCATCTTTCCCAAATCAAACCCTCAAAACTCTCTAGGATGCTTTCTTTTTATTATTATTATTATTATTATTATTATTATTATTACTATATCTATTGGGGTATTGGGGTGACATTGGTTAATAAAATTCTATAGGTGTGAAGTGCACAATTCTATAATATATCATCTGTATATTGCATTGTGTATGTACCACCCAAAGTCAAATCTCCTTCTATCACCATATATTTGACCCCCTTTACCCTGATCCCCCTTTTTCTCTGGTAACCACCATACTGGTGCCTGTGTCTATGAATTTTTGTTTGTTTTTCTTGTTCTTTCATTTGTTGCTTTCATTTTTACATCCCACGTAAAGTTCAGGGGGATCCGGAACAATCTGCTCATCAGTCTTGGAATCTAAAGGGAATGAAGTCCTGATTAGAAAGGACTGAGAAAGGATAATCTAGGAATCTAGTTTAAGAAGTTTTTTTTTGTTTATTTGTTTCCCCTATAGATAATTAGGAGTAAAAAACAGTTTTAAGCAATAAAGGTGATGTAAACAAAAGCAATTTTCCAAATGATCAGGTGGGTAATCAGGTGGACAACGCCACAGAGAGGAAAACAGTGTTGATTGGGAAGCTGGTTAGAACGCTATTGCAAGCATCCTGGAAGGTCCAAATCCGAGTTGGAAAGTAGGAGAAGACAAATGTCTCAGCTCGAAGTCAGGCAAAAATAGAGCGAATTCTCTCATACTCCTCCTTTGTGTTCCTCAGGACTACAGTGGGTTGGATGAAGCCCATCCGTGCTGGGGATGGCCATTTACTTCACACAGTCTTGGGACTGAAATGTGACTCTCATCCAAAAAGAACCTCACAGACACACCAGAATGTTCTGGTTGTTTTAATTTTTTTATTTAAAAAATGTTCCAGTCTTATTAAGATATGATTGACAAAAATGATAGATTAGATTGTACAACATACCAATTTAATATACGTAAACATTGTGAAATGATTACCACAATCAAGTGAGTTAATACATCCATCTTGTTACAGAGTTACCATTGGGGGTGTGTGTGCGTGTGATGAGAACACTAAATATATACTCTCAGCAAATTTCAAATATACATTATCATTAATTTTAGTCACCATGCTGTCCATTAGACATTAGATCTTGTACATCTTCACATCCTCGAAAGTTTGTACTCTTTGACCAACATCTCCCCATTTTCCCACCCCCCAGCACCTGGTATCCACTATTCTGCTCTCTGGGTTCTATGAGTGTAGCTTTTCTAGATAGCACACACATAATTGTCTAGATTTCAAATACTGTGAGAGATCGAATAGTATTTATTTTTCTATTTCTATATTATTTCACTTACAAGATGTCTTCTAAATTCATACAAATTGTCACAAACAGAAGGATCTCCTTTTTATGGGTGAATAATATACATATATATACACATATACACACACACACACTTTATTTATGCATTCATCTATTAATGGTCACTTAGCTTGTTTCCATGTGTTGGCTATTGTACAATAAACATGGGAATACAGATATCTCTTCAGGATACTGATTTCAATTCCTTTGGATATATAACTAGAACTGGGATTGCTGGATCATACAGTAGTTCTATTTTTAATGTCTTGAGGAAGCTCCATACTGTTTTCTATAGTGGATGTACCAAATTACATTCCCATCAACAGCGTACAAGTTTCTCTTTTCTTCAAATCCTAAGTAATACTTGTTATCTCTTGTCTTTTTCATGATAACTATTTGAACAGGGTTGAGGTAAGACCTCATTGTGGTTTTCGTTTTCATTACCTTGGTGTTAGTGATGTTGATTAACTTTTTATGTACCTGTTGGCCATTTGTATGTCTTCTTTGAAGAAATGTCAGTTCAGGTCCTTTGTCCATATTTTTTAAATTAATTGTTTATATTTTGCTATTGAGTTGTAAGAGTATCTTATATATTTGGGATATTAATTCATTAGAAATATGGGTTGAAAGTATTTTTCCCATTCTGTAGGTGCCTTTCATTGTGGTAACTGCTACTTTTGCTTCACAGAATTTTTTTCATGTGATGTAACGACTTGCATTTGTCTACTTTTTGCTTTTGTTGCCTGTCTTTCTGTGTGATCTAAAAAAAATCATTTCCAAGACCAATGTCAAGGAGTTTTTCCAGAATACTGTATAATTGTCAGGGTGTCCATGACCCAATTATGTTAACACATAAAATTAACCACCACAAGCAGTAAAACTGCAAATAAAAAAAGTTGCAAAGGCCTTGCCAGCAATGTGAGGTTCTGTCTAGCATAAACTTAAATTTTTCAAATCCAAGCTTTCAATATCTATTTAGATGAGCGCAAACTATGGCTAAATGTTGTCTTTATGTTCATTGTATATTACCAAAATAAGTTGAAAACAACTTTATATCTTAGCTTCTATAAAATACCTAATATCATTATTTCATGTTTTGCACAATTTCCTCATTGTAAAATTACCTACTTGAAAAATCAACTGTTTTCATCAGGCACATATTATACCATTTGGCTGCATGTTTCTAAAAAAAATTTAAGTAACATAATATTTTTTTTTACATTAATAGATTATATATGTGAAATTGACAAAAATTGTGCTAAGTATTACCCTTCATGTCTCATTTAGAAGAATACTAAACCATTACTTTCTAATACATAAAACAAGAAAAATACACCTAAGGTTAAAATCACTTAGCATTTCCCCTGCAAATAGCTACTAAAGGAGTCTATTTGATTTTCACAGTTGCTATTTCATTTTTTCTTTGGCATTAACTCACTTTGGAGTGACAGTTATGTTTTATGTTTCTCCCAGATTTTACAAAAAGAGGCTAAATTGTATGTTTTATACAAAAAGTGAGTAAAAATCTGTTTTTAAAAGTATACTGGATACCGCAAAAATAACCGATGAAGAATTAATAGTTTTGGCTTTCTTCTATATTGTTTTATTTTTAAAGCTTCATTTTAATTTTATTTATTCTTCTGTGTCCCTTTATTCTTTATGCTTGATCAATATTTTTTGTTAAAAAAAAAAAAGCATCATAGTCTTTTACAGCATTGGGTGATTTATTGTGCTATTATACCACTCGAATGGCAATATTTTCTGTGAATTTTAACATAGTAGATCACAAAAGCAGTTGATTCCCACCCCCCAACCCCCTTATAGGAGTAACTAAGTAATAAATCTTCAGAGTTGAGAGAATAGAGTGTTTTACATTGGGAATGTAAAGAAAACTGATATATGGTACATGAGCCTGAGTTACTCTTCCATAAATATTTAATCTTAAATAAAATAGATGATAATTATTGAGCATGAAAGTTAAATTATGTGTTGATTAAAATAAAATGAATACAACATCTTATTTTCATACAATGAGATGCATGATAAAAATGCATAATAGAGCGCTTTTACAATGGAAACTAAATGTTTGCTTTTTATAAAAAAGGAACTACAGCTTGGCCAGTGTGGCTTAGTGGTAGAACATCAGCGCATGCACCAAGAGGTTGCCGGTTCAGTTCCTGGTCTGGGCACATGCCCAGGTTGTGGGCCAAATTCCCAGTGGGAGGCATGCAGGAGGCTACCAATCGATGTTTTCTCTCCTTGATGTTTCTATCTCTCTTCCTCTCCTGTCCTCTCTCTCTGTAAAATTAATAAAGGAAAAAATAAATTTTTAAAGAAAGAAAGAAACTACATACAGTTGGCCCTCTACATCTGTGGGTTTTATGTTATAAATTCAACCAACCTTGAATTGAAAATACTTGAGAAAAAAAGTTATATTGTTACTAACATGTACTGTATAGTTAGGCCTAAGATGGTTGGGTCTGTACAGTCATGTATCACATAAAGATGTTTTGGTCTTTATGTGATACATGAAGGTGGTATACCATATAGCCTGGGTGTGTAGTAGGTTACACCATCTAGGTTTGTGTTAGTATACCCTATGAAGTTAGTGCAGTGATGATATCACCTAATAGTGCATTTCTCAGAAGTATCCCCACTGTTAAGTGGCACATGACTGTATTGAACATACATGATGTTTATTCTTGTCATTATTTTTTAATAATACAATGTAACAACTATTTGCATACCATTTATATTGTACTAGGTATTATAACTAATCTAGAGATGATTTAAAGAGGATGTGCATAGGTTGTATGCAAATGCTATGTCATCTTATATAAATGACTTGTGCATTCATGGATTTTGGTATCTGCAGGGGGCTCTGGAACCAATACCCCCCAGATACTTAGAGATGACTATATTTCATTCATTGTTCCTGTGAATGAAGACTTTTTTTCTGTAATATATATAAGCTAGATGGACTTTAGTGGGGTGTAGAATTTTTCAGAGGAAAACAAAGAGAAATGGCAAAATCACTGTACTTCATGTTTTTAAAAATGTGTTGGGTAAGTAATAAATGAATACATGTTAAAAGGGGAATATTATCAATATAAAATAAGTGGTTCAGATTGAGAAGATATAACAATGGCTAATAAATGTATAAAATTATATGTACCCTCCCTAGTTATGAGAAAAATACAGTATAAAGCCATCAGATTTTAAAAAATGAAAGGATTGCTGATAACACATATATATTTAGAATGAGATGCAAGAGACATTTTTATATACATTATTGGTGGACATGTATGAAGATGTAAAATTTAGAGAGTGCAAATTGGCAAAACTTAAAGTGCCAATACCATATGATAGAGAAATTAAATTATTTTTGTTTTTGTTCACATCCTGGCAATGGTTCAGATCTCACTCACAGTAAAAAGGCAAAGGTTTTATAAAGTAATTATATTTACTACCAGTAAAAGAATATTTTTTATAATGTAACTTTTTAGAAAGTCCCTATACTCTTTGGACTGATCTTATCCCCCTCAAAGTTGTCCGTACCTCACTGGTTCAGTCACATGGGTCTCTTTGCTGTTCTTCCAACATGTTAAGTGTCGTTTCAGCTTAAGGATTTGCTTTGATTTCTGTCTAGAATGTTCTTCCTCACACATCTATTTAGCTAACCTCTTTGCCTGCTTTGACCTTTGTTCAAACTTACATTTTCAAAGAGGCTTGCTTTGGGTATCTTACTCAATACTGTATATCATCTTCTATTCTTTCCTCTCCACAATGTCAGCCTCCCTTTTAAAAAATGATTGATCCCAATGGTCTAAAACACAACTTAATACATACTTATTGAATTAATAAAGCATTGTCCAGCCAGTGTGGCTCAGTGGTTGAGCATTGACCCATGCACCAAGAGGTCGCTGGTTCAATTCCCGATCAGGGCACATGCCCAGGTTGTGGGCCCAATCCCCAGTGAGGGACATGCAGGAGGTGGGCAATTGATGTTCTTTCTCATCAATATTTCTATCTCTCACTCCCTCTCACTTCCTCTCTCTCTAAAATCAATAACAATTTTTTTAATAAAAACAAAGCATTATGTTCAAAAAACCATTTTCTATTTTAGCATTGCTTATTTTTTTCTTTTCTTTATTGAATTTAGAGAGAGAGGAAGGGAGGAGAGGAAAAGAGAGATAGAAACATCAATGAGAAAGAACATCAATTGGCCACCTCCTGCATGCCCCCCACTGGGGATCAGGCCCACAACCTGGGCATGTGCCCTGACTGGGAATTGAGCCAGTGACCTCTTGGTGCATGGGTGGACGCTCAACCACTGAGCCATACTGGCCGGGCAGCACTGGTTATTATTGAGAAAACTCTAGAGCTACCCTAAAAGTCCATCTGTATAAGCCATGCTCATATCCATTCTAGAAAATATACAAGATTTAAACTAATGTGGAAGACTTATACACCATCACATGAAATCAAAACTATATTCTTAAGTGACTAAAGTAAATTTTAGAATCAGTAAGACATGACCTAATTGTAAAAAGGGAGGAAGCCTGTACCTTTAAACTTCTGTGTTACCTATGGAAGTCTCTCTAAAGATGTATTCCAAACTAATAATAGTCATAACATTTGGAAAGGGAAGTGAAGTATGGCAGGAAGGGAACGTATATGTGAAGAAGAACTTTTGCATTGTTGAGTTATTTTTAGCAAGAATATAATGATGTGTGTATGTGTGTGTGCATGTGCTTCTAAAATAAAAATAAAAATGAGTGATTTGACAAGTTCAGAAGAATGCCAAATCTCTTTGAGATGAGATAGCATTTGAGTAGAAGCTAAAAACATGCAAGTACTTTAAAAGCAAAGCCTGTGAGAGGAGACGGAGGAAGAATAGGAAAGTAGGGCATTTGAGACAGAAGTTTACACTGGAATGTACCTTCAGTGGTGGAGGTTACTAAGGGCAATTCCAGTTGTACAAATTCAATATGACTAGAAGCGGTCGGTCTTTAGGACTGAATTGCTCAGGTCTGGGAAAGACTGAGTGAGGTAGAGTTAAAAAAGTCTTTGCACACTAGGTTCGATCGGGTAACTTTAGTCTGTATGAATAGGAAGGCCTGGGGGTTGGCTTTATTTAAATAAGAAAGTATCTCGCTAAAAAATGGTATTTAGAAAGAATCAGATTGACCCTGTTGGGCAGAACAAGGCAGTGAGGAGAATTCATTGTACCCTTCCCCAACTGGATGTGGTTAGAATCGGCCACAGCTCTGACGGGGAAGAGGACTTCTGAAAACACTGAGTCACAGCCCAGGCAGACATGACCTTTTACATGGAAACCATTAGACAAAGATCTCTGTTTATTTGTTTTTCTCCCTTTATAACTATTACACAATGTTAACATGATGCCCTATCTTTAAAATAGGAATTTCCCAAGTATCATATTGAGAGTCACTGTAATTATGCATGTAGGCAAACCATGTAAGCAAAATTTAAAAAAAAATTTCACATGTCACTGCTTTAAAAAATTCCATGTTTTATTCTTGTCAAATTTGATTTTATTTATCTTTGCTTCATTATAACATTTCCATCCATTTCTTCAATTATATATTAACCAAAAATTACTATGCGCATTCTGTAAGCCACTGATTCTGGTAGGGCTGGGAATAAAATGACAAAGAGAAATAAAAAACAGGTGTAGCTCTGAAACGCAGTAGGAAAGATACAATATATGATAATACATGACAAAATAGTTTTAAAGGCTATGAAGACAGAAAATTAAGGGGGAAGAGTGAGTGCAGATGGTAAGAATTTTTATGAACAACATTAACTGAATATTGTAATAAAAAGTCTAATTTATAGATGACCTCTTTACTAAGAAAGCATAGAGTTATACAAAATAGGTGAGAGAACTAGCCATGCATGAATGGAGAAAGGAACGTCTAGGGGTATAAACGGTAGTACAAAGGCCCTGTGACACGGAAGGAGCTGAGTTGCCTTGAGTTATTTGAAGATCAGTGTGGCTGGAGTTTTGTGAGATAGAGGAAGCGTATGGATGGAATACGAAATGGTGAAAGTCTGTTTAGATCATGGAAAGGACTTGGACTTTATACTAAGTGGATTATGAGGCCACCTAAAAACATATCAGGGACAAAATGCCCTGAAATATATTTTGATAATGTTATCCTGGGTAATGGTGAAAAATTGATTGAAGGAGGAGTCATATGTGTAAGCAGAGTAGGAAGTTATGGCCATATCTTAGGGTGCATAAGAATGTGAACAGGCCCTGGCCGGTTTGGCACAGCGGTTAGAGCATCGGCCTGCGGTCCAGAGAGACCCGGGTTTGGTTCCTGCTAAGGGCACATACCTCATTTGCAGTTTGTCCCTGGCCCTGGTTGGTTGTGCGGGTGGCAACCACTAGATGTGTCCCTTTCATATCAATGTTTCTCTCTCTTTCTCCCTCCCACTCTATCTGAACAAAATATCGAAAAATGTCCTCGGGTGAGGATAAAAAAAAAGAATGTGAATAGGCAAGCTAGGAGATGTATGTATATCTGAAATACATTTGGAAATAAGACCTACAGAGATTAATGATGGATTGACTACTAAATGGAGAAAAAGGAGATATTAAATATGACTGACTGTGTCTTGACTGAGAATTGGGAAGGTAGTTTTACTGTTAACAGTGATGGGGAAACATATAACAGTTTTATCTAGAACCTGGTAATCTTAGATTTTGTTTTATTTGAAAAGTACCGTATCTCCAGAATTTAAAACAATGTTGGATATATTGGCGGTATTCAATAATCTGTAGCCTTAAATGAAAATAATTGTGAAGTTGAATGGAAATAATAATTTATGTTCAATAATTTGTAGAGCTGAATAGACAAAGTCCACTGAACTAGTGGATATTGAGGCAAGATTGAAATGGTTTTAAGAGTGAATGGGCCTGGCTGGTGTGGCTCAGTGGATTGAGCATCTTCCCAGGAACTGAGAGGTCCCAGTTCAATTCCCAGAAGGGGGCATGCAGGAGGCAGCTGATGGATGTTTCTCTCCTACATCGATGTTTCTACCTGTCTCTCTCTTCCTCTTTCTCTGAAAAATCAATTAAAAATATTTTTAAAAAGAGTGAATTGGAGTTGAGGAAATGGGACTGTGTCAGCTGCTTGGGATAATTTTGTTATTAAAACCAGTAGAGGCAGTAGCTTTCTTTGGCAGGAATAATGAAATATCTCCACTGTAAAAGGATAGAAGATATACACAGATGAATCCAGTGGGTTGTCTTTTCATTTTGTTGATGGTTTCCTTTGCTGTGTGAAAACTTTTATGAACGAAATAGAAACAGAGGGGAGGGAGTTTGGGTGGCTGGGTGGAAAATGTGAAGGGATTAAGCAAAGAAAAAAAAACCTCATAGACACAGGCAACAGGATAGTGATTACCAGAGGGAAAGGAGGTAGGATGAGGTAGACAAGGGTAGAGGGGGCATAAATGGTGATGGAAGGAGACTTAACTTTGGGTGGTGAACACACAGTACGATATACAGATGATGTATTATAGAATTGTACATCTGAAACTTATATAATTTTATTAACCAATGTCATCCCAATAAATTCAATAATTTTTTTAAAAAATTTGCGCATCACTGCAATAAAGTCACAGAATTGTAGCAGAATTAATGATTTTCATGTAGACATTCTGAAGGTGTTTCTTTATGTTTTTTAAATTAATCCCTAGAGGGTGATTTATTAATTATCTATGGGAAGAGTTCTCTCACTGGTCTATATTGGTTCATAGGCTTGCAGTAAACCTCATGTGCCTGGGGTAACCGGTCAAAGCCATCAACAGTAAGTAGGTGCATCGTAAATCCCCACCTGTTGTAGGTGGTCTGGTGGACTCTTTCCTGAAAGTTACACTCGGAGAAATAGCAGTTTCATACAGAAGTGATGTCAGTTTTTAATTATTTAGTTTTTGAAACTTTAAGTCTGAATAGACTTGTTTGTGCAGGCTCTAGTCAGAAGAATGAGAAAAAATGCTCCTGCAATCTACACAGTAGAGAAGTTTTCAGGCTTCATCACACTCTTTCACAAAATATGTTAATGTCTCTAACAGTAAAGCTAATTCTCTTGGCTCAGCCATGCTGTAGTAATTGGGGTTGTGGAAAAGAGAGTTATTTGATTTTCTAAACCAATTGATATTGTAAAACCAATATATAGCAAAACATTTAATCTCTCTCTCTCTCTCTCTCTCTGTCACACACACACACACACACACACACACACACACACACTTACCAACACAGAAACATGTTGGTGCTAGATTACCAGAAAATCTCTATACTTTAGAGGAAAGGAATAGCATATGAACCATGTGGTCATTTAAGGAAAAGCTCCAAAGAGTTATGCTCAGATTAACTTTGCTTTATAAGAAATATGATATATATATAAATTATGAAATGAAATGTTACATTGTTATCCTTATAAAGATCTGTGCTGATTTAATGACTTTTTAAAAATCCATCCTCTCAAGACCATGAGCAGTATTTGCCTCTGTAAGTCAAACGGTCCTGTGGCAATTTGCCTCTGAGAACCTGGGGGAGCACCAGTGAGGACCTGCAGTGGCCCAACCCATGTGTATTGGACACTTAGGGTCCAAACGGAGGTGTCTGTAAGATAAATTAATTGAAGTGAGTGGAAGAACTTTTCTCTCCCTCGGGGGTTGGAGCTCAAACCTAGCTCCTCCTTCAGGCCACTAAGCAGATTCATGTGATTTCAACCAAGAGGTCTTGTTTGTTCCCTCTCCTTAAAGATATTGTTTAGTGTGATTTACCCAGAATAGGTCTCCACTGCCTCCGTCAAGTGATGTTACTTACTTTTATGAATGAATAAAAAACCCTTACATCTGGGAGCATTTGGGGGCTTTAAAGTGTTACTCCTATCCTCTGTTTGCCATGACCACTGAGCAAGGTCAATGCAATCTTGATCATTTTTCTTTCTACAAATTAACAATATTTCTATCCTATGTTGTGGTTTTTCTCTCATGTGTTAAAAACATAGTACAGATTTCTCTTTCCTCATATACTTTAAAAATGTT
Organism: Molossus molossus; assembly: GCF_014108415.1. NCBI lineage: Eukaryota > Metazoa > Chordata > Mammalia > Chiroptera > Molossidae > Molossus > Molossus molossus. The sequence continues at coordinate 65,814,100 of NW_023425348.1, forward strand.
TTTACAAACACTATGTAGAAGAAAAGAATAAGATCATGAATGAGTATGACAATTAAAATTTTTTTTTCTGCCATAGTGTTAATTATTTGGAACTTATATTACCTTCAGTGGAGTCAGGAATATCTGTCAGTGAGTAGAACAAGTATGTATCAGACTTTAAAATAAATGCTCTATGGTCATTTCTATAACAATTCACACGAAACTATATATTTAAATTCACACCTATATTAATATTTCAAAGAACTAAATTTTTAAAGGAAATATTTATGCAAATTTTTAGCCCATTAAATTTTGTTTGACATGAATGGAAAGCACAGAGGATCATCTGATTCTCTAAACTTCCTAGGGAAAAATCATATTAAAAGTGACAGTAGAGGAACACACAGTATAAATGTGACTTATCGACTTCCGGTCAAGATGGCGGCGTAGGTAAACGTGGTATCGCGTCCTCCCACAACCACATCAAAGTTACAACTAAACTACAGAACAACCATCATTCAAAACCGCCTGAAATCAAGCTGAATGGAAGTCGTACAACTATGGAATTAAAAAAAAGCAGCTACATCCAGACTGGTAGGAGAAGCAGCAGCGGCAGCAGCAGCGCAAGGGGCGGGGCGGCGCGGCAGCGCGATGGGCTGGTTCCACACCCAAGTGTGGCGGATAAAAATCAGGAGGACACCTCGGCTGGGAAGGTCCTTCCTGAGGACTGAGGGGTCCCTGTCCCACACCAGGTGCCCCGTTCAGGGTTCCAGTGCCAGGAAGAGAATCCCCATAACTTCTGGCTGGAAAAACCAGCGGGAACTGAGGCTCAGGGAAGCTGAGGCGGCTGGAGCCCCGGGCAGCTCCTTAAAGGGCCCGCGCATGGACTTATTGGACTCTCTCCCTCTAAGCTCAGAGGGGAGGCAGCTCGAGGGGCGCCAGAGACATACAGGGAAGAACTGAGCTGTTTGGCACTGGAGCGAGGGCTGGAGAGGGGGCTTCCTCGGGGACAAACATGCTGTAAGAGGCCTTTGTTCCTTTGGTGAGCCCTTCCCGGGGGCGGCAGACAGTCGCCATATCTGGGCCTCCAGCAACCTGGCTCACACTGGTAGCCCCGCCCTACTGACTCCCTGAGGCCCCGCCCCACCCCACACAACTTTCAAGCTCACCCCAGCTGTTGCCACTTGCTTAACCATAGGATTGGCCAGTCTTGGATCCTGCTTCAGGTTTTTCCTAAATTCTTTCAAACGAGCAGCATCTGGTCTCAGCGAGCCCCATACCTCTCATTAAGTAATACACAGAAACAAACACAGGGAGGCAGCCAAAATGAGGAGACAAAGAAACAGGTCCCAAATAAAAGAACAGAACAAAACCCCAATAAAAGAACTAAGTGAAAGGGAGATAAGCAACCTAACAGATACTGAGTTCAAAATACTGCTTATAAGGATGCTCAATGAACTTAGTGAGAACCTCAGTGAACTTAGGGAGGGCCTCAAGAGCATAAAAAAGGACCAGTTAGAAATCATGGATACACAGTTAGAATTAAAGGAGGCATTAACTGAAATAAAGAATAATTTACACAGCTTCAATAATAGAGTATGTAAATCCAAGGAGCAAACCATCAATTTGGAATATAAGGAAGCAAAAAATCCCCAATCAGAACAGCAAAAAGAAAAAAGAATCCAAAAAAATGAGGATAGTGTAAGGAGCCTCTGGGACAACTTCAAGCGTGCCAACATTCGCATCTTGGGGGTGCCCGAAGGAGAAGAGAGAGAACAAGAAATTGAAAACCTGTTTGAAACAATAATGGCAGAAAACTTTCCTAACTTGGTGAAGGAAACAGACATACAAGTCGAGGAAGCAGAGAGTCCCAAACAAGATGAACCCCAAGAGGCACACACCAAGACACATCATCATCAAAATGCAAAAGGTTCAAGACAAAGAGGGAATCTTAAAAGCAGCAAGAGAAAGGCAGCTAGTTACCTACAAGGGAGTACCCATTAGGCTGTCAGCTGATTTCTCAAAAGAAACTTTGCAGGCCAGAAGGGAGTGGCAAGAAATATTCAGTGATGAAAACCAAGAACCTACAACCAAAATTACTCTATCCTTCAAAGCTGTCATTTAGAATCGATGGACATATAAAAACTTTCCCAGACAAGAAAAAGTTAAAGGAGTTCATCACTACCAAACCATTATTATATGAAATGATGAAGGGTCTTTTTGAAGAAAAAGATAAAATGTATGAACAAACAAAATGGCAATGAATACATATCTATCAACAATGGAATCTACAAACAAAATGAACAGGAAGAACAGAAACATTTTCATAGATACAGAGAACATTTTGTTGGTTGCCAGTTGGGAAGGGGGTTGGGGGAATGGATGAAAAAGGTGAAGGGATTAAGAAGCACAAATTCATTGCTAGACTGACAAACCTCAAAGGGAAAGGGGTTGGGGGGGGTGGGAAGAAATAAACCAAAGAACTTATCTGCATAACCAATGGACACAGACAATAATGTGGGAAAAGGTGGGAGGGGGGCGGGAGTGGGGAGGAGGGGGTCAATGGGGGAAAAATATGGAACATCTGTAATACATTTTACATCCAACAATAAAGATTTGAAAAAAAAAAAAATGTGACTTATCTGTAATCACAGACTCTCTGCTGATAGTTTAACCTCCAAAAGTAGCCCAGGGGTAGAAATGTATCACCCACATAATCTGATTACCAAATAATGAACCTTGGGCTCACATGGTTTCTGAGCAATCATGTTTGTGTCTCTACACATATATGTGTGTGCAAAAACAAATTCATGTATATTTATGTTTACTTGAGTATGAGCCTTGAAAATTCTCCCTGTACATCCAAGACATTTCTGTTTTCATCATTCATTTCCTCCTTGAAAATAAAATGAAGTATAAAATAAAATCATTCAGTTGATCTCTAATACCAAGAAAAGTTGAGATTTTAAAACCTTACCTTCCTACAACTATTTTTGTTCTGTTTTAGATTTTTGTATTTGGAGTAGGTTGTTCTTGACCCTTTATAAAAGCATGAAGGGGGAGGAGACACAGAAAGAAATACATGAGAAGGGAACATGAAAGAGGGTGTTGGCAGAGCATTTCAAAGTCCTATTTCATTTTTCCTTAATTGTTTTCCAACCTTGTTTATCATTTGGTGGGGAAAAACAAAAACTAATCCAGTTGTGTAGTCTACCAGACAAGTTACAAAATTTATGAAACATGGAACTAGTAGTGTGTTCTAAGATCTCCGACCGGGGGATTCAAAGATGTGGTTTGAATATGTACTGAAATTAGGCTTTGCTATATATATTTATCGAAACACATTGACAATAAAAAACAGCTTTGCCAGTTGAAAACTGTTTGCAGTAGCCATTTGCTGACAAGATGAAAGGTGAGCTGCCCCAGCTTCAGAACAGCAAGCTGGGGACAGAAGCTGAATAATTACAATGTTGCAAATGACCTCCACCAGCTGGACTGTTGCCCGCCTCCATTAATAAGCATCTTGAAAGCACCTGGATCATTAAAAAGTGACCACTTCACATTTTCAACCTGGGTTGTTAATTTAATCTATATAAACATAGATTTATAATCTGTGATGAACATGCCCATAATTTCAAATAAGAATGACATATACAAACTGGAACTATGACAGATTGACTACTCAAGATTCCAGCAATGTAAAATATGAATTATGTGCTTATAATGCTGGGGGTGGGAGAAGTATCCTAAAGCTATTGCCCGACTTCTTGGGAAGCACTCAGTGAAAGCTCAAACTAAGGTGTGTAACCCCGAGATAAGACCACCTCCTGGGCACCGGACAGTGTTCGCCCTGAGCTGTGCGGGGACTTTGCCTGACACTTTCCCAGATAAAGAAAGTAACAGTCATATTGTAAGGCTTAGACTATTCCCTAGATTTGAATGTCTTCTTTTATAATATGCTTTTATGAAGAAGATGGTGAAGATAAAGATTATAATGACTACTTTTTCCAATAGTTTGGCCAGATGGAGTGGGGGTGGGCTAAAATGTTAACATAACATTTATTGAATGTTGAGAACATATTTTATTATAACAAGTGTCAGCGATGTGGGTTGCCAAGATTTCTGATCGTCTCTTTCATAAGTATTTTAAAAATGTGTGCCTCCATCCCATCCCATGGCAAGAGGGGAATCCAGCAACTCGATCTCTCGTCTTGTTGAAGACTGTCTGCTTCGATTGCTCGTTTCGGCTGGACCTGCATGGCGCCCTGCTCTGCGTTCTGTTTGTTGCTTTCTCTCAGTTCCTTAATCTCTCCCGTGTACTGACCGAGAGAGGGCAGCCCCACTCTCATGAAACTCCTCCCGAGTACAAGGAACGTGAAATGGATCCTGAAAACTGTGGGCAGAGCCGAGTGAGGCACCAGCCAGGCAGTGCTTGTAACTGAAGCCACATTGAAAATGTTAGACCAGCCTTATCTTGCAAAGTCTCTGTCTCATCCGACTACTAGGTATTTTCCATTTGCCAAGTTTCTTCTTCTTAGTTCCAAGTTTCCGAACACTTACGGAATAATTTCTCTCTCTTACATCCGTTTACTTATTATTCCCTGTCTTTGGCTTTCCACCATAGTAACTCCTGCAGGAACACTTTCCCTTCTCTTCCTGGACTTTTATTTTTTTCAATAAAAATAAGCCGTTTGTTTGTTTAAAACTGTGTTCTGGGGCCCTTCTTTACACATCCAAATAGTTAATCAAAGCATTTTGCTAAAAAAAAAAAAAGGGAAAAGAGAAAGGAAGAAAACGCAAACAACTTTTTCATTTCCCTCCCTCATCTACCATCTTTTACAAAACCTTTATAACAGTGTTTCAAGAAAGGTGGTAGTACCTCCAATTTTCAAGTATGAAAATAAGGCTCTAAGATATTGATCAAATGGCCCAATTCACATAAGTAACTAGTAAGTGGCAGAACTTGTATTAAAACCAGTCTGTACAACCAGAACTCTGTGTGCGCATGCCGGCGTGGGTGAGTTTTTATACAATATTTACATCAAGCTCTGTATCAAATATTCTGTGCAAGACCACGATACTATAAAATCTCAGATGGAGCCCTGGCCGGTTTGGCTCAGCAGTGGCGTGTCGGCCCATGGACCAATAAGTCATGGGTTCGATTCCAGACAAGGGCACTTACCTTGGTTGCGGTTCGTCCCCAGCCCCTGATTGGGTTGTGAGGGAGGCAAACAGTCAATGTGTCCCTCTCACGTCGATCTCTCTCTCCCTCTCTCCCCCCCCCCCGCCCCCTTCCCTCTATCTGAAGATAAATAGAAAAATATCCTCAGGTGAGGATTTAAAATATATGTATATGTATATCAGATGAGAAACATAGAAAAGCTTATTGGTTGTCAAATGTTGTTAGATTAACAATTCATACTTTTGAGTGTTGTCATTATTTGTATCTATTTTTCAAACTGATTAAATTTCCTTATGTATCACATCCAAGCCCCTCCCCACCATTTCTCCATTTCTCACAAGTGCCTTTTGCATATTACATTGCAAATGTGGCCCTGTAAATAGGCCATTAGTCTGCCTGCGTCGAACTTCTGCTGCAAACTGTTAATGGGCTGAGGAGTATACTTGGTACAAGGAGGACAATGCAAAGTTAGAACACGCTCTTATGGACCCACCCATAGAACAGCCACTCCTTGGTCTTCACGGACCTTTGATCATGTTTTAAATATACCAGAGGGGAGTGTAAAAGAGTATCTCTACTCACAGTTTGCTTACTGAATTTTATATTTTCAGCTTCTACCCCATTGTACACAAATGTACAGGAACACTGTACATACTTGTATAAGAGAGAGCAACAGGGAGGTTAAATATGGTACAGTTAAGGCATTGGATAAATAAAAGTGACCCTTCATAACCAGTATTTATAAAACATTGAATCAGCAATAGAAAAAGTATTGAAAGTTCATGAATGGTAGATTTACTGGGCAAAAATGCACAAGTGACTGATGCTCAACACTATTCAGAATTAGAAATCCAGAATAAGAGAAGAGATGCTATTTCTTTTTTTGGGGGGTGAATCATTTGCATTTTTAAAATCTATTTATCTATCTGTCTACCTATCTGTCCTCTGTAGCAGACTAAATAGTGGCATTAAAAAGATATTTCGATGTTTTAACCCCCAGAACCTGTGAACACGAATTCATTTGCACACACACAAGCAAAGCTCTTTACAGATCTAATTAAGGATCATCTTGGATTTAGGTAGATTCTAACTTCAACGACAGTTGCCTTTTTAGGAGTGAAAAAGAGGGAACACAACAGATGACGGTCACGTGAAGATGGAGGCAGGAGTGGGAGGCGCACAGCCCGAACTAAGGGTCACGCAGAGCCGCAGGAGCTGAAAGGGAAAGACGGTCCTCGGCGCCTTCCCGCGGCCCCTGATTCCAGGCTCTGGCCTCCACCATTGCGAGAGAAGGCATTTGCAGTCACTCAGTTTGTGGCAATTGTTTATGACAATTCTAGGAAACTGTTTAAAGAATAATAATTCCAAATGTCTAGTAAAAGTCCTCAAACCTACAGTAGGCATTTTCATACAAAGACGATAAGAATACAAATGTTTTTTGCAGTTTTCTTCGTTTTGTTTTTTTGCTTTTTCATCCTCATTTTATCATTTCATGAAAAAAATGAAATGATATTTTTTCATTTTTTGTTTAAATGGAGTGGGAGGGAGAGAAAGGAAAAGAGAGAGAGAGAGAGAGAAACATTGACGTGAAAGGGACACATCGAGTGGCTGCCTCCTACACGACCCAACCAGGGCCGGGAACAAACCGCAACCAAGGCATGTGCCCTTAGCGAGAACTGAACCCGGGTCTCCCTGGTCTGCAGACCGACACTCTAACCACTTAGCAAACTGGCCAGGGCTACAAATGATTTTTGATAAAATAATTCTGCTTTTAGTAGGTCTCTTATGAAAATAATCAGAAACAAATCTTAACAATTCTCTCTTAGAAGTTCTCATACAATTCTCTATATTTTAAATAAGTAATGTAGTATGAGGAAAATAAAAGGGAAAAAATAAATAAGCCATCTGATATCTGCCAGCTTTTATTTTATTTATTGATTTTAGAGAGAGAGGATGGGAGAGGGAGAAAGAGATAGAAACATCGATGAGAGAGAACATTGATTGGTCGCCTCCTGTGTGCTCCTCACTGGGAATCGGGCCCACAACCTGGGCATGTGCCCTGACTGGGAATTGAACCTGTGACCTCTTGGTGCAGGGGTCAATGCTCAACCACTGAGCCACACTGGCGGGGTGATATCTGCCAGCTTTTAAAAACACCAGTATTTATTGTAATTGTTCATGTTTTTGTTTGATATATAAGAAAATATCATGAGAATTTATCACTTTTACTAGGTTATAAATATATATATAATAGATTATTAAGGAATTGGTTGTGTTTATTTTTAATTGTGCAATCATAGATGGTATTTACAATTCTTTCTCCATATTTTGTGTAGTTTATACATTCTTTAAAATAAGTGTGCATTGTATGTATAATTAGAAACCAACTCCACATAGATAATTATGCTGCAGTGTGATAAGTACTACACTGGAGATATATGTTATATTGTATGGGAACCGCGAATAATAACAATACATTAGATATACCTGAGTTGCAAGGTCAGTGATATCGTACAAGGAGTTGACATTTATACAGAAACTTTAAAAAGGCAAGAACATTTCAGAATGAGAAAAAAGAAGAATCAAAGCAATGAAGAGTTCAAAGTGCATGTTTTGTAGTAATAGAATAGATTCTGTAGTATGTTAATATTTGCATTAGCGTGGTGTGATGAGAACATTAGAACAGACAAGCCAGAAAAAAAGTTTGGAGTCAGGTTTTGCAGGGTCCTACATGGCAAAAGCACATTTCTTTAAGAAGCATCCTGCCCACGTGAGTGTCTTAGACAGTGAGCAGTGATGAGAGGATACAATAAGGAGGAGAAGCTGAGTTTCTGTCTTGAAGCAGGTAGAAATGTTGAGGAGGCATAAAGGTGATGGAACAGTTAAGAGAAATAGTCAAGTGATCATTATCTTCACTAAAAACCTCTGTCTTCCGCCTTTGTGCGTTCCATCTTTTGAAAACTTGACTGACCTAATAGAAATCTGGTTGCAAATCAGACCCTCAGAAACACTCAGGCAGCTGACATACAGACACAGTACATCGGACTCACTTAAAGCAGTATTTAGGGAGCGGTATTGATTCTTGAAAGCCTGTAAATCTTCTTCATTTGACAGACCTGTACGAATCACCTGAAAACTTGTTAAAACAAATTCCTGGGTTCCAGCCCACCGTAAGAGATTCTGATTCAGAACCTCGAGATGGGATTCAGTAATTTGCATTTCTATCGAACACCCAGACAATGCTGATGCTTCTGGAACTCAGAACAAATGGTGAATGGCACTGGTCTAGGTTATGTTCTTTGTAATAATTAGGATGGGCTAAGATGCGATTGTTACTGGACAATCAAGTTCATCTGTCACCCCCGAGAGTGGGGCTCTTGGGGTGCAGTTGGAATAAGCCTATTCAGAGCCTCCCCGCCCCATGGCTGGATGAGATGTGTTTGCATGGAGTTACCTTCCTGGGTGGTGAAGTTCCATGTCCCTCGAGCCAGTCCTGAAAGAGGGGTAGATGGGACTTGAGCAGAGCAAGAAGCAGGGCCAGTGTCCAGTTTCCTTCCCATGATGAAACTGGGTCCAGTGGAATATCAGGCAGGATTTAGTCCATTAGTCCATTGTCTGGGTCCTGCATGACTGTGAGCCATGGGGGCAAAAACAAGGTGTGGGAGCCCCGCGAGCCAGGAGTCTGGCATGGGCCACAAGAGACAGAGCCAAAGGGGCAAGAGAGGGAACTTTCTTTGTTCAGGAGATTACAAATCTCTGATTTGCACGCTTGCAGTGGCCATGCCTGTTCTGGCATTTACTTGAGCCCAGGTAATTGGCAGGTAAGCACCTTCCCATATCACTCAGACCTTGCTGGTCATGCCTTTGTCCATTCCCTTCCCTCACTGATTTGCAGGGAATAGACCTGGAGTGTTAACTTAGCTTTCTGGCAAAGCTGTATAAATGGCATGCCCGTATGATCTAGTCTTCCCTTTACTCCTGTCCCGTTAACTAGTAACCAGGTTATTACAATGGTATCACAGTGATCTGAAAGCTTGACAGAAACTTAAAAATAAAAATATTTAACATTATGTAACCAGAAGTCTGCGTGTTAGAGCTTCTGGAGCTGTTATTGCAGCCCAAATATATCATTAAGTACCAAAGCTGTGTTTATACTTCAAAATGACCCATCTCCAGTGAGCTAGCTTCTCATCTACCTTTGAGAATGGTTTGTCAGGTTTCCAAAAAATTATCATGACATCTCTAGAAGTAGAAAGCCAAAGATTGTAAAAACAGTAAAATATTTTTTAATCTCTATTTGTTATAGAAAAACAATGTCCTAAAGACCAGGAGACCCTCTGTGTCCCTGTCCCAATCTATCACATGACATGGCTTCTTCTCTTGTTGCATCGGAGGCTGAGGAAGTGTCTGTGCGGCCCTTGCACGGGTACAAAGAGGGAGGGTGGTCTGCATCTGCCCGCCAGCGGAGAGAGAAGGAAGTGGCTAATGGTCGGGCAACCAACTCTATCTAGCACATTCTGGAAGATAAAAGAAGAGTTTATCTGGTTAGAATGGGTCTAAACATCCTTCCGGGAGAAGAGAATATGTACACAAAGACACAGGATTGAGTAGAGTGTTCAGGAAATGAAACTGCAGCTGAAATATAAAGGAAGCTCTCAGGAAAGGGAAGCTAAAGAGAGAGGTAAACATTCTGTTTTTGCAATTGGATCTGTACTTTTTAGCTGTCACACACCTATTCATACTTAGTACAAAATCATGCTTTCTCTGAAGTGATGATTGAGGAATTTTATTTCGAAGTTTCCAGATCATTAAAAACAAAACTCCTTTGAGATAGAAGCCTGCTGTGCTGATGTGTTCCCACTAAAGCGTAACTATTTGGTACCGCTGATTCCTGATGAATAGGAACGCACACAGAGTTGCGTGCACCTTTCTTCTTGGCGCAAGCAATTAGAAGGCGAGAGCAAGGACCTGAGGGCAGGATCGAGTGGTTCTGTCTGTTCCCCAGCCGTCAGTGCATGGAGAAAAGCTTGTGGATTAAATAGCATCTCTGGTGTCTGCCTCTCTTAGCTGCTGCTTTATCAGAGCCTTAGAACATGAAAAGATGAAATATAGCCAGGGTCCAATCCTCTTGTTATATGTTCCCACCTGGGGAAGTAATAGAAACTTACTCCTTTGGTGAGAGGATTTTCTTTTGCCCCCAAGTTAACTATAATTATCATTTGCAGGGATCAGACCCATTTACCATTTCAATAGGCCTCTGCCTGTGTTTTCTAGAGTGAGAGTGAAAAATCAGTGGGGTGAGATATCTGAACCACTGAGAACTCCCGAAAGGCAAAGATTAGTGTACGTAAAAGGTGATGTTATTATTTTAAAGTGCCTTTGGAGGTTTCCCTCTGTAGAATCAGAATATCATGCATGCCTTAGATACCCCTTCCCCCCTCCACCAGCACCACCATACACACACAACCTCAGAGTGTCTGACTACAAGCAATTTTCAGAATGGCAGGATCTGAGAAGTCTCAGACGAAGAGGCTTGCAGGATCAGTACAATTTCTCGTAGTCAGAAACACTGAGCAGAAGATTCACTTCAGGTATGAAGCAGAATGCAAAGCCACAGATTCCTCTACTCCTGGTGAAATGTATTTTTGTATAGATACATAAAGTTAATAAAAACACATTGATCGTTTATTGGCAAGGCTCTTTTTCTCTGTGATTAATGATCTCATATTCCATGCCAATACTGTTATCATCATAACTAGCTCATTTATTAATATTAATTATAGGAAGAGAGCAAAGGGAAGGCGAGGCATTATAAGCATGGTCATCTGGGCAGCTTCATGTTCCCCTGGGAACCACCTGTCCATTCCCTGTAGATCACTGGGGGAATGGGTCAAACAAAGGGGGAGATGGGTGCATGCGCAGTGATGTACGGAAAGTGTTTGACTGTCAATCTATCCTGGGGAGCAATACAATGCTAGGGAGTGGACCCCCATCAGAAGCATATGAAAATTTGGACGGTTAAAATCCCCAGATAAAGAGTTCTCTCTCTTGTTCATTCTAGCTCTTTCTGGCTCTGTGCCCTGCACTTGCCCTGAGTGTTTATGTGTTTTCTCCCCAAAGTCTATGTGGCCTTAAGCAACGACATGGTCCAGGGCTGTGCAGACTCCACACACACTGGACTGCATCTGGGAACACAAGTTAGGCTATCTAGATGCTGGACTGGACTGAACTCTATATATGGAACAAAAATTCTGGGCAGTGGCCTTAACTTTGGCCCTGCTGAAGACAAGGTTGGACTTCTTCCATGGCAGGACAGACTGCAATGGGACCTTGAAGGACTCCCTTAATCTTACAACATCCATAAAGCTTTCCATGAAACATCATCCCCCTGTGGAGGCCTCAGGAACTTCTTTTCCTCCTGGCACCCCAAGAACTCCACTTACACTGATAAAAATACTATAGCATGCCCCTCTGAAATTGTCTACTGCCTTTTGAAAGTAACCTAGCCATTGTTTTTTCTGGTATGGCTTTCCTTAATCAGAAAGGATTTCTACTACTTGAATTATCCAGTAAGAGTACAAACCACCCTCTCACTACCACTGAACTTGATAAACGTCTTTAGCATAAATTTATCACATATTATTGCAATTATATATTTGTACTTACCATATTTTAGACTAAGAATTCCATGACTACAGGAACTATATTTTAGCCCTTTCTGGTTTTCAGACATAGCTCAAAAACTAGTTAAAAAATATATATATATATATATATATATATGAAAACAGCAAGTGTGCTTAATCATCTTGAATAAGGAAGTAAGGATAGCCCTGACCAGTTTGGCTCAGCAGTTACAGTGTCGGCCAATGGACCAAAGAATCACAAGTTCTATTTCCAGTCAAGAGCATGTGCCAGGGTTTCAGGTTCCATCCCTGGCCCTGGTCAGGGTCATGTGGGAGTCAGCTGATTGATGTGTCTCTCTCACATCGGTGTTTCTCTCTCTCTCCCTCCCTCCCTTCCACTTTATGAAAACCATGGAAAAATATCCTCAGATGAGGATTAAAAGAAAGACAAAACAGAACAAAACAAAAAGTAATGATGCGTTGGTGTGGGGGGATCAAATAAAATAGCTTCAAGCCCTTCAAAGGAATATAGACAAGCTAGAATTCCAACTGCATTTAAACATCTAGTGATATCTGATAATGTAATATATGTATTTAGATAATTTAGGACAAACTGAGACCAGTGTCCCTCCTTGGATTTTTTCTTCCAGCATGTCACAAACTTCTAGATTCTCTGCAGAGAGAATCTTTCTGAACCTACCATTGACAAAATATTTGGAAACATTTGGCCACTCTTAAGCTTAAGTCATCACTGACTCTAAGAGTCATGTTATGTCTGAAAACAGTGTTTGAAAAAACAAAGTAACTAAAGATCCCTAAGGACTCTCTATTTGTAGAACAGAGTCTTCACGAGAGACTGCAGCTTTAGCATATATGTATGCTGCATCCGTGTCCATGTCCTTCAGAGATTTGTGTGTCCTGTGGAATATCATGTAACATTTTATTTTATAAGTATGTGAACATTTTTCTAGAGTGGTCATATTTTCATGAGAGTATCAAAGAGGCTGATAAGGAAAAGTGTAAGAAGAACCACTGCTTGTGAGCTGTCATAATGGAGATTAGCATTTGAATTCTAAAGTCAGGATGTAAGGCAAAATTACCTTTAAACATTCCTGAAAACTCTATGAAGATAGGATGCCTCTATCAATTAGTCAATGGAAATTATATATATAATTTCAGATTTGGAAAAGATTGGTATCTTTTTGGTAGAGCATCAGATCAACTCAAAGTCTTTTATTTAAGACCATGTTACTGTGAAGGAAGGAGGTTTTTCTTTAAAAAATCACATCCAGCCCTGGCCAGTTTGGCTCAGAGGTTAAAGCGTCGGCCTGCAATCCAGAGAGACCGGGGTTCAGTTCCCGCTAAGGGCACATACTCAGTTGCAGTTTGTCCCTGGCCCTGGTTGGATCGTGCAGGAGGCAGCCACTCACTGTGTCCCTTTCACGTCGATCTTTCTCTCTCTTTTCCTCCCACTCTATCTGAACAAAATAATGGAAAAAAATGTCCTCTGGTGAGGATAAAAAAAATAAATTAAATTAAAAAATCACATCCAGGGTGGCTAGTGTGGCTCAGTGGACTGAGTGTTGTCCCATGGAATGAGAGGTCCTGGTTCGCGTCTCAGTCCGGGAACATGCCCGGGTTGTGGGCTCAATCTTTAGTAGGGGGCATGCAAGAGGCATCGATGTATCTCTCTCACGTCGATGTTTTCATCTCTCTCTTCCTTCCTCTCTCTCTAAAAAAAGTCAATAAACACATTTTAAAAATCACATCTAGTCTTGGTTGGCTTGGCTCAGAAGTTAGAGCTTTGGCTGGTGGAATGAAGACCTGTGGGTTTGATTCCCAGTCAAGGGCACATACCTCAGTTGAGGGTTCAATCCCCAGCCCCAGGTGGTGTTGTGTGGGAGGTAACCAATCGATGTGTCTCTCTCACATTGATGTTTCTCTCTTCCTCCCTCCCAACTTCCCTCCCACTCTATCTAAAAATCAATGGAAAAATATCCTCAGGTGAGAATTTAAAAAAAAAATCACATCCAGGCTGGGGAGAATACAAAGAGAGTAAAAAGTGGGTCAAATATATGTTTATGGAAGTAGTCTAGACTTCAGGTGGTGAACACACAATAGAGTATACAAATATTGTATTATAAAGTTGTACACCTGAAGTTTACGTAATATTATTAACCAATGTTATATCAATAAATTTAATTTTAAAAATTTATAGGGGAAAAACATTGCATTCATCATGGAATCATGCCTACATTATAAGAGATACGATGTCTCCTGTCTCACCCTTCTTCCAAGGCATATACTCAGTGAATGACAGACATAATTATTATAAAATTCTGTCTCTCACTGTCACTTTCCTATTTTAAGAAGTTAAGAAACTACAGGTGTAGTGTGCATTGCAGGCAAGTTGGTGAAAGTTGGCAAGGTCAGAAAGAGATCTTACCTTTTCATAGCCCAGCAGATACAGCCTGTTAGGGACATTTTCTCAATTTATAAATCAACCATTCTCAAGTAAGAAGACTCCACAGTACCAACACACGTAATTCTTTCTAAATTCATTAGTTAACTGGCTTTATCCAAAGGAAAAATAAACTTCTCGAAATCTTATCTTTTTTGTGACAGCATGGATGGACCTGGAGAGTATTATGCCAAGTGAAATAAGCCAGTCGGAGAAAGACAGGTACCATATGATTTCACTTATATGTGGAATTGTTATCAGAAAGGTGAGGGCCTCGTGTCTCCCTGTTGCTCATGGGGCTGGGGTTCTTGGGGTACCACTGGAATAAGACACTCTGGAGGCCCCCATGGGAGGATGAGGTATAGTCGAAAGCTTTCTTTTTGTGGAATTACGCCCCTGGATTTCCAAAGTCTCATCTCCCTTTGTCCAGTCATAGAAGAAGTAAGTGTAGCTGGGGCTTCAGTAGAGCTAAATTCAGAGCCAGTGTCCACAGTTTCCTTTCCATGTTGGAGGCAGGTCCAGTCCAGCACCAGGCTAGCTTAGCGTGTGTTTCCCACTTCAGTCCATCAGTCCATTGTGTGTGGGGTCCACATGGCCATGGACCACATGGACACATGCAGAGAAGCAGGAGAAAACGAGGCCCACAAGCCCAGAGTCAAGTGCAACACGAGCAACAAGAGAGCCAAGACAGGGACTTCTTTGGTTTAGGGGATTATGTATTCCCAAAGTTTTGCACACTTGCAGTGGTCACCCCCATTCTGGCCAACCATCTCTGTCCTCAGGTTTGATTGACAGGCAGGTACCTTCCCTGGTCCCCCAACTTTACAGGGCATGCATCTATTTTACCTTTGTCTATTCCCCATTCCCCCAGTGTTTCGCAGGAAATAGGCCAGTGTTCCCTGGGGAGTGTGAAATTTCAGCTTCCTGGTGAAGCTGCCCAAATGACTTGCCTATAATGTCTAGCCTTGCCTTTGCTCCTTTGCTATTACTAATCACTAGCTAATTACAATGGTATCAGAATCTAATGAACAAAATAAACTAAGAAACAAAATAGAAACAGATTCATAGATACAGAGAAAAGACTGTCAACTATCACACATGGCAGGGAAATCCTTGCTAGGTAACTCAGAAATGATGGTATACAGGGGCATTTAGATAAGAGGCACCTGCCTGTAGCCCTCTTGTTTACCATACTTTATTCAAATTAGGCTAAGCCAGCGTCCTAAGGTCTCCTCCCTGAAGCAGGTTTCTGAGTCTTGAATCTCTTGGGCATGAGAAGCAAGGAGGGTCAGAAATTCTGAGTCTTTTGTTTCTTAATCAACAGCTTAGGATCAATATCTCAAAAAGCAGCTTCAGGGTGGCAGAATTTTGGTTTCTTCTTAAATATCACAGATGCCTCTTTAAAAAATAATCCATGACCTTTGTGCCAAGATTCAGAGGAACTTTACAGTTCTCTTAAATTTTCTGAGGGCAGGGATTGCAAATGTTTCCCAGGATACAATTCCCTGTAGTCACCAATTTAATGCCCTGCGCAAACCAAGTAAAAGTCACTCATTCAATCTTCTTGCCTATGAATAAATAAGAATCTACACTTTGGAATAGCTATGACAAGTAGGGGGAGGATAATTTAAATTTTTCTTCTGTTTGATATGCTTTTGAGCTAGAAATCTATTACCTGTTCCTAAATATACCTTTCTTGGAAATTCACAGAGCAGTAAATTTTCCACAGAAATTGTTGAAAACTCCTGAGCATGGTATTCAAGAGTTTTGACAATTTGAATCTTACCAACTTCTTCGGATTTGACCCAAAAGTCTTACGAGTGCCCCATAGGCAATTGGGACTATATTACTTGCTCATTTGAGATTTATGTGCACTCAGCAAATGCATGGTCATTACTTATGTTTTTCCCTCTGCTTAGAATACCCTTTTTCCTTACTGCATTTAATAATCCTATTCACCATTCAGGGCCCAAGAGAAATATTTTTTCTTTCATAACATTTTTCACGATTGTTTAATGTGAAGTTGATCTTTCCGGATCACATTTTGCCATATGTTATTCTCGTTTCCATGTGTGTTCCACTTTCCCTCTACATTGCAAGCTCCCTAAATAGGTATAATGTATTACTAATGTTTATACTTTTTTTCAAATATTCCTATATAGAGAGGTACCAAGCAATTATTTGCTGGGTTCATTTATTACAGGAAGACCACAAAATGCAGTATTTTGTCATCAAAGATATGTAGGGTAGAAGACACTAAAGTCATTTACTATTTGTGTGACCTTAGAGACAAATAACTCTGAATCTCTACTTTCTTGCTTGTGAAATAGATATAATGTCACTTATATTTCCAGATGATTATAAGAATCAATTATATATATATATATATATATATATATATATAAAATGTCTGCTGTGTGTCTGACATGTACTTGTGCACAATACATATTAGATATTTTTGAAGAATAAATAATGTGAAACTATAGTTATGGCTGCTATAATAAATGATTCTTTAGCTATAGGTAGAAATGATGCAAACAGGTTGAATAGAAAGTATGTGTTTCTGCAATTACTGCTGTTCAGTTTTGGGGAAAGCAAACCTGAGATCTCAGAGAACTACCCCAGGGCTTTGAATTTTACAAGGTTTAAATTTGGAGGCATTTGACACACTCTTATAGGATTTTTGTTATTTAAAACAAAAACTAGAAAACAATTAAAATGAAGTTGAAACATTAAAAGGCTACTCTCTGATAAGCATCATTGATTTCACTGTGTCTGCATTCAGAATAAACACTGAGAAATGTTGGTATGGCAGAACATCAAAGGAACCCAAAGGGTAAGGAGGGGTCAAGAATGATGGGGACACATTCACGCAGAACAAAGCCCAATCTAAAACAATTAAGCATCAAATTAAATAATAATTATTAGGGAAAAAGGGAGGAGATGCATGGTTTCAAGCACTCATTCTTTTATAAAGGCTTTATAAAAATACTCTAATAATTAATTATAACATGAAGACGTAGACTGACTATATGATGTGGAAATTCAGAAAACAAACTATATAGTTCAAGGAGGATATTTCCAGCAGGAAGTGAGATAAGGTAATTTTTCTGTCTAGATTGACAGAGGAGTTAAAAAGGCACTCCAGGCTAATGTAAGAGTTTAAGCAAAAGCTAGAAGTGAAAAGTTATTCAGCCAACCTACATTTATTAGGCACCTCACAATGTGCTATTAAATAAAAACAATCTGGACTTCAGGAAATCGTTTATTCAAAAATATGTTGCAATAAGAATGCTTTAACCATTAAATCTTTAAGCACCTTAGAATGAAGGCAGAAAAGGATTTTTTTTAAATAGAAAGAAGTGGGAAGGGGAACTGGGGTGGGCAGATGGTGCGATCAATCAAGTAGTTAGGAAATATTTTCTTACCAGCACCTGAGTCTCAGAAGGACTTGTTAAGGCTTAGAAGAGGTGGTATATGGTGTTCCATATTCCCATACTTACTTAAGCTCCCAGTCCTAATTTAAGGTCAAGGAGGAACAACCTTCAAGGGCCTGGGAGAAGGAGAGAAGTCTGACAATAACTTGGTCAGATGCAGTTAGCAGTCCTTGTGTCCAGATTGTAAGTGCAAACTAACCATTCAGCTAATCATTTATGAGAATGGAAATTTGGAGGGTTTGTGTCTGACTCTGTCACAGATAAAGAAGGGGGTCATTTGTGGGTTTATATAGGGCATATGAGAAGAATGGCTCTTTGCAGTAGGCCTTTCCCAGAACATAAAATTGGGGGGCGTGGAGTGGACGGTGACTTCCTAACTACTGATTATTTCCAGCAGCACAGGGCTCAGGTGCAGTTCAGTATTGTCAGTATAAAATGCTCTGCTACACAAACATGGTAGTAGACAACATTCATGCAAAGATTTCAGTTTCGCCATGAGACACATACAAAAATAATATACTATTAATACAACATAAAGCTTTGAAGAGAGTTGAAGAGAGAAAACCTTGACAGGAAGAGGAGGTATGAGGAGACTAGTTTCACGTATATGGAGGTTTTATGTTGTGAAGTCAAAAGTGGTAAGACTGTGTAGAGTATGATGGTTTTTGAAGGTCTTGGCTATTAGGAAGAATTTAATATATGATTACTCAGGAGATTTATTTTAATTTCAGTTTCTATTAATTTATACAAATGAAAATAAACAAAACCACATTTAAATATTTTCACAAAACTCTTTTTAGTTGATAATTAACCAAATATAAGACATGTAAGAGGGAAGAGAGGAAACCAAACAAAAAAATACTGAAGGAAAATAAAGATAGTTTCAAGCCAGGGGAAAGACAGCTTTGATCTTGACATCAATAAAGAAACCACTGATTCTTTGAACTATATATTGATCCAAATAAAACTTTTTTTTTAATCCTCACCTGCAGACATTTTTCCGTTGCTTTCTAGATAGAGTGGAAGGGAGAGAGAGAGAAAAACATCAGTGTGAGAGGCACATTGATTGGTTGCCTCCCACACGACCCCCACTGGGGTCTGGGATCAAACCTGTAACCCAGGTCATGCCCTTGACTGGAAATCTAACCACTGAGCGAAACAGGCTAGGGCATGATCCAAATAAAACTTGAAGTCTAATTAGAAATCAGTGCATTAGCCCAGCGGTGTGGCTCAATGGACTGAGCATCGTCCCATGGACTGAGAGGTCCTAGTTCAATTATCAGTCAGGGCATATGCCCAGGATGTGGGCTCCATCCCCAGTAGGGGACGTACAGGAGGCAGACAATCGATGTTTCTCTCTTACATTGATGTTTCTCTCTCTCTCCTTTCCTCTCTCTCTAAAAAATCAATTAAAAAAAAAAAAGAAAGAAAGAAAGCAATGCATTTAATGAATTGGAGAGACAAATTTTTTTAAAAATCAGTTACTATAGTGCAATAAATATTCAGATCATGAGGGCTGGAACAGGACAGCCAGACTGGGTAGCTGCAAATAGAACTGCTCAAGTATTCAGAGATGGAAGAGAGAAGTGCTTCGATTTAGTTATTGTCTTAAGATGGTTCCAAAACTCTCATCTTTAGTGAAATTGGACACATTTGTTGTCAAACAGTGTTGAGGCCAGTGGAAAAGCTGAAAAAAAAATTTTTTTTTGAAGGCCTTGGAGAACTACCACGGGATAAGGCGGTAGATACACGCAGGGCCCACCTCTGAGAACCGACGTGCAGATTGCTGCCCCAGCGTGCGGAACTATGTAACAGATCATTTGCAGATATGACCATGGTCATTCTTCTCTTTATATACATGCTCATTTGCAATATGACTTTCAAGCTTTTTTCCTTCAAGAAGTAAAGTGTATTTCTCTGCCTCTTGAATCTGGCCTATAGTTGTGACTTGTTTTGTGACCCATACAATTGGCAGACATAATGCCATCCAAATTCCAAGCCTAAGCCCCCCAAATATTCCTTTACTTCTGCTAATTCTCTTAGAACCCGGTTTGCCTGGAATATGAATGAACCTCGGCTAGATTGCTGCATGAAGAGA
The DNA here is from genome assembly GCF_014108415.1 of Molossus molossus. Taxonomy (NCBI): domain Eukaryota; kingdom Metazoa; phylum Chordata; class Mammalia; order Chiroptera; family Molossidae; genus Molossus; species Molossus molossus. Next base: position 65,833,880 of record NW_023425348.1, read on the forward strand.
GACATATGGGCCATTTGCCTTCACTGACAGACTGACAGCCCAGAAACAGAGCCTTTTAGTTCACCAGGAAGTGATCACAGAAACAAGAGTAAACCCAGCCAAGAGGAGAACTGCCCAGCTGAGCTCAAACCAAATTGCTGTCACTCAGAATCATACACTAAATGAAATGAAATGGGAAAATCCCTAAAAATAATGTCTGACTAATATTGACACAGCAACAATTAAGATATCTGAATGGTTACATATCAAAGCATTGAATCTATAAATAAATACCTTCCCACAAAGGGAAGTTTAGACTAGAAGATTTTACAAGCTAATTCCATTCATTCAGAGAAGAAATATTACCAAACTTACACCAATTTTTTCAAGTAATAGGAAAAGAGGGAATACTTCCCAATTTGTCTCATGGGCCAGGCATAATCTAGAGGGCGAGCTTTACAAGGATATAGTGAGAAGGAACCTCTAGAAATAAATTTATCCTGTGAGAATAAATGTAAAATTCTAAACAAAATATTAGCAAACTGCATCTAACAGAATTATATATAATAAACAGAAGGAATGATTTCAGTAATAAAAGATTGATGTAACATAATCATTAATCACACATGTGAAATGAATCAATGTAATTTAGCCCATAAATAGTATAAAAGAAAAAATGTATGTAATCATCTCAACAAATGCATTTATGAGACAAAGCTTGGTTGTGATACTGCTTCATTACAAATTACTCTAGAACCCTAATGCTGACAATAACAAATGTTATTTCTCAAGCTCAGGTTAAAGAGTCATTGGAGTGTTTCTGCTTCAGAGTATGTATCACATTGAGGTTTGTCCTACATATTTTCTTTCTGACACAGGCCTGAAGCTACAATAGTTATTTGGGGGAATTTCTTTACATAGCCATTAGCAGGAGGACGAAAGTCTAAGAGAAAGGAAACAAACTATATTTAAAGTCTTTAATGTGTCCTGTCCACTAACATTCTGTTGGAGAGTCACATGACCAAGTGAATAGTGTGAGGACTTCTCTTCTGCCTATCTGCAACATGACAAATGGTATAAATACCACCTATGAATCAATAATAAACAATAGGCAAACCAAGAAAAACAGCAAGAGATATAAACAGCTGTTTATAAAAATAATGTGTAAATATTGATACCATTAAAATAATCTGGTTACAATTTAACAGGAAAGGAATAAAGGGAAGACTAGATAATTTAGGCATGCCATTTATACGGCTTTGTCAGAAAGCTGTAGTTTACACTTTCCATATACCAAGGTATATGCCCTTAGTGGGAACCAAACCCAGGTCTCTCTGGACTGAGGGCCGATGCTTTAACCGCTGAACCAAACCGGCCAGGGCAGCACTTCTATTCTTAGATATATAACCAGGATACATGTATTTATATGTTAAATACAAGTGTAAATTTGTATGAAAGCTGTAGCTCCCCACAGACCACTATGGGAAGGGTCTGGATGATATGGAGGGATGCTTACCTGTCAGTTACAGCTGGGAACAAGTCAGTGGCCAGAACAGGTGTGGCTACTGCCCGGGCATGGAACCTGACTATTTAAACTTCCGAACAAAGGAAGTTCCCTGTCTTGGTTCTCTCTCTCGCTGCCTGTGCTGGACTCCTGGCTTCCTGGCTCCGATGCCCTGCATTTTTGCCCACATGGCTCTTGACCATGTGGAACCCATACAGTGGACTGATGGACTGAATCTAGCCTGATCCTGCACCGGACCTGGCTGCAACATGGAAAGGAAACTCTGGACACTGGCCCTGCTTCTAGCTTTGCTAAACCCACAGCTTCCCCCTCTACAGGCCTGGGTTAAGGGAACTGGGGCTTTGCAACCCAAGGGATATAATTTCACATGAATAAAAACCATTGATTCTCCTGTGCGAGTCTTAGAAAATTCCTTTTCTGAAGATGTCAAGAGCCCCACTCCCATGAGTCTTAGGGAAATCTGGCCCATTGATTTCTCCTGTAACAGTATCATATTTTTTAAAGTGTTTACTTTATGAGTCACCAGTAAAATGTAAATTACAGCTAAAATGAGATATATTACACTTCTACTAGGATGACTAAAATGTTTTTAAAAATGTAATACCAGTATTGATAAGCATAGGAAAGAACTGGAATTCTCCACCTCTCCTGCTCTACAACTGGATTGGCAAATTCTTTAGCAGTACAGTTATTTATTCAAGTTTAACAAAAGCATGCCCTATAATGGAGTACTTTCATTCTTGTTTTTTTATGTGTTTTTTTTTATCCTAACCCGAGGACATTTTTTTGCATTTATCTTCAGATAGAACGGGAGGGAGGGAGGGAGGAAGAGAGAGAGAAACATCGACGTGAGAGAGACACATGGACTGGTTGCCACCCGCACAACCCCAACTGGGGCCAGGGACAAACCACAACCAAGGTATATGCCCTTAGCGGGAACCAAAACCAGGTCTCTCTGGACTGCGGGCCAATGCTTTAACCGCTGAGCCAAACCGGCCAGGGCAGCACTTCTATTCTTAGATATATAACCAGGATACATGTATTTATATGTTAAATACAAGGCATATAAAAATCATGGCTGTCGCCCTGGCCGGTTTGGCTCAGCGGTTAGAGCGTCGGCCTGCGGTCCAGAGAGACCCGGGTTCAGTTCCCGCTAAGGGCACATACTTTGGTTGCAGTTTGTCCCCGGCCCTGGTTGTTCGTGCGGGTGGCAGCCACTCGACGTGTCTCTTTCACGTCGATGTTTCTCTCTCTGTCTCTCTTCCTCTCTCTCCCTTCCACTCTATCTGTACAAAAATGGAAAAATATCCTCGGATGAGAATTAAAAAAAAAAAAAAAAATCATGGCTGTCAACACTAGCTGCACTGCAGTATAATTATTCACTTCTATGTTAAGCAGCAATAATAATTAACAAGCTGTTTCTCTACACGGTGTGGAAGAGTTTCACAAACATCATGTTGCATGAAACAAATCAAACACAAAAGAAGACATATTTAGTGATTCTCTTTGTATAATTTCAAACATAGGCAAATGATTATAAAGCAATATTAGTCAAAATATTGGTTACATTTGGGGAGAAAAGTAAAGGTAATAAATGGATAAGGTAAAAGAAAAGCTTCTAAAGTGACTTTTCTATTTGTAAAAGAAAAAAATTAATATATTTAGTTTGTGGTAGCTCATGAAGAATGTCCTTGGGATTGTGCTTTTTTCTGCATGAGTGTTATAGCCAAATAAAATTTGTATGTAAAAAATGGCCTGAGGAAAAATGATATCACCAGAAAACTGCAGCAAACATTTGTATATGTTTTACTCAGTGATGAAAAACAATTAATTTGTCTCTCTTAAAGCCATAGACCAGATTGTTATGGAGGTCTTAGCCAGTAAAATCAACCAAGGGAAAAGAGAAAGAAAGAGAAGCTGTAAGTATTAGAAAAAAAGATGGTTGGTATTATTCAAAGAAAATAGCACTTCCTACTTTAAAAAGTAAAACAAATAAACTGAATAACTGTAGCAACTAATAAGATAAGATAGCTGGAATCAAGATCAACGTAGAGAGTCAATAGCTTTAAAAGAAACTAGCAATATCCATGTAGACAATTGAATGGAAAAATCCATCCACGGCAACAGCAATACATGTAACAAGAAATAAGAACTCTGTGAAGTAACTGTAGACTATCACTAAATGCTATAAAAGCAGTAGACCAATATCTGAGACACTCCGTGTTTGAGATTAGAAGATGCCCTAGTGTTGTCTGTTTTCCTAGATTATAATAGGAATGCAGTTTCAATTAAATTCCCTGTAGGAGTTGCTATGAAATTGACAAGCTGATTCTAAAATTTGACGAGGAGAAACAAATAGAGATGTACAATAAAACTACAAATAAAAACAAGAGGGGGCAAATCAAGGAAATATAAAAATGTAGCACACAGTTGTAATAATTAAACCACGTTACGGCACTGCAACAGGCGACTTCATCAACAACAGGTCAGAGGAGAGGATTCGAAACATATCATAAACATGAATTTGCACATCAGAAAAGGGTCATTTCAAAATGGAGTGGAGAAAGAATGTCCCCAGTGGTGCTAGGACAACTGGTTGATCTTAATCTAAATCATAATTCTACCTTTTACTAAGTAAATAAAATCTATTTCAGAATTAATTTGGTAGCTCAGAAGCAATTAACGATTAATATATTTTCATAAACATACAGAAACTTTTTTTTTTTATCCTCACCCGAGGACATTTTTTCATTTTTTGTTCAGATAGAGTGGGAGGAAGAGAGAGAGAGAAACATCGACATGAAAGGGACACATCGAGTGGTTGCCACCCACATGACCCAACCAGGGCCGGGGACAAACTGCATCTGAGGTACATGCCCTTAGTGGGATCCGAACCTGGGTCTCTCTGGACTGCAGGCCGACCCTCTAACCGCTGAGCCAAACTGGACAGGGCAACATACAGAAACTTTTAAAGAACAGTATTGGAGTCCAGCTGGTGTGGCTCAGTGGTTGAGCATTGACCCAAGCACCAAGAGGTTGCTGGTTCAATTCCTGGTCATGCCTGGGTTGTGGGCCAGATCCCCAATTGGGGAGCATGCAAGAGGTGGCCAATCAATGTTCTATCTCATCGATGTTTCTATCTCTCTCTCTCTCTTTCTCTCTCTCTCTCTCTCTCTCTCTCTCTCTCACTCACTTCCTCACTCTCTGAAATAAAGGAAAAAAAAATTTAAAAATAAAGAACAGTATTGGAGTAGAGAAGATCTGCTTATGCAAGAGCCATCCAAATGCCATGAAGAAAAATATTTATCTACCTATATATATTTGAAAGAAATTGAGGTCTGGCAGATTTAAGTGTCAATAACAGATTTGGAAAATATCTTCTATAAAATGACAGTGAACTAAAAACCATGCTGGGCAGGAGCTTCTATGCATCAATACATTAAATAACTGTTAGGGGCTGAATTGTATCCTCCCCAAAATTCTTACATTATAGTCCTAATCCTAGGTACCTGAGATGTAACATTGTTTGGAGATGGGTGTTTATAGAAGTCGTCAAGTTAAAATGAGGTTGTTAGAATGGCTTCTAAACCAATAAGACTAGTCCTTACAAAAAGGGAAAATTAACCTGGCTGATGTGACTAAGTGGTTGAGCATCGACCATGCACCAAGAGGTCACTGGTTTGATTCCTGATCAGGGCACATGTCCAGGTTGTGGGCCAAATCCCCTGTGGGGGCATGCAGGAGGTGGCAGATAGATGTTCTCTCTCATCAATGTTTCCCTCTCTCTCCTCTCCCTTCCTCTCTCTCTAATATCAACAAAGAAAAACATTTTATTTTACAAAAAGGGAAAATTAGGCACAGAGCCACACACAGAAGACACTGTGAAGAGACATAGGGGAAGTCAGACATCTGTAAGCCAAGGAGAGAGGCCTGCATTAGATCATTCCTCCAGAGGCCTTTTAAGGAATCAATTTTACCAACAACTTGATTTTGGATTTCTAGCCTCTAGAATTGTGAGACAGAAAATGTTCTGTTGTTTGAGCCACCCATTCTGTGGTTACCTGGTTACAGAAACCTCAGGAGTGTAGTACAATAACTAACTCAAATATAAATGGGTAAAAGGCATACGTAGATAATTTATCAAGGAAGAAATACAGGTAGTGATAAAGTTATGAAAATATGTATAATCAATTTTTCTGATGCAGTGATTGAAAATTATATCAGAAAAAAGATATTTTCTACTTATGTCATTAAGGAATGTTAAATAAGAGAGAGACACATTCTAGCTCAGGTGAATGTGTTGAGAAGAATATAAATATATACTTAGAAGTACAGACTAAAAAGCCAATTTACTAGCACCTATCAAAATTAACATGTTAACTTTGGAGTAAAATATTTCCACTTTTAGGAAAACAAGTCACAGAAATTTTTAGAAAAATATATTTATGCCCCCATATATGGACTTGATTACTTTTTAAAAGAGAAAGAAAAATTGAAAACACCCCAAATGTTGTGGTAAAATATATTAAAACACATGTGTAATGGATTTTAATATGTATAGACCTGGAAAGAGCTCCAAGCAATATAAGACAATTGTACAACATAATGAAGGGATCATATTTATAGTGTGTTATGGGAAAATATAAAATGCATTGGAATATAAATATGCACTCACTTGTAAATGCAAGAAAGTCTGATAAAATGCTAACCAGTGTTTCACATTGGTTATAAAAGCTTTTGCCTTTTATAAGGACCTTGAATGATTAAGTCTAGAGTGGTGCTATTAATACTTCTGGCTATATTTTCTTGATAAATTATATCCTCTTCATGGTTCTCAGTGCATTTAGCAGAAAATAGAGGCATTTAAATTGGTTCTCTTTTTCTCATGAAGTCATTTGAAGGCCAAATGTGATAATGGAATTAAAAGATGATTATAAATAAGCCCTGGCTGGTTTGGCTCAGCAGTTAGGGCGTCGGACTGCGGTCCGGAGAGACCCGGGATCGGTTCCCGCTAAGGGCACGTACCTCGGTTGCAGTTTGTCTCCAGCCCTAGTTGGGTTGTGCGGGAGGCGGCCACTCGATGTGTCCCTTTCACATGGATGTTTCTCTCTCTCTCTCTCTCTCTCTTCCTCTCTCTCCTTCTTCCTCTCTCTCCCCTCCACTCTGTCTGACCAAAAAATGGAAAAATGTCCTCGGGTGAGGATAAAAAAAAATGATAATAAATAATAAAAAAGGTAATGCTATTCACAATTTTATTAAATGTAAACTAATAAATGTCAAATAAATCCACTCAGTAAACATTATATACCAGTGAAGGAAGAAGCGTACCCAATAACATAAATTCTGTGGTGGGTACAGTGAACATTTAATTGCAATAAACTCCTAACCAACTCAGTATATTCTTACAGCATAATGGCAAAGACATTGGCAAGGAAGACTAACTGATATATCACTTCCTTAACAGAAAACTGTTCTTGAAAGTTACTATCCCTGTGACTCAGTTTCTACAGCTGTATAGTGGCCTTAATATAGTGCTTATCTCATAGAGTTGTTCTGAAGATTAGATAAGTAAATATATATAACATCATCTTGTATGTAATACATGGTCAATGCATGATATCTAACATTGTGATTTATTATGATCACTTAAGATAATTTTGGAGACGGGTATATTGTCACATTCAGGAGAAACAAGTTGAGACACAAAGTAAAGTTGTATGATCAGAATTAAATGAAAATGAGCCTTATCATTCATTCATTATTTAACTTTGCCAGTGAGATTAAAGAAAACCTGGGGCATTAATAACCATCTGATTACTGGCTGATTACTGTTCATTAGTGAAAATCTCAGGACCAGGAACAAATATTAAAGTTCTTAGCAGTGGGTCATTCTAATTTCCTTCAAACAAGAAGAATGTGAAGAGTGCTTGAGACTTCTATTTAAAAAATGAGCCAAAGCAAGGACTTGTAATAGAAACCTGTTGTAGATGGCACACCTCTATCATCACTAAGGCCAATGGAATATCCAATTCCTTTAGAATTCTGCAGAAAGAGTACAAATTCATCAGAGTTATCAGTAAAATAAATTTTATATATTTCAAAAATGAATTACCCACGAGGGGTTCAAAGCTTTACGTACGTTGCTCCATTTAACACATAACAATCTGAGTGAGGTCAGTGTTTTCTACTGATTAAAAAACTAAAAATGAGCCATTTTCCTCCAAGTTTTGAATTTAAATTTGTCAACCCAACTTACATTAAAAAACCATTGATTCTATGACTTCTCTCTCAGTGAAGGGCTGTGTCCGACAATTGTCTATGCCAGGAACATGTCATCCTTAATAACAGAAGCCCTCCCACTCTTTCTCCATAACCAACACAGACAAAATACTTTTAAATTGTATATTATTGATTCAATTTTGCATGTTTTGCTGAAATCAATCCAAGCTTCCCTGTCTCCACTGTTTCTAATCTAATTTAGGCAGCCTCGATCTTTTCCCTGGGTTGTTGCCGGCCTAACTAACTCCTTTCTCCAGGTTTTCCCTTCCTCCAGTTCACTCTAGTTTTTAACCAGGGAAAAATCGCCAAATATAAATCAGACAATGTTACTCCCTGTAAAACCCTTCAATTACTTCCCCTTGTTTTCAAAACAATGCACCAACTCCAAACCATTACTTATGTTTTGCATAATTTTGCTTATGTTTTTCACATTCTCATTTCAAAGGTAAACCTCTCACTGCCTAATTAGGACTCCAGGCATCTGACACTTAGGCACTTTATTCTTCATTCAGCAAGCTTGTTTTCATTAGAATTTACACGTGCTTTCCCCTTAATATAGCTGCTTTCTACTTATCTACTTATCGTTCAAGGAGCAGCTGGTGTATTTTATATTATTTTCTGTAGGAAGTTTTCCCTGGACTGCCAATCCCCTATGTGCTCCAATTAACCATTTTAACCTTCTGCAATCAGTTACAGTTCTAAGCTGCACTGGTAATTATGTTTCCTTGTCCACATTCCCCTGTCACACACACACACACACACACACACACACACACACACACAAACCCCTCGCTCATTCACTTCTTAAATAGAATTTTAGGGTAGTAACTTACTTCTTTTTTAATGAGAACTCACTTTTTTAAAAAATGAGAATTAACAATACCTGTCTTATTGCAAAGATCACATGAGAAAAATGAAAGAATTGTGTTTGTATATATGTATGCTACTGATATAAACAAGTCTTTTTTTTTTTTTTTTTATCCTCACCCAAGGATATTTTTCCATTTTTTGTACAGATAGAGTGGGAGGGAGAGAGAGGAAGGGAGAGAGAGAGAGAAACATCGATGTGAAGGGACCCATCGAGTGGCTGCCACCCACACGACCAACCAGGGCCGGGGACAAACTGCAACCGAAGTACATGCCCTTAGCGGGAACCGAACCCGGGTCTCTCCGGACCGCAGGCAGACGCTCTAACCGCTGAGCCAAACTGGCCAGGGCTAAACAAGTCTTTTTTTTACTGGTAATTGTAAAGAAGTCTCAAAGTTCACTGTTGTTACTAATTTTCATAGACACTTTGTTGTTGTTGTTTTCAATATCTCTTTAATAGCAATTAAGACTCTTAGACATGTTTGGAAAAGGTGCCTGTTCAATGGGCTTTCTGTCCTACAAACCAGGGATGAAGCAAGGCCCTTACATTCTGTTCTACTCCCAAATTTGCCCCACCCCCATGTCAAAACCTGTCTATGGCTTGGAGAGACACTGGTACAAATCATAGCTCTTGCTGTAAAACTTGAAGGATCTTTGAAGAAGTGTGTTGGTATGGAAATATGTGTTTCCTGAGAGAAACCTGATAAAATATGTTGTACATGTAGAAGTTGCACAGGATTGTTCTAGAACCTCTTGTAGCCGGGATAGTCCTCAATGCAAAATGAAATCCTTGTTATAAGACTGTTTGGTTTTTCAATTTTTCCCTTCTTGATGAAAGAATACAAACAAAACATCCTGATAATAAAGGTTTCAGTTACTCTAGATTGTTCTTTAAACGGAAGGGTTTGTGATTATGACCAACGGGGAAGCCTTGAGGGGCTCTCACGCCCTCTCTTTCCGTGTTAGACAGGACTACGAGGAGCTACAAAAGCAGCTGAAACAAGTCTTTCAGGAGCGAAGCACCATCCTCCGTCAGCTCACAAAGACATCAAGAGAACTTGATGGAATTAAAGTCAACCTTCAGGTGAGATGAAAACTAATTTTCCCAGCAGCCAAAGATGAAGAGTCCTTTGATTTGTCTCAGTGGATTAACATGTAAAGACTCCTTCATTTTATTTCTTACCAGTTTTGAATGTTTCTGGGCTGACCATAAAAGTGATTATGTACTATCATATGAGCTTTGAAAGGAAATGGCAATTGCAATGCAGCCTGGGAATCTGTAGTTTGCAAATTTAGGAATGATAAAATTGTGTGCTTCGCAAAGCCATCGATTTCTCATTACTTCTCAGATCAATTTAACCCTTGTGTGTGTGTGTGTGTTTTATATTATGAAATGATGAAAAGTAATTATGATGAAGAGTTCATTTAATATCAGTATGTCTCCTAAAAAAGAATTTAAATTCCACAAAGATTAATTCTGAAGATTCTTTAATAAACCTCATCACTACAGTGGGTAAATGCCTTCGAAAGGTATCATCTCTAAAAATGTATTAACATACAGTGAAATCTCAATAAAAAAAAACAAAAAAAAACAAGACAAAATCTATATATGTTAAGAAAAATTTTCTAAAATGGGTGATAACATATTTTAATATTTAGCTTAACATTGTATTGAGAATTTAATTTTCATAATATATTCATCAGGTATGTCCTGTGAACATGTATTTCTGGTTGCACACATGGAATCATGCTTTGAGAAGATTTATATTTGAATGTCACAGGGGCAGCCAGAGATTAAATGCAAGCACTCTAGCTCCAGAGTCTGTCTGCTAGTTACTGCACTGAAACATGTTTCAGAACCACATGGAGTCACCATTGTCCTTAGCTTTCTAGTCCCATGATGATGACGGTAATGATGATGATGACGGTGTCAGTAGACACTACAGCTTATGGAATATGGTCAAAGTCTTGTGTTTGGTACTCCTTATTCACTATTTATTTAATTTTCACATGACAACTATGCTGAGTTTAACAGAGGTAGAGAATGATTAATAAGCTATCAAGAGCAAAGAAGTAGTCAGGTGGCAGAACTAGTATTTGAACCCAATGCCCAAGCTCGTGTTACAGAAGTTGTTATATCTTGAGAACATAAAACTAACAGCAAAAAAAACCCAAACTACAACAAAAATCCACCCACTACCTAGGATGTAAACTGATTTTCACAGGAATCTGACACCGGAGCTGCACTTTATCATTAGGTAGGTAGTGATTCACTTGTTATTTGAGGCTACAAAGAATAGTCAACATACCTGCATCTCCTCAAGACATGAAACACCTGGCACTTTGAGACTATTTCAAGCATAGGATGAAATGCCTAAGAGTGGTCAATGTTCACAATATTTCCAAGAAACTCAGTCTCTATATACCAGTAGCCTAAGTTAAGATATCTAATTACAATCTAGAAAATTGCTTGATAAAAATGTATAATTTCATAGACTTACATTTTTGAAAGGCTACCTACCAATCTTACCATTAAATGTACTTGCAACTTTTCAGAAGCCTTTTGTTTATTTTGTGTCAAAGTGGTATTTTTTAAAAATCTTATTAAACCCCCTTAACAACCTCTCTACAAAATTACACTCTTTGTAAAAATGGGAAACAAGACTCATGTAGACCACAGGAATTGCCTGAAGTCATACATCTAATAAATGGTGATTTCAAGTTTCAAATTCATAGTGAATAACTATATAGCCCACTGTAGATATTTTTTCCCCCAATGGGACTTCATGAAGACAGGAGCTTTGAAAGTCTTGTTCATCTCTGTGATCATAGCATCTGTATGGGATGGTAATATAGGTTAATCAATAAATATTATGTTGATTAATTAGTAGATCTGTCAACCTTTGGGGTCTTTTAATGAACCAGGAATATTTTTTAAGAACTATATTCTATTTCTTTGAGTATTGCTGTGGAAATAGTATTGAAGTACAACCCAGCTCTTCTGATTTCAATAGCTTTGCTGACACCCACTGCATATCTACCTTTTTTTATTTCTGCATCTCATGTTTTATATTTTTTATCTTAAATTTCTTGTCTGGCCAGTGTGGCTCAGTGGTTGAGTGTCGACCCAGGCACCAAGCAGTTGCCAGTTCAATTCCTGGTCAGGGCACATGCCCAGGTTGTGGGCCAGATCCCCAGTGGGGGACATGCAGGAGGCGGCCAATCGATGTTCTTTCTCACTGATGTTTCTCTCTCTCTTTCCCTCCCACTTCCTCTCTCTCTAAAATCAATAAAGAAAAAAATGAAGTATCAGTCAGGTTTAAAAAAAAATTATTGAAGACAGTCCCCTGCCTTTTAAATCTTGCTTTCCTTCAGAATGTCCAGCGTATAGCAGATGGTCAATAAATTAGTTTATATTAGTTGTTAATTGCTGCTCAGCTACCAAATTAATTTTGGAGTATATTTTATATACTTAGTAAATGGTAGAAATATGATTTAGATAAGATCAACCAGTTGTCCTAGCACCCCTGGGACAATCTTTACCCCGTTCACTTTGAAATGACACTTTTCATCAAATGCTTTTACATATCTCTTATCCCCTTTGAATTTCCCATTAACTAACTACAGTAGGCCCTTCAAAATTCTCATCCCTGTTTTTGTGATCTGCTCAAGGTCATATGACCATGATGCACTTGGAACTTTAAATCTCAGTATGGGTGACTTTTCCCCATAGGTAATTCCTTGGCCTATTTTCTTGGTATTTTAATGTGAATCTCCTCTTCCCAAATGAGCAGGTCTTCTTTAATTGGCTGCTTCCTAATAAGAGCTGTCATCTTAGGGAAGACCTTTCTCATGTGAAGTTCAGCCCACCATATCCCTAGCAGAATGTTTATCTTATGACATGAAAATTGTCTGTTTTTAGCATTAGATTGAAAAATTTGTGAAGACATATACCATGCCTTTATATATGCCTTTGCATGATTCAAGATATATATTTGTTGAATACATATTAAGGAAACAAAGTGCCATTTTAGCTATTGTCATTCCTTACCTGTCCAAGCTTCTTCTCCTACAATGTTATTGCCTCTCAGTTTCAACTTTTGATATCAAGAAAATAGGTTATGCCATTAAATAATGTACTGAGTATAAATAAGAAAGTTCTTAGGGGAGGCTTACTGGGGCAGATGTTCTAATGAGAAAGCTCAGTGAGCTTTTCTGTTTTAATTCATGCAGAATTTGCCAGAGTAAATAAACACTAATGACTGAGGTGGTATTTTTTTTTTCCTAATACTTATCTGTACAGATCAGTTATAATTTTATACGATTCTATTTCTTCTTTGAATTCTAATATTTTATTCATAAATAATAACTAGACAAATCCAAGCAGGTGAATGCTTTTTGGCTGCTTTGATCTTGAATTGTATTATTACGTTGCTTACTCAGGGAGCTCTTTTATGTCTGATTGTATTTCTAGAAAGTCCCTGTGTATTTCTAGAAACTACACCAGAGTTGGTTTAACATGGCTATGGAGGACACAGTAAAACTTTATACAAAGAGAAGAAGATGTATTTTTATATTCACTTACGAAGAGACCTAGATCTCTGCAGAGCACGTTCCCCTCCATTGAACCTCTAAAGATTCAGACTCAGCTCATCCCCTTCACCCACTGTGCAATACGTGCACTACTTGGTGTCATAAACTCCTGTGTGCATCCTTAGGACCATGAAGACATCATGGCCTCGTTTGCACATTCTTGTTCCAGGGCAAAAGTGCAGACACCCCTTGTGCCATAGAGAAAAAAGTAAAGTGGGCCTCAATTTGTCACTTGAATAAGAAGACTTCCTTTTTCCCCTTTTCTTATTAGTCTTTGAAAAATGAAGGGAAATCTGCCAAAACGGATGTTCAGAAGCTTCTGGAAATAGGTCAGAAACAAAGGTAAGACTGTGCTTTCCTTGTATTTCGTCAGTTCTTTTCTTTTTTCCCATGGTGTTGAACTCTATTCAGAAACTTCAGAAAAATCAGTCCATTCTGAATGTGCTAATTTATTTGTCTTCTTACACTTGAATGGATGAAAGTCTTGTTCAAGTGCAAAGTCTTATACAGTAAATCCAGGGTGGGATTTGAGATTCTACATTTCTAATGAGTTCCCTGGTGATGGTGATATTAATGCTGTTTGCAGATCACAATCCCAGTGTTTACAGATCTGTTGTATTTTCCTCTATTACCTTAGATGATGGACCCTGATAGGTCTGCCTATCAATAGACACGTCCAATAACACTGACCTCAGTGGGCGAATTTTTAGTAGTATCAAAATCCGATCATGATGATAATGGTGGGGGTGGTAAGAAACAGGGTAATCTTATTAACAATATCAATAGAATACAGTGTGGTTTATTTTTTGAAGGAAATATATTATGAGATAGACTTCTATGCAGTATAAAAGCTATAAGATTTGAAATTGCTTTTCAAAGGGAAAGGTATCTTAAGGCAGAAACAAGCTACCTGGCGCCTTGAAAGATGTTTTATATCTATTTTCTTGTTTCACCCTCACAATTATCTTCTAGAGGAGATATTATTATACTCATTTAACAGATAGGAAATTGCTGCTTGAAGTACTTAAATGAATTGCAGAGAGTTGTGTTCACTGGGATTTTCTCTGCTGTGTTCTTACCCAGTAGCTACAACTTTTCACTTTAATTCACCGATCACAAAGCAAAACCGTTAAAAAGTTTACACGCTACACTACCTAGTCCCGCTCACCGTTTTGTATCTTCTCTACTGTCCCTGGCTCTTGACTCAGAAACCTCTCATTGGCATATATTTGGATTGAGTTGATGACATGTTAAAAATATTAAAGCTGTAGCCCTGGCCAGTTTTGCTCAGCAGTTGGAGCATCAGCCTGCGGTCCAGAGAGACCTGGGTTAGGTTCCTGCTAAGGGCACATATGGTTGCAGTTTGTTCCTGGCCCTGGTTGGGTCCTGCGGGAGGCAGCCACTCGATGTGTCGATGTGTCCCTTTCACGTCGATGTTTCTCTCTCTCTCTCTCTCTTCCTTTCTCTCCCTCCCACTCTATCTGAACAAAAATGTCCTTGGGTGAGGATAAAAAAATATATATATTAAAGCTGTAGTCCTATATTGCCTTTTTTTTTTTCTTTCTTTTTGAAGTATGAGCCCCTAGCAGGAACGAACCTGGGACTCTCGGTCCACAGGCCGAGGCCCAACCGCTGAGCCAAACTAGCCAGGACTGTAGTGCCTATTTTTATTATTAAAATAAAATCGTTATTTATTGGACATGAAATTATTTTCAGATAGGCTATTAAAGAGAGTTTGTAAAATATTGGTCCGAGCATGTTTCCAAATGCGCATCATTTTAAATTATTTTATTGGTTTGAACTTAGCCACCTCTTAAAGCACTTACACTTAATGTGATACAACTATTTGTGGCTCATTGAATTCGTGTCGGAGAATTATAAACAGCACTTTAAATAGGCATAACCAGTCAAAATAGGCCGAGAGACACTGACAGTGATGACTTCTTGTTCATCGTTCGCGGTGGGAGGTGATCAACGGAACCGCACGAAAGGCAGCGGCTTCGCACAGCGCCTGCGCAGTACCGCTCAGAGGGTGGCAGGGACTAAGGAGACAGGGCCATGTTATACAAAGTAATGAAACACAAGGAGTAAAGAAGGTGGTTTGGGGACTTTGACATTAATAAAGCCAGGCTTTCTTGGGAAAGAAATAAAGCCAGGTGATGAGACTGTACAAGGAGATCAAAAATATATATATACAAAATGATATTGAATATAAATTGCAATTGGAAATAAAATTTAAAATAAAAACACAATTTGTCATAAATAATTAAATTCTAAACCCTTGAGGAGAATGCATATTTATGGAAATGTTTATATTTTTAACAAGTGGACAGGGTCCATATATATTGGTGAATTTGAGAAGCGATATTTATATATATGCAGACAAGTATTTCTTTTATTATCCCCAATAAATGAGGCAGCCCTCAAGTTAGAAATGAGTCTCCTTTCTCTGTTTTTATAAAAAGTCTTGGGCTTTATAAAGGATGTCCAAAGCACAATGCTTTAGAATTAATCAGTTAGGAGCATCAAAAGAGAACAGTACATGTATTTTATCAGTAGTCTATGGTAACTTCCTCGTAACTAGTGTGTCCCCACCTTGGCTTGCTATCACTAAAATTAGCTTTTCAACACTAATTATCACATTGATTTAATTTAACACATTATGCAGCTCACAGAGGATTCACACAATGGGATTCTCCTAAGACACAATAGCGAGGCAGTGTCCTGGAAATACAGCTTTGCTTTTAACACTTGCACGGGAGAGAAAACCTTTTATTACCAGAATCCCGAGATACACCCTGTATGCGTAACTGTGTCTCTATTCAATTCGGGTTATGATTCCTAAATGTATGTAGCCAGCAAAACCTCCTTTCATAAGGTCTGCAGGAAGTAACAGAATTATATGATGCTTCTCTTTTGCTCTGTTTCCCACTAAACTAGAGAACAAATGAAGTCTCTCCAGGAGGCTCTGCAGAATCAACTTAAGGAGACATCCGAGAAGGCAGAAAAACAACAGGCTACTGTAAGTGTGTTTCTTTTTTGAGTCTGTTGATTTGGGGCTGGGAAGTTGTTGTGTTTTGTTTGTTTTTCAAAAATCACTATGGAATAAATATGCATGTAAAAAATGAAAATGCATGTACCGTAAAGAAAAGTCAGTCACCAAGATCAAAAAAGTACTTGGAGGACATTCATTCCTAAAAATACTTCTGTTGTATGTGATTCTTACAGGATTTCTAATTTCCAACCCTCACTTATGGATGAAAAGCTGGGGGCCAGGGTGGGGCAGGAGTGCTCATGCCAGGCCCTGCATTAATCCAGTGGCCTTTGAACTGTGGGTGTAACTGACCTTGAACTACGTTAAGCCGTACAGATCCCTAAACCACACACCCCGTCTACTGGATGGGAATCTGTCAGGTGTCAGGTGAGGGCATACCATCTGCCTATTTAATCAACTCCACAGGTGATTCTGATACAACCCAAGTTTAAGAATAAAAAGTCTGTCCAGATTTTCTGTTTCAAATAATGTTCTCGTGACCATCCCCTTTTAGTTCTTATAACTCATATCCACCATAGGCGGGAGGGATGGGGCTCTTGTAGGCAATGCTGAGAGATTTCTCCTGTATTCCTCAGCCACCTCATGCACCATTTATGGGGACTGGGCCTTTTATCTTGTGTCTAGAACCTGACCCTGTGTTAAAATATAGTATATTGTAGAAAAACTGAGGTACTGCATTGTATGCCCGACAAGAAATGTCTACCATAGAAAAGGTAGTTTATTTCTCACAGTTCTCAAGAGAGGTGGCATGGCTTGTGACAGGAAGCACTGTACTGGTCACAAGGCAGAGGGAGGCAGGGAACTGTGGGCATGAGTTTTTTTGAGGTTTCTGTGGGAAGGAATGGGTGAGGCAGTGTAAGCAGTCTTAGGAATGACCAGCTTAAATTATTTCCTTGGGCTCTGGGGCAGAGAGACCACCCTTGGTTTTCTGGTCACTTGGCCCTGGGCTGGTTAAGGCAGGTGCATAGTGGAATGGAGCGTGAGAACCTAATTCAAGGGGTGTTTGGGGTGGTGGGCTCTGTATTGGTTAATCTGCACTTGAAAAGCCTACCATCAGAAGGAAGACACATTTGGAGGTGGGTTGGGGAAAAGCAGCAAAGGGGGAGCAGGAGGTTAGGGTAGGATGACTCAAACATATGCTTGTCTGCATGTATGTGTAGGGGAGATGCTAAAGCATCAAGTTTACAGAAGCTACAGACATAATTAATACAAAGTCTCCATCCAAGTCAATTAGCCAAGATCCCAGCTCCTGTAAGAACTGTCAGCCTGCCTTTCATTTGCAAGACTTCCTTGAATCACCTGGATTAGGGTGTGGAGTTTTGCTTCTGAAACTCAGCCCTATCTGTCCTCTGGGACACCTGCTTCCTGAACGGTCAATCTAATAATGACTGTTGATGTTCCTAGGTACAGGATTGTTTCTTATTCATGGATTCACTGCTACCTGTTCTGCCCACTTACAGGGCAAGTGCGTGGGTTCTTCTTCGCTATGCCATGACAACACTCATGCTCACTTGCAATGTGTCCCAATGCTGGCTCCCCAGACCGCAGATGTTACACAAGGAACAGACAAACTTTCAGCATCAGTATATTGATCTCTCCCCTCAACGCCTGAACCAGCCTACTAGGTGGTCCTCATTTCAATCTCATTTCTGTCTTGACCTATCACATTTTAATCTGGATTTCTTCATAGCCTGGTTGCCAATGATGGCAGTTAGAGCAGACGGTTCTCCCACGTGGAATTATCTCAGGTCTTCACAATAAAACCACACACGTTCTTTTTCTTCTCTCTCTCTCTCTTCTTTTTTTAAATGAAAATAAGTAACTCTGAAAAGGTAAGTTTTTCGCTTGTATTTATACAGTGCCAAAACATGAACCCATGATTATTCCAATATGTTATGCAAACTGTGCCTAACGTCCAAGAAGAAGAAAGCTGTGACTTTTGATAGAGCACAGCCAAAGTTAAAATAGGGAGATCTCATAGCATGGGTGCCTAGTCGGAAGAGGAAGGAGGCAGGACTGACCCAGGTACCCTTGTCCTCAGCTCAGCGTGCTTGCAGACCTTTCTTATGGCTCAGCACTGACTCTGGAGGGAGGGGTTTCCCTCTCCCACCCCCAAATGCTCTACTAAATCCACAACTGCCTAAGTGGATTCATAGCCTAGCACATGCTCCAGAATAAGACTATTCTGGTTTTAAATTCCTAGTGGGTCATCTACTAGCTCTGTGAATTTGGACAAGCTCTTTGTTTGCCAAATTTGGGTGATGATTCAAATTAAAATAACATACACAATTTCCCTAAAGTCATGTCCGGCATATAGGAGATAGTAAACACTAAGCGATTATCATTCCCTTTTTCCCTCCCCTTTTATCTGTTTCATCTGCACTACTTCTAAGCTGAGTAAATGTAAGAGAGTTATTTTATGTCTCAGGCTCTTTGATTGTCAAAAGCATATCAGTTCTACTTATATCACCGTTTATTTGGTGATTATATGAGCTGATACATGCACAGTGTTGAACCGAGTGTGTAATTAATTATAAGCAACTTCAAAGTTGTGTCAAAATCTTACAAGATTGTCTCCACCTTGGACTTCAGACACCCTCCGGTCACAAACCCAGGTCATCACCTGTGCTGCTAACCTACCAGTTACAGATTGGAGGTTCTAATAAACCCTTCTTTGAGTATTTGCTCCAGTGGCTCACAGAACTCGGACATTTTACTTACCAGATCACTGGTTCATTATAGAAGGATCTACCTCAGGAACAGCAGATGGAAGAGATGCACAGGGCAAGGCGTCCAGAAGAGCACGGAGCTTTGATCCTCTGGGAGTGCACCGCTCTCCCCAAACCTTAGGGTGTTCACCAGTCCAGAATCTCTCAGAACCCTGTGCTTGGGTTTTCATCCAGGCTTCATTACTTATGCATGATTGATTAAATTATTGGTTGTAGGCAGTAAACACAACCTCCGGTCTCTCTCTCCTCCCAGAGGTCAGTGGAGGGGGACTGAAGGTTCCTCCCTCTAATCACATGGTTGGTTCTCCAGGCATCCAGTCCTCATGCTTAGGTGCTGTCCAAAAGCACTGAGAAAATCCCAAGGGTTTTAGGAGCTGTGAGCCAGAAACTATGGACAACCCAAATCTATATATTTCTTATTACAAGTCATAGTATCCCAATGAGTTATCATCATCATAATCATCACTATTTCATCTTTATAACCATTTAAACCCTTTGTTATCTGTTACTGTTATAGAAAGAATGATCAGGAGTGAGAGAAGAATGAAACCTGAAGAAAGGGAGATTAAAATAATGCATATACCAGTGTTTATAATTTAGGATGATCTTTCCTCATCTCTGCTGTTCCAGATCATTTTGTTACGGAAGTTGCCAGTATCTGTTTTTAAAAGCTGACTTCGAATTGTTTAAGACTGACCCAGAGTTCCTCGAAAATTAGAAATACTTTTTTTTTTCTGAGTATCAGACATTTTACCTATTAGTGATCAAGGTTAAATATGGCTTCACTTTCACTAATAACCACTAGATGTTTGAGGTGACATTTTACTATTGACTTGCATTTTCTTAGCTGCAGGCTGACTTTTCTTATTTTTATTTTCTATTGTTGTCCATTCTGTTTTCATATACCTATATACATTTTGTTTTTATATACCTATATAAAACAAACCCATTATATATGGTTTATATAGGTATACATAGATACATATGTACATATATGGGTGCATCAATGTGTGTGAGTGTGTGTGTGTCTGTGTGTATATGGAAAGACAGAGACAGAGAGATGGGGAAGAGAGAATAAGAATATATTTCAGCATAGGATCCTCTTTTATTCATTATATCTATTATAAAATTAAAATATAAAAAAGAAAAATTGGCATATGATGTAAACCTTCAATTAGAAATAAAAAGCTTGGTATAACTAGGGGAGGCAAAGTAATGTCAGAAGGTAGACCTCATTCCTCTCTTCAAGTTAACAAATACGTGCACCCATGCCACCATCTGAGGGCAAAGTCAGCAAACGCACGCATTACTATAGTGACAGCTCACCGCGGAGACAAAATATCCAAATGAACTTCAAAGGAAGTTTTACTGGAGCTGGCCCAATGTGTAAATGGAAAGTTACTATCTTGGTCTTTGATCTTTGCCCGAATATATAAAAGGAGATGAGAGAATGGAGAATGAAGAACAGAAGAGAGTAGATTTTAGTCAGCTTTAAATTCAGGAGGCTTGTTTCTCCCATGGGAACCTCTTCTTATGTGACTGTAGTCCCCTTAAGAGAATTATCTACTTGTGATTTCCTGGGGCAGAGGCTGATAAAAACTTTACATCGTCTATGATAAGAACATTCTCTAGACTTTTACTTATACCCCTGAGAAGTGAACATCAGAACTAGAAAATAGACTAGTCTCATTTCTTACACAGATAAATATCCACTCTTTCATTACATATTGGACAACTTAATGAATTTCTAAAACACCCCACAGGGCAGAGAACCCATCTCTTGGGTTCTCTTCCTAAATTCTGAAGACTTAGTGCCTTTGCCTGTGGAAGCCTCCTAAACGCTATTATAACGACATAGGCATACCTGTTACTATATCATTTGCGTGATAAATTTAATTTTTTGAGATTATGATAAATAGATTTTTTGGAAAGATTGCATAAGAATAAAAAGACAGACTCAAATTTAATATATGAAATAAAAACGGAGCACATAGCCATATAACAGCAGAGATTCAAACAAATAAAAGTATTATAAAAAAGCAGCTTTCACTGATAAATTTGAAATTTTATATATAAATAAATACAGAATGCCAAAATTTCTACAAGAAGAAATGCATTACTTGAATATTTTATTGGGCTTAAAGAAGACCTCCTTTCCCAAAAATTGCAGGGCCAGAAGGCTTTGATTGTGACTACCACCTAATTTTTAAAGATCAATTAATTCCTAGACAAATACTTTTCTGGAAAATAACATAAAGCTAAAACTCTAATCTTATTGTGTGCATGTGCATTTATGATTCCAAATCAATTAATGACAATATTCATACATAAACTAATAGCTATTTTTTTCATTAGTGAATGTTGATGCAAAAATCCTATATAAACAAATTTAGAAGTAGATTAACAAAATATATTATCATGGTCAATAAATGCAGACATCTACAGCTGAAATAATGTTTATATCTTTGAAAGAATGTGTTCTATGTTTGAATTGAATGACTATTTTGTAAATCAGATTCCAGAAAGAGGTGACAGAAACCTAAAGAAATATGAGAATAACATATTTATTAAAACAATTTTATATATTTCTATAAAATACATTCTATAAATATGTATACTATATATTCTATTACATATAATATAAATATATATTGCATTTATATATTTTATATTTACATTATACATAAATATATAAATGCTATATTATATAAATAGTATATAATTATATAAATGTATATTTTATATATATATATTGATATTGATTTTGTATAATTTAAGGCAAGACAGATTTTATATTATTGAGAGTCATGAAACTCCCAATTTTGATAAAGACTTGGTTTATGGTTTTTCTCCTATATGAAGAGTCTAAGTTAACTAAGGGTTAAGTTAACATATATTTTTATTGTTGCAAATAACTCAGTAATTATTTTTTTCTGCCAAGAAAACTATTGTTGGTGTAATTAGAGAATGGATAAGAAAGGGTGATTAAGATAATTGTAATTGCTCACTCTCAAAGAAAAAATATTTGAAATTTATTCTGTAAATATTGTTGTGCTATTTTAGATTTAAGAGCAGATAAACTTCTGCTGTCCTTGATTACATATCTATTTACTATGCCTTTTTCCATAAAAATAACACCTTGTATATTTTATGCCAAAGATGTTTCAAATACCCACCTCATTTGGTACATCTATAGTGAAATGCTTAAAACTTAATGGTAATATAGCTTTTAAATCACAAAGATATAAAAAAAGATAATTGTCTAAAAAATTAAGTTGGAAAAGCAGTAAAGCTGTCTTGATCTAATTCCGTTGAAAATATTTTTTATAAACGTGTGAACATTTGTTTTTATCCCCAAGCAGATAATGAAGTGGCAAATCTTACAAATCTGTGTTCCTCATGAATCACCTAATAGCAAGAAAGAATGAGGTGTAACCAGAGTAATTAAAGATGTTAATATTCATTTGAGGCATTTCATTACACTTGTTAATTTTTATGGCTTTGCCCTAAGTGAGACATAATTTGTCTAAAGTCAGAAATTAACTTCAAGCTTTGACTTTCATTAAGAATAAAGAATTACTATGTTCTTTCATTCTTTATTCAAAGTAAATAAATGGTATTTTTTGTCTCTAAGAATTACTTCATAACTCTCTGCTATGAATAGCTTATTTTTCCAAGAATGTTAAAATCTGCTGTAATTCCAAACCAACAATTTCAAAATGCTAAAACTTTTTTAATATTCTAAATATATTTTAGGTCCTGAATATTTGAATATTGCATTCTCTAATATTTCTGTCCAAGATTAACATTTAAACAATAATATTCTTGACCTTGCAATATATTTTCATTGTAATTTTAATTAAAGTTAGTTGTTAATTATGGATAACATATTGAATAGTATCAAAGAGTGAGGATTTGGGGAAAATAGTGGTATCAGTGGAAAAGCAGGATATTAATATAAGCAAGATGGCTTTAAATAGTTCATGATTTTAACTAAAGACAAATACATAAATATCAAATTTGCTAGTGCTCATAAAGTGTTTGGGTAGGTGTAGTGTGAGGCTTGAGAGCTGTTCTGTTCTTTTTTTGTAATGTAAGTGCATGACTTAAGCTTGATTGCAAAGGTCTCCACTGAAAAAAAGCATTTATTTTAAAGATGTTTATCTCAAATAAACACATTGCCAGCCACAGAAAGCTCAGCTGTCTCTCTCCCCTCCCCTGATACCTGCATCTGTTCCTTTGTTTTAGAGATCTTGGTTGATCTCCATAAGTGACTGATAACTGTTTAGATTGCTTGTTTTTGTCTTTCCATGCTTACATTCCCACTCTTATATTTTAAATTCACCAATAAAGAGTGAGACCTGAAACTTTAGGTCCTCACCTTCAACCCCAATGAAAGTAGAAACTCAGGCCTGGCTTCTTCTTTTCTTCTCCCTTCTTCTCTCTCCTTCTATCTCCCCTCTCTCTCCTCTCTCCACCCCCAAGCCCCATCCCTCTCTCACTGTGTGCCTACAGGTGTGCCATGTAATTCCCAGGACTTGTAAGTAACAAACTTTTTTTATTTAAAGTTTCCTGACGATTATGTAACCAAACTCAGATTTCACTGCCTGCTGCAATGAACGCTAAACTTGTGTGACAGGTGCTGTTGAAAAGGAAAGAGGTTTATTTGAGTGCCAGTACCTTGAGAAGATGGGGGCTCATGTCCTCAAAAACACCTATCTTAATATCTCAGTGCAAGAAGAGGTTTTAATGAGGGAGATGAAAAGCAGAACAAAGTGTTCAGAGGCAGGGGCTGTGGACTTGCCTTCTTTCCCCCAGAGTAAAGGAAGGGGGAGCTGAAGGGAAGTATGAATATGTCATTTCTCAAGCTTCCTCCCCTGTTTCAGTACCATGTCTCTTCAAACAGGTATTTGTACATTTACAGCAGACACCTGCAGGTCTTCATGGCTGTTGGCAAGCAGCCCTTCTCTTCAGAACAGGCTGTAAAAAAATCTGGATAAGAAGTAAAAGCACAAGAGTTTATTTACAAAGTCTAAGAAAATAGAGAGTTGGCTGTAGCCTTGAGAGAATGTAGAATACACAACCTTTATAACATAATTGAAATGTTAAATTATGGTTACAGTTATTGCTGAGGATGTCTTATAAATCATAACAAGAACAACAAGGGCCAATCCAGTGACTATCAATAATCTAAACCTTCCTCTCTCTGAAATTAATTAATTAAAATTGGGCTTAAACAGATAAGAGGATCACATTCATAATGTACATAGATTCTCAATTAAAAATAATCTATTACATGAGGAAAACATTTTTATATACTCAGGAGATATATGTACAAATTGGACAATGAAAGTTAGGTTAATGAAAATTTTAATCCTTTGTTCTATTACAATATTTGTTCATAAAAAGATGATTATGTTACACCTCAAACATTCATCATGAAAATAAATTTATAGTAGTCACAAAAATGAATGAGAAATGTATCTACATAATTTTCTATTCATTTTCAGATTAATTTTTTAAAGACTGAAGTGGAAAGAAAGAGCAAAATGATCCGAGATCTTCAGAATGAGGTAAGATATATTTCAGTCAAATTGTATATAAATGAAAGAATATACACAGACATACTGACTTGCCAAAATCTTTGGGGTATTGATCCAATTTGTCCTTTAGTTATGTACTAATGGAGAGGGACTACAAAATTAAGATTTTCAAAGAGTAGATAGTCACTACATTTAACAAATATTTAATAATAGTATTAGTTCATAAATCTCTAGTTTATATTCCTTCTAAGAATATTTTGCTGAGAAAATATTAAGGTTTATTTTTATTTCATAAATTTGTCTACCAAATGACATCATAGGCACTGAAAAAGAAAGCTAGCTAGAAATTGACTACATGCTGGGAAGAACCAATCTAGAATAAAACATTGTAGAGGGATATAGATTTGAACAAAATAAGCTGTATCCACTTTCATTATAGCCTGTAAAATATAAGGACCCTACAAAATGTTATATACTTTTTACTCTTTTGATTCTTTGTGTATCTTTTTGTACAACTACTTTATTTTTAAAAGTTTCTGCATCATGTTTCTATTTTCACCTCTTTATTTACTTTTTTCTTAAATGCAAGTAGTTATTTAGGAGTACTAAACCATGACTAATTAATGATATACCTTTCTAGATTAACCCCATTAATTATGGTTTGTTTTTAATCCCAAATCAATCACTTTAGCATTTGCTAGTTTTTCATCCTTTCCTTATCTTTTTCCTTCCCTTCTTTAATTTTTTTGAGTCTTTTAGAAACATTATTTGTAAATGGTTTCTAGGTGATGTCAAGGTTAAAAAAGAGACTTGAATCCTGGTCACTTTGACTCAGTGGTTAGAACTTCGGCCCACGGGCTGAAGGGTCACAGGTTCGATTCCCAGTCAAGGGCATGTACCTGGGTTGTAGGTTCGATTCCCGGCCCTGGTCAGGGTCATGCTGGTGGCAACCAGTCCCTGTGTCTCTCTAATATCAATGTTTCTCTCTCTCCTTTCCAATCTCTCTAAAAGTCAATAGAAAAAGATCCTTGGGTGAGGATTAACAAAAACAACAAAAAATAGGCTTTACAAATATCTTGATGTCAACATTTAGCACCAGCACACTGTGACATTAAAATAGTTTATCAGATATGCACAGACTGTTAAGGAGAAAGGAAAAGAAGAAACTTTTAAATGGTTTTCTGATTATTTCATTGTATTTTCATGTCTTTCTGTTGATTTTTTTCTTCTGAGTTTTTTTAAGAAAATATGATGGGGTGGACTTGATAATGTTTTCCCTAAAACCAAGATCAATTACCAGAATATTAGGTGTACTGGGTAATTTCTTGTTCATTGGTGTTCAGTAAAAGCTCAGTGAAGGTGCTAGATTATGCAAGTCCAAACTTTCCACACATCATTTACAAAAAGGGAGGCATCGAAAACACTGCCAAAGACAGTGTTAAAACAAGGAAAAAAGTACATTTGCATGTACACATACACAGTCACATCAAACATGAACTAGTTTTATGACAATGAGAGGATTATGGGTTGATTTAAATATCTATATGTCTCATCAACTAACTTTTAATCTTAGGTAATTTTTTTAAACCTAACATTCAGCTAGCAGGAAGCACTTTCAAACTCAAAAGTCATTTATTCATAACAAATACATATGAGGACAAACAAAATATGTATTTCTGAAAGATATTTTATCATATAATTTTAATTTTCTAAGGGTGTAAACTAGAGTAGTTCTAAAAGAAATTTCATTCTGCCAAAGTTATATCTAATAAATGTAAGTTTGTAATGAAATTTACTGCTGCTCGCTTTCATAATGTTGAAATTTTAAAGATGAACACTCATAACCAGAAAAAGATTTTATTTTCTTAAAAAAAGAAAAAGAGAAACCTAATGGTGAGCATATGTCATCAACTGAATGGTAAACATATATCATCAGCTTTTAATTTGATTCTTTTGTATTAATTCCTTGAATTATTAGGTTTGTTATTTTGACAAATGATTAGTATGTAGAAATTGAGCAAAATAATTGTACAGAATTTTAAAAATTCAAAAAGATAAGTTGATGAAGCAAAGGACAGCACAGGGATAAAGAGATTTTTGCGTGGAGCTTGAAGTCCCCTGAATACTTCTGAGTGAGGTTATTGGGAAGTCCTGGTAGAAGAAAGGATTCTTAAAACACTCTTATAGAATGATGAGCCCGGCTGCTGTGGCTCAGTGGTGAAGAATCAACCCCTGCACCAAGAGGTCGCCAGTTGAATTCCTGGTCAGGGCACATGCCCAGGTTGTGGGCCCGATCCCCAGTGGGGGGCATGCAGGAGGCAGCCAGTCCATGTTCTCTCTCATCAATGTTTCCCTCTCTCCCTCTCCTGTCCTATCTCTGTAAAATCAATAAAGAAAAAAGAAAAAAGAAAAAAAAAAAGAATGATCAGCCTCTTTCCATATGTGAAAGCAACTGCTAAAGGCACTTTCACATTAGCACTTGCATATTTAGTGTTTAAATTTAAGATATCCCTTGGAGGAGAAAAACTATTCACACGATTCTGTCCAAGCATACGCTATGTAGGGCAGGAAGCATCCTGATTTTCATTCAGGCAGGCGTACCTGTGACAGGCTACATGGCAGTTGCAACTCAAAGGTTGTGAGGCAGAACCCTTCAGAACCTACAATTAAAAAAACTGGGAGAGAACGATGGAGGATATAGAGAGCAAAGTGAGGATGAAAGAGGAAAATAAATCTTTTTTTTTTTTTACAGAGAATGAGTGTGAACTCTGAGTTAGAGCGTTTCAAGTCCTTTATTTCATTTATCTCTGTCTCTATGTCTTCACCTGGGAATCACTTTTAATCTGTGTCTACCATATTGGCAATTAGTAAATGGTGAAGTGAGCCCTGGCCAGTTTGGCTCAGCAGTTAGAGCATCTGCCCGCAGACCAATGAGTCGTGGGTTCGATTTTGGTCAAGGGCATGTGCCTCAGTGCAGTTCGTCCCAGGCCCTGGTCAGGATCGTGCGGGAGGCAACCAGTCGATGTGTCTCTTTCAGTTGATATTTCTCTCTCTATCTCTTCCTTCCTCTCTCCCTCCCACTCTATCTAAAGATAAGTGGAAAAACATCCTCGGGTGAGGATTAAAAAATAATAAGAATAAGTGGTGAAGTGATGTTAGTAAAGTTTTAAAAATGGTGTGGGTTTCCATGTAATTTTCCCCAGCATGTTGAATTTTAAAGTTACCAGGGCAAAGCCTTGTCATAGTTTAGAGAAATCTTTATCAATACAACCACATAAGAAAGTAGATGAAATAGTGTATTGTGGTTTCATGCTTGTAGTTGTTGTTTAGTGCCTTCAAACTTTTGGAAAAACGGCTTTCCCAGCACCAAGATACCTGGCTAAACCATGAGCATAGAAGACTGTTAAGATTTTCCTCCTGCATTCAAACAAAAGATTAGTGAAAAATATGCAGATTTAAATTTCAATGATAATGTATTTTATGAAAGTCAATTCCCTTTAAGGTCTACATCTCAAATGAAAAAAAAAACACTAAATCCCAAGTGTAAGGCTGCAAAGGAGTGACTATGATTCTTGGGATAAATGCCAGAAAAGACTAAATCATGGCTGTATTTTTAGTAGTATTGTTATTTTGTTAAGATGATTATTACAAAGTTACACAGTAAACAAAAAAAAATATTTTCCCCATACAATCTGTATTTGTAGTGCACAGATTTGTAGAATGTGAGGTTTCTAAAATGCAAAAATTGATTTATAGTCCATGTGGCAGTAGTTCTCTAGAAACTTCCTCATTTGTCTCTAGTTCTGATGTCTTTTATGTAACTCATCTTTGTGCATTCAGTTGCTTATTTTGCATTTAGGTATTCTATGGTTACAATTAATAAAACATTGTGTACCAGGAAATAAAACAAATGTGTAAATAAACAAACAGAAATATCAACTCTCTTCTGATTTCTGTATATATGCTAATTGTATTATTATGTGATATAGTCAATCTCAGAAACTTCAAAGCTCAGAATTCTCTTTGACTTTGCACTTTCAAAACACCTTTTATCCATTGTCATTTTCAGTTTTCTTTCATTTCACTTATTTCTTCCCCCGGTTAAAATGAGTTTGTCTATATTGGTCTGAATGTAAAACAATTAAGTGATGAGTAAGATAACATATAGGTATTGAAATATTAGACAAATTAGGCATTGGGGCAAGACCTTTGATTAGTTGAAACTCCTTGATGCAATGTGTGTGTTAATGTTTAGGATTTTGTAGAGGAACACATAATTGGCTATAATTCATTTAGATTAGTATTGAAATTGTTTATATTAAATCACTGAGCAGATAGAGATCAAAGGGAAGGATGAGAGGGGGAAAAGGAAGGAAAGGAGGAAGAATGGGAGGGAGGGAGGGAAGGAGGGAGGAGGAAGGGGGAAGAAGGAAAGAAGGATGGGAGGGAGGGAAGAAGGGGGAGGAAGGAAGGAAGGAAGGAAGGAAGGAAGGAAGGAAGGAAGGAAGGAAGGAAGGAAGGAAGGAAGGAAGGAAGGAAGGAAGGAAGGAAGGTTGGGAGGGAGGAAGGGCAAGTTGAAGGCAGTGGTCCCCCTACCCCCATCTCTATTCCCTTCTATTCTTTTATTGTGTTCAGAGTCTCATGATTGATTATTTTCCTGAGACTCATTCAAGATAGTTCAATTAAAAATAAAAGAAGCAATCATACTAAAAAGTGATGAAGTCAGGAACAAGTGGCCCACTCTGCCCAGGGATGAAATCGGAAATCTGCCAAAGCTCCTGTCGGTCCGTGGCAGGCTTTCCCTCCCACAATTTCACAGCTCACTTGTTCTTTCTTTCTTGTCTCAACTCGTCTGCTCATCTATTTTTCGCATGGCTCATATAATTTTTTATGTTTTGTTTTATCGCTGTTGTTTTAGGTGTCTGGGAGAAACATTTTGCCATAGGTCAAGTCACTGCCCAGTCTGTGGATTTCCAAATAGTTGCAATAGCCATCGACACATATCCAGGCGTATGAGCCATAGAACATGATATTTAGGAGCAATGTGCCAGTTACTATTCTCAGTTGTGGCCAAAAAAAAGAGTCCTCTGAAGAGAAGGAAAGGATTTATTAAGCCACATAGGGATTTCATAAATTGTTAGGAGAGCTGAATGTACAGCTTGTAGGCTGAGCTGTGAGAACAACTCCATGAACATGCCGAGAGCTGGTCGTCAGGAAGCTGCGAGCCAGTGTCATGGCCCCATCTGGGATCCTTGTGCATAAGACAATGGGAACATCTAGATCACTAGTTTCTGTATCTATGTATTGCAGGGATCATATATGATTAGCAAAACCTAAGTTGTCTGCCCAGGAGCTACAATATAACTTTAGAAATATAGGGGATATGTTTGTTTTTATTTCTAATTTGCTTAATTTAATTTTCTTTCTTTGGGGGGGAAGGGGTGTGAGATTAGCACTAAAAAACTTCCACATTTTGAAAGCAATTTCAAAATTTTGTGACGTGTGTATTAACAACATTTTTAAAAAGAAAGTTAGAATTCATGGTAACCAACCAGCTATAGTATATGACAAGCCATTGTTGAAGGGTTTTGAGTAGTTAAGAAACACGATGTAAACACCACTGATAATCCATTGTGCATATGTGTACGTTATAGTATCTGGAGTGTATACATGGCATCTTGCCTATTCTTATGTGATTTTAACTATGCTTTTGTCTGGATTATGTTTTTAACTGATGCTGAATCTTTGAAGTTAGAATCCTACCTTCTCAAGAATATAATTCATTTTTTACCAAATAATCACAGGGCTAGGACTATGAGTACAGTGAGAATAAATTAAACCACACTTAAGTCTGTTCTTAGCACCAATTAATTAAGTGAATTGAATAAACATTGGATATTACCTCCAAATTTGGGCTTTTAAGCTGATTTACCTAACTTGCTATTTTCTCTGTGTTGGGGATGCTTAGAGATCCCGCAAGATCTAAAGATTGATATCAGGTAATTTCTGACCATCTTGAAATTATATGATAACAGAAAAAAAGTATAGGTGCATATGTATATTTTTTAAATAAGAGGGTCTAGATTTTCCGAAGGCGTTCAGGACTAAAACAAATAAATAAATAAAGGTCAGTAACCTCCAATCTACAGAAAACTCTCATAAATTTCAAGAAGAAATCCATGTTGGTTCAACTGTTGTGGCTATAATGTCTCTCTAACATAAATTATTCTATCCTGCCTCAATAAACACACTCAAGTGAGGCTGATGGGATATTTCATAATGCAGTAGAGTGCTTCGGGGTCATCCTTCTGCAAATGGATTATCGTGCCTGCCTGCAGATGAATAGGTATAAGAATTTGAGTCAAATATATGCTGAGTCCAGGACATGCCAGGGATGTTTTCAAATAATCCCATTACAACCGTCTCACTTTATTTCTGCTGATATACCCTTTTTAAGTGAATATTTTGAGAAATTTTGATCAACTGGTGATTCTGGTTAATTGTGCATCCAGTATTTAAAGTTTGGTATAACACATCTAGAGCAGTCACAGGGCTGCTCTAATAGTACCAGAAACTGGGGGGCTTGAAACAACAGACACGTACTGTCGTTTTTGAAAGCTAGAAGTCTAAAGTCAGTGTGGGCAGCTGACAAAGCCATTCTCTTTCTGAAGATTCCAAGGAGTAATTCTTTTCTGCATTTTTTTTCTTATCCTCACTTGAAGACATTTTCCCATTTTTTGTTCAGATAGAGTGGGAGGGAGAGAGAGGAAGGGAAAGAGAGAGAGAAACATCGACGTGAAAGGGACACATCGAGTGGCTGCCACCCGCATGATCCAACGAGGGCTGGGGACAAACCGCAACTGAGGCACGTGCCCTTATGGGAACCGAACCCGGGTCTTTCTGGACTGCAGGCCAATGCGCTAATCGCTGAGCAAAAATGGCCAGGGAATTTTCTGCATTTTTCTACTTGCTGGTGTCCCCTAGCAATTCTTGACGTTCTCTGGCTTGTCAAGAGCCTCTGCTTCCGTCTTCACATGGCCTTCTCCACATGTTGCTCTCGTCTGTTCTCCCTTGCGTTACACCCAGACCAGTGATTGAATCAAGGCCCATCCTAATCCAATGTATCCTGGTTTTAACTAATTACATGTGCACAGACCCTATTTCCAAATAAAGTCACATTCTGAGGTCCAAGGTGGACATGAATTCTAGGCTGATACTAATCAAACCACTTCATCATCTATGACATTTTGTATATTCCTAGTAAACTGCTTAAGAAAAAATTGTAAACATGCAAGGAGGGAATGATTTATTAGGTTTAAGTCTATCTATAGAAGTACTCTAATATTACTTATTTAATTGCATATATAAGATTTATTTGTCTATATATTCTTTTTTAGAATAAACATATTACTTAATTCCAAGTCTTGTTCAGTATTATGCTCCCTTCCTGGGGGATATAAATAGTGTTAATTGTCACTTATACAAAACAACCTCTGATCATGAAGAATGTAAAGGACATAATTTCATATTATATAATAGGTCATATTATTCCATATAATATAATATATAATGGTATAATATATAATGGTACAATAATAATTACAAAAATATATATATTTTATAAAATATATAATATATAATGGTACAATAATATATAATATTATATATATAATATATAATGGTATATATATTATATATGTACCATATATAATATATAATATATAATATATAATGGTACAATAATAATTACAAAAATTACACAAAATAACTATAATAAAAACATAAGCAGTTCACAATAAAATATTGTAAGGGGGCAGGTAAGTACAATACCTGCCCTTATCTGTGTGATAGTCATGAAATGCTTCATTGAAAGTGTGGCTTTTGAAAGGAATGAAAGTATTAGAATTTATAGCAATTCATTCATGATCGAGACAGCAAATATAAAAAAGGCTGATACTTCCAAAGTTTCTGTGTAAGTTAAAAGATTGTTAGTTGTTTATTGTTGTGAAGAAAGCAATTATTTTTATTGTGATTGAACCCATTTTCAGTCCAGCTTACTTGCAAATCAATGCTTATTAGAAGGTTGATATGGGCCAAGCATAATGCACAGAAAAACAAATTAGGAAATTTCCACTATCAGTTACAACTACATCCATGAATTTTCTATTTTGCAAGGACACAGAAGTTTTACTTAGTATTTCAGATATAAGCTAGGACTGCTGTTTTATTTGTTTTATTTACTGTTGCAATCAATTAATTCCACCAAGTTGCAATGTCCTGCTTCAGAACTTTGGCTAACACTATAAACAATTTTTGGAATGATTCTCAGTTGAAATTGTGTAATTTACGTCCCTGGCTACATCTGGGCCATTGTTTCCATTCTCTGAGAGAAGATTACCTGGTATTCTCTGCCATGCTTCAAGTAAAGGGAAAGGTTTGATGTATTTCATTTTTTCTGTAAACATTATTTCATATGTTTTATGTACTTTAGGATATTGTTAATTTTCTAAATGATAAAACAACGCATGTAAGACATTTAGCACATATTTAAACATTTAGCTCTTAACAAGTGGCAACTATTGCCATCATCATCATTATTGTCATGGGCTTTTGATATCAAATTAGGACACCAATAAGCAATGCTGCATACAGGTAAATATTTGCTTAGGAAATGATTCTAAACAAACAAAGAAATACTCACACAAAAACTCCATATTTCCCTTAAATAAAAATACAAAGGTAAGACAGGACTCTATCTCTTTGACTTCTACACTTCATTTGTATCATTCCATCTCTCACAGTGTCTCTCTCTGCATGGCAAACAGATGACCAAGCACCATCTGATTCTACTAGCTAAGAAAAAAGAAAAATAGCCAAAGGAGACAGTGATTTCAGATTGCACCAGCAAAAAAATTCCAGGAATAATGCTAAGTTATTCGCATGCCTGAGCCGACCACCATGACCAGGGGAATGGGGCATTTTGATTAAGTCTGAGTCATATTTATATCCTTTGGTTATATCGGGTCAACCCTACTCAAAACACAGATGGATTTGCCACAGGAAAGGAGGTTTCTTTGCAAGGGTGACTAGACACTGGACTGATAAAATAAAGTGTACCCAGAACACCATCAAACACATGTTTCTTCCTGTCATTTTCACCAGTTTTCATAGTATCCCTCAGATCAAAGTACGTAAGGAATATTTTAATCATTTTAGGTCCCAAGTCGTGCATAGTGCATTGGCATCACCATAGCTTTGTTAGCAGTGCTCCCCTGCATACAATTCAAAGCCATTCTACACACTGTAAGGATCTTCACTCTTCTCATTTCATATTTACTTGCTACATTTGAATTCTCAATAAAAATGGCACTAAGGAAGCTTTAGTAATATAACATTGGGTAAATAATGATCATCTCCATCTCTGTGCCTGGAAGGCAATTGGAGAAAGCTTTGTTGTGAATCATCAGAGAGTCATTCTTCTGTTGTCTTTGCTTCTCAACCCCACCTTCACTTCAACCTCCCCTCCTCTGTGCATCATTGACCCAACATTAGTACAGGAACCTATGTGCTTAACCATCTTTCATGTCCCAACTTGAAATGGGTTCCATCTCCTCCATGACACCTTTATACTTAAGTAGTCTTTACTTAAGGACATAGACTGAATATGGGAGGGTGAAAGAGCTACAACTAGTTAAAGGTATAAGAAAAGGGAATTCATGGGGGGGGGTGTCTGTTCAACAAGTTTGAGCGACTGATTCTTTCATCGTGGACAGGAGAAGAAATAGATCCAAACAATATATGAATAACTTACAAAATAAACACAGATATAACATCTCATTTAATCCATAATGGAAATCCATAACATATAAGTTTGTAAGTTTTGTATTAGTTTTATTTTTGGAATTACTAAATGGGGTGGCTCTTTGTCTATGAAAACTTTTGAAAATCAAAAATGTTCATTTGTATTTATAACACACTGGGATTCGGTTTTTTAAATTTCCTTAATAGATTAAATACATAGATATTAATTTTATAGTATTTATTCTTTGTGGAAAATTGGCATGGTCAATCACTATTTTCTGAGTTCATTTTTGTTTAGTTTCATTCCACAAAGTCATAGTGTATTCAAAATAAATAACTGGTTCAATGGCAAAACAGCAAACTTTTTTGTACTGTAATATACTAGAAAAATATAAGTCCTCAGTATAAGATAATTTACAGTCTTATTCTAAAACCCATGAGCAACAGAAAAATCTGACACCCGCCTTGCTTTTTTTTTCTTTATAGCAGTGAACACTTCTCGAAATTATATTACATAATTCATTAATTGTCCATTTTCACTCTTCTCCACTGCTTTTTTTTTTTTTTTTTATTGTGGTAAAAAAAATACATAACATATGATGAGAATGCAAAATGCACTTAGGAAGACAGTTTGGCAGATTCTTCCAAAATTAAACATACATTTACCATACAATTCAGCAACCATGCTCACTGGTATTTATTCCAAGGAGTTGAAAACATAAATCCACATAAAATCTTGCACATGATGTTTATGACAATGGTGTTCATAATTTCTAAAACCTTGCAGTAACCTTCCTTCAGTGGGTTAATGGATAAAAACTTTGAAAATACAGACTATGGAATATTATTATGCACTAAAGAGAAATGAGCTGTCAAGCCATGAAAAGACACGGAGGAAACTGACTTGCATATTACTAAATAGAAGGAGCCAATTTGCAAAGACTGCATACTGCATGATTCCAACTCTATGTTGTGCTGGAAAAGGCAAAACTATGGTGAAAGTAAAAAAAAAAAATTAGTAAGAAAAGTTGCCAGGGGTTAAGGCGGAAGGGAGGTAAATATATCGAGCACAGAGATTTTAAAGCAGTGAACCTGTGTGGTACTGTATTGATGGACACATACTATTATACTTTTGCCCAGATTCATAGAATGTACAATACCAAAGGTGATGCCTAATGTAATCTATGGACTTTGGGTGATAATGAGATCTCAGCGTCGAACCCATCATTCTCGTCTTATTGATGGGAGATGGTGGCTTAAAAAGGCTAGGCTGGTTTTCAGTGTGGTTGGTTTATTTCAAATTAGCACGCTTGGAAACTGTAGGAATAACCTCCTGCAAGCATCCTCCAAATGTAATGATTTTTGTTTGTGCTTATAAACTTTGTAAGTTTTAGCCCTTCAGGTAGAGTTGAGGGTCATGGCACCGCACACATCCGCATGTTAACTTATGTTTGCTTGAGGGAGCATTTGTCTCCTGCCAGCATTTGGTAAATGATTACATTTTTTAATCTAAGCTCTCTCACAAATCCCACCAAATTGCAAAGAGATTGTAATGTGGGTCTCAGGGAAAGTGAAAAAAAAAAAAAAGCAGAGTGTTATGTACTTCATGACTTAATGAATAAATGTATAAAACATATATGTATATATTTAATATTTATTTATATATGTAATAAAACCTTTAAAGGGGTAAATTTATTTCTCAATTATAATTTCATGCATGCATGTTCAATATAGGGAAAAAAAATCAGAAAAAAAAAGAGAAAATTGTCATCTTATAATGGAAAAAAACAATATATGAGCATATCTAACAAATTTAGTCCTGACCTCTTTGTAGATGGATTTATATTATATTTTACTTTCAAATTAGTGTCTGTACAATTTTCTCTCATGGTACTGAAAATTATTGGTAAACATCAAATTAATGGCTGCCTAGTTATAACACCTGTCCCTCGATTAAAGAAATTACCTTTTTATCGATCTATGTATCTTATCTATCTATACATTAGATTTTCATGATATTTTTATTGTGAAATGAATTAAATATTCACCTATATTTTCTTCCAGATATTTTTGTGACTAATCAAATTTTCAATAAGAAATTCCCATATCAGCCCTGGCCAGTTTGGCTCAGTGGTTGGAATATTGGCCTGAGGACCAGAGAGTCTTGGGTTCAATTCCTGCTAGGGGCACATACCAAAAAAAAAAAAAAGAAATTCCTATATCAGTAAATAGAATGATGCCATTTGAACTTTCTTTTTTTTTTTTCTTTATTAATTTAAGAGAGAGGAAGGGAGAGAGAGAAATAGAAACATCAATGAGAGAGAACATCAACTGGCCGCCTCCTGCATGCCCCCAACTGGGGATCGGGCCCACAACCTGGGCATGTGCCCTGACTGGGAATCGAACTGGTGACCTCTTGGTGCATGGGTCAGCACTCAGTGCTCAACGACTGAGCCACATGGGCCGGGCATGAATGTTCTTTCATAGGATTTGTACAGTTGGAAAATAGTGACTGCCACTAAAACACAGAAGGATTGACAGCTTTTCTCTCTCTCTCTCTTTTTTTTAAAATTTAAATACGTTTTTATTGATTTTGTTTTTAGAGAGAGAGGAAGGGATGGAGAGATAGAAACATCAATGTGAGAGAGAAACATTGATCAGCTGCCTCCTGCATGCCCCTCACTGGGGATGGAGCCTGCCACCCAGGCATGTGCCCTGACCAAGAATCAAACCAGAACCTCTCAGTCCATGGGACGATGCTCTATCCACTGAGCCGCACTGGCTGGGCTGAAAGCTTATCTTATACAGGTTAGACACAGTTAATCAAGAAAGCTGAGGAATGAGCGGGCTAATTGAATGTTCCTGTTAAATCAAGTTACACAAGCTCGGTACCAAGCTTTCTGATCCCCTGAAATGATCTTTAAAAGACTTTATTATTTCATCAGCCATCACTGGGAACCCTTCTGAAACTCCAGCCAATGACCTGCTTATAAAATTCAGCCGCTTTGATTAGCTCGTCTCTTCCAGAGCTTCAAACTCAACATGTACCTACCAGTTGTGTTTTACCATGACTCAAGATGTTGAAGTGAAAGAAAAAAAAATGGAGTTAAATGTGTAATGGTTATTAGTTCAGAAATTTGGGGAGGCTTGTTCTTATGTTTTTCAACTATAAAATAGAGATAATCATAATATCTACCTCATAGATTTATTGTGAAAATATGAATCTATAGAGAGAATAGCAACACCTAGCATCTCATTAATGCTAGCTATAATCACAGTTACTATTATCATTGCAAATTAATAGTAAAATAGATAAAATTGTATATTTTTGTCAAGTGATTTTTGGTTTATATATATATTTAAAGTTATCCTTATTGTTGAAAGTATAACAGATGTCCCCCATTTTTTCCATTGACCCCTGCCACCCCCTCCCTCACCCTGTTCTTCACCTCACTATTGTCTATGCCCATCAGTTATGCACAGGTGCATATAAGTGCTTTGGCTAATCTCTTGTTTATATTTATTAAACATACCAGTGTGAGCAGCAATAAGACTGTGGGTGTAAACTCTCAATTTATATAATTTATTTTTGTCTAGTTAGTCACAATTTACTTGGTTCTGTCTCTAACACCCACCCCTATTTATTTTCTCTTCAATATCCTTCCTCCTCTCACATTTATTTTCTTTGTAGTTTGTTAAAAAAAAAAAGAGAGAGAGAGAGGAGAAACTCAGATTTATATTCAAAAACTGTCCTTACAGTAACACAACTAGGTTCTCAATGCAGCACAGTTGATTGTGGTGTCCCTGGGCAGTAACATAATCATTATTATCAAAACTGTGTAATTGCTCATACTTGAAAAACCCTGATCCATGCAGGGTGGCTGGGACACCATCTGAATGGAAAAAGCCGATTTTATCTGCTAATTCTCCTTGGTAAATGCTAGTTTCAACAATCGCATAGAAGCCTCAAAAACAAGGTAGCATAATTAGGACTGGACAAAGACTGAAGGAAAGTTTGATTGTATTTTCACAACATTTTAAAGCACCATAGTGTAAGTAAAAATAAGAAATGAAAAACAGAAATTAAATTTATGTATGGAGTTAATCTCTAGCTCCATCTCCAATTGTATTTTTCTTCTCCAACTCAGTAATTTTTCTATCCCTAAAATGTATATTGTGTCATACATATGTATTTATCTAAATAAAGATTTATATATACCCATAGAGGCATACATACCTGTGTGAAACTTAGATCCCAAACTTTATCCCTCTGTCCCTCTGCCAATTAAGGAAACATGTTATTTTCCTAAGTATTATTTGTTTTTATTCTCTTATCAGATGTAAAATTTTATACTGCTAGATTTTAATTTCTAAGAATTACCATTTACATGTTCCCTTCACTTATGTCTATTTAGGGAATCATTTGTAGAACACACTGCCTGTTCCACTGCTTGACACTTCTATAAACAGCTAAGTAGATGTCTTTTAACAGCATGTACCAAGACATAGCAATTATTTTACTGATTACCAATGGGTTCTGATTTCTTCATTAATGAAAGATGTGGTACCCATTTGGTTTTGGTTTATTCGTTAGTTTGACACTGATTTCCAGACATACACTCATTGATCTCATAACCATTCACTGTTCACTATTTTTTAATTCTTCATTTTTTGTCTCTTCTCTTTTCAGCCTAGATTGGACTGCTCACCCTGAAATGCACTCCCTAGGAAACTCTCTTATCTTCCTTATGCCTCCTTTCCTTTGCATACACTCCTGGTTAAATCCCAAACTTAATTAAATCTAAATCTCTCTATGCCTGTGCCTGTAGGAGACTGTGGCTGGTGAAAATCAAATAAGTATGATGATTGATATCATTTTTTAATTTACAATCATTGGTGTCGTGTTTTTTTCCAAAGCATTTTCTTCTTCATATATTTTATTTCCCTTTTTCTAACCAGTTCTTCAAATTATCCCTGGAATGGACTTTTAATTTAATTTAATTTTTTTCTTTTTATTGAATTTATAGGGACACTGGTTAACAAAATTATACAGGTTTCAGGTGCACAAGGGAAACAACACAGTGAATGATCACTAGTCTTAACTGGGTTTCACTGCTGCTAAGCAGTCCTGTAGTCTCATAGAGTGCACGCTGTTCATTACTTATGTAATGATAGATCCCTATTGTACACTTCCTTCACCTTCCGCAAACTTCACCCTCTTCTCCTCAACCCACTCATTGTTGATATTTCTGTATATTTGTCAGAGTTCCCCAAGTAACAACAGAAGCAATAGGAAGTGTGTGTGTGTGTGTGTGTGTGAGTGATTTGTATATGATTTACACACACAAATATACATATATATGTGTGTGTATATATGTGTGTGTGTATATATGTGTGTGTGTGTCTGTGTGTGTCTGTGTACACACACATGAGAGAGAGACAGAGGCCCACATGATTATAGAGGTTTAAGAAATTGGTTCACATGACTATGGAGGTTGGTAGGTACAAAGGCTGCTGGGACGCTGAAGCCCCAGAGGAATGTCAATGTTGCCGTCCAACTCTGAAGGCTGTCTGCTTACAGAATTCCCTCTTGCTTGGGGGAGGTCAATGCTTTATTCTGTTCTTTCTTCATCTTATTGAATGAGGACCTTCCAAATTATGGAAGCCAATCTACTTTACTCGAGGCCCACCTATTTATATGTAAACCTCATCCAAAGCACCCTCATAGAAACATCCAGAATGATGTCAGACAAAATGTCGGAGCACTGCAAACCAGCCAAGTTGACACATAAAGTTAACCATACATTCAGCTTCCTTTTTTCTTTTATTTTAAATACTTTAAAAATGTTTTTAATTATAGTTGACATACAATGTTATATTACTTTCAGGTGTACAACTTGTGATTAGATATTGGATTACTTAATACGTGATAACGTCGATAAATCTAGAACCTATCTAACACCATACATAGTTATTACATTATTATTGACTACATTCCGTATGCTATACTTCACATCCCATGACTATTCTGTAACTACCAATTTTCACTTCTTTTTTTTTTATATATTTTTTTTTCTTTATTAATTTCAGAGAGAAAGGAAGGGAGAGGGAGAGAGATAGAAACATCAATGAGAGAGAATATCGATCGGCTGCCTCCTGCATGCCTCCCACTGGGGATCAGGCCCACAACCTGGTCATGTGCCCTGACTGGGAATCAAATTGGTGACCTCTTGGTGGACGGGTTTATGCTCAACCACTGAGCCACACTGTCCAGGCCAATTTTCACTTCTTAATCCCTTCAACTTTTTCACCCATCTCCTCAACTCCCCTCCCATCTGGCAGTCAACAAAATCTTCTCTGTTTCTGTAAGTCTGTTACTGTGCTCCTTATTCATTTATTTGTTGTTTTTTAGATCTATTTTGTCTGGTATAAGTATTCCTACCCCAGCTTTTTGGGGTTATTTGTTTGTTTCCATTTTCATGAAGTATTTTTCCATACCTTTACTTTCACTCTTTGTGTATTTTTTTATTGTAGACAGTGTGTGTAATAGTCTTGTTTGTT
Organism: Molossus molossus; assembly: GCF_014108415.1. Lineage (NCBI taxonomy): Eukaryota > Metazoa > Chordata > Mammalia > Chiroptera > Molossidae > Molossus > Molossus molossus. The sequence goes on from NW_023425348.1 coordinate 65,874,812, forward strand.
ATTCATTCAGCCTCCATGTGTCTTTTAATTGAAGCATTTAATCCACTTGCATTTAAAGTAATTGCTAATAGATATGTATTAATTGCCATTTTATTATTCAAAACTTTGATCTTTTTTTCTTCTTAAAGAAGAAAGACCCTTTACTATTTCTCATAATACTGGTTTGGTGGTGATGAACTCCTTTAGATTTTTCTTGCCTGGGAAATTCTCAATCTGTCCTTCGATTCTAAATTATAGTTTTGCTGGGTAGTGTAATCTTGGTTGTATGTCCTTGCTTTTCACACTTTCAAATTTTTTGCCAATCTCTTCTGGCCTGCAAAGTTTCTGTTGAAAAATCAGCTGACAGTCTCATGAGAGCTTCTTTGCAGATAACTGATTTTCTCTTACTGCTTTTAAGATTCTCTCTCTGTCTTTAACCTTTGTCATTTTAATTATAATGTGTCTTGGTGTGGGCCTCTTTGTGTTCATCTTGTTTGGGACTCTCTCTGCTTCCTGGACTTGCATGTTTATTTCATTCACCAGGTTAGGGAAGATTTCTGTCATTATTTTTTCACATTGGTTTTCAATTCTTTGCTCTTTCTCTTCTCCTTTTGGCACCCTCAAAATGCAAATGTTGATATGCTTGAAGTTTTCTAAGAGGCTCCTTATACTATCTTCATTTTGGGGTGTTATTTTTTCTTTTTGCTCTTTTGGTTGGATGTTTCCTGCTTTCTTTTCTTCCAAATCTCTGATTTATCTATTCCACTGTTGATTTCCTGTAATGTATTCCTCATTTCACTAAGTATATTCTTCATTTCTAACTGTTCCTTTTTTGTTTTTTCAGTTCTGTTTTTATGTTTCCTCTTTCTGTATTGAATTCTCACTAAGTTCTACTTATTCCCTAAGTTCATTGAGCATCCAGTGTTTTGAACTCTGCATCTCATAGATTGCTTATCTTATTTTATTTGGTTCTTATTCTGGAGATATCTCCTATTCTTTTATTTGAGACCTGTTTCTTTGCCTCCTCATTTTGGCTGCCTCCTGTGTTTGCATCTATGTATTAGATAGAGCGTCTATATCTCCCGGGCTTGGTAGAATGGCCTTATGTAGTACATGTCCTATAGAGCCTCATGACACAGCCTCCACAGCCTCCCGGGTCACCCAAACTGGGTGCTCCAGGCGCACCCCTCCCCCGTGTGACTGTATACACCATTCTGCTGCAGTTGAGCTTTGCTTGCTATTGTTCACCTCAGTGGGAGGGGTTTGCCCCCAGGCTAATTGACTGTGAGAACTAGCTATAATCACTGTGGTAGAAGATCAGCTGTGCAGGGGCTGACCCCGCAGAGCAGGACTTACTTCAGCAAGGCTCTGGTGACTGCTGAGTGTGTCCTTGTGGAGGAGGTTGGGTGGTGTTTTGAGTGGTCTACAGTTGTCCACTGGGTATACTGGCTCTGGGCCCTCCCATGAGCTGCAGACCGAGCTTAGCTGCCACCTGTGCCCTGCCTACAGCCACCCAGCATAAGCTACAAAGTGATCTGCAGATGGTTGCTACTTGTGCTGGCTTGGAGGTGCCCCGGAGAGGCCAAGCTGCAAACCAGCTGCTGCTAGTGCCAGGCCTGGGGCACTTAGCAGGAGGTGTGGGGCATGCTGGGGCCAGATGCTGCTTGTTTAAGAGATTTTAGGGAAGTGCAAAGCATGAGCCAAGACAGGCCATGTGTATGGAAAAAACACTAAAAATGTCTTGAAAGGGCCCACAAGCAGAGTGGGGCTGCATCTCAGGGAATCACCAGGGTGAGGCCAATAGTGTTATTCAGGTTGAGGGAGACTCAGATACAGTGCCTACCTGCAGACTCTGTGGAGGGAGGGCCCAGAAACGGAATAACAGCCTCTGACAGCAATGTTTTTCTCTCTCTCTCTCTCTCTCTCTCTCTCTCTCTCTCTCTCTCTCTCTCTCTCCCCCTCCCTCCCTCCCTCCCCCTCTCTCCCTCCCTCCCCCTCTCCCTTCCAGTCTATGTAAAAATTAATGGGAAGTATCCTCGGGTGAGGATTAACACACACACACAAAAAAAATTATTGTTAATGTTTCAGAAGAAATGATGGAATTTTACAGATGCCAGCTGCCTCAGTGATGCTATAGTAAATCTATGATTTTATATATTTGTCAATATTGATTGAATAAGCAAGTCTAGTTCAAATCTGATAAATGTGTCCTATATTTTTGACTCACATATCTTCAAGATCTTTCCCATTACAAATTTACATTTAGCTGGAAAGCCACACCTTTCAATGGGACACAATGACATTTTCTGTAGATCTCTAATGTGGTTTCTGAATAAGACATATAAAAACCTGAAGACATATCAGGAAAATATATATTTAGTGATACTGTGTCATAATATGAGAAAAACTATTTAAAATTCAGAGACCCATGTCAAAATCTTTATTATAATCTGCCTGCCCTGTGTATTTATTATTCTAAGTACAATTGGGATAAACAAATGCTTACTTTTTTTTTTCACTTTGAATAGTTGTTTTGTCTTTCAATCTGTATAATTTTTATTTAATGTGTAGAGTAGTTCATAAAGCATTTTTTTCCCCTGAAAATCACTACTAGCATATTAAGCAGCTCTTATATTTTATTTATTTTTTATTTTCTCTCTATCATGATAAACTCTAGAGTGCCTCCAATGCATATGTGACTGCCAGGTATCCAGAGCTTTGGCTCGATGCTACAAGGGGACCAAAGAACAACTGATAACCATATCTTTCAGGATCTCACAATGTAGTAGAATTAATACCACTACTAGCAAACTTTTTTACTGGTCATCAAAGTGGATTAAATTAGCTTCTTAATTATTATAAGTAAAGAACTTACTCATTATATTCTTTTGTAGGAAAGGGGGGATGGTTTATGAACCCATATTTTGGTAGTCCTAATGTTTAGAGATTCTTATATTTATCAGAAACATGCTTTCTGGGGTCCACAATCAAACAGTGTAAACAGTAAATTTAAGTGAGCAGAATCTTTGCTACAGTAAATATCAAGGATTTTCTCTTAATGCTTAGAGAAGTGAGTGAGTCTCTTCATTTAATCCAAATAGAAAGCATCTTGTCTTATTCTTTTTTTTTTTTTTTTTTTTTTTTACTTTGAGACCTTTGAAATGAAATTATTCATCCAATTATATCTTCTACATATAAAAAAAGTTTATTTAGCTCTTGTAATCTATCTTTCTTATACTTTTATTTTCAAGGACATGAAACTTTTGCAAGGCTACAGCAATATAACAAAACTACTTCCAGTATGATTTATTGGGTACTTACTCTATGTGGGTTACTGTGTTAAGCTTTTTGTATATATTACCTTATCTTTGTAGCAACCTAGTAGAATAAATGTCATCATCTCTGATGTACAGGGACATGTAATAAAGCTCAGTGAAGTTAGCATGCCCAATTTCACCCAAATTGTAAAAGGCAGAAACTGGATTTGAATCAAGGTTTATCTGTACATATACCATTAAGTGATAGTTTTCTTTGTCAAGTTCTGGCTTTTTTTTTTTTACGTCCCGTAGTTTTCCCATCTTATCCACAATTAAGGCACTACTGCTAGTCCTGTTCACCCCACACCCTTCTTCTACCTGTCTGGTCTCCAAGCAGCCTTGGGATTGGTTCCTGCCCCAGCCAAACATGTAGCTCAGGTGAGACAGAAAGCTCATCTTAAAGTGGCTTCCGCACTTATAGCTGGATTCAACCTCTTCCGTTGCATTGAGTGTTGAATTTTTGTTATATTCGAGTTTGAATTTTAGCTGAGCAACTTAACTACGGGTTTAGGTTAGAGTCTGTTTTCCTTAACCCTGACCTTGTGTTTCTTCATAGTGCTTTACTTTGATGCTCAGTAATGGGATCAGTGGCCTTGTTAATCTAATTCCCATTCTGGACAGAGTCAGATTTTTTTCCGCCTGTATCGTTGCTGGTGTATTAATCATTGCTATTTTCAACCTTTCCTAGTTTCAAAGTTTGGCTTTAAAATGAAGAACCATGCAGCTGTGTAGGTGTGTCATTGATTGCAGGTTTAATTGATTTAGAATTTTCAGTTGTGATTTATTTCCGAACACTTCTGGATAATCCTGTGGCGCTGAAACTGCACTCAGGGGGCACTTCCTTCACATGTGATGTGTGCCCTTCATGCCATCACCTGCAATTATCTATGGATGTGCTCTGCTCACAGATGGATTTCAGTGAATAAAATTTTACATATATTCCTGAATCTCAGCTGTAAAAGAATAAAGAAAATCCTGGCTAAATCCTACCAAAGGAAAAAAAATGCACTAGGCAAAGTAAAACAGGCAAGGCAAACTTCATTCAAGCAACTGCAGTAGGGGAGGGAGACCAAAACAATATCTGAACTCACCTGTCCTGAGCAGAGTGGCCAGAGGTTTGTAATCTCTGGGGTTATAGAGTGGAGATGTCCTGGAGGAAGTGAGGGAAGAGACTGACCAAAGGGCTGTGTAATGCACATGGCATTATTCCGGAGGTGGCCAGTGGTATTCTGTGATTAGGGCCCCTGTGTCTGCCATTGGCTGCCCGGGGAAATTAGGTTCTTACCTTCCCACGGAGACTGGAAGTTGGGGGTGCTCTCTTCTTCAATGATTCCATTTCAAAGACATGGCCCCGAAGTCCTTGAGTCAGATATTTCTGGGGTATGAAACTGGCAAAGGCTTTTCAAAGATTTGCATCTCAAGAGGACAGAGAAAGTATTTATAAATACATATAGTTTACTAAGGAAAATGCCCTAAGGAAAGGAAGACCAGACCTAGAGACGGAGAGAAGCCTGTCTAAACTTCAAGCAGAGGGAAAGGTGAAAGTTGCTTTGGTGGTGTCAGTGCCTGTAAGACTTGACTGTTATTCAGAAATCATTTCCTCTGTCCCACCCCCCTGCCCCCGCCTGCCTACTAAACGACCCAAGGCAACAGTGCTTTTTCTAGCTGCCTGAGTGTATTTTTTCAAGCCTAGTCACAAGTAGGTTATACTTACATGCATTTCTCCTTTCTCTTTTGTGTTCTGATGACCATTAACCATTTATCAATAGAAAATCAAAAATGTACTCTTTCTAACTTTGAGAAAAAGCTCTAATCTCTCTCTCTCTCTTTTTTAACCCTGACCATGTGTTTGTCATTTCAAGTAGCAGGTAAGTAGACATAATGGCTTTAAAATGTCAAATTTGACAGCTGATTCGAATTTGGTAAAAATCTTACCAAAGAGCCTGGACTTCTTAGTCATGTTGGATCCCCTTAGCTGACTTACATAGAATTTGAGTAGAATTTGAGAAAGAAGGGCTATTAAATCCTGATGCAGAAGAAGAGAAAAATCAAAGGGTTTGTAGGGGAGGAAAAAGCATCCCCAACGGTCTTAGGATCCCTCTGAAAGTAAAACTGATAAAGACAGACTAACAGGAGGAACTTATATAATTCAAGTTTTATATGATACAGGAGACTCTAGAAGGAAATGAAGACCCAACGAAACAGGCCTGAATATTTTTATACTAGGTTTGATCAAGGGTGGGCAGTTGTGTAGAAATAGGATCGGTTAAGAAGCAGAGGTAATTGTAATAACTAAGGTATAACAGCAGGGCCTGTTTGTTAGGGCTTTTATTGCATCTCTTTGTCTTCAGAGATAAGGATGCGCCTTTCCTCTGGGTATACAGAGGGCGCCTCTCACATGATGGTTTTATAAAATTGTCCCCTTGTTTATTAAAAACTGGGAGCATCCCACAATTAGAGTCTGATTTGACTCCGAATTTATCATTAGATTTGTGCATCTCAGAAATACACTTTGAAAGCCCCAGATGGTGATGATGGTTATGCTGTCCATGAAAATGGTGAAGACCATCTTTTTGAATATCTAAAGTCTGGCCAACACTGTGTGAATTTGCTTTTATGTAAAACATTTCACTTGATCCTAAAAACAATTTTGAAAGGTATTTCTTTCTTTTGGTTTTATACATGGAGACATTGGAACTCAGAGAGTTTAAGAATGTTGTTCAAGGTCACAAAGCAAATGACAGGAGTCAAATCTGAACACTCTTATTCCTACTGGCAAACCTACTGATCTACACTAAAGGTGCACCCCATCTATCCATGGATCGTAACTTATGGGAAACTCATTCTGTCATTAACATTTTAATTGTATACTGGTCAGATAACAACTTTTAAGATTCATCCTAGAAAGTCTGCAATTCCACTGACTTAGCTTAGGGGTGCTATTTACTGATAAAGTTCTCTTAGAAATTTGCTGACAAGACACAAGAATAATTGGCAAAAGTTAAGTACGAATAACCAAATTGCACCTTTTCCTCCTTTGTTGTTTTCAAGACATTTTAAAGTCTTCATTATTTGTGAAAGAAAACCATGAAGATATGTGTGTGACACGACATTAAGAAAAATATGAAGTAAAGAGAACCCTAGAAGCAGGACCAATTCCCTAAATATGATAACCCATGACACTGGGAGCAATTTTGCTTTGACTTTTTTTTTTTGGGGGGGGGGTTACAAAGAGGTCTTTTTTGGTTCTGATGTTCTGTGATGTATACATGGGCTTGGGTTTTTTTGTATATTTTTTATTTGAAAAATTGAAACAGCTTTTACCCTTGAAGCCACAGGTATATAATCCTTTTCTGTTATTTTCTTATTTTTATTTATTTGCTTTTTTCAGTTAATTTTTGTTACACATGTTTCTTCTTTTTCCCCCACTGACACCCTCCTCCCATCCCCAACCCCCTCACCCACAGCCTTGTTGTCTATGTCCACTGGTTACGCATACATGCATAAGTTCTTTGGTTCACCTCTTCCCTCCTCCCCACCCCCTCCTGTGAGGTTTGTCAGTCTGAGCCCTACTGGCTTATTTTGCTTAGAATAATATTCTCCAGGTCCCTCCATGTCGTCTCCAAGGATAAGAGATCTTTCTTTCTTACACCTTCATAGTACTCCATTGTGTATATGTACCCCAGTTTTTTTATCCACTCATCTACTGATGGACACTTAGGCTGTTTCCAGATCTTAGCGATTGTAAATAGTGCTGCTATGAACATGGGGTACATATATCCTTTCTGATTGGTGTTTCAGGCTTCTTAGGATATATTCCTAGAAGTGCGATCACTGGGTCAAATGGCAATGCAATTTTTAATCTTTTGAGGAAACACCATACTGTTTTCCATAGTGGCCGCACCAGCCTAAATTCCCACCAGCAGTGCACTAGAGTCCCCTTTTCTCCACACCCTTGCCAGCATGTGTTGTTTGATCATTTCTTGATGGCAGCCATTCTGGCAGGTGTGAGGTGATACGTCATTGTTGTTTTAATTTGCATCTCTCTGATGATTAGGGACGTTGAGCATTTTTTCATATGTCTCTTGGCCATCTGTATGTTCTGTTATTTTAATCTGAGGAACTTGCAGTCAGTTTTTACCACAACAAGGGAAGAATCTCCAATATTTTCATCTGCCTTGTGGGCAACACCAAATGACAGTGCATTCGGTAGAGTGCAGATGGAAAGTGCAGACAGACTGCCCTCTGCAGACTGGGCTTGGGAACTGTGGCAGCCTGCCTGTCCCGCCCGCTGAGCGTCCCTTCCCTCTGCATCCCATTAGGAGAGGGAGAGAATCCTGGAGCTTGGGAAGCACTGCGTAAGGGAAGGAATCAGCTGCATGTCTGGCTGCAGGGCTGGACCCCAGATTCATTTTGTATAAAAATGATGTTATAAATAGTGAGCGGGGGTGGCCCAAACAGTGCCACCAGTACAAGTGGACAGAATATTTAGACTTACTTTGGCTGGGGAAGCTTTCATTCCCGTGTGCTTATCATCACTCTAAGGGAAAAGGAATTTCTGAGGCATAAGCCAACTCATAAGTTTAATTTTATGACAGTAGTAGAAGCTTCAACCACCACAAAGAGAGTTGTTTGATCAATCATTGCAAGGTGTTTCATTGTGATCTTTATCTCTGTCTGTTCCTTCTCCATCATCATCATTGTTCTTGTGGTTATCATCATCCTAAAATTAGGTATTCCCAACTGAGCCCTTCCTGTGTGTTGGGCACTATTCTAAATGCTTTAGCTACTTGAGCTCACTCAGTTGTCACAACATTTCTATAAGTTAGACTCTCTTTTTACCTTTATATAGAAAGGAAACAGAGGGATACAGAGTGGGGAGTAACTCATACAAAGTATTAAATTCAAATCCAGCCATCTGACTTTACATTGTCTTCCTGGAGAGGAATGACCTCTTGAGTCTCGAATCTGGCAGAAGTGGGTTCAAGTATTAGCTGTGCCGAATACTAACTTTGTGACTATGGTAGATGTACCTAGGATCTTGTGTCTGATTCCTGACTCGTAACACGGGATATATAATAATAACTGTCTCCTAATAATGTTGTGGATATTAAATAAATTAAGGATCAGTTGTTTTTATTCCTAGCAATAGGAATTACTATTGGGACACAAAAGTAATAGTTCATTCTTATATTTTAAATCAGAAAGAATTAAGCAAATTTCATATTCCCTGAAGTTCAGGTATTGAGCATATTTTGCTGATTAATTGCTGCAGTAAATGAGAATTTTAATACAAGTGCTTAATTAATTTAGCTAATTAACTAAACAATCCTAGACAGTATTGGGAATAGAGCAAGGCAGGTTTTCAGGTTTGATTTTTTTTGTTCCATTCTAAGGACTCTGACAACCTTATTCTTCTTCTTTTGTCTTACTTTCAATTCACTTGTCTCCACCCATCCCCACTTTTATTTTCAGAAGGTAATAATATTGAAAGATGAGCCCTTTTTGAAACATAACTTATGATAGTAGCAATAGAAATAAAAACAATAATGGATATTTTAAAGGCTTTTAGAGTTTATGAAGCATTTTTACTTCCATGATCACTTCCAATGGAAAATTAACAAGTTAACCATGGAAACAGATGATGCTAATATAGGTACAGTGGTAATGTTGTGAAGTCCAACTACTTCAAGTAGTTTTTTGGGGTACAGACAGTATAACTAGTAATGTTTAGCTCATGTCTCGGTGAATGTCACTAACATATTATTTTGTATTTATTTAAGCTTCTGACCAGATTTGCAGTGTACTGGCTTCCAAAGGTTGGCAAATTCCAGTACTCACCTAACCTTTCCTGTAGATATTATCTGATTAAAATAAGGCTTCAAAAATTTAATTCTTTCCCTGCCAGTGTGTCAAGTGGAAGAAACAGGTTTCAGATCCAACTTCTAACCCCCATGTCCAATGTCACATTTTCTCGTGTATATAAGCTTTAGGAGAAACCGCTAAAAATCTAATAGCTTGATTTAATAAAAGTTCTTATATAGAATTACTCTGTATGCACATTGCAGGAATAACCTGTCTGGTTCATGCACTAATGAAACATTTAATTGTGTTTACTGTACACGTTGTTTTCCACATTTTGCACCACTCAAAATGAGGTTGATCATCTACAATCCTTCACCTTAATGTACTTAACAGTCAAATGTATCATCTCAGCTATCAATTCTAAAATTAAGAAAAATATTTTCTGTTTAAATTCTAAATGTGTATATTTTAGTAAAGGGTAATTAATTATTTAAAAAATGATATAAAATAGCCAACTCATCAAATGACTGGAACACATAAGAGCATATATACTTGTTCAAGTAATGCTGTGTCATGTTTTATATGTCCGTCTATTTGAACCAAAACTTTTTTACATGAAAAATACGTTGAGAAAGATACACAGAAAAAGGAATATTTTAACATGGGATTCTGCTTCCTATTTTAAAAACTATGAGTTTCTCCCACCATAGGTTTGGAAAACACATGTATAAATTGAAATATATATAAGGGGACAGAACCAGGTTTGGCTAGAATTTTTTATCAGTAAAATTAAAGAAACAAGCCTGGCTGGTTTGGCTCAGCAGTTAGAAAAGTCAGGTCATGAGTCTTGAGTTCTATTCTGGTCAAGGGCACATACCTCAGTTGCTGTCCTCCCCCTCACCCCAAGCCCTGGTTGGGTCATGTGGGAGGCAACCAGTCGTCGATGTGGCTCTATCACATCAGTGTTTCTCTCTGTCTCTCTCTCTCTCCACTCTATCTGATGATAAATAGAAAAGTACCCTCAGGTGAGGAATAAAAATAAAAATTAAAGAAACAAAGTGAACCCTGACATTCTGAGTTATATAAATGGTCACTGAACAAACTGCCAATGGACCATAATACTAAAAGATGATTTTACTAAAGAGGTCATTTTTCTTTGGGAAGTTGTCCTAGAGGTGTTATGTTAATTTAGAATTACTATGACCTGAATGAGAGATGAGGATATTTCTTGGAATGATTTATAGTCATTCCATTTTCTTTCATTTTGGCAAATAGGTCAAGTCCTTTCAGAAAAATGAAAATACAAATTTTTACCTGGTCATTAGCATGTTTTTATACTAAGAAAGGATGGCATGATTTAGCGGGCTAGCAAAGCATTTGAAGAGAGAGCTCTGTTCCACTGTAAGATCTCTGTGACTTATGAGATGTTTCAAATAGTTTTTGCCAAAATGCAAAGTGCAAACAAACATATAAGTAGGTGAGTAAATAAATAAAATGCATATTAGCTTGGATAATTTTATCAATCTCATGATATTCGAATGTGGAGTTGGAAGAGGACAGTCTGACCTTGCAAAACTGCTGAGGAAGCAAACTAACAATTTGGGGACGGGGCAGGTGATTGATGAGTTAGTTTCCTTTTTTACTGTTCACTCTTTCTGCATCCTATTCCCATTTCCATGTCAGTATCTCACTCAAACTTGCCCCCCCCCCCAAATTCCAAGGAAACGTTTTCCTCCTTCATCATACTTACTACATGCAGAAATCCCGTTCCCTTCATTTGTGCTTGCTTAAGTGTTGGGAAGAAATAGAATGCATAAGAGTAGCACAGTCGATTCTTAAGGTGGATAGAAATGAATAATGGAGAAGAAACATAGGAGAATTCGCTTTCTTAAAATGAGGGATTTTAAATCCTTCCTTTAAAACAGTTTTAGATTTCCAATTGAGAGCTATATTTGCTAAACGTCAAGAAGTCAAAGAAGATTAATCAGCACACACGTGACACACAACACAAATCAATTTTATTTATAGACTTATCGAGATTGCTGTTGCATTTTTCTTTAATTCTGTTTAGCATTTAGTTGAGCTTTATGAAATTGCCCTTTGGGTGGGTTAAGAAAAATTCAGATAGCAATTTTATATGGTTCAAACTAATAGAAGAAATAGACACCACTGTTTTCAAGGATCTTCATGAAGATAAACACCATTTTTTCTGAATGGCATTCCAAAGACAGTGATTAATATCATTTGTAAAATTATAGGCCATTTTATTTCATTGTTAAGCTAATACTTCTTCATTTAGTTTTATGTATATTATTTAGGGCCTATCAGATGCCAGAACTGGGAAACACTATTTAACAGAACAGTAGATATACCCGCTCTCATAAAGCTTACATTCTGGTGGGTGAAAGAAAATTTAAGATACATAAATAAATAAATGATACATAAGACACATACATTTAAGATACATAGATAAAATAAAAGACTTCAACGTTAGACTCAAAACCAAAAAAATCCTGGAAGGAAACATAGGCAGTAAAATCTTGGACATTTCTCGTAGCAGGGTTTTTTTGTTTGTTTGTTTGTTTGCTATATCACCTCAGGCAAGGGAAACAAAGGAAAAAATATAAACAAATGGAACTCCATCTAGAGGCCTGATATTTTTTGAATCTGCAGCACAGGGTGCAGATCTCTGTCCTCGGCAAAGCCAAGACAGTGCAGCTCTGTCCAATTGCAGAGTGAAATGCAGTTTTAAGAAAACCATTGTTCAGGAAATGAAATTATCAAGTGCATCACCATTTCTTGTACTACTATTTCTCCTGTTCTAAATGGGGGTCTGTCAAACACTGTGTAATATGTTCACATCTTATGGACTTATCTCCCAACTCATTTTTGCAAATGTGTAGATAATAAGATTTATTAGTGTGTTTTTTGTCCCTCTTGGCAGAGTACAAGTGCTTACAGAATAATTGCTTTAGAGAAATGCCAGGCATGGGCCACATTATGTTCAAATAAATATATTAGGCTAGAAAATTCCCCAATCTTTTGGACTGACAGCAACTTAGTTTTCTAAACAACTTGAGCTCCCTTCCTCTGCATAGATTGGCTAAATAGAGTTAGCTGTCCGTGGAAAATTTTTCAAAAAAAACTGTGCACGGATGACAAGATGGATGATGTATCTTGCAGATGGGTGCTGATCAGGTTCTTTGTGTCAAGAAGGCAGACAATGAATGTGATTTCATTCTTTTGGAAAACTCCAAGCAGTTTTGTTTGCCTTTATGAGAATGATTAATTCATTAGTCAAGTTGAAAAATACTGGGCACTTTTTGTTTCTATACCATAGATGAAAAATGAGTTTTTAGAAATCAGTGTAGTGCCGGGAACTCAACATATCATGTATTATTCTGGCTGTAACAACCTGAACCTAAAGGTGGGAGGCAGAGAATAGTGGGGCCACAATCGTTACAGGATTCTACTCTATATTATCTGTGTTAAAATACATTTTATTTTATTTTATTTTATATCCTCACCCGAGGACATTTTTTGATATTTTGTTCAGATAGAGTGGGAGGGAGAGAGACAGAGAGAAACATCGACGTGAAAGGGACACACCAAGTGGTTGCCACCCACACGACCCAACCAGGGCCGGGGACAAACTGCAACCGAAGTACGTGCCCTTAGTGGGAACCAAACCCGGGTCTCTCCGGACCACAGGCTGACGTTCCAACTGCTGAGCCAAACTGGCCAGGGCAAAATATATTTTATTTTTGAGAGATAAAACCTGAACCTTTAAACATTCCAGAAGTTTGCAGAAGTTTTATAGAAAATTTAAGAGAAGTTTTACTTTGCCATTTATTGGTTTACTCAACAAATACCTGCTGTGAGCTGGCTATGTATGTATCATGCTCTGTGTTAGGCAATAGACATGACTTCCGCTTATCTCTATGGTTTCAACATAAACATCATTTTTACAGAGCTGCCTTCCTTGACTCCTCTGCTCGCCTTGCCTCCTGCAATACATTCTCAGGACGTTTAAACACTCATTCGTCCGTGTTATCATTACTGCTTCTGTAATGTCCAGCTTCCCCGATTTTCTGTAGGCATGCAGATCAAGAGCATATCTGTTTTGTTCATTATTTTAACTCTAGTGCTCATAACAAGAGCTCAACATTTTTAATACATTAAAAAGGCATTCATGAAAATAATAAAAATTTTATTAAACTTAATTATTTAATTTTAAATGTACAGAGGATGCACAGAGCAGGGAAAACATGGGTGTCTGGGATTGCCAAAAAAACTTTATGCAGGAGGTGACTGAGATAAGACGTGTTTGTTTATGGGAAGAAAAGAAAGGTGAGGCCAATCTAATGGGAAGTGAAAAATAAGAAACTCTGTAATGTTTGGAAAACTACAAACAGAGCACGAGGGTCAGGCGTAGGGTGCCAGGAAATGAGTCCAGGCAAGTGGTAAAAACAAGCTTTTAAAAGGCTCTCCAGATGACTAAGGAATATAAATAGTCTGTTTATCTATATATAGAATATATACATATATATACACACACATATAAAAATATGTCTGTATATATGCATATATATATATATATATTTTTTTTTTTTTTTAATGGGAAGATCTGGAGGAAGTAAGTGGGAAAATGATAAGATTCCATTTTTTGTGTGTGAGAAAAAAACACTCCTGTAGTAGATTGTTAGGTGAGTAGCTACTTCTGATCTCAAATATCCAAACACTGAATACTGGAATAAATGGCTGGTTTAGTCACTTGGACAGCTCTATTTACATATCTGTAATCCTCATGGGACTATACATTAGAATAATGCCCAAGTTTGTCATTTTTCTAGTGTTTTTTTTCTTTTTCTTTTTTATTTTATCTAGAGTGCTTTGTCAATTCACCACTTTGAATTACTTTTCACATTTCACATTTCACACACCATAAAACATTCATGGTGTGTAGTGGAATCCTACCTGTCAATCAAATTTATATCACCTGCCTGGAAGCTAGACTTTTCTTTGACACATTTATCATAGATGTGTTTGTGGTGGGTTTTTTTTTTCCTCGCAGTGACTTTACAAGGGAATGGTTACTTTTTTATACGCAACAAAATACATCAAAAACTTCAGTTGTGAAGTTTTTAACATTTAGATGTTTCGCTAGTAAAATTATTCCCCAGAAAGAAGCTCTTTTAGTCCCTCTGACACATAGTAAAATACAACAAAAGACATTAGAAAGAGAAAATGAGAGTATCAATCCCTTACTCTTTGTGATTGGCGTTGAGTTCAACTTATTCATACATTTTATTGACTGGAGAGGGAGTCTGTGTGAAGGAGTCATGGGAGCCCAGAGTGTGAATGGAGCTAATTTACTCACTTGACATTTATTGAGTATTTGCTATACACCAGAAAATAACATTTGTTTCCCCAAGGAGTTTTCTGCCTAGTGAGACAAAGAGGAGAAACCTTTGAAATCAAGTGTGGAAACGACCATGATTAGCAAATGCACCAGTGAGTGGCAAGATAACACTTGCCTGTGGACTTCGAAGAAAGTGTGGTCAGGGAGACGAAGCCAGAGCGGTGGTGTGGCGCACGGGAGCCGGCCACGCAGACCCTGAGAGGAGGCAGCAGAGAACAGCGACGTTATAGACAAGTGGAAATGCACACTAGATTCAAAGAAGCGTAATCATTCGTGTGTTAGTCAAAGGGGGAAGGTTTAAGAAGTCCCAGGAAAGGAATGAGATGAGAATGTAAAGTTAATTCGAGCCAGGGATGATGTAGAGCTACCACAAACTTGAATGTAAGGGAGTGCATCATTCAGGTTTGTCCTAGGAAGGATTTCCTGCTCATGTGGGGAGTGGGTTGGGTGGAAAGGAAATTAGAGGCAGGATCTGACTAAATCTGAAATGAAGGTATTGGCAGTGGGATTAGTGAAAAACATAAGAGTTTGAAAGTAATTTCCAAGATGACTTTGGTTAGTAGATAAGGGAATGTGGAAGGACGAGGGGAATGGGGACAAGAGTTGTTTTTTTTTAAAGAAATATATATATATATATATAATTTTTTTTTTCCTTTATTGATTTTATAGAGAGATAGAAACATCGATGGGAGAGGACATGGATTGGCCGCCTCCTGCATGCCCCCACTGGGGATTTGGCCCACAACCTGGGCATGTGCCCTGACAGGGAACCAAACTGTCAACCTCTTGGTGCATGGGTGGACGTTCAACCACTCAGTCACACCAGCAGGCAAGGGCAAGAATTTTTTAGAGATAACTCAAGTAGTTGCATGGGCAGTGTGTCCTAATCTAAGTCCAGAGGACAGAGATTAAGATGAGCAAATCTGATACTGTGGAAGGCATTGAATATCTTAGAAGTCACCTAGACCAACTTATTTTTTCAGATACCAAAATCTATTCTATGAGAGAGGGATTTTTTGAAGTTTAACAATTAGTGGTAACTTCAGTGGAAGGTTTGAGCTGCAGAAACAAATATAGACAACCAGATTCATGCTCCAGTTTGCAGCTAATACATGAATATGCACAATCATTTATTAGGGAATAGAAGACATTGGGAGGCCCTTCAAACACTGTTACAGAAATAATGATGGTTAAAATTCACTGTCACATATTTTAGAAATATACTATCTTAAAAATTAGCAAAATTAAAAAGAAAATATTGTCCTGGCTGGTGTGGCTCAGTTGGCTGGGTGTCATCCCATGCACCAAAATGTTGCTGGCTTGATTCCCAGTCAGGGCACATGCCCAGGTTGCAGGCCCAGTCCCGGTAGGGGAGGCAGGAGGCAGCCAGTCAATGTTATGCTCTCATCAATGCTTCTCTCACTCTCCCTCTCCCTCTCCCTCTTTCTTTCTGTCTCTCTAAAAACCAATACAATATATTTTTTAAAGTAAGTATAACGTAGCACATGGTTTCATGTACTTGCTTTTTTTCTCTTGTGGTGCAGAGGATTATTTATCAATTGTTTGGCTAGTTCATTGTCCCATTGCATTAATGTTTTTATTATTATTATAAGTGGCACCCACAAATGTACACATTTCCCAACACTAAACAAGTGCTTAGAACAAAGTGCATTTTTAACAACTACCTGTAGAATGAGTGAGTATATGCAAAAGAGTGAATTAGTCCAGTTCTCCAGTGCTATCTTCAGACCATTATACCAATAGCGTTTTGAGTTACAAAAAACTTCTTATGCATTCAAACTATACTTCTATTAACTGTTTATAAACTTCATGATTATTTCAGCTGATATTAAGCTTGAAACTTACCTTCTTATCACACTGTTCTTATACCCTGCTCTTGACCCTAGATCTTGTGAATAAGCAGGATTTATGATAGTAAAAATGACTTTATGTCTTTTTTTTTTTCTCAGTTGAATCTGGTTGGTGGCTGCCTTCCATTTATCACTGGCCTCTACTGAAAGAGCGTAGTTTTAGTTCCTTACATGTGCAATACTCTGAGAGTAGTTAAGAAAATGGTGGGAACTACAGGTGAGGTGCCCAGAAGTGAAGCAGACGCTGTCCTTCCAAATGTTTTTCACTGCATGGTACTTATGAAAATGATATGCCAGCCAAGTCAATAAAGATAGTTGAATGCTCATGGCTTAATATTAGTAACAAAATAAAATATAAATTCTGCAGTCACACTAACTTCTGTTCATATCCTAGCCTGTGAATTTTCTGTGTAACCATTGAAACATTTCATAATACCTCCCAGTTTTTGTTTTGTTTTTTTTTTCCTTTGAATAATTGGGATAGGGCATGTCCTTTTTAGGGCTGTTATAAAGATTAAACACAAAAGCATTGTCCAGAGTGCCTTGCAGTGTGGAATGAAGCAGATGTTATTTTCTTTTTTTCTTTTTTTTAATCCTCACCCGAGGACATTTTTCCATCCTTTGTTCAGGTAGAGTGGGAGGGAGAGAGAGGAAGAGAGAGAGAGAGAAACATCGACGTGAAAGGAACACATCGAGTGGCTGCCACCCACACAACCAACCAGGGCCGGGGACAAACTGCAACCGAGGTACGTGCCCTTAGCAGGAACCGAACCCAGGTCTCTCAGGACCGCAGGCCGACGCTCTAGCCACTGAGCAAAACTGGCCAGGGCACAGATGTTATTTTCTATCAAAATATTATTTCCTCTAATGCAGAAGTTTAAAGCTAATACGGTTTTCTGTCTTTCTGTCTTCCTTCCTTCCTTCCTCTCCCTTTCTTTCTCTCTCTGTGACTCCCCCCTCTCATTTCTGTGATCTGGTTATATTTACTACTGCCTCTGTTTTCCCCCGTCCTCGTTTGAATGGATCCTAAGAGGGTTTGATGCTGCTTTTAGCCTCTGAACATCATACATGCCTATACTCACAAACCATCATTACTTAGCTTTCCTTTTGGCATATATATATATATATTTTATCCTCACCCAAGGACATTTTTGCTTTATCTTCAGATAGAGTGGGAAGGAGAGAGGGAGCAAGAGAGAGAGAGAAACATGGATGTGAGAGAGACACATCGACTGATTGCCACCCACATAACCCTAACCACGGCTGGGGACAAACTGAAACCGAGGTACGCGCCCTTAGCGGGAACCAAACCCGGGACTCTCTGGTCCACAGGCCAACGCTCTCACCACTGAGCCAAACTGGCCAGAGCTCATATATATTCTTTTATGACTTATTTTCATCACAGAGTGTATGTATATGTGTGTGTGCATATTAGGTGAAAGAGTTTCTTTTTTCTCTATTTTTAAACAGCTTTATAGAGACATATTTGATATACAAAAACTGCACATATATAATATATAAAATTTGATGAGTTTGAACTTATGCATACACTTCTGTAATTATCCACAATCAAGATAATAGACAGATTCATCACTTTCCAAAGTTTTCTTGTGTTCACTTTCCCTTTCTTTGTGGTAATTACATTTAACATGATACCTTCCTGCTTATGTTTTTAAGGGCAAAACGTAAGGTTCCTGAGCACAGGCACTGTGCTGTACAGCACATCCCTAGAATTAATTCGTCTTACATAACTGACAGGTTATGCCCACCTGTGGAATGTTACACCCACCTCATTTCTCCCTTTGTACCCACTGGCCTAGTCTATGCTTCCATGAGTTAGCAATTTTAAATACCTCCTATGAATGGAATCATCCAATATTTGTTCTTCTGTGACTGGCTTACTTTACTTAGCATAATATTTTCAAGATGCACCCATATCACTGCAAATGGTAGGCTTACCTCCTTTTTTAAGGCTGATTACTATTTCATTGTATGTACTTTTTTTTTTTTTATCTGTTTATATATCCATGGACATTCGGGCTGTTTCTATAACTTGACTACTGTGAATAGTGCTGGGCTGAACATAGGAATACAGCTAACTCTCTGAGATCCTGATTTCAAATTCTTTTGGGTATATGTGGGATTCTTGGATCATACAGTAGTTCTGTTTTTAATTTTTTGAAGGAAATCCGTACTGTTTTCTGTAGCAGCCACACTATTTTACATTCATACCAACGTGTAGAAGTATTCTAAATTCTCTACATCCTCACCAACATTTGTTATACATATATGTTAATCATAACCATTTGAACTAGTGTGGGTTTGATTTGCATTTCCCTGATGGTTAGTGATGTTCAGCACCTTCTCATATACCTGTGAGCCATTTGTATACTTTGTTTTGCAAAAGGTCCTTTGCCAATTTTTTGAATTGAGTTATTTTCTGCTATTGAGTAGTAAGAGTTCTTTATATAATTTGGATATTAACCTCATCAGATATATGGTTTGCAACCATTTTATTTTATTTCTTATGTTGCTTTTTTATTCTGTTGACTTTTTTTCTTTGCTATGCAGAGGCTACAGTAATGAAAACAGGATAGTACCGCTATAAAGACTGACCTTTCGAACAAGGGAACAGAATAGAGAGCCAAAAATTAAAGCCACATACATACAATCGACTGATGGTCAACCAGGGGGCCAAGGATACAAGATGGAACAAACACAGTCTTTTCAACAAATTGTGCTGGGAAACTAGATGCCCACGAGTACAAGTGTGAAAGCAGACCCCTACATACACAAAAATAAACTCAAAGTGGATTGAAGACTTACATGTTAGACATTCCACTGTCAAAGTAGAAAAAAGTCACAGGGAAAAGCTTCTTGACATTGGCCTTAATAATGATTTCTTCTGTATGACATCAAAAGCCCAAGCAACAAAAGCAAAAATAACCAAGTAGGATACATACAAGCAAAAGGCTTTCTTTAAATGGCACATAATGTGTTCACGAGTGTTAGCTTTAAGTATTATGGCCAGAGTATCTTTTTACACATATTCTGTTCTTTGTGTTGTTTATCATTCTCTTAGGATCCTAAGTCCCAGAAAGTGTCTGATACCCTAGTGTTGTCTTCTCTTCACTAACGACTTATTCAATGAATGACACCTCCTGTCAAGAGTCTCAGCGTGCCCACTCCGACCCATTATTACCTCTGATTGATTCAAATCGAAGGCAGTGCTGTTTTGTTGTTGTTGTTAAAGTTTATCTAAGAAAACTGACATTTATTTAAAATTATATGTATTTGCCTGTCAAGTTGTTAGAAAAAAAATTCTCCAAAATCTTTACAGTAATTACCTCTGGATAAGAAAATTGGGGAGTGATATTTAGTTTCTTATTTATGTGTTTCTAGATTTTTTTTTTTTTGAAGGGTTAACATAAGAATGCAACATTTCATAATAAAAATATACTTTCACTTTAAAAAGTCAGTTGTAGTTTAAGATGACATCTGCTTCAAAAGTCGTGTTTCTAAACTTGGTTTGTGTTTCAGAATCGCCAGAAGGGCTCTTTAAAAATGCAGCTTCCTGGGTTTCACCTCTGCCCTAATAAATCAGAATCGCCAGAGCAGGGCCCAGGAACCTGTGTTTTGGAAAAGCTTCCCAAGTGGTCCTGCTGGAACTGAGCAGCATTGGCCCTTAGACTAGCACTCAGAAGCTTCCAAACAGCACACGCAGGCTTAGTTTCCCCAGCTGTGGAGACGCTCTTCCTCCCTCTGCTGACATGAGCATAACCCTGCGGGGGACCAATCACCACGTCGCTGCTGTTAGCTGACTTTCCTCAATGCCAGTACTTGTAGTCGTGCCACCTGCTGATTTTTGAGAAGAGTTACTGAGGTCTTTTAAGAAAGATGGTTGGAATCTGGGATGGAAGGACTCTGAGCCCCATCAACCCAAGGCAGTACTGTTTTCATATTGCTTCTTATTCATTTCAAGAGACAAATCTGGAAGCATGATTTAAAAAAGTAAATCCCTGCCCTGGCTGGTTTGGCTCAGCGATTAGAGCGTCAGCCTGCGGTCCAGAGAGACCCGGGTTCGGTTCCCGCTAAGGGCACGTACCTCGGTTGCAGTTTGTCCCCGGCCCTAGTTGGGTCGTGCGGGTGGCAGCCACTCCATGTGTCCCTTTCATGTCGATGTTTCTGTCTCTCTCTCCCTCTCACTCTAACTGAACAAAACAAAAAAAATGTCCTCAGGTGAGGATTAAAAAAATAAAAATAAAAAAGTAAATCCCTATATTCAGATGAATAAGTTTTTCAGTAACTTTAGTAATTGTTTATAGGTCTTGCTTCTTATTTACCTGTATTATAGCTTTAAATTTTATCTTATAAAATTCTTATTTTCTCCCTTATTTCCTTTATGTGAAGGATATTAGAAATTACATATTCTTTATTGGTTGCATAGATATAGTCACAATCATTTATTTATTCAGCCAATATTTTTTACATTTTTTTTTTTACATACCATGAACTCTTTTAAAGTTGGAAATTCAGTGAAGGACTACCCATACAGTATCCTTGTTCTCATGGGACTTTTGTTGGAACAAGAACTTTAGGTTGAGACAAATGCTATAAAGTTATTACAGCCATGTTATATGATACAGGATGACCAGTAGGAACAGTCGTCAAAATAGGTTTATCTAACATGTGACAACATATTAGCTAAATCTTCAATAATGAGAAGGAGGCAGTCATATGACAATTTGGGTGGGACGTGAGTGTTTCAGAAACAATTGAAAGCAAGTTCAAAGGCACTGGGGTTGTAACAGTCTTGGTGAGTTTTACAAATACTTTTATAATTGAAGAGTAGTGGACAAAAGGATAATTGGAAGGAGATAAGCTCTGAGAGGTGGGAAAGATTTGCATCATACAGGACTTCAGCAGCCGTAGAAAAATAAGCATTTGACTTGTATTAAGTATAATATGGAATACTGGAAAATTTTAAACAGATCTTTAGTACCACCTGATATGCATTAGCAAAATGATTATGCCCATTGTGAAGAGTAGTTTATAGTGGGGCAGTGGCAGAAGCAATAGGTCCAACTTGGTGACTTCTGCAATATTCCAAACGAGGAGGACAGTGACTTAGGCTGGATAGCAAAAGTAAAGATGGAGAGAAGTGACCGTATTCTGGAGGAAGATTCTACCGTGCCTACTGAAGGTGCAGCGGGAATGTGTTTATACACAGAAAAGAATCAGAGCTCTCTCTTAAGTCTGGGGGCTGAGCAGATGAATGGTACCGTTTGTTGTGATTGACAAGACTTGGAGGTATTTTTCTTAGAGAAGACATGTAATATGTGGGGAAAGGCCCAGAAAGACAACGCAGGAAACCTGAGTTACAGTTGCTACTCTTTATACTGTGCTAAGAAATAAGTCACAAAATCACATGGATAGTGTTTCATTATGTGAATTCATTTGGATGGTTATAGAGTTTACTTCCAATTCTAAGTCTTATAATATAATGAAAGTGAAATAAATTACAAACTCCTGTAGTTTCCCCTTCAAAAGCTCTAAATGTTTCTTAGAAATTTTAGAAAATAGCTTTTGATGATATTCCAATCTATGAGTTGTGTGCTTTCAAAAATCTCATTTTGTGTTCATCCGTGGGGCCTTGATATTGAGGTATCATTTTTAGTTATTAGTTATAATATTAACAAAATAAATTACACAGTGTTTTACATTTTCATGCCAAAATAAAAGTTGGGCCTATTATGCATTATCTTTTCATTAAAGAAAATAGAGTCTCCATATTTTATATCAGTTTTGTCTAGAGAATGTTTAATCTGATGCCAGAAGACACACACACACACACACACACACACACACGAGTTCAAAGCAGAATGTTTTATCTTCTCTATCTAGTCTAAGAGGTCATGATTTATTTAGTTCTAATGTAGATTCTCATTTAAAAATATATATATATAATATGTTTCTATGAAGCATTTTTATTAAATAAATTAAGGCATGAGAGAAATTGATATTCCCACTACATCCTTATCTTATTAAGGGCAACTTGTATTGTTGCAATAGTTTTCTTAAGATCACCCTAATATCTACATCAACTCTTCAAAATTGAAAGCCCAATGACTTTGTACTTCATTTTGCTTCCTCTGTTCTTCAGCGTCTCTTCAAACAATACACCTTTTAAGAGGCACTAGACTTGACATTGTCTATAGTAGTGAAATGCCAGGCATCAGAATGACTTCAGGAAAGCATAAGTAGGATCTGCAGGCAAAGAGGAGAGTCTTTTATTTTCTAAAAACAAAACAAAGAAAATATTTGAAAGAATATGTAAATTTTCTTCGGGTGAGGGTTTCTTCCTTGCTCATAAATTTTAAAATCCATAATGTTTCCTTATCTATTTATTCCACCATTGTGCCACAGACTGGCTCCTAATTATTCTCCCTCTTGAATGTGATCAATATTATGGGAGATTCTTAAACATTTCGGAGTCGATTCCACTTTTGTTACTTGTTAGAAAAAGTTTATATCTCCATTATAAATAAAGTACGTTTAGAAACTATCACAGTAACAATTGGCTTAGACAGTGATGTAAGGTTTTGTAATCTGCCTTATCTCATCTTGGCTCGTGTTTCTAACCTCTCAAGACTGGTGCTCTATAATTACAGTCCTATAGATACTGAATGTGGTATAGTAGTTATGTCCCTTTGAATCTCAGTGATTTCTTATAGAAAGAGGCAAATCAAATTGACTGTCAGTAAGTTGGGAGATTATGCCATCTGTTTGTTGCCCAAAGTCATACAGAACACACACGTTGATATATTTATCGGTGTGAGCTACAGCCTGAGAAGGGTAAAAATGAAGGCCCACACTTTACAGGAAATTTTCACAGAGATTCATACATTAGACCTGACCAAGCTGAACAGCATTAAATTGTTTTGTAAATATTCAACTTATAGTTTTTGTTGAGAGAAAGAAACTGAAAAGAAATAAACAAGTGATTAAAAAAAAAAAAAAAAGATGATATCCTAATGACTTATTTTGAAGAAGACAAGGTCATCATGCTTTATCACAAGGCCAGATCTAAATAATGAGTATTTTACTTCTGCTTTTCTTAAAAAAAGTTTTAATTGATTTTAGAGAGAGAGGGAGAGAGATAAAAACATTGATGAGAGAGAACATCAATTGGCCGCCTCCTGCATGCCCCCCACTGGGGATTTGGCCCACAACCTGGGCATGTGTCCTGACTGGGAATCAAACCAGCGACAACTTGGTGCATGGGTCGATGCTCAACCACTGAGCCACACCAGCCGGGCTACTTCTGCTTTTCTTACAGGTTGCATTTGCTCTTAATATCCCACAACAATAGAGCACTTGGGTGCAAATACACAAATATTCTGGAATGATTGATTTTTTTCAGTGTTCAAGGCCACAGGCAGCTTAGAGCTTGTTTCAAAATATCTTAAAGTATTTTTAAAATTATGATTACCACCTTACTGAACATATAAAAATCTCACATTCAGAGAGATTTAGAATGGGAAAAACAACTTACATAATTATAAGTTAGTAATTGGGGAAAAAATATTAATGTCTTAGTTATTGATCCCCTGCTTTGCAGGTGATCCTTACGGCTACAATCCCTGCAGCAGAAACATGTGTCTTCATGTGTTACCTGTCTTGCTCAGTGGATTGATGTATTTTTATCAGCTTCTGAGTGATGTGTCATAACCTGGTTGAAAAAAAAAAAAAAAGAAACATTCAAAACTGTGATGTCGCAGTATCAGCCCGGCATTTATTCTCCTAGTTTCCATAAGCCAGAGCGGGGAGAAAGCAGCTGGCCAGAGCCAGTCAAAGCTGGGCTGAAAAATCAAGGGTGGGCGTCAGTGTCAAGAGAGCCATAAAGAAAAGTCAATTTACTTTTTTTTTAACTTCTTTGTAGTTAACTGTATGCAGTTTTTATATTATTACTGTGAAGTAAAAAGTTTGACAGATGGATGTTTTTTATATCAATCTCTATATTTTCAACTAAAAATTTGTTATTCAAAAAATGAAGCAATAAAGTACTGAAGCATCTTTTTATGGCAAGATAAGAATTCCTATGAACTGAATAATCTCAGTTTATTAACTAGACACCATTTAAGAGGATAAAAGGATTATGGGAAGATTTGCAGACAGGGCCCAGGAGACATGAGTAAAGTTTTGAGTCTAGAACAAATTATCTTCATGACCCTAGGTAAGCAACTTTCTTTCTCTTTCTCTCTCTCTCTCTCTCTCTTCCTTCCTTCTTTCTTTCCTTCCTCCCTTCCTCCCTCCCTCCCTTCCTTCCTTCCTTCCTTCTTTCCTTCCTTCCTTCCTTCCTTCCTTCCTTCCTTCCTTCCTTCCTTCCTTCCTTCCTTCCTTCCTTCTTTAGTATCTTTTCTTCTTTTTCTTTTGGCCTTTAAAAGGAATAAAGTATGGTTGACACACAATATTATATTATTTTCAGGTGTACAATATACGTGTGCAGTTTTTAAAATTTAGGATTCATAAAAACGCAACAAGCAGGAGGGCCGTGGAACCCTGAGATTGCTGTAGGTAGCAGGACAGACATGGCGTGGCCCTGGGTTCCAACGTCAAATCAAAGGGAGAGAACAGGGAGGCTGAATGTTCTCCTGTGTCTTTTGAAAGGGAGGCCCTGGCAGGATGAAAGCCTGTTAATTTCCTCCAGGAAGAACTCCTGCTGAGAGAGAAAAGCTCCATATTCCCTGTGAAAACAGACGCAGAGGGAGGCGGACGAGCCTCAGTAATCTGCTTCAGAGAGCAAACAGAAATGAAATGCAGAGATAACAAAGGAGAGAGGGGATTCTAATAAGATGAAGTGGGGAGAGAATGCTTAGCAAGATCTTAGCAAAAATAAAGAGGTTTTAGAGTGGGTAGGGATCACCACATAATGACAAAATGTTAACAAAACCTAGAAGTGAAGCAAATGGAAAGCTCCAATATAGGAAAAAAAGAAATCGTAAAAAAATAATAGCAGGTGGGAGAAAGCACCACTCTCTTCTTTTCACAAAAGGACTTTAAATTTGAGAGCCAGTATTCGAAAGTTCTTTATTTGTACTAATGTATAATAAATTTTCAAAGATTGTTGGAGAAAGATGATTTTATACAAAGAATATATATATATAATATCTAATGGTAGAAACTTCTCAAGAACAAAACAACGACTATGTCTCTCGTCCCATCGTGGCGCAATGTCTGGTTCCTGGTTTGAGCTCTTTAACTCAGAAGTTGGACTGATTCCGTAAACTTTTTCTCGAGAGGCCTGATATAGAAAACTGCAGTGAATTGATGGGATGAGTGAGAAGTCACTTCTGCAGGCATTGTTCATGAGAATAATTAGGATTTTAAATGAGACCAATGTCTCTGAAGAAGGAATTTTAGAAAAATTCCTTAAAAACTCGCTTTAGAAAATCAGAGCAAGATGCTTTTGAAAGAAGAGACAGACAGTATAGTACATATCCTTTAAAAAAAAAATGCATCAATTACATTCTGGGGGATTTTACCTGTTCTAGAAACTTGTAAAAGTAATACTTGACCGTCTCTTAAGGTCAGACGTAAAGAAGAGCTTGGGGATAGGAATCAAGCACAAACTTGATTTCTGTGAACCTGTCATTTAATGACTGTATGAATGCATTTCAATCGTGTGCACCTGTGGTTTTTTAAACAAATAAAATTAAAAGCAAAAGCAACATTCAATTGCAGTGAGAAGAGAAAGTCTTTAAAAATGCCAGAGTAAAACAATTGCTTTTCTTTTTATTTCTGCCTGCTAGAAGCGTGCCTGTGATGCATACCTCTCTAGTATGACAGTGTGTGTACTGCGTGCATGCTGGCATGTAGAATTCTAGGAAGAGACGAGAGATGGTCAAAAGAAGGTAGACTCACTGAGAACTGTGTCGCCATATTCACTGATACATCTCTAGTGCCTAGAACAATGGAAGATCTATAGTAGATGTAAAATAAATATTTGCAGAATTAATAAATAAGTGTATGAGTAAGTTATGAATCTATCCACCCCCTAATAAGAGAATTGATACAATATAGCAGAGTACCTCCTGTATGTAGTAGAAGAGAAGTCAAATCTATGGGGTAATGAAAGGCATTTTGGGAAAATGGACCTTGAGGAATAGATAGAACAAAATGTGAGAGGAGGTTTTACATTAGAACATTTTGATGTGATCACTTGCCTTGGCATAGATGTATTAAATGATCATAGTGATCTATAATGGCCCTGACCCTTAGCCAAAAGAGAAATGAAACAATAAATAACAAGTTATCTTGCCTACTCATAGGAAATTAATGGGTCTTTAAGGTAATTAAACAGTAATAAATGTAACAGCTCTTATGTTTTTCCAAGTGGGTGCTTTCTATTTAAAAAAATAAAAAAATGGCTTTGGAAATTCAAAATAGAAGACTATATACTACAACATAGTCTTCTATAATATATTGCTAATGATCCATTCTTTTTCATTCAGAAACAGTGGAACATAACTTAAAAATATGTGTAAGTGGAAAATCATGCAAAGTCATTAGTATCCATGGCAACTGAGGATTCAGAAATGTTTTTGTTAGAGCAAAATACTATATATAATTAGAAAGTAATGAAATTAGAATATGTTTGTGTCTTATAAAGTATCTTACTATGCGTTCTAAAAGAGAAATTTTAAAAATGGTAATGTCAGAGTTCAAAAAAGACAATATTTAATTTGGTGTATATATTACCGTATATATTAATTAAATGTAAGTAAGTACGATAGAACAAGTCCATTGTGCTTTGCACCTTTTGTAATGACCAATGTTTAATGGAAAGAACATTCAGCTTGGAGAATAGAAATGTAGATTTCCAAACCATATTTAGTTCTGACAAACTCCTCGGGTGATTTTTGAAACTACCTATTTCACCTCCCTGGGTTTCAGTGACCCTAACTATACAGTGAAGTAGTTGAACCAGGAATCCCTGAGTGATCTTCTGTAGCAATAGGCTGTGGTCTTCAGCCATAGTTAGAAAGAAAGGAATGAATGTAATGGCACAGAAAAGCCATATATATATTTAGGAAAAAAGACAAAGTTGTTTAGAATGATAATAACTGAACACTCTGTTGTAAATGGATCTCGCTCTCCTTTGTATCAAATTTACAAATTGCAGAACTGAAAAGTGTTCAGTAATGGTAGAACGAGAGATTATTCTGAAAGATAGCATTCACGAAACCAATGACGACTGCTAAAATTAAAATATCACCACTATTAATTTTGCTGAGCAAAATTGGTTTTCAATAAGTGTTATTTAGCTTGTTGAGAAAACTACTTGTTCATTTCCCCTCTTAAGGCTATGCATCATTGTAAGAGCTCTACAGAGGCTGAGAATCATAACCTCTTTCCCCAGTCAGACAGCCATAAGCAGAGATTCGTTCTAACCCAGAGGTACTCGACCATGGCTGTCAATCAGAATCATCTGTGACACTTTTATTTAACAAAGAAAGAGAAGGAAAGGAAGGATGGAGGGTCATGTGGACAGAAGGAAGAAAGGAAGGAAAAGAGGGAGGGAGGGAGGGAGGGCAGAAGGGAGGGAGGGAGGGAGGAAGGACATTTTAAAAAGCTCATTCCTGGGCTTCACTTCAGATCAGCTGCATCAGAATTTGTGGATGATGGAGCTCAGATACCAGTATTTCTTAAAAATTCCCCCACTTGATTTCATTTGCAGACAAATAGAACCACTGCAAGCTCACTGCATTTGGAGAAGATTAAATTTAGGCTTAGCTTGACCCAGTTGCCCTCTCCCCACCCTAGTAGAGTGGAGACAGCTATTGTGATCTACTCTAACATTTTTCTGCTGAAGAGACACATAGGAAAAGGTCTGGGTTACTGTCCCATAAGAAAGGAAAGCATATTCAGTACATTAATAACATGAATTTATGGCTCCTAAAAGTGCCACCTCTTTTATACTTAGTAAAGTTTTACATTATATTAAATGTTGGATTTTTAAAGCTATACTATACTTTCATAATCTAATTCAAAGCATTCAGTTTGCAAATAAGAAAATAAAGATTAGCAAGTGAAAATGGCTTGCAGACAACAAAAGAGCCCAAAATTGGCAGAGCTAAATCGGGTCCAAGTTTTCTGATGCCATTTCCTTACACATTAAACCCCGTTGCCCACTGGAATTTTAAATTCCTAGCATAGAAAGGTCTGAGAAATGTTATACTTATTAGGAAGTTCGGCATTAGCAACCTCAGTGTCTTAAATCGCTCAATATAGAATGCATCTCTGCATATGTGTTGCCAATGATACGTGCATTTTATTCATGTTTATTCGTCTTCTGAGTGAACATTCGCCTATTACAAAGCTTACCACTTTATGTCTGTCAAACACTTTGGTGAGTTTTCACTCAGGAAGCTTATTCATAATAAATTCAGTCTGAAATTCTGAAAACTAGATAAAAGGAAATTGTAATCAGGTCTATTGCCCTCCGGATGGAAATGCAGATGCCGGATGGCACTGGGTATTGCAGCAGTTAATAACGTGGGCTTTGCAGTCAGACAGAGCTGGTTTCACGGTCCAGCTAGTCAGCTGTCAGAGCTAGGGCTGCAGTGATCGTACGAGAGGTCCTTGGCCTGCTGCTTCTCCGAGGCGTATGGACGATGACGAGATGGTGATGTTAACAATGACAGCACTATCCACTCGGAGCACTGGTGAGGATTAGCATAGGAAATGTAGAGCCAGGTCTTTAGCCCTTTGCCAGGCATAGCGTAAGCACTCATTAAGTGTTTGCTGTTGTTAATAACATCAGTGATTATTAAGCCTTCGAGTTTATTTGTGCCAAATGGTATTTAAAGGAATATTAAACAATGAAAATGTAGTATAAAAAAAAAAACTTATTTCCCAACTAGTGAGGTTGATAGAGACCTCAAATGTGACAGAGACCAAGGAGGAGGTTGTGGGTTGTCCCTAATTAGGGAGATGGGGCAGGAGCCTGAGCAAGAAAGGATGATGGGCATGTGAAGGGAAAGCGGCACAGCATCGGAGCTTGTGAGCGGGGAGGAGTTTCCCTGCAGGTAAACAGTGGCAATAACAGGAGATGGCTTATATGCGGGGGCCTCGCTCAAATGATAAATATGCAAGTTACAGGGAGGCAGGTTTATTACTGTCCTAGAAGGAAGTTATAACAAAGGAAAAGGAGAAAAACTGCAAAGTATTATATTATTAGTGATGACCATATGTAAATGCATATGTATAAAATGTGTATGTTTATATGTCATATATAATGTATATGAGTAATGTCTACCCCTGGCTCCTAGCTCTGCCACCAAGGGGCCTGGGACCAGCGATACCCCAATAGTTATGAGCTCACCTAGGACCCAGAATCTTGGTTTCTAAATGCTGGTTTCCACTATAAAGAACTAAGACTCCTTGGAGAAGTAACTAATTCTAGTGCTAGGGTAAGGGAAACACAAGATGAACCTAGAAATACTCACTGTACCAGAGAATAAGAATTGCCCAGTTAATGACTGGAGTGCAGAAAAGGATGTAGAAGCCGGTAAGAACAGGTCAACTGGCCAAATCTGGGACAAATCAAACAACAAATAAGATAATGATAGCAATGCATCATAATTTATTAGAATACTAAGAAAGCACGAAACCATGCTAGTATAAAAGGAAGGAAGGGAAGGAGGGAGAGGGAAGGAGGGAGGGAAGAAAAGGGAGAGGATGCAAAGACCAAGCATTCGATCTAGAGGGACTGCTTAAATCACTGAACCAGCAAAAGGATGCTCACCAACACGGTCATGGTGGCTACATAATAACAGAACTTCAAGTTATTTAATTTTCCTCTTTTTTAAAAAAATAGTTTAGATTTTCTACAATGCACTTGACTTATTTATATAATTAGAAAAATGCTATGTTTATTACACTAAGAAAAAACAAAGAAATAAAAGAGAGAAAATGGGAAATCTGATGGTCAGGATGCACACATAGTCCTGAAATACTACACCCCCCAACTACATATTAATTACCAAAGGAAAATGAGTGATTTTATAGCAGAGAAGCCTGGCAGATAACATCTAAATTAAAACTAATGTCACTAGGAAAAGAGAAAATCAAATTCAAGGGACATTTGATAAAATGCAAAGAGAAAAACACAGCATTATTTCTGTGATATTCCTCCCAAAGTTTCATAGCTTTCATCTTCTCAAGAGGGAATGTCAGAATGTCCCAAAATAATGGGTGGGGTCCAAAATAAACTGGCTTGTAATCTCCAAAAACATAGAGGTCATGAAAACCACAAGAAAGGCTTAGGATGATTGAAGGAGACCAAAGAAATTTGACAACCCAGTACAAAATGTACTTCTGGACTAGAAGGTTTTACAGCAAAGATTTTTTTTTTTTGTATATGCCCCTAGCGGGAACCGAACGTGGGACTTTCTAGTCCACAGGCCGATATTCCAACCGCTGAGCCAAACTGACTAGGGCTAGCAAAGGATATTATTAGAACAATGCAAAAAGTTGAATGGAATCTAAGGTTAGATGGTAGCAATGTATCAATTCTATGTTTTTCGAGTGAGTGATGGTTTGTGAAAGTTATTTGAGGATATCCTTGTTAGTAGAAAATGTGTGTGTGTGTGTGTGTGTGTGTGTGTGTGTGTGTATATATATATATATATATATATATATATATATATATATATATATATATAAATCTCCATATATCTGTGGATATTACATTGGCAACGAATTCAAATTGTTCAAGAAAAATCAACTTTTCTTTAACTCTACTTGCAATTTTTGTTACCTTCAGAATCTCTCAATATAAAATGATAATAAGATCAAAAATATTAACAATAACAGGAACACAAGCTATTGGATGCTTTGATCTGAATAAGAGTGGTGGATAGAATTTAAGTTCTTCAATGTTCCTCCCACGTAGTTTGTCTGTGTGCCCTACCCTTCCCTCCTTCCCCCTGTCATTTCTGACATATAGTATAAAAATCTCTTGTAATAAAGTAGCATATTTTTCATTTTTTGTGCTTTCTTACAGGCATAAACATACAAAATAAGCTTACTAAGCTATCTAAAGAGATTTGTGTCTGAAAACACAAGACAGGAGGTTTTTAGGTTTATTTGGTCAAGAGATGGTATGCAGGATGAATGGGGTGTTGGCTAAGGCGTCTGAACAGATAGGACAGAAAATGCACCTTCAAGTGAGTATTTGTGTTTTGTCTGAGACTGAGAAGCTGTGGAAGGGAAGCTATTATGAACCAAAGATGTGGAATGAGGACAAAAGTAGGATGTTATGAGATAATGATCAGCTCTATCGATAAAACGTATCAGGACGACAACTCATCTACATTTCAAAACTGGCTTGCAGGAAACTAAAATCTTGAACAGGAAATTCCGTGTTCAGTGGTTTATTTCACAGTGAATCGATTCAGTCCTTGAGGACAGAGAGATACAATTTTGAACTCCAGATGTGCCAAATTGTTTTAATTATCATCATCTCAGTGTCTTTATCTGTAAAATAGACATGACTAGTGGGTTGTTTTGAAGCTAAATGACTTGGAGCATGGAATGATCTATTTGGAATTTCCATCATATGTTCTCAATATATGGTAATTCCCTCCACTGCTCCCATCTTGGTACTGTGCTTTCTTGTTATCAGAGTGTTGGTGTTTGAGCTTCATTATACCCCTGTGAGCAGTAACCTAATCTCTTCCTGATGAAAGAACTAGACATTCAGTACAGTCTCACTGTAATTTTTTATGAGGGCAATAAAATAATGATAGATTATATGTTGAGCATGTATGTATGAGGCACTACAATAATCCCCTTATATACCACACCCCTATTTATTCTATGTTATTTTTCCCCCACTTACCATGTGATCTAACTAAGGTTTAGAAGAAAGTTTAGGAAATTTTCACAAGAACACATTGCTGATACTTACATAGCAGCGCAAGATAAAGCGACATCTATCTGATACCCACACTTCAAGGGATTATTATACCTTGCTGGCCTTACTGTGGAGGCATGGGTATATTTTGCCATTCGTATTCATAGCAATTGTTCCTATTTTGTAGTATTTAATATTTGTATAAAGTGTTCATATATATTCTAACATATTGTATTCTTACAACCTTGTGAAAATGACGTGGTTCATTTTGTTCTCATCTTGTTTTTAGAGATACATTGAGACTCTGATAAGTTAAGTCCCTTGTTCACGATTGTAGATTAGCAGTGACACAGTTCAGATCTGACTCTAAACACGAGACTTTCACGTGCCCCGTTCTCGCTGCACAGTTTGGCTATTAATGCCTCTTACCGAGACCTCATATATGACAGGTTGTGGGAGGGGTAGCGGAGCATTTGGCTGTTGTCCCCAGGAAGAAGCTAAGAGCATTTCAGTTCGCATTTGGGACTGATTCTTTGGATTTTATATGACCATTCTGAGTGTCGGGTTTTTTTTTTAAGTAGTTTTCTCCCAAGTTAGAAAATTAAGCACCTTAGATGATTATTTATTTTCCACTTTAAACTTCATTCATATAGCCTCAGGAGATATTCAGCACATCAGGGATTTGGTTATTGTTAGTATTTGAGGACCACTGACATTTAGTGAATGAGGAAGAACTTGGAACTGCTTCTTAAAAGAAATGTACATATTCAAAAATTTTTACACACCATTTTAGGAATTTTGAAGTTTCCATCGTGCTCATACTTGGAACTCGAGTTAAGAACCACTTTTCAGCCTGGCTGGTGTGGCTCAGTGGGTTGAACATTATCCCATGCACCAAGAGGTCGCTGGTTTGATTCCTGGTCAAGATACATACCTGGGCAGCTGATCAATGTTTCTCTCTCTCTCTCTCTCTCTCTCTCTCTCTCTCTCTCTATCTTTCTCAAAAAAAAAAAAAAATTAATAAGACAACCTGGCCAGTGTGGCTCAGTGGTTGAGCATAGACCCATGCACCAGGAAGTCGCTGTTTCAATTCCTGATCAGGGCACATGCCCTGGTTGTGGGCCCGAGCCCCAGTGGGGAGCATGCAGGAGGTGGCCAATCGATGTTCTCTCTCATCAGTGTTTCTCTCTCTCTAAAATCTACTAAGAAAAACAAAAATCAATAAAACGTATCTAGAAAAACAAAAGAACCACTTGCCTTTTACATCCCTACACCACTGCTGGTACTAACTGTTAGTTATTATGTTCCAGGCATTGTTCTAAATGCTTTAGATTTGCCATCTCATTTTACTCTAATTACAACCACATGAAAGAATTATCGTTATAATATATATGAGGAAATCAAGTAGCAGATTTTCCAAAATTATCTAAGTCCACCTGTACTTGTCTTATTTTTTGTGTGTAGATATTATTCCAAATAGTATATTAAAAGTTTCACTCCAATTGGTCTAGAATTTATCCCACAGGAACTCCATTTTGTGCAATTCTACACTCTTGGAAAAAATATCTCCTTTATTGCAAACCTGGTTTTTGATCATTAATCGGGTTTAATTGATGGTGTATATTTTTCTGGAATAAGGCCCATTAAATGGATTAAATATATATATATAGAGAGAGATAGATATATAGATATATATAGATATATATATATATATTTGTTAAGAAATCATCTATTTTGAGAAGAGCTAAACCTTCTCCCAGGCTGCAGAGAATGAAATACTATGAAAAAAATTTGGGCTAAATATAATCAAGTCAAATTATGAATCATTACTACCCCCAATTGCATGTGCTGCTGAATTTAGGACTATAATACAATGCAGTATTGATGAGGAGAGAAGTCTTTAGGCTTTTATTTTTATGGAATTCTTTGTCCCTGCTAAATGATCATTGCAAATGTTCCTGAAGACAGCCTGATGACTTATCTGCTCAGAAGCATCTTACTGTTAAAACACAATTTCTCTCAAAGATTGTGAATTCCCATGAAACTAACAAAGAATTGAAGGCATTGTACACTCTAGGGGCACCTTTGTGCGACAGTCAAATTATAGCTGTCTCAGTCTGTTCTTGTCTGATCTTTCACGATCCAGAGGTGGGACTCAAATGTTAGTGAGTGGGTTAGAATATAAATGAGATAACGCGTACTTCTTATCCTTGATACTGATGGCACAACCTAGTATATAATGTAATTAGAACATTTCTGGACATAACCCATGCCATTAATCTCTGAATTCACTATTGGCTCAAAGACCCCTGACATATTTTGCCATAGAGAGAGAAGAAAAGAGGCTCATTGCTCCTCTTTAATGATGCCAACATATGAATCAGGATGACACCTATTTCTCATGTGTA
The DNA here is from genome assembly GCF_014108415.1 of Molossus molossus. Classification (NCBI taxonomy): domain Eukaryota; kingdom Metazoa; phylum Chordata; class Mammalia; order Chiroptera; family Molossidae; genus Molossus; species Molossus molossus. The sequence continues at coordinate 65,909,536 of NW_023425348.1, forward strand.
GGGGGAAACAGTTGTGATGTTTTTCTCTGATTGTATTTAAATAGCAATCTTTTTAAGAAGCAAAAACTAAGAGCCCCAGATTTTTAGACTGTTGGTTTAATTTTTAAAATATAATTAATACCTTTTTTTTTCTTATTTTTCTCAACCCTTTCTTCCAATAATTATCTATACTTCTTACCCTTAGGCTAAAAATGGAGTGAAGATTTTCCCAGTTCATGCTCTGTGACAGGAGCACAGTGTGGGAATAGCCTCAGATAAGAAAAGTTTGAAAGAGACCTAGTGGTTCTCTGATACCAAACTCTCTTATTCTGAGCCTTGTTTAAACCATAAAGCTCTGTGAGGATCATAATATAAAAGACTAGGAAGGGATCTTAACAACTCTAGAAGTCCTCACATGGGAAAGCCCTCGATGAATTTCTTACACCGGTAGGTTTTAGTCCTACCTGACACACAGTTCTCCGTGACGCTTGTGAACATTACCTGCACTCAAGCCTCTCCCTTCAACATTCTGTTTCTCGGCCTACACCTGAAAAATTTACTCAGGATATTTGGATACAGGCTTTAAAAATTATTATTATTTTTTGAAGACCCACATGTAATTCAAATGTATAGTCAAAGTTAAGACCATAGGTTAACCGATCTTTCCAAGTCTATAGATATATTAAATAAATGACAAACGAGAAAACATCTTCAAGGACCATATGTGAAGGTCAAGTCTCATTCTGTGTCCTTTTAATCAATTGAGTTATTAGCATCATTCTATCTACAGGAGCCATAAATTTGCTAGCCAAAATTAGTGCACCACTAGTCAAAAGGTTCAACATTTTGGCAGGTTGATAATAAATACAGTAAGATGGACTATTTATTGCAATATTTGTCATTAAATTTGATATGTCATTGTGTTTCTTAGTTCCTATGAGAACAATGTAGTGTGCAGTAATGTAATGACTTTGGGTGGGGAGGGGTCTTTGTATACAGCAGATATGGTGGGTAAGAAGAATTTGAAATGAAGCAGTAGCAGGTGGAATTTTACTCTGACCATATGACAAATTTTATATTCAGTAGAATCCTTTTGCTCAATACATTTAGATTATCATGAATTATAGCTTTTCAAACTCTCAAGAGAAAATCAATTCCCAAGTGCAAAAAAACAATTGAAACAAAATTGCCAAGTGAACGTGAAGTCAAGTAGTATCTTAAGGGCAAAAGCCACCTACAGGAATAACTGGCACATAGACGTTTCAGACCTGGCGTCCAGCTGCAAAACTTAAGCTTTGGAATAATGCTTGGATAGTTAAAGGGGCTACCCCCAGGATGAAAATGAAGGTGAGTAAAACGATAGCCAAGAAAAACTTTCTGACTCTAGGGTGTCTCTGGGTTATAAAAAATATAATGACAACGATTGTAGTATTAACATCTTCCCTAATATTTTGCTATATGTAAAGTAAATATTAGCATAGTATAAGTAAACCTAAATATATTATCAAAATGAATATAGACTAAAACATCCACGTAAAATATCTAGAATATTGTCAATTATATTAAAATGCAAATATATGCTAAAAGTACTAAAATATTGAATGTAAAAAGGCAGAAAAATATAAATATACAAGGATGACATTAACAAGAATAAAGTTGTATTAAATGAATTAGTGTTAGACAAAGTTATATTTAAGACAAAATCATTATTAACAAAGAGAATCTTTATTTAATAGGAATATATTCAATTCCTAGGAGATTTGGTTCTAAACATATGTGAATCTAATAAAATAGCTTTATAGATTGTAAACTGGAACATCTATTGAAGTTTAAGATACATATAACACACAAGTCTAGTTATCCAATAGATCAATTAGAGAAAAAGTTAATAAAGATGTATGCTATTTTTTAACACAATCAACAAGGTTAATTCAGTAAGCATATGTTGACCTCTTCACCCAACAATTATAAAATACACCCTCTTTTAATCTGATTTTATTGATTTTTTTAGAGAGAGAGGAAAAGAGAGAGAAATAGAAACATCAATGTAAGAGAGAAATATCAATTTGCTGCCCCCTGCCCACCCCCTAATGGGGATCGAGCCTGCAACCCAGGCATGTGCCCTGACTGGGAATCAAACCAGGACCACTCAGTTCCTAAGACGACGCTCAGTCCAGACTCAACCCATTGAGCCACACTGGTTGAGCAAAAATACACACTCTCTTCAACTATAAAATAAAATTGGTAACCTGCCAACCATAATCTGTGACCTTGAAGCTACTAATTAATCAAAAAATGTACTTTTTTGGTCTATAAATAAACACTTCTAAATAGCTCATTGGCCAGAGAAAAAACAATAATGAAAATTTCAATGTTTAAACTGAAGTATGAAATTACAACATTAATATTGGTATAATGGAGCTCTAATAATATTCCAAGGGAAAGGTACATTTATTTATTTACTTCCTTTTTAATCTTCACCCGAGGATCTTTTTCTATTTATCTTCAAACAGAATGAGGGGGGGAGAGGGAGAGAAAGGAAGAGAGAGAAACATGGACTAGAGAGGGGCACATCGACTGGTTGCCTCCTGCACAACCCCGACTAGGGACGGGGACAAACCACAACTGAGGTATGTGCCCTTGGCTGGAATCGAACCTGAGACTCATTGGTTCGAGGGTCGATGCTCTACTGCTGAGCCAAACTGGCCAGAGCAAGGGAAAGGTACATTTGAATTCTTATATTAGAAAAGTATCTAAAATATTAATGAAATAAGCATCCAATTTAAAAAATTACAAAAGGAGGATAAATTAGACCTAAGCAAAGAAATAATAGACAAAAACAAGAAATTAATAAAAATGAAAATAAAAGTAAAATAATTACATTTTTTAAAAACTAATGAAATAGATTCCAAAGCTATTGGTCAGAAGGTGACTATATTAAGCAATATTATAAATTAAAAGAAGAATGTAACTACAAATACCAAAATACATTAAAAATATAAAACAAAAAAATGCTCTGAAAAAAACATAAATAAATTTAACACACAAATATGTAGTTATGTATAATTACCAGAACTGCCTCAAAAAAAAAATAGTGAATGAACTTAACCATTAAAGAAACTGACCTGTCAGAATTTTTCCAAAGCAAAAAAAAAAACCAAACTGGGCCTATTTGATTTTAGAAGTTTTACCAAAACTTATTAGAACAAATTTTCTTAATCATATACAGTTATTCAGAACATAATTAGTGAATTCTTCCCTACAAGTTTAGCATAATATTAGTATGAAAAATATGACAGTTTTGAAAAGAAAATTATGGTGAGACAGCTTAATTATAATAAAACGTTTCTTTATATTGTGTCAAAATCTTGTTGCCGCACATTTTACTGGTAAATCTGTACAGCAGAACAGAGGGGTACCTTGATCTCTCTCAGCAATTCTCTTGGTTGAATCCTGGCGTTGCCCTTTTCCACATACACATTCTTTTGTTTTAAAGGATTTAAAAAAATTTTTTTTTTTTTTTTTTTAAGAGAGAGAGGAAGGGAGAGAGAGACAGAAACATCAATGTGAGAAACATCCATTGGCCACCTCGTGCACGCCCCCTACTGGGGATCGAGCATGCAACCCTGGCATGTGCCCTGACCAGCAATCGAACCAAGACCTCTAAGTCCATGAGACGAAGCTCACTCCACTGAACCACACCGGCCAGGCCAGGAGCACTTTCTTGAATAATGTTTTCTTTCTATGTCTCATGGCACAGAACTTTTGAGAGTCGTTGCGAATGTAAAACAACGTTAATACATGTGAAGCGCTGACAGTGGTGCCTGGCACAGTAGAAGCACTTGATAAATGTAAACTATAATTATTTTACCGTCTTGAGCTACGTTTAGGGGAGAACCCATGTAAATGCCACGAAATAGTCTCTAATTTAAAGTAATTCGGCATGCTTCCAGCTATTTTCTCCCAACCCATTCTCTCCCTTTCACTACAAATCTTACAGTTTTCAACTATAATCTCTAATATATTTACCAGGCCTCCACAGAACCTTGTTCGGATACAGCAATCTCTTTTTTTTTTTTTATTAATTAATATTTGTTACAGATGTTTATCCTTTTTCCCCCACTGATTCCCCCCTCCCCCCCCTCCCTGCCCTGTCCCCAGTTTGTTGTCCATGTCCACTGTTCATGCATACATGCATATAAGTTCTGTGGTTTATCTCTCCCCCACCACCCCTCTATTTAGGGGATTGTCAGTCTGTATCCCATTTCTGCGTCTCTGGGACTACCCCCTTCCTCAGACTGTTATGTTCATTATATTCCACAAATAAGTGAGATCATATGAAACTTGTCTTTCTCTGTTTGACTTGTTTCACTTAGGATGATACTTTCCAGGTCCCTCCATGTAGTCTCAAAGGATAAGAGGTCTTTCTTTCTTTCAGCTGCATAGTACTCCATTGTGTATATGTACCACAGCTTTTTTATCCATTCGTCTACTGATGGACACTTGGGCTGTTTCCAGATCTTAGCTTTTGTAAATAGTGCTGCTACAAACATGGGAGTACATATATTCTTTCTGATTGGTGTTTCAGGCTTCTTAGGGTATATTCCTAGAAGTGGGATCACTGGGTCAAATGGAAGTTCAATTTTTAATTTTGTGAGGTAACACCATATTGTTTTCCATAGTGGCTGCACCAGTCTGCATTCCCACCAGCAGTGTACTAGAGTCCCCTTTTCTCCACACCCTCGCCAACACTTGTTTGATGATTTGTTGATGGTGGCCATTCTGACAGGTGTGAGGTGATACCTCATTGTTGTTTTAATTTGCATCTCTCTGATGATTAGTGATGTTGAGCATTTCTTCATATGTTTCTTAGCCATTTGTATGTCCTGTTTGGAGAGGTGTCTATTCAGCTCCTCTGCCCATTTTTTAATTGGATTCTTTGTCTTCTTTTTGTTGAGTTGTATGAGCACTGTATATATATTGGAAATTAACCCCTTATCTGATATATCATTGGCAATTATGCTCTCACATACAGTGGGTAGCCTTTCCGTTTTGATGATTGTATCTTTCGCTGTGCAGAAGCTTTCAGATGCAGCAATCTTGAGTTGCCTTCCTTGGAGTATATTCTATTTCAAGTACTCTGAATTGTGGATTTATGCGTAGGATTCAGGCATTCTTTCTGGACCCTTGAAATGATATGCAGATTCTTCTGTGCAAGTATCATTGTGGTTTCTGCTGAGAACCCATAGCTTTCATTACATTTACCACAATGTCTGTGACATACTATGTCTAACTAACATTGCTCCCAGAAGGAAGCACCAGCTTCCACATACCTGTACTAAACTGGCTTCAGTGAGTCCTCCTTAGTGACAATGGCAATTGTTGAGTACACATTTAAGACTCTGCCTTTAGAGAAACATCCTTTTTCTGTCTTTCTGAAACTGAATTTTGTCATCCAAGCTTAGTTTCTTCCCCAGTTTGAAAGACATAATTATTTTTCTGCCATATTTCTTTTTCCTGAAAAAATTATAATTGCGATCTTGAGAGATGCTCCCTTCGAAGATAACCTACTCTTTTTCAACAGCACAGTGGTTTCCAAGGCAACCCAAGTTACTTACTAGGACAAAGTTGTTTGCCTTTCTCACTGGGGGAGAAAGTTTCTAAGCAGTTGCTATGATCACACCTAGAGAAAATGAGATGTAAAATAATGTTGCATTACTCTGTGTATCTACCTGTGTTGACGGTCTCACCAGGAGCATTTGAACAAATAAGAGAGCTGTTGCCAAATGTAGAGAACTTGAAGGATTCACATAAAATTAGAAAACATTGCTACATCCTTGCCGTTTGCGTGATAATAAGTCTATGAACAGTAATCTTTAGAAGAGACAGATGCCCCTATATAAAGCGGGAGAAGGTGTAGTATGTCCTCCTGGTTACAAGTTGTTGGCCAGGCAATCAATTCTTGTACATTCAAAATCAGTGGAAAAGAGCAACTGTTTTGCGTAGAAATCTGGAGATGGACATCGATGGAATCAGTCTGCTCTGAAACCTGACCGAGGCAGTGAGGCCTCTGAACTGGTTTATGGTGGTTTGCAAATTCCATTCCTCGAGAGGGGAAGAATTCGTCAAGATGTGGAGCCACAATCAAAACCAGGGGTGTTTTCAGAAGAAAGTAAGGGCAGTGGTGATATGTGTGGAATAGGGAAACCAAAAATGTTCACTGCCCTCTGTTATAAAGGACAATGTTCAGGGAATTGTAAGTTGATTCGGAATCCACAGATGAATGCTGGTGGGATGAGAACTTGAATACAGCTCATTTCACTCGATGAGTTGTCTATTTCCTCTTACTCCACCTTATTAATTAAAAGTGTCAAGTATTGCCCTGGCTGAGTAGCTCAGTTGGTTTGAGTGTGGTCATGATATGCCAAGGTTGTGGGTTTGATCCTGGTCAGGGCACGTGCAAGAATCAGCCAATGAATGCAAAAATAAGTGGAACAACAAATCCATCTCTTTCTTTCTCCCTTCCTTTCTTTCTAAAATCAATCAAGAAAAAAAAAGGTTTAAAGATATTTAAGAAAAAGGAGTGAAGTATTGATGTTGGTTGATAAGATAATGAAGGGTGCTATGGCAAACTTCACACTAAGTTTGGATTACAGAGTGACAGTAAAAAGCAAGGTTTGGGGACTTGGAACAAATTTAGTGTGAACAACAGCTTTGCCACATACTTCTCTTGTGACCTCAGAAATGTGGGGTTTGCCCTCTCTGGCCAGGTGCCTCAGTTTGCTGGAGTGTCATCCCATACACCAAAGGGTTGCAGGTTCGATTCCTGGTCAGGTTTCGGATTCCATCCCAGGTCATTGGGGCACATAGGGGAGGCAACCAATTGATGATTCTCTCACATTGATCCTTCTCTCTCTTTATTTCTATCTCTTCCTTCCTCTGTTTTTAAAAATCCATTAGAAAACAACAACAGCCCTGGCCGGTTTGGCTTAGCGGTTAGAGTGTCGGCCTGCGGTACAGAGAGACCTGGGTTCGGTTCCCGCTAAGGGCATGTGCCTTGGTTGCAGTTTGTCCCCGGCCCTGGTTGGGTCATGCAGGTGGCAGCCACTCGATGTGACCTTTTCACGTCGATGTTTCTCTCTCTCTTCCTCTCTGTCCCTCCCACTCTGTCTGAACAAAAAATGAAAAAATGTCCTCGGGTGAGGGCAAAACAACAACCACAACATAATCTCAGGTGAGGATTAAAAAAAAAGTGAGTTAGTGCCTTTAAGGTAATCTCACCTGAAATGGATGTTAGATGCTTCGCAACATTTCTGGAACTTGGAAAGTTCTTACTAAATGTTAACTGCCATTTTTGGTTTTGTGAATACTTAAACATTATTCTCATTTATAAAGTAGAATTATTTTCTCTACCTTAGATATTTGTTGAGAAGTTTTAATAATAGTGTACATAAAACCCTTGCTCTGGTTAATTTTGTCCATGGTAAATATTTAATAAGTAATGGTTTTTAAATGTTAAAATATAGAGTTTAAATCTTTTGCTTTTTAAAAATTTTTTATCCTGGTTCCTTTAAATGTCCCTGGCTTGCCCATCCAGCAGGCTGTGGGGCAAAGCAGATTAGCATGGTCCACACCCTGTCTCTGGGATTGTTAAAACTCACCCTTCAATGCCATCAGTCTCTCTTATTTCCTCCTTAGATGGTTCTTTAAAAGTTTTCTCCGCCGGGCTGGTGTGGCTCAGTGGTTGAGCATTGACCCATGCACCAAGAGGTTGCTGGTTTGATTCCCAGTCAGGGCACATGCCCAGGTTGTGGGCCAAATCCCCAGTGGGGGGCATGCAGGAGGCAGCCAATCAGTGTTCTCTCTCATCGATGTTTCTGTCTCTCTCTCCCTCTCCCTTCCTCTCTCTCTAAAACCAATAAAGGAAAAAAAAAAAAAAAAGTTTTCTCCTCATGCACACTAAATATCGTTACCATTATATTCCAGTAATACTCTTGATTCTATGGAATAATGCATTTTTTAGATTTCTTTTTGTCTCTTATAGTTTCCTTTACAAAATGTCATGAACATTACCTTTATCCTCTTTTCTCCCCAAATATCCTCATAAGACTCTAAGTAAAGAGCTCCATACACTACTGGCTCATAGAAAGAACCGAATGATCTAATGGGGGCAGTTCTCTGTACAACCACCCCTGATATGGAATTAGACATATTTCTTGTGGAAATCCACGGTGACTGTCTTACTATTCTGTTGGCCATGACAACCAGCCCAGAATAAGATGCTCTATGGAAAAACTGTTCAAGAGTTTCTCAGAAGCAAAGTGACATCTACCAGATTCAATGGCCCATTTAGTAACATACATACATTTTTTTTGGTAAAGTAACACATCTATTTGAAAGAAGAGATGTGGCAGATAATGCTTATAAAACTCTACAGTGTGCAGAGCACTGTGCTACCTGCAGAGAGCAGCGGGGACAAAGGAAGCCACTGTCCTGCTTTGACTTACATAGCTGGATGCATCTGTCAACATAATGGGAAATGACAAATGGAGGAAGTTGTTTGGGGGCGATCTCTGGAAACTCAGGAAGTCTTCACAGGAATGGCTATATTTTCCTAGGGTTGGAAAATTCTGTAGGATTTCAATCCAGGCAGAAATGTAGAATGTAAGAACATGGCAGAAATCGAATCACAGTGCTTGAGAAATACTCAGTTTAATTAGAAAATGTGACACTCAAAGCTCCCAGGAGTTTGGTGAAAGGTGAGTCTGGGGATAGACTGAGGCCATGATAAGGTATGCACATGTGCACATGGTCCCAGTCTTAACACCTGTTTCCCAGGAAAGAAGGTCACCAACAAAAGTTGAGGAACATATCTGGGCTTCAAAAAGTCTTGAAGAGTTACTAGGCAACCCAATTAATTGGTTGAATATAAATTATGGACCATGGTCTTTCTTCTTTTTCTTTAAGAGGATACTAATGAAATAGTACCTTTCCACCAAATGAAGGAGGAAGGATTTCTTTTATGAGCCAAGAGTGACCATTTGCATTCTCATGATAAAAGAAGACAATGGAGAGTAGGAGAACTTGATTTGAAGTCTCAGGGATGTATCAGGTTTAATTTTCACTTCCGTGATTTTCATTCTGGGTTATTGTCTATTTTTAGGTTTTGCCATATTTTTCCTTTTGACAACATTTCAAAGGATAACTGGATTTAAAGTAGGTTTACAGTTGTTCCTATGGAAAAAGACATGCAGATTATGATTATACTGATATGAGAATAAACTCTGTGTTTTACGTAGTCACAGCTGTAAACCTACTTTTGTTAACATCCCTGAAGCTGCTTCTCCCTCTCCCGTTTTCCATCCGCACTCAAGTTCTGGTGTTCTCTTCTGCCCCTAGTGTTGTCGAATAGAAACTGCAACAGTTGGCCTACCCTTGCTGCCGAGGTTTCAGCCAACTGTAGGTGTGGCTCCAGACCGCAGTCCCCTCGGATTTCCTTTCCTTTGGCAGGACTGCTTCCCTCTCATGGTGACTTGAAATGCTCCTGTTCTTGTTGTGAGAGGATCTCACTGCTCCAATTCTCATGAAGGGTATTTGTTAAGGTACTTAAGTGAGTTCTCAGGACTGGAAGATTTCAGGCAATCAGGTGTTTTCTTACCCCAGCAGCTCCTTCACACATTCACACAGAAAGAGCAAAGCCAACACCTTAACCTCGGCTCATCTATATCAGTAGTTGTCAAACTATGCTACAGTGGCCCTGGCTGGTTTGGCTCAGTGGTTGAAGCTCTGGCCTTCGGACCAGAGAATCCTGGGTTTGGTTCCCACTAAGGGCATGTACCTCAGTTGCAGTTTGTCCCCGGCACTGGTTGGGGTGTTGTGGGTGGCAACCACTCGATGTGTCTGTTTCACATTGATGTTTCTCTCTCTCTCTTCCTCCTTCTCTCCCTCCCGCTCTATCTGAAGATAAATGCAAAAATGTCCTTGGGTGGGAATAAAATAAAACAAAAGAAAAATTATGCTACAATGAATCCTCATGGTGTTCTTTTTTCCTTTTATCCTCACCTGAGGACATTTTTCGATATTGTGTTCAGATAGAGTGGGAGGGGGAGAGAGAGAGAGAAACATCGACGTGAAAGGGACACATCGAGTAGTTGCCACCCGCATGACCCAGCCAGGGTCAGGGACAAACTGCAACCAAGGTATGTGTCCTTAGCGGGAACCAAACCTGGGTCTGTCTGGACCACAGGCCGACGCTCTAACAGCTGAGCCAAACTGGCCAGGGCTGTTCTTTTTAAAATGTAAATTTGGTTGCATATTTCCCAATATTGCAACTAATAATTTCTGATGTGGGCACCTAGTTGAATATCAGTGTAAACAAGAACCGTAGGTAATTCAGTCAAAGATAATACCACCCTTTAAGAAATGGACATACTTACCTATGTCGAATCCACATCTTCCTGTTCTGATGTATGGCTATAGTTCTCCCTAAATCTTGTCCAGTCATCTCATTACCAAAGGGATTTTGGTTGGAACCATCATCACTTATTTATTGTATTTTTAATTAAATGTATTGGGGTGACACTGGTTAATAAGATTATGTAGGTTTCAAGGGTATATTTTCACAATACACAATCTGTACATTGCATTGTATGCTCACCACCCAAAGTCAAATCATCTTCCATCACCATATATTTGGTCCCCTTTGCCTCTGTGTCTATGAGTTTCAGTTTTACATTCCACATATGAGAGAAATCATATGGTTCCTAGCTTTTTCTAACTGACTTATTTAGCTTAGCATAATATTCTCAAGGTTCACCTGTATTGTTGAAAACAGCAGTATTTCATCTTTTCTTATGGCTGAGTAGTTTTCCATAGTATAAACGTACCACGTCTTCTTTATGCAGTCCTCTGCCAACACTGCTTCCCAGGAGACATACACATGGCCAACAGACATAAAAAAGATGCTCATTTTCACTAGCCATTAGGGAAATGCAAATCAAAACAATGCGATACTACCTCACGCCTGTTAGAATGGCTGTTTTCAAGAAGACAAGTAATAACAAGTGTTGGAGAGGTTGTGGAGAAAAAGGAACCCTCATTCACTGCTGGTGGGAATGTAAACTGGTGCAGCTGTTAGCAGGCGGGGGCCGGGCCTGGAACGGGTCTGCTTCGGGCTGGCCAGCTGTGCATGGGTTCTTGACTTTGTGCCGGAAACATTTCACAAAAGTCCAGGCGATGCTGAGAGTATGTTTATGAAAGCTGTGGACACCGAAGCAAAGGAGGGGCTTAAGGTAGAAGAAGCAACAGGAGAGAGCCTCTGCGGGCGCTACTTTGGCTCACGGAGAAATAAAAGTCACAGTAGAAGAAGTGAGCCAAGGCGAGGCTGCTGTTAGCTCACTAGGAAGTAAGAGGAAAAGGGGGTGTTGGAGACAGGATCAGGGGGTGAGCCTGGGAAGAGTGTCCACTGCCTGCTGCTCCCCTGCTTACACGTCTCCTGAGGGCCCTTAGAGTCTAGGAGGAGGACAGCAGACATACAAGGGGTGGGCATGCTATAGGGAGAACCTGCCCTGGGTCTTTGTCTTGAGGCTTTTATCTTTCTTTGGCCTGCAGCAACCCTAGGGGAGGGTCTTAACAATATTCCTTAGCTTTCCAGGGGTGTTCTTCAATACTTGGATTCACCAAAATATGCCTATAGAGGGGTCAGGGTTATTTTCTGGTTAGTTTCATTTTCAAAGAACTTCATTTAAGAGGGACCAGGACTGAGGCCATTCTATCCCGGGAAGGTCTGGAATGTGTGAACCATTTGCTAAGTGTCCTTGGTTAGAGATGATAAAACCTCGTGATTCATCAGCTGGCTGTAAATAGCTTAAATCTTTTGGATTTGTCTAGTGATTTGGCTCAGTTTCCTTTATTCTACTTGTCAAGGAATTCCTCTAGCTTCTTACTGTCCTGCATTAAGCCACTATAGAAAACGGTATGAAGCTTCCTCAAAAAATTAAGAATGTAGTTACCACATGACCCAGTAATCCTTCTCCTGGGTATCTACCCCAAAATTTGAAAACATTTTTTCACAAAGATATTCGTCCCCATGTGTTCATTGCAGCATTATTCCCAGCAGCCAAGCCATGGAAACAACAGAAGTGTCCTTCCACATGGCCATAATTTAAACAGAATCATCCAGGGTGGGAAGCTACAAATGCTGTGCAGTGATGAGCACCTGCTTCGAGCTCAAGTGTAGCAATTTCAGGGTGAATGAAAAACCTCCTCAAAAGGCATTGTGAGACGTAGTGCCCCTGTTCCCTGCAGCCTTTCCTAGCCCTCTTTGAACCTTGTGCTTCCAACGCTCCTATCTGGAACCCACGCAGATTATCACGATCCTTGGGAAAGGTGTCTCGCAGGTGTTAAAGGCCATGGATACTTCACTGAAGCTGTCTGCTAGATGTGATCAGGAGAAAGAAAAGGCAAGCAGCCATCCAATCATTTGTTCACGGAGCAGGTATCACTGACATGGCAAAAACTCTTGGCAGGCACATTTGGAACCTCTCCCAAACCATCTTCGGAAATCTATCCCCCAAATGGGAGACTTTTTCCACCCTCTGATAGAGTCTTTCTTTGGGAGTTTTTAGAGCCAGCTAGGTAAATTAGGAAGATGTAGAATTAAAAATGACTCTGTGCCACACATACTGGCAAAGAGAGAGAGAGAAAGAGAGAGAGAGAGAGGGAGGAAGGATTGCAGAGGGTAAAATGGTATTACTGTTGGATCGGAGCAAATAAATTAGTGTCTCCTGAACAGATGAGTATTGTTGTTAACCTGCTATGTGAAACTGAAGTTTCTTCCTTCCTTCTTGTAAGGAAGCATTCCCACTGTCTGTGTCAACCTTGTCTGATCTCAGAATAGCCCCACCCCACTCTGTCTCCATGCAAACCTGAAGCATTCATATCCCCTGCCTCACCGTGTAGACAAGGTTATGTATCATTATAAAAAGTTGTTCTTTCTTTCTGTTATTGCCTCTAAGTGTCCCCTACCTCTCACATTCAGCTTCCTAACCAAACTGCACATTTCAGATAAGTTCTCGTACCTGAACGTCTGTGTGTGTGAGAGACAGAGAGAGACAGAGGGAGAGAGAGAGGGACAGAGAGAGAGAGCTAGTGATGAAAATTTCAAAGTAAAATGTAAATATTAATTTTGCTGAGAAGCGTTCCCAGCCTCCCAGAAATGCCAACTTTAACTCCTCTGGGCTACATAAAACCTAGCTGACATCAATAACAGGCATTTGCCATGTCAGTAGTATAGCTTGTTCAGTCTGTGTCTGTCTGTCTCCATGTCTTGTCTACTGAAGCCGGGTGGCAAGCCTCATTCATCTTCATATCCCAGTTCCAATCGGAGAGTCTGATACATAGAAGAATCTCGGTAAACGTTACTAGAATGGGGTAGGATTAAAGACAGATTGAGGCGCAATCTATCTTGGTTTTCCAGACACATTGTTTCTCTAGGGAAATTTTCTTTACTGAGATTTTCAGAATTATTAACAAACATCAGTAACAGGAGGTGGCATTGGGTATCTTAAATAAGTAGAAAATGACATTGAGAACTTCCTAGTTGATTAGAGAAGGAAAAAAGATCATTGTGTTTTCTCTTAAAGGAAAACTGCCTTGGCCAGGCCAGTGTGGCTCAGTGGCTAAGCATTGACCCATGCACCAAGAGGTTGCTGGTTCGATTCCCGGTCAGGGCATGTGCCCAGGTTGTGGGCCTGATCCCCAGTGTGGGGCAAGCAGGAGGCAGCCAATTGATGTTCTCTCTCATCAATGTTTCTAGTTCTCTCCCCCTCTCCTTTCCTCTCTCTCTAAAAAAATCAATAAAGAAAAAAAATTTTTTTTTAAAGGATAACCACCCTGGACTCAGTGACTATCATTCCTAGTGAGACTGCTAAGCAAAAACCAGAGGTAAGAAACTAAATGACACAGGAAGTGATGATTAAGTACAAGCAGGTGAGATCTGATAGACAAGAGTAGCCTAAATAGAATTATCTAGCAAGTCATGTAAACATGATTCAGTAGATACTAACCTAGGGCGGGAGTCGTCAGGGGTCCCCTAAAAAGGGGAAGATAACTTATATTGCTGTTATAAAGAACATGGTCTTGTCTTGTGAAGAATAGTCCATGGCTTTTGTCATTGCCTTGCAAGTACAAAGTGGCCCTGGAGGCAATTGTAGCAAACTGTTAATTTTTGACTTTAGAACATCCGACCTATCCTCTTTTTATTTTTTTTTTATTAGCATCTTATTCTCCCATCTGGAGAAATTTCCACTGGGTGTAGTCTGACTGCCTCCTTCTGCTGCCTTCTGTTTACAGGAGCTGAGGGAAACCAGACCCTTCTATTTGTTCTCTTGCACAGTCATACTGCCTAAACATCCCGATGATACATTGTCTGGCAGGATTTGGAAGGTTCAGAGAATATTTTGGAGAACCCATTAACAGTAGCTGAAGTCTAATCTTGGCTATTGTTTCTCTGCACAGCCTCCCGAGTTCCCCTGAGGTCCTGGCAAGCATCTGGTTCTGTTACTTTCAATCAAGAAACCTGTCTCTTAAAGGTGTTATTCCCTGGTTTTAGCAATCCTGTGTTTTGATGCTGTTCACTCAAGAATTACCCAAGCAATGTGGTCTGTTTTAAACTATCACAGCCTATTAGTTATAGAAAAAGTCTGGAGGGATTGCTCTTGGTTAGTATCTTTCATTTAAAAAAAAAGATTCATTTGATTGGAGTCTTTATCCTGGCTATTATAGGTAGGTGATTCAATAGATGTTGCTCTTTACTTTTGTCCCAGATTACAAACTAAATGGAAGAGGAACAGAGAGAAGATAAACTGGCCATGGGATGGATGTCTTTATTTAGTGAATGATCTCTTCTGGAAAACATTGATGTTGCTTCCATGTCTTATATGATTATAAAATATTGGATGATGAACAACCCTTTGCTTGGTACTTTATTTTCCCCTGTACTATTTTTAGGTTCATTCTTAAGAAATGACTAATACTGAGCAATTATGTAACAATAGCCTTAAGATGGTTAAATATACTGTCAAATTATTTCTCAAAATGGCTCTACTAGTGTATCATCCCTTTAGCAGTGTTTAAAAATACCATTTCATTATACTTTCACTTTTCAACTCTTATCAAGTACTTCATATTCTCTTCGAATTTTTTTTTTTTTTAGCAAATTTGATACATTAAAAACTGTTATCTCTTGTGAATTTGAAGTGCATTGATTACTAGTGAGGTTGTCATCCAGTTTTCTCCATGGAAATAGTTAATGACCTTAAATCACCAATATAATGTTCCTTTTTATTTGGCGTTAATTAGTCTCTTGAAATTTTGTCATCTCTCCTGTCAGTCAGCTGCTATCAACTTGTCATCAAGTATATTTGATTCCAGAGATCACCCAGTGTTAAATTATGCTGTCAACCTGAATTTATCTCCTCTGGGTACTTCATTCTTGATTTTAATTGTCAGAAAGGCTTTTAGGGAGCCTAAATTGCACTAGAAGTACCATGACCTCCAGTCTTCCCCTGACGACTCATCAGGCTGTCTTTAAATTAGGTTCTGAGATGTCCTTCAGCAAAGAGCAATGTTTTTCTAATTTATTTAATCAGAGTTGTTTGTGATGTTTGACTATTACTATTTCATAAAGCCATTATTCCTTATAACCCATATTAAGATTTGGTTCATCGCATCTGGAGAAATTCTTTAATTCAGAACTTTATGAAGTCAGTACAAACATTTATTTGAGAATGGCTGATCCACATTTTGGGATAAGCTTCAATGTGCAATATGCCATGGAATTATAGAGGAAAGTACTTTTTCCAAACTATAATGATGCACAGGTCCTTATCCAATTATCTTTTCATTCCTAATCTTGTCTTACTAAGGGAGTGCTAGAAACCTGGAATTTCCATTAGTTACATTTGATTCTGGTTTTCTCCGGTTCTCCTCTTCCCCCTCCACCTCTTCTTCTTCTCCCTTGTTCTTCTTACCCTGGGTCCCCTCTTCCCCTTCCTCCACCTTCTTCATCCTTGTTATAATAAATGTCCAGGTTGTTCTGATCCCCTTTTCTGTGTCCAGACACCGTCTTTCCCAACATAGCTCTGCACTGGGCTGTCTATTTCTTTTATCAGAGTAGTTCCTATCATTGCCAGACATTCCTCAGTCACTACTTACAATTACTAAACCCCCACCTTATATACCAGTGCTAGCCTCATTCAGTAGCATTCTGAAGGAGGTTTCTTCCCTCTAATGTGCTTTGCAAAATGTTTGCTACTAATTATGGGGCCTTAGCTCCTTCTGGAATGATTTCACTCTGTTTTTCCTGGCTGTGTGTTGCAGCCTCAGCTGCATTCTCCAGTCTGAACATTGTCTTCTGCCCTGGCATAGTAGCTCTGTAGAGCATCCATTAAACCATTTGAGGAGGTTAAAGCACTTTGGAGAACCAAAATGCATGTTTAAAATGGTAACTATCTATCAGTTCTTCAACAGTCCTCTCTTCCCATGTTTGGTTCTCCATTTTACACTTATCAACATGGAGAGTAATATAAGCATATGGAAGCAGCAAAGCACATAGAGACATGTCAATCAACCAGTAAACCCCGTATTTCAGAAGGATCCGGCACTCTGTACGGGTTTGTTTATGCTTCCCTCGCCATGACATTTGAGTATAAGGCATCTGAAAAACCACAATTTTTTATATTTACAAAGAACTTTCACATTTATTGTTTCCTTTTCTTCTCATGCTAGCATAAGTGAAGAGGCAGATGTAATTATAGATGGAGACACGGAGGTTTAGAAATGTCACAGAACAGATATGCCCATGGTGACAGCTTGCAAATGGCAGACCCAAGACTAAAATATATGCCCTGTGAATGCCATTTCATGTTTTCCTTCTTCCTCTCTACCACTGTATCAGTTGAAAGGGGAAATCTTGCTTTCGACTGTGAAGAGAATGGCATCGAAAGACTTCCCCCTTGTTTTTGTGGAATCAGCCAGTCCTGGTGCACACCGCACGAGCAGATGGAAAAGCAATTAAGACAGATGTGATGTCAGTTCGTTCCCAGCCTGATGCGTTAACACCCCAGTGCTAGTCTGAAAGCACACACCACAGCAGGCACACCACCCGAAGAACCAAGTGTGGGCACAAGACTTGTACAAGCTGTGGGCCTTTTCAAATTTTGAAAGTGAAATGGCATTTCGTGATTTCAGAATCCCACAGCTATTCATGACATCCTTAGGGAGTCAATACTTTTTGCCTTGTTGAATTTAACCAGAGTGAAATAAAGGTTAAGTGCGGGATCATTGATCATTTACACTATAAGCCCAGCATAAGATTAGTCAGAATGCTAGCGTGACAAAAGCTTTGGGCTTTGGAGTGTGCGGTATTGTACCTGTATTATGTGAAGAGCCTGGGTGAGTGTGGGGCAGGCGTTCGATCTCACTTTCCTCCTACTTCCCTCAGAAAACCCTTTGAGCTTAGATATTATTTTCCACATGTAAGAAAATGCTAAGTAGGCCTTCTAGTTGGGATAGCATTCTCAGGGATCAGAGTTGGCAAAGCTGAAGCCACATGGGAGTTGTGCTCTGAACCTTATTATTTGGGAACTAGTTGCAAGAAGGTGAAGAAGAGCACAGGGTCTGTGGTCCGATAAAGATGTCAGTGCACATTGCCTCTTAGGAGCTGTGTGGTATTATGCACGTCTCGACCTCTCTGGGTGTCATTTTAGCTTACCTGTCTGTTAAGTAGGAACACTACATCTTTCTACCAACCTCACGGAGCTGTTAAGTAGCTTGTATAAGATAATACCTGAAAGTGTGACTGTTTTTGGTGATTCTGTATATTGTTTATAACATTTGAGCTCTAACACCTGCCAAGGATTAATAAGCATAGAATGACCAACCCTCAGCTATGGTAGAGAGCATTAATAATGGGAGGACATAAGATAAGACAAAGAGATTCTAAAAGAATTAAAATCTATGAGTTTATTCCTCTCACTCTGCAATGCTTTTAACGTGATAAAATTTTCCTGGCAGTAATACTAAAATGTAGGTTCCTGGGCTGCATAACCAGAAATACGATTCACCCAGTCTGGGTAGAAACCAGGATTCTTATTTATCATTAAATACCCTAGGTCATTCTGAAGGTAATTTGAGGACTCCAACATGAGAAATCTTGACTAAGCCTTTCATCTATGGTGCTTTCTTGCCAGATCGATAATAAGTGACTTGGGAGCAAGAACCAAAATTCATAATTAATTGCATAAACATTTCCCAGCCTCCTTTGCAGTTGTCTGGGGCCATAAACCTAAGTTCTGGCCACTGTTCTGTAAACAGAAGAGATGTTGGCAGCTTCCAGACTCTATCTCTAAAGAATGGTGGAATGTAGATCAAGAGGTGAGGACATCATGGACCAAACAGACAAGGACAATATCAGGGAGATGGCAACACATCAAGTGAGAAGGAGCTTGGCCTTTAACAACTTTAAGAGTGACAACACTTTGGCCCTGGCCAGTTTGGCTCAGCAGTTAGAGCATCGGCCTGCGGTCCAGAGAGACCCGGGTTCGGTTCCCGCTAAAGGCACGTACCTCGGTTGCAGTTTGTCCCGGCCCTGGTTGGTCGTGCGGGTGGCAGCCACTCGATGTGGCCCTTTCACTTAGATGTTTCTCTCTCTCCCTCCCACTCTACCTGAACAAAAAAATGGAAAAAATGTCCTCAGGGAGGATAAAAAAAAAAAGACAACACTTTGACTTTTGTGTCAGAAAGAAACTTCTATCTTATTTAAGATTCTACCATTTTTATGGGGTCCCTATCACACAGGGCTAAACACAATTTTTTCTAACTCATAAAAGTATCAAATAAGCACCCAGGATTAGAATAATGCAGTATTATAATGTGAAATACACAGACTGTTATCTTTCTTGCAAAATGGGCATCCTAGCACCTCCCTCATAAGGCTACTAGAAGAACTATAAATGCATGCGAATTGTGTGAAGAAATGTCTGCACTTTGTAAGTGAGCAGTCTTATATTAAATTTTATTACTAATGAATAATGTATAGATCACGATTTATGACTATAAGCCATTGACTCTATGATTAAGATCCTTACTATGCTATGGTTGGTAGTCCTTTCAATGAAAAAAAAAAAGTCTGCCTTCAACCCTGAGCTTTAAGTGAGACTTGAGTGAACTTCAGGCCAAACGATCTTGAGCGGAAAACACTAGCTGAGTCCACATTTGGCATCCAAACCCTAATGAACTTCTTGGGAACCACACTGCAAGTCAAACAGGGGCCATGTTGAGTTTCAAGACCCTTACAAAATAATGAGGGAATGTTTGTGAAAGTGGATATTAGAAAGGTTATTTGAATGGCTGGTTTATTATTCATGAAGAGAATACAGTGCACAGTTTATGACAAAGGCGGTTTGAATGTATTCCCATCATCATGAATAATAACCTCCTCACAGTACTGCAGTCAGAAAGATGCATGGGTGTGTTTTTGCCATATTTGAGAGGTCTGCTCAGTAATGACGCTGGAGTAGTATATGAAGGTGGCCATGTGTTAGTCAGGTGATTTGTATTATATAAAATCCCTCAAGGTGGACTGGTTGACTTGGAAGAATGGGGGTAGTTAGCCTAAAATATTTGTAAATGATATGAACTGGAGAGATTTTATTTAGCTGTGAGCACAAAACCAGAAATGGAATGCTGTTTGATTCCCTGTGT
Organism: Molossus molossus; assembly: GCF_014108415.1. Lineage (NCBI taxonomy): Eukaryota > Metazoa > Chordata > Mammalia > Chiroptera > Molossidae > Molossus > Molossus molossus. The sequence continues at coordinate 65,929,279 of NW_023425348.1, forward strand.
GCAAATCTGGGGCAAGTTCTCACACATGTTCTCATCGGTGCTTCTCAGATTTGAGTGAGCAGCAGAAATGCTTGAAAGGCTTGTTAAATACAGGTAGCCAGGCCCCACTACCAGAGAGTCTGACTCAGTGGGTTTGGGTCCATCAGTGGCCTGAGCATTTGTGTTTCTAATAAGTACCCAGGTGATGCTGATGCTGCTGTTCCAGAAACACATTCTGAGGCCCACTGTCTTGTAGGACGTCCCTGTGAGCTTAAGAGAGCACTTAATCTCTGTCCTCACCTCGCCGGTACATGGGTTTCATCACAGTATTTTAAGTCTTTGATGAGTTAATACATTTAAAGTTCCATTATATTACTTTTCATTCACCTCAGAGAGTTTTGGTTCTAGTTTAAAGGAAATAAGAGGGTAGAAGGGGGATAAATGGTGCTGGAAGGAGACTTGACTAGAGGTGGTGGACACACAATACAATATACAGATAATGTGTTATAGAATTGTACCCCAGAAACCTATATAATTTTATTAACCAGTGTCACCACAATAAGTTCAATTAAAAACATAAAAGTCATCCTTGATAAATATATTTAACAAGAAAAAGGAGGGGGCTGTGTATTTGCAAATAAATTCATAGATAAAACACATCTTAGCAAGAGAGGGTTGTGCAAGGGAACAGAGATCAAGCCGTATATGAGCATTTCTCTGTGTCTGTTAAGGTGACCAGACGGTTGAGTCATATGTAAGAGAGCTGATGGTGTGTACTTTTGTCTTTTTTTAATATTCTTTCTTTATTGATTTTTAGAGAGAGAGGAAAGGAGAGAGAGAGAGACAGATAGAAACATCAATGAGAAAGAACATCAACTGGCCACCTCCTGCATACCTCCCACTGGGGATCGGGCCCACAACCTGGGCATGGGCCCTAACCAGGAATTGAACCGGTGACCTCTTGGCGCATGGGTCAATGCTCAACCACTGAGCCACACTGGCTGGGCACGATGTGTACTTTTGCATGAGTTCTTCATGGCGAAAGCTAGGGCACTTAACTATGTGTATTTGGAATTAAAAAAAAACAAACCTAGAAAAGTTGAACATAATTTGATTTTAATATCAAAATTCTTCAAATATTTAGTAAAAGGTAAATAATATTTACCCACCATATATATGCTCTTTTGCTGGGACCACACTTTTAGAAGCTAGAGTCAAAATTTTGAATCATACAATGAAAATAATCACTCCAAATTTCAATGTAAATATAAATTAAAGTGGAAAATGTTTGCTGACAAGAACAACAACTGCAGTAAAGTAAAGTGATTTTAAAAGCATATTGGAATTTCGGTGAGCAGATTTTATGAAAACTTTTAAAGACCAGAAAAGATGAACACAATCAATTGTGTACATTTTACTTTATAAAAATATGTACATTTGCAATAACATATCAATTTGAAACATTATTAATATCCTCTTTTTTTAGTGTGTTTATTTATTGCTTTTGTTATTTTAGCAAATACCAAAAAGGATATATTTAGTTTAATTTGGGATCTCTGTGATATAGTCTATTATTTCAATAGATCTTAAGTTTTTAACAATTAATCTACTACTTCAGGAACTTTCAAAGAGCTCTTTGCAGTATAAAGCTACTATGAAAATTAATGTAGTTTTATTATAAACTTTAAAAAATATTTTTATTAATATCCATCTCTTTTTTTTTCATTCTCATCCAAGGACTTTTTTTTTTTTTTTTTCGCATTTATCCTCAGATAGAACGGGAGGGAGAGATGGAGGAAGAGAGAGAGAGAAACATTGATGTGAGAGAGATACATCAAGTGATTGCCACCCACATGACCCCAACCAGGGCAGGGAACAAACCACAGCCGAGGTACATGCCCCTAGTGGGAACCGAACCTGGGACTCTCTGGTCCTCAGGCTGACAATCGAACCACTGAGTCAAACCAGCCAGGACAATATCCATCTCTTTATGTCGTCATACTGGTATTATTTTTCAAGGAGTACATTTTTACATGGGAGTCAATACAACTGGCTTAAATGGTAAATATACCAGTTATTTCAGTCTACTCTTTTACAAATTGTGAGGTCAGATATTGTTTTGTTTTTAAGAAAAGTGAATAATTTGGGGGCTTTTTTGTTTGTTTTAATAGATTTTATATTTTAAAGTAATTATGAATTCACAGAAAAATTGAGTGGAAAGTACTGATAACCATATACCCTATATTCCCATATACCTGCAGTCTCCTCAACAATCATCTCACACAAGGAGGATGTATTTGTTACAATCAATGGACCAACTTTAACATGTCCTTATCACCCAAAGTCCATACCTTACATTAGGGTCTACTCATGGTGTTGTAAATTCTATGGGGTTTGACAAATGCATAACATACATCCACCGTAAAAATTTCTAAAAATTCTCTGTGATCTGCCTATTCATCTCCTTCTCTCTCAAAGCCCTAGCAAACAATGATTTCTTTACTGTCTCCATAATTTTATTTTTTCCATAATGTCCTGTAGTTGGATTCTTACAGTATGTAGCCTTTTCAGATTAACTTTTTATACTTAGCAATGTACATTTAAGTTTACCCCATCTTTTCATGGTTTTTTTTTGTTTTTTTTTTTTATCCTCACCCAAGTATATTTTTCTATTTTTTGTTCAGACAGAGCGGGAGGGAGAGAGAGAGAGAGGGAAACATGGACGTGAAAGGGACACATCGAGTGGCTGTCACCCACACAACCCAACCAGGGCCGGGGACAAACTGCAACCGAGGTACGTGCCCTTAGCAGGAACCGAACCCGGGTCTCTCTGGACCGCAGGCCAATGCTCTAACCACTGAGCAAAACAGGACAGGGCTTTACATGTTTTTTTGTGTTTGTTTTTGTTTTGCTTTGTTTTGGTTTTTTGCTTTTTTTTGGTTATTCCTCCCAAGGATATTTTTCCATTGATTTTTTTTTTTTTTTAATAGATAAAGTAGAAAAGAGGGAGCTAGAAAGAGAGAGAGAAAGAAACATAAATGTGAGAGAGACACATTGATTGGTTGCCTCTTGCACGGGGGCACAGGATGAACCTGCAACCCAGGTATGTGCCCTTGACCAAGAATCAAACCTGCAACCCTTTGGTCCATGTATCGACACTCTAACCACTGAGCCAAACTGGCCAGGGTGGCTTTTGATGGTTTGATAGATCATTTCTTTTTAGTACTGAATAAGATTCCATTGTCTGGATATGCCACCGTTTATTCATTCACCTGTTGAAGGATATCTTGGTTGCTCCCAAGTTTTAGCAATCGAGTAAATATCAAGGACTATGGTTTCTGAATCACATGGCAAAAATATATACAGTTTTGTAAGAAACTGCCAAAGTGTCTTCCGCAGCGGCTGGACCATTCTGTGTTCTCACCAGTAGTGGCGAGTGTCCCTGTTGTTCCATATCTCCCACAGCATCTGGTGTTGCCAGTGATTTGGATTCTTGCCATGCTGATAGATAAGTAGTGGCATCGCATTGCTGTTTTAATTTGCAATCCTTAATGACAGATCATGTGGAGCCTCGATACTGTGTGTTAGTGGTTTTTATACCCACCGTGTCTTTCTGCACTCACCGTGCATGGGCTACAGGATGTACTTATTTAATATTTGAAGACTGAATAAATGAATGATAAAATGAATCAAATCAAAGCTAGGGCCCTGACTTGAATGGCAAATATCCTGACACAATGAGAGGCCAGAGCTGAGATGGAGAGAGGTGACTGTGCCAGGAAATCCTCTGGCATCATCGGATGTGCAGCTGCCTCCTTCACTGCCTTCGGAATGCACCCTGAACACAGATGTTTTCTCCAAGATCGAATTAATCATTCGCATGCAAAAAGTAATGCTGATATAATTTCCTTTCGAGGGAGAAAGCTGTGGAACTAGCAGCCCCTGTTCTTCTTACTGCATGCCCAAGCATTTGGAGTACAGTTGTTGTAGCAGGATTATTAAGTTTTAAATAAGCAGAAAAGGGATACTGGAAGAATACTGAAGCTTTAAGGTACATGAGCGAACTTTCAGATAGGATTGAGCAATCTGTGCTTAAGAAAAAGGTAGTGGTAGTTGCATTAGACCCTAAATAAAGCACATTTTTATTTTAGCATCAAATTGTCTTCAGACACCTCTTTTGGTCTCTCTGAGCTTCTTTGTTTAATTATGAACATTAAGCGGTGATTTTTACTTGTTACCAGAAGCTTTGACCAGGCTCAAGCATGGTTTGAGCAGATATTCAGAAGAAATTATGTAGCCAGTGCTAACATCTTAAGGCAGCTCAATTTGTTCTACTCATTAAATCACAGAGAATCCAGATTACTCAGTAATAAAAAGAAGTGTAAGTGAAGTTAATATTAGTGAATGATATTAATCATACTAAAACATTTACTAAGAACTGGTATTTGAATCAGTACAGATTAGGCCTGACTGTAGCTATAGATACTCCTGAGTAGAAATTCTATTTTATTTTTGCATATAACTATAAAATAGGCACATCTACTCAATGTTTGAAGGTAAAGAGACATTTCCAATCACTGATAATTCCACCAATGCACCTATGTTAAAGCATGTGTGCTTTTTATCTGTAAATACTTTCCTTCCTTATTCCAGAGGACATAACTTGAACCTTTTGGGGTGGGGGTTGGGGGGAGAATTATTTCCTTGTGGAATTGTGCATTAAATTCAGGCTAGGATCTTATGAAGAAAACTTAGTCCCTTTTCCACTTCAACAAGTCACATCCAAATTATTAGTGGAATCAGATTTATGGTAACACGAAAACAAAATCTTTATTCTGTCAATGTCCCAGTCAAGTCAATGTATAATACTATCTATACAACTATATAGGCTCCAAACACAGAAGCAAATGATATGCCTCCTATTCCTGCCACACCTCATGGGAATTTCCCAGTGATGCTGGGAGGGGGAAAAAAAAAAAAAGCAACCTCAAATACTAAATAATCATCTTCCTTTGAAATTTATCATAGCTGAACTTTATTGTCCGGCTTGAAATACAATATCAGAGCCTCACTAATACTGCTTTTAAAATAATTGCTCACAACAGTCAATATTTGGCAATCTTCAATTAAATCATAAGTAGTAAACTAGGTCCAAATTTATTCTTGTAAGCAAGTATTGATAACCTTTAGTCATCATAGACGCAATGGTGACTGACTAGCAAAGATTGAACAAAACAGTTTTTAAAGTTATGGCATTAACTATAAATGACATAGCTCTGATATGTCTTAATGCAATTTCACCACTTGTATTTGCATGTAGAAATATCTTCTAATATATTTTTTTTTTCCTGAGCTGTATGAGATGGTAAGATAAATTTTGGTAAAACAAACAAACACAAAAGAATTAAATTTCACATGATGTTGAAGAAAGAGAAAGATTTCTTCTCAATTTAGTCACTCAGGTGTGTTCCCAGGATAAAATAGTTTCACTGGACTGGGAATTCCCAGAATTGCAAACAGAGGGTGACAGGTATTCAAGTCTTAACTGGGAAGATCAGGACAGGAATTTCCTCAGGAGTAATTACAAGTGAATCAACTGAGTTTTCCTAATCATTTCACAACATATTTACTTTGTCTAGTTACTGTTCTCTGGACAGAGTTGTTTTACAAACCATAATTTATTGTATTCCTTGGTGGGGTTGGATTGAGTAGTGAACATGCATATGTTTGGAATTTAAATTTAAAGACCAATTCCATGTTTATATCCATTTTGGTTATCGCCCATGCATTACTCAATAGACATCCATGACTTGTATTTATTTCATCATTTTTTAAAGCAGAGGAGAATGAGTAAAAATTATACAGCATGATGGAGAAGAACGTGGGTTCTGGCAGGTGTTAGATCTGGACTAATCCCAGCTCTATCACTTAGTAGCTGTTTGAACACAGGCAGGTTAAATAACATCATTAAGCCTCAGGGTTGTCATTTCTAAAATGGAGATGATTAAGAATCTTTTGCACATCTGTCTACTGGGAGAATTCAATGATGTTTGTAAAGCACTTTGTAAAACACCTGGCACAGAATAAGCATTCAACAAAGGGTAGTTTAAACACACACATACATTGAGCAGCAGTGGGTTTGTTTTTTTGTTTGTTTGTTTGTTTGTTTGTTTGTTTTCAGTTTTATTCAAGTATATGGACAGATAACATTGTCCAAGGTTAAGGTGTACAACATGTCAACTTGAAATATTTCTATATTGCAGTATGATTGCCACCATAGCCTCAGCTAACACCTCCATCACATCCCCAAATTACCTTTTTCTGTGGTGAGAACATTTAAGATCTAGTCTCTTAGCAACTTTCAAGTATATAATAAACTGTTGTGAATTAAAATCACTATCTCTGTGTTAGATCCCCAGTACTTACTCTTCTAACCGGAACTTTATACCCTTTGATCAATATCTCCCCATTACCCTACTTCCAAGTCCCTAGTAACCTCTATTCTACTCTCTATTACCACAGGTTCAGCTTTTGAGATTCCACATGAGAGAAATAGCACAGTTTTGTCTTTCTCTGTTTGATGTGTCATCCTTAGCATAATGCCTACAAGTTCTATGTTGTTGCAAATGTCAGGATTTCCTTCATTTTTATGGATAAATTATATTCATATGTATACTGTCTTCTTTAACCATTTATCTTTAACCAAGTAGCTTCTTTAACCAAGCCACTTAGGTTGTTTTCGTATCTTGTCTATTGTGAATAATGCTACACCGAACATGGGAGTGCAGGTAGCTTTTCAGTATCCTGTTCTCATTTCCTTTGGAGAAATACCCGGAGTGGGATTGCTGGATCATAGGGTAGTTCTATTTCTAATATCTTGAGGGACCTTCTTTCTGTTTTCTGTAGTGGCTGCACCAATGTCCATTCCCACAAACAGTGCACTAGGGTTCCCTGTTCCCCACATCCTCACCAACATTGGTTCTCTCTCGTCTCTTTGATGATAGCCATTCTAACAGGTGTGAGGTGATATCTCATAGTGGTTTTGATTTTCATTTGTCTGATAATTAGTAATGCTGAACACCTTTTTATATATGTATTGGCCTATAAAATACTGCCTAAAAGCTGTAAATCAAATCTATACAGGGGGCAGATGTTAGGGATAATGCTGAACTTAAAATACAATTTTTTTCCTACTTTATCTTTCTAAAGAATAAATTTGAGCCCTGGCCGGTTTGGCTCAGCGGTTGGAGCGTCGGCCTGTGGTCCAGAGACCCGGGTTTGGTTCCCACTAAGGGCATGTACCTTGGTTGCAGTTTGTCCCCGGCCCTGGTTGGTCGTGCGGGTGGCGGCCACTCAATGTGTCCCTTCACGTCGATGTTTCTCTCTCTCTCTCCCTCCCGCTCTATCTGAACAAAAAATGGAAAAATGTCCTCGGGTGAGGATAAAAAAAAATTAAAAAAAAAAAAAAAAGAATAAATTTGATCATGTGATTTCCATGCCAACAATTCAGTGCCATGGCTTCAATGGCATAGAGGGCTCTATGTGGCCAACCTAGCACTCTTTCACCAGTACCTTATGCATGATTAACTGAACATCTAAATTTCTAGTGCATATACTCTCCTTCCACGTGCCATTTCCTATTATTTGGTTGACTCCTTTACACACCAAAAGACATCTCGGTGTCACTCCCTGAGCAGATGCCTCTGCATAGCCTATGAGTAGTACTGTCAGCTTCCTTCGAGGACTATGAACTCCTTGAAGAGAGAGATTCTTTAGCCCCATTCTTCATACTTAGAAGGTCTTTATAAATGTTGACAAGAATATTGATACATTTTTCATAAAGTGATTTCTGGAGTAAATGGCATCTTAGATGATTAGCCTTAATTTGTAACCCATCAGCATGACAGCTCTGTGATATGGAAAGAGAGCTATTACTAAGTGCAAAAGCAGGTTATGGTACCAAGAGAATTGTCTATTTTAAAAGAAAACAAATCAGGCATAGAGAAAGAAACACCTGAGAGCAATGACTTCCACAGTAAACTTTTCTCTATTAGTAAGAGAAATTACAGGGATTGTTGGCCAGAAACTTGTCTGCCATCTTCAAAAATAGTAATGTATGTACCCTGGCTGGGTCCCTCAGTTGGTTAGAGTATCATCCCAATATGCCAAGGTTCCAGGATCCATCACAGCCAGGACACATAGAAGAACTGACCAATGAATGCATAAGTAGTAGACAAACAAATTGATCTCTCTCCCTCTCTCTCAAAAATCAATAATTAAAAAAAATTTTAATAATATATGTAAATTGGATGCCGAAACCCTGAACCTTCTTGGAATACTCTCCTAATCATCAAGAAATATTACTCTTCTTTATTTTTTATAAGTGAAGTGAATTTTATTGGAATAATAATAGCTAATATTTATTGAGTGCTTACCATGTGAGTCACTATTCTAAATGTTTTGCTTATATCATTGCATTTAATACAACTACCTCATTAAATTGGCCATGATAGTTATCTCATTTTATGGATGAGAAAACAGGCTTCAGAGGTTACAAGACGCATCCAGAATCACTCAACTTTTTTTAAAAAGTAGGACTCAAGTACAGTTATTCCATCCCAAGAACCCAGCCACTGTCCTTGTTATTTCCATACTATTTGAAATGATCTCATAGGCATGAAATGAGGCTAACCAGTGTACAGAATATCTGATTAATCTAGTCAGTGAGTTGGGATGCATTGCAAATATATATTACTTGACATAAGAAAAAGTTATCATTTCATGTCTCTCCTGTCCTCTCTCAACAGTGAGGCAATAGTCCTGAAGCTGAAAGAAATCTGAGAGATGACCTAGACATTCTCCATTATTTCACATATGTCGACCTGGGGTGTCTGGGGGTTAAATTATTTACACTAAATATTATAGCTAATTTGGTGCTAAGCTACAAATGAAATTCTCATGACTCTTAAATTTTCTAATGAATAGAGTCATCCTTTTCCTGAGATAACATCAGTGAAGAAATCTTTGAGCACTTGTAAAGCTTTTGTTACACCAGCAATCAGTTTAGAATTCAGGTTGACAAGGGGTTTCTGCCATCAGTTGGTTGATAGTGTGGCTGTCTGGTGGTTTTATTTATTTTATTTTATTTTTAAATATTTTTTCTTTATTGATTTTAGAGGGAGAGGGAGAGAGAAATTGAAACATTGATGAGAGAGAATATCAATTGGTCGCCTCCTGCATACCTCCCACTGGGGATCGGGCCCACAACCTGGGCATGTGCCCTGACCAGGAATCAAACCAGTGACCTCTTAGTGCATGGGTCAATGCTCAACCACTGAGCCACACCGGCCGAGCTGGTGGTTTTATTTAAATGTTTATAGAATGATCCTATCACTCATGTCTACTCAATTCTAAATATTTTTGTAAAAATTATAAATTTTTCTTTTTTTTTTCTTTTTTTATTATTATTTTATTTTTTTTACAGATGTTTCTCCTTTTCTCCCCATTGACACCCTCCTCCCCATCCCCCCAACCCGTCCCCGGCTTTGTTGTCCATGTTCATTGGTTATGAGTACATGCATATAAGTTCTGTGGTTTATCTCTTCCCCCCGCCCCTTCTGAGAGTTGTCAGTCTGTGCCCTACTTCCACGTCTCTGAGTCTACCCTATTTCTCAGACTGCTATGTTCATTATATTCCACAAATAAGTGAGATCATGTGGTATTTGTCTTTTTCTGCTTGGCTTGTTTCGCTTAGGATAATACTTTCAAGGTCCCTCCATGTCATCTCAAAGGATAAGAGATCTTTCTTTCTTAGAGCTGCATAGTACTCCATTGTGTATATGTACCACAGCTTTTTTATCCATTCGTCATCAAACAGCAAGTGTTGGCGAGGGTGTGGAGAAAAGGGGACTCTACTAAATCTTTATTAAAGTAGCATTTGTCTACATATATGTATTAAGCCATAGCATTATATTTAAACAAAAGGATGATTGTAAAAATCTAATGCAAATATTTGGTTTCAATTAAATATCTATCTACCTGCATTATCTTTTTCTATGATTTCAAAGAAAATATCTCTAAGCCTTTTTTGGACCAAAGTTATTTCAGTAGTTTATAGTTTTGCATTTATATTATGATATAGACAGGAGGCTGATTCCATTTGGTCTTTTTCTCCATTATGAATTTGAAGCTATTTTATAGACAATTCATCTCCCTCTATTTTGAAATTCTACTTTTTTCTTTTATGTGGTTTAGAATAAATAAAAGCCATGTACACATTTTTTTATTTTCATTAGTTTCTTGACAGGCAAGCTTTTCTAAATGAAAGAAAAAAATTCCCTTTTATTAACCACTTTACCTCAAAACAAGAATTTTGGAATAACAATCTTTACATTTAAAGATTCATCAATTTTATTTATTTATTTATTTTTTTTATTTTTTGTAATCCTCACCCGAGGACATTTTTCCATTTTTTTGCACAGATAGAGTGGGAGGGAGAGAGAGGGACAGAGAGAGAGAGGGAAACATCGATATGAAAGGGACACATCGAGTGGCTGCCACCCGCACGACCAACCAGGGCCGGGGACAAACTGCAACCGAGGTACATGCCCTTAGCGGGAACCGAACCCGGGTCTCTCCGGACCGCAGGCCGATGCTCTAACCGCTGAGCCAAACCGGCCAGGGCTAAAGATTCATCAATTTTAAAGTGAATTGTCTGACTTAACTTTTTGTGGAGTGGGGAGAACCATACATACTAAATGAAAAGTGCCTAAATGTAGACTATAACCTGATTTCATAAACATTAAACAGTGAAAGAATACTGCATCTAAGAATTGATAAAATAAACACTCATTGTCCAGATCTCAGTCCCGTACCCCATCCCTTTCCTGAGGTGTTCTCAATAAAGAACCCTTAGAACATTTGTAAAATAACATTAACATCTCCCAGTATTTTATTATTATTATTATTATTTTTTATCCTCACCCGAAGACATTTTTTCATTTTTTTGTTCAGATAGAGCAGGAGGGAGAGAGAGAGAGAGAAACATCAACATGAAAGGGACACATCGAGTGGCTGCCACCCGCACAACCCAACCAGGGCCAGGGACAAACTGCAACCGAGGTACATGCCCTTAGCGGGAACTGAACCTGGGTTTCTCTGGACCGCAGGCCGACACTCCAACCGCTGAGCCAAACCAGCCAGGGCTCTTCCAGTATTTTAGAAGTGAAGCATTTCTGATTATTATTACCCCTAGATTCTGTTGTGTTCCTTAATACAGGATATAAGCTATCCAATTACAAAATGCCTTATTTCAAAAGGCATGCCCATTTTCCAGTCATTTTGAAAACACTTGTAAATGGAAACCAACGTGAATCTCAGGCAGTCACATGTAGTGGTCTTTGCACATCAGTTTTAAAAAGTTCTGAAATGGGAGATGCTTTCCACAGTGAGACCCAGCCATCTGGTTTTATTCTGAGTGCCGCTGCAGATGTTTTTATTTTAGGTTCACATGTAATTGCACTTTAAAGATATAAACACACACTTTCCGCTGCACAGCAGCAATGGCATGTTTTATTTAAATCCAGAAAATAATATGGCAAACACATTTAGTAATGTGTTCTATTAGACAATCCTAAGTGGTCCCAGGTTCTGACTTGCACCATGGAAATTCATTGAGACCTCACCATCCTGCCTTATAATTAAGTAAAGTGATTTACAGTCTCTCATTTAGTTGTCACTATAACTCTATTTCTGTCTTATAATTATGGATACCTCCTCCCACTTGGGTTCCTGTGTATTTTCTGGGCCTTATTCCTCAGTCTTTCTCTTCATTCTACATGAAATCCTCACAATATAAATTCACATTTTGCTTATTTTATCTATTATTGGTTTCTATTATTTGAAAACAAAAATCCCAGTTAACATCGATTTTCACTTTAAAGCACCATGTAAAACTGAGTCATGGTAATTTTGAAAATTTTTATTTCCATATATACCAAGATTATAGAGATATATTCCCTTCCTATCTCTTTCTGTTTTTTAGCCCAGAATGGTGGGTTTGAGACACCATATACTGAAAATAGGATGTTTTAAGTTCACAGGCAAAAATTAAAACTAGATTAAGTAGATGCATTGTTCATTAAGAAAGATTTCCTGTGACTATCAAATTTGAGTTTATGTTTTATCATATCGATGTTGGGAAATAATAAATGCCATTTTTAGGCAGATCTGAGACATGCAAACCGCGTTCCCAAGAAAGTGGTAAGAACATTTGTTTTACCCTCCTCCAAACTGGTACAACATCCAGCTGGGAGGAATTACCTACATAGGTAATAAGCAAGATCTTCCTTCCATTTAGAAAAGGCAAAATACAAGGCTTTATTCTCTGCCTACATCCTGGTAAGCTACGGCATTAGTGTTAGATATAAGCTTGGTTACTTGGATGTCCTTCCCTACTCAAGGAAGTGACAGAATTATGTGATTGTGATTATAGGGTGGACAAAAAGATTTAAGTATGGTGTCAAGAGAGCAGAGGGCTGGGGCTAGAAAAATGTAACTGAGACCCCAGTATACTAGCTTCAGGCAAGACTGTGTGAAGGGGAGAGAAGGGGCCACAACATGACCGGAATTCAATACTTACACGTACTCAGGTGTTCTTTTTCTGTGTTAGGTCTGTTCTCAGATCAGTTCTGATTTAGTGATGACCCTTAACACTTTCTCCTCCCTAATTCTCAAAGATAAAATATTTACGTCTGAGTCTCATCAGTGATGTTTTTGTTACTTCACCAAATCTGGATCAAGACTCTGATGGGCTTGAGTCTTATTCTTTTCCCTTGATGCAGTGGGTAGAGTTAGGGTCACACAAGCCATGTGAAATTAGCGTGGAAAATATTTCTCTCGAGAAAAATCAGGGTATGGTTATTAGAAGAAAGGATGTTGGAAGTGTGACAGGCAGAAAGAACATACATTTAAACATTAACGACTCTTCTGATTTACTTTTATTTGTATCCCCTCAAGTGAGACATAACCATAATCGGACTCTGGCATTTTGGGTATAATTGCGTGTGTAAGTTGTTATGTTAGATCTTATAAAATACCTTAAGTTGGAGATGGATGAGATCCTTCATTTCGAAGGTAGATGAAATGACACAAGTCTGATTACAAAATTGTAAAAACTGTTTTTAATGCCTAAATGCGATCAAGCTATAATTTTTTTCCCCCTGGAATTAAAGAAGTAAGTAGTTACTAATCGTGAGAGGAAAGGTTAAATCAGGGCCTCGCCTTGGGACTGGTGTTTCCTGCGCAGTGCGACACCCGTCTTTCTTTCTGAAGTGCGTGCCGTCTAAGAGCAATCTCGGAATGTGCTGTGACCAGGCTCCCTTGTGTCCCACTGTCGCCCCATTGTGGGTGACTATAATCAATTATCCCCAGTTCTGGATATGTTTCAAAATACTGAAATAGTATAATTCTTAAACTCTAGAAATGACATTTCGCTTAATGGAAACATATTGCTTTACTCTGTTGCCCAGAATTACCAATGGCCAGAGCAGACTATAGACACAGTGTAATCATTGCTGATTTTTGGATGGTATCCATCCTTCCCAGTGCCGTCCAAACACGTTGTTCAAGTCTACTGTAAACATTTCCAGTGAAATAAGGTGTTTTGTTTTTGTTTTTTGTTGTTGTTTTTTTGTTTTGTTTTTTACTGCTTTATCTCTCACCTCAGAATTGAACAGAATGAACAAAAGGCAAGAAAAAGAAAGTTTTAAGCGAAGATGCAAATTTTAAACACTGTCGACTACATAATGATTTTTAAACGTATTCTCTTTATTATTGTTTCTAATAAAGTTGTTCTGGTGTGGATGCTTTGTGTTGGCACATTCATCTTCATCTCAGATGTGGTTGATTCAATTTTTACTTATCTATCTGTTTATTTGTATTTAAATTTTCTTTTGGAGATATTTTAACTTTTTATTTTGTAATTATTTTTACATAGAAAAGGCATGGCAAATTAATACAGAATGTTCTCATGTACCTTTACCCAAAACCTCTACGGTAACATCACAGAGAATGATAAGACAATTATTGAACTAACCAATTAATATTAATACAATAGTAATAAATAAACTATAGACCTTATTTCAGTTTCACCAGTCTCTCCAGTAAGGTGATATAACCATAAAAAGATAAAAAACATAAATGACTATCAAATCTCTAGAGATATATCACTATGTACAAAACAATTGAATAAATTAAAAAGAGGAAAATAGACCACTGTATTAAAAATAAATATGATTGTGCCCTGGCCAGTTTGGCTCAGCAGTTAGAGTGTCGGCCTGTGGTTCAGAGAGACCCGGGTTTGGTTCCCGCTAAGGGCATGTACCTCGGTTGCAGTTTGTCCCCGGCCCTGGTTGGGTCGTGCAGGTGGCAGCCACTTGATGTGTCCCTTTCACATCGATGTTTCCCTCTCCCTCCCTCTCTCTCCCTCCCACTCTATCTGAACAAGAAATGAAAAATGTCCTCAGGTGAGGATTAAAAATAATAATAATAAATAAATAAATAAGATTGCGTACGTCAAAACATTATAGATATGAACAGAAAGAAAACTAGGGACTTTTAAACACTGCAGTTAGAACATCAGTATGTATCACATTATTGTAGTTTACAAGCTTGTAAATATAGAAATAGTGTATATTATTAAAGTCTCTTTAAAAACCCTAATTTTATTAGCGTCCCCTTTTCTCCACACCCTCGCCAACACTTGTTTGATGATCTGTTGATGGCGGCCATTCTGACAGGTGTGAGGTGATACCTCATTGTTGTTTTAATTTGCATCTCTCTGATGATTAGTGATGTTAAGCATTTCTTCATATGTCTCTTGGCCATTTGTATGTCCTGTTTGGAGAGGTGTCTATTCAGCTCCTCTGCCCATTTTTTAATTGGGTTCTTTGTCTTCCTTTTGTTGAGTTGTATGAGCACTCCATATATTTTGGAAATTAACCCCTTATCTGATGTATCATTGGCTCTAATATACTGTTGGTGGGAATGCAGACTGGTGCAGCCGCTATGGAAAACAATATGGTGCTACCTCAAAAAATTAAAAATTGAACTTCCATTTGACCCAGTGATCCCACTTCTGGGAATATACCCTAAGAATGCTGAAACACCAATCAGAAAGAATATATGTACCCCCATGTTCATAGCAGCACTATTTACAATAGCAAAGATCTGGAAACAGCCCAAGTGTCCATCAGTAGATGAATGGATAAAAAAGCGGTGGTACATATACACAATGGAGTACTATGCAGCTATAAGAAAGAAAGATCTCTTATCCTTTGAGATGACATGGAGGGACCTAGAAAGTATTATCCTAAGTGAAATAAGCCAAGCAGAAAAAGACAAATACCACATGATCTCACTTATATACGGAATATAATGAACATCACAGTCTGAGGAATACGGTAGACCCAGAGACATGGAAGTAGGGCACAGACTGACATCCCTCAGAAGAGGGGGTGGGGGTGGTGGGAAGAGAGAAACCACAGAACTTATATGCATGTATGCATAACCAGTAGACATGGACGACAAAGCCGGGGACAGGGTGGGGGTGGGGTGAGGAGGGGGGTGCCAATGGGGTAAAAAAGGAGAAACATCTGTAAAAAAATAAATAAATAAAAATAAAAACACACACACAAAAGAATAAAAAAAATAAAAGCGGGCATGAGAAAAATTTTGGGGGTGATAGGCTTACTGTCTTGATTGTGGTGATGGTTTCGTGGGCAAATACCTATGTGCAAAAATACTAAATTATACACTTCAAATATTGTATGCCACATACACTTTCATAAAGCTGTTTTTAAAAAAATAAAAGCAGAGTTTCTCCCAAAAATATAAAAAAATAAAAACCCTAATTTTATGCTTGTATGATGCATATAAATATTTGCAAAAAGGCAGTACTTGAGTGAATAAAGATAACTCCTCATATGTGTAAAACATTTTATGGTATTGAAATTCTTAATGAGTATTTTAGAATTTCAACTCATAGCTAAAAATGGGGAAAAAAGACAAAGGATTCTTCTGAATGGAAGAAGGTGAACCTTCTCTTTGCATGACAGAATAATAAAATAAGAAATGTTCAAAATCAGGTGAGAATTGTGAGAGAAGAACCCTTAAATTTGATGTATCCATTTATTGTTATTCATTCACTCTGCCTACATTGTGTTCAATTTGCTCCTGGTGCTCATCAAATTGACTCTCTTAGAGTCATTATGCAGGAGATGTGCTTTACCATTACACTGTTTGCTCCCGTAGAGATATTACAGAGTCAAAATCCTATGAGTTTTGCAAAGTTTTCTGTTCTCTTTCAGCCGCCTGTCTAACAGGAGTCTGGGTACTCAGTTACTAGGGCAAAGACTAAACGCCTGAGTGTAAAGAGACAGATATAATTGAATAGCTCTAAGGGCTTAGATTCAGATGGCTAAGAACGTGTATCTTTCATGTCAAAAGTAACAAACAGTTATCTAAGAATCTAGGTAAATTATGAAAAGTTCGAAGGTTAAATGATCTGTCTGTATTCCTACACAGAAGAGAGAGCATACTTGTGAGGCCTGGAAGACAAAATAGCTTCTGAGCATCAAGAAGCCCTTTGAGAGCAATATATAGGTGTGAAGAATAGAAGAGGACTCTAAAACTACCTCTTTAAAAGGAATGTAGACCCTGATGGATCTGTGGCTGTATAATAGCAGGGTCTAATGTCACCAGCATCCATGTGATAGTAGAAATAAATACTTGCTTTTTAGAGAGGTGCTTGTAGAAATTAGCATGAATTGCAGATTTGAAAATAAAAGTTATAAAATGATTATATAAAACAACATATAAAATATAAAACAAAAGCTAAATATAAGGCTAAAAACTTCCAGCTTTTTAATGATGAATGCTAATACATCAACATTTTAATTGAACAGGATTAACAGTTTTTTATATTACAGGTTCTACTCAGTTTATCTAAATCTGTTGTGTCTCATATCATAAAGAACTTGCTCATGAACAAAACACAGAGAAATACAATGCTGCTGATATATTTAAAGGAATTCATACTTGTTTATCATTTCTTAGCAATAAAACTATGTTTCTTTCCTCAGAACAAAAGCTTGAAAAACAAACTCTTGTCCGGAAATAAGCTGTGTGGCATCCGAGCGGAAGAGGTGAGTGACTGGATAGAAACAATATTAGTGCTAGATTTTCTTTATAAACCTAGAAATCTGGTGACCTTCCCGCCTTCTAACATAAATGCAAGCATTGGAATAAGTAAAGAAAACTTTTAATATATTTGGATGTTTTAAGATTCATATCCCCCCAAAATGACTCATGCATTTCTTAGGGGGAAAAAAGTTATTCTGCTTAATCCAGGTTTGACTAAAATCAATTTCCTGTACTCCTGGTCTCCCAAATCTGTTTATATTTTATGATCCCTGATTTAATGTTGTAGAATATGTAGCACATAGTAAGTAATATCTTAGTGATATTAATGAGATAGTAGTGCTCGTGTCAATAGAAATTGATTCTTTATACCTCAACGAGAGGAGACAGGAGTCACTGGGCTAGTTGGTCCAAGAAGCACACACAAACATTGGATTTGATGTTCAAGGATTTATTAATGGAAACATCTGTGAATAAAGAACAGGCATGAGAATCTTCATACCATGATGTAGATCCCATGCCTTGAAAGAAGGGGGAAAGAAAAGCAGTTTGACTAAAATAAGAATAGTGACTTACACAAGTTAAGATTTGACCTCTTTGCCCATAACAGTCCAGACGTAAGACACAGAGCTGGTGAAACACCTCTGTTATCTCTAAACATTGCAGTCAACCTTTGTTCCCAAAACCTCTTCCTGTTATTATCACCTTCCAGCGGGAGAGACAGGAAAGATTACCTGGTAACTCACAGGCACTACTTTTCATGAGTCCGACTAGGAAGCAGTGGCACATACCTCATTGTACTCTATTTGCCAGAACTAGGTCACATGCCTAGCCAAGTTGAAGGGAAAATGGAAAGTGCCATTAGGTTGGTAGATATGTGCCCATCCAGAATTTGAGATTTCTCTCATTAAATAAGGTAAGAACACTCCTTGATGGACATGTAAAAACCATTACTATAAACACTAAAGCCTAGCATAAAATTTAATAATCCATTTTATCATGTCTTTATATTAATATTGTATATAAAATAAATATAGCCTGGCCAGTGTGGCTCAGTGGTTGAGTGTCAACCCATACACCATAAAGTTGCCGGTTCAATTCCTGGTCAGTGCACATGTCCAGGTTGTGGGCCTGGTCCCCCATGGAGTGCATGCAGGAGGCAGCCAATTAGTGTTCTCTCTCATTGATGTTTCTATCACTCTCTCCCTCTCCCTTCCTCTCTCTCTCAAAACAATAAAGAAAAAATTTCAATAAATAAATTAAATTAAATGAATATATATTTTCAATACATGGAAATTACAGGGTGATGCCCCATAAAATAAAAAAAAATCTAACTGAATGGTTTATAGCATTTTATTCATTGTATTCTTCTATTTGGATAGAGATATACTCTTACATTATTTATATTTTCTAGGTTTATAAAAATATTACATATGTAGTGTGCAATTTCTTAATATCACTTACTAGAGGGTAAGCAAGTAGAACAATTTTGAATAAGGAATATGTGGGCTGAAGCAATATTGTGAAATTCCTATTGTTCCTATAACCCTCATGTGCATTTAAGAGAGATGACAATAATCTCTCTTGGAGAAGATGTAATCTTTAGAAAAAAACAATAAGAGCCTGGACCTACCTGTATGTTTCAGCCTATTAGTTAAAAAATAATTCATATTTTTCTTCATCTCAATTCCTTAAAGAATATATTATTTCTGAATTTTTATCTATAATTTACTAGATACTCTATATATTACTTTTGCATAATATTAAAATAAATTGAGTATATTCATTATAATTTATACATTTACTCTATCTCTTTATCTATGGATTTAATTTAGAGCTTAAACTTGGGTTATAAGGAAATCATAGATTTTGATCAAAATAATTTGTCTTCAATATCAGTAGAAAATTTACCACCACGACCACTAAAACAAAAGAGTCATGACTTCTATTGGATTTGGAGGTAAAAGGAACTTGTTTTCTAGATCGATGACCCTAAATGTTTGGTATTCATAGATAAATAAAATGTCCAAGTCCCACTGACACCTAATGGATTGCCAATATTTTGCTTTGCCAAGGAAGAATATAAAAATAATGGAATCTGCTGCTGCAAATATCATGTGCCATCATATCATCATCGCTATTATTTCATGAAACAAATGGTATTTGAACATAAAATTGTAGAAAAGAAAGATCTCAGACTAAACAATAGTCTCTAATGGGGAATAAGAAGCCTAGGTAAAATGTTCCTTCTTGTACAATGTCTGCTGTCTTTTTCACCTTCATCTTCCTTTTATTGTAATTATAATCATCATCATCATCATCGCAAACTTCATTTTTCCTGTGAACTTGTGAAAACTTCATGACTCACAGCCATCAACATGTAGCATTACATTTAAGATCATTAACATAGTTAAAAGAAAAGTACTTCTGTCCCCAATATAGTAATATCTCAATTGTTTGAAGAGTATCCCTCTGAAATTTTTAACGTTTCAAAGTGATGCCAATAAAGTAAAAGAAAACAGTTAATGTCAACTGGGTTTCAAATCAATGTACATTACAGAATAAAGGTAAACTCATTCAAAATATTTATTCTTATATTGCATATTCTTTTTTTATTTATTTTATTTTATTTTTTTCCATCACCATTCATCCCCCTTATACTTTCTTGCACCTCAACCCACCTCCCTCTTCCCACTGCAATCACCACACTGTTGTCCATGTCCATGAATTCTTTCTCTTTTGTTTCTTTTTTGTTCAGTCCCTCCAACCCCCAACACCCCCTGCTCCACTAGAGCTCTCTGCCCGCTCTCTATCTACGAGTATGTCTCTAGTTTGCTCGTTAGTTCAGTCTGGTTCTCATCAGATATTTAGGTAGAATTTTGCTTTCTTTTTTTTTTATCCTCACCCGAGGACATTTTCTCAATTTTTGTTCAGATAGAGCGGGAGGAAGAGAGAGAGAGAGAGAAACATCGACGTGAAAGGGACACATCGAGTGGCTGCCACCCGCACGACCCAATCAGGGCCGGGGACAAACTGCAACCGTGGTACGTGCCCTTAGCGGGAACCGAACCCGGGTCTCTCTGGACCACAGGCTGATGCTCTCACCGCTGAGCCAAACCTGCCAGGGCAGAATTTTGCTTTTCAACTCACTGAAAAGTAGAAGAAGACGGGGAAATACAGATGCAGAGAAGTGACAAGTGACTGTGATAAAAATTTCAAAAAAATTTTTAAATAACCATAACTAAGCTCAGGAAATTTAGCTGTTTATGTTCATTTAGTGCAGAGAAAAGACATGCAAGTTTTTACTATAGTTCCTGAATGAATTACTATGTAATACAAAATTGATATTTTAATACTGATTTCAAGTTATGAAAAAAAGTTTATATTCTGAGCAGTCAGTATAAGTGTGCAGTTAAAAAAAAAAATGAATACCAAAAATGGTTAACATGAGTCCTTTCTGACTCTTAAAATACAGAGCAGCGATCATGTGGAAGAACAGAAGTTGGTCAAGTCATGCACACCTTATGTAGTGGTAATCTCTCATTCCCCACTGATATTGGTCAACATTAGATTGGATAAAAAATGAAAGTGTGTTTTCCTAAGAGACTGTCCTTGCTGTAAATGAGTCCTGGACAGCAGATTGCAACAGCAGGGAGAAAATGCTAAGCAACTGTCATGTGTAATTGAGAAAGATAACAGAAATAGCCCTTCACTGAAATCAGTAGCACAACATTAAGGAATGGTCATGAAAACCAGGAAATGCCTTGGAGATAAAGTTCATATAACAAGAGAAGGGTGCTGTGTCTGAAATATCATTATTTCAGGTCACTTGGGAATCTTTGTGTGAGGAAGAGCAGAGCTGTAGTAAATTTAGAGTCCTGAAGCAGAAGTATAAGGACAAGATGCTGAAGATTCAGGTGTGAACTTCATTCTTCTCAAGAGCCAGTACTAACCATGTACTCACAGTGATGACTCTTTGTCTTCACAATATGTCATGCATTTTACTTTCACTAACCATATCAAGAAAAAGAGGAGACCTTCTTGTGGAAATGAAATCTTGCTAGATTTTAAGAAAGCCCGAGTTCTTGCTGCTTCTGAGTATAGAGGGGTTTTTTTGTTTGTTTGTTTTTATCCTCACCCGAGGACATTTTTCCATTTTTTTTTGTTCAGGTAGAGTGGGAGAGAGAGAGCGGAACAAAGAGAGAGAAACATCGATGTGAAAGGAACACATCGAGCGGCTGCCACCCGCACAACCAACCAGGGCCGGGGACAAACTGCAACCAAGGTACGTGCCCTTAGCGGGAACCGAACCCGGGTCTCTCAGGACTGCAGGCCGACGCTCTAACCACTGAGCAAAACCGGCCAGGGCCTGAGTATAGAGTTTAATTACAGAATTCTGAATTGTTATTATGTCAAACTCTTCCTCCCTTACTTCCTCTCTTCTCTCTCTCTCTCCCTTCCTCTTCCTCCTCCTTCTCCTCCTCCTCCTCCTTCTCCTCCTCCTCCTCCTCCTCCTCCTCCTCCTCCTCCTCCTTCTTCTTCTTCTTCTTCTTCTTCCTCTCTCTCTCTCTCTCTCTCTCTCTCTCTCTCTCTCTCTCTCTCTCTCTCTCTCCTGTCTCCTTCCTTCTTTTCTCATTTCTTTTTATTTCATTTTGTTTTCTTTTTGTTCTCTCTTATCAGCTTCCCGGTTCAATAGATCACAAAATGCAGGTGGCTCGCCATAAGGATGTCTGTGAAAAACTATGTTTCTAATATCAGAACCTTGCAGTGGGGTATCATTTGCACTTTCAATTTATACTTTAATTGGTGGTACTTCCAACACTGGATAATGATTTAGAAATTACAGCACCATGATAACATAGTCTTCCACTTTGTAAATTCTGCTACCTTGCATGGGTAGAAATGTTCTGAATGTAAACAGGAAGCAGTCACAGTACACTTGCAGTTGGTTCAGTGGAAGACTCATGCACTTCAATGTATGCTTGGGAAAGGAAAACATTTCAAATGGAAGAGTGGACTTTATTTGTTAAAGAGAGCTTCATGTCAGCAGAATTACTAGGATATAATTGTACCGTAAGGATATTGTATTTATTATATACTGTGGCCAGCTACTTTTAAAACCAAATTTTATTAAGATATAATCTACATATAGTTTGTTCCATTTAAGTACACAGTTTCAATAGGCTGGATCAGTGTGAAATAGAACATTTCCATTATCCCCAAAGTTTTCTTTCCTATTTTATAATCTCTGCTACCAATCCCCAGCCCACATCAAGTACTAACCTGATTGGAGTACTTCTCCTTTTGTTAGTATTTTTTGTAGGATATCATATAGATGGTATACAAAATCTAGCTTCTAGTGACTGGATTCTTACACATAATATTATGCATTTGAAATTAATCTACATTGTTACAGATTTCAGTCCTTAATTCATTTTTTTTATCCTCACCAAAGGACATTTTTTTTTGCATTTATCTTCAGATGGAGCAGGAGGGAGAGAGGGAGGAAGAGAGAGAGAGAAACATTGATGTGAGAGAGACACATCAACTGGTCGCCACCCACACAACCCCAACTGGGGCTGGGGACAAACTGCAACCGAGGTATGTGCCCTTAGCGGGAACTGAACCCAGGACTCTCTGGTCCATGGGCTGATGCTCTAACTGCTAAGCCAAACTGGCCAGGGCCTTAATCCATTCTTAAAGTTGCTCAACAGTATTCTAGTATTCCATTTTATAAAGATATCATAATTTGTTTACTATTCACCCATTAATGGACATGTAGTAGTTTCCAGCATTTGACTCTTGTGAACGAAGGTACTGCAAACATTTACGTATACATATTTTCTTCTGGGTAAATACTTACAAAGAATTGCTCTATAATGTAGTACATGTATGTTTAACTTTATAAGAAGCTGCCAAATTGTTTCCCAAAATGACTGTAATATTTTATATTCCTACTCAACTATTTTTTTCAATTACCATTTTTTCATGTGACTACGATAATCTGTTTGTATTCTATTTCTTCTACTGAAAAATCAGAACCAATAATCTTAGATGTAGAGAGACAAATGACCAAGTTTCTTAAGTTAGAATGTTTGAAATTGGGTCTGCTCCAGAAAAATTGGGTCTGCCATTCCTGTGGTTTATTACCAGAACATATTTCATTGTGGTAGCCAAACGTGTCTGCTGAGAGAGATTTGCTATAAGTACCTTTACCTTTGTAATGGTCCTCTTACAAGGCTCATTCTTCTAAAGGGCAGACACCCTTCACCTCAGCATCTTAGCAGTAAGTGTTCTCACTTCCTGTCACATCTGCTTGCTATCTTCTGCTGGGACATATGTCAAATTCAAATTTGGTTGTCAATTTAAACTTATTTATATTTAATCTTACTCTAATAAATAATTGAAATAGGCAGTGAAAACTGGGGCATACCATAGCAGATATATTTAGCACCTAAAATTAGAGTGTTGGCCATGCCTGGGTGACTGAAATTCTTTGGGAGGGAGGTGGAACAGTCAGCATCTACTGTAATATTACCTTTTAAACAAGACGTTTCCTTTGAGCAGGCTTTGGTTTTCTCTTCCTGCCTGGAATAGTGGGGTGTCCACCCCCAAAGTGGAGAAGAAGCTTTTCTGTTTCCTTTCCAAACTCATTGGACTCTGTTGTTTGGCTGCAAAATTCATTTTGTAAAGTTTGAAAATTTTTTCATCATTGTGTTGAAAATATAAATGATATGAAGGCACTAATACATGTCTCTGCTCTTGCAGTCAAAAAAAATCCAAGCCCAGCTGAAGGAGCTTCGTTATGGGAAGAAGGATTTATTATTTAAGGTGAGCATCTTTCTGCCTCCCCCTTCAACTTGCTAGCCTAGTGTGTAAACGATTTAAAATATGATTTAGCTTAATTTCCAGATTTGTACAGTAATTAGAGTTGTATTTGACTGTTTTTAAGATGCTTTCATTATCTTACCTACTTAATCAATGGAGATAAATGCAGATATGGTTTCCTGGAGACATTTTCAATCAAAGGCAGGCATCATTACAAAGTATTTCAAGTCTCTTGGTAACATTCAATTACTTTAATTCAGCATTGAGGAATATTGTCTTTTGGAATATTTGCATTAATAATATATTGAGTAAGTTTCCAGAGATGAGGTCCACTGGTGACCTACATTCTTAACTTCCGGAGATCCTGCATAAATCTCTCTATTACAAAGTGTCTTCATATTTAACCATTGTTGATTGATTTTGGTTATTGATAGTTTTCTTCAGAAGACTGTCAAGTCAAGGCCTCTGCATAGTTAGATATCTCCCACAAACTGTGGTTGTGAAAGATAGCATTGGGTAATCTCTGAAAACTGGCAAAGGTGACTTTGCAAATATGATTAAATTAAGGATTTTGAGATGGGAGTATTATTCCCAATTATCCAGGTAGGTCCTAAATATAATCACACAAGTTTTTATAAGAGTGAGACAAAAAAGCCTAAATGAAGAAACAAGTTATATGACCACAGATACTGGGGCAAAAAGACAATGTGAAGGATTTCCCCCCTCTTTGTCCTCCAAAGGAAAGAGCTTTGGCAACACCTTGATTTAATCCAATAAAACTCATTTAGACTTCTGACTTCCAGAACTCTAAGAGAATAAATCTGTGTTGTTTCAATCCATGGTAGTTTATGGTAGTATGTTATAACAGCAAGAAGAAACTACTATAGATAATTTATTATTATCTCCCTTGAACATGGGAAATAAGAGGCAGATGCTTTCATCGTAGTACATGTGCATTGTCAAATGCAGTAGAAAATAAGTTATTAGGCGCTGAGTAGTAGGCATAACCATTTGTTTTAGTAAGTAATAAGTGCGAATTACTTTGTGTGTAATATTGCTTTAACAAAATTTTTTTGTGTGTGACAGTGATCAACCCCATCTACAAATGTCAGGTTTAAAGAGGGATAATTATTCATTTTACTTAACAGTTGGAAAATCCTGTAATTTTTTTCAATTAAAAACAGTAAGAGATGACTTATCTCTCCTCTTTGGCACCTTAACTTTTGGCTTAGAGTTATGGGAAGGTGTTCCTATTATGTCCATCAATATTTATTGACTACTCATTCTATGCGAGCCACATCTTGCTGCTTGCTCTTCCATAAATGTGTTCCTTGCCATTCCTTTGACCTCATTTGTAACAGGACATCCCCCAGAACACCAAGAAGACTGTTAATGGATTCTCATTAATGCTTACCCATCCCTACTTCCCAGCACTCTGCTCACAGTATGTAATGAATAGATAAGACAGAAATATGACACACAAGGCATTTGCCTGTCTAAATTCAATCTTTCATACCAAGGCTCTTGAGTTCAAGGATATCTTAACTCTTATATTAAGCTTGGCCTTGGCTTTTTTGTAGTCATCAGCAATCAATAATTGAAATAGAAAAATAAAAGTGTGTGTGTGTTTATTTGCAAAGAATTTTCTAGTTCTCTGTGAATTGGTTTAACTTAAAATCAGGAATGTAATAAAACAAACTCGAGCTTCCTAAGAGCTGACACATTTTAGGTATTAGGCTGACAGATTTCTGTAAAGATAGAAATATGAAGCTTTTAAAATCTTTTGAACTTTATTTCTCAAATAGAAGAGTGATGAGAGAAAAATTGGGAGAAGAGAATGAGGAGGTCTGATAATTTTCAGTGATTTACTTCTTTGTAACATGCCAGTTGTTGAATAGTAATTTATCAACTTTCAGAAATGACCAAAATGAGGATTTGTTGAAATGACCAAAATGAGGATTTGTTGAAATTACCTAAATGAGGATTTGTTGACTTGAAAATGAGTCATTTCATGTAAGCCCTGATATTTCATGTCACTCGAGAGGAGCATTGGCATATGAAATCAGGTAGACTGTGTAGGAATAGACCACGAAGTTGCATAAATTAGAATGCCCTTAGGTTATATTCTCCCCAAAAAGCTGTTTCACAGAAAGATTTTAATAATGAAAATAACAGGAGGTCTTAAAGCATGAGAATTTTATAACTTGTTCAGGAGCTAAGCAATGTCAACAAGGACCCAGATTTTCTCGTTTATTTGTTTGGTTTTCTCACTCTCCATGTACTGGTCCTCAACTTACCAACTTGTTCTAAGCTTTGATTCCTCACTGTATTATGATAGTGGCTGAAGATCTACACGCGGCCCTTGTCCACTGTGTACAAAGTTAGAGAAGTGGTGCGCGGGGAGGGGGGCACTTGTCCTTCAGGGTCATAATTTTTCAAAGGAGAAAAAAAAAATTAATAAGTCTTCCCAGACTTTGCCATATATTCATGCAAATGTGAGACCTTAGTGTTTTCAACTTCTTTTGTGAAAGATTGGAAGGAGATTACTGATGGGAGGCAAGCAACAGTTTCTGCAACAATAGACACATCCACTCGTTCTGATAGCAGATAGCCCATCTGATTTGCTTACTATTGTAATCACAGTGTACAGTTAGGTTTTGCAGAAACATATTGCAAATGAATGAATGAATACATACATAAATACATACATATACATATATATGCACATGTACATTGATGTATCAAGGCAATAGATAGTAGAAACTGATATATGTAGCTCTAAAGAGTATGTGACCACAAAAATTCACCCATGCACCTTTAAAACTGAGCCCACAAAATATATTTGGTAATATTTTACTGAACCCGGAGATGAGTAGTAGAAGATTCCATTTCCAATAGTTTCCCTGAGAATCTGTTCAATTCTGAATAGATTTAATAGGTTTTAGTAAAGATGGACTTTAAAGGAGCAATGCTCACCCTGGCCGGTTTGGCTCAGCGGTTAAAGCATCAGCCCACAGACCAGAGAGACCGGGTTTGGTTACCACTAAGGGCATGTACCACAGTTGCAGCTTGTCCCTACCCTGGCTGGGCTCGTGTGAGGGGCAACCAGTTGATGTGTCTCTCTCACATCAATTTTTCTCTCTCACTCTTCCCCTCTCTCTCCCTCCTGCTCCATCTGAAGATAAATGCAAAAAAAAAAAAAAATGTCCATAGGTGAAGATAAAAAGAAAAATAATAATAATAAAAGAAATAAAGGAGCAATGCTCATTGCTGAAGCATGTGCGAACGGTTGCAGGCCATGCTGATGAACGGAGTCCTTAGTGAGGTTTGAGAGCTAGCGCCTGATGTGGGAAGGCGGCCAGCAGCAGTAGACTTTGCTCCTAGGAAGCAGTGAGGTGCTGCTGACTGTGGCCTGCCCGGCTCTGGGGTTACTTTCTCTCCTCCTTGACTGCGTTTGGAGCTGATTGTGTCTGAAATACCTACTCTTCATTTTGCTTCACTTTTACATATACTCTTCCCTTTTATTCCAAAAGTATTATTATTTTTTCATTCTAGGCAAATTTCAAAAACATTAAAAAGTATAGAGCCAAGTGAAACATTTAAAATCCCATCACTAAAAAAAAAAAAAAAAAACAATATTTTTGAAACATTTTTATTTTGTTGCTTTTGTACTAGATATAACCTGCTTTGTGATTACCATATATTCTATTTCACATAATTATAAAACATAAAAATATCCTTTAATTAGAATTTTAATAAAAATTGAAATGAATAATTTTCCATGACATTAATATGCCAAAGTGACTTAACTTTTCCTTATAAATATGTGTAGATATATATGTCTATGTGTGTATTATGATTTTAGTTTACACTGTGATAAAAATTCTTTCTTATTTTTAATTTGAAGTATAGTTTTGTTGAACATGTATCTAACTAAAATAATCTACTAAAATTATTGGAAAATGTTAAATGCTAAATAAGGATATCTAGTACACATTACCTTTATAGAGGAATAATTGCCAAATATAATTGTATATATTTAGAGTGTAAAAAATTATAATCTGATGTACGCATACATGATGGAATGATTATTAAGATCAAAATAATTAACACATCCATCACCTCCAATAGTAAATTCTCATTTTTTGTGTCTGTGGTAGAATGATTTAGGTCTACAGTATGCAACAGCTCTACTAATTTACATTCCTACCAACAGTGTACATATAAGGATTCCCTTTTTTCACATCCTTGCCAACTTTTATTATCTCTCATCTTTTTGATAGCAGCCATCCTTACAAGTCTGGGCAACTTTGAATTGTACAATACGCTATTATTAGCTATGGTCATCATGCTGTGTATCTGATCCTCAGAACTTATTCATATAAACACCAATTTGTATGCTTTGACATCTATCATCCCATTTCTTCTCCTCCTTCTCCCTGACAACTACTATTTTCTTCTCTATTTCTATGAAATTGCTTTCTTTGAGGGGAGAGGGTTGTTTGTGTGTTTTAAGAATCCAAATATTCCACATATATGATACCATACAGTATTTGTCTTTGTCTGGCTTATTTCACTTATTCTAATGAGCTCCAGGTCCAACCATGTTGTTACAAATTGCAGGATTTTCTCTTTTAATGGCTAAATAATATTTCAATGAATATACATTTTCTTATCCATTCATCCATTGAAGGACATATAGGTTAATTTCATTTCTTGACTGTTGTGAATTATGCCACAATGAACATGGCTATGCAGCTATCTCATTAGATGTATAATCAGAAGTGGGATTGCTGAATCATATAGTAGTTCTATTTTTAACTCTTTGAGAAACTGATATACTGTTTCCCATAATAGCTGCACCAATTTACAATGGCACCAACAGTGTGTAAGAGTTCCCTTTTCCCCACATCCTCATCAACATGCATCTCTTGTCTTTTTGATAACAAGATGAAGATTATATCCCATTGTGGTTTTGCTTTGCATTTCCCTGATAATTAGTAATATATTGAGCACCTTTTAATATTCCTGTTGGCCATTTGTATGTCTTGTTTGAAAAATTTCTGTTCAGATCATTTGCCGATTTTTACATTGGATTATTTGCTTTTCTACTATTGAGTTGTGTAAGTTCCTTATATATTTTAGATATTAACTTCATATCAGATATATGTTCACACATTTTTTTTCCACTTTGTAAGTTGTCTTTTCAGTTTACTTTCAAGTACAGAATTTCTTTAATTCGATATATTTCTGCTATTTTATTTTATCTTTCATTGCCTGTGGTTTTGGTTTCTCATCCAAGAAAGCATTGCCAAGAAAATGCCAAGAACATTTCCTACGTGTTTTATTCTAGGAGTTTTACAGTTGCAGGTTTTACATTTAAATATTTAAAGCATTTTGAGTTCATCTTTGTGAATGGTAAAAGATAGGGGTCCAGCTCCATTCTTTTGTATATGTCTGTCCAGTTTTCAAAGCATCACTTATTAAAAAGGCTACCCTTTCCCCATCGTGGAACCTTGTCAAAAATTGGTTATTTGTTGCTAACACATATTCATTATTCCATCTTGCTTTGTCCTGTGGCCCTGATGAACTCTTTGTTAACGTCCTGACCTTAGGTTTCAGATGGATAGACTCTTTTATTCCCAATCTCCATCGCTTCCCCACATTCCAACATTCTGAGACATTCAATTTAGATGCTTCTATCTGTTTCATAAAAAGAACTATGACATATTAGGTCTCCACTGAAGGATGCTGGTCTTATGATTATTTCTCTTATTGAATAAAACCAATTTAATAATACCTTATGTATTTCAGTGTTTGAAATAAAATAGTGAATTAAATTAGTGCTTATATGGCATTTTTAGTCTAGTGATAAAATAATGCCTTATGTATATTAATTATTATATATATTTGTAATATATCTCATATATATTAGCATTTGTATACTGACCCAGTACATTATTATATTTGATCCTCACTACAATCTCTAAGACAGAGAGGAGAATTTATAGGATTCGCATCACAATAAGGGAAGGAGGCCTTGAAAAACTTGACAGTTACTCAAGGCCACCAAAACACTTACTTGCAAAGAAAATTTATTAACAGATTGAAACCCTCACTATTCTATTTATTTATTTACTTTAAATTGAACTGACTTATTGGAGTATCATGGATCAAGTCTATTTGACAGGGTTTATATTTATTCATTTGATAACTATTTTTATAACATTTATTTATAGCCTTCTATTAAAATTCTGACATATTTGGTGCTAGATCAGATGCATCTATTTTTTTTTTCCTGAAACTCAGATATCAAATGGCATGTGTTTTCATTGGTATTTTCTCTAGAAACTGGATGCGCTTGACTTGGTATCTCCACTATGTTCTGCTTCTGAAAACAGAAACATTGCCATCTGAATTTCCATGTATGGGTACCAACAAACGTCAGATTATTTTCCAATGATGTGAATTTTGTGAATCAGTTGCCCTTTCATTTTTAAACCCTTGAGTAATTTAATATAATTTTTGTACATCTGTCTCTCATCAACTTACATTTATCTCATCCACGTGTGAAACCATTTTTTAATGAATGTAGCATTTTCAATGCCATTCATTTGCTTTTTGTCAATTTACCTCCAGTTAAACGAGCCTTGGCCCTAAAAACACAGGCACCTTGCAGATTGGTAAGAGGGCTTACCGACTGTGTTTTCTTATGTGATTCAACAATCACCAAGGTTTTCAGAACACATTCTTTCTTGCCTCAAAAGTCTTGATGCATTTAATCAGGGCAGGTAATTTTACCACCTCATCATAAATAAGAAAAACACAACCTAGGGAAGTTAAAAGACGTGTCTGAAATCATAGAACTGGTAAAAGGCAGAACTAAATTCTAATCTAAATCTTTGACTGATTCTACTATGTCACATTTTCCCATGTTATATTCCTACTTTGTGTCTTAGAGTGATTTATAGATTATATTTTAAGAAATACTTTCTAACGCACTCAAAGATTTGAAGGGCAAACTTGCATAGCTGGAAATATAACTTAGTGACTTAATAACTGCCTGGCAAGTGTGGCTCAGTGGTTGAGCATCAACCCATGCACCGAGAGGTCGCCATTTGATTCCCGGTCAGGACACATGCCCAGCTTGGGCGCCAGATCCCTAATGGGGGTGGGGACATGCAGGAGGCGGCCAATCTATGTTTCTGTCTCTCTTTCCCTCTCACTTTCTCTTTCTTTGAAATCAATAAAGCAAAAAAAAAAAAAATTAAACCCATAATATTTGTTAATAAGTAAATTTAATACATTTCCTTAAAAATAACTTTTAATTAAAAATAGGATGCTTTCAGTTTAGAATTGGCACTAGCTTGGGACAGAGGTTTCTTTTCTGACTCCCTATATTCTTGTGACCCACCCTTGTAGTTTTTAGAACTATAGGATAAAGGTATGCTGTTTGCTGGAAAACAGGCGAAAACTAATTGGCAGTGTCTAAATCAACCTGACTTTTCAGTCTTGTTGCTTTCATACTAAAAACACAAAAGCCAACTAGCCTTACTAATTTTTTTTTTTTATTCACCACATAATGGAGTAGATATGCAGGTTTTAAAAAAACACACATTTCTTTAATTTTTTTTTTTTTAATCCTCACCCGAGGATATTTTTCAATTTATCTTCAGATAGAGTGGGAGGGAGAGAGTGGGAGCGAAAAGGAGAGAGAGAGAAACATCGACATGAGAGAGACACATCAACTGGCTGCCTCCCACACGACCCCAACCAGGGCCGGGGACGAACTGCAACCGAGGTACATGCCCTTGGTTGGAATCGAACCCGTGACTCATTGACCCGCAGGCTGATGCTCTATCACTGAGCCAAACCAGCCAGGGTGAACGTACATTTCTTATCAGAAGTCCTGACAAATCTAAATTTAGTAAACATCTTTTCTCCAAAAACATTGGAATATCCCAAATATTGAAAATCATTAAAAGTATAGGACCTTTTAAGAGACCAAACCTAGAGAATTAATGTGATTTATCTATGATTGCAAAACTTCAGTACAAGTTTCCTGACTTCATGTTTATTCATGTTTATTCATTTGTTGAAATTTATTGATTGAGCATGTGTTACTGTCAGGCACTGAGCAAAATGTTTTTTCCATTTGACTAAGATTATGGATTCCTACATGCTTCAGTGAGAGATTTGAATACAATGTATACATTTCAGAAAGATATTGAGTCCTGGGAATTTTTTTCATATTTTTTATATGTTTGGGTATGGCATTTTCTTGAATAGGAGTCTATATAATTTATCAGATTATCAAATGGTCGATAAGCATCCAAAGTTTAACAATTTCAGAACCATTGCTTTACATATTGACCCTCATCTTGTATTAGTCTAAGCACTTTCAGGAATGGTAAGCAGAATGGTCTCTGGCTGTTCTTGGTCATAGATTGCTTATTTCAAGTTCATTTATTTATTTTTATTTCTCACTATGTTCACTTATTAGAAAACAGGTGTATCCTGTGAGTGCCACACTAATGATTATGTTAGAAATAATTTTCTGAAAATATTTATAACTTTAACATTTTTAAAATTTTATCATTTTATCTAAATTTACCATTAATTCAAGATTTGAAAAACATGTTGTGACCTATCACAGAGAAAAACAAAACAGTTTAAATGGTTTAAGCCAGGTATTGTAAATCCATTTTAAAAAATGAATATCTTTGTGTTGTCTCATTTTCCATTCTGTACGAATTAACGGGTCATGGTACGTTTGCCCACTGAGCTTGGGTCCAGCCTGGAAATCATTCTCATTCCAAGATTGGGAGCAGCTCCTAAATGTTAGTCACAGTTGATACTCAAGATAAACCCATTTGCCATCCCTGAATGAACTCTAAGTATTTTGCCGGTAGCCAGTCTTCAGTCTCTTGACAGCTACTCTTGCAGAATTTGCCCACTCTTGTCTTACTGTTGCAGCAAATAATAATTGTTATATATTTGCAAAGACATTGTAAAGAAGTGGTCTGTAAACTAAGGTATGTTAAGAAAATATAGCATATGTGTGAATCTTAGTGCAGAAAATCAAAATGAACACTATTAACTTCACACCATCTCTAGAACATTTCTCCCTGGGTCTGAAAGGCTGGGGTGAACCTTGAACTACTGACCTTGCCTACCTACTCTTGTCCTAAGATCATGCTGCCTGCGTGCCTTGGCCTAGCAAGCTGTCCTCCCACTGAGAGCCCTTGCCCCCTTTGCTAGGTTCAGCTGACTTTGTACATTTCCTTGTTTAGAGCATATATAGGGCAGTGGTGCCATCCTGAGACCATTGGAGGACTTGCCTGAGAAATGACCAATTCAGTTCCAAGCACAATAAATATCAACTGGTTTATTTAGGTCCTAAATGCTTCTATTGCCCCTGATTTCATATATATATATATATATATATATATATATATATATATTTTTTTTTTAATGTGAGACATTTGTTTCTTCTTAGCACCCTGCAAATTCAACACGTTCTGTTCAGAACTCACCTTAGGTTCTAAAATGATAGGTTAGAAATCATGGCCTGTTGTAGAGTCAAATTTGAGCGTTTTGGAAGTATTGCTGAGGAACAAACCACATCCTCCGGTAGCTTTCATCTGTAATTAAAGTGTATAACGATTACACTAGTGTCTCTGTTCTAAACATAATTTTTTATTTTGAATGTTAGACAAAAAGAAAGAAGAATAAAGAAAACATACAGCAATTTCACTCATTATAATTTTTTTTTAAAGGCCTTGTTTTTTATATTCTTTACTTTAATGGTGATGCCGACTGTCATTTCAGAAAACAACATCAAGTTATTGTCCTCCTTTTAATACTATTTTTTGGCAACTCGTTTAGATGTTCTCCTTTGTCATCTTGGGGAGACTTTTCAGATGCATATTTGTGAATTGACTTGATTTATTTCACTTCCTATCACTGTTGTTACTCAGTTACTAGGGAGTTTGTGAATGTACGCATAATAAAAGTGAAGAAGCTAATTACTTCCAAAGGTAATTGCATAGAAAGCTGCTAACTCAGAACCAATTTAGAGAAATTTTAAAAGGACATTTCTCCATAGTTCACAGAAAGGAATGGACAGCTTGCGAAGGCAAGAGCAGAATCTCTAAGTAGTACACCCTGGAGTCTCACTATGGCAACGCTACCACTTTCATAATTATCGCTAATGTGTCCCTCAGAGAAAGATTTCAGGCATCTTAGTCTCTACCACTGTCATTTGAACCGAACAAACCTCATTTGAGAAACAAGCCCAATCAAGTCGTTACATAAGTTTTCAACAACATAGAACCTTCACATTAGAAAGGTCCTGTAGTACTTAAAAAAAATTTTTTTTTCTTTATTGATTATAGAGAGAGGAAGGGAGAAGGAGAGAAAGATAGGGACATGGATGAGAGAGATCAGTTATTGGCCACCTCCTGCATGCCCCCCACTGGGGATCGGGCCCACAGCCTGGGCATGTGCCCTGACCAGGACTCAAACCGGTGACCTCTTGGTGCATAGGTCAATGCTCAACCACTGAGCCACACCGGCTGGGCTCCTGTAGTACTTTTGATTCCAGTCTCTTGCACAATATTGGCGAATCTCCCTCACAGCATTGCCCCTGATTATAGATGTTCAGTGGTTAAAGTTCACAACATTCCAATGTAGGTTTTTTCCTTCTTAAGAAATTCTGACTGGTTGAAAATCCCCTTCTCACTGCCAATTATGATTGATTTTTCTCATGCCTCTCTGATTTCCACAAACATGCCAGGCTCATATCTCTACTGTGTTTCCCCACAGTCTTCTTTTTGGGGTCCCTTCTTTATGCTTTGACTCTGTCCTTTCTGTTTTCTGTGTCCACTCTTCTAAGGCCCCTTCAGAAGGAACATTGGAGTTCATGATGTAATTGATTTGAAGTGCCAGGAACATTATGGTTTTAGCCGAGGGTGGAACTCAATTTGTTGCTAATGGTGAAATAACCTGGGGAGGTAACATGGGGCATAGTATTTGAATAAGTAACAAAAATCATTTCAGTGCTCCGAACTCATGCTACTTAGCCAAAAGCCAAAATCGAGCCACTAACACACATTTTTTCCCCATTTTCTTCCCAATTGTATAATCTCTTCTTTTGTCAAAGTCACATCAAGCGTATCTTCCCATCCTGCCTCCAACCATTACTACGCTGGCTCTAGAAATAGAAAATCTAGTGATCCCTTGAGGCTGGCAATATCCATATAGGATATATGTGTGGAAACTCAATGAACATGTTCAGGGTACAGTGTTTTTGCTGAGTCAGTGTTTCTTGCAACAAGTCAGATAAGCCACAGAGCACAGTTAAGAAGCACCTACTATGGGGCCTAAGAGTGCATTTGCGGCAATTGAAACAAAACAAAACAAAACACTTCTATAAAGGGCTATTTTACAACTTCGACTCATCCATATATAAAGTTCTTAAATCACTCCTAAGCATCATCTACTGAATATTTTGTCCATTTTTTTTTTTTTCTTAGTAAATGTACCTTGAGATGGTGAGAAGAATACAGAGTTGCAGTCAGGAGATCAGGGTTCTTTATTAACTCTTTCAGGTACCTGGAAACTGAGCGGAAGGAGTCACTTAGCCTTGTTGGGGATCAAATCCTCTGTCAGAATAAGATGAATACATACACTTCAAAGTTACTTAATGGGGCCTTGGCCAGTTTGGTTGAGCATTGGCCTGCGGACCAGAGAGTCCCGGGTTCAGTTCCCGCTAGGAACACGTACCACAAAAAAAAAAAAAAAAAATTCCATAATTATGCCCTGGCCGGTTTGGCTCAGCGGTTAGAGTGTCAGCCTGCGGTCCAAAGAGACCTGGATTCGGTTCCCGCTAAGGGCATGTACCTCAGTTGCAGTTTGTCACCAGCCCTGGCTGGGTCGTGCGGGTGGCAACCACTTGATGTGTCCCTTTCACGTCGATGTTTCTCTCTCTCTCTCTCTCTCCCCTTCCCACTCTATCTGAACAAAAAATGGAAAAATGTCCTCAGGTGAGGATAAAAAAAAAAAATTTTTCAAAGTTACTTAATTGGATTGCATGTGATTAATATGCAAATTAATTTTATAAAATATTTTATCAATGAACTGATTTTTTTCCGGAGGAAAATTTATTTTTCAAGGTCATAACAGGTCATTTTTTCAGTCTAAAGAAGTATTTTCTTAGTTTCATTCAAGAAATACACCACATCCGGTCCACTCAGGCCTTCCCACTTTATAGTCTCAGGCACGTGTCCAGCTGCCCTCCTGGCCCTGTTTTCTCGTTTAGACACAGACACACCTGTAAGCCAGGGGAACAGCAGTTCACCCCACTTCGTTTCAGGCAAATATGTTTTTTAATTCATTTATAAATGAATGAAAAAATGAGAACATTCTGGAGAGAAAACAGCTCATGCTTTTTAGTATTTATATGATAATCAAGGACTGAGGGCATAATAGCTTTTCAGAAATGAAATTATTGGGATATGTATATTTTCCTAATAAAATTTTTGCACATTTTTTATTAAAGGAAATAAATTGATATAGAGACCAAGAACCAAATCCAATTTCTTAACATAATTGCCGTTGACCATTGCCTGAAGACAGAGATATGAAAGATCGCATTTTCAACTGCTTTGAACATATTGTTTATGGGGATAATAGATGGAAATTGTTCTAATCTTAATTAGACATATAAGAAGCCTTTCCTATAGTAATTTGATTTTATTCTTGGTTCTCTCCTGGTCAAATTTGATATGCTGATATACTGATAATTTATTCATTAAAATCTGTAAAATTTTCTAAAGCAATATTAAAAATAGCTGTCTGAATTTCTTTTCGTTTCAAATTGAACAGAAAGGCTATATTAACTCAAAATTACATCACTTCCCCTTTTTTTTTCAAAAAAAATTTTTTATTGATTTTTAGAGCGAGACGAAGGGAGAGGGAGAGAGGATGAAAGAGAACATCAAGTCCTGGCTGGTTTGGCTCAGCGGGTAGAGCATCAGCCCACAGACCAGAGAGGCCCCAGTTTGCTTCCCACGAGGGGCACGTATCTTGGTTGAGGGTTGTCCCTGGCCCCGGTTGGGGTCATGTGGGTGGCAACCAGTCAATATGTCTCTCTCCCATGATGTTTATCTCTCTCTCTTCCTTCCTCTCTCCCTCCCACTCTATCTGAAGATAAATGCAAAAAATGTCCTTGGGGAGGATAAAAAAAAAAAAAGGAAACAAAACATCGAATGGCCGCCCCCTGCATGCCCCACACTGGGGACTGGGCCCACAACCTAGCCCTGGGCCAGAATTGAACCAGTGACCTCTTGGTGCATGGGTCAATGTTCGAGCACTGAGCCACACCAGCCAGGCCACATCCCCTTTCTTTATTCCACTTGTTTTTACTTCAGATAAGTTGTTGACAAAGGTGATCCCAGAGTTCCACTTTCACTCTCTTGAGCCCTTTTGTTTGCATGCTGCATGGATTTGAGTGTTATATTAGTTTAGGAGAGTCCAGTAATTTTAGCTGTTTGAACAATAACACCCGGCTTTACTAAATGAGAATGTTCTGATGTTTCATAAATTTTAACATATGTATGATCACATGTGTATCATGTTAAATGGATGTTCTGATTCAGTATGTGTTGGATGGGTCTTGAGATTCTGCATTTTAGCCAGGCCCTAGAGGGTGCTGACTGTGATGGTCTGTGGGCTACACTTGGAATTGTAAGGTTCTAGGCATTTAATATATATGATGTGAAAGGTTTTTGTTTTTGTTTTTCCTTTTCTTAATTTAAAAAATCTATAGTCAGCCCTGGCCAGGTAGCTCAGTTAGATAGAACGTTGTCCTGATACACCAAGGTTGTGGGTTCAATCCCTGGTTAAAATCAACCAAAGAATGCGTAAATGAGTGGAACAACAAATCGATGTTCTCTCTTTCTCTCTCTCTCTCCTCCTTTCTCTCTCTTTTCCCCTCTATCTTAAATCAATAAAATTTTTTTCTTTAATTCTATAGACTTGGTGTAGGAGAAATAACTAGCATTTGAAATCAGGTAATCTGAGTTCCCTTTTAGCCCTTTCATATAACTTACTAGTATTTCATTTGCATATGGACCTCTGAAAGAGGGTATTTACATTTCTTATTGAACATCCTTTGTGCCCTATTCCCTCCCACCCCCAACACAGCTGACATTTTGCAGCACACATAAAGAAGACAAAGTTGGATGACAAATTGCTCTGCTATCAGTCTAGGGAGACAGGCTAGTTTACAAGTAATTTAAATACAACATGGCAAGTGTTTTATAAGCACTTCATCTCCCACGGTTGGGGCAAGGATTAGTGAAAGAGGCTCAAAGATCAGTATACCTTGGGACAAGTTTCATGGAAGAGTGACATTGGTTAGACCCTGAAGGCATTGCACCAAAGGCTACATATACTTCCTAGGTCCTCAGTAAATATTTGTAAAAAGTAAAGGAAGAGTCAACAAATAAGTGAGAAACACTGTCTTCATTGAGAAGACAGTCTAGGCACAGGTAGGGCGGTTTGGACATACATTGCTAGTTAACAAATTATCATAGAATGTGCTCAAACGTACTGTGTGTGGAAGGAAGCCAGAGAAGAGTTTGGGAAGACAGGATGTTCCAGATCATGAGGGGTATTGATGGTGTTGTTAATACTTTTCAGAGAAAAGTATCAACATTTTTGTGAATACTACTTCTATTTGTTGGTGGGGGAAGGTTCAAGCTCCTGCTGGCATGTATATGGAAATTAGCTTCCGACTCTGATTTGTTCTTCTCCTCCCATCCATTGGTCTTGGCTGGTTCATCTCTCCAGCCGATGAGACATATGCCAGCAACAGTGTAACACCATGCAGGCCTTTTGACTAATCAGGAGGCCCACAGGTTCTGGTTCTATTGTTTTTGGACTTTTTTGTTTGTTTGTTTCACCAGTTAACAACTTAAATGTCTTTTGACTTTAAAGTAAATAAAGGACAAAAGGAGAGAGAAAAAAAGGCTGATGACGTATTATCCTCAGAAAATAAATCCCCCCAAACATATGACAACCTAATATTTTCATATTTTTTTTAAATAAGCAATTTAATGAGACTGGAAACTGTATTGCTGCTCAATGGGGTATGAAACTCTTCTTATTTAAAGTCATCTTCTAGGCTGTAAAAAGAGTGACAGACTCAAATATTGTGAGTAATAAAAAAAAGATGGGAAAGACTTTGGGTTGGTCTTACCTATTTTAAACATTTATTGAGCCTGTGTTTTATATAGTACTGGACTCACCATCTTCATCTCCGATCCATTCAAGAGGCAGAATTGTGTAGCACTTAACAGCAGAGACTCTGGATCCAGAACTCTGTGTTTAACACTGTCAATGTTGTTATAGATTTGGAGATGTGTGAACATATGTCTCTTTTTTCTCATCTATGAAATGAAATTAATGTGAGCTTCTATATCATAAGTTATTTTGAGAATCTAATGAGTTGATAAAAGTAAATGATCAACTTACAATAGTGTCTGACACATGCTAAATGTACAAATATTAGCTGTTATTACTCCAAAATAGTTTAAAATTACTTTCATTTGATCATAATATTGATAACCAAGTGTTTGGGGTTCTACAAGAAACTTGGGTACAATCCAGGCTCTTCCTACTCTTAAGTGAATTGCATAACCTCTTTGAGCTATTTTCCCAACTGCAAAATAGAAATCATGAGTACGCTGAAGAAATGGTGTGTGCAGACATAGGGGATGTGAATCAGCAACTAGTAGGACTTGGCAAATGCTGGTTGCCTTCATCTATTTTTGAAATATATGCACATAGAAATAGAAGGGTAAGCTCACCCCCCTTTTTCATGTTGTTCATAGGCCAGCCTGAGAGAGGATTGAGAAGAACTGTTGTGTTTAGATAGCAGGGGCGTAAATGGAATCCACAGGGTATATCTCTCTGGGCACATGAATCCTCTCATCTCAAGGAAAATGTGGAAAGTCAGATTCTTTCCAGCATTCATACGTGAAGATGCTGTGGCCGCCTGAGGTGTTGGCTGTCAGCATTCTGTTTCCTAACTCTACCAAGCTTTCTTCATATCATAGTCGTATTTTACTTTTCTTAATGCTAATAAGGATTTCCCAAAAGAATGATAGGGTTTTCATTCACAATTTTG
This sequence comes from Molossus molossus, assembly GCF_014108415.1. Lineage (NCBI taxonomy): Eukaryota > Metazoa > Chordata > Mammalia > Chiroptera > Molossidae > Molossus > Molossus molossus. Next base: position 65,969,480 of record NW_023425348.1, read on the forward strand.
CACAATATATCATTTCTTATTTTGAAGTTTTACCTGATTAATCTCTCTGCTGAGAGAAAAGTGTGTATTAATCACAGACTCCAATTGCATAAATAAAAAATTTAAAAATAAACTACTCTGCAAGTTAGATGGGGTGAAGCAGAAATTAATGCATTCAATAATGCTTATCAATTTTCTCAACTTCTGTGAGTCACACTGTGTTCGATGCAGTTTATATAGCAATAAACAATCCAAATACAGCACTTTCTATAGGGAGTTTATGGTTGTTTCAGATAAATGGAGACTTTTGGATATTGTTCAATGTCCCAAAGCACCATCATTTAAGAAAAATTCTCATTTATTAATTCATTTATTCAACCATCCATCCATCCATTCATTTAAAAATCAATTCTATTGAGGTATAATTTTCATTCAATAAAATGTATTATTTTCATTGAACAATTGATTGAATGTTGATACACACACATATATACTGTGTAATTGTCAACATAATCAGACATATAACGTTGCTATAATTTGGAAAGGGGCTCACCTTGAGCCCCTTTGCAATTAGTCTCATCTCCCACTTCCAACATTATTGTTTCGCCTTTTCTAGCATGCTATGCAAATAGAAACACCCAGGTTAATGCTTTTGAATTTTCATCCATGTGGTTGCATCTGTTAGTTAGTTATTTCTTTTCAGTTTCATTTTATCTAATTTTATTTGGTAATTTCCAGTTTGGGACTAATATGAAAAAATAATGCTATGAACACCTACACAGAGGTCTTCATATGGACATATGTTTTCAATTTTTATGGATAAAAATTAGAATAGAATAGTTAGGTCATACGGTATATTTAATTTTATAAAAAACTGAAAGATTGTTTCAAATTTGGAGGTACCATTTCATCCTCACCTGGGAAGTGTAAAAGATCAACATTATCTACTTTCCTGTTCATATTTGGTTTGATCAGACTCTTAAATTTTAACCTTTCTAGTGCACGTGTAGTAGTAGAGCATATGCACTAAAATGACTGCTTTTGAATACTTTTCATATACTTATTTTACATTTGTGTATCTTTGTTGAAATGTCTATTCAAATGTTTTGCTCTTTCAAAAATTTGTTTCATTTTTGTACTGGGTTGTTTTCTAATAATTGCTATATTCTAAGTGGTTGTTTTTGTTGTTGTTGTTTTTATCAGATATATGTATTTTACAGATGATATCTGCCAGTATATAGCTTGGCTTTCTGAACTGTAAATTTAAAGGAGAAAATATATGTTTTTTATGAAGTCAATCTTACAAATGTTTCTTTGATATTAGAGCTTTTTGTGTCTATCTAAGAAATATGGGTCTAACTCAAGGTCACAAAGGTTTGCCTCTCTGTTTTCTTTTAGACATTTTATACTTTTTGGCCCTTATAGGTCTATGATCCATCTTCAGTTTAAACATAAAGCTTAAATTTTGTAGAAAGTATATATAAAATGCATTGGGAGGTTTATTCTTTATTGATATTCAATTGTTTTAGTTTTATTATAATTTACTTTTAACATAGTAATTATTAAGCTGAGACTTGAGAAGCTGATGAGACAGAAACATACCTAGAGTAGTGTACAAATTCCTATGACATTTAATTCATGGATTTCTGAGTAAGAAATTCATGTAAAACTCCTTTGATTAGAAGGGTGTGGCGATTCTTCTCACAATTCATCATGACAGTGCATAAGAAACTCAAAAATAAATCCTGGGTTTGTCACTGACTAGGTAAATTATGGGCAAAATTTTCAACTCCTGGATTTTAACTTCTTTATCTGTAAAATTGGAGAGTTCATCGTTTTATGTAATGCTTGGTAGAGAATCAAATTTCTTATAAATGTCAGCTCCTTTTCTCAATCAGAGAAAACCCATTCTCCTGGTTCTCCTCTACACCAGTCTTACTGCTCTGTGCTTAGCTGTCCCAAGCTGTTTGCCACTGTAGTTATCTGTGTGTCTAACCACCTTGCCCTACAGAATTGAAAGCTCCTGTTTTGAGGGAAGTTCATCTAATATTGATTTATTTTAATGTACTTAATCAAAACAATATTTATTGACTTCTACCATCCCTGTATTAAGTGTCTCACCTAAGTCCACACCCTGGACAAAATAAATTAACTATGTTCTTTTCCATTCAAAACATCCACACATAATAAGAGCAACCATTATTTTATAACTAGTCTTGGCCAGGCAATGTGCTACTGCTCCACATGTGCACGATCAATAGTCCTCACAACAACTCCATAAGGAAATGGTTTCAAACTCACATGCACATTAGAATCATGTGGATACTGTTTACATTCTAAAGCCCAGGTATCACCCTAGGCATCTTAGGTAAAAGGTCCGGGGATGGGACAAAGACATAAGTATTTTTTGAAGCTTCCCAACTTAATTTCAATGTAAAGACCAGTTGGGAACTACTGCTTTAAGGTTAGGGGTACCATTACCAACCACATCGAAGATGAGGTAAGTGGCTCTGTGAGATGCAGGCACTCTGAGTTCAGGACCCCAGACATCCAAACATGACATCATATACATTTTAATTACATTAGAAACCTAAGTGTATATCATGTATGCATATTTACATGTAAATATACTTACAAAATATGCACACATGCATACACACAGATTGGAAGTATGTGAGAACTAATACAGAGTGGTAAGGAGGAATACTGGAAAACCTAAGATCAATCTTGGGATGACTGAGGATCTGGTGTTGTGACTGGAGCATTTAAGATACTTTTGAGAGAAGTTGAGATTTTTCCCTGAGTTTGGAAATAGAAGTAGTATTCAGGTATAAAAATTGGGGATTTTTTTTTTTTTTTTTTTTTTTGAGGCAAATTTAGCAGCATGATCAGACAGCCCAAGGCATGGGAGAGCATGCGGAGTTTGAATTTGGCAAATACAAAGGAGAGTAGTGACCTAGCATAGGTTGAGACCTGCCTGGAGTCAGGGAGGCAAAATGAGCATAAGTCAAATATTGGAGTGTCTCATATAAGAATAAGGGCTTGAACTTCACTGTTTATTAACTTTGCTGAATTAATTCAAGATCAATATGGATAGAACCACCTTAAATACACATAATGCACATAGGCACATTTATACAAAGTGTTGATTTTGCGTACACTGCTATAGAAAGCAGTGAGTGTCAATTATTCCCTTTAAATCTGTGTGGTTGAATTCCTAAGTTCTTTACAACCTGGAAACCACATTTTAGTATTAATTGCCAGATGCCACTGGCAAGAAGCACATTTCCCCGAACAGACTCCGATTTGCCAGTTCCAGAGATTAGCGATATCACTGGATGTCAAGACACATCCCTCGTGCATCCTTCTCCAGTCCTCCATCCTAGGGAGCCCGAAAGGCTGGAGACAGGTGACCTCACTTCTCTCACCCTGGGCCCCAGAAGCCTACAGTAAGAGGCACAGAAATGTTTCCCGTAGGACGGCACATTTATTTATGATCACACAGAAAAGTGATTGTAAAATATTCCTTCTAAATATTGTTCTGCATCTTCACATCCTCTGTGTCAGTGCAGGCTCTCCATTTCTGAATTACTGGCAGGGCTCCCTGACTTCAGGGTCTCCTTCTGCAAGCTATCTTCCACGCTGTCAAAATAAAGGTTGCCTGCTTAAGTTTTGGATTTGCCTATTATTCCACTGCTAAATCCATCATCATTTGTCCATTCCTTGTAGGACTAAGTCTAACCCCCTCAGCATGGTGAGCAAGACCATGCCTTCAGTCTCATCAATATTGAGCACTGAACGATCGAAGACTTGCATTTCCTGTAGTTTTCCATTTCTTCTATCTATGTTTTCTTTCACTAATGAGCCTTCCCAGCCTTTCTTTACTTGGTTAATTGTAAAAATGTTTTAATTACCTGCATAGCTCAGCATCCTTAAGACCTGCCTCTCCCCTTGGGCAGAACTTGTATTCCATGTATTCCATGACACCTGGGCTGGTGGTGAGGATAACCACGTATCTTTTCTTGCATGACGCCCCAGCTCTACAAGTCAGCATGGCTGCAACAGCAGCACCAGGTCTTCTTAGCTTGGCCCTCCCTGGGAATAATCACCTTAGGAGTGACTGGGGAAGGAAGTTGGGGGGTCACTTTTAAAAAATAATAATTCTAACCAGCTAAAGGATTGTTTCACTGAAGAAAATGTCATTGAGCCCCACACACTGCTGTTCTGGAAACCTGGTCCATTTTGACTCAATTTTAAAACTAGAGCTCTGTGACTATCTCCTCCCAGAAATCTTTCTCGTTTCCCTAAGTTGAGGTATGGGGCCATCCTCTCTTCCTACATTATATTGAAAGTGTCTTTTTATGTCTCTATTCTTCTCTAGTTCTAATTTCCTCAAACTCTTCCCTAGCCATCTATCTCATCCACCCTCATCCAGTCTTCCAAATGCAGTGAAGATCCATACTCATCAGCACTCTCTCCCTTCCATTCTCAAGTCTACGAACACTCTTCTCTGCTTTATGAACACCCCATGCATATCTCTATTTTACTGCTAACTACACTACATTTAAACTGTATATCTGTTTCACCTCAGTAGTATCTATAAACTCCTCAATTACATTTTATTTTCTTTGCGCCTCTAGTTTCTAGGCCAACATTAGACACATAGTAAAAATTTATGAATTAATTCAACACATGCATATTGAGAGTAAATTATGTGCCAAATGTTGTATAAGATAACGGGGATACAAAAGTGGACAGTAACATATGCTATGCCTGCCCTCATGTAGCAAATGACCTAGTAGATAAAACAGGTATTCAGTAAATAGTTAAACAAGTGAATTTTTAAAAGGAGAAGTGCTGGTATCTGTACATAATATTCCGAGAGTTAATAATATCAACTGATGTGTGATGAGGAAGGGATAACTGAGATGAAATAAAATAAGCAAATACTGCTTAGGTAGGAGGAGCAGAGCAGTGGAGAAGAGCGGAAGCAGAAGGTTATGTGTCAAGCACCCAGCGCAGAGTGAGCACAGAGACTCCGGATCTGAGCATCTCCTGTGGCTGGAATGCCCCGCATAAAGGAGAGAGAGTTACCGGGAGAGGTGCTACTATGAAAATGTGGGGCCACTAGGGTATGTTTAGGATTTTGGATTTTATTCTAGAAGAGTGGTCAGCAAACCATAGCCAATTTCTACCTGTAACCTGACCTATTTTTTAATGACCTGCAGGCTAGAAATGGATTTTGAATTTTCAAGTGATTTTTTAAGAATCTAAAAAAGAATATTTTAAGATGTATGAACATCATTTGAAATTCAATTTCTGTCAAAGAAGAAGAAGAGGAGGAGGAGGAGGAGGAGGAGGAGGAAGGGGAGGGGAGAAGGAGGGGGAGGAGAAGAAGGAGAAGAAGAAGGAGAAGAAGAGGAGGAGGAAGAGGAGGAGGAGGAGAAGGAGCCGCCCTAGTATTGGAATACAGATATTCTCATTTGTTTATGTGCTGAATGTACTATCTATGATTACATTTGTGTTACAGAGACAGAGTTAAATAGTTCTGATACAGACCATATGGGCCACAATACTACCTGGCCCTTTATAGGAAAAAATAATGTTTGTGAACTCTAGTCCTATAGTAATGGAAAGTACTGAAATGCTTTAATAAAAATGTTTAAAGAGAGCACAATCACATGGTCATGTTTTGTTTTTGGAGGGAGGGCAATTTAGAGGAAGAAATACTAGTTAGAAGGTGTGTTAGGAGTCCCTAAGACCATCCCTGAATTGCATGATTTTCTAGGAAGACTCATGGGACTCAGCATTAGTCATACTCATGACTATGATTTTATTGCAGCAAAAAGAGACAAAGCCAAATCAGCAAAGGGGAAAAGGGCATGGAACGAGGTCCAGAGGATACAGATCTCTAAACGAGTTATTGCTCAGTGAAGTCACACAGACACGCTTTGTTTCTGTACCACTGTGTTCTGACAATAGATATGAAATGTTTTCTACTAAAGAATTTGCCTGAGCCTAGGAGGCCAGGGTTTTTATTGGGCACTAGACATGTAGGCACCCTCTGCCTAGCATATACCACAATTCCAACCTTCCAGAATGAATGCAGGTTTTCAGCATAATCCACATTGCTGGCTCAGAAAGTTTAGTAACACTGAGTCACTCTTGTCATTGAAAGGTGGAAATGTCCCCAAATCCATTTTCCCAGATGCCAGCTAAAGGCCAACCTAGCCTGCAGGTCTTTATGAAGATAGCATTTTCAGTACTGGTATTTTCACTGTTTTCTACATAGGAGGTTATTGCTGCAGTACAAATAGAAATGGTGGTAACTGGAACTGAATTGCTAAAGTGTAAATGAAGAAAAGTAGAGAGATGAGCAATATTTAAAAGGAGATATGTACAAGGCTTAACCTTGAACTGGATATGATAAGTAAAGAGTAAGAAGATTATGCAGGAATTTGGCTTATCGGTCAGTGTTGATGAACTATTCTATTCTAAAGTTGCATAGTAATTTCAGTTGAAGAATAAACTGACATGATGGAGGAAGGGATTCAGCTGATCAATTTGATTATCTCACATTTCAAGAAGCATTGCAGTTTTATGTATGTATATGTATATATATTTAGTTTGGATATGCATATATATACACATACATATGTATAACTTGGGGGTTTCTCTGAAGGTATTATTGAAATGATATTTTTCACCTTTAATGTCTGAACCAGTTGAACAATATCACAGCTATTTTGGGTAGTGAAGGAAAAGCTGTCTCCTGAAATTACATACAGAGAGAGAGAGAGAGAGAGAGAGAGAGAAGAGAAGAGAAGAGAAGAGAAGAGAAGAGAAGAGAAGAGAAGAGAAGAGAAGAGAAGAGAAGAGAAGAGAAGAGAAGAGAAGAGAAGAGAAGAGAAGAGAAGAGAGAAGAGAAGAGAATATGGTTTCTTTCTTATGGACAAGCATAGTGTTAAGGAAGTTCTAAAATATATAACTTTTCTCTTCACTAGCAGCAATGGTTGTTCTGGCTTAATGTAAGCACCTACATCTATGAAACATTTTGAATGTACTGTTGCTGAGGTTACCTCTCTCTTTGAAATATATGGGGTTTGTGCTATTGATGAAGCATAAGTAAGGATGTGCGTGTTCTTCTGAGGCATGCCGGGGAAATCGTGATCTTCACTGAAAACAACGCTGTGTGACTCTTCTGAGACAGTGATTCTCGGTGCTGGATTCCCATCAAAATTTATCTGCAGATATTTCAAAATACTAAAGGCCGTGCTAAGACACTTGAGATTCTGCCTCAGATGGATGGGCTAGAGAATGCTTGTTCTCATAAACAGTGATGTTGTTCTAAGGATTTGTGACTGAAATGTGTAGAGGTGCACGGGTGAGACATGATCAGACTCTTTGGAAAAAACTTGAAAATATTTACAAATTCTTTACCTGAAAAAAATAAGTTTCTCTTCCTTTCTTGTCTGAGATGAACTTAATGTAACTCTTCTTCTTCTTTTTTTTTAATCTAAAATACTCCTCCTGATAGGTTATTGGATTGATTAGGTGAATGGGTACATGCATCATAGATGGATAGATGAACAGAGACATAGATGAAGGGGAAATGGAGAAGTGGATGTATATGTCAGTAGGTAAATAGAAGAATCCATGGATAATAGGATACAGAGTGTATGAGTGGAAGGATGAATGAGGAATAGATGAGTTGACTAGCAGCTGAATTGATGAATGAATAGATAAATGAATGCAGAAATAGAGGATGCATAAAGAAGAGGAACAGCAAAGCCTGTAACACCTTCTTGCAATGTTTAATTTACCAAATTACCCAGAAAAAATATTTTAAATGTTCAGTAAACGTGTATCATTACAAGAGTGTATTCACTCATCTATTATCCAATTGTAAGTTCCTTAGAATTATGTGATGATCATCAACGCGGAAACCATGCACACAAAGTACATGAAGCAAAGTAACAGCTTCAAAACAGGTGAAATAATCATTTTGACCCCTATTTCGACAGCTCCAATTGCCAGGCATTTAACCACTCTAAGGATAGACCAGTAATATATGAGGAAGGCCAACAAAAATTAAGCAGTTCTTTTAAAATGTTTTTTATTGATTTTTAAGGGAGAGAGATGGAGAGAGAGAGGGAAAGAGAAGCATCAATGAGATTGGCCGCCTCCTGCACACCCCCTCGTGGGAATGGAGCCCAGGACCTGGGCATGTGCCCTGACCGGGTTGAACAGGGAAGCTCTCTGGGCCAGGGAGGACCAACTGAGCCACACCAGCCAGGGCTTGGTTCTATTTTTCAATTCAAGTGAAAAGAACAAAATAAGTCTCTTGGGAAATAGGCTATGGAAATATATTTAAAATCTCTTCTAAAATGCATTAAAATGAGTTTAATGGGGAAAAAAAAAAGACATTTGGAGTAGTAGGAAATTTGACAAGGTGGTATGTAAATGTTTTCATACCTGCTGCTGTTTTCAACAAAATTCACTTAGTGGAATAAAAAGTTTTAAAGATGTTCATGAAAATCACCCAGAGCAGCTGCTGTGCTTTGGCAGTGACAGAATTAAACAAGTGGCTTCATCCAGCATTCAAATGGCAGGAAGATTTGCAAATAGAGGGGCTCATGGCATTCAAGCAGGTTCACATAACAAGAAGGAGTACCTATTCAAAATATTTACTGCTGACTTAATTCTGACATCTGCACAATTTTATGCTGGATAGTACCCACCATTCCTCAGCACTCTTGTCGGCAATGTTCACACACTATCAATCCCCACGCCTGCTAAGAGGAAGGGCAGTCACTGCCTGGCATGTCAAGTAACTGTCAGGGAACAGAGATTCACATGGCAGATTGAAAATGCTCTTAAAGAAACATTCTTCGGCTCTGGCCAGTTTGGCTCAGCGGTTGGAGCATCGGCCTGCGGTCCAGAGAGTCCCAGGTTCGGTTCCCGCTAAGGGCACGTACCTCGGTTGCAGTTTGTCCCCGGCCCTGGTTGGTCGTGCGGGTGGCAGCCACTCGATGTGTCCCTTTTACGTTGATGTTTCTCTCTCTCTCTCTCTCTCCCTCCCACTCTATCTGAACAAAGAATGGAAAAATGTCCTCGGGTGAGGATTAAATAAAAATTAAAAAAAAAAAAAAAAAAGGAGAAACAAGCCCTGGACGGTTTGGCTCAGTAGTTAGAGTGTCAGCCCATGGACCAGAGAGTCCCGGGCTCCGTTCCCACTAAGGGCACGTACCTTGGTTGCAGTTTGTCCCCGGCCCCAGTTGGGGTCATTTGGGTGGCAACCAGTCAATGTGTCTCTCTCACATTGCTCTCTCACAATGATGTTTCTCTCGCTCTCTCTTCCTTTCTCTCTCCCTCTCTCTCTCCCTCCCACTCTACCTGAAGATGAATGCAAAAATGTCCTCGGGTGAGGATAAAAAAAAATTAAAATTAAAAATAAAGTAAAATGAGGACTCAACACCCTCAATTTTCAACTAGATAGAAAAATCATGTAAACATGGGCTCTTCAGATACAATGAGGAAGAAACGATTAAGTGCTCTGCAGAAAGATAAGAAATATGTTTTTTAGTGTACAGTGTGTGGCGTCAGCTTTAAATGTCCTCATTCATTCATTCAAAACTTGTTATAGAATACTTGCAGTATTCTAACAACTATCTAGTCAATGGTTAGCAAAATGGAAGCAATCTATATTGTGAGTGAGCCTATGGCCTGTGAGACATTAATAATCAAACAGAGCCTGGCCAATGTGGCTCAGTGGTTGAGCATCGACCCATGCACCAAGAGGTCGCCGGATTGATTCCCAATCAGAGCACATGCCCAGGTTGTGGGCCAAATCCCCAGAGGAACACATGCAGGAGGTGGCCAATCAATGTTCTCACTCATTAGTGTTTCTATCTCTCTCTCTCCCTTCCTCTCTCTAAAATCAATAAAAAAAATTATTTTCTAAAATCAAATAAATGGCTAGATCACAATTGTCATCAGTAGGGATTGAATTTAACCAGTATGCATTCATATGGGCATGCAAATTGTTCAAATATTAAAGCACTTCTGTATTAACTGATAAATAACCATTTCCTTCTTCATCCTGGCCTTTCTCCTGTAACCCTTCATCCCTCCCTGTCTCTTAGCTGCTCTTTAACAATAAATGGTTGACACTTTATCATAGCCCATGAACTCTGTCATCACAACCCTGATAACCTTGCACATCTCCACATAGGTCTCATGGGTAAGGTTAACCTGTGGTTCACCTCCAGTCTTGGTGGAATGCCCTGTGATCCTCCACAGAACACACACAGATAGGTGGCCTTGTTAGAAGCTGTTGTTACGAGACTGTTGCTCAGCTACCTCCCAACCTCACAGGAGAATCCCTGAGCAATTTGCTACCTTCCTTCCTAATGCCAGTGAGGCGTAGCACTTTTCATATCAATACCTCTCCCCTCCTTTGGGTACAGCTAGCTATAGGCCATAAAACCATTTTGCTGTGGTTAGAATTGGATTCACAATGGCAGGGACACCCACCACTTGCGTTGTCTGTCTGTGTCACCCTGGTTTGATGTCAGGTAGTGACAGCAGAGACATGGACTGCCAGTGCCAGGCTGATCTTCCTTATGTTTTCAGTGCGCATGATACACTGTCCAAATTGATTTGGGCTCATGTCTGTTTCCTGGCTGAATCTGTGGGAGTCCCTGCTAGGAGCTGTCACAATGCTGCTGCGTAGGGACTGCTTGACTGCCTGACACCTATCACGGAGGGAACCCCAGGATCCTGCTCCAACTTTCAGAGCAGAAACAGATTTTATTGGTTTATGCCCACACCATACCAATTACTTTTGCTTTAAATATAACAACTGGCGAAAGTAATAGAAAGAAAAATATATAGTATTTCATAAGAGAACATAACAAGAATGCTAAAATGCTATTTGTAGTTCAGAAATGGATCTCTATGAGAATTAGCATTTCAACTGGAATCTAAAGGTGCATAAGAGTGGACAAAGGGGAGCAGGGGAGCATGGGATTTTTCATGATTCTAGGCAGAAAGAACAGGTACCGTGGAAGATCCTGCCTCACTCCATGAACGACATGGAAGGCCAGTGAGACATTACGTAATGCACTTGGGTCAAAATATCTCATCTTCTCTTCTGAAAGCTTGCCGAGGTTTTGATTTAGACTTTCTTAAAGATGCCTAAAGTAGACTTTATACTAGTAAGTCGTCATGTAGTAAATATTTTAGTCTTTGCAAACTATATGGTTTCTAAGGCAACTACTCAAATCCACCATGGTTGCACAAAAACAACTAGACAATACACACACACATACACACACACACACACACACACACACATACATTTTTTAAAAAGTAGCTGTGTTCCAATAAAATTTTATTTAAAAAAAGAATAGGTAGTTGGCCAGAGTTGACCTTTGGGCTGTAGTTTGCCAACCACTCCTGTGGTGCGTGGCTGTTAATCTAAAGATGCCTGTGGTGTTGATAGGTTTATGAATGTCTATTGAATGCCAACACTCTAGATGCGATGCTCTACCTCTGGTGTTTTGTTCTGCTCTCAACCGTAAAACAGTTACTTTGTAATTAGCCTTGTGTAATATCTTGTCCTGTTTATATGCAACTCGGTTCTCCCAAGGACGTGCAAGACATCCCCCCAAGCTGTCTTTTGGAAACCCCACCCCTGTTCACCTCACTCTTCTCTGCTGCCCTGCCCTGCATACTCCAGGCAGTTCATCTGACCCAAACTCTCAACTCTACCTCACCGCTCAGAGCAAAGGCAGTGATCTGCTTGGGACACTGCCCTTTGCTCCTCAGTCAGGAAAGTGTCCTCTGGATGAAAGCTGATGTATCAAGGGTCTCACCACGGGAGTTTTTCATATTTCATGTTTCACAGCCTCGCATAATTAGCTCATAGTTGTTCATGGGAGGAGGATGTGTTACTGTGTCATGTCTATAAGCAGAAGTTTTGAAACTTTTATTTATCTATTTCATTTGAAATGCAATATTTACGAAAAATTTTTAAATTTAAGTATAGTTGCTATGCAACATTATATTGGTTATGTTAATTTCAGGTGCACAACACAGTGATTTGACAGTTCTACACCTCCCGTGTGATCACCCCACTAACGCCAGTAAACAGCTGTCACCATGTAAACTTATCGCAATATTATTGACGATTGAATCTTGTATTTTCAAATTTAACAATATATAAACACCTCACAAAAATGGAATTAATAAAAAGTGAGTTTTACTTATGCATATTAACTGAAATTACAAGATTCATTTGATTTCAGGTCTGGTTTGATTGAGAAGTTTTCAAAGTCACCAGACCCTGTTATACATTTATTTGCTATTTTCTCTGTTCTGCTTTCTTCTGTTGGACAGTTTTAACCTCATGTTCTCTTTTAGTCTAGAAATGATGCCTATTAGAGCTTAGGCATAAATATCCTCATACTATACTACCAAGAGAATGAAAACATATTTTTATTCACTCAGATGGAGAAGAGAGACAGCTTTCATTCTAGGAGTTACCAGTAAATACATCTTTGTTTCTGGCCTCAAGTTAATTCGCTGTCTAAACCCAATTACAATCAATTGACTGGAGAGTTGTGATAGAGTAATTGCTTTATGAAATTACATTCCTGTTTCTAGAAGTGATTTTTGAGATTTCTCCTAAAATATATGGCTGAGAAAGGGTATGAGGCAGTTTCCTCCAAAGTTTTGGTGTTTTTGAAAGGAGTAAGGGAATCAATAGCAAGTATGTAAGAAATTAGCTGCAATATATTTTCTTTAAATGGCTGTAAGTGCTCCACGCATATGCACATGATGGTGATATGATACTTATAAAAATTTAAATTTTAGGAAAATTAAATAGGTCTGCTCTTATTTCCCAGTGGAAAGGCTTATTGAACTTTCTAACTTTGATATATTGAAATTCACTTTTAATAGCAGTTACAACCAGGTGCTATGCTAAGCTATTCCTATGTAATTTGAGATCTAAATTTGGTTCTCCTACATATATTAGTCATTCAGTTCCAAGTCTCTCAGTATAACTCCCAAGTTAATAATATTGAAATGAGCAGGTGTTGCATCAAAGAACCTGATGGCCAAAGATAATCTTGGTGCTACAACTTTATATTTGTATGAAAGCGAGTAGAAGCAGGTAGGAATTATTGACTTTCTGCCTCCTTAACTCTGTGGTAAAATGGACCGCAGAAATGATGGTGGTGGTGTGGTGGGCTGTGTGATATCTCTAGAGTTTTATTTACAGCTTCTTATAATACTGCTGAGCAGGGCATATGTTCTTCATAGATACTAATAGAGGCATTGAATTTACATAAAATATTTAGTCCTGTCATTTTCCTTTTACCAACTGCCAAGTATGCCCTACTGAGTTCTTGAGAACATCTCTTAGGAGTTTATTATCTCATTAGATGAATAATCCTAAAAAACAAAATACTCCAATCTTCTAAATAGTCTCCAAATTATTTCAAATCATAAAGCTTATCAATAAATTTTGAACACATGTCATCAAATGCATATATACTTATTAATTATAAATTGTATATACTCATATCATTAGTGGTTCGGATGACCAGCTGTGGATCCAAACTGCATAGACTTGTATTTCAGGTCTGCGGCTGTCACCTTGAATAAGACATTTCATAAATCTGTGTCTCAGTTTCCTTGTTTTAAAAGGATAGAAACAATACTAAGTACAGACATAGTTGTATATATTCAGATTCATGTTGTTTTCATCATTATTATCATACTACTATTTTATTGCCATACTCAGTATATTATAAAACAAAATGAAAGAAAAGCAATGATGAGATTCAAAAAAATGTGTAAATATGACTTCTAATATGCTTTTATATTAGAACAACCATGGGTTATTTTTGAATGGAGAATATAAAATATTTTATAACACCACCCATTTATCTGTTTTACAATCTAAAACTAAAATGTAGAGTTTCTAATGTTTCCTTCCCAAACTCCACTGGAACGTCTCATACTACTATCCATATTTTTGCATCATTTGTTGGAACACAGCTGCAGGTTCTTATTGGTTCCAAAATGAAGGGTGAGAACCATACAGTTAATGATAAAGTAGTAAGACTGTGGTAGACACCTCGAACAATTCTGACCTTGTTTTGCTGATTGGCCGCCTGAAAGCTTATTGTAATGGTGGTTGTTAATTCCAGGACCTTAGAAGACTCTGATTGTAGTTCTCTACTGACCTGTTCCCAGTAATGAGCTACAGTACTCTTCTGAGTTTGTATATTATAACTGCAGTAGCCACAACAATTTTTCATCTGTATACATAGTTTCCTAATCTGGCCCTAGGCAGCACAATTTCCAGTCTGGTCTTTCCAAGCAGAAGGCCATGTCAGGAAAGAGTCTAGCTAGACATCATTAAGCGGATACACTGTGGTGTCTCTTTTTCCTGTGTTTTATCAGAAGATGAAATATCTGAGGCTTTATTAAGATTTGACTGTGCTGGTCCTTATATCTTCTCAATTTTTCCAATAGGGTGAGGACTTTAATTAATTAATTTGCTTATTTATTTGATTTTTTAGAGAGAGAGGAAGGGAGAAGGAGAGAGAGATAGAAACATCAATGAAAGAGAACATCGATTGGCTGCCTCCTGCATGTCCCCCACTGGGGATCGGGCCCACAACCTGGGCATGTGCCCTGACAGAGGATGGAACTTGCAACGTCTTGGTGCGTGGGACAGCTCTCAGCCACTGAGCCCCACATTTACTCATTATGCATCAGGCAAGGGTAATAAGACTCAGTGGTGACAAAAAAAAAAAAAAAGTTCTAGCCTCTTACATCTTGATGTCTAAGTTATTTATCACTCACTTGTATTTCAGTTCATCTTCTAGAGCAGGTGAGAAAGGGTAGAATTACTGTACGTGCCCCAGGAGGAAAGAGAATCTTGTGACCTGCTCTTACTGCTTTCTGTGTCCTGCTGGGGAAACACGTGTGTGCATGCAAATACATGCGTGTACCTTAGGTGTTATACTTGGTTTTAAACGAACCATGATTTTGGACTCTATTTCCTGGGCTCCTAAAAAATGTTTTTTTGAGTTGAATTATGAAATTTGTTTGTTGTAATTTTTTGCTAGAACCTATGCTTGGAGCAACCCTGCAGCATCTGTGTCTCTGGTATGTTTACTACCTTTGATAAAGAGAAGGTGGGAGCCAACGACATTTCTTTGTATGCCGGGCTGCCAGGGTCTTGAGACAAGTGCACAGCTCTCCCAAGACAATGCTAGGACCGTGTGGCCTCCTTCTGCGGCCACCACCTCATCTACCTTCACACCTGCTCACAAAACATGTTTTCCATACACATCATGTGTTTTATTTATGTTGAAGATTTTCATCATTTTAGTGTCAAAATTGCTTTAAATCCTTTTCAGGAGAGGTAAGAAATAAATATTTCTGTATTTTGTAAACCTAAGGAAAATTTGCCAGAAAAATTCAAAATAAGGTAGCTGGGTATTATTACTTAGAAGGGAGGGAGTAGGGGAGCATTAAAAGAATTGTGTCAATAAGTTTTCAGAAATATTGACTCAGGCTTATGTGTAAATGATGAACTAGTACCTTGAAGATTTAGCCACTTGCCAAAATTTTGTAAAATGACTCATTGAAATTTTAGATAAATTTTAACTGTGTAACATTAAGTCCTATCTATTTGCTTCGTGAATATACATTCATGTTTCTTAAAAGGGGAAAAAAAAAAGACAAAATTTTTTTGCATTAAATACAGCTCTGATGTCATCCTTTGTAATCTAGCTCAATTTAAGTTGTATTCTTTAGGAAAACAGCCAGGAGCCAGGCACAGCTCCAAAACCAATAGACAGGATGGTGGATCTAAACCAGGCCCCAGTGTTGTGAGGTCTATAAAAAGTTGGAGCTCTGTAGTGTCATATTTTTTTTCAAACAGTAAATTAAGAATTATGATATGGACTCTAGATTCTAAACATGTAATAGAACTCAGATGATAAAATGTATATCTATGAAAATTAAATTTGTTTTTTTGGTGTTACTTCATTAAAAAGAAGACATTCTGACATCTCAGGCCACACTGAGGAAAACCTTCTAGTTCTCTGTTCCAGCTTAGACACAGCTTGAGGTTATCAGTTAGGATCTCATATTGTGATTTTACTTTACGTGATTTCTATCCATTTTATATTTTCAACCTGTTAAGACAGATGCTGTTACCTAGCCTCAGAAAAATTAGTCACTGAGTAGATATTTATCATGAATGTAAGCTACCCTAGGAACATGACTAGCTCCTATGTAACTCTACCCTTGACTTCGCAGGAGTTCAATTGAGAAAACAAACTAAACAGCACAGTTATGGCATTTGCAAGGGGACAGCGTGTGGTGGGCTAGAGAAGCGTATTGGACTAAAACTCAGTAATGAGAAGAGTGACTTCTATGGTATTAGTCTGCGCAGGCTGGATAACAAAATGCCACGGAGCGCGTGGCTTACAGTGGAGGTGTACTTTCTCACAGTTCCGTGGGCTAGAAGTCTGAGGTCAAGGTGCTGGCAGATTCGGTTTCCAGTGCCAGCTCTTCCTGACTGGGGGACATGCCTCTCTCGAGGTCCTGCACGGCTGTACTCTGTGCGAGCACGGGGAGCCGTCTCTCCTACTCCCTCTGAGGACACCAGTGCTATAAGAGTAGGACCCCACTTTTTGACCTCATTTAATCTTAGTTACCCCCGTAAAGGCCCTGTCTCCAAATACGGTCGCAGGGGGAGAGTGAGAGCTGTACCCTGTGCATTTTAGGGGACAGAATCCAGTTCACAGCAAACAAACACGTACTGTCGGATTTACATCCCGAGTTATTTTCAGGGACTTGAGTTAAAACTTTTCATATTTATTGGATATTCATGTAATGGGATTCTCCACAGCTTAACCAAGTGGATTTTCAAGGATGATTTTAAAACATTCGGTGGCAGTGAAGGACAGATGTTTGAGGTCGAGAAGACATTGTAGCGTTCACTGAGTGACCTAGCCTGCCTTTCATTTCACAGGCCCAACAGCTTACTGATCTGGAACAAAAACTGGCGGTGGCCCGGAATGCTCTGGAGAAAGCAGCTCTTGACCGGGTGAGTTTATTTGCATGAACCACCACGGCCTCGGTTTCAGCAGACAAAGCGAGGGCGTGTTCCTGGCTCCCCTGGACGTGTTAATGCACTTCAGGTGCTGGTCACGTAAGATGGTTATAGAATTTATGCATGCCGGGTACTCCCTTTGGAACTCCATTTTTTCTTTGCTTTATCTGTGGTGGTAAATTGACGCAAGGTTCAGGCTTTGAGAGTTCACGGTTTTATTTTCCACCTTACTGGTATACTCGTTCTATAACACCATAAATACACGTGCTTTAAAGCACCGATAATGATGACATGTATTAACTCTGGATGAATGAGTTATAGGCAAATGGAAGTAGTCATTGACACTTCATGTTGGAAATCTTAAATCAGAATCCTGGAGGTCAGGTATAAAAGAAGGTAGCTCGCTTAACCGTGAAGTCAATTTATGTAAAGACAATGCAGGGTGGGTGACAGGCCATCTCTATAACAGCTTTATTGAGATATAATTCACGCCCCATAAAAGCCAGCCTTTTATATTTTTGATTTAATTTAATTTTTTCATCTCCTTTTATCCGCTCTGTGTCACGTAGCACCTCTACACACCCTCCTACGCCCCCACAATCACCACACCTTTGTCAACGTCCATGAGTTCTCTCTTTCCCTTAGTCCTTGTCCCCTCTCAGAGCTGTCTGTCTGCCTTCTATGAGACTGTCTCTCTTTTGCTTGGTAGGTCAGCTTGTTCATTAAATTCCACATATGAGTGAAATGGCCAGTTTGGCTCAGTGGTTAGAGTGTTGGACTGTGCGTCAAAGGGCCCTGGGTTCAAATCCTGATCAAAGGCACATAAGGGGGTTGCAGTTTCAATTTCTGGACAGGGTATATGCGGGAGGCAACCATTCCATGTGTCTCTCTCACAGCAATGTTTCTTTCTCTCTCCCTCCCTCCCTTCCACTGTCTCTAAAGAAAAAGAAAAGAAAAAATTTCTTCATGTGAGGATTACCCAAAAAGTTTTTAAAAATAAAAGTTACACTTTTAAAGTTTACAAAGCTGTGCTACTGTCACAACTATTTTATTCATTTATTTATTTTTTTATTTTTTTATCCTCACCCGAGGATATTTTTCCATTTTTCGTACAGATAGAGTGGGAGGGAGAGAGAGAGAGAGACATCGATGTGAAGGGACACATCGAGTGGCTGCCACCCGCACGACCAACCAGGGCCGGGGACAAAGTGCAACCGAAGTACGTGCCCTTAGCGGGATCCGAACCCGGGTCTCTCCAGACCGCAGGCCGATGCTCTAACCGCTGAGCCAAACCGGCCAGGGCACAACTATTTTTAAGAGATTTTCTTCACCCCTTTTTCTAGTTCATCTATTCCTTTTCAATTATATAATCTCTCATTTGTTATACTTGGTTTATATCTTTTGGACAAATGTGCCTTTTGGATAAATAACTAGTTATTTGGACATTTCACTCCTTTGTGATTGTCACAGTTTATATTAGTTCATCCAAGTAATTAATATGATATTTACTAGTTTTAGGGAAGCCTACTTGATATTTTGTAGACTGGGTCAAATATGATTCATATTACCAAGGTTCCAGACTTATGAAATCTTTTTTTAACTTATGAAAAAATAAGTTTATACTTATTTATGCTAATCTTTGACTATATTCAACTCATGCTACATAATATCACTTTTAAAAAAGGTAAATGTCTCTAAAGTTTTGGTGGAATTAGAAAATCAGAAGAACAGATAATCATAAAGTTCAACTAGACAGTCATTTTTAGAACAATGTTCTTTCTCTGTTATCCCTGACACGATCTCTGCAATGTGCCTTATGTCTGAGAAACCTGTGGACTTGCATGGTCCTGCAGCAGCTCAGCCTCCTCTGAGTTTTTAACAACTCTGACTGTTAGAATGATTTTTCTTACATTAAATCTTTTCCCTGATTGGACTTCAGGTAATCCATCTGGCCAGTCGATGCTAGACAGGTGTGACATGCCTGCTGTGTGACCACCACGTGTAGGTGCTCTGGGAAACAGGGAACATGCATGATATATGGCCTCGGGTTCCCCACCTCTCACTGTCTTGTTGGGCATCAACAGTTAGGAAATAATTGCATGCAGATCCATGAGGTCATAAAAGCACCGAGAATGAATAAGTCTATTTTAGGTACATGAGGGATGAATGGACTGGTGTGGTCACACACTTCATGAGATCATTATAATTTGGCCTGCATTACAGAGCTCAGGGTTAATGTAGAGTTTTTTCCTCCTTCCTCTTACTCATTGCACTTTCCTCTTTCCCATTTCTACCCTCCCCCACCCCACCGTCACTATCTTGCCACAGTCCGGATTCAGGATGACAGGTTATGTGCTGCAGTGTTTCAGGAAAGGTCTCCAGTGTCGGTCTGTGTTCGAATCATATGTTTTTCATTGAACGACCAGGTTTGAATCCCCCAAACTCGTTCTGCTTCACTGTAACATGAAATCATAATAAACCATACTTGATAAGGATGATGAGAAAATTGTATGCCTCAAAAAAGCAACATCCTGAGAAGAATTCTCGGCACCTGGAAAACACTCAGTGGGCATGTTGGCTCCTATTATTAGTCAATGAGATCAAGGAGGCTGCCTCTCTGCGCTAACAATTTCTCTCTTTAACCTTCAGCGGCCTGTCGCCCCTTTTCTACAGTGAACTCTAAAAACATTTCCTATTACTGGAGGTTAATTTCAACGAATTTCATGGAAGATATGTGCGAGGCTCGTAAACTGCAGTTATAAAGTCAGGTAGAAATGGCAGCTCACTTCAAAATGAGTTAAAACATCAGTTTAATGAAATTGCTCTTCCCCTCTCTCCATCACCTTTATGTCTTTGTGTGAGGCTTTTTATTCTCTCCGGGCGTCGAGCTCCTAAGAGTGTTACGTCAGGGCTTCAAATAACCTTCAGTACCTTATAAATATTATGAAAACAACATTTCACATTTCAACTTGGTTCTCATAACATATTTAATGAAGGAGGTCTCAGTTTACTATCCCAATATAAACAATCATAACCTCAAAAGCTAGGAAACAGCTTTGGTTTTTCAAACAATCAATTATTTATTTGGCACTATCTTATGAGTTATAGCCTCAGTTACTAGAAAATAAAAGCAACTCTGTGGCTTGGAAAGCTGTCTCTCTGACTTTCATATTAAAAGAAAAGTTTCTATTCCATGTAATTATCACAGAATTTCTCCCAGGAAAGCGTGCATAATTACATCCATGTTGAAATGACACATTAGGCAGCCTGCGGAGACTCCTGGGACTAACTAGTGAGAGAACAAGACCTCTTTGTGCCACAGTGTATCTGGCACATAGCAGGGGCCTGATAAATGGTTATTGATTGAATAGATAAATGAAGGTCTAACTTCATAAATTAATAAACACGCTTTTATCCTACATACTGGAGACCGAGATATCACCCAGAGCAGGGAGCCTACAATGTTAAATTCACGGAGCTGACTTCATGGTGGAGGTAAAGGGAATGGGAAAGCCACAGCCGCTCATGGTCTTCCAAAGCCAGCAGCTGATACTGGACCCAGATCTCTCCGAGGACGTTACGTCTTCATGCAAATGAATTAAGATTGACATAAATACTAGCTTGGGAATTTTTATTTGTCGGAGATGAGAAATTAGAAACACGGTTGTCTTTGCAAGGTATATCTGTTTTCAGAAAGAAAAAAAAAAAAAGCCTTTTTTTTTTTTTCTCCCCTGAGAAAAGTACTCACACACAGACATTTAAAAAAAAAAAAGTTACCCTTTAAATTTTCCATTGTTGGGGGAAAGCCCCAAATGTCTAAATTCAGGACCAATTCCAAAGAATTGACTTGTAGCCTTATTCAAATTCAAGAGCTTTGCTAGGAGACAAAGCAGCTGAGCTCCCAGGGTGGCCGGCCAGGAAGGAAGCCACCCTCCTCCCAGGCCAGGGTCTCTGTTTCATGCGAGGAAGAGTAAAAGCACGGAGCGGGCAGTCGTGCAGACACTGGAAAGAGCAAGCATTCCTACGCCCACATATACCATCAGACAGTTGTCCATGCTCTGCACCCTCAGTACCCTCCTTGCTCGGGACGCAGCGCTGATCTTCGGTCGCCATTGGTTTTCTGGGTAGTCAGGCAAGCCTGAGGCTGCAGAGTTGCACAGCCACAGCCGGTTAGAGAGTCCAACATTTCCCAGACGCCTTTGCTGCTGGAGCCACGCAGTCCCTCAACGCCCCTGCACTCATCTTCTTAAGATCACAACATATATAACTTTTATAAGCTTTACATATTGTACAGCACAAGCGCTAGTATTTTAATCTCTGAAATAATGCTTATATTGATGATATATACAGGATCAAGTGCAAATCATTTCATTATTTTCTCATGCCAAATGGCTCCCACTTATATCCTCTGGAGGGTTTTCTTTATTTATTCATGTAACAAATATTTGTTCAGTTAGAAACTGGTGATGCCGTAAACAAGGTACTAGCACTGAAAGACATGACAGTGTAATAGAAGTAGGTAATAAACATATAAACAATAAGGTCATTTGCAATGGAAACAAGAGCTACATAGGACATAATTTAAGAACTGGGATAGAGGTTTTAAAGGAGTGTTCCTTGAGAGGGTGATCCGGGACTGTGTTTCCAAGAAGATAATATGTCAGCTGAGACATGAATTTTAATTGGAAGTTTCCTACACAGCTATTTGGGAAAAGGGTTCTGCAATCAGAGAAAACAGCAAGTATAAAGGCTCTAAGATGCAAATGAGCTTGGAATGTTTGAGGAGCTATAAATAAAGGACACTGTGACAAGCAGGTTCTTATTAAGGAGTTTGCATTTCACTAGCATGTGGAAAAAATGGTCTGGTGTGGGGGAAAAGGCAGGGCAAAATCAAACTGACCTTAGGAGGGAATCGGCTGTTAGATCTAGGGCAAAGTATACATTATATGGTTTCCATCGTATCTCTGTAGGTGACATCTTGTTTCAGTGAAATTCAAAGTGAACAGTAGCTGCAAAACAGACTACAGCTAGCGGTCGGGATGAAAATGCAATGATGCTGTGGTATAAATCATGGGTCCTGCTCGTGGAACTGGGTCACGGCAAACTGGAAGAGTGCTGGTGGTACCAGGCTCTCTAACTAGACGAAGTAGAAAGCTACATTTTGTTTGTTTGCTTTTTTTCAAAAAGATGACCAGATTAGGGCAGAGTTGCTCACAGCAATGTGCTGTCTCTGACATGAAAAAAAAAAAAATCTATAATGTACTCAAGAACTGGAGCCAGAATCTAAGGAATCTAAAGTTGCTGGCTTATCACTCAAAAATGAAATAAAACACAAAGCTAAGAGATTAAACTCGGTTGACACACAAAGGATGGCTCACGACCATGGCTATGAAAGCTGAGGAGTTGGGGTTACGCCCACTGGATGTTGTTCCTGTTATCTGAGATGACCCTGACAACGCCAGGAGAGCTGCGCAAACAGGCGGGATGATTGCATCAAGGTTTAATTCCCATCCTCGTTTATTGTTTTACCTGAAAATGTGGCTACCCTAAACAGCATTTATTGAAAATTGATGTTTGAAAACTATTAACATGATGCTGTTTGTTATTTATTTTAAGCATTTAATTTCAGCCACTACTCCGGAATTCTAGTAACGTATACCTTAAGCCTGTTACAGATCCAACTTTGAAATGTAGAATGTGTTAAGAGGAGCCAAGACATGAACACCGTGAATATAGTAACCACCATTACTCCCTGCATGATCTGAGCTTGCAACTCTACTTTTCAAAGCCATGTTGCCTTTGAGTCCTAGCCAAGGCTGGCCTGACCCTGCCCCATTAGCTCTATTTCCATTGTCTCACTATAATATGCAACACACAGAACATATTTAAATTGTTCGGTGGCACCTCGAATATCTCACCCCTGACATAGCACCAATACCTGTAGTGAGAGAAGGGAAGAGCCAGTCAAGATTATTTCATTTCTGCCCTGGCCGGTTTGGCTCAGCGGTTAGAGCGTCGGCCTGCGGTCCTGAGAGACCCGGGTTCGGTTCCCGCCAAGGGCGCGTACCTCGGTTGCGGTTTGTCCCCTGCCCTGGTTGGTTGTGTGGGTGGCAGCCACTTGATGTGTTCCTTTCACATCGATGTTTCTCTCTCTCTGTTCCTCTCTCTCCCTCCCACTCTACCTGAACAAAAAACGGAAAGGTGTCCTCGGGTGAGGATAAAAAAAAAAAAAAAAAGATTATTTCATTTATTTTTATTGATATAACTTGTCTATTTTCTTCTCGGACACACAGAAAGAATGTTTCCACCTAAATTTTTAAGTCATTTATTAAAAAAGCATTTTGTTGAGTCCTTTTAATGTGTCAGGAATTGTGGTAACAGTTCTGAACAAAGTAGGCAACTTATATATATGTGCTCATACTACAGATAAATTAAACATGAGAAATTAGAGATCCATTATATAAAGGAAAGGCCAGGATCAGTCATAGACATTACTGGGGTGGGGAAGGGCAACAATCTAGAGACTCAGACAAGCAAAGAAAAGAGACCATTTCGAGTAGAAGGTCATGACTCAGCAGCCCTCTCCTGTCCACCTAACAATGTTTCTCCATCCTTGTCCTTATCAGAGTCTCAGTTTGTCTTAGACAACTTCATATGGCAAGATTAATGAGAAAGAGATGCATGTCTGTTCTATGTCTTACATATTTCCAGTTGTTGCTCTTACTGCTGCTTTTTAAAAATCTCTTGCCATGCCCGGCAGGTGTGGCTCAGTGGTTGAGCATTGACCCATGCACCATGAGATCACAGGATTGATTCCTGCTCAGGGCACATGTCAAGTTGTTGGCCAAATCCCCAGTGGGGGGCATGCAGGAGGTGGCCAATCAATGTTCTCTCTCACTGATGTTTCTCTCTCTCTCTCTCTCTCTCTCTGAAATCAATAAAGAAAAAACAATTTAAAAATTAAATTAAAAATAAAAATTTTTTGCCAAAACCAAACAGATTTCTTAAACTGCTATTCTGGCAACTGACACAACTTAAAGATAAATATTACCATATGCCACATATAAGTAGAAAGCACAGAGGGAGGCATCGGGAAGGATTTAAGTCAGAGTCACTACTTTCAAGAAATTGCTCACAAGGGCTTAATGGGAGACAAGAAATGCGGGAGGGTGCTACATGAAGGCATGTTTGTGGCATAGCATAGGAAAGGCAGCAGTTTTGTTGGGTGTATATGACTTTGACAGGCAGAGAAAAAAAAGTGTGCCCCTTCATTGGTCTGTGAATGCACCAAAAGGGTACTCTCCCCGTGTGCCAGCTGGTCCCGGAATCCTGGCCTTAGGAACTAATCTCTCTCTTCATCTGTCTTGCCAGAAGGTCATATCCCACGTCTCGAAATTGATGTTAATGTGACATTGTCTTATTAGGAACTGAAACATACCCCAGATTACCCTTGAGTTACCATGAGATTTCCTAACTGTTGTTGTCTCTCTTCATGTTGGCACCCAAGCATCTCTCTGTCATTTGTAGTCAGCTTTAAAAATAATAATAATAATAATAATTATTATTATTATTATGTATCCTCACCCGAGGACATTTTTCCATTTTTTTGTTCAGATAGAGTAAGAGGGAGAGAGGAAGAGAGAGAGAGAGAAACATCGGCATGAAGGAGACATATCGAGTGACTGCCACCCACACAACCCAACCAGGGCCAGGGACAAACTGCAACCATGGCACATGCCCTTAGCGGGAACCGAACCCGGGTCTTCCTGGACCACAGGCTGATGCTCTAACCGCTGAGCCAAACGGGCCAGGGCAAATTATTATTATTTTTTTAACTTATCAGCATGTAAACATATTTTTAGAAGTGGGACCTGGGCATTCCATGGGAGGTAGAGACAGCTATGAAGTTTGGTCTGCCTGGTAAAATAAACCCAAAACAAACCAGTCTGAAGCTTTGAACTTTCTTTTCTTCATAGTAAAATCATAATCACAGGTACAGTTTCACAGATGTTTGAAAGCATAAAATGATTTCTGGCTTGTAAAAGTGCTTAGAGTATTATGATATCCTATGCTAATATAAGAAAGTATTAATATTATCCTTTACAGTCAAAGCAAATTAACTCCTACTTCTTAACAAGGCCCAGAGGAAATAAGAGTTTGATCAGAAACAGATTTATTTTTCCCAGTATGTGGGGAAATTGAGTTGCTAATACGGGCGAATCTGAGAAACACAGGGGCCAACATTGCTGGAGGAGTGATTTGTAATAGAGGTAACTGGCGCCAATAGAAAGATGACAGGTTTCTAAGGACATTTTCTACTTCAGAGTGACCTCAGAGTATATTTTCTTCAACAAATATATTCAGCAAACTATTGTGATTGAAATCATGCCAATTCAAGGGGAAAAGGTAAGGTATGTCTCCGAATTCCAGTGTTCAAATATATCATAAAACATATTAACTCCTAAACCGAGTATGCATGTAACAGGGTATCATAATGGAATTTATAAGTCAGGCATTATGTTTGCGAACGTATTTGTGTGTGGAGTAAGTATAGATTAGGATAAAAAGGAGAGTCTAATCAGATGAATGACAACCAGAACCACATGTAAAAATGGTGATCTCTCGTTTTTTGTAGGACTCGCAACTGAAAGCAATGAAGCAGACTGTACAGCTCTGCCTGTCAACCGTTTTCCGTGATCAGCCACCCGCTTTGAGTCTAATCAGGTCAAACCCAGCTCAGGTGTCAGTCCCACCCAGTACGATTGACGTCGGGATTCTGGATGCAAGGGCGAAGGGCAAGGTACACTTTATTTGTGCTCTGAAAAGTAAAATCAAGCATTGTACTGTGTGGTCATCAGTATGGACCCAAGGAAGGTATCAAAATGATGAAAAGATTAGGAAGTAAATGGAAGACAGTAACCCGATTTGTAAGTGTCCGTAGTCACGTGGAGAACGTTCTTCAGCAGAGAGCTGGCTGGTTCTTAGGCAGGATGATCTCTTTGTAAAATAATAATCATCGTTACTGTCACAATTATTTTTCTACATTAACATTCTAAAATAATCATTGTTATTTTACCTTGGTTAAAAGAAAGGATTTTGTATTGCATTCCAACATATACTAGAAGTTTAATATGGGAAATATTTTCTCCTAGGGGTGTGTGTGTGTGTGTGTGTGTGTCTGTGTGTTATTTTAAAATTAAATCCACAGTTCTCAATACTGCCTGCATGTTAGACTCACTTGGGATATACTATTAAAAAAAATAAAAAATCCTGACATTTGGGACTCAACCCAGACTTATTAAATCAAATTCTTTCTGGTTGGGTGCCAGTCATTAGTATTTTTTAAAAGCTCCCCAGGAGATTTTTGAGACCAACTGACAAGCACATTTTCCTCCAAAGTCCTCAACACCCTACTTCAGATGGGGCACAGGAGTATTTCAGCTTTTGTTTTTTGTTTGTTTGTTTTTATCCTCACCCGAAGACATTTTTCCATTTTTTGTTCAGATAGAGCAGGAGGGAGACTGAGGAAGAGAGAGAGAGAGAGAGAGAGAGAGAGAGAGAGAGAGAGAGACATCAAGTGGCTGCCACCCACACAACCGAACCCGGGGACAAACCACAGCCAAGGTACGCGCCCTTAGCGGGAACTGAACCCCGGTCTCTCTGGACCGCAGGTCGATGCTCTAACCGCTGAGCCAAACCGGTGGGGGCCATTTCAGCTTTTGGTTCCAATGGTCAGAACCTGCAATTTGCAGGCTGTACATTGAAGTAAATCCTGACCATCTACAATAGTTATTGGAGACAAGAGGTTCGTTTCAGACAGTATATATATGATTATTTGAAAGTGTTGTCTCTCTTGTCACTTGCCTTAGGATCACTCCCTATTCAAATAAACCTTATAAGATACCAGATCCACTTGTAATGCAAATCTTTCAGGGTGGGCCCAGGAAAACCCGAAAACCCCCTGCGGAGTTACACAATGGTGCGTACATCTGTGGCCTGTTTCCTGCTGCACAGTCCTGTGATTCCCTGTTTTTGGATTAAAGGGGATGTGAACACATTGTATATCAGGAAAACACTATTTTCAGGATCTAGACTCAAAAGAAAATAAATATTCTAATGTAGTTTTTATCTGTAACTTTATTTATGGGCTACATCAATTAGTATAATCACAAATTTCTCTATCAAAAATCATTTTAAAATGTGTATTTCCATTTCACCCTATTCCTCTCTCTGGTTTTATTATATGCTGAAGGATCTCAAAATTTTAGGCTTTTATTTTTCTCCTTTATTTTTTTTCCGCTCCTTCTTTGACAACTCTAGGTCTAAAGTGTCTACTTAACCAAACTCAGGGGGAAATTGCATAATAATGTTTTGTTTTGTATTTTAATCCTGGGTAGATTTATTGAATCTGGTCGTTGATGAAAAGCAGGGCTGCCCAAAGGACCCACCTGCCTGCCAGGAAACTGTTGCTCCTCCGCTTAGTCTGAAGGAGCAGCAAAGGCTCAGCCTGAAGTCTGACGACACTGGGCAAAGCAGCTTTGTAATTTTATGGGCACATTCCACTTGTCTTCAACTCAATTATGTTTATTTATGCCCATTATTAAAACTGGGCTCTTTATAAGCATGACTGTGTGGAGGAAATTACTAATTATTACTTTAACTGATTTATTACCAATAAATGTATACCCTTTCATTGACATTAATAATAAATACTGATTATTTCTTTTGTCTCATCATAGAAAAAGATAGGAAGCATTTAGAGGAGCCTGGTTTGGGGATTTCTCATTTTTCAAATAAACAATAACAGAAAAAAATCCAATTGCTTAAAATAAAGTTCGATAAATCTAAGTGGACGAACTGTAGAGCATTCTATTTTACAGATTAGCGTTAAAAGCTTCTCTGGTGTTTGTTTGCCCACATTCTTCATTTTTTCGATGGTGGTGGAAATTATATTTTATATATACTTTTGGCTTATCTCTTTGTAAGCACCCCATAGATACATTTTAAAAAAAAAAAATATTGAATAACATAATGTCATATGGGGTGTGCGTAAGAGAAACTCTTCAATCATGGAATATTTATATATATATATATATATGCACACAAAAGTAACTTTCGAAAGAGAGCATTCAGCTGGTCCGTCTTCAGAGCTGGCTAACTGCGGACCCAGTGACATGCTGCGCCTGCCTGAGAGCCATAAGGTAATCTTATCACTCTTTGTCCTCAGTTTCCTCACTGCCTGTCTCAGAGTGCTCTGGTGACATAAGCATTGAAAAATAATTCTTATTTTCCATGACAAATGGCCATCTCACCTACTCTCATGTGGTTTTTTAATCTTCAATTCTTCCTTGAAAAAAGAAGGGTATGTGGTTATTCCTGAAACCTGTAAGACATTCAAGTAAACAAATGTCAACCACTTCTGGAAAAAGACAAAAGAGCCTCCCCCAAAATGCCATTTTATCTTTATTTCTTTCTTTCAGAAGATGGGGTAATGCAGACAAGATTTGATTGTGCCATGCATGTGTGTGCATATGTGTATACATGCATACATGTATACATATATGTGTATGTGCCTAAATATTTTATATAATATTCACTGTGGATGATTTTAAAAGCTACTGATTTCATCAGATGGGGAGTTCGATATTATGAGAACTTACAGGTGAAAACTTAAAAAATAATCTATACATTTGTAATTCCTACTTGGTTTTTTTGTTTTTGTTTTTTTTTTATCCTGGAGCATACCTATTACGTAGCTATTCAGTCCTATAGATTGTTTCTGCTGCAGATTCTCAGTCAGGTGTATCATTGTATTCTCTGTAGTTATGCCTAAGTCTCTGTGATTCAAGTGAATTTTTTCTTACCCTCCCAGTTAGAATTATTTTTCTATTCTCAGTGCTCTGAGCAGTGTTTATTTCTCATGGTTCTTGGTTATACCTTGAATCCAGTGATGGCTATATACTCCCTCCTTAAGAGAGATGACTGTACTTAGCTCATTAATTTTTCTCTACCAGATTCCGTTCTAAATGAGGCCCCTCTTATTGGAAAGTAGACAGCCCGCTGCCTTCCATGGTCTTCTCTATGTGCATGTACACAGAGATCCCTCTGTTCTTTTATAAGGACACTTTTTCGTCTTTATAAGGACCCTAATCCTACTATGAGAGCCCCACCCTCATGACTTAATCTAAACCGAATTGCTTCCAGCAGGTCCCATTTTCTAATGCCTTGTAGGGCTTCAACATTTGATTTTGAAGGACACAAATGTTCAATGTTCAGCAATGTCCCTCATCTTCTTGGACATTTTTCTTATATGGAACTTAAAAAATCTTTATATTGAGTGTTTATTAAGTACTTAGTATTCAACTAAATTGTTTTCCATCTGTATACCAGAACTGTGTTCATCTCTGGGGATGCAAATTTAAATGACAACCCTTACCTTTCGGAAATGGCCACCAAATTTTTGGTAAAAAGAAAAAAAAATGCAAGGTGTATGTAGTATATGAGGACATTTAAAAAATTGTATTTGGAATTTCATATTCCAAATAGCTTTGATTAAATATAAAGGCTAAGAAAATACTTGGATCCAAATGCATGCAAGATGATGTGTTTCTTACAAGATGATGTATTTTTTATGTGGAAAACACTGTTCCAACAGAGAAGTGAAGAGCAAAGGCATGATCCAGATCTGTTTTGCATTTTGCATAAAATGACTAACAAGGGCAGAAACTAGCAAACCAGTGACAGTTGATTTCACTGATCCGTGCCAGAGATGATGGTGACCTGATTTATGGTGCAGACTGGAAACAGAGCTCCAGATTCAACTGAGGCATAGAACTGCAAGGACCTAATGATGAAGTGGGAGGCATAAAGGGAGAGAATAAAGACAACACTAAGGGCTTGCACTTATTCTCTGTGATGAGAAAGGCAAGAGGAGTTTTTAAGGGAGACCCCAAACTGGTTTATGTTTTGGCATGCTAAGTATTAGACACTTTTCATAAAATCAATTGTCCGTCCAATAGGTGTTTATATATTTGAATCCAGAACTCAGGGAAGACATCTATCTGAATGGAGATAAAGAGTTTGGCATCATCACCAGGGAGAACAATTAAATATTGGAAAGAGATTAAATTCCCTGATGGGACATGTAGAGTGAAAAGAGACCAGGACCACAAAAGATACCAGACAACAGAAGGAACTTGAGTTTGGTTTTAGTTATAGTCTAACAGATGGTATATTTATGGTAAAAGTGGACCCTTTCCCCTATCTTGTTGCAATACTCTTCACTATATATTTGAGCTGAGAATTATGACTTCTATATGCCTGTTTTACCAGTACAAAAAACAGAATATGTATGTCCTTGTATATATTTAGAATGGTGGCTACTCCAGCGGTCTGCTGGAGATGGCTCATACTTGCTTGTAAAAGCTGTCTATTAACTTTTCAGAATTTTCACTAGCCAGCAGTTAAAAACAGCCATTATGTCAAAAAGTGGGATCACTGGGTCAAATAGTCCTGTTTTTAATTTTTTGAGGAAACACCATATTGTTGTGCATGGTGGCTGCATTCCCACCAGCAGACTGGTGCAGCCACTTTTCTCCACACTCTCACCAGTACTTGTTATTTGAGGATATGTTGATGGCAGCCACTCTGGTAGGTGTATGGTGATACCTCATAGTCATTTTAATTTGCATCTCTCTGATGATTAGTGACATTGAACATTTTTTCATATGTCTGTGAGCTATTTGTATGTCCTGTTTGGAGAAGTGTCTATTTAGCCTGAAACACCAATCCGGAAGAATATATGTACCCCTATGTTCATAGTAGCACTATTTACAATAACTAAGATCTAGAAACAGCCCGAGTGCCCATCAGTAGATGAATGGATAAAAATGCTGTGGCACATTTACCCAATGGAGTACTATACAGCTATAAGAAAAAAAGAGATCTCTTACCCTTTGAGATAACATGGAGGGATCTGGGAAGTATGATCCTAAGCAAAATAAGCCAGTCAGAGAAAGACAAGTACCACATGATATCACTTATTTATGGAATATAATGAACAAAGTAAGCAAATGATCATAATAGATCCAGAGATATGGAAGAAAGGAGCAGACTGACAAACTTCAGACGGAAGTGAGATGGGGTGGGAAGAGATAAACCAAAGTATGGATGAATCCTGACAATAAATTTAATGTCAGTGAACACAATAGTAAATGCCATAAAGAAAGGAGAAAATCAAAAGACAGTTGAAATGAGAGACAATTCAGAAACACAATTTAGATTTTAAAAAAATGATGTAATTACATTATGAAAACCCATGATTTCATTCCCACCCCAGGCAGTCACCATCTTCTGTGTGTCTTTGTGCTTCTTTTCATGACGCTCGTTGCCTTGGGTTTAGCTGCTGTTTACATTGAGATGGGTCACAACTGTGGTAACTACTTAATTGCACAGGGGTGATTTGTTCATTCTTTTTCCAGTTTGTTAGAAATGCCAAAGTCATTCAAGGGCAACAGACAACAGTGACCCTATTCACGAGTAAAAGGCATCCAAGCAAAAATTGCATTCTGTTTGGTGCTGGGCGGTTTAAAGCAAGTTGGATTTGTATTTCCCTCTTTTCTGCCAAAAATCTGTTCCAAAGTAATTTCCAAGAATTCTCAGAACAGTGCACCTGGAATCAGTGCACCTGGAATCACCGTAGACCAAAGGATCTTGACCTAGGTTAATTTTCAACCATTGGGAGCTCACTTACACCTGAAGTCAACACTCACAACTCTAATAGAGTAGAGCAGAAGTATAGGTTGACTTTGGGGATTATTCAGATCTTCCAGATTATTCTAATTTATAGGCAAGGCTGAGAACTCCTAAAACCCTCCCTCTAGGAATGGGAAATGAGTCTAAGGGGTAAGGGTCCTCTTCCCCTTGCTTTTCTGCCTCTAAAAGAGATTTCTCAACTGGTCTAGAGGTGACCAGTTAGAGACAGATCTGTTTTTCTACCAGTTTTCATCAGATGTTCAGGGAGATATTGAATAACCACCCTACATGTTGTCATTGGTAAGCCTAGTATTATTCTTTTGAGCGTCCCAATGGGGTTAGGTTTTCCTCCTGTCGGTTTTCAGAGTAAACCTTTATCTCTGCCTTTATGTTGTGCTGTTTTAGTTGATTGGTTTGACACCCTGCTTCATCCAAGTTTATGTAAGTACATGCAACCAACACTGACCTTTAGCAAATTAAATTAAGAGGCTTTATTGGTACAATATCAGGAACTCATAGTATCTAGGAGAAGGCAAAACTAAAGGCTGCTTCAAAAGGCCAAGAAGCATGAACCATAAGAAGGGTCTTATTCTAGAAACAACTTGGACAGGGCACCATATTGGAATTAATGTACCTAACTACTTATGGTCTCTTCTTAATCTAGTCAGTATGGAGCTAAATGTAAAGAATGGAGCTTTCAATGACCTTACTTGGGTCATGTGCCAATATTTTGGATAAGTCAGGGAATTTGATGTATAAAACAATCCTTGGGATATAACATACCATGAAGGAGAGGTAGCCTTTCAGAATAAAATCAGGAACTATGAGGAAGGTAGAAGATGTGATGACCAGTTACTGAGGAACAAATTGGAGCTCTCTGAGATCAAGTATTATGTTTTCAATATTTGACTCATATTGCTGGAAGTCATTCACATTGCCACATTTTGGAAAGATTTCTGTAATCATAAATTTATCCATTATTTTTCTTTCAGTACTAATCCTTGCTTCTTACGGATTTTAGCCAAAGAACTATATCTTAAATAAATGATGAAAAGAAAAAAGAAATAAACAAAACTTATTTAAAAATGTATTGTCTTCAAAGAATTCGGTATGAATAAGGCATGATACCTTGTCTTCAGGAGTTCCAGTCTATGCAAAGAGTCAGGCATTTAAACCAATAACTAGTGTGCTAACTAGTTATCATGCAGGCAACTACCAAGAATATGTGTTTCACAGTATGATGTATATAACCTAAAATTCAAAGCCACCAACAATTTTAATATACATTTTTGCAAACTCATTCTGTAAAATATTGTGTAGCCCTGTAAAGGATATCTATGTCCTGAGATTTCTCCTTAGAGAATATATTTGTCATATGTGTAAAAACAGAATAAAAATGACATAGATACTATAATTTGTGACTGTAGAAAACATTAATATATATCAAGATGGACAATGACTACAAAATAATATTTAGAAATAAAATAGTTATTGCTAGAATAATGGATGAGTTGTTTAATTTCCTTTCCTTTAATGTTGTTATACATTCAATTAAATTTACCAGGGTGTGTTGGTACTCCTTGTTCAGTGATTTGTTTAACAGAAACAAAATCCACTAACAGTTTTTCTTGCCTAGTATATTGATTCACTCTGCTCTTCATGTTTTTGTGGTTGTGGTTCTCACAGCGAATGGCAGGGGTGACTCGCCTTCAACATTATTATTTATTTATTCCCCCTGTTCTTTTTAACTTATTTCCTCAAACTGTAACTTGTAGGTGATAGGAAGACAAGTGGCGGACGTTCAGTAGATTTTAGCTACACTAAATGGCTGTTTTGATTCTGGTTGATAATTTTTTTAACACTATTATCCAATATTTAATAGTCCCAAGTGTTTTATACTCTCTATCAACAGCATAAATGTATTTTTCTTGCTACAAGCCTACCTTTACTCCAGGTTTCTATACTTTGGTAGAGTTTTTCAATTTTTTATGATCTAATCTCTGCTCTCAGCCCATGATCACTTCCCAATTTCTTTTGGATGGCCCGAATCAATACTTCAATTCCTCCTTCATTACCAGCTACTTGGTCGTTTTTTATCGCTCCCGTCTTCGTTTCTCCACCCTTATTCTCTTCTGTTCCATTCTGTCTGAACACAGCTGCTACGTCTCGCTGACAGGGCCTTTGGGCACCTCAAACTCCGGCTTTAAAATATCCAGTGGACTCCCTTTAGGCTGCTAAGTGAAGTACAAACTCTGTACGCTTGCTTTTGGGATTCCCCTCCCTACTTTGTAGCATTTTTTTCTCATAATTACTCTACCGCTGCCCTCACATCCAACAGGCCAGCAACTGACTCTTCTTCCTAAATATATTTCCTTACAGTGTTTCCATCACCTGGAGTGCCCTCCCCCTCATTCTTGCCTTAATCATTCAGAGGCCCATTTTTTAATTTTTTTTGTTTTTTTTTATTTTTGTTTTTTTATTTTTTTAATCTTTATTGTTGAATGTAAAATTTATTACAGATGTTCCACATTTTTCCCCCATTGACTCCTCCTCCCCACTCCTGCCCCCTCACACCTTTTCCCACACTATTGTCTGTGTCCATTGGTTATGCAGATAAGTTCTTTGGTTTATTTCTTCCCACCCCCCCCACCCCCAACCCCTTTCCCTTTGAGGTTTGTCAGTCTAGCAATGAATTTGTGCTTCTTAATCCCTTCACCTTATTCACCCATTCCCCCAACCACCCTCCCAACTGGCAACCAACACAATGTTCTCTGTATCTATGAGAATGCTTCTGTTCTGCCTGTTCATTTTGATTGTAGATTCCATTGTTGATAGATATGTATTCATTGCCATTTTGTTTGTTCATATATTTTATCTTTTTCTTCAAAAAGACCCTTCATCATTTCAAATAATAACGGTTTGGTGGTGATGAACTCCTTTAACTTTTTCTTGTCTGGGAAAGTTTTTATATGGCCATCGATTCTAAATGACAGCTTCACAGGATAGAGTAATCTTGGTTGTAGGTTCTTGGTTTTCATCACTCTGAATATTTCTTGCCACTTCCTTCTGGCATGCAAAGTTTCTTTTGAGAAATCAGCTGACAGCCTAATGGGAACTCCCTTGTAGGTAACTAGCTGCCTTTCTCTTGCTGCTTTTAAGATTCCCTCTTTGTCTTGAACCTTTTGCATTTTGATGATGATGTGTCTTGGTGTGGGCCTCTTGGAGTTCATCTTGTTTGGGACTCTCTGTGTTTCCTGGACTTGTATGTTTCCTTCACCAAGTTAGGGAAGTTTTCTGCCATTATTGTTTCAAACAGGTTTTTGATTTCTTGTTCTCGCTCTTCTCCTTCTGGCACCCCCAAGATGCGAATGTTGGCACGCTTGAAGTTGTCCCAGAGGCTCCTTACACTATCCTCATTTTTTTTAAATTCTTTTTTCTTTTTGCTGTTCTGATTGGACATTTTTTGCTTCCTTATATTCCAAATCAATGGTTTGCTCCTTGGATTTATGTACTCTATTATTGAAGCTGTGTAAATTATTCTTTATTTCAGTTAATGCCTCCTTCAATTCTAACTGTGCATCCATGATTTCTGATTGGTCCTTTTTTATGCTCTTGAGGCCCTCCCTAAGTTCACTGAGGTTCTCACTAAGTTCTTGAGCATCCTTATAAGCAGTAATTTGAACTCAGCATCTGTTAGGTTGCTTATCTCCATTTCGCTTAGTTCTTTTCCTAGGGTTTTGTTCTGTTCTTCCATTTGGGACCTGTTTCTTTGTCTCCTCATTTTGGCTGCCTCCCTGTGTTTGTTTCAGTGTATTACTTAACGAGAGGTATGGGGCTCGCTGAGACCAGATGCTGCTCGTTTGAAAGAATTTAGGAAAAACCTGAAGCAGGATCCAAGACAGGCCAATCCTATGGTTAAGCAAGTGGCAACAGCTTGGGTGGGCTTGAAAGTTGTGTGGGGCGGGGCCTCAGGGAGTCACCAGGGCGGGGCTACCAGTGTGAGCCAGGTTGCTGGAGTCCCAGATATGGAGACTGTCTGCCACCCCAGGGCAGGGCTCACCAAAGGAACAAAGGCCTCTGACAGCACGTTTGTCCTGGAAAAAGCCCCCTCTCCAGCCCTCGCTCCAGTGCCAAACAGCTCAGTTCTTCCCTGTGTGTCTCTGGCCCCCCTCGAGCTGCCTCCCCTCCAAGCTTAGAGGGAGAGAGTCCGATAAGTCCGTGTGCGGGCCCTTTAAGGAGCTGCCTGGGGCTCCAGCCGCCTCAGACTCCCTGAGCCTCAGTTCCCGCTGGTTTGTCCAGCCAGAAGTTATGGGGACTCTCTTCCCGGCACTGGAACCCTGAGCAGGGCACCTGGTGTGGGACGGGGACCCCTCAGTCCTCAGGAAGGACCTTCTCAGCTGAGGTGTCCTCCTGATTTTTATCTGCCACATGTGGGTGTGGGACCAGCCCGTCACGCCAGAGGCCCATTTTAAATATTACCCTTCCCATCATGCCTTTTCTTAGTACCCCCAAACTCTGCTTGTGCCCTTTTAATTAATCTACTTTATCTTATAACTATTATGTGAATAACAGTCAGATTACATAAATTCTATGAAGATAACACACCTTTTTCATCTTTATATTCACCAATGACGTGTAACATTAGAGAACCAGCTTATTTGAAGATATTTTATTTTCCTGCTTAATTTTTTTTTCTAGGAGAGGTACAGAGGAGGAGATCAGGAGATAGAGGTCTTAAAGAAGAGAAAGATGGAGTAAAATAGGGGTACCTTCTAGGTTTTACACAACTAAGTTTAACTTCTTTATAAAGAAGGAGGAATTTTATTTGCTTTATTTATTTATTAGTATACATAAAGCCCAGCATTAGGGTGACTTTATATAGAAACTGTTTTCATCAACGAACATGTTTTATTTTCTACTGTTTCTCTAATATGCTACTAGCTTATTAATTGTTTTACATTTAATATTCTATTAGCCTTATTAAGTATCTTTCGTTTTTGTTTTTATAAAGTTATTGTTTTTACAAGAATGTTCCTCTGCTAAGGACTACAACTACTTGTGGGAAAACAGACCAGTGCTTTCTAGAGTGTAGCCCAGAGAAGACCGCCGTGGGTTTGAATGCTCTGACCAGACCACACGCTAGTCTTTGTCTTCCTGGGTCCCCAATGGTTAGAATCATCTTGCCCTCGTCCCCTGTGATCCACTAAGGTCAAAGTTTCAGATCCAAGCAATTTAGCTCTCACTGAGTTTAGTTTGTGTCTCTCCTACAATAATAGTACACTCACAGATCAATGAGCAAAGCAGCACATTCAAATCAGCTTTGTCCCAGAAATGCTCATTGGAGTTGATCATCTTAGACCAGCCTATATTTACATATATCAGTTATGGTATACCCTTCAGGCCAGAACCTGGGAAACTGCCTTTTTATTGTTTAATTTAGTGTTCCTAGGGAGATGAATTTCAGAATAATAGTTCAGGTTTCTGGAGGTATAAAGCAACAATTAGTTAATTAGTAAAGCAGTGGAGTGAATACATAGTCCTCTATGCAAATTACAGTGCGGTATTACAAAACATTTTCTTTCTTACTGAGAAAATAAGGTGTGTACTTACTATTTCTCATATATACTGGGAGCTAAAGTAAAGAAAAGATGCAGGATTGTTTTTTTTTTTGTTTTTTTGTGGTTTTTTTTTTGAGGAACTAAGATTCTGAAAATAATCCCATTGGATGTCACTAATACAAAATAGAATAGAATTATTTTATTTCATTTTAAAGTTAAGAATTTTTAAAGTGCAAATTTTAAGGTCTCTAATCTATACAAATGCCCATGTAACTCTTTTTCTTTAAGTGTGATGTTGCCATTATATTGTCTTTACAATATTATATGAACCTATTTGTTGAACCTATTTCTCCCTGTGTGTCTCTGTCTCTTTTTATGTTCTCCCTTTCTTTCTGAAGCCTGAACAAAGCACTCCTGGAAGCCATGACCACTCTCAAGTTGTTACAACAAAGGAAGAAAATCTGAATGTCCCTGAGTGCAATTCTGAAAATGTAAGATTAACTTAAAATAGTTTTAACAATATTCAACATGAAAATGAGGACATAAGCATTTTGCCAATTCCAGTTCATGCGATCATGACACTTTCTATTTATATATGTACTATCTACTATCTAGACATTGTACTTTAAAATTTTAAAAAGCAGATGTTCTTTGGATGTGAATCAGGTAAGTTCCGTTAGGAAATATAACCAGACTCAGGAGTACTGTGACCTTGAGTTGTCAGGTGCAAGGAGAGGACCACACATCCAATAGTGGGCTTATTTCCACGACCACATGACAGAACCCTGTTAAAATATTAAAAACAAAAACAAACAAGCAAGCAAAATCCCAAGGGATGTGATTGTATAGTATTATCCCCATAAAGCAAATAAATCTAGCATCATAGAGAGATTACATTAGAGGAAGAGAGATTCTTAACCTTTACGTGATAATAGATAATACGGAACTTGTACCCTGTGGATTTTTTTAATTTATAATAAGTGTAATGAAATTTTAATTTTGGAACTTTGATATAGTTACAGATCTATCATGTCTGGATTTGAGAAACAGAAAATGACAACAACTGTGTCCACTAGATTCAAAGTCAGGCTACATTCTAGGTAACAAAATGCAAAGTGTCTTTGAAACTATTCATGATTGAAAGGAATCAGGCTCTAGCAATCAAAATAAGTCAAAATAGAAACATAGGTTAACCAAGTCAATCTCTTTTTTCTCCTGTTGGCTGCCAACTTAACTTAGAACTACGAGTTTCTCAACAATTGCCTTCATACCTCTGTATATTTAAACCAATACTAAAGCCATAACATTTAGAGCACAATAAGGCTAATGAGCAGTAGAAATAAAATGCTCTGCAGTTTACTTCCAGGGGAGGAAGAAGTCAAGAAAATTTGGGGTAGGAAGAAACACTTCTTATAGTTTGCAGGACAGATAGTTTTAAGACAGTGAGCAAATGTGCAGAGGAAAGAAAACAATAATATGGCTAGAAAATTGAGTGCAGAAAGTGGTGCAATTTGGGCCGAAAAAGATAATTTGGGACATAAGTGTGAAGGGCCCTGAATTTCTAAGCTAAGGAGTTTGGTTTGATGAAAGATATAGTTAAGGTTTTCAAATGTATGTGTTTAATTAAGTGATAAGATCAGTGGTTAATAGTAAGGAGAGTGTTTTAGTGTCTTGATATGTTTTCTTAAAACTACCAAAAATATTTTGCTATATATACACATATCAAATCATTATGTTGTATACCTAAAACTAATATAGTTTATATGTCAATTATATCTCAATTTTAAAAATTGAAAGATTCTGGGAGCTTCTGGCCTGCACCCATGTGGGTAATGCCTGATCCTTTAAAGTCTCCAGCCCTGAGCCTTCGTGTTAGGAGGAACTCAGTTACCTGATTCCTGCCTCTGTCCTGATGGATGTGTGCCTTGAGCTAATCATGCTTGTACTATGGTGGCCAAAGCATCTGAAAAGCAAAGAGCAGGGACTTAAGTAGGCTTTCCAAGTATTTTCCCATTGGAGGCAAGGTTAACAAGTTCTATGTGTTTTGCTAAGTTTTCCAAAAGCAACATTCTGGTCTATTTTTCCGATCAAGAGTAAGGTCTGCTCAAATCATAAATTATTTGTTCCATTTTCCTTCTACTTGTTTTGTTCTTCCCTATCACTGGTGACTCCCCTCGTGTGAATAAGTCCCATGAGTCGGTATTACTGTGGTGTGGGTTCCAGTCTGGGTCCCTTCAAACAGCTGCCTCTGCCTGCTCCAATATGGATGACCTCATCTAGATTTAAGGAGTCTTTACTTCCAAGAAGTTATACTTTCTAGTGCACAGAGTGTTCAAATGGATAAGCTTTAGACTCTATTTCATTTCAAGGCCAAGGGAGTAATATAAGTGAGTAAAATAAACTAGATGTAAGCAGTAGAAATTAGTGGGTCTGGTGTGAACATCAATTTTCAAATTCTAGACCTGTAGTTCTTAGCCCTGTCCTTATGATAATGTATCACCCAGAGAGCACTTAGAAAATACTGATGCCCAGGCAACGTCGGAAAAATTAGCATCTTGATATGTGAGGTGGTATTTGTACATTGGTAGTATTTATATTTTTAATTTTTCCAGGTGATTTTAATGTGCAGGGCTGTTTCACTAACATTGTATTTTTCTACATGTAAATGATAATAAAAGTCATCAGGAGAAGTTTTAAAAATTAAGATTCTGAGAAATGTTAAATGACTAGAACTAAGTAACTATTATTATTATTATTATTATTATTATTATTATTATTTTAACATAAACCTGACAACCCTTTTCCAAATCACAGTTATTCTGAGGTAGGTGCTCTGTAAGCCAAAATTTGAAAAGCATTGGTTAGATAACACATAATCCCTTTTGTACATTGTTTAATAATAGATTTTCTGCTTCTCCTCCTCTGCTATTTTAGCATTTTCAAGAAGGCAATGCCTAAATAAGGCTCTGTAACGCTAGTACTGAAGGACAGTGGTGGGCAAGGGGAATCCATCCCAGAACTCTTCATTTATTATGTAACCGTGGGATGTCTCTTCCTTTATTTATATCTTTTATAACATCCTTCTGCAATGTTTTATAGAGTTTCAGTGTATGTACAAGTCTTTCACTTCTTTTGTTTTTCATTCTTAAGTACATTTTTCTTTTTAATCTTATTATAAATGGAATTGTTTTCTTAATTTCATTTCCAGATTGCTAGCTATAGAAACGCAATTAATTTTTGTATACTTATCTTGTATCAAATTAAATTGTTTTAAGTGACTAGGAGCTCTAAGTCAAACTGTGATGAGATTTGCAAAACAGTTGCATCAACTTACAATGTAGATATCTAGTAATTAAGATGCTACAACCAGAATAAGGGAGATAAATCCCTTAGATAATTTTGCCAATTAGTCTTGACTGATAAAGCATGCTTCATTCTAGAAATGACACTTTTTAGGTCAACGATGACAAATGGAGTGTTTCTGCTGCAGCTGGAGGTGAAAGGCTGCAGAGGAAAGTCAGGAATGCAACGTTGATTAGATTCATCTGTGTTTCAATCTCTGACTTGATGTGTACTCGGGGATGTTTAACCCCTGGAGGCTCATTTTCCTCTTCTGAAAAAGAGATAAATGCATCTTTATATAGCTTGTTAAAAAATCAAATGACACCACCTAGCTTAACGCCTAGTACATTGTTGGCACATAACAAGTCCTTAGTAATTATTACTTTCTATTCCTTTATGCAAAACTATTCCTGTTACTTGAAACCTCAATAAATACTTTTGAATTAAATATTTAATTTCTCAAAGGAGAAAACTTAAAAGATGACACAGGCAGTCTTAAAATCTATTATTTTAAATTGGGACCAGTTTTTTTGTTGGTTTTTGTTTTGTTTTTTTATCCTCACCTGAGAACACTTTTTCCATTTTTTGTTCAGATAGAGTGGGAGGGGGAGAGAGAGAGAGGAAAAAAAAAAAACATTAACATGAAAGGGACACATCGAGTGGTTGCCACCCACATGACCCAACCAGGGCCAGGGACAAACTGCAACTGAGGTATGTGCCTTAGCGGGAACCGAACCCGGGTCTCTCTGGACCACAGGCCGATGCTCTAACCGCTGAGTCAAACTGGCCAGGGCAGAACAAGCTGCAGTTGGAGGCAACAGCTATAAGGAGACTATTTCCGTGAAATATAAAAATGAACTCTTTTTTTTTCCCCCCAAATCTTTATTGTTGGATGTAAAATGTATTACAGATGTTCCACATTTTTCCCCCATTGACCCCCTCCTCCCCACTCCCACCCCCCTCCCACCTTTTCCCACACTATTGTCTGTGTCCATTGGTTATGCATAGAAGTTCTTTGGTTTATTTCTCCCCCCCCCCCCCCCCCGCCCAACCCCTTTCCCTTTGAGGTTTGTCAGTCTAGCAATGAATTTGTGCTTCTTAATCCCTTCACCTTTTTCACCCATTCCCCCAACCCCCTTCCCAACTGGCAACCAACAAAATGTTCTCTGTATCTATGAGAATGTTTCTGTTCTTCCTGTTCATTTTGTTTGTAGATTCCATTGTTGATAGATATGTATTCATTGCTATTTTGTTTGTTCATACATTTTATCTTTTTCTTCAAAAAGACCCTTCATCATTTCATATAATAATGGTTTGGTAGTGATGAACTCCTTTAACTTTTAATGAAAAGTATACGAAAACAGAATTAGCTACTGAAGGACATAGTATATGATTGGTTAATGAAAAACAACTATTCTAGGGTGCCCTTAGGAACCGAAGCACTGGAGTGAATGAAAACAACTATCATGTTAGCCTCTTTCAAACCGGGTTTCTGTGATCATCAGCAACCTCACCAAGCTGATGGGAGCACAAACAATCTCTCAGTAAATGAACAGCAAAGGTGATACATTTTCATTCCTGATGGTCCGACCTCAGACTAAATACCATAGTAGAGAAAACCTGGACAATACATAAAACCTAGATTTGAATACCAACTTCGCTGTTTCCTAACAGGTCACTTTGGCGAGTGATTTTATTATTCATCTCCCTTATCTACATAATGTAGATCAGTGGTGTTTAAACATCCGCATGCCTGTGGACCACCAGGTCCACCTGTAACACTGCTTATACTAAGGTCCACTCCCACAGGTTACTGACCAGGAGCTCCGGAGCACAGCCCAGCAATGTGCAATGTTTTAGGAAACCCACCTAGATTTTCTTCCATCAGTATTTCCTGTTAAACATTTTGCTAAACTTTGTTTCACAAAAAATAGTCTATTGCACAAGATTCAAGGAATTGCCAGGCACGCTTACATTTATAAAAATCAACATGCTTTTAAAAGTTACAATTTGTTGTGCACAGTGACACCTTTCCCCTGAAAAGCCTCAACCCGAGGACTCCCTTTTATGAGGAAATTATTAATATAAATGAACAACTGAAAAGCACCAAGTTTTCTAGACCCTCTGAAACATTACCCTGAGGACCACATTGAAACCTGAGACCAGCACTCGTGGATCCTCCTGGGACGTGGCCATTGCTTGATAAAGCTGAGTGTCCCACACGTCACAGCGATGTCCAGGTTGTGGGGGTCCCTGAAGAAGGGACACATCTCTTCAGACACACTGGTCCCTCTCACTGTCAGAAGTCTTTACACACCACATTTAAGTTTTGTTAAGAAAGATACTTATGAAGTACAAAGGTATATATATCACAGCGACTTGCAATAACCCTTAACCGAGAAAGTTCTTAAGCAGTAAGAGGCTTAGTGAGACTTCCTAACGCCTGGGCCGCAGGCCTGCTTCTCAGGCATTTTGAGACACTTTGATGTTGATTTCTTGTAGGTTTATCACGATGAGTATATATAATTATATCTGTAATATATAATTGTATTTATAAATTATGGGCAGAACATATCATTTATAATTTATGTAATTAGAATATAACAGTTATTAAATATATGATCTTGAGTTACATCCCTGTTGATGTTTTTGTTTGTTCATTTTAAAAACACTGCTCTGGCCCTGGCCGGTTTGGCTCAGCGGTTAGAGCATCGGCCTGCGGTCCGGAGAGAACCGGGTTCGGTTCCCGCTAAGGGCATGTACCTCGGTTGCAGTTTGTCCCCGGCCCTGGTTGGTAGTGCGGGTGGCAGCCACTCGATGTGTCCCTTTCACGTCGATGTTTCTCTCTCTCTCTTCCTCTCTCTCCCTCCCACTCTATCTGAACAAAAAATGGAAAAAATGTCCTCGGGTGAGGATTAAAAAAAAAAAAACAACAACAAAAAAAACACTGCTCTGCAATTTTTATATTCAAGGTATCAATATCTTCTATGGTTAAAGTCCCAAACAGGAGTAGAGACAATGCATGTTCTCAGGTATATGTGTGGGGTCGTTCAACTTCTTGCCCAATGCAAGTCAGACAAGGTCACTTAGGAAAATGACCTCTGGATTCTTGGCCCTTTGCTTTTGTTTTGTTTGTTTACTTAGTAGACTTGGAGAAATCACCCAAGGCTTAACCGCATATTGGACTGTGTGGGGTTTGTTTCAATTACGTTGATAGCAGCTTTGCTTAAATGATAGTATTGGAGTCACACCGAGAAACCAAAGGATGTACCTGCTTCACCCCACTTTCCTGCAGTTTGCAAATGTGCCTCATATAGTTTAATAGCATATCAAGAGTTAAAGACA
Source organism: Molossus molossus (assembly GCF_014108415.1). Classification (NCBI taxonomy): domain Eukaryota; kingdom Metazoa; phylum Chordata; class Mammalia; order Chiroptera; family Molossidae; genus Molossus; species Molossus molossus. Next base: position 66,013,607 of record NW_023425348.1, read on the forward strand.
TTGAGCATCTTATTTTAACTGCCACTTAGAGATTAGGATTTACTACTCACTGTTAATGTGTTTTAAAATATTTCTGACTGCTATAGGCAGCGAACACTTAATGTGTTACAATGTTTAAAGAAAATAAAAAGCATCAATGGCTTATGTTTAACACTGTGAACACACCCTCAGTTTCTTGATTACACTTGCTTGCAAGTCCCTGACCAATAGGAATTTATTCAACAGGAAAAAAAGTATTGTCTAGCAAAATGAGAGAAGAAACTGTACAGAATATAAATTCTAGAGCTGGAAGGAGAAAATTATGCCAGGTTTGTCATGTTAAAATAATTTTGTCAGACTTAAGAAATCCTTATTTGCTTATTATATCCAATATTCATTGTGTAACATTTCATGGCCCTAATGCATTGTTGGTGGAAGCTTGGTTTACAAAGCTTTCTAGGCAATTCATGTCCTGCTGTAATTAAGCCGAGACCACCACCTACCATTTTCATTCTGGGCTACACTCCATCAGACCATCTGAAGAGTTGGGCTTTATACAAGACATTTTTTCATTGTGCTGCTGTGGTATTTTTGAAGAAATGGGCATCCCTCCAGATAATGTAGGAATGGTAGATAGTTCCCTAAAGTTTTTAGAATAATTAAATATAAAATGCTTTTCACATTCTATATAAATTTCATGTTAGCCCCCTATGACACTTTCATTTGAAGCATGCAGAAATGTGAACCTAATTGTGATTTCTTACCAGAAATAGTATAGAAACCATAAGAATAATGTATATTGGTTTGGTAAATAAAAACGGCCCTATAAACACATTAATATTTAATATAAAGATATTGGCCAAACACGGATGTGCAAATACCAAGTTTAATCTGGTCATCTTTCCTACAAGACACGTAATGGCTTTCTCTTCTGGGTCCCCATCATGCTTGGCTTATACATGTATTTTATCTGTATCACATTCCATCTTATTTTGCATTAGATAATAAGCAATTTGCGGACAGAGACCATTAATATTTAACAAAAAAGGCAGGAACATACAATAATAAAAAGTCTATTCAATAAATGGTTTAGGGGAAATTGGACAGATACGTGCAAAAAAGTGGAACCTAAGCACCTTCTTAAACCATATCATAATTAAATATGCAGAATGAGCTGGACTTTTGTACCTGTCAGAGATATATTTTTGTTGGTAGAATCTTTTTCTTGTTGGTAGAATCTTAAGTTGGCTGCCCAGTTATGCATTTGCATTAATTATTTTGAGGGTTTTCAAAAAACGTTTTGGAGAAAGATAATGAGAGATATAACTAATCTCTCTAGTGCAGTAGAACCAAGTGTTTAATGCCAATAGTAATCAGCAGAATCAAAGATAAAACTCAAACAGGCCTTTAAATGAATCTCTGATAAGTCATTCCATCTGCTTTAATTCTTAAAGTATTATTCTTTATTTCTAAAAGCAGAAATAGAGTTTAATATAAAATACACAAAATACAAAGCAGCCATTCTCCTTTTGAGGCCTTGCAGTTACAGCACCGGATGCAATTTTTGTTAAATTAACATGTTTTAAGTCGACTTGTAGGGGTCTGTTGGTGAACCAATGTTCAAGAAAGCTCACAAGGCAATGGAAAGTGAAACAGAGGAGCTTATTACTCACAGACTGGGGAGGAGACCCAGGCATATCTTCCTGGCACATGGTGAGACGTGGCTCAGTGCAGACAGGGAGCAAGCAGCAGGGCCTGGGACGTACACCTTTATCACCATTCGTCCGGTGACATGGGTAGGATGCTTTGGGGTTCTGGGCTAGGCCAGAGTGGTCAATTCAAACCAAAAGAGCAAAAGCATGGCTTTTGTAAGTTCCACAGCTGGAGGGGGGTCTTATTTAAGGGGCTCATAATAGGAAGGATCTGGGAGGCAGAAGAGACTTATCAACAGGGGCCCAAGGGAGGTCATTTCAGAAACTTACTCTTCCTTGTGACTTTGCAGGCTGTGATCTAGGGCATGATTTCCAAGAAGGGGCTGGTGTCGGCTTTAAGTCCCTCAGCAACACCAAATGGATGCTGAAGCAGTGGTATTGTGGAGCTAAATTCTCAGCAGTACCCTTATGAAAAGGACATTCTAAATATACAACTTTATTTTTATAATTTCTAAATGAGATATTTGAATTGAAGGCAACGCTGTGCATGTATCATAATGAAAGCTCTTCTGAAGCATCTGAATCCCTAAGTGAAATCAGATGGATTGATCTGATCCTGCCTTGAGGGAAAAACAAAAACAAAGAACAGGAAGGATTAAGGACATCCTCCTAGGCTAAGGTTACTGAAGAAGGATGAGTCGGTTCAAGAGGCTTTTTTTCTTGCCTTGCTAAATCATAAACAGAAAAGGATAAGAAATGAAGAACTGTGGACCTGGGAGAAAAAACAACAGCCATGACAAATCTTTCAGCAATGTCAAGATTCTCTAGTGACCGGAGTCAGCATGTTGACACCAGGGTTGTAAAATTAAAGTGGCTAAATATCAGTGTTAATATTCTGATCCAACTATATATTGACATGACAGAGAAATATTTTGATTAAAGAAAAGGAAAGCTGAGGATCAGAAAGGAAGGAAAGAAACTGAGCTTAACTGAGCAACTAATATGTATAAGATGCTCCATTAAGAGCTATTCTCTCTCTCTCTCTCTCTTCCTGCCTTTTTAGGTAGGAATTATTTTGCTACCTTACAGACAAGGAATCATAACCCGAGTAACATGAAGTGACTTTCCCTAGCTCATACAGCTAACAAGGGCTAAAGGAGCTGGGCCGACTCCACTCCCTTCACCGAGCCAAGTTACCTACCTTGTCTCACGTTACCTTGTATCAACATTTACATCTCAGGCTCATGGAACATTCACAGATTGTTATCAAAACAATCACAGTGATACCCATATAGATGTGAATGCAGATCTGAGAATACACCTATGATGTGAATGTCATCACTAGATACTGAATATAAAAAATTAACCATGTACAGAAGCTGGTATGACTTTCTACCAAATAAACCAGCTGTATAATTTTAAACAAATTGACATCTTAGGCATCATTGTCTCCATTTTCCAAATGAAGGAAAAGTGAAGATAAGTTGGCATTTCCTAAAGTCGGTCCACCAGCAAGGGTGACCTTGTGGTGACGTTTTGAACGGGCTGGTGGTATTTAAAGCTGACATTGAACAAAGGGTCAAATACAAAATATGAGTGGATTTTGCATGAATCAATCTCTCTCTCTTTTTCTTTCTTTCTCTCTGCCTCTCAAGAATAATTTCCTTTGACATTGAAGCCTTTATTATTAATATTAAAATGTTCTTTCCTTTCTGAAATATTATTGAATTATAGTGTGTTTGTTGGTTTATTTATTCTAATATCAGAATTTGAAGCTGACCATCCCCATGTTTGTCCTTGGTGTTTAATTTTATTTTTCTGTAAAACACTAAAGTGCAGGAATCTCAATGTTCTTTAACTTGCCCACATTATCACAGCAAGTGGGAGGTGGAATTGGGACTCAAACTCCTTTATGCATGACTCCAGAACTCGTTATCTCTGCATTGAAATGGGGTCCTGACAATGACAGGGCCATCTCAGTAGTCTATTTCCCCCACCACATTGTGATTGTGTATTGTTTTCCATGCACAAAGGTAAATAATTAACACGGCTTGTCTCAACTATGTAGTATTGCTATTACTTTGTCTGCTTTTATAGCATAATATAACTTTTTATCTGAAAGAATTTCATTGCCCAAAAGCACAAAAATGACCTGGCTATTCTGGTGGTGTTTGTAAAGATGCGTCTGTGAAAGGGAGTGTGTAATCACTTTAATAAAATACACTCATGGCTTATCTCTTTGGAACAGACCTTGTATAATTATATAGTTATGGAATTGAGGTCGTTGAATGCTTTCCTGATCAATCTTCATATTTTAGTGCTTGAGTTTCTGGAAATAGGTACATTACTAATGAGGTTGAATTGTATCTCATTGAGATGGAGTGTTTTGAAGGCCTATGCTAGGTTTTGATTATATTTTATACAATTCTCAAGACTACCATTTAAACACGTTTGTCTCTTAGAACAGAAAATAGTTCCTTTGTATAATTAATCAGTCATTTGGTACAGCTAGTTACATGTCAATTCATTTTTTTTGCCAGTAAAATATATATTTGAATCATTAGGGTAGTGACACCTGTACCTTTTCTGCAGTTCAGGAAAAATATCTTGAGGTTCAAATTGACAAGGAAGGAATAGCTTAAGTTTCTAATCACTGTTCCAACTTTAATATCATATTTTTATGAAATATATAAGCAAACTATTCACAGATAAACAGTTCTGGTATAGTTGACTATATTTCATTGGAAAGTGACAGATCAACCATGCCCACAAGAAAAGGAACAGAAAGAAAGAGAGAGAAGGAGAGAGGGAGGGAGAGAGAGAAGGAGGGAGGGAGGGAGGGAGGGAGGAAGGAAGGAAGGAAGGAAGGAAGGAAGGAAGGAAGGAAGGAAGGAAGGAAGGAAGGGAAGTTGGGAGAATTCAATATTCTAAGAAGAAAATAGAGGAATACACCCTATGATCTCTGAAAGACAGAGGAGGATTAGAGCCTAACATACTGAATTATTTTAATGAAAAATGGTTTATAGCAGTACCCATGGAAGGACTGTCTGCTGCTATTATCTGCAAGTGTCATTTTGTAGGCTAAAATAACATAATCCTTGAACAAAGACCTCTACTGAATCTACACATAGCAATTAAAATATATAAAGTACATTTGCTCTTGTTAATATTATTTATTGTGTTTTTTTTTTAATTTTTCCCCTTTGCCCTGGCCGGTTGGCTCAGCGGTTAGAGGATCAGCCTGCGGTCCCGAGAGACCTGGGTTCGGTTCCCGCTAAGGGCATGTACCTCGGTTGCAGTTTGTCCCTGGCCCTGGTTGGTTGTGCAGGTGGCAGCCACTCGATGTGTCCCTTTCACGTCGATGTGTCACTCTCTCTCTCTTCCTCTCTCTCCCTCCCACTCTACCTGAACAAAAAAATGCAAAAAATGTCCTCCGGTGAAGATAAAATAAAATAAAATAAAATAAAATAAAATTTTTCCCCTTTATTGATTTTTGGAGAGAGAGAAAGGGAGAGGGAGAGATAGAAACATCGATGAGAGAGAACATCGATTGGCCGCTTCCTGCAGGCCCCCCACTGAGGATCAGGCCCACAACCTGGGCATGTGCCCTGACGGGGAATCGAACCCTCTTGGTGCATGGGTCGATGCTCAACCACTGAACCACACCGGCCAGGCTGGTTGGTATTGTTTTTCTTAGATTCTCGTCAATGCATATAAAAGGAAAACTCTTACAACTTACTACCTTTTGAGTTGACATATACGATCATTAAAGCAATTAACTTGTAATGTGGTTCCTTGCTATGGAAAGTTAGGCACGTTTTGATGATACGTAGTGTTTACCTGTCAGGCATGGAGAGAGTGCAAATCATTTGCAAAAGGAAATTTTTGTTATTGTTCGTTCAGTTGCATAATTTGAACCGTCCAACTCAACCTGGTGAGAGAAAGCCAAGTCCTGATGACGTCCAGAAGAGAAGGTGTGGGTGAGAAAGGAATGCTCACAAAGATGAACCTGTTCCCAACCATCCACTGAAGGGGGGCTCTACTAAGGCATTTTGAGCACATCTAGGGATGATCACTGAAAGTCTCGTGCATCAATCTCTTCAGATTCCAGAATAGAAAAAGCACCAGCTTGTAAGCTTTCTTAGAAAAGTAAACATATCGCTACCGAGTACATACAATGCAAGTGTCTCTTCATAACTGCTGTTGAGTATGAGCATCACGCCTGGGCCGAGGTTGCTCCGTGAATCATCTCTACCCTGGTCGTTTCTCGGCACTTCCAGCCTCAGCTGAGCTCACCACTGTTACTTTTGTTGTGCTCTCCCCCCACTATGTGTCTACTATCTCTTCTCTTTTTAAATATTTATTAAAAGTATCAAGGTGACATTGGTTAACAAGATTATATAGGTTTCAAAGGTACATTTCTACAATACGTGATCTGTTCTTGCATTGTGCACCCACCACAGAAAGGGGGTTAGTAAAGAGTAAAGGGAGTCAAATAAATGGTGATGGAAGATGATTTTACTTTTACTTCTCTTTTATCCTCATGACTGCCACCAAAAACTCTAGCAATTATTCAATAGTTAGTTCTATCACACTCATCCCTCTGTGATACTTTTATATGTCCTTGTTTATATATTTATTTCTGCTTTCTCCCTCAGAGTTAAGTTCTAGTAAGTGTGAAGATCTCGTCTATCTTTTTCCCCTGTTCTGTTTCCAACCCTGGAACAGTGCCTGGCTTAGAGTGGGAATTCAATTAACATTTTTTCAACTACATTTTTTTATTGGTAACCACACCTCTTACTCTGTAGTCTAGATTCTTTAAATGAAGAGGATTGCTTGAAGAATTACATTATTGCCCTGGCCAGTGTGGCTCAGTTTGTTGAGCATCATCGTGTGCACTGAAGGGCTGCCAGTTCAATTCCCAGGCAGGGGACATGCCTGGGTGGCAGGCTCATTCCCTGGCAGGGGACATGCAGGAGGCAGCGGATCGATGTTCCATATTTACACCGATGTTTCTCTCCTTCTCTCTCCCTCTCCCTCTAAAAATGAATTAAAAAAATTTTTTTAAAGAATTACATTATGTTGTTTCCATTCAGCTTCCCTAGAAGTAGACCCATTGGTTTAATTCTATATTAAGTGATTTTAAGTCTAACTTCAAACCCCAATTTTACTGGAAGATTTTTAAATATATAAACACAATTTTACATAACCTTGAAACCTCTATTTTCTCATCTATTTCCTCCCAAAGAAAAACATCAATTGTTTATTTTTATTATGTTTTTATCCATAATAGCAAAAGAGAAGTATTAGTACTAATTTTATTTTACATCCCTTTAAGTAAGCAAATGATCTTCTACTTCCTTTTCTTTTCCTCTTCTCTCCTCTGTCTCTGTAAGGATGTCTAAACCTGTATTGGATTTTTGTGAGAGTTTATTTGAGCCGGACTGATAACATAAGCCAAGGAGTAAGATCTCAAATTATTGCAGTTTCTTTTACACATATGGAATTAAGGACAGAACATAAGGAAGACTACATGAAGGTGGGAGAAAGCAAGGTGGGGACAAGATTATGTGCCGCCTTAAGGGTACTCCCCTCAGAGTGGTCTGGAAAGAGGATTACTCTGCCATTCCAAAGGTGGGGGGATAAATGGTGATGGAAGGATACTTGACTTGGGGTTGTGAAGACACAATACAATATACAGATGATGTATTATACCAGAAACCTATGTAATTTTATTAACCAATGTCACCCCAATACATTCAATAACAACGACAACAAAGGTGTGTTAATCTAGATGCATATGAACAACTGGAGAGGTCTTATTTAAGGCAAATGCAGACCCTTTACTATAGAAGTTATATGCCTGGGGCATGACTGCCCACCGTGACCTTCCCAGTTAGGAATTGATCAGCTCACCCTGTGAGACTACATCTGGTCACTGGACTTGTCGGATTTATTACGGAGCTCATTTTTCATTCGCCTCCCCCCTTTCCTCTTCCTCCTCTACGTGTGAGAATTGTATAACTGTTGATTCTGCGGCATACTTTATATTTGTTTTTGTGTGTGTTTACAATTCTGTAATACATTGCTTATTGTATTTTGTGTTCACCACACCAAGTCAAGTCTCCTTCCATTACTATTTATCCCCCCTTACCTTCTTGTACCTCCCTAACCCCCTTGCCCTCTGGTAAGCCGTGTCACCCCATTATACTTGTTGGCTTATAATCATTAATGGTAATAATAATGATGATGGCAGAAGAGGGAGAAAGAGGAAATTTTTACTATTTGTTAACATTTATGTTGACTATTTTTATATGATTTTTAAATTTTTATCCTCAAAATAATCCCATGAAAAAGTAGCTCCAGTGAAGCAATCTGAGACTCAGAAATAAGTAACTGATCAATTATTTGATCAAGATCACTACTGAATAAACATCAGAACTAAAATTGAAGCAAAGTCTGTTTTACTTCAAAGCACTTTTAATCATTTGGCAAAACTGCATTTATACTACAATGTTGGTAATTCTTGCCTTTCTTAACTACAGTCTCTGAAATTTTTGGCAATCTGCATGATATTGCAACAAAATTGAGAAAACTCCGTGATGAAACCTCTTATTCATGTTCTCAGCAAGCAAGTGTTTGTTTCATCAACGACTATAAAGTTGATAAGATACTGATTAAGGCATGATACCTCGTGTTAGAAGTGTTGCCATTTATCTGTTGCTTCTCTGAGAAATACTAAGAATTTTATGAACCCCATCACATGAAGTTCCTACAATGCCTATGAGGTACAGAAAAAGTAAATTTAAAGGTACTATTCATTATAACATCAAAGTATCAAAAAGGATTTGAACATATCATTTTCTTTAATGTTGAAATTTATAAGTTTTCATTGTTCAGATGATCAAAGGCTTGTCTCAAATAGTCAGCTATGCTTGCATTAATCAAAGCACATACTCCACTGAAAATCCTGCAGTATTTTTCTCATGGCAATGACCTCAAGTGATGCTCCACACACAGAAAAATTTTTTGAGGTCAAATAGATTTGCAAAATGGTTGTATCATACCTCCTTCTAAGAGATGCATAAGACATTTGTGCATTATATAGAAGTGTATTTGATTTTTACTGTGCATTTCGGATGCTGGAGTGCTGCTTAAAATTGCAAGCCCTGGACTTCCGGTCAAGATAGCGACGTCTGGTACTTGCCTCCTCCCACAATCACATCAAAATGACAACTAAACTACAGAACAACCATCATTCAGAACGGCTTGACATCGAGCTGAGTGGAAGTCCTACAACTACGACATTAAAGAAGAAGCCACCTGGAGACTGGCTGCTGTCGCTGCCTCTCAGGAAACTGAAATGGCTTTGTGTTCACATCCCTCAAGGCCTGAGGGTTCAGCAGACCAGTTTCACAAGATGACTGCCCGGGAGAAATGAAGTCTGTGTCCACACAGACTACATGTGTCCACAGCAGTTTGATTCACAATAGTCCCAAACTGGAAACAACCAAAATGGTTGTGCTCAGATAAAGCAATTATGATATATCCATATGATGAAAAGCTACCCAGCAAACTATTGTTACATAACAATGTGAATGAGTCTCAAATCATTAGACTGAGTGAAAGAAGCCAGGCAAAGCAGAATACATACGGTATGCCTTCATTGCTATAAAATTTTAGAAAATGCCAGCTAATTGAAAGACCAATCAACGGTTGACTGGAGATGGGACAGAGATGTGTGTGGTGGGGGGAGATGGAAATTTTTATCTTGAGTGCTGTGATGGTTATTGATACAGATATAGATAAAACGTATCAAATTGTACATTTTAAAAATATACCTCAATAATACTGGAGGGAAATCAACTCAAGGAACTGGAGTAAAATATTCTAAGAAAAAGAGCCCACCTCTACAATGGCCATGCATTTTCGGGTTTTTAATCCAACTTCTAATTTTAGACAGAAAAGAAAATGTTGGGTGGGGGGAAGCAGGACAGCAAAGAGAGACGTTGCTTTAGAAAGGTGTTGAAATCTATTAACTACTGAGGTGTTAACATAATCAATTAAATAAATAATTTCAGATCTGTAAAATAAATAATAAAAAAATGCAAGCTCCATATTTATAGGACTAAATTATTACCCAAGAGTGTTATTTTTTTAATGGTCACTTTAAGTCATTATGTGGACAGATCATTCAAGACCAAAACTCTATGAAACTGTGCATGGGAAGTACTAGGAACTACTTTAAATACAATTGATCAATGTTCAAATAAACTTTTTCTGCAAACATATAGGAGCTATGAATTCCATTATTCCAAACATATTTGGAAATCCTTCACTATACTCGTTTCTTTCTGCACTTATATTTTCTGAGCTGGATTTCATTTTCCTTACACTAGTTAACTTTTGAAAGAATGGATGTAAGTATCATAAAAACAAAGATCAACTGGCTGTATCTATAATAAGAACCAAATGATTATAATTTTTCCAAAGTAACTTTAGATTCTAGGTCTAACTCCAACCTATGCAACAACAACAACAACAAAACAAATTTATTTCGTAGGTAGAGTAGAAGATTTCTCTGTGCAATCTGCCTAAAATTCTGGTGAATAAGGTAGTCAAAGTTTTGACTACTGATTTCTCTTACCATAGTTACAGTCTACTTTTCTACTGTCCTGTAGGCTTATTTAGAAGAATGGGCTGTGTGTAATCATTTTGGAGCTTCTATGAAATATATCTAAATCTAATCTTCTGAAAAAACTCAGTCATTTATTAAAATGTTAAGAATTAAGACATTTTCATAGCCAGTGTTTGTTTTCCTTATTTGTTATTTATTCAGAGATTCTCCGTCGGCCCCTTGGTGTCTGGCAGACACCTGGCTGCCATCTAGGGCTGATAAAGGTTGCCTTTGTCATTAAGGAACTTGCAACATTTTGAGGAGCCTTATATGCTTATACATATGTAAAAAATACTAAGTGCTAAAATTTGTATATGTATTGTATCTTTAGAACAGGAAAGTGTTACTGAGTCTGTTAGTGGCGGAATGATGTGCTTAGGGAGAGAATGATTAAATCATTTTCAAGATGCCACAGGGAAGAGAGACTTTTATCATGGTGTGGTGCCATACACATAGGCCCAGAAAGATAAAGGATAATATGTTGTATGTTCAAGTAAGAGCAATATCGTGTGAGAACAGGGAGCATATGAAATAACTTTGCTCTAAAATCTGAGTTGGAGTAGGTTAAATCTCCTATGCTAACTCTTTTTATTCAATATTTTTTGTTTATTGATTCTAGAGAGAGATGAAGGGAGAGGGAAAGAGAGTTAGAAACATCGATGAGAGAGAACATCGATTGGCTGCCTCCTGCATGCTCTCCACTGGGGATTGGGCCCACTACCTGGGCATGTGTCCTGATTGGGTATCAAACTGATAACCTCCTGGTGCATGAGTCAATGCTTAGCCAGTGAGTCACACTGGTCAGGCACAACCTCTTCCGTTATCATCTACTTGTAATATTTATAGAATGTTAGAGTTCCAAACCAGCTTAGAATAAGACAGTAAGCAGTCAAATGATTCCAGTAGTGTATATATCTGGATTGGGGGTTGAGTCCCCAGTCGAGACAACTGATTGATGGTTCTCTCTCTCCCTTCCTCTCTAAAATCAATAAACATATCCTCTAGTGAGGATATAAATAAATAATAAATAAATAAATCTGCTTCAACTAAAAAAACAAACAAACAACAACAACAACAAACCCAGCTTCAGTATCCTTCTGTTTGACCCTAAAGAAACAAATTGACTCGTTCAAGGTCAGAGCTAACCAGTGGCCATAGACTATTGAACTCCTAGGCTCTGTTTGACACAAGAAAAGAATTTTGGAAAATACCCCCCAAAAATGTATACTCTTACATTAAATGATTTTTTTCTTTCTTTTTTTTTCTTTCTTTATTTTTGTTACAAATGTTTCTCCTTTTTCCCCCCACTGATCACCCCCCCACACACACTGTCCCCAGCTTTGTTGTCCATGTCCATTGTTCAGGCACACATGCATATAAGTTCTGTGGTTTATCTCTCCCCCAACACCCCCTCTTCTGGGGATTGTCAGGCTGTACCCCACTTCTATGTCTCTGGGACTATCCCATTTCTCAGACTGTTACGTTCATTATATTCCACAAATAAGTGAGATCATATGATACTTGTCTTTCTCTGTTTGGCTTGTTTCGCTTAGGATAATACTTTCCAGGTCCCTCCATGTCGTCTCAAAGGATAAGAGATCTTTCTTTCTTACAGCTCATAGTACTCCATTGTGTATATGTACCACTGCTTTTTTATCCATTCGTCTACTGATGGACACTTGGGCTGTTTCCAGATCTTAGCTATTGTAAATAGTGCTTTTTATGGTTACTTTAAAAATGTGTTCAATTGGAAGAAAACAAGGAAGGGAGGAAGGAAGGATGAGAGATAGTGAGGAAAGGAGAATGGAAGGGAGGCAGACAAAGAAGAAAAAGCACAAAAGGGAGGGAAAGAGAAACAGCAGAAGGGAAGGAAATTTTACCATTTTGACCTTGGTTTAAGTGGAAAGGAAGTCCAATTGGAATACACTGCCAGCAATTCAGCTTCTTCAAAATAATTGAGGCTAATAAGATGAGATTTTCTGGTTAATAAAATATAGGATATTATACCCAGAAATAAATTTTTTTTTAAATCCTCACCCGAGGACATTTTTTCACTTATCTTCAGATAGAGTGGGAAGGAGAGAGGGAGGAAGAGAGAGAGAAACATCGATGTGAGAGAGACACATCGACTGGCTGCCACCCACACAACCTTACGAGGACGGAGACGAACTGCAATGAAGGTACGTGCCCTTAGCGGGAACTCAAACCAGAACTCTCTGGTCCGCGGGCCAATGCTCCAGCCTCTGAGCCAAACCAGCCAGGGCCAGAAGTAAAATATTTTTAAGGTAGTGAAGATATTTCTGCTAGACAGATACAATGATCATATTGTTTAAGTTGCTTCTTGGCTTGCAATATTGATGTTCCTGCAGGCATGCAGACCTTTGACCTATTGATATCTTAGAGGCTAGACTCATCACCATTGTAGTTGTTCTGTAATTCTTTGTTTTACTTTATTTTATTTTTTTCAAAGAAAGAACTTAGCATTGGAATTGAACTTGGTTCTGGTAGCTCAGTGCTATGAGCACCACTGAGATTCCCAAGCCCATGGTGAAGGCTTAGCTTCTCCTAGGACCCCACTCATCTTGTGATGATTTTGTCCCTAGCTTACCCTTTTGGTTTGTATATAAGTAAAGAAAGTGTCTCAATGGGAAGAATACAAGAGAGCTTTTCTAAGCCCTTCCTTTATTTAATTTAATATCATTGACCTATTTTTAATTGCAACTTTTACAGGAGGACAGGACATGTTTAATGAAGCATAAAGAAAACCCCCCAAGCAATGGCACTGCAGAACCACAGCCTACCCCACAGGTATTTTTTTATTGGTTGGTTTTGATTCCATCTGGTTCAGTGACTTTTCTCTCTTGCTCTCACTGAACCAGGGATGCCATATTGAATAAAAGACACTCCTTTACCTAGTGCCTCCGGACCTTTCCATGGCCACCATGCCTGCACCTATTATCTGAGGTCCTCAGAGGAACAAGGTTGAGGGAGGTGTCCATCCTCTCCCCCACAACCAAGAAACAAAACAAAAACTGAGAGCAAAAAATATGCATCTATTCCTGAGGAAACAAAAAAGATGAAAAGATTTGGGAAAGCAGAGGAGGTAGAAAAAGTACATATCCTCCATAAAAACAAGCACACACAACTCAGGAGCTTAACTCTGAACTTCTCTCTATGTGTCTATATTCTATATGTGTCTAAAACTATTATATCAAGTCTTAAATTTCATTCCACTTGACACGACATTTTTCAGATTTTGGGTTAGATTAAAATTGAGTGGTTTGGCCATAGTCTTCTCAAAATATTTTAAAATATCTTGCCATTTGTAGACAATATATTATGAACTTTCATCAAGTAGCAGTATTAACATATTTATATTTGTATTATTTTTGTCTGGCTTTAGTTTTCTGTGAGATATTTGTTGAGATATATGAATTTAAATTAATATTATGTTACACTTTAAATTTTACCATCTACATATGTTTCATTTTGACTTTCCTAATTGTCTTTTTATACTGTTTGACAGAAGTTACAAATGCCTCCTTGTACTGAATGTGAAGTGGAAAAAAAACAGGAAAAAAAATTCACCAGCTTCGAAGGAAGGGCAACTAAAGAAGAAAAAATACTGTAGATACCAAGAAACTGTGTTAAAAACATCCATTTGCTCTCGTCTCCATACCCTTTTTAGACCACAGGCTTGATGGAAATACTAAGTTTTTAAATCATTTAACTTTTTCATAATATTCTGTACTCTAATAGTCTTCAAATTTTCCAAAAGATTCCAGGCCAATTATGATCCTCAAGCAATAACCCAATTAAAATGGATATCCACAGTCATAACTAGTCATTGTCATCAGTAAATTGCCTCGTTATAAATTGGTCTGTTTTGAATGCAAGTTTGACATAACATTTAATTCTTATGATTCATTTATGTATCTAGTTATTCTATGATCTAGTACGTGAAATCAGCTGGAGGGTGATAAAATGTTTTGCATCCTCAGTGTTCTTAGAATCCAAATGGAAATCATATCATAAATAATTTGGTTCACACTGGCTACTTGGAGTCACATTGTTCAAGGTTGGAATCTGTACCAACCTGAATATATGTTTTGAGAGTGTTTGTTGCTATTCTTATTACGTTGAATTATGGGAACAATATCAAGGCAACTATCTGGGAATTAGTCCATTAATGGAATTCATTAAATGTGTTTGGTATAATGTAGACAAAATATGTAAGTGAACAACTACATTTCTGACACAACTGATTAGATTTTTGGCATTCTATAGACACATCTCTATGCTTGTCTGCTAGAATTACTCCAAATTAGAAATCAAGTTGTTTGAAATGTTTGGCATGATTTTTTATATGAAATTTGGGTAGTGGAATGTGGGGTGAGAAGGGGTTTCCAAAATACAAATTTGCAATGATATTTGATGAAAGTAAAATATCCATGTAGAGCCAATGAACCAAGATTTGTATATCTTGAAAACAAGTGCATTATTAAAATAAATTAATGAATTTGATTATCTTTGAAGTTATGGCTCTATATAAGACTATCACTGATCAAATACATTCACTTCTGAATAATCTGAACATAGCTCACAAACAAGAAAAATGGATACTTAAGTCATTATCTGATTGATAGGGTGGATATAACCTCAAATTTACAGACTCAGATTAATGGGTAAAACGGTCAATTGTAGTCTGTGCCAAATGTATATAGACCAATTTGCAGAAAACACATAAAAGTATGGGATTTATACAATGGATATGCCAAGCACTGGGGCACTGAACCCCGGCAGGTGTGTTAGTAATACTTTATATATATATACATATGATAAATGAAATCTGTAATCAGTAGATAAAACTAAATTCTGGGATATAATAGCACACCTTTGATTACAATGACATATTCAAAGGAATGCAGTGATTTGGAGAAATGGCAAATTATCATTAACAATAAAAGTAATATTGTAGCTCTTGCACTTTCAGAATAATTCAGTGTCATTAATCAGCACTTTTCAGATTACAGGCTACTTGAGAAAGAAAGAGCATTAATTCTATAGATGATCCATAGAGTTTTCAGATAAGCAACCACAATAGAAGAAAAGATCAAGGTCCAAGGTTTCTGCTGACTCCTTGCTCTGGAAATGTAATTCTATGAGATGGAATATGAATAGTTTCTCAAGTCCTGTTCCTTCTAATTTCCCCACTGTGCCCATAAACCCTAAGTATCTCCAAAGGTTCATGAAAGAAAAGTAGAAATTTTAGTTTTAATTTAGGTTCACTTTCCTGCTCCCACCCTGTACCCCAGCTTCACTCCTAGACTCTATTGATCCTGTGGAAAGTTAATTACCCATTTTATCTTAGCATAGTAGGTTATGAGGCATCTTTGGAACAAATGAAAAGAAAATCAGGTTGATATTTTCTGAAATTTTTATAGCAAAACATTATGAAAAATAAGAATCTGGCTTAATATTAATCAAATTCGAACAGGTTATTTGTAATTTTTTTCTATGCTTTAGCTTCCTATCCTGATATTGATAATGAAATTAAATTGCTTCTCTTAATTATTGTTATGATCAAGTGGGCTTCAGATGAATAAAATGTATATACTTTTTCTTTAATGGTAGATAGCATTATGTGTCCTACAGACTTTACTGTGGTGTAGTCATTGCATTATTTGGTTCAAAACAAAAGAAATTTGTAGCAGGAGAACTTTATAAGTATTTTTAAAGAAATATTCTGAGAGTTCCTTTTAATAGTTAAGTATAGATTACTTTTTTAGTATGTCCTATGACTATACTCTAATGAATGCATTTTATTTCTCTCAATCCTTTAATTACTTTAAAATAGAATCAGAGAGGTTTAAAATGCTCCACTTACATGGGTGACTTTTGTCTGTAAGAGAGGTGTCATTTCCTATTACGTCTTTTAATTAACAGCTCTATAAATAAATGATTGTTTTTAAAAAGTTAACATTTATAGCCTAACTATCCTCATATGGAAGATTAACCTGAATGTTGAATATAGATAGTATGAATTCTATTATGTACCTGTAATGGCAAGCCGTGAAATATTTCTTATCTTTTGCAGAATACAAATTGATTTCTATTGAGAAACAAACATACTTTCCAATGGAATAACTTAATTTAGGGATCACCAGAACTACAACAATTTATTTCTCTCTAGTTATTTTTAAATACTAATCTGCTATATATTCATTCTATGTTACGAATCTGTTTTGGACTTTGTTCTTCCTCTTATATCATCAACTATGTAAATTGAACTAGTGCCTGAAGTGTATCAGACCTAAATGAATGCTGACTGTGACTATACAATGCCAATATTCTCAGATGAAAAGTGAAAAATTTAGTTGCTCATCTGGATGTGAATACTGAATATATTAGATGGCTAACTATTGTTTTTCATTCTTTAATTGTTTATTTAGCATTGTAGTGTTATTTCAAACATAATTCTGTTTCATAAAATATTCTGGATTACAAGTCTAAGACAGCTATATGTGAAGGAGACATTTACTGTTTTAGATTGACCATGTGGATAGGCGGATTAAAATAATATCTGTAAACTTTGAATAACGGAATCTTTTATTTTTATAGTTGGGTGCTGTAGTTAGCACTGATTGCAGCAGAGGCTGAAATATTATTCACACCACAGAGTAGGGTGAGCTGGTCAGACCTACAGAGTGATGAAAACGTATACTTGTTTACTTAGGGGACATTTTCTGTCATGTGTACAGTCTTAAACTTCCCCAAACCATGTGTTCATCTGGATTATGTACCCTCATACTAATGGCCAAGTGATGAAGGATAAAAGGTACTGAAAGATGGCCTATTTTTCCTCAATAAAGATTTGTTACCAAAACGGCAATGTTATTATTCTACACAAACTAATTGAAAAAAGAAAATATTAACATTAAAAACAGTACTTGCTCCTGCGTATCAAGATCAAGAACTTTTTAAAGGTGTCATCTTGGAAGTTTCTGCAGTCCCTCTTTGACAGTGTCCCAAAAATATTTATATTTTATTTAGAGTGTTTCTTCATTTTAATAGAGTTCCATGATTGTAGAGATTTTTGTCTGCAAATGAGTCTCAAGTGCTTTGAGCTAGCTTCCTCAGAGAAAGTGCTCAAAAATTTGGTGAATGAATTAATTCAGAACCTGAAGCAGCAAGGGAAGAAAGAAAGGAAGCAAAAAGGAAGCATATTCTAGGAGGACAATAAGGAATCATAAGACCAGTCTTTCAGGAAGATAAAATAAATACTATCTTGTAGGGTTTTTGTTGTGTTTGTTTTGTTTCTAGTCTTTTTCCTGTGCCTTTTCCTCTGGAAGGTTTATGTATGGACCTGTAGCTGTGACTTTAAGCAGAGTGGCTATGACAGTGCCGGATGCATTTTGGAATGCAGCTCAGTGTCATAGGCATAGTTCATGGGGCACGTGTCTTTCACTGCTATCCAGCTTTGACATTTACTCAGACTTGCATGGGTTACTTAATTTCTTTAAGTGTTATTTTCTAAGCTCTTGGACCTTAAGTTGTTGAACTTAAATCCTAGACTTCCCTCTGTTCTGCTGAATTCTGGTCCTTTGGCAGATACAACTCAAGGGCTGCTGAGGAAGTAAATGAACATCTAGAGGATGGGGCTCTGCACTCCACAGACCCTCACCTTCAACTAGAGTATCTATTCTTTACATTTATTTCTCAGTTACAGTTTACAGTCAGTATTATTCTGTATTAGTTTCAGATGTACAGCATGTGGTTAGACAATTGTGTACTTTACAGGTTGGTTCCACTATTGCTTCAAATACTCAGCTGGCCCCATCCTTACTTATCTCCATATGATTGACCATATTTCCTATGCTGTAATCCACATCGCTGTGGCTCTTCTGCAGCGACCAATTACTACTGCTTAATCTCTTTACTTTTTCACCCAGCTCCCCAACCCTCTCCCTTCTGACAGCTGTCAGTCTGTTCTAGAGTATCTGTTCTTTTATATAATCTATTTGTTGGGTTTGCACATTCTGCAATATTTTCAATGGAGAAAGCGAATTCAAAGTCCAACTTCAAAGTGGTTTGAATTATCACTGAATACCATGTTCTCTATGATCCCGTCTCTCCATGTGTCCATTCAGTCAGCCAGTCAACTTTTCCACTGAGGATGCAATGGTAAGCAAAAGTGTTAATTACAAATACTAATATCTACCAGTCACTGCTGCAGATAAGGTAAAGGGATTAAGCAAAGAAAAAAAGCAACTCATAGACACAAACAACAGTATGGTGATTACCAGAGGGAAAAGGGGATGGGGGAGGTAGAAGAAGGTAAAGGAAGGATAGATGGTGATGGAAGAAGACTGGACGTGGGGTGGGGAAGGCACAATACAATACACAGATGATGCATTGTAAAATTGTACAACTGGCATCAATATAATTTTATTAGCCAATGTCACCCCAATAAATTCAAGAAACAAGATTATCAGTTAAATATTCTCAAGATTATTTGAAACATATTACACCTATCCTTATTTCACAGATGAGGAAATTGAGGTAGAGAAATGTTAATGAATTGCCAAGATCACACAGCTAATAAGAGGAGGAGGTGGAATATAGACCTGACAGCGGAGTTACTGGATGTGTGTGCTTAACCATTTCACCACACTGCCTCTCCTGCGGAAGCCAGAGTCCTGCATTTACAGAGTTTACAGAATAGAAAAAAGACAACTATTAATGAAGGGAGCACACAGGTAAAGGTATGACTGCTACAAAGAAAGACCAGGCTTCTCTTCATAGCATACCATAGGGCAGGGGGTGTGGAAGGCAACTTGGCTTGTAATGTCTTCACTCAGAAAATGATAATCAACTATGATGAATGAATATAGAATATTTTCTATGGGTGTTTAAAACCTCAAAAATTGTAGGTATTATTCGTTATTCCAGAAGTTTCTATATACATGTGTGCTTTCTGGCATTTGTGAACATTTTAATTTGTAAATGCATGAATTTTGTATGTCAATACCCTCATATGTTTACATTTCTCTCCATGTACATACATGCCTATATGTATGTGTTCACTGATATTAATTTAGCAAAACATGCATATATCAGTTGAATGCTGTTTTCTACCCTGATTCAATTTGTATTCACATGTTTTATATTAGCTTAACACAGAACTTCTAAGAGCACAGTAGATAACTATATCCAATGCAGTTGCAATGAATACATGATGCTAATTTGAGCTGTGCAAATGGACACACAAATTAGCATCTCCAATCAGCTATCTGATGTAGCAATCACCCCCATCCCTCAAAGGCACAGGCTTGGCTCATGTTCCTTTTTTTTTTTTTTTTTATCCTCACCCGAGGACATTTTTCCATTTTTTGTTCAGGTAGAGCGGGAGGGAGAGAGAGGAACAGAGAGAGAGAGAGAGAAACATCGATG
This sequence comes from Molossus molossus, assembly GCF_014108415.1. Lineage (NCBI taxonomy): Eukaryota > Metazoa > Chordata > Mammalia > Chiroptera > Molossidae > Molossus > Molossus molossus. The sequence continues at coordinate 66,033,368 of NW_023425348.1, forward strand.
TGAAAGGAACACATCAAGTGGTTGCCACCCGCACGACTGACCAGAGCCGGGGACAAACCGCAACCCAGGTACATGCCCTTAGCGGGAACCGAACCCGGGTCTCTCAGGACCGCAGGCCGGCGCTCTAACCGCTGAGCCAAACCGGCCAGGGCTCATGTTCCTTTTTATATCTGTTCACTTCTCAACAGTTAGACCTAGTCTAGGGAGTTACATTTGGAGTTATTCACTGGATATCCTAAAAAGTGGAATTCCTTTCAGTCTGGTTTTGTATGCATGGATCCTCAAAGAAATTTTAAGTAACTTCTTAGAGCAACCAAAGTATCTTTTATTTGAGAAAAATGAGGTTAGTAATTATACTAGTAATTCCATGTCCACTCTGACTACAGTAGAGCACAGCTACACTTCAGAGAAATGAAACAATTCATGAGATTAAGGAAAGGTAAGTATTTTATTCATCTCAAATGGGAATGCGGATATTCTTATGGGAGGACTTTGCTGAAGAAGTTTGCAGACATAGGTTACTTTGAATTACTACACATTTGAAAAGTGTCTGTTTTTCTGAGGAAATGCTTTGCCTAGGTTTTGTCGGTGTTTTTTTTTTTCCTCTCTTTTTAAATAAAGTGATGCATTGTTACTTTGTCTTTTCTCTGTGTGTTTTATTTGAGAGTTGGGTTGAAGGCAATTCATTAAATGACTATCATTTGAGAATAAAATACTAATTCTCCATTGTACTGTTGCCAAGGTTAGTCAGCTTTTACACATCAGATCTTAAACAAAAGCCAATTATTTTATTTTCTCAGATAATATAAAGATACAACTGTCTGATTGACTCAAACTGCAGTTTCTAGGAACTCCCACTTCACCAGCTGTCCTGGTATGTAATTATTTTTCTTTAACACATCATACAATTGAATATCTCTTTTTACTCCTGAGACATGAATAAACAGTGTAAACTCACTGAGTCTCTCTTCTGAAGGTTGACCTTGTGCCTTGCATAGGCCAAGGGGTAGGGAGGCACCATGGTGTCGCTAAATCTTTAAAGAAATTCTCAGAAGCTTTCCTGTGCTTGGGTCTCAATTTTGTGCCTTAAGATATACTACTTCCAGGTTCAACTTTTCCAAAAGTTACTTTATTCCATACCTTTAGGAGTGTACACAGAACACTAGAAGTGTTCAACATAATTATGAGCAAAGACTTTGGAGTCAGACTGCTTACATTCTCTATTCAGCTCTCGGGCAATCTGCTAATCTCTGTGGCTTTCAGTGTCCTCATCAGTAAATAGGAAGTAAGAATATGGCAACCTCATGATAATCATAACTATTCCCTTTAAGTATTAAATGAGATTATATGAATAGAAAAAAACTACAAACATTTAATAAACACGGCATATTTTAATTTTAAATGTATCTCTACAAACTTAAACACATTAATCAATTTCCAATAGTAAATAATTTTGCATGTGGAGTTGCAAACATGTACAGTCTATTTCTCTTTCTCTGCATTTGTTGTTGTTGTTGTTGTTGTGTGTGTGTGTGTGTGGTGAGCAGGAGGTATGATTTGTTTTACCTAAAAAGAAGCTCTCCTAATTTTGATTAGGAGAAAAAGACTGGATTTCTCTATTGAATGCTACATTGAACTCATGTTTCTTAAGATGAATGAGTTGAGATATAATCATCCTTTTAAAACCACTAGATAGTGGCATTAAGTGTCTCTCCATTTATTAAATAACTATAGCCAAACAATTTTTCTCCTAAAATTATCTAATTTCTCTCTCCTGTTGAGACTCAAAAATACTAATTAAGGGATTCTGTTTATTTCTTTCCTAAGAATTTTATAAGAATTTAATTATTTCCTTTACCCATCTGGCATGAATTATTTTCCAGATTGCTTTTTTATTATCTCAATGGGTAATTAGTAATGTCTGGGGGAAAAGGCTAAGTTTATTTACCCTGACTTGCAACCATAATATTTTATGTAAGATGTATCACAGGCTCTACTCCAAGGAGATACGGGACTATTCTTTTCATAAATTAAGTGAACAGGTATATGAATAAAATATTTACATATGCTCCAATAATACTTTTATAGTTAAAGAACAAAACTATGCGCCTTGCAGATTCTTTTGCTTTCTAAGTTTTAACCTGCATAGGCTGAGCACTAGTTTTGCTGAGACCTTAAAAACACCAATAAAACATTTATCAAAACCAAGCCTCATTTCAGATTTATGGGAGAAAGGATTCTATGAACATTCATTACTGTTTTTTGAAACTAGATTTGTATTCTCATTTTGGGGGGGAGCATCAATTTTTCTCTTCAATCATTTTTCATTCCCACTTCAAAGCTTCAACGCCGAGTGGACTCCTTTATACCCTCCCTCTACCCCATTCTCCCTTTTATTAAAAGAAAATACATGGACAGACTCCTTGATGTGCCCTGAAATTTCTTTTGAGGAAATAAATGAGATAAGATCTCTCTGGGCCTAAAAGCTCCTTGAAAAGTTTGGAATTTCATAACCAACACACTCATTAAATATAAGGTTTTTACGTTTCTGAACTGCTCTACCAGTTTTCTAAATTGTCCTTTTTGTATCATCTTTGCACCCTACAATCTATTCACCACAAAGTGATTTTATTGATTATTAAAAAAAAAAAAAGTTACATCATGACTTTTTCTCCTTAAAACTATCCAGTGGTCTCCAATATCACTAGAATTATATATTTTTTTTTATCCTCACCCGAGGACATTTTTCCATTTTTTGTCCAGGTAGAGTGGGAGGGAGAGAGAGGAACAGAGAGAGAGAGAGAGAGAGAGAAACATCGACGTGAAGGGACACATCGAGTGGCTGCCACCCACACAACTGACCAGGGCCGGGGACAAACTGCAACCGAGGTACATGCCCTTAGCGGGAACCAAACCCGGGTCTCTCAGGACCGCAGGCCGACGTTCTAACCGCTGAACCAAACTGGCCAGGGCTAGAATTACATTTTAAAAAGCATTATTGCCCACCCAGTGTGGCTCAGTGGTTGAGCATTGAACCATGCACCAAGGGGTTGCCGGTTCGATTCCTGGTCAGAGCACATGCCCAGGTTGTGGCCTGATCCCCAGTGGGGGGCATGCAGGGGGTAGCCCATCGATCTTCTCTCTCATTAGTGTTTTTCTCTCTCTCTCTCTCTCTCTCTCTCTCTCTCTCTCTCTCCCCCTTCATCTCTCTCTAAACTCAATAAAGAAAAAAAAAAAGTAAAACCCCTAATGGGGACAAAGCAACAACATTATCTTTACTATAGTCTACTGGGCCCTCTGGTCTGGGCCCCTTCTCGTGGCCTCACTTCCTACCGCTCTCTGGGGGGCTCGCTTGGCTCCTTTCATACTGGACTCGTTGCTGTGCCTGGAATTGCTGAGAAGCTTCTGTCTCTGTGGTTAGTGCCTGCTGGTCTCAGACTGGGATGCTTTTTCTCTAAATGTTTTGTTAGCTTGCTCTCTACTCAGTTTATGGTATAAGAGGATTATCCTTGGGGCACCTATCGAAAATGGTCCCATGATCTGCACTCAGCTGCCATTACCGTATATCCCTAAATTTGCTTGTCTTTTCTGCATAAAATGCATCACTCTATGATTTATAATCCATATATGTTTGTACATATGTTTCATCAGTCTGCTACTTCTGAAATGCAGTCTCTTGGAGAGTAGGGGGTTTTGTTGTTGTTGTTTTTTCAGTTTTTTTTTTTATTTTATTGCCTTATCCCCAGTCTGAGATGAGGTGCCCAATGGACACTGGTTGAATAAATACATGTAAAATGTGCTTTCTCAAATGCCTTCAATGCTTCCTGTCATTGCAGTGAATTGGGGGAAAAAAAAAATCCTCAGGCCAGGCCGTAGCTCTGTCACTTCGAAGAAAATCAGCCTACTAGCCTTGGGTAAGTCACTTAAAAGGGCAGACAGGGGTGGTTAGTCATTTATATTTTCTGGAACCATGAGCACTGGCACTTATTCTCCCTCACCCAAATTTCCCTAAAATCTGATAGAACTACTTCCTAAAAATAAACCAACAGGCCCTGGCCGGTTTGGCTCAGTGGTCGGAGCATCGGCCTATGGACCAGAGTCCCAGGTTTGGTTCCTGCTAGGGGCACGTACCAAAAAAATAAAATAAAATAAAAAATAAATAAACAAACAGTTTGACTCTAAATCTGATATAGAAAAAGATTAGCAATTGCTTTTCCTAAATTAAACGACTAAAGAGTTGGAAACAAGGGTAGGTTACTAAACACAAAAGTGACTTTTCGTAATAGACCAATTTACCAGATTATAAATGTGATCACTGGAAATTTCCGGTGACTTTCCCAAGGTACACAAAACCGGAATTGGGATTTAAGTGTGGAAGTCAGTGTTATCATACCTACCTAGCATTGAATGTACTCCCTGCCTCTAACCTTACTTTACAAAAATAGATTCCTGGGCCAAATGCTAGAATTACTGAAACCGATTTTCTTGTGCTGGATCTTAGGACTCTGCATTTTTTCTTTTAACTTTATTTTTTATTGGTATTAGGTGCACAGTTTAGTGGTTAGGCAGTCATGTACTTTACATAGTTGTTTCCCTCGATATTCCCAGTACCGCAACTGGCGCCGTACGTGGTTATTGAAATATTATTAACTATATTCCCTATGCTTTATTCTGCATTTTTATTTGCACTCAAGACAAATCTGTGCAAACTTATCTTTAAACTACTGTAGTATGTATGACATGCCACCTATATAATTATTATTCTATTCATCTCAAAGCTGTCCCATTTTCTTGTTCTGTGAAATCTACCTACTTACACAAATTTTCCCTGTTCTAGGGTTTTCCTTGCAGTCCATTTGCAAGCTTTTCATAGCAGACCATGTGTCCACCATCTTCCAAATACGGAAACTTTTCAGCCAGCGGTGAAGCAAAGTTACTTGTGTCCCCATTTCTGTTCTACCTTCTTATACAGCGAGAGTGCCAGACAATGTCCCCACGTTGGAAGGGCCATGGCTTTCTTCCATCTTGACTGGATGTATTAAAATATTGACCATGGTTACTAATGACTGATAATACTAATAATTATTCTAATAGCAATTTTCTAATTGACAGCCATGTCGGGTATCAGCAATGGGATCTCCATAGCAACATCCCTGTGTGGAAGCTACTGGTTTCATTATTTTTACATAATGGTAAACTGTTTTGAAATGTGAATTGATTTCTCCCTTCAGGTAAGAGGTTTTTGTATTTGGAAATGGATGTTAAGTATTGCAGAGACCTTCAGATTTCTTAGAGTGCAGGAACAAAAACTGTAACCATAAACAAGAAAGGGGAGAGTAGAGAGAGAAATAAATTACAGGAGCTAGAAGTTTGCCTCCACCATGTGAGAAAAGCGACTGTGAAGTAACAAATTGGTCATTATTGATGATTATCAAAAAGATTATAATGTGACAATTTTCAACAGTTTGCTAGTGGGTAAACCTGAACTTAGACCATTCCTTAAATATCTGATAGTGTTGGCCTCAGGCATTTCCATACCATCACAGAACACTAAAAATTGCAGCTGGCCTTGAATGCAGTGAAGTTGCTATTTTGTTTCCTTCAAGAAGCAGCAAGATTTGCAAACTTTACTTCAATTATTTTCTGAGTAGACTTTGAGTCTAGAGAGTAGCCTAAAGCTTTAATAAAGACATGGGAAATTAAAGGAATAAAGTGCAAATCAGAATAGTTCACTCTTCTCAACTTTTCCATTAACTTAAAATCCAAACTTCTTATTAAGTAACTCAAAGCTCCGTGACACCTGGCCTCTAACTATTTCGTGTTTAACCACATCCCTGCCACTCATGGCTTCTCACACTGCTCTCCAACAAGTAGCTGGCAACATACTTACAAAATATACTATGAAAATTTTAATAGTGCTACTAGTCATAATAGCAAATACTTGTATAGTTCTTATAATGTTCCAGTAATTAGTCTAAACATATCACATATATTTTGACTTAATCTTCATCAACCAGTGAAATAAGTTATATCAATTTATCATTTTTACCTGAGGACACTGAAGCACAGAGAATTTAAGTAAATCATTCAAGATCGCTTACCTATTAAGTAGCGAAGCTGGATTCAAGATCAAGTCTGACTTCATTGTTGATATACATATTTTTTTTTATTAATTTTTGTTACAGATGTTTCTCCTTTCTCCCCCACTGATTCACCCCTCTCCCTCCCTCCCTGCCCTGTCCCCAGCTTTGTTGTCCATGTCCATTGTTCATGCACACATGCATATAAGTTCTGTGGTTTATCTCTCCCACAAAACCCCCTCTTCTGGGGATTGTCAGGCTGTATCCCACTTCCACGTCTCTGGGACTATCGCATTCCTCAGACTGTTATGTTCATTATATTCCACAAATAAGTAAGATCATATGATACTTGTCTTTCACTGTTTGGCTTGTTTCACTTAGGATGATACTTTCCAGGCCCCTCCATGTAGTCTCAAAGGATAAGAGATCTTTCTTTCTTATAGCTGCATAGTACTCCATTGTGTATATGTACCACAGCTTTTTTATCCATTCATCTACTGATGGACACTTGGGCTGTTTCCAGATCTTAGCTATTGTAAATAGTGCTGCTACAAATATGGGGATATATATATTCTTTCTGATTGGTGTTTCAGGCTTCTTAGGGTATATTCCTAGAAGTGGGATCACTGGGTCAAATGGAAGTTCAATTTTTAATTTTTTGAGGTAACACCATATTGTTTTCCATAGGGGCTGCACCAGTCTGCATTCCCACCAGCAGTGCACTAGAGTCCCCTTTTCTCCACACCCTCGCCAACACTTGTTGTTTGATGCTTTGTTGATGGCGGCCATTCTGAGAGGTATGAGGTGATACCTCATTGTTGTTTTAATTTGCATCTCTGTGATGATTAGTGATGTTGAGCATTTCTTCATATGTCTCTTAGCCATTTGTATGTCCTGTTTGGAGAGGTGTCTATTTAGTTCCTCTGCCCATTTTTTAATTGGATTCTTTGTCTTCCTTCTGTTGAGTTGTATGAGCACTCTATATAAATTGGAAATTAACCCCTTATCTGATATATCATTGGCAATTATGCTCTCCCATACAGTGGGTAGCCTTTCCGTGTTGATGATTGTATCTTTTGCTGTGCAGAAGCTTTTGAGTTTGATGTAGTCCCATGTGTTCATTTTCTCCTTTGTTTCTATTGCCTTAGGTGATGTGTCTGTGAAAATTCTGTTGCGTATGATGTCTGAAATGTTGTTGCCTACAGTTTCTTCTAGGAGTTTTGTGGATTCAGGAGTCACATTTAAGTCTTTTATTCATTTTGAGTTTATTCTTGTGTAGGGTGTAAGTTGATGGTCTACTTTCATTTTTCTGCATGTAGCTGTCATTGTTGATATTCTTAATCACTGTGCCTATCTACAAACCAGACCACAATTCTCCCTTGATTAATGCACTCCAATGTCTGGCTAATTTACTTAAAATAAACTCCAGTGTAAAGGTTCTTTGAGTTCTGGTTCCTGTTTATCCCTTTAAATCTGTCATTTTCCAAAAGACTAGTTACATAAGATGCAGAATGAAAATGTGGAATCATTGTTCAAAAATTATGAATGATTTATGACAGTGACAGGAGAGAATTAAACCAAATGTAGAGCCCTTCTGAGATTCAGGGTCCTCAACCTTGAATGTAGCAAGCACATCAATGACATTGGCCCTGTTCTCACATCACTGTCTCCTTTACTCACTGAATTCCAGATAGGCTGCCCTTCTGGCTGCTGGTTTACTTCAAGCCCATTGTGCCTGAAGCCTCTACACGTGCATATCTTCTTGCTGGCAAGTCTTTTTACCTATAGTCTCAAAGACACCAAGTGTACCAATATAGGTATGGTGGCAGTTCCAGAATGAAAGAAGAGTGATAAAAGGGAAGAATTGAGGAAATAATGGCACAGAACTTTTCAAATATGATGAAAAAGTTAAACATCTAAGAACTTCAGTGAACTTTATTTTGTTTAAACTTAAGTTAATTCAGACCTAGATACTTCATAATCAAATTATGGAAAGCCAAAGATAAAGAGATAATCTAAAAGGAATGAGAGAGAAGTGACTCAATATTCTCAAGGGATTTTCAATGGTGTTAAAAATACTTTTAATCAAAACCATGGAGTTCAAAAGGGCATAGATGACATATTCAATGCATTGAAAGAAAGAGTCTGTCAACCAAGATTTTTATATACAGCAAAAGTGGATATGAAAGGAGAAATTAAGATGTTAGCACATAAGCAACTCTGAGAGACTTGTTGCTAGCAAATGTGCCCTATAAGAAACATTACAGGAAGACATAGAGACTGAAATGAAAGGGCAACAGACAGTAATTCAAATTCACTGAAGAAATTTAAGACATCAGTAGCAGAAATTATGTTACATATACAAGGTAGCATAAATGTATTTGTGTTTGTAACTCTTTATTCCCTTCTATCTACTTAAAATACAAGTGGACAAGCTGGACCAGGTTGTGGGCCAAATATGCAGTGGGGGGTATGCAGGAGGCAAGAAATTTATGTTCTCACAATGTTTCTATTGCACGCTCTTTCTCTCCCTTCCTCTCTTTCTAAAATCAATAAAGAAAAAAATTTTTTTTAAATACAAGTAGATAAAATAATAATGACAAATCTGAGTTGATAAGAAAGTAATGAGTAAAGATGTAATTTTTAATACAATGATCCCACAAAGGAAAGAAGAGGAAATGGAACTATACAGTGATTTTTTATTCTATTGAAATTAAATTGGTATCAATCTGATCCAGATTGTTTTAAAATATAATGTCAACTGAAATCCCCAGGTAAACCACTAAAAAAAAACAACAACAAAAACTTAAAAAATAGTAAAAGAAATAAAACCTGAATTAAGATGGCACACTAAAAATAATTATTTAGCCCTGGCCAGTTTGGCTTAGTAGTTGGAGCGTTGACCTGAGGACCAGAGAGTCCCAGGTTTAGTTCCTGCTAGGGGCATGTATCAATAAATAAATAGATAAATAAATAAATAATTATTTAGCATAAAAGAGGCACTAACAGAGTAACAGAGAAATGATAAAGACAACAAATATGAAAAACAATTAGAAAAATTACTCATACATTTTACTTTAAAGGTAATTACCTTGGCTCAGCGGTTAGAGCGTCGGCCTGCGGTCTGGAGAGACCAGGGTTCGGTTCCCGCTAAGGGCATGTACCTCGGTTGCAGTTTGTCCCTGGCCCTGGTCGGTTGTGTGGGTGGCAGCCACTCGATGTGTCCCTTCACGTTGATGTTTCTCTCTCTCTCTCTCTCTCTCTCTGTTCCTCTCTCTCCCCCTCCCCCCCACTCTACCTGAACAACAAAATGGAAAAATGTCTTCGGGTGAGGAAAAAATAAATAAATAAATAAATAAATAAATAAATAAATAAATAAATAAAGGTAATTACCTTAAATGCAAATAGATTAAATATTCTAAAAGGCAGAGATTAGCAGACTGGATAAAATAAATCATGATTCAACTATATGCTGTCTAGCAGAAATGCACTTTAAAAGACAAATAGGTTTAAATCAAAAGGATGAAAAATATTATATCATGCAAAAGGCAACCATAGAAGCCACGCTGGTGTGGTTCAGTAATTGAGCATCAACCCATGCACCAAGAAACCACTGATTGGATTCCCAGTCAGGGCACATGCCCACGTTGTGGGCCAGATCCCCAGGAGGGCATGCAGGAGGCGACCAATCAATGTTCTGTCTCATAGATGTTTCTAACTCTCTCTCCCTCTCCCTTGCTCTCTCTCTAAAATCAATAAAGGAAAAAAAAATTTTTTTTAAAGGCAACCACAGAAATCTAGAGTTGCAATAGTCTATCAGACAAAACAGACTTTAGGACAAACAAAAATAACTGCCTATAAAGGACATTATAGAATGAGGATCAATCCATCAGGAAAATATAGTAATTATAACCATATATCCACATAGCATCAGAGCTCCAAATGCAGGAAACAAAAACTGACAGAAATGAAGACAAAAATAGTTCATAAAATAACTGGACAAATAAAAAACACAAGATATCACCTCACGCCTATTAGGATGGCTATTAAAAATAAATTTTTATAAGGATGTGGAGAAATTGAATCCTTTTCACTGTCGGTGAGACTGTAAAATGGAATAGCTGTTCTGGAAAACAGTCTGGTGTTCCTCAAATAGTTAAAATTATAACTCACATGATTTATCAAATCTGCATCTTTGTGTATAGTCAAGAGATATGAAAGTAAGATCTCAAAGAAATATTTGTACATCCATGTTCATAGGAACATTATTCCCAATAGTTAAAAGGTGTAAGCCACCCAAGCAGATAAATGAATGAACAAAATGTGGTATGTAGATACAATAAAATACTGTTCAGCTTCCAAAAATGAAGGAAATTCTGACACGCTCCAACATGGATGAATCTTGCAAACATGTAAGTGTAATAAGACACATGTAAAAGGACAAATTTTGTATAATTACATTTACACAAGATATACAGAATAGGCAAATTCGTAGAAACAGAAAGTTGTATAGAGGTTACCAGGGTCTAGTTGATAGGAAGATTGGGGAGTTATTTTTAGTGTGTAACAGGTTTTAGTTTTGCAAGATGAAAACAGTTTTGGAGATGGATGGTGGTGATAGCTGCACAATATCAATGTATTACCACTGAACTGATTAGCCATTGGATTGATGAAATTGATTGTTTTTTATTTTACCTAGTGATCAAGAAGTAGCAAGTACTCTAGACTTATTGGTAAGATATTTGCATGACAGAGGGTGAGAAATAAATCCAAAAGAAATTCAGAGACCTTATACTCCAGTGTAATTTCTAAGGGTCCTGTAGTGTGGAATATTCCTTATAAGACAAGGATAAGTTGTTATATTCGGTTGTTTTAAAATGGAAAACAAAGCACAACAACTAGTGCAGCTCTTTAGGTTTGGGAGGCAACATAGTCCTCATCTGGGTGAGCTTATTCTGGCCCATTTACAAGTGACCCAGAAAGCTGTTAGTTTGAAATGAGAACCAGCACAAAGGAGCCTTGAGCCATGTGATCTCGTTGATTTAAAGGGCCATGTCAGTGACAGATAGAGGCACTGATTGGAGCCTTTAGCAGAATCCTATAGGGGAATCATGGCACACACGTAAGATTTTTCTGGGACATTCTTGAAAGATTGTCTTGAAGAGAAATTCTCCTAGTGGGCTGAACGCATCCTGTTATTCATTTTACTTCGACAGAGAGATGGCCAGAGGTCTAAATTTATACTGATTTATGAGTAGCAGCCAATATTTGAGCTGGATGTTCTGGGTCTTGGAAGGAACATGATCGGAAAACACATGAAGAGGAGAATTGCTGAAGAGGTGCATTCCTAGATCCGAATGTGGTTAATACACTAGGAAGCCGTATTTAAAAAACCATGAATGCATAACAAGTAATATTATATTGCAAGGAAAGAATATTATATACTTTATGGAAAGCTAGTTTAATGGTGAAATAAAATTTATACCTCAATTATTACTTTACTATCAATTTTGAAAAGTCATATTTATTTGTGAGTCTCCCACTTACTCTTTATTTTCTTTAGTAGGTTTGAATTTTTCAGGTGGGAACATTTCATTTATTGTGTAGAAAATAACTGAATGAAACATAAGTAAGTATTTAGGCCCTGGCTGGTTTGGTTCAGCGGTTAGAGCATCGGCCTGCGGTCCAGAGAGACCTGGGTTCGGTTCCCGCTAAGGGCGTGTACCTCAGTTGCGGTTTGTCCCTGGCCCTGCTTGGTCGTGAAGGTGGCAGCCACTGGATGTGTCCCTTTTACGTCGATGTTTTCTCTTTCTCTCTCTCTCTTCCTCCCACTCTATCTGAACAAAAAAATGGAAAAATGTCCTCGGGTGAGGATAAAAAACCTTTTTTTAAATAAAAGAAGTAAGTATTTAGATTCTCCAAGAATCTAAGTTTCTACATTAAGAAATGAAAGAAAAATATTAGTAAAATAAACTGAAGTTAAAAAGAGGGGAGTCATTGATAAGGATAATAGCAGAAGTCAATAAAACTGAAAGTAGAAAAAAACAAGAGGTAAATGAAACAAGAAAGGAGCTTCATTTTAAAAAATAAAAATGGTTAACATCGAGAAAAACTTATAAATAAAAAGACACAAATGTAAAGGATAATTTTAAAAGATAATATTGAAATACTACAAATAAAACTATAAAAATACATTTGACAACTTATAAAAATGGACCTACGCCTCAGAAACTAAAATACAAAATTCACCAAAGAAGAAATACGTAATATCAAAATTAATTTTTATAGTTTTTTTGTTTTGCTTTGTTTTTTATCCTCACCCGAGGACATTTTTCCATTTTTTGCACAGATAGAGTAGGAGGGAGAGAGAGAACGAGAGAGAGAGAGAAACATCGACGTGAAAGGGACACATCCAGTGGCTGCCATCCACACGACCAACCAGGGCCGGGTACAAACTGCAACCAAGGTACATGCCCTTAGCGGGAACCGAACCCGGGTCTCTCCGGACCGCAGGCCAATGCTCTAACCACTGAGCCAAACCGGCCAGGGCAAAATTTTTATAGTTTTTAAAAATGAATTCATCATTAAAAAACCAGACCTGGCCCTGGCCAGTTTGGCTCAGTGGTTAGAGCGTCGGCTCACAGTGCAGATAGTCCAGGGTTCAGTTCCTGTTAAGGGCACGTACCCCGGTTGCAGTTCATCCCCTGCCTCATTTGGGGTCCTGTGGGTGGCAACCACTGGATGTGTCTCTCTCGCATCAATGTTTCTCTCTCTCTCTTCATCTCTTCTCCCTCCTGCTCTATCTGAAGATAAATGCAAAAAAAAAAAAAAAAAAAAAGTCCTCAGGTGAGAATTAAAAAACCAGACCTGTGTGTAAGATATTATGTCACTTCAGATATGAGCCAATGAAGAGACAGGTAATGATTCAAAACTATATTTTTTAAACTATGTTTAAATTAATTTGGTGTAAATTACAGTTATTCTTTTTGGGAATAATTTTTATCAAACTCATTTAAAAAAAAATTGCAAGTGAGAAAATGGCAGTGTATGGCATTATCTTTTATTTTTAAATGGAATTTGTGAAAGTAAATATTATTTAGGGTAAAAAGACATGAAGAGAAATATCTTCTGTAGAGGAATTCAGTCTGTAATTAGTAGGCTATGAAAAAACAATCTGGTAGTGTAATAATCATTGTCATTGTTGGATTGAACAATTTAAGACAAACAAGGTGCATTTAAACAGAATCATGACAGTGATTCTCACCTACACAGTGAGCTGCACGTATTTATTGCCTTGATTCCAGGCAGTTAAGCAGTTTTACAGCACTTTCTTAACTCACATGCTTCTTAACTCACGGACAGAATCGCCCAGAGAAACGGATGAATTATAAGACCACTGATAAATGAAAGAAAGTCCAGGGAAAAATACTGCCACCTACTCACGTGCTTTGGGTATCCAGAAAAACAAGGATTATAGACAACTGTCAGTGACTCATATCTAGGAGGTAGGGATCAGCCAGACAACTGCTGTCATGGAAGCCCCAGGAGTGAATCCCTGAGGACACTGCTCTGTCCACTCCAGCCAAGTGGACAGGGCTTGTTCTATGCCCTGTCAGGGAGCAGGAGAGTCTAACTCAAGGGCCAATGTCCTACAGTTATGATACAATACTCTAATAATTATGATGAACAAATCACATTCAATAATTTCGATGCACTAGGCACAGTGCAATCCTAACACCCGGTGAAAAGGGCTCGTTTATTTTCCATCTCTTTCATATGTGAGAATTGAGGATGCTGTCTGTGAACCTGACGATATTGAATTTTACCTGAACCCCATGCTCCTGGAAAACAAGGATAACTAAGAAATCTCCCACCATTTTGCTTTCTGGGGAAATACATTACAACAGAAAAAAACAGCCTTTCCTAAATTACTTGGTAACACCCACTGGTTCAAGCCCCGGCCAGTTTCCCAGGTGAAATCGGAACCCGCTCCAACCACCACGCCGCAAGCGCACGGCACGCACGCCACGCACATCTGACGCACGCCACGCACGTCGGACGCACACCACGCACATGAGCACACGCCGGAGGGCGAGGGGAGGATGAGGAGCAGGGTGGACCGCTCCAGATTGGCAGGTGCAAGTTTAACAAGCAAGGGGACTTGAATAGGAGTATGTCCTGAGCACCTTAAGTGGTGTAGATCCCCACTGCTGCTCCGCAGGATTTTAAACGCTTTTCTAGAAGCTTCTTTGGAAGCTTCGGCAGCGCCCTGCGCAGGGAGGGCAAGCAGAACCAACATGCCAAGGACAGGGGAGGGGATGCAGAGCCTCCGAGAGCTCAGCCCCCGCGCGTGCTCCATCAGTCCTCACGTCCTCTCAATGACCTCCTCCAAAAGTGGTTGTCCACACTGGCTCCTGACTTCCAGGAGATCCCGCCACGGCTCCATTGTTTCCCTGTAGCAAGGTAAGAGGCAGCTCTCCCTCCTTTGCCTGATTCTGTTGGCCAGGCCAGACACAGGCCCTCCAGATCTTTGTTCTTTTTCTCATGAAAGATTCGCGGAACTGGTTGACGCCCTGTAACCAGCTACAGTGACAGCCATTTTCTGTCCGGTTTACCGAGACTAAGATTTCCCTTCTAAATCACTCTACCGGTAACCACCTGTGTACTCATTCCTATTAGAGTATAAGGCAAAAGCTCTTTACCAGGCACTCTGATCTTCAGATATAGGGGCCTCACCCTACTGCAATAGCCTTAACACGGTCAGTGCCCTTAATTGTTTTGTTTGTCTTTTATATACCTATTGGTCCTTTCTTTATATGGATTGCACTTTTATCTGAAGTTCTACAGAGATCTCATTTGATTCTTAGTTACTCATCTTAAAGTGATAGGAACTGTGTCTCCAAAAGTTGTGCAACTGTGGAAGAGTTGTTTCTCATTCTCAATAATTGTGCAGCCCTCGCCGGTTTGGTTCAGTGGTTAGAGCATCGGCCTGTGGTCCAGAGAGACCCGGGTTCGGTTCCTGCTAAGGGCATGTACCTCGGTTGCAGTTTGTCCCCGGCCCCTGGCTGGGTCGTGCGGGTGGCAGCCACTCAATGTGTCCCTTAAGGAGGTGGGACAGGACCAGGCCCTTTGCGATTTACTTGGGAATGACCGGCTGCAGTTGTTAACTAGGTAAAATGAACACTAGTCAAATGCAGTTTAGTCGCTGGTGGGAGAGTACAGACATTTCATAAGGTTTTCTCTTCAGTAGTTTTGGCATCTTGTAAAATCTTCATATAAGATCCATTTCTCAGGACCCATAGAAGGTATGAAATCAGGAGAGTTCTTTAAATATAAAGCATTGGGGATATATAACAAAAGCCACAATTTTGGTGGTGTAACATTAAAAAGATGTATCATCATTATATAATACAGAATATCAACACATTCACTATATTGTTTAATACCATAATATCTTTTAAGGCAGGTATTATTATTTCAATTCTTCAAAAAATTTACTGATGTTAAATGTGGGGTTTGCAAGCAACAATGGTCAACAACTCAATTTCTTTACACTAAGTAGCCAGATGAGTCCCATTCCATGAAGATATTATGCATCATTGGTCTAATGTCATTGGAAGATTGCAGAATGACCTATCCCTATCATTATATTCTTTTTAATATTTTAAGGTTTTTATTGAAAGCTTATTTTATTCACTTTTTATTAACTCATTTCAAATACTAGCATGTAATATAATGAAAATCTAATTATTCAGCACACCAGAGCATAACATACATATTGCATCACATTAATTTATCCATCCTTAATTCATTCATTCAGCTACATTCAGCAATGTACTTTGCATTTCAGCTTACAAATAAAACTATGTAGCAATTGCCTTTTGTTATTTGTGATCCCTTACAAGACTAACTAGAAATGTGCACACAATTCTATGCTTAAAATATGTTTGATATTGATTGACAGAGTAAAAGATTTCAGGCAGTTTAGGCAGAGAATAGCAACTGAAATTTACAAATGAATCTCCCCTAATAGCACATGATACTTTAAATACAAGAGTATTAGGAAGGTCAATGCTGAAAGATAACCTCATTGTTCTCCTTTATGAATAAAAATATTTTACCTCTCTCAGCCTTAGTCCCTTTCTCATTTGCATAACTTAAAAATCCCATGGTTAACATTTGTCACCATTAATTTTAAACTTCACTTTTATACAAATCATTTTAAATATGTAAAATGAGTTTTGACCCAAGAGGTGCAGATTAAAAAACCCAATGAGGACAAGTGTACAAGGGAATACTGAAACTGTTTAAAAGAATAATTTTAAAGCATCATTATAATTAGAAATATTATTATTTTGTGTGACATGACAGTCCAAAGTTTTTGATGTCTATCTGGGAAAATTAGTTAACGTCTCTGAGGCTGTTTCTTGTCTACATAATCAAGCAATTGGATGGGATGACATAAAAGGTTGCTTTCAGCTCTGAAATGCTGTGACTATTAAGACTATCTAATTTATTACTGATAAGCAGTTTGCCTTCTGGATAATCTTATTTATCAGAAAAAAGTTTAAGGTTGTACTTCTTGAACTTGCCTACTATTTTTTTCTTATAAAAATCATATTCAGCTTTCTTTTAAAATAATTTTCTATTTCAATGCTTTCACTAGTGTTTCTATAAATTAACTGTATTACTTCTTATGGGGGCCAACTACTTTTTCTCAAAACATGTCATGTCAATTGTTCTTGAAGAATATTAAAATCTTTAAAGAATCTACTTGTCAAGAATTGCTCTTTCTAGAAAAATGCATATTTTCTTAACCAAATATTTGTAAAATGTCTCCTTATTAATCTGAAATAACTCATACATATCTGATGAACATGTTAGTGGTAGGGTCCTTGTAATAAGCAATATATTGGTGATGTTTTTGTCTTTCTTGATCTTCACTATATTTCTTCCAATTTTTCTAGGAGAGTAATTAACATCCCTGGAAATTATTTTGAAAGGGGAAAGAAGTATTTAGTGTAGGTCTAGATGACCACTCTTAAGATTTAAGGTTACCTAGGCTAGAAGGAGATAAAGAAGATGAAATAGACAATCCCACTATAGTTAATCTATGTTCTAATGAATTTTTAAGACACAAATGGGAATGCTAATTTAATGGACAAATATCCCATTATGTAACAAATTCTAACCCTTTTAAAAATGTATCTTTTTAATCTTTTTATTTTGTCTAAAAAGTATGCACTTGTACTACTTTGGTTTTTATTCCTCTTCCTATAGTATTTGTACAGGTGAATTAAATTAATGTTTGAATTCATAGCTTGTTATAGTATATATTATAATTTTGTTTTTATACTGTTTTTGTATCCAAGAACGAGTAAGAGCCCCAAAATGACAAGTAATTTTTCTTTTAAAATAATTCACACTGCCCTGGCCAGTTTGGCTCAGCAGTTGAGTGTCAGCCTGCGGACCAGAGAGTCCTGGGTTCGGTTTCCGCTAGGGGCACGTACCACAAAAAATAATAATAAATAAATAAATAAATAAAATAATTCACACTTAATTTATAAAGTTGCAAAATAGTATGAAGCTTTCACTTTGGTCTTCCCTTCAGCCAACTTCTCAAATATCACATCTTACATAACCATAGAGTAAATGCCAACAATCCTGGTTCTATGTCTTGAGTCTAGTTTTTCTGTCTCTTTAGTCTCCTTCCATCTAGGAAATGTTTTCTGTCTTTCTTTGTCCATTATGACTATGACCTTATGGGAAATAGAATATTTCTTAGAATACCTCTCAGTTTGGGTGTCTCTTATATTTAATGAAATTTTTTTTCATTTTGAAAATGCCACTTCTTAGTCATCATATCAGGAGATACATAATGTTGACATTTCTGATTATAGATAGTGTTACCTTCCATCAGTTGGTTAAGGTGGTGACTCCTGTTTTTTTAATTGTAAAGTTAGGTAATTCCTGTGTATGATTAAAAAAGTACTTTATTGGATGACACTTTAAAAATATGTGATTATTTTGTTTATTGAGATAATTTTAGGATCCATTATTATGGTATGTGTTAAGTCATGAATATATATTTTTATTTTGTCTTCTGCCATTATTTATTAGAAATATACTAAACGCTATCTGTTCTTCCCCATTTATTTATATCAGTCTGGACTTGAGGATTTTTTTTTTCCTATGGGTCATAATGTCCTATTATCATTGTTATTAATATTTTATTATGGTTAGACCACTTTACATGAAATCTACCCACATAAATTGTTAATTCACAATACAGTATTGTTGACTGTAGATACAGTGTTATACACATATCTCTAGAATTTACTTATGGTGTATAACTGGAACTTTATTCCTTTTGAACAGCCAAACCCTATTTCACCAGCACCTGGCAATCACCATTCAACTCTGTTTCTATGAGTCTATTTTAGACATCTTGTGCAAGTGACATTATACAGTATTTGTCCTTCTGTGACTGCCTTAATTCACTTAAGTTAATGCCCTTATGCTTCATGCACATTGTCCTACTTGTCAGGATTCACTTTGTAAAGCTGAGTAAGACACCATTTTATGTATATATAAATTGTCCATTTCTTCAATGACAAACCTTTATGTAGTTTTCATATCTTGGTTATTGTGAATGATGCTGCAATGAATGTGGGAGTACAGGTAGCTCTTCAAGATCCTGATTTCAGTTGTTCTGTACATATACCCAGAAGTTGTCGTGCTAAATCATATGGTAGTTACTCAAGCAGAACCACAAAAGACCCTGAGTAATGTAAGCAATCTTGAGAAAGAGGAGCAGAGCTGGAGACATCACAATTCCGGATTTCAAAACATATCTCAAAGCTACAGTATTGGAAACAGAGTGGTATTTGCATATAGACAGATATATAGACCAATGAAACAGGATAGACAAGCCATAAATGAACTCGTACCTATATAGTCAAATAATATTTAACAAGGGTGCCAAGAATACACAATGAGTAAATGGTAGTAGTTTCTTCACCAAATGATATTGGGGAAACTGCATATTCTTATACAAAAGAATAAAATCTGGCCTTTATTCCACACTATATAAAAATTAATTAAAAATAAATTAAGACATACGTGTAAGACCTGAAACTGTAAAAATTTTAGGAAAAAAAATAACATGGAAGAGAAAAAACTTATGACTTTAGTCTGTGCTATGATTTCTTGGATATTACACGAAAAACACAAACAATAAAGGTAAAAATAGACATGTAGGACTACATCAAACTTAAAGGCTTCTGCACAAAAAGTGAAATAGTCAACTGAATGAAAAGGTAACTTATGGAATGGGGGAAATATTGCAAACCACATATCAGATAAGGAGTTAATGTCCAAAATATATAAAGAACACCTTCAACTCAGTTGTAAGAAAAACCTGGTTTAATAAATGAACAAAAGACTGAATACTTGAATAAACTGTTCTCTAAAGAAGACATACAAATAGCCAGTAGGTATGTGAAAAGATGTTCAGTAATCATCAGGGAAATTAAAATTAAAACCACAGAGATAACACTTTGTACTTATTAAAATGAATGTTATTCAAGTTCAGCTGGTGTGGCTCAATGGATTGAGCATCATCCCATGGACTGAGAGGTCCCAATTCCATTCCCGGTCAGGGCTCATGCCTAGGTTGTGGGCTTGATCCCTGGTGGGGGGTGTGCAGTAGGCATTTGATTGATGTTTCTCTCTCACCTCAGTGTTTCTATCTCTTCTCCCTTCCTCTCTCTCTAGAAAATCAATAAAAATATATATTTAAAAAATGACTATTATGTGAAAAGAACAACATCAGAAACAAAACAAAATTTTAAAACTTTAGGAAATAACAAACATTGGAAAGATGTGGAGAAATTGGAACCCTGTGTACTGTTCGTGGGAGTGTAAATTGGTGCATCTGTCATGGAAAACAGTATGGAGGTGTGTGTTGCTGCTAAATTTGTTGCTCAATTTATTCTGGATGGGCCACTAGGTCTCTTTTGAGTTGACTACTTTGTCACTTTGATATATTCACTGAAATGTGTTTTTGTTTGTTTGTTTGTTTTAATTTCCTTATTTTCTAGCACCAGAAGATATTCTCAGCTCATCTTATAATTCACCTTCACAATTCCAATACAACATTACGGAGTTTACTATTTTTCTGCCTTTTCCTATTTGTAACTCTTTTCCCCAACAGGTCAAAACATGGCTCTCATTATCCATAATATAGTTTATTTGCTCAATTCTATAATAAACACATACTTGTTTAGCAACTGAAGAACAATATTCCTATGAAAACATGTTTCTAAGTAGAGCACTATATTTTAATAGGTTTTTTTCTTTAACCTTAGTGTGTGTGTCAAAATACTCTTTTGCATGCTGAAGGCCTCCCTTGTAAAAGAATATTTGAGTCATGAATAATAAGTAGTTAATCTAGGAAAGAAGTTGTCCTAGGGCACTTGATCGTATTGACTACATCTGCAACTAGAAAGGAGAACTCTGAAAAACTGGGGTCTGTCAAGTTACATTTGCCTGACAGGTAGATGGAAAGTAAGGTCCAGAGTATTGGTTGCTTCTCAGTCAGAATAGCCTGATCCTTTGTTCAGAACATAGGGGATCTAGCTAGTCTGCTGGGTTAATGGGAAATTCATCCACAAGATGGTGCACACTGCTTATCTTTGCTAATAGAGTTTCCATCTTGAACAAATATGTTATATATTGTATTTTTACAGAATGGATAGAATAATATCTTTTGAAAGATTATATGTCATGTTATAATTGGTCATATTTTATATTTCAAGCCCTGTTATGTTTTGGACAT
This sequence comes from Molossus molossus, assembly GCF_014108415.1. Taxonomy (NCBI): domain Eukaryota; kingdom Metazoa; phylum Chordata; class Mammalia; order Chiroptera; family Molossidae; genus Molossus; species Molossus molossus. Next base: position 66,054,287 of record NW_023425348.1, read on the forward strand.
TTGCCATATGTGTGTGCACTTGTTTCTCTGATATAAGACTTGACTCATATTACTCTAGTCTTGACTAGATAATATAGACCTAGAACATTTTGGAAGCTGGTGGAGAAGATAGACACTGTGGAAAGGGAGACTGACTGTTATTTTTTGTGAGTGTTTTGCCAAAAGTAGAACAGTAAGAATCTTGACTATGTTGAAACACCAGTTCTTTGTAAAGAATTATATCTTTGTATACTCTTTATCTTTTTAATTGTATAATTATTTTATAAATTCAAAGTGTATACCTTTTGCTTCTTTGGTAATTCTCTCATGAGCTTTGTGTATTCTTCACAGATGTGATTGACAATGTAATTTAAATCAGCAATAGCTACAGCTGAAAACAAGGAAGAAATACAGGTGCCATGGGAACCAAAGACAAAAGAGGACATAATATAGTAGGAGCAGCAGCCCAGATACGGAGCCAGTTGCTAGTGCTTTTAGGGCCTGTTCTAACCTGTTCTCATATAGACCACTTCCACTGGATGGAGTGTTACTGGGCATGCCCAACTTTTTTATCATGGTAGATCAGACATCACTAGGGTAGGGAGATCTTATGTCATGATATTTTGATGGACCATGGAAAGCTTTCCATCTTTTCTGAGACCATATAAATCAGAAACTGCAGTTCCACAAAGAATTATATAGAGAGAATGGAATAGCTTTGCTCCAAAATCCTAAAGCTGTGTGCTGTGATGACCTCATAGGTGCGCACCAAAAGGCTCCATACAGCATCCCTATTCAATATATAGACTTCAAATATCATTATCTCCAAAGTCCATATGGCCCGTGTAGCTTGCCCAGTAGCCAAACCCCACTAATCTGACTTTTGTTTCTTTGAGTTCTACTCAGAGGTAGCAACCTTTTAGGTTATTTGGTAAATGGGCTGCAATAGCATACCCCAAAAAGGTATATAGTCCTCCAAAATTCAAAGTGGTTCACCAAGTATTATGTTGCCCTTCATCATATATATATATACACACACACACATAAACACACACAAATATATATACAGACAGAGAGAGAGAGAGAGAGAGAGAGAGAGACTGAGACTGACTTTATAGATGTGAAAGGCCATTGAATTTCTTTATATTTCTTTTCTACCCTTCAGTACACATATTTATTATCAAAGTATCTAGTCTTGTTATTACTTCTGGCTCATAAACTGCAATCTGCATGACATCAATAAAGTGGATATACAAGATACATGGAATAGATAAGGGATTGATGCCCCATGGTTAGCTTATGACATAATTGATACAGCTTTGGGGTAAGGGAATGAAGCTGTGCTATTGGATCTGCTAGCTGTATGTAACCTGTTTCTAATGTCCTTACTAACAGGCAGAGAAAAAAACACATGCACCAGATCAATACCTGAGTATCAGGTGCCGGAATGTGTTGATTTGCTCCAGCAAAGAAATTACATCTAGAGCAGCAGGTGAAATTGAAGTCACCACCTGATTAAGTTTACAATAACACACTCTTTCTCTAAAATCCGTTTGTCTTTGGCACAGGAAAATGAGCAAATGGAATTGGAACGTGATTGGAATCACCAACTCTACATTATTCAAGTTTGTGATGGTGAACGTAGCCTCCCAGGCTCTCTAAGAAGGCAGCATTGGTTTTGGTTTGCAATTTTGGTAGTTAGAGACAAATCTAGGGCCTTCCACGTGTCCTTTTCTACCATAATTGTCCTTACTCCACAGGTCAGGTAATCAAAGTGAAGTTTCTGTTAATTGCTGGGTATATCTGTTCCAAGTTTGCATGTCAGAATTGAGAAAATAATTATAGTATGAAATTGGGGTCCCACTGCATCCACTAGGAGACGTGCCTTTATCACATGGCTTCCATAACACCCTGTGCTGACTGGCGGACTGCAGTGGCAGTTTTTGACTTCAGAAATCAGTGTTTGTTCAAAGTCAGTGCCCAGTAATCTCTGAAAACTGGTTTTGTGTTCTTCCCTAATGAACAACCACCCTGATATGTGATGCAGATTCATTGGAGAAAGACTAGAAGAAAGATTTATAGAATACCTTTTAGAAGGGCAGCACTTCTTCCAGGGTACTCCCCCTCCCTCTCTTTCTAAAGGCTATGACTTTATAAACTGGTTCAAGCCAGAGAAATGGTAGAGAAGCCAAGAATCTCTACCCTGATCTTTTGAAATAGGATTTATGTTCAACAGACTTTGGACTGTCAGGTAAAAAATATAATAGTCTGACCATCTTTTTCAGTCCCAGGGATAACGTGATAAATTAGTCAGAATCAAATATCTCTTTCAGTTTCTGCTGTCCATTACAAAAAGCATTACACAATTTGTCTCTATCATTTACGTGTAAGCCATGTTCTCCCTACAATTCCAGTATTTATCAGCCCCATTAAATTCCAGGAATTTATCTGATGACAATTCCTCCTGTCACTCCTGGCTATAGAAAGTAGCCCCTGGAAAAGTCATTAAGGATGCTGGTGGTATTCCACCTGCCAGTGTTTTTTTTTTTTTTGCTTGCAGTTTTTTTTATACTGAATATTTGGGTGACATTGGTTAATAAAGTTATACAGGATTCACACCCTGGCCAGTTTTGCTCAGTGGTTAGAGCACTGTCCCATTGATCAAAGGGTCATTCCCAGTCATGGGCACCTACCTGGGTTGCGGGTTCAATCCTTGACCTTGGTTGGGGTCATGCATAAGACAATCAATTGATGTGTCTCTTTCTCACATCGATGTTTTTCTCTCTCTTTCCCTCCTTCCCTTCCACTCTATCTAAAAAAATCAATGGGGAAAATATGCTCAGGTGAGGATTAACAAAAAAAAAAATTACATAAGATTCAGGGGTACAATTTTATAATATATTATCTGTATATTGTATTATGTGTTCACCACTCCAAGTCAAGTTTCCTTCCATCATCATTTATCCCCCCATACCCTCTCCTACCCCACCCCCACCCTTTTCCCTCTGGTAATCACCATACTGTTGTCTGTCTGTGAGATTTTTTTTTTTTTTTTGCCTTATCCCTTTACGTTTTTTTACCCAGGCCTCCTATCCACTCCCCTCTGAAAGCTGTCAGTCTGTTTTCTGTATCTATGTGTCTGTTTCTATTTTGTTCATTAGATTCCACATATAAGTAAGATCATATGGTATTTGTCTTTCTCAGACTGGCTTATTTCACTTAGCATATAATACTCTGCAGGTCATGCTGTTACAAAAGGTAAGATTTCCTTGTTTTTTACAGCCCAGTAGTATTCCACTGTGTAAATGTACCACAGCTTTTTCATCTACTCATCTACTGATGGGTACTTGGGCTGCTTCCAGATCTTGGCTATTGTAAATAATGCTGTCTATGACTCAGCAATTCCACTTCTGGGAATATAGCCAAAGAAACCCAAAACACTAATTCAAAAGAATATATGCATCCCTGTGTTTCAATGTATATTTTAAAGTCTTGGTTAAGAGATTATCCTCCTCAAAGAGAAAAAGTTAGGGGTTGGGTAAATTGATTTCATGTAATGTATCTGCTTCAGCTTTCCAACCTTAAATGCCTTTGGATACTTTCCCCTAGAGCAGCACTGTCCAATAGAACTTTCTGCAATGATGGGGATAGTCTACTTCTCTGTTATCCAATATGGTAGCCACTAGCTACATTTGACTATTGCACATTTATATTATGGCCAGAACAACCATGAAACTGAATTTTAATTTAATCTAATTATTCTTATTATTTCTTTTACAATGTAGTAAACTAAATAATTTTGTTTTCTATTATAAACTTAAGATTATAATACATTTTATTACTATATAAAATTTGTATATGTTTATATAGAGAACAATGTTGTTGAATATATATAATATACATTTTAAAACTAGCCCTTTAATTTACTGTTTGTGATAAAACTATATGAAGTGTTAGTCTAAGTTTAGTTTGTTTTGATGACCTTATTTTATTGTTGACATAATTTTATAATATTTTTTCAATTTTTATTATTTAATTCAGTTTTCATATTTATTTACTTCCGTTTATTTTTTATCACAAAGATCACCTATAATATTGTGGTGTCATATTAATTTGAATAACTGCCTGCATCTAGTGCTGTCATATTAGAAGTCACAGCTTTATAGTACAACAAAGAAGTTCTGGCATCTTAACTTCATTAGGAATGTTACATTTGAGTCCACATTTCAGGTAACCAACCAAGCTGACTCCCAGCTGCTTGAGCAAACACAGTGAAGTCAGATTCTGATTTGTGCACTCATACGAATAATATCAGCTTGATCTAATGTTATGTTCTCCCTGATCAAGCACCCCTAAAATATGCTATGTCTTTTTTTTTTTTTTTATCCTCACTGGAAGACATTTTTCCATTTTTTGTTCAGATAGAGTAGGAGGGAGAGAGAGAGAGAGAGAAACATTGACGTGAAAGGGATACATCGAGTGGTTGCCACTTGCATGACCCAACCAGGGCCGGGGACAACCTGCAGCCAGGTACATGCCCTTAGTGGGAACCGAACCCGGGTCTCTCTGGACCGCAGGCTGACGCTCTAACCACTGAGCAAAACGGGCCAGGGCAATGCTATGTCTTTTAATTTCATCAAATCAAGAAGCCAGTTCCAGATTCCCCACACTTAGATTCTGTTTCCCAGGGAACCACTTCTGGTGCTAATAACTATTTGAGTCAAGCATCAGTCAAGGTAGTAGGATTTTCAACAGCATTATCAATATTATGTAATCAGGGATATATTTATAGAAATTAGACCATACAGAATTATTTTAAAAGCTCTGGAAGAGAGGGTTGGAAATTCAGACACAGAATAAGCACTGGCTTGAATGGACACATTTAAGCTTACCAGGGAATCAGAGGAGCCAAGCACATTCAGTCACTAAAGTGGGACAATGAAGGGTAACCTTTGGATTAGTCTACGGGATGCTATTGATTGATTAGTTGTGGGTCTGCAGACAAGTGTCTGATGATGGAATGAGGGCCACAATTTATAAGCAAGGCAATCATTTGGGAAGATAAGGAGGACATGAGCAAAGGAGAGAAAGGATAAGCTACAACCTTCCTCAGGGTCCTCTACATCTGTCTCTCACCACATCTGATTGTGAAAACCTGAGAATAAACACCACTGCTTAATTTACATCTTCAAAATCTCATGGGAGCCTCTCTTTTGGCCAGCACTATCCTGAGAGCATACAGGGTAGTGGTTCTGAGAAGAGCAGTGTCCATCTTAACCAAATTTACATTAGTAAAATCTATTTTCAATTTGAATATTTACTTCTTAGATTACGAATGATATATCCCAAACAACATTTGTCTTGGAGTATTAATGAATAACTGATGGTAGTTGATAAAATTTGAGGAGCGATAGTTAGTGGATGATATTAAAAATACAAACTAGAGCCCTGGCTGGTTTGGCTCAGCAATTGGAACATCAGCCTGCGGACCAGAGAGTCCCGGGTTTGGTTCCCGTTAAGGGCACGTACCTCGGTTGCAGTTTGTCCTTGGCCCCACTTGGGGTCGTGTGGTGGCAACCAGTTGATGTGTCTCTCTCACATTGATGTTTCTCTCTCTCTTCCTTCCTCTCTCCCTCCCACTGTATCTGAAGATAAACGTAAAAAAAAAAGATATATGTCCTTGGGTGAGGATAAAAAAAGTACGAACTAGATCATCTTTTGAAAATAACATTAATATGACAGAGCTCTCTACTCCCGCTATCAATTAGTCTCTGAATTGAAGAAGAGGATGGCTGTTAAGTGCCTGCTAATCCAAAAATACTCACTAGTCTGCAAATACAAGGTGGGGCAAAAGTAGGTTTACAGTTGTGAGGACACAAAACAGTTTATTCTTGTATTATTCATTATTAACTATTGTATTATTTCCTATACAAACACCTGTAAACCTACTTTTGCCACTTTATTTTATAAATTTCTGATTTATAGGAATTATGTCTTATAGGAATTTTTTTTTTTTTTTGAGAGAGGAATTGGATTCATTTAAATATGTCTCAACTGCATTTGATATGTTTCAAAACAATGTACGTAACCTACTTGGCTTTAGTTTGGGGAGTCATATGAGGTGGTGAGATCTGGAAGAACCCCAGTAGACTGGCTGCGTCCAGGAAAAGTAACTATCGTACTTCATTCCTGAGCAGTTGCTTTGGGGAGAAGGGGGGAGGTCCCTGTCCTGTAAACGGTGTGTGGGGTTTACTACAAGAGTAGCTCTTCTCTACCTCGTTGTTGTGTGGCCACAGACTCTTGTGTATTTTTGCAATAAAAATAACAAATGTCCGTGCCCATTATATCTCCAACCACCCCTCAGCCTAAAACCAACATATTACACAGTCATAGTTTAGACAGAGTAACTCAAGGCTGGAAGGAAATATGAAAAACATAGGGCACCTGGTTTGAGGAGAAATCAGAATTTCAAGTTTTTTTAGAGATTATGAACAAAGGGAAAAATGTTGTACTCAGATAAATATAAGGTTCTTGCAAGTGTAAATGCTGTATTATATCTTAGACAATTTGATAATTACTTATTTTCATTTTCTCTGGTTTAGAACTCATTGATGCTTCTAAAATCAGTTGTATGCATTGATTTTTTTTTTTTTTTTCATTCCTCTCACATAGTTTGCCCATAAACTGGTATTCAAGTGAGCAGGATGTCTGTATGTATTTCTAATTTTTTTTTTTTTTGATCCTCACCCGAGGACATTTTTCCATTTTTTGTACAGATAGAGTGGGAGGGAGAGAGAGAGGAAGAGACAGAGAGAGAGAAACATCGATGTGAAAGGGACACATCGAGTGGCTGCCACCGCACAACCAACCAGGGCCGTGGACAAACTGCAACCGAAGTACGTGCCCTTAGCGGGAACTGAACCCGGGTCTCTCCGGACCGCAGGCCGATGCTCTAACTGCTGAGCCGAGCCAAACCGGCCAGGGCTGTATTTCTAATTTTGATTGAACCACTCAGTGGAAGGATTTGTTTGTTTATCATATTTGTATTTCTTCATGTGTATCTATAAGCCCTAGAACCTTAATCGTGTCTTTGTCAATATCTCCATCTAAGTACTTAACTTTTTTCTCTCTAGGTGTGGTAATGTCTGTGAGATCACAGTAAAATGGAGGACAGCTAGCTGAGAACTATGTATTTTTAACAGTTCCCTCTTGCGGGAACCTGATGTGATTTTCACCACCTCAGTTCACTCTTGCAAGACTCCTTCCTGATACAGATCTTAAAATCAATTTCCACGGCTGGAAGAGCCTTTAGGAATTGCATCTGCGTTCAGAAAACTGAGCCTAGAATGTGGATCAGAAGGGCCACAAATCAGAAAACTGACTAACCCAATTTCCTAGTTCCCTTTCTGTACCCTGTTGCCACTGCTTTCCATTCGTTGCCTTCTCAATAACTAACTAACTTTGTTCACTGTGATTGTATATTCATAAGGATCAAATGAAGAAAATTATCAGTTGAATCTATGTTGCTGATAAATCAGCCTTTAAACAGATGAGCTTAGGGATGCTTAATTCTGCTTTCTAAATTTAGGCAAATAAATTCTCTCTCTCCACACAGACTATAAATTTGAGCTTCTGGTTTGGTGGAAACATACAGAAGATTCTGCAGTTCAACATCCATTTGTTCTCCATTGGTCACACTTCTGAAGAAGCTCAGGATAAAAGCCTGAGTCATTCCATCCACAGCCTCGTATTACATTCGTTTTCAGGGAAGTGCTCTCATCATAAGTCAGTCCTGTGGAGGACTGTCAGCAGACACCTTTCTTGTAATAGCCTCCACTTGACGCTTCTCTCCTACCATCTTCATTACCTCTGTAACTTTCAGTATTCCCTGAAAACAGTAAGGCAGTTTGGAAACATTTGACAACATAAAAGCTTTGTGCTGTAGCACAGTGTTGAATTTGGGGAGAATTAGAATATTAAGATTTATTAAGTGAGAAGTTAAAGAGTGGTGTTTGTGGCTCTTTTTTGGTTAAGGAATATTATAGGGAAAGTTACAATTTTTTTTAAGATTGACGTTATCTTCCTGTTAGAGATATAGAAATATGTATTGCCTGGCCAGTATGGGTCAGAGCGTCATCCCATGAACCAAGAGATCAATGGTTCCTTACATGGTCAGGGCACATGCCAGGGTTGCAGGCTTGATCCCCAGTGGGGGATGTGAAGGAGGCAGCCTACAGATGTTTCTCTCTCTCCCTCTCCCTTTCTCTCTCTAAAATAAAATAAAAAATTTTAAATATTTAAAAAAATAAAAGCAATTTGTATCTATGTATTAATTTACGTTAAGTTGCTAAGGCAATCACAACAACGTGTAGAAAAGAAAAGTACCCCAACAACATATACTTTTATTTGACTATCATGAAAAAAGTTACAGATAAACACAGGTCTGTTATACCATCATTCTTCTTCCCTATAGATTCTATATATGTGGCTGCTACCTTTGAATTCAAGAGGTCTGGACAAACTCTAGCCATGGCTTCCGCGTTTCAGCAAACAGGAATGAGAGTCACAGAGAAGGACATATCCCTTCGTGTTAGTGTGCTAGGGCTGCCATAACAATGTACCATATACTGGTTGACTTACACAACAGAAGTTTATTTTTTCAGGGTTATGGAGGCTAGAAATCCAAGATCAGAGTATTGGCTGGGTTGATTTTATTCTGAGGCATGTAGGTGGCTGCTCTCTTCCTTTGTCTTCAGATGGATTTTCCTCCCTTCTTCTTAAGACACTAGTCATATTGGATTAGGGCCACCTAAAAACCTCATTTTGTCTTAATTATTAATTCAAATATGCTCACATTCTGAGATTAGGAGTAAGGATTTCAACATATAAATTTGGGAGAGGGGATGCAATTGAGCCAGTAATAACTTCCCTTGAAGGTTATTTCTCTATAGTTGCACATGCTACTAATACTTGTATCTACTAATACTTGTATTCTGTTAACTAGAACTTAGTCATATGACGATACATATAAGACCATATGACTAGTTAATAGAAATCTTACTGGGAAAGGCATTTTATTTTATTAATTAATCAATTAATTAATTATTTTGGTACGTGCCCCTAGCGGGAACTGAACCCAGGATTCTCTAGTCCTCATGTTGACTCTCCAACTGCTGAGCCAAACTGGCCAGGCCTGGGAAAGACATTTTAAACAGTTATTAGAGAATAAATAGGAATTTCAATTACACTCATCATGAAAAAAAAATTACAATAAGAACTAAAGACATGATTATTAATCCACAAAGAGCATGAGAAGTATTTGGGTGCAAACCCAAATGAGAATGCTTATATGCTTATTAGAATTATTTGGGTGCAAACAAACAAAAAGGCTAATTTATTTGAAGGGGGGGTCTTGGAAGGAAATGAAATGAGGGTAACCCAACAATCAAAGGAAAAACAGAGAGATGTGTTGGAGCAGGTTCAGAAATCTAGAGACAGAATTAATGAAAACATCTTCAAGGTACTACAAGTAGAGTGGGTTTGATCCCTCAGTTTTTAGTCTAGTTTCACCCCTGAACATTCAAATTTCTAGGTTAAGGATTCTGATTGTGTGGACTATAACACATCTATTTTGAATGGATGGAGACGTTAAAAGGAACAAGATGACTGAATGCGTTAGGAGGTTAGGAAGGAGAAGGTGGATGCTGAGAAGGTAATCAGTGTGTTAAAGATGCTCTTAAAAGAGAGATGATGCCTGACCAGTGTGGCTCAATGGATTGAGTGTCGTCCCATGGACTGAGAGGTCCCAGTTTGATTCCTGGACAGGGCACATGCCCAGGTTGTGGGTTTGATCCCCAGTGGAGGGTGTGCAGGAGGCAGCTGATGGATGTCTCTCTCTTACATTGATGTTTCCATCTCTCCTTTCCTCTTTCTCTAAAAAAATCAATAAAATCATATTAGAGAGAGAGAGAGAGAGATGAAATGGAGGCTGACCAAGAAAGAAAACAAAGACACTATTCATAAAGCTAGAGATTCCAAATTGTGTATCTTTTAATAGTATGAAGATAATCTAAATACTAAATCTTAATGTGTAAAAGAACATAAGAATAAAAATAGAGATGTGACAGAAAAGGGGCTTCAAATCTTAGCGCGAGAATAATGAATAACAATTAACTGCGATAAAATGATTATATTACATGTACTTAGAATTAAACTATCTTATTTATATAAAATTAAAACATTGTTAGAAAATAATGCATATAATAATGTATTCGTGAGGCAAGGATAGTATTCCAAAGAGAACAAACCTCATAAAAGAAAAATAAATGGATTTGACAGTATAAAAATTGCAAAGGCCAATACAATTAACAAACCATGCACTCTGATCTCATTAGAATCTTTTGTGACAACTGTGTGCTTTTTAAGAGGAGAATAAAAAACACTAGCAGCAAAAAAGTCACATGGACTTGCAGTCAGCCTACATTTATTCTGTGGGAAATTCTAAAAATCATATTTCAAAAGATCTTCTATATAGATCTTCAGCTTGTATTTGGTACCAGAGCAAATCAAGTGACACAATGGCTATCCCCATGGGCTGGAGGATTTGCTATTAGCAGTGTGCATTAGGGATAGTTTCAAGCCAACCATTCTGCCTCCTGGGTGTCACCCTTTTAATAACAGCTTTTCCTCTTTAGTTGGTCTTAAGCAACAGGAAACGAATTAGTCATTCATACTGTACAATGGATGCTATCTTCAGTAAAGTGAATTAATTACAAGTTAATGCTAAATCTGAAACCTCATTTTCTACATAACATTTTTTTTTTTTTTTGTAAAGTGAAGACTCTTTAGAATAAAACTGATATTGGCTTCCAAGTGTGTCATGGTTGTCTTTTATCCCCACACAGATGATTTAAAAAAAGGTGTGTGCTGCCCCTTAATGATTCTGGTGGCTTTTAGTACCGACATTTGCCTGTCTCCGCATTCTGCTGTTTAAATTTTTTAGTTAAAAGTTTCCAATTAAGCCCTGGCCAGTTTGGCTCAGCGGTTAGAACGTCCACCTGTGGTCCGGAGAGACCCGGGTTCGGTTCCCGCTAAGGGCATTACCTCGGTTGCAGTTTGTCCCCGGTCCTGGTTGGTTGTGCGGGTGGCAGCCACTCGATGTGTTCCTTCACATCGATGTTTCCCTCTCTCTCTCTTCCTCTTTCTCCCTCCCACTCTGTCTGTACAAAAAAAAAAAAAGTTTCCAATTAAAATTTCTTCTGTCATCATATATAGCTACATATATCCATATGTATGTAAATATGTCTATGTATACATGTACAGTGATATGTATATATACACATATAGGTGTATACACACATATATATATGAATGTATGTACTTATAAACATACCACACTTAAGAGTGCTTATATGAATGTAGATATGTACATACATAGTATATATACAAATATACACATGTGCATATACATGTGTATATGTGTGTGTAAATATTAAAATTATACATTATATTTATTTATTTATTTTTATTTATTTATTTATTTTATCCTCACCCGAGGACATTTTTTATTTTTTTGTTCAGATAGAGTAGGAGGGATAGAGAAGAAGAGAGAGAGAGAGAGAAATATTGATGTGAAAGGGACACGTCGAGTGGCTGCCACCCGCATGACCAACCAGGGCCAGGGACAAACTGCAACCGAGGTACATGCCTTTAGCGGGAACTGAACCTAGGTCTCTCTGGACCACAGGCTGATGCTCTAACCACTGGACAAAACCAGCCAGGGCTATACATTATATTTAACATACAAATACATAATTATATATTTTAGTACAAAATTTGTATATATATAAAGGTAGTCATTTATTTTTATATATTTACATTTTTCAACTTGTGTGTGTAAGAAATATTTTTCCAGCCTTAAATGTTAAATCTCCCTGATTCAGAATCTGGTTTTGAGAGACCATTGTGTGCTTTTGATTCACAGGCCTGCTCCACAATTGATCTTCTACAGTGTTTTTGTGACCCTCTCTTGAAGCAGGCAAAGAAATAGATGAGATAATGCAACCCCATTTATTTACCAGGATAGTATTTCATTGATTGACATCTGAACTTAGAGGAAATATGGTTTCATTTTCCACTAACAGGGTGAATTAAGTTTAACTGTCACCTACATTCTCCGAAGTCAGATATCCTTTTTATCATTCCAAAACAGTAGAATGCTTTCCACTAGTCTGATCACGAAGCCTGAAGCTTAGTTTCTTGCTATAATTTATCATGATTTGTATGTAATTGAGAGGAAGCCAATTAATGTACTTTATCATTTTGCTGTTAATTAGTAGATAGTTTAGAAACCTTTGTCAGAATTAGAACCCTCTTAGAGTTTAAACATTTTCTTCTTTTTGCTTTCTGAAATGATGGTATATATATTTCCTTTGAAGGTAACTGGGATCCTTAACTTGAATACTAGCACAAACAGTTGGAAATGGTACTACAGAAATAACAACTTTCCCTCACTATTATTTGAAGCCTTAGAACGGAGAAAAAAAACATAATTTCTATGACAGGTTTTGAAAACTATTTTAAATGGTTTACTCTTTTATCCCTTGATGTTCCTTATGTGAAGGTAAAATAATCAACTAAAATCAATCAGATAGAGGAGAAACAAACAGTAATTCTTTGAGGGAACTGATATATTTAGTTATGGGCAAACTAATGTTCAGAATCTTCTCTGTTTAAAAGCTATAGTGTTCAGACAGATTTGTTTAGATGTATACAAGTCAGCTGACAACCATAGCCAAACCAGGGAAACTATAATTGGTCTTTATTGTAGTTGAGCCATAAAACAAACAAACAAAAATACCATCTAAACACTTCAAATGTTAAAAATGTTTGAGCATTTTAACTGCCACATGCAGTTTGCCAAAATCCATATAGTAAGTTAATATATCCAATGCAAATATCTCAGTATAAGATTTTATTTCCAACAATATTAAGGAAGACAATGAAGACTAATGCAAAATGAAAGAATACCACTAAAAGGTTGCAGGAAAAGGGCCTCTATTCACTATTTTGGGGGGGTCATAAACCTCAATATAGAAGCCAGAAATTATGTAGCCTGTTTGGTTTTTTCTCCTCACCTGAGGACAGTTTTCCATTTTTCAGACAGAGTAGTGGGGAGAAAGGGAGAGAGAGAGAGAAACATCAGTGTGAAAGGGACACATCGAGTGGCTGCCTCCCACAGGACCCAACCTGGCGGGGAACAAACTGCAACCGAGGTATGTGCCCTTAGCGGGAACTGAACCCGGGTCTCTCTGGACCACAGGTCGACTCTCTAACCACTGAGCAAAACTGGCCAGGGCTGTAGCCTGTGTATTAACACATATGACATTCAGGGTATCCTCTTCTTTAGTCACATCACTTTCCCTGGCTGAGTTCTCAAAAGTGTTTCTTCTTTTGTCAAGAGGAAGGAGAAAATTCCTAACCAGACAACAGCTTTGTTCACAGCATGCTCATCAAGCTTAATACAATTAAAAGGGTTAAAGGATATTTAGATGACCTATTTCAAACTATAAAGGCGTGCATGTAATTGCCCTGCAAGCCTGCTACATGAAGGGTGAGCAGTGGATTAGGAGCAGGGGCATTACCTAGATTATCAGTCACACTCCTATCCTCACATACATTTCAGAATCATCATTTAAACAATGTTCCCAGCTGCTGAATGTGCACCATAGTCTGAAAACCCCTGCTTCACAACATCTCTTCCGAATGCTTATCCAGATTCAATATCTTTTCATTTTTTATTGATTGATTTTAGAGAGAGAGGCAAGGAGAGGGAGAGAAATGGAAACATCAGTGAGAGAGAACATCAGTCGGCTGCCTCCTGCATGCCGTCTACTGGGGATTTGACCCACAACCTGGGCATGTGACCTGACCTGGAATCAAACTGGTGACCTCTTGGTGCATGGGTTGACACTCAACCCCTGAGCCACGCTAGCTGGGCTAGATTCAATCTTTAGTTACTGGGTAATTCGCACCCGGGTACCCTACTTCATTGTTGGACAACTATAATTATTATGAAGATCTTCCTTATTATATTAAGGTGAAAATCTACTCTGTAATTACATCTAATTTTGTTCAAATTCTTCTAGGGCTAATCAAGATAATGTTATTTTCCTCATTCAAGGTAGCCTTTTAGATACTTAAGCTCATCACTTGTACTATTTCCTTACTCTTTTCTTTTCCAGTTCGTTGAGTCAGTCCTCACATCATAAAGTAGTTATTTCCCAGCCACGTTGGATGCTCTGTGTATACTGTACGTTGATGATTTGGAATCAAACTGTAAATTCTCAATTTGAAATGTTGTCCTCCAGTGATCAAAGCGGAGTTAAGCAAATGTTGCCTTCTGCATTCTGCACATTCTTGCTCTATTAATGCAGCATAAAGATTTTTGTGGACCTTACTTGGGAGATTGGGGACATCACAGTAATCACAGACTTGTTATATTAACCTATGAGTCTGGCAGTGCTAGGCCACATCTCTATTTTCTACCCATTTTTTAAAAATCCAATATACGTCAAATTGATTTTTTGGACCCAAATGATGACTTTAAAGAAGCTGACCATGCATTTCTACATCTAATGTTCTACATTCTTATCTGAAGCAATTTTCCTATAAATGTACCATATTAGACAGAGTACAGCATGTCAAATTGAATCATGATTTTTCCATGTTATAAGTTGGCCACTTCTTTGATTTAAAGCCTTTTGAAAATGGGTGCAATTTTATGCTGTCTCTTTCTGCTAATATCTAAGATATTAAAGTTGTGATTTACTGCTCTTGTGACAGTGTCTATGTCTCTATATCTCTCTATCTATCTATCAATCAATCAGTCACCTACCTGTATTTTTGTTTGCTGGCCAATATAGATGTAGTTCCATTGAAAAAATATATTTTTCATTTCACTCAAAAATCAACTAATTTTAATTGCGGAGTAAAATTATTATAATGGCATAATGGCCTAAAGAGCACTAAATGAACTGCCTCCATTACCTTTTAACATTATGTCCTATTACTATTTCTCACATCCTTCTTCACTTTCTTACTCGAGGTTGTCTTATCAATAATGCCTATCCTAACCACTCTAAAACCTTCTGACTCTTTTCTCTTATGCATTAACTTTCCTATAGTTCTTAACCTTACCTCAATACTAAATTTTACTTATTTATTCATATACCCAAACCACCACACACACATGCCCTCAAATGCATGCTTGTACGTTTTGTTCACAGTTTTAACCCCAGAACCTCGAATGATGCATGGCACTCTGTAAGCACTCAAAATTATATACTGAATGAATAAATGCATAACATTTTTTCTCCTCTTACCTCATCTGCACTTCAGTTTGCTCATTTACAGATTGAGGAAAAACAGTGCTTACTTTGTAGTGTGGTTGTGAGAATTCAAAGCAACAGTAGAGTTCCTAGCTTCTAGTAGATCCTAACTGGTGCTACTCTTACAATTTTCTCTGTATGGCAGTGAACTGAGCATCCTACAGTCCACAAATGCCAGTATAACAAAATTGTGAAGACAATAGATAAACCGGTAATCTCTTTTCTTGTTTTTTGTGTTTTTTTTTTTTTTATCCTCACCCAAGGCCATTTTTTTTTCTTTCATTTTTTTATTCAGATAGAGTGGGAGGGAGAGAGAGAGAAAGATCGATGTGAAAGGGACACATCGAGTGGCTGCCACCCGCACGACTCAACCAGGGGCCAGGGGCAAACTGCAACCGAGGTACATGCCCTTAGCGGGAACCGAACCCAGGTCTCTCTGGACCACAGGCTGATGCTCTAACCGTTGAGCCAAACCAGCCAGGACTCTTGTTTCTTTTTAATGGCACCATTGCCAACAGCTAGAAAAAAATTTGGAATTCTAACTTATATAAGTAATTTCTGCTCAACATCTTCCTTCTAGCTGTTTTTGCTGGGAGTCATCTTTTCATTTTTCCTCTTGGCTCATAAATTAATGATATAGAAGTGATGAGAAACGATGCCCGGCTCTTCTCTGGAGGAGTAATGGACCTTGAAGGGTCTGCAGATGTGAGTGCAACAGCTTTTGATAATACTCCTCATTAGCTTTCCCTGTATTCTCAGGGATTTTCCTCCAGACACTTTGCTTGTCAAGAACTAAGGGTGGGAGGGAAACTACTACTATACCTGTATGTGAACCTAGACCTAGAAACTATAGTTAGGAAAAGAATGCAGACTTTTCTCAGGTATCTTCTATCCAAATTCAGTCTTCTGTATATCATGCAGAATTGATGGCCATGTGCATTGATTTTTTGTTTTTCTCTCCACTAATTGCAAACTAAAATAGCAGTTGGTAACAATGAACTCCTTCAGAAGTAGCTAAAGGTTAACCAATCTAGGATGTTCAGTGCTTATTGTTTTAATAATATTGCTGGCATTCATCTCCAAGGTACAAAGGATCTTACTTTTGGACCACTGATAGAAATCTAGTCTCTCTAGGAATTTATTTCTTAGTTAAGACTTAAAAAGAGTAGAGAAACATTTCAGGATAACAGTATGCTTTTTCACAGCTGGGACTTTAATTTATAGATTTATCTTTACCACAAATATAAATAATGTTAGGTTTAATAACATTTCTTATTTTAGAAGGACCCAGTCTGAACTGGGCTTTCTCACTTATCATATTTTATGTATATGTAAAGTGGGATAATATATTAAAAGTACACAGGATTTGCATAGTATTTAGTACATTTCAATCCCTATGAGCCACTTTCTATTCATACCCCATGCCCCCCAAATTAAAACATTCAGACTTGAATAGCTCTTTAATTCTTGTGGCTGTGATGAGAATAATGTGATGTGTGTATGTGTGCATTTGATTTTAATGATAATTGGTGAAACATGAATGCACATATATCCCCTGCCTTTTACTGTTGTGCTGAACACATCCAGTCACCTAGTGAGACTTTGATGTCAGACACTTATTTTTTAAATATGCCAAAATTTCTGCAGTGGTTCCTGCATTTAGTATAAAGGATCACTAATGTTTTGTGAAAAATTAATGACTAATATATGCTTTTATATTTTAATTTATTTTTTATTTTTTTTTACTTTGCATTCTGTTTGTACATAATGCCCAACCAAATATCATCAGAGGAATGTGATTTCTGACATTCCTCTTTCACAAGGTTGGCATTTTTCCTGAAGCTCCTTAATAATTATTATTTCTCCAATAATGGAAATTCTCCATTAAAGAACCTCCAACTCTCCTGAAAGGAAACCAGGCCAGGTGCACAGTCTCTCTTATGCAGGTGAGGACACTTTAGGTCTAGATTCAGCCCATTCACCAAGTTCTTCAATGTCTGACAGGTAAACACAAGAAGTTTCCATTGATTTGCTTATGCTTGAGCTCCTTCATCATAAGAGAGTTCTTCTTAAAATCCAATATATAAAATTAAAACACAAGACAAAAACATACGAATGCTACTTAGTTATCTAATTCTTTAGTAAAGCTTAAAAGTAATTTCTTGCTGCTAAAGAATCGGCATTGCTGGAGGATAGTATAAAATTCAAAACACTAGAATTTTTATCTTATGTTTGTTGCTAAGCAGAAGTTCGGTGAAAATACATTTAATGTTTTAGAAAAGTTTTTCTTGAGGATTGGGGATACTTTCTATGTGTTTCCAGGTCTTTATCACTCTTGTGTTGCCCCAGGGAAGCAGAACTGTGTTACTACAAAAGTTTTATTTCTGAACTTTGAAGGCCAGTGGGACAGACTATGGATTTTAATGAATGTATATTACAAAGATGTCATTGAAAGTGAACAGTGTCCCTCCACACTTCACTTTTACTTTGAAATGGAATCAAAGGGACCCTATTTTAGCTGTTGCCTTGTATTATCTTCACCCAGGCTCCAATACAGTTGTACATATAATAGTTGCTTAGAAAATATCATTTTATTTGACTATATTTGGCATTGCTTTCTAGAGACATTATTATTAGCTTCTCTTGGATGAAAAAATATGTTAACATAAAAGTCTCATGCCCTGGCCAGTTTGGCTCAGCGGTTAGAGCGTTGGCCTGCGGTCCGGAGAGACCCGGGTTCGGTTCCCGCTAAGGGCATGTACCTCAGTTGCAGTTTGTCCCCGGCCCTGGTTGGTCGTGCGGGTGGCAGCCACTTGATGTGTCTCTTTCACGTCGATGTTTCTCTCTCTCTCTCTTCCTCTCTCTCCCTCCCACTCTATCTGTACAAAAAATAGAAAAATGTCCTCGGGTGAGGATAAAAAACAAAAAAAAAAAAAAAAAGTCTCATTAATATTGTAGCCACCACATGTGCCAATATGGCTTGGAGAAATAATGTTCTTGAGCAGCAAATTAGAATGGAAAGACTCGGTTTTGTAAAGAGAAGACCCAGATTTTTATCTTTGTTCTATGATATACTAATGGTATATCTTTCAAAGTCACTTTCCTGAGCTTTATTCCTATCATGTTACTCATCCTAAAACTTACTATAAACATTAAGTGATATAGTAATAATAACACTCTGGAAGTCCTTGTAAAGCATGTTTAAAACTCTAACACTGTTCAGTGAACATTGCTCTTATCTCCAATTAATGGTAAGGAAATTGAGAAATTATTGAAATTGCCTCAAATCACACACTGGTTACTGATAGAACTAGACTTTGAATCCAGGCAGTTATGGATTCTCTGCTCTCTTACTCTGTATGCTATGAAAAGTATCTGGCATAGAGTTCATAACCATTAAATATTTGATGCTCTCTTTCCATTGAGTCCACTCACTTACAGAACAAGAGATTACATTTAGGAAGCATTTAAAAGATTTCTTTGCAGCATTTTAATAATCTATTATTCCTTGTTGCTTGTTGGATGCTGAAGGTGTCCAGCACACTGCCTATGGTATAAATTCCCTTCTTTAATGTCTTCCGTCAGATTTTTCTCTCATCTTTAACAAAAGACACCTCCACGGACTGTAGATCTTTATCCTCCTCGAGTTAGAATGCTTTAAGGATTTATACTGATAATTTAGTTCTTTTTTATTCCAAGAAATTTTTTTCTCGTGTCTTCTATGATGATGCATCTTCCTGTTTTATTCCCTACTTTCTGATTGGTTATTTTGTCTTTTTTGCTGATTCCTTTCCTGCAGTAGCCTGCTAAATGTTCGAATTCTCTCTGGCATTACACCTGTGTTTCCCCACATAGTCATTCAGCATATAACAAGAAACCTGAGATTTATCCTGATAAAAACACAAGAAAATCAGGATTAGAACTACAAATGTCAAAGGAAGTAGTACAGATTTAGGGACTCACTACTAATTCTATCTCCTTCATGGGTCATGTGCCTTATTGTGCATGATATCGTCATTTATTCTCAATGTTGTCTCAGCATTCATCTTTCTGTGGTGACTAGAACCCTCTGCCTATTTCATGCTGTTGTTTATGAACTTTACTTTTGTATTGCTCTCATTGCAAAGGGATTCATTCTTTTAGTTATAGTTCAAATTTCCAAGACAGTAAGTACTTTTTAATGAGCACTCTGTGTGATCTGATGGGTACCTCTATCTCCAACCTCATTTTGAGCCATTTACTATCATTATTCACTGTACCCTGTCACCTTGCCTTATTTTATATTAATTAAATGCCCACACTTATACTATCTTAGGTACTTTGCATCTGCTGTTTCTTCTGCCTGGAATAGCCTTCTGCTCTGACTTTGCATAGCTGACACTTTTTTATTCAAAAAGACACCTTTTTGACCACTTGATCTGGTAAACATCTCCAAAGTTATTTCATGTTCCTTTTATTTATAGCAATTATAATTATTGAAATATCTTACTTATCCATCTATTTGATTTTTTCTTTAGTATATATTTTCTCCCACCAGCACCTGAATTCAAAATTCATTGAAAGAAAGACAAAGTTTGTTCTTTCATAAGTGTATCTTCAGTACCTCCCACAATGTCTAACAAAGTCATTGACTTTTTTCACATGAATTTAGAGCCATTTCAATAAGATGTTAAACTAGAGATATCTTCATATTACCCAGACAACCATATCAGTAAAACTAATGGTATTATTTGGTCTTAGAATACTTCCATTTAATATAAACTGCTTTAATCTGGGCAGATATGAAGATATCCTGCCCAGATCCTCCGTTAGGGAAGATCAGCTATCAGCACTTTCAAGGTTGGCTTCAGCTGCAGACAGCTACCTAGCCTAGGGTCATGGCCTTCCCAGAACAGCCCACATTTGTTCATCAAGGTGTGGTATTAAGGATGCTTGGCCATTTTGTGACCTCATCTCCTTCCATGCACAGATGTTGATTCCTAATAGGTATCTTATATTCCTTTCCCTACCCCAACCTAATATATTTGGTAACAAGGGGTATTGTAATAGCAAAATTTGGGAGCTGACTCACTCACCTCCAAGTTGGTGTTGTTATGTAGCTTACGGTTGAAATCCAGTTGTTAACACCCATGGCAGTGAATTGGAATCATGCTGAGGTGGACAGAAGTGTACTAGCAGATGTGAAATAGCAGGTGTGGGAGTTAGAGAGATCCTAATAGTGATACGTTAACTGGATTGAATGGCCACTGTCAGCATCATTGATGCTTTAAAAAAGATATAGAACAGCTGAGGCAAGAAACAGGCAATTGAAAGCCATATGTGAGAGAAAGACAAGTACCATATGGTTTCACTCAGATGTGGAATTTAATGAACAAACTGAACTACCAGGAGAAATAGAGACAGACTCATAGATGGAAAACACACAGCTCTGGTGTGTGTGTTTGTGGGGGAGGGGTGGGGGTGAGGGTTGGGAGGAGGAGGGATTGAGCAGAAAAAAAGAGAACTCGTGGACATGGATAACAATGTGGTGATGGGGGGAGTGTGGAGGTGGAAGAAGACAGAGGGATAAATGGTGATGAGAAAAATAAAAATAAAATAATTAAAATTAAATTAAATTAATAATAAAATAACAAATAAGAAAGCCATATGTGAAAAAGCATCTTTTGGTTGCATACAAAGCAATTTAATCTTCTGCATATTAAAGGTGAAGAAAGCAGAGAGTAAAAACCAGGAGTTGATATTCTGAGAGAATTAAAATCAAATAAAGTTAAATGCCCAGTGATGTCAGGTTCTCCTCCTTGGGAGAACCTTGGCTCTTCAATAGGAAATGGAGAACTGGGCAATGTTCCTGCAAATATTCCTGACCCTTTCTAACCTGTAGGTGTGGCTCATAGCTCCCTTGTGAAAGCCAATACTTCTCCTTGTTAAAAGAGAATAGTGAAATTGCTCCCTCACAAAGCACTAAATATACTTCATATCCTGCTCATCGGCCATCAGTAATAAGTCAACACTTATGTTCTAACTTGAAGTGGGATCATTCTAGTACCAAAGTTAATAGGTCAGACCTCAAAAATGCAAGGGTAATACACATGAGACTTCTGAGAATGCTTGGTCAAGGAAGCTGGACCCTAACATTCATTGTATGAGAAGAGTATTGACCTGTATACACTCATTCAAAACACCAGATTTAACACCCTGGCAAGAACCCTAGAAAATGGTGTGAATTCACTGTTTGGATCACTCCTAGAATGGCACATATAATGACTTATGCTGGATTTTTTGTGAAATTTCAGATTCTCCGTGATGGTATAGTCAGAAATTAAAGAGTTAAGGGAAGTGGGTTTTTTTTTTTTACACAATTTGTAACATTGCCATTTATTTATTTTTAAGTATGTTTTTATTCATTTTAGAGAAAGGGAGAGAGAGATAGAAACATCCATGAGAAAGAAACAATGATCTGCTGCCTCCCACATGTCCTTTCTGGGGATGGAGTTCATAACCTAGGCATGTGCCCTGACTGGAATTCACTCATGACCTCCTGGTGCATGGAGGGCACTTATCCAAGTGAACAACACCAGCAGGGCCATTGCTGTTTATTCTAAATAAATGATGTCTAGCCTTCTGCTAAAAGTAATAGAGACATAAATGTCTTCCTGTATCAGAGGTTATTAAACTTGGGACCATGGTTTGATCTAAGGGGTTAAGAAATCCCAATATATTTCATGTAAATGATATGTGTATGGGTTTATGTGGTAATGTGTGTGTGGACAACGTACTTATATTTTTCCCCAGGTAGCAAATGCATATACATTGACAATAGAGAATTTATTATTTTCATCTAGTTGCCAAAGTGATATACCGACTAGCTTGACTAACTGCTGTGTGTGCTGAGAGCACAGTTATTTTCTTCATGATCCTGGACAACTAACTACATAATTGACAACATAATAACTTAAACAGTTGACTGATTGTTCTGTAATGTTCAAATCAATTTAAAAATTCTTATTAATACGATGTGCAGATAAGAGTTGCATATTAAATGGTCATGGGCTGTGGCGAATGTAAGAATGAAAGATGCATATGCCTCTTTCAGGATTGTCCAAGATAGGTGTTTACTGTGTGGATAATATTTGTATTATTTTTATTCATGAAAATAGTCAGAATTGTTT
The DNA here is from genome assembly GCF_014108415.1 of Molossus molossus. NCBI lineage: Eukaryota > Metazoa > Chordata > Mammalia > Chiroptera > Molossidae > Molossus > Molossus molossus. The sequence goes on from NW_023425348.1 coordinate 66,076,824, forward strand.
TTATTTTAATGAATGAAGAAAATGTATTTTGTAGTATGTCAATGAATCATTTTGGAAGCATTTTCTGTCTTACCAAATTAAAATTAAGTTTGCTTTTATATGTTTAGGAATACCAGAGGCTAATTTCTTTGTAATTTTATTGACAAGTTACAGAAAAATATGCAAATTTAATTCATTATGTTACTGAGGTTATTCCAAAATATTCTAGGATCTGACAGTCACCTTGATGTCCTGTGGCCTCCTGGACTCTGTGATTAATCATCTTAGACTGTGACTGACTTTGAAGAAAGATCCTAAGAGCACATTCATGCAGATGCATTAAGTGTTTTTGCCTTACTACTTTTAAGATTTAAATAAGATTATTCAGAATCTTTATTTAAAAATAACTAAAACTATATATAGAGAAACAAAGATTAGACATTATATATAAGTGATTCTCAACCTTCCTAATGCCATGACCCTTTAATACAGTTCTTCATGTTGTATGTGGGTGTGTCTCGGTTCCTGTGAAAGGGTCGTTCAACCCCCAGGTTGAGAACCTCTGTTATGTAAGGATCAGAGTATCTTTGTCCAGTCTTCTATTTCCATAAAGGGAAGTAATAGTTACTCTGTATTAACACGAATCAAGATTGTAACCAACATGCAAGGAATATTAATTTATTAATAATTGATTTCAGTGATGCAGCACTGTGATGACATGCATTACAAGACCCAAACAGCCCTGGCCTATTTGGCTCAGCAGTTGGAGTGTGGCCTTACAGACCGGTTGCAAGTTTGGTTTGGTCAAGGGCATGCACGTCAGTTGCGGTTAGGTCCCCAGCCCTGTTCAGGGTTGTGCAGGAGGCCCAAGTGTCTGTCTCACATCGATGTCTCTCTCTCTCTCTCCCTCCCTCCCTCCATCCCTCCCACTCTATGTGAAGATAAATGGAAAAATATTCTCGGGTGAGGATTAAAAAAAGGAAAACAAATATACAAACAAAGCAAAACACTAAAGGTTGGAGAGAGATATCTTCTCATTCTTCTGACCATCTTCTACCCTTTCCTTCTCTGAAATGGTATTAATCCTGTATATAATAAAGAAGTGTGCTTCCTTTGGATTGAATGTAGAAAGTTATGTTTAAATTGAAGAAATTTCCAGGTATCTTGTCAAGAGCATTGACATGAGAAAATACTTAAGTATAATTCAAACATATTTGAAATTCATTGAGGAATGTCCATGCTTCCAAAAATAGGGAAACTTCTCTAGTGAGATAGTCCTGTCAGGTGTTTATCCTCTGCCTTTATCGTAAAGAGTCAAGTGAAAACAATTCAGAAAACTCAGTCTCAGCAGTAATAAAATGAGTCATCAGTAGAAGGTTATTCTACCTAAAGAAAAGTGAGTTAGAAGGGTTGATATGAGACTCCCACAATATAGTATGAGCTGTCTCCCATGATGTGTCCCAGACAGGCTCTCCCGGGAATCACTGGCTATAGCAGGAACAGGATGCCTTCTCCTGAGGCATGTACAAGCAGAATATATCTGTATGTGTTGAGATGATCTCATTTTATCTTTATAGCATATTCAGTTGAAGATATCAGGAAAGAGAGAATGATAGAAAGTAATGATTAACCCATATCAGCATCAATTTAAAGATGGGGAACCTGAGGTTCCTTGAACAGATGGGCTAATCTAGTGTGATATGTTTGTTTCAGTCAGGCAAGTCAATGGTAAAGTCAAGACATTAGTCCAGCTCCCAGGCTCTCAGTCTTGATTGGATTCTAATATCAACTACCAAGATGCTATTTAATAAAACCACAATGAGATAGCGCCTCACACCTGTCAGAATGGCTAGCATCAATAAATCAACAAACCACAAATTTTGGTGAGGAAGTGGAGAAAAGGTAACCCTCGTGCACTGTTGGTGGGAATGTGGACTGGTCAGCCACTGTGGAAAGCAGTATGGAGTTACCTCAAAAAATTAAAAATTGCCCTAGTGGGTTTGTCTTAGTGCTTAGAGCATCTGCCTGTGGATAGAAGGGTCACTGATTTGATTACTGGTCAGGAGCACGTGCCTGGTTTGCAGGCTTGATCCCCAGCCGCAGTCAGGGTCATGTAGGAGGCAACCAATAAATGTGTCTCTCTCACATCAATGTTTCTCTCTCTCCCTCCCTCTATTTCACTCTGTCTAGAAAATCAGTGGGAAAATGTCCTTGGGTGAGGATTAAAAAAATAATAAAAAATGAAACTGCCCTATGACCCAGTGATTCCACTTCTGGGTTCATGTATATATGAAAAAACCTGACATACTAATTTGAAAAAATTAGATGCACCCCTGCAGTCACTGAATCAAATAGCCAAGCTATGGAAACAACCCATGTGTCCATCAATAGAGGGACGATAAAAATGCAGTGGTACATATATACAGTGGAATATTACTCAGCCATAAAAATGAAATCTTACAATTTGCCATAGGTTGGATAGAACTAGAAAGTATTATACTAAGTGAAATAAGTCAGATTTGATTTATATGTGGAATCTGAATAAAATAAATAAAATACAAACAGATTTACAGTATAGACAACAGACTGATGGTTACCAGTGAGAAGGGGCTTTGAAGGGTGGGGTGAAAAAGGTAAAGAGATTAATAACTACACATTGCTAGTCACAAAAGAGTCCCATGGATGTAAAGTACAGCATAGGGAATATAGCCAATAATATTGTAATAACTATGGGTGCTGCCAGTTGGGTACTTGAAATATGAGGGGGAGCACTTTGTAAAGTATATGATGTTCTATGATTTTTCATCATTTTTTTCTCAGCCTTTCTCTGATCTTACATCTTAGGTGATTGTGTTCCTTGTTTTCTATATGGTGTTTTTGTTTTAAAACAATCTTCATTTTTCTTGGATGATTCAAAAGATTTAGCTAAATTTAATCACTCCTGTATTTAGGTTTGAATTTACAATCTTTTTATATGTTTTCTATTTGTTCTACCTTTCTCTCTTTACTTGCATTCATTTGATTGACTATTTAAAAATCGATTACATTTTCTTTATATTTGTTTGGATGTTATACACTAATTTGCTATTTTGTATAGTAGTTCCCTAAGGTGAATATATATGTAATGAAATTCTAATGTTAAGTGATGCTCATTCACTCTTAATAAGGAAACTACTTTTATTTATTTAATTCCTAAAATATATATGTTTTTAAAATATAATTGATATCCATATTATTTAAACCCAATTGGGTATTACCGTTAATATTGTATATTGTCAACAGTCATGTAGATTTGCCATAGCGTTAGCCACTCATTGTAGTTATTTTTTTTTTGCTGTATATCTGAGTTTCCATCTACAATCATATTTCTTTGCTATAGGAATATTCTTGGTATAATTTTCTGATTGCAAAATATCTATTTTTTGTTCTCTAACAATATATTTTGTTCTTGAAGGACATTTCACTAACTATTAAATTCTAGCTTGGTAGACAGTTTTTATTAGCATTATAAAAATATTGTTCATTATCTATTGAACTTCACTGATTGTCATGAAATCATCTACAACTTGCTCCTTTAAAGTAATTTTCCATTTATTTTATAATTGCTTTTAAGAATTTTTTCTTTGTCACTGTGTTTATTGAGTATCACTCTAATGTGTTTTAGTGTATTATGTGTTGTATTTATTTTTATTTATAATTTTAATTGGGCATATTCTTGTGGATTGCCATCTTACATCAAATTCTGAAAGTTTTCAGCAAGTATGTCTTGCAGCACTTCCAGTTCCCCTGATCACTTTCCTCTCTTACTGAAGTTGCTTATGTTAGATCCACTTACTGTATATGACATTCTCCTTCTCCTTCTCTCTTTGTCTCTCCACTTTTAATTCTTTTTCTTTTTTTTTTATCTTCACCCGAGGACATTTTTCCATTTTTTTGTACAGATAGAGTGGGAGGGAGAGAGAGAGAAAGAGAAACATCGACGTAAAAGAGACACATCGAGTGGCTGCCACCCGCACAACCAACCAGGGCCGGGGACAAACTGCAACCTAGATACATGCCCTTAGCGGGATCCGAACCCGGGTCTCTCCAGACCGCAGGCCGATGCTCTAACCGCTGAGCCAAACCGGCCGGGGCTCCACTTTTAATTCTTTATAACCACTATTCATCTCAAAAGATCAAGGATTTAGTCAGTAAAACAGTGGGAAAAAATATACTAGAACTATTAAAGTAAATAAAAAGTCCATAAATACTATACGTTATATTTTTAGTCTATATAACAACTGTTTTAATTGGCAGTTTGTTATATAATATTTTAAATTCCCTTTTAAATATGTGATTCTGTTTAATTCTCAAAATACATGATGAATTTTTATCTGTATGAGTGTGCTTAAGGGATACTGAATCATTCTTGGTCCAGATGTACTTCTAAGTAGTTTTCCACTAATACTTGTAAAATATTCTCTAAATGAAAACATAACTTTATTTAGCATCTTTTTCATTACTGTTGAGAAACTGATTATATCACAATAAATTTGTTTCTTATAAGTAGGAGTTTATTTCCATTTAAATATGATTTAGGGTCATATGAAATCTCCTTAGAAATAATCAAGCAAATTAGAAGTTATTATTAGGTGGTGTATATTTTATACATCTCTCACTCTCTCTTATATAAAATTTATGCAATAGGATTCTGAATCTGCTTTTAGCAGGGTTATAAAGAGAGTCTGTGTTTACCTGGTCTGTATTCTTCTTCTTTTAGATTATGCAGATGTTTTTTACTCACAGTTCTTGTTCTTCATCATTTGTGCAGAGATAATTTGTTTTCTTTATGTAAATAAAACTTAATGATCCAAACAATTATATACATGAATATATATATTTACATGATCCCAACAGTCAAGTTAGTTAATGCATCCATCACTCGCATAGTTCCTTTTTCTTGGTAAGAACACTTAGCAAATTTCAAGTACACAGCACAGTATTTTAATTATAGTCACCATAGATTGGATCATCAGAACTTACTCATCTTAAAAGAGTTTGTATCCTTTTACCATCTTCTCCCCATCCACACCAACCTGTACCTTTCAATTACTGTTCTACTCAGTTTTTGGACTCTGCTTGTAAGTGATACCATGCAGTATTTGTTTTTCTCTGTTGGGCATCTTTCTTTTTCTTAACTATCTTATTTTGCTATCTTTATTTACTTTATCAAAAGTTTTGGAAACAATAATGTAATTCTTCCAACATTTTTAATTTTCTTTAAATTGTTTTATTATAAGCACTTTGGATTTCACATTTTTAAATCAGATGGTAAGTTTCTAAATCAAACCCTGCTGAGATTTTAATTGAGATCATTTTGAACTATGATATGTGAGTTTATAGTTTTAATTAGGTTTGGACAATTTTTCAACCAGTATTTCTTAAAATCTTTTCTATTCTTTCCCTTCTATTTTAGAGACTCTAATTTCATGCGTGTTAGGCTGCTTAAAGATATCCTATAGCTTAGGAAAATTTTGTTTACTGTTATATAAAAAAACCTTTTTCCCTTTTTAAAATTATATTTTATATTCATGTATCTTCACGTGCATTAAAATATTTTATTCTTCAATGTCAAATCTGTTGTCATTATATCCCATGTATATTTTTTAAAACTCAGACATTCTTTTGTCTCCAGAAATTTAATGAGCATTGCTTTTTTAATACCTTCCTTGTCTCTCTTTATCACACTCATTCTACTTTCTTGAACATATTGATAATAATTACAGTAACTGTTTTAACATTTTTGTCTATTCTATCATCTGTTATGTCTCTGGTTCTATTGATTTATTTTTCCCTCTTATAGCTTATATTTTCCCAATTTTTTGCATTTCCTATCATTTTTTATTGTATGTCACAAACTGTTTTGATTGTATGTTAAATTATAAATTTTATTTTGGGGGGCACCATATAGATTTTTATACCTTTAAACATTCTTGATATAGTTAGTTTACATGTACATGTTAGAATTAACACCAATACAACAGTGTAAACATATATTACCAAAGGTGAGACAAGAAGAAAAAACATTTATTGGTTAGAAGACTTTAAGCCATTCAGTAAATGAAAGGTCTCAGAAACATAGCTAGAAGGAAGTTTGGGAGTTGTATTAGAGTTAGCAAATGAAAAATAGTGAATGGCTAGAATGGCTGGGAGATTTAACAGAGAAATGTATTATAATTGATTTTATATTCTTTATTATTATCTGTTGTGTGACACATGAGAATAATTACAAAACAAACCCCTATTATGGCAGTATCTAAAATTCCCAATAAAATATACAACCCACCCATTCTTAGATGTAATGACATTTGAAGTATTAAGACAAATATACATTTGAGTTGGTTTCAGTCAGTGACCATAGCAATTCTATAGGTGTCAAGTTAGAATAGTTTACAAAATAAAAGATAAGAGGAAATTGAACATTGGTTTGATCATTCGGTGAGGTCTGAATTTCCTACAGAGTGGAAGTAATTCTCAAGCACATTATAGTAAAGGAAAAGGCTATCCCCAATGGCTTGAAAACTTGAGGGCATGAACATTGGAGACATTAATATCATAGTTTTAAAGATTAGGGTAATATATAAAAAAACCTTTATACAAAATATGATGACCTGTACATACACTTCTGTAGTACTATTTTTGGGAATCAGAGGATATGGTTTCTATTTTTGTTTTTGTTTCTGATACCAGCTCACCGCAGGATTTAGAAAAATAAGTATACTTAATTTTCAACTTTTTTATCCCACTCTAAAATGTTAGAACTATAGACATCACAAAATCATTACCAACTATGGCATAGGAGAGCACAGGAAAATAAATTCTTATTAGCTCTATTTTTATCATTGAATTCTTAATTTGTTTCCAGGCCTGGCATGAGTAGTTGTAGAAAAGCTCTACCACTAGAGTTAGGTATTAAAATATTTTTCTTTTATTATTTAAAAGAATTTTTTTTTCTTTATTGATTTTTAGAGAGAGAGGAAGGGAGAGGGAGAGAGAAATAGAAACATTGATGAGAGAGAACATTGATTGGCTGCCTCCTGCATGCCCCCCACTGTGGATCAGGCCCACAACCTGGGCATGTGCCCTGAGGGGGAATCGAACTGGTGACCTCTTGGTGCATGGGTCAACATTCAACCACTGAGCCACACTGGCCAGGCTATTAAAACATTTTTAAAGGGATTCAAATTAAATAAAAAGTGTGATCATTTACTGAGCACCTCTTGGTACATAACAAATATTTCTTCAGTTGATTTTTAATATAATATAGAGTTGTCTTTGTTAACACATTTTACATGAAAAAAGAATTAGCTCTGTGAAACCTTGTAACGAAGAGAATAGCTGTTTAGTGTATATGCCATAGAAAGAATTGGAAGTGTAAGCATAAGCTTCATAATTTCATCCATGAATTGTGGGGAAACAAACAAAAGGAAAACTAAAAGACTAAGATTGCCCAAAGTGTCATTTGGTACTCTTTTAACTCTGTCATGCAGAGAGGAGCTTCTTTTCCCAGGAGCTCTTTTCACATATTACATGGCTGCATTTTCATTCCCTGGGAACAGCTTGAAATGAAGCGACAGCAACCCCTGAGAGAATTGCCTGCATGTTTTGCTAAATTCTTAAATGTCATGCTACTTAGATTTTCAGATGTCCTGGGAATATTTCCAATTGTTTCTCCATATTTCTACTTGCTTTAAATCAATACTCCATTAGGCACAATGGTTTTTGTATAACTCAGCCATGAAATTTTATGACTACGGTTTTCATCCTCTTGTATCATTAAAAGACAAAGGGTCTCTTTGCATAGTTTGCTAGAAAATTTCAGACAAGTTCTTTTGATTATAGTGAATTAAACTAATATTACTATATATTGTCTTATATTAACTTTAATAAAAAAGCAGTTCTCATCATCACTATAGATCATCAGGGATATCTTATGGGTTTAGTTGAATTTGTTCAAAGAGAGGCTCTTGGCAGGATTACATACATTTTGATATAGTCAATTTGCCTGGATGACATTTAAAAAGCCAGGTGAAATATTATTAAAGGCAGCTAAGTGATAGATTTATGAAAATTATTCTTAGTTTTATGAAAAATAATTTATTGGACTTTAAGTGATTCAGAGAGTTGTGGAGATATCTAATATTTCTATTTCCAAATACTATCTTCAACTTACCAAAAGTTCCAGATTACCGAAGAAATAGTAATGTCATATGCAATGTTTCTCTATTGGAAATTTAAAGTAAATCTTTTCAGTAAAGGATTTGGGGAAATATACAAAAAGAGAGATGCAGTAGGACTCATAAAATGGAAACTAAACTAAATACACAGTGACTATAAGGGAGTTGTTATCTCCAAAAACTAGGGCCATATGGTCACTGCATTTGAGCATTAACTTTATTTCTGAAGCTTTTTAAAGTCTAGGTTAAATAAAGGATACACACACACATCATAATGTTATTCTATATTATGTATTCTATGTGTTGTATTTGTATGTTATATACATAAAACTTTGTGATTTTAATGAAAATAATTGGAATTATTTGTTGTTTAATGTATTAGTATTTGCTAAGCACAGTCAGATCATAACTCTCATTTTAATTCTCACAACAAATCTGTGAGCCATATAAACTCATTTTTCCTATTTGATAGACAAGGAAATAGAGCCTTAAAGAAAATAATTTATCCAAAGTCACACAGCCTATATATGTCAGAAACAGGTTACAAATTTAAATGTGTCTGATTCTATAATCTGAGTAGTATTTGGTCCAAAAATAAAAGCCCTTGGTCCCTGGTGGTTAATTATGTGATGGATTAAATTTATATTAGGTCATTGAATTTCATAATGGGTTTTGTTTGCAGCACTTTTATTACTGTTATTGTAATTTTGGACAAGAGGGGTTTAGACATCTAATGGTATAAATTTTAAATATTTAAGTGTTGCCCTGACTTTCTAATCTTGCTATGGCACATATGAAACTAATTTCTGCACATGAACATGAAATAAATTGTGTAGATCAGTGTGAGCCTCAGTTTTTAAATATCTAAAAAGAGGATCATAACTAATTGCATATGTTTGAGGAATGTTTAAAGGAGACAATGTGCATAAATTTTCTAGTACAATTATTCATATTTGATTGTGTTCAATAAATACCATTTCCCTTTGCAATGTCTCCCACTGTTAATCTGAGTAAAGAAATTTCTATGTAAACCTAGACTGGAAATAATTTAATCACAACTGACTGATTTTTCAGACCTTATTAATCATGTTGATTTTGTTCATCATTAATTTATAATAAATGAATGGTGTGCTGGGTTGTGTTAGATCATCTTGTTATATTGGAAGCTACATTTTCTTGGATAACTTTCCATGTATATCTCCATATCATAACTGCAAAATTGGAAATAGTGTTAGATTGGGAAGGCGGAAGGGAAATAGCAGTTATCACTATTGAAAGCTTATCACAGTCAGATGCAGTAACAATCTCGGTGATTCTCATTGGGTTCTAGCATCTCCTCATCTCCACGCTGTATACAAATCTTCTCAACTTCTGAAATAGCAGTGACATTTTTTTTTCTTTCAAAAAAAAAAAATCACAGTATATTTGCCCTGTTTGATGCTGTTTTAGTTACAGAAACCTACTTTAACTAGGTAAGTAAAAGGAGACCTCTAATTGAACTCCTATTGAGGACAGAGCCCGAGATATCTTTCAGAGCCAGAGTAGAGTTGGGTTTACTTAGTACTAACATCTCAGATTGGAAAGTCATCAGGAAACCTGCCCAGCTGTCTCTTCTACTCTGCATTTCTCAGAGAAATACATTTTTTGAATGCAGTCCTTCATTACAGATAGACCTTTTCTGTTTCTCTATATTTGAAACACCTGGTGCCTGGCCAGTGTGGCTCAATGGTTCAGCATCAACCTATGCACTGAGAGGTTGCTGGTTTGATTCCTAGTCAGGGCACATGCCCAGGTTATAGCCAGATCCCCAGTGTGGGCCATGCAGGAGGCGGCCAATCAATGCTCTATCTCATCCATGTTTCCATCTCTCTCCCTCTCCCTTCCCCTCTCTCTAAAATCAATAAAGGAAAAAAAAATTAAAATACCTTGTTTACATCTCAGTTATAGTCAAAGGATATTTCTGAATCTCTGATTCATATTTCTGAAATACTTATGCATCTGTCTGACAGCCATCCAGTGGAGCCGAAGACAGAATAATGGCTGCCAAGTTACTTTCCCCAAGGGGGAAACCGAGAGAAAGAATATCATCATGTCCTGGGGAGATATTCCACCATGTCTTTCACAGCCTTGTACTGGATGGCTTAAGTATTAATCTAAGCAATATTGTTAATAACCTTTCTGATTAAACCAATTAGAAAGCTAAAAAAATTGATGATACATACCTATAATTTGAATTCAGTCTGCTATAACTTCTAAGTCCAACCAAACCCTTATAACTACTATAATACAAATATAGGGATTGGAGAATATATGGAGGGGAAAATTTTTAAAAAATAGGAGTTCATATGAATACTGCACTCAGATATAGAACTTGCTCTTAGAGAGAGAGAGAGAGAGACAAAGAGAGGTGAGAGAGAGAGAGAGAGAGAGAGAGAGAGAGGCGAGAAATGGAAGGAAGACAAACAGTTTGCAGGTATGAGCTTTCTAGAAGATGAGCCAGTCATCACATGGTTACACTTAATAAGATTCATTCAACACTTATTTGTAAATGCCTATATTCATGCTCTTAAGTTATTTCTTTGTAATGATGGTGGACATTTTAAGAAAAATAATAACATTTATCTAATTTATAATGAACAAGATAGAAAAAAATTAAACTTCAATTGTAAGGAAAAAGAAGGGGAAGATGATGCCATGCTTTAGAAAGGATTTTGGTTTACTTTTTTCTTACTTGTACATCAGGTTTGAGGGAACTGTGTATGGATAAATGGCATCATGGTAGAACTGGTCTGTAGGGCTGGAAGTTATGATATGCGCATGTCTTTTAAAGTGCTGCATTCTTGTGCATTAGAAAACCACGTTCACAATAGTGTATTCATAAAATATAACCTGAATGGCTCAACAAGGGATGGAGATTGATACTTGAATGGCTTGCTTCAGGGGAAAAGGCAATTCATCATGTCTGTCTGAGCTTCAATAATAACATAAATCACTCTTCTTCACTTTTCATCCCTTATTCCCCTACTCTGATTCATATATATAACATGATATGTCAGGTGATGTTTTAGATGTGACAGGGGAAGAAATGGGGATGAGGGGGATAAAAAATACTTAATTATTCTTTAAATTAGTGTAAGGATGCCGTATATGTGATTAGCAAGGAATTTATAATAGAGATATTTAAATCTTTGTATGTCCTAAAATACATAATGAATTTAAGTAGTTGTGATGATCTAAAATGGTAAAATAATAATAGTCTTATGATTTGATGTTTTAACACACATTCAGCTACCCTTGACCTTAGATTATCAAATCAACCTATTTCTAGTTGCAAACAAAGGTGAAGTTTGTGAAATGAATCAGCCCATCGACAGGTAGATGCTCTCTTGAAACAATGAGGTCAGTACATGAATTTACCAAAATAGAATACAACTTTTTCCAATAAGATGATGTGCTTTCCTTCTATTTACTTGATGTGTTCCTTCTGTTATACTTGATGCGAGGGCAGGGAGGGCTTTAGAAAATAATAAATCCTTGAGGCATGAGCTACATTGTCTTAGACGAAAACAGGCACTACAGTTCCACTAGCAGCGCTGTACTCCCAGATGAGGTGTCCAAGACGCTGATACACACTACTTTTTTAGCATTTATGGGCAAGTTTAAGACATTTGCAGGTAGAGGCTGAGACCTGGTTATTATTCATGAAAGAGTCCAGGAATCCTGCAATACAGAGAAGTAGGGGTAGAATTCCAATAATAAAAAAAAAAGTTTAGGGTGACCATTCATCATGGTTTGCCTAGGACTGAAGCTTTTCCTAGGACTTTCAATGATAAAACAAGAAAATTCTCGGGCAAATTGGGGTTGTTGTTCATCCTAAAAAAGAGAGGTGGAGAAAGAGTTAAATGTGTAAAAAGATTCATACAAGACAATTGCTGAAGTCCCAAATGGTTTTGACTTGGGACATTGCCAAGCTCACTTTGCATGCTTAGGCAGTAAGGATCAGTCTCTTATACTTAGGAGCTTAAAATCTAGATGAGGGACACAGTTACCTGTTCTACTTTCTCCCTAAATTCCAAAGCATACACACAGTAAACCAAAACCTTTTATAGTATCACTTTATAAATATGTTTGTATAGTTCCCCCCACTACGCATTTGCTTTTGGAAAACATATATGTATGCACATGTGATAATTATGCAATTATACATATATTTTATAACTTATGTAAAATTACAAAAGCTACTTTCCTCCATAGTTCTCCTTAGTCTTTATTTTTTAAATATACTTTTTATTGATTTTTAGAGAAAGAGGTAGGGAGAGAGAGAGAAACATTGATTTGAGAGTGAAACATCGATTGGCTGCCTCCTCCATGCTCCCTACCAGGGATCAAGCCTGAAAACCAGGCATGTACCCTGCCCTGACAAATAATTAAACTGGCAACCTTTCAGCACACGAGATGATGCCCAGCGAACTAGCCACACTGGTCAGGGCTCCCTAGTCTCTATATAAATATGCATTTAATGGCTAAGTAAACATCAGTGGTATCAGTATAGCATTTCAATATGAATTTGCATGTCACTTATATGAGGTCTTGGTTTTTTATTTTTATTTTTTTATGCTAGATAATTTATTAAGAATCTTTTTTTTTTTTTTTAACGTAACATGTTGTATTTGTTTAGGTATAAATTCCTGGGGTCAGGTTACAGGCTCTTTATGCCTGTATGTCTTTATAAGTATTGTGAATTTTTACCTTGTTACTTTTAAGAAGTTTATACCAATTTAAATGCTAATGATACTAGATCTGTACTTCAATTTTACTGAAATTGTGCTTAATAATGTCTATTTTAATTGAGTTCTCTCATAATTTTGCTAATGTAAAAAGAGCAACTCAGGGTTATTTTAATAAACATTTCTTTAATCATTCCCAAGAGTGAAAAAAAATTTTTTTCTGTGTATATTTACTCTTCTTATTGTGTCAATTGTCTCTTTGCATTTACTGACTTGTAAAATTGCACTCCCATATATGGAAGTTACATTTAGGCATTTTCTTCTTTGGATAGTTATATATTGCTTGCAAGACTAAAAGAGAGTGAAAAAAAAGGTTTCATTTCCATTTGCAGGACTGTCGCATCCATTAGGATGAATGACACATCATGTCATAGTGAATGATATTTAATAGAGGGCTGGGGCAGTTGGAGAACAAAACTCTGTAGATCATGTTTACAGCTTCAGTGATGCCAGATGCTCTTTTCCTAAAGCTGGCTGAATTTGAAATGGCTAACAGGCAAAATAAAATTAAAGAGAAAAAGTATGATTAATGAGCATTTGGAAGTCAATGTCAAGGATATAAACAGGTAACCTTTCTCTGGAAACCACGTTTTTAAAGGCAGACTATAATTCTTCTGAACCACATAATGTAAATAGCATAGAAGTTGTCTTTAAAGTGTAATTGATTGTACTTTTTACAGGAAGACATAAATCAGGAGACTGGTGAAACAAGGTGGGACATATAAAAAGCAACAGAATATGGAATTATGGCATGAGAATGATGAACAGAGATCCTGAGTTGTTAAGGAAATTATAAGCCATTCATTTATACTTTTCAAATGTTTTCCTAGATAGTGTCGGTTAAGTGTGGGAATTGAAAAATAGCATGCCTGGGCTAGAAGTTCTCATGAATAGGTTGTAGTCTGCAGTCTAATTTTTATTTGACCATACTAAAACCAACTCTTTCTCTTGCTTATAATGGAAGGCAATGGATAAATGTTGAAGAAAGGTTCTGAAGCTGTGGGAAATTCCCCGACAGTCATATCTCCCATTTTCACTGATAAAACATCTCCTGTAAAGTCCCATTCCTATATGGGGGCTGACTTATGCTTCTTGTCATCAGGGCCATCTACACCTGTGCTATTTTTGCTATCCATCTAACATAGATAAGGGTGTTCCTTCTATCTTCAGGCACCTTTAATACCCTTCTGTGTAGTTGGGAAAACAGTTCTGCATGTAAGTAATCGTGCGTCTTAGAATTTTTTACTTGTTATGATTGGAGACTGAATGGAGACAGAATGGAGACTGATTGCTATAAGAATTCAGTTGTCCTTCCAGACGATCTAGACATTCAGTGCACCAAGTTCAAATTCCAAATCTGCCACCAACCCAAGTGGTGTTGGTCCTGAGAAATGGATTAATATTTCTGGGTCTTCTTTTTTCTTTTTCACCTATAAAATTTAGATAAAATGTTGTGTGATAATATTGAGAGGATAAAAGAGAATTTTCTTTTAGAAATCTTCTGATTTAAAAAATGAGGCTTCTTGGGAAGAAAGTAGCCCTTCAAATGTAATACTTTCTTTTATTTATATTTTAGCTGATGGTAGTTTAAATGATCTATATTTGGTGTTCAGGATATTTCATTTGCTTTCACCATTTTTCTGTGTTTTCTGCACAATTGCAGAAATGTTCAATAGACTAACTATGCAAATACATCTGCATTTGAAAGGCTGGTAATGATTTTAACAAAGTTTGGAAACAATTGATCTTAACAATGGCCAGTCTGCTGAAGGTTAAAACTGGGTAATATAATGCAGAGACTGACAGATATATATTTATGCTTCAGTGTGTATACCTTCACGTAAACATACAGTACTTAGAAAATGAATTCAACATATACACATATATTATAATGATTTTTTTTGTAACGTTTATTCATGAGAAATTTCCCATTTCTATTTTAAGTATTCCTTAAAGACTCCTTTAATGGCTATAGAAAATTACATTATGTATGTCAAATCTTTAATAATTCCTTTATTAAAAGACATTTTGATTACTTTGGATTTCATGATTAAAATTTGAAAGATGTTATCTGCACTAATCTTTAACCTTTGCGTTTCCATTGTTTCTTTAAGATAGATTTATAGAAGGAGCATTATTATCTCTATGAAGAGCAATGTGTTAAATTATAAGGATAGACATTGCCAAATTACCTAATAGTGAACTATATTTTATATATAGCAGCCATAGAAATATTTATAAAAGGTAACTAATAATTTGAGACTTTCTAGCTTAAATCCCTCAGTGGATTTCCATTGCTCTCAGAACCAAATGCACAATCTTAAACATAATTCAGGGTATTGTACAATCGGGCTTCTGCTCATCTCTCTAACCTTGTCTCAACCACATCCCCACCTATTCACTCTCATCCAACCATACTGGACTGACTGTATTTGTTTCTCAACAAATCAAGCCATTTCTTGCTTCAGGGTCACTGCACTTGCTCTTGCCTAGATTTTCCACTCTTATCTTGATTTCTTCCTTCATATTTCAATTTAAATATCACTTCTATAGATTTTCTTAACCCATTTCCCATTTGCCCTGAAAATACTGTCCAGTGGTGCTTGTGGCTTGAGCGTTTGCCTGGAGAAAACTCGCGGATTACAGCCCTGACTTTACCCCCAAAATTTGCCCTGAAATATCTCACTTTTATTATTATTTTTGCACCACTCTACTATATCGATAGTCTTTGGAAACAAAAGACATCATTCTAGTTATAACATTCTGTTTTTAGTAGTAGCATTTCCATTTACAAAATATAATAATTCTTGATTGCTGAAAATGTCAAATCCAATAAAAAGGATTGCAAAGGGGATGACTGTAGCCAGATTCTCTGGTGAACTTATGGCACTGAAATGGTGTTACGAGAAGGAGGTGACAGTGTTGTCAGCATTTCACAGTGGTACAGTGATTGAAGTAGACAACAGAATTGGAAGGAAAACTAAGAAGACATATGTCATTGTGGATTAGTGAGAATGTGGGAGCAGTGGACTCGGCTGATCAGATGCTCACTTCTATTTATTTTTTTAAATAATTTTTCTTTATTGATGAGAGAGAGAGGAAAGAAGAGGGGAAAAGAGATAGAAATATCGATTGGCTGCCTATTGCATTCCCCCCTACTAGGGATTTGGCCCACAACTTGGGTATGTGCCCTGACCAGGAATCGAACTGGCGACCTCTTGGTGCATGGGTCTACGCTCAACCACTGAGCCACACCAGCTGGGCCAGAGGCTCACTTCTTATCCGGCTAAATGCAAAAAGTACAAGGTTTGGTGTAAGAAATTCTTTCACCACTTCTAAATCTTACAATGCTGAATTCCTGTATCCTGTTCAAGAAGGACAATCCTGAGCACACAGTCCACCATGTAAACTTCAGATTGACATTGATGGAAAGAATGCTGGAAAAGCATCACAAGCCAGGGCAGCAGCACCTTTGAGATCATCTGTGCTCTGATAATGTCACATGTCTTCGCCTGTCTGGAAGACATTTTCCCAAGAGCATACCACCAACAGTAGGGACACAGAATCCAGCTCGTCGCTGCAGAGTCTGCTGCTCATGCGACAAGGATAGCGAGAAGATCCAGAGAGAAACGCGACACTTCTGTGTAGTGCATGATGTTCTGCTTTGTATTGTTCTGTGTTTCGAATTTTACCACAGGAAAAAAAGTATTAGATACCGATCATCATAAACATTTTTGTTACATGAGAATTAGAGACAAGTTCTTTTTAGAAAAAACTCCAAGAAGAGTTTTTGTATTTTATTTTCACATTGAAAACCAGTCATATTTGCTTCAGCCTTAAAGAGTGTGTTTATGTAAAATTACATGAACACTGGCAGTGAGCTTCACTTGTTTCTAAATGGGAAATGGGTCAATCCGCCTTCTCTAATGGTATCTTTACCTAAGTGCTCTCTATTGCATCAGAAGTTTCATTTGTTTTATAGGTCTTATCCCAGTAGGAGGCAGGCTCCATGAGGGAGGAGCAGGGATGTAGGCACAGGGTGGGGCATATTGCAGGTGCTCACTATTTTTCAAATAGATGTTGGCTGCTAAGTATAGTCACAAGTTAGCTGTCGTATGTGCTGCAACTATTTCCTCTATCATTTACTTTGATTTCTTATTTTATGCAGATAAAATGTTACATATTTATATATTCAAATATCACAGTTATTCACTGCAAAATCCTGGGCTAGCAGAGATGAGTTCCTGATGATATTTTCTTCCAAATGTTTATGACTTCAATTTTTACACAAAAGGATTTTATCTTTCTGAAATTTGTTTTGGTATATGGTGTGAAGTCATGACTAATTTATTTTCCACACGTAGCAATATTTGAAATATTCTTGCTACCATTGTTATAGGATTCCTACATTCTCTGTTGGTTGGCAATGTGTGGTAGATAGAGTAATGTCCCCACCAAAATGTTCGTATCTTTAATCCTCAAAACCTATGAATATCACCTTGCCTTCAGAAAGGCTTTTGCATGTGTGATTAAGTTAAGGATATTGACATGAGGAGATTATTTTTAATTATCTGGGCATACTCAATATGATAGAAAGCTACTTTTGAGAGAGAGACAGGAGGGTCAGAGTCAGAGGAGACAAGATAACAGAAGCAGAGGTCAGAGAAAAATCTGAAGGTGGTATCCTGCTGCTGGCTTAGAGAATGCAGGATGGGGCCATGACCAGAGAAATGCAGGTGACCTCTAAAATTAGAAAAGCAAGGAAACATTCTTTCCAGGAGCAAGCAGTGTAGCCCTGTGGACACCTTGATTTTAGCTCCATAATACTCATTTAAGACTTCTGATTTCAGTGAATTTTTTATCATAAACTTGTATTGTTTTGAGTCACTAAGTTTATGGTATTTTGTCATAGCATTACTATAAAACTATTACAAAATATTTATTTAAATATCTTATGTTACAATATATTGTATACATGTAATATTTTTCTATCCATTTATTTATCTATCAATCGATCTATCATCTTCTCTTGTTGGAAGGAATGTGTATATGTGGTCTTTTCCAGATTTTTAATGTTTTACCATTTCTTAGATAAATAACATTTTTAGTAACTGTAATTGTAAAATGTTGAGATATAAAGCATATAAATAGAAAAGCATATATATACACACATGCATATATTTATATGAATATAAATAAGAATTTTTCTAACAAAACTCCCAATTTTATTTGAGATGATCTTGTGTTCAATTAAAAGTGTACACTTTCTATCCATCAGTGCTAATAGGTATAGTCCATTGTATGGACTATGAAATGGGGAGAGTTTCAAGGATACAGTTTTCCTGAAAAACTGGGATAGTCTCAGCTGGCAGTTCTCTTGGCCTTGTCCCCCAATCGAGAACAGAGTTGGGGCTCCTCCAGTGGAGCCTCGGTCTGTGCATGAAGCAGAGACCCAGCAAGATGGCAGAGCCTGGTTCTTGTCAGATCTCATAGTTTGAATGCTAGTGTGTTCAGCTAAAGCCAATCCTAACTAAAGTAGTGCAGGATTGTTCCCTCAACTTTTCCAAACATTTGTTTAACTTCCTGGCCTTTAACATTAAAAAAAGATTTTTCTGGATAAACTTTAAAAGAAATCATTTTTTATTTCCAAGATTATTTCACTGGCGTTTTGTTGGGAACTGTAGTAAACCAGACAGTAAATGGATTTGAGGAGACTCAATATGGTTGCAGTGTTTGTCTCACCACCAGGATCATACATGATATACTTATTGCGTTGGTGGTATAGTGGTGAGCATAGCTGCCTTCCATGATATACTTATTCACTTACTTATATATTTTATTTTATTTTTCTCAGGAAAATTAATTGATTTCTTCTCACAAGACTCCTTAGATTATTAGTTACCAGTTCTATAATAACTTTTTTATTTTTGTTGAATGAGTGGTAAATCAGGATTAGTACGATCATTTTAAAAATGGTGTATACTGCCCGGCTGGTGTGGCTCAGTGGTTGAGCGTCGACCCATGCACCAAAAGGTCACCAGTTCGATTCACGGTTAGGGCACATGCCCAGGTTGTGGGCCCATTCCCCAATGAGGGGCAAGTAGGAGGCGGCCAGTCAATGTTCTCTGTCATCGATGTTTCCAGCTCTCTTTCCTTCTCCCTTCCTTTCTCTCTAAAATCAATAAAGGAAAAAAAAAAAAAGTAGAACCCAAGATTTTAAAAAACTGTGTACTAAGAAACCTAAAGTGAATAAACTTCAAATTTTTCATATCAATAAGAGGAATCATTGTCATCAGAAATAAAACAAACATCAAAAATAGATATATTTTCTATGTATAAACAGTAATAAAAATGATATGAAAAACAGTTGGTTACATTCCTGTGCATAGTAATCACACAATTGTAAAAAACTTGAAATATTTAGAAAAAGAAGAAAAACTAGATTGCCTACCAAAATATAACCAAATTGTTTCCCTGGATTAAGTTCAAATACAGTATTTGTCTTTAACCTTCTGACTTATTTTATGTAGCATAATACCCTCGGGTTTCATCCATGTCTTCCCAAATGACAGGATTTCCTTCTTTAAGTCTGAATACTGTTCCTGTGAGAGAGAGAGAGAGAGAGAGAGAGAGAGTGTGTGTGTGTGTGTGTGTGTGTGTGTGTGTGTATGTGTGTGTATTTAGAGGCTGAAATGTGTCTTTCCTGGTAAGGGGATTTTTTTTCTGATGTAAGTGGACTGAAAAGCATATTTGGAGAGCTTACTCATGCTTCAGAATTCCTGGTGACATTTCTTGGCTAGAAATTGCCAGCCTCTCAGGCCTACTGATGAAGCCCTGACATGAGACCACCCATGAAGAGGGCAATGAACCCATTTGGAGGTGTGAGATAGCAGCGGGATATGTCTGTCAACAAATCTGTGACCTAATTCTTTTGCTGTAATGTTACATGGCCAATTTTTAGATAAGGGGATTGATAACTTCTGTTTTTCCGGGGGTTGTAATGACAAAAATTGAATATAAGTAAACAATGTCAAATTTTATTTAATGCTAAGTGTAAAATCTGAATATTTCCTAGTGGTCCATGCTAATTGCTAGGCTGCTGAAAGCTTGCACAGTAGTAAGAATGAATACCTTGGTCTTGAGTATCCTATTGCACTTTTATACAAGAACAGCGTGATCCTGCTTATTTTAATATTTTAAGTTTCAGAAGTGTTCAGGATGTGAGCATGCATTTTCCAAAATGCCATGTACCGTTTTTGGCTGATCAATGACCAGTGCTGTGGCTGGATTGGCCCTTATGGTTCTTATTATGATGGCAAGACCTTAGTACTAACCATCAGGAAACTTTGGGGAAAAGGAATTTGTTTCTCTCTGGTCCTTGAAAGCACATGGCACACCTTAGGCCACACAGCAAGGTCATGGGTAGAGACAGAGAGAGCATGAGCCTGCTTTTATTGGGACCTAAGAAGGAGGCCTAGGGTTGTGTGTGCTCATGCTTAACTGCTGAATTTAAAACATAAGAGTTGAAATTAAAAGTGCAGGAAGAGAAAAACAAGGGATCCAAATAGTCAGTAATCAAAATACAATCAAGATCTCTAACACAAATGACCCAGGGGTGGGTGAAGGGCACCTGGCCTAGCTCTTTACCTAGTTGTGTGGCAGGCAATGTATTTATTGAGATAGTCGTCTTTGAGGTGGGTACCTCTGCAGTCAAAGGTTGCTGTCAGCCACTTGCATAAAAAGAAAGAAAAGAAAACAAAATCGAAACCCACTGGGAGAGCTTACACTACAGCAACCTGTCATTATTTTGTAAAAGTGGAAACTCAAACAGTGTAAGGAGCCACACTGTTGGGTTTCGTGCACAGTGACTTAGTTGAGTAGTAGAACACTGTGTAATCATCTTTTGAAACCTAACACAGTCTTATAACTTGCCTCCCATATAGACTGCCTTTCCCTTTTTTCAGTGTGTAAACACTGGATGACAAAGTGCCAGGAATGCTCACACTAAATTGTTTTTATTTTATTTTGTTTTTTTTTTTCTTTATTGATTTTAGAGAGAGAGGAAGGGAAAGGGAGAGAGAGATAGAAACATCGATGAGAGAACATCGATTGGCCACCTCCTGCAAGCCCTGCACTGGGGATCTGGCCCATAACCTGGGCCTGTGCCCTGACTAGGAATCAAACCAGCAACCTCTCAGTGCATGGGTCGATGCTCAACCACTGAGCCACACCGGCCTGGCTCAGAGTATATTCTTTAGACCACCATGCTCTGACTCTTCCCCCTGTTTTCTTAAGGTAAGAGTTGCAGACCCTGAATTAATATCACACATTTTAAATTCAAGTAAAAATATTTTGTGAGTTTTAAAAAAATTTAGAGCAATCACTAATATTTTTAGAGTACTTTACTCTGTCTAAACTTTTACGTATGCATTATCTTATTTTTTTCTAATTCTAAGAAAAAGTTATGGAAAAGGAAACTTCTCTCTTCTGATTCCATTTTTAAACGTAATGCTGAGAATGAGCATTAGAAGGAAAAACTCAGCCCAGCTGGTGTGGCTCAGTGGTTGAGCGTCGATCCATGCTCTTTGCCAGTTTGATTCCTGGCCAGGGCACATGTGCAGGATGTGGGCCAAATTCCCAGTGTGGGGCATGCAGGAGGTGGCCAATCAGTGTTCTTTCTCATCAATATTTCTGTCTCTCCGTCTCCTTTCCTCTCTCTCTAAAATCAATAAAGAAAAAAAATTTTACAAAAGGAGAAACTCTGAGACTACACGGTGAGGTTCCAGAATAAAGGCCGTCTACCACTTGCAAATATGAATTTGTGGCTCTGACTACAAACCAGTGTACTGCACAAGCCAACAAACACATGGGTTAATCCTCAAAAATGTTTTGGAGAGGTATATTAATATCTCTCTTCCACAAATTTAAAAAGAAGGAAGCTAATAAAAAAGCTGGAAAGATTAGCGGTGATAACAAGAGTAGATACAATAAGAATACTTCTGTAATTTTTTCCACGAATAACAAAATGGAAGGAGGTTGCCCTGACAGACCTCTCAGAAAGGTAAGCAAAATCTTTCAATTCCCAGCCCAGGTCTTTTTATTAGTTGGGGATGATCACTTCCATCTACATCTCAGGGAGGGATGAGGGAGCACAGAATGCAGGCTAGATTTTGGGAATTAAGAATATGGGCCTTATTTGGGGAATAATAATTCAATATTGTAGCAAACCAACCGTGGATATCTTTTCAAAGAAAAACAAGAAGTAAGGTGTTCCCTAACACAAGGAAGCAGACTAAATCACAGGATGATTAAGCCTGATTGTAATGGAGTAGTGAGAACAAGTGGCAGCTTTGTCTTGTGTTATGATAAAACGTGACTAGTCATTCTCACTGCCAAGTACAGAAATTGTCTATGTAGAATATAGTTTAGGTAATTTATATATAATGTTAATTACATTATATGACAAACACAGTTCTCGTCATTTTGTGATATTTTAAAAAATGTAGCATGAATGACTTCTTCCTCAGACTTAGATTGGTGTTATAAACTGGAAGGTCCAATATTAAAATGTATTTGATCCAGCTCCAATTTTTCTGAGTTGAGTGTTCATCACAAAATTAAATAGTTATACATAGAAAGCAGCAGGATTAGATAATTTGATAAAACATTAAATAATAACTGTTCTGAATTCAAAGGTAATATTCTATCAGTGACAGAATTGTAACATTTCTGGGTCATTTGGGAAACCACATGTAAGACTGCATCTGTTTTTAAATGGAAGCATGTTACTTGTGAAGCTGAGCCCTGTCTGTGGAGTCCTTATTTGGAAATCCTCCTGTGTAAGTGGTTGAATGTCCAGAATGTTCACTAGTGAAACAGTTTTAAGAATGATCAAATCTGTCCAATCTGGCCTTTCACTGCAAGCGCAGAAACCTGAGCCCAGACTGACCTCTCTCTCTCACTGCCACGGAGCTGTGGAGAGGTGACAGCGTGCAGTTTACATGTGCTGGTGGTTTCCTTTTTGGAAATTGTGTTACAAAACGTTTATGGTATTAAGTTTTAATAAAATAGTAACCTGTCATAGGACTGAAAGCAATTAATATATGCATCAAAAAGAGAAGGGATTCCCTAAATATTAGAAATCACTTATTTTATTTTTTTTGCCACAGTTTCTTTATGTATAAAAGAGAGAAAAAATTCTGCCCTGTTGGGAGTTTTATATTTCTCCGCTACTGTAACCCCTCCTCATCCTTCAGATATGAGAATGACTCTTACCGAGTGCTTACTGTGTGCTCGAGCATTTCTAAGTGTTTCATTAAACACTTCAACAATTGATTGATTAAATACTTTAACAATTCTAGGGAGCATATACCGCTACTTGCTCCATTTGAGTGCATCACACAAAGGTAAACAACTTGAGGTGAGTGCATCACACAAAGGTAAACAACTTGAGCAAAGTTTTACAACTAGTAAGAAGCCAACACCAGGTGATGCACTGTACTTGCTCCAGTGAGTGTCTGTTCTCCTGGCCTCTGTATTATCTCGCATCCATGCCTCTGCCACGGTGCTGCCCTGCAGCTATCCCTGTAAAACCTAGTCAATTTCAAGTTTCAGTCCAAATATGATCTCCTCAAAGAAATCTGTATTTTTCCTATTCCTAGCTGGGTAAGAAGACACTCGTGTTTACTATTGAATAACTCAAAGCTAACAGCACTCTTCACATTATATTTTGATTACCTTTTAACTTCTCTGTGTTCTCTACTAACTTGAGATCTTTAAAGGCAGGCATATTAAAACCCCAGTAAATGTTTGCTGAATCTATACATGAGCATGCAGGATTCCTATGAGATAATTTGGCAAAACTGCTTTAAATGGGTAGTGATGTGTAAATATCCCAGATTATTTTCATCATAATAAATGTATCCTACAGCAATAAGGCATCCCAGAAAGGTATTTTTATGTATATAAATATAGAGAATTAAAAATAAAAGGAAATAAAGAAAATGGTTGAAAAATGGTAAGCATAAGAAACTGGCATAAGAAACCACTGTAAGGTCTTCCTCATATAAAAGCTAAGAGTATTCTGCTTTTATATCAGGAAGGTTTGATAGCAATTTCTTATCCTGACTTGCAAAGAAATAATGGAAGGAATCATGGAAAATCATTATTTCACTCTTTTATTCCATTGAAATCGAGAATGCTATAACACTCAATGTTGAGGTATTCAGTGTAAATAAGAACACATGACATAAAATACAGGTAGCATAGAAAATAGGCCTCAAATCAAGACATTTTTTGGTAAAGGATACCATATAATATATAGCAGAAGTTGAAGATAAAGGATTGTGATAATACAGACTATAGAGAAGGTGACCAATAGCTAATTCAGTACTTAGATTTATGCAGTATGATAGAAATGCCTGTATTCTCAGAAGTCCATAAGGGAATATAAGAGGAGTTCATTCCACAGACAAATGAATTAATAAGTAGTGTTTACATTTAAATTATATATAAAATGAATTTTTGTGTGTGTGTGTGTGTATGTGTAAAGAATGGAAGCTGGCAAGTCCCAACATGTGCAGGGTGAATTGCAAGTGGAGTTGGACCCAGGTCATTGGCAAGGTGGAGACCTAGGTAGCCAATGGTTTAGTTCTAGTCTGAGTCTAAAGTTCTTAGAATCAGGAAAGCTGATATATCAGCTCAGTTCTAAAGCAGGAAAAAAGCTGATGTGCTAGTTGGAAGACTATAAGGAAGAAACAATGCTCTCTTACTGAGGTTATGTTCAGCCTTTATGTTCTAAATTGAGACCTTCAGTTGATTGGATGAGGCCCAGCCACATTAGGATAGGCAATCTGTTTTGCTCAATCTACAGATTTATATATTTGTCTCATTTACCTCTACCCCCAGCCCCCAAACCCCTGCCAAATAATGCTAGAACAAATAGCTGGCCACCTTCTGACCCAGTCAAGTGATACATAAAATTAGCCATCACAGTAAATTCCCTGGATTTTCTTTAAAACCATATATAATATGTTAGGTTTTAATTTATAAAAATAATAAACATATCTTAAAACAATTACTCAAAAGGCAAGTACTTATGTCATCAAGTGTAATCTATCTCTATTATCTGTATCTTTACATGTGTTTATCCTTCCCAGGTATTAGACCACCATTTTTATTTTTAAAAACAATTAGAAAGGAGAAGAAATATACAATGTGGTTATTTCAACCAACGTATTCATATGCAGGTTCTAGGTATATGGAAATCAAATCACCCAAGAAAGACTCTTCTTTTCGTTTTTAAATCATATGTTTTATAATATCCAGTTTCAATAATAAAAAAATAATTGCTACCATTTATTGTGCTAAAACTGGTGATAGGTCCTCTTGCAATATTATCTCAGATAATCTTCAGTATCTCTCTAACCATTATCATGGTTAGTAAATGAAGCTCAAAGAGTCCTGGCTCGTTATACTGCATCCAGCTCCTTTCTTAACTATAATTAATTATCATTTCATTTTTCACTGATTACATACAAATTGCATATATTATAAAACAGGGTTAACTTTACAGCATTTCTTTTTTGACATATAACATTTTATTAGTTTCAATTATATGACATAATTATTTGATATATGAATATATGGTAAAATTATCACCACAGTAATTTTAGTTAACATCCATTACTATGTATAGTTACTTTTATTTTTCTTGTAATGTGAATTTTTAAGATCTACTTTCTTAACAACTTTAGAAATTTATAATACATCATTATTAACTATAACTACCATGCTATATGTTACATCCCCAGGACATATTTTATGAACGGTTTATACTTTTCTACCACCTTCATCTCTTTACCCCACCCCCTACCCCTGATCTCTGGAAATCACCAATCTTTTCTTACTTGTATCTATGATGTTTTTATTGATTTTTAAAAATTCCACATGTGAGTGAAATTACACAGCATTTGTCTTTCTCTATCTGATTTATTTTACTTAGTATAATGCCCTCAAGGTCCATCCATCCATGCTATCAAAAATGACAAGATTTTTCTTTTGTATGGCTGAATAATAGTGCCTGTGTATGTGTGTGTGTGTATTGTTTGTAAAATCTATTAATCTATTTATGGACACTTAGGTAGGTTCCATGTCTTTACTATTTTAAATAATTCTGCAATAAACATAGGTGTATAGATATCTTTACAGTATTTCTTAATCAATTCTATTTATTTGGATACATTGGTATAAATACTATGATAGTTACCTAAGACAAGATTATAATTAGTTTCAGCAAGTGATTAAATCTGCAGTTTTTTATTTAGTCTGATTCTCATTGGTAATCTTTATATCATCAAATAGTCCAAATAATAGTAGAATATTAACTCTTCACTATGAGAAATAAAATCTTGTTTTCTAACAATTCGCTTTAATACAAACTAGGTAAAAATAAAAGGACAGTGTTGAGATAGAACAGCAGAGGATAGCATGACTCTGTTGCAACATGCATGCCCTCTTTTAACAGGGGATTTTAAATTTTAACAAGATTAGCACTTGCCCTAAAAATTTCTTGGTGTCCATGGTGAAAATCCTCCTGGTTACTGAGAGAAGTGAAATGGATAATAACTCTAGAGCTATGAATGTTATGGTCCAATTACAGAACCATGGTGTTCAGGGTGGCATTAATAAAGCTGAAATATAGGCAGTGGCACCTTTATTCGCTGTCATATGTATCAACATAGATATCAAAGGGAGATAATTTTTTCCTACTTTTGCAGAGGAGAAAATAGTTTTTGGGAAGATTTAGTGCCTTGATGAAAAGCCTTAAAGGTTCTAAGACCTGTCAAACTAAGATGAGACAGCAAGTCATCCATGATAGCAACACTGAATGTCTGAAATTGCTAGGCACTGCCCTAACTGCTAGAGATACAGAGGTGATCGTGACCAATTTCTTGAATTCACAGAGCTTATATTTTGGGAGGAAAGGTAGGAAATGTAGAAGACAACACATACATATTACACTTTGGAGAGTGATAACAATGAAATAAAGCCCCCAAACAGACTGGAATGCAATGAGCAAGGTGCTTGTTTTCAGATAGGTCATAAGATTCACAGGTGAAATGTGGGATGTGTGAGAAACTTAGAAGCTATATCTCTTTTCTCCTCTACAAGTAAGAACTAGTTTAAGGTCGATGTGTACATTGCTTCCTTGCTTATATGAGTCCTAAAGTGAAAGAATCCAAAAAATGTGCAGCCTTTGGAATCAGATTAAAAGCTGCAGAGGTCATCTAGGTCAATGAGTTGGACTTAGCAACAAAAAAAAACAGGGTTTACGTAAGCAGCGGTTGCTAATAATTGGCATTTAGGAAGCCGTATAGTAAATCAGCAGTGCTTCCCAGTTGGAGATCTTATGAAAGTGAACATTCTGATGCAGTAGACCTAGGGTGAAACCTGAGACACGCATTTCTAACTAGTTTCTGGTAATGGCTGTGCTGCAGGTCCCAACCCACACATTGAGTAGCGTGTTTCTAAAGAATATATTACTAAGTGGTACCAATAAATATTCCCCGAGAAAGACACTTAATGATTAAGTCATGTAGACAAATCCTGGTTTAAATTCTGTTAGTCTTCTTTTTCGTACTTTCCTCAGAGCCGTTAATAAGTTAAAGCGCACAGGGCAGCCCAGGGCACGAAGGGCAGGGAACAATGAGGGGAGGTGTCAAGAGTATATAATTTTGCCTTTTCAAATTTGACTTTAGAAATCCGTACTCCCTCATCATTTGAAAGAACTAGTATCCATTATAGATATTTTTGAAAACTATGATGTTTAATGGATAAGTACCAGAGATTAATTTTTTTTTTCAGTTTTACAATTTATTAGATTTGATGTGTATTATTATTCACAAATAAAATGATTGAAAAAAAGAAATATTCCTCTTTGGTAGAAACTATATTATGCAACTGGATTATCTATTAGAAGACTGTTATGTCTCAGGGGTGGGTGGGGATTACAACCAGAATTCATGATTATAATAAATAAACACAAAGAAACATAAAAACAATGCCTAATATGTGTGTGTGTGTGTGTGTGTAGATATAGATCTAGATAGATAGGTAGGTAGATAGATAGATTAGTCTGCTAAACTTCTGATTATATATATATAGATAGATATAGATATCTATATATCGATATCTATATCTATATATCTATATCTATATCTATATATCTATATCTATATCATCAATATGGATAACCTGCAAGGGCCTAGAAAACTTTCCATTATAATAAAAGTAATTGTAAAGCTTACTGTCTTTTTATAAGTTGTTTCAGATTTGTTTTTTGTTTTTTGTCCCTGTATTTGTTTATGAAGTATTTTAAACATTCTGTATGCTCCTAGTATTCAGCTAGATATGGAAGAAAAAAGAAAGTATTAAGTAATGGTGACCAAGAAAAGGATCATTAAACTTGACAAAACACAGATAAAAATCTGTCTAAAAGCCATCAGAGAGTATCTAAAATTCACCTACAATGTGAAACAATCTAACATGTACGTAAATGGAGTCCCAGAAGATGAGAGAGATATGGGGTAGAAAAAAGGATTTTTAAAAATAATGACCCAACATAGATTCAGACATCAAGCTCTTTCATTAAAGCGGTAGAGCCAGAGCAAGAAGATACTCTAACTGGTCTTAGGTCCATTGGCTGTCCTTGGTTGGCTGCAAGGGAGTAAGGGAGTGGTTTGGAGATTTCAAAACAGGAAACAATTTTCAATGCTAGGAATCAGAGATTTTCTGAGGCTGGCCATTTGCCGGAACAAAATAGGAATCCATGGGATGCTTCTTAAGGTCAACCAGTCATAATGGTCCTTATGGTAGACAGGAGAGGTGTCATGCTCGACCCATTTTACAGTATGAACCAAAGGAAGGAAGACCGGTGGGATGATAAACATAATAATTCTAAAAATCAAAAGCCCTGGGCTATGTCTTGTTCTTTGTATAGGCTAGGGTTCTCCAGAGAAGCAAAACCAAGTATGTATATGTATGTATTATACAGATATGATTTATTATACAAGTTGTCTCATGATTAAGGTGGCTATAAGTTCTGAGACCTGCAGACTGAGCCAGCAAGCTGGAGACTCAGGAAAACCAATGGTGTAGTTCTAGTCAGAAGGTTGGCAGGCTTGAGACCCATGATGTGCCAGTGATACAGTTCAAGACCAAAGGCATGAAAAAATCTGAATGTTAACCGGAATTTTTTTCAAACTCCAGTTTTATGGAAAACTAAGTTGATGCAAAACATGGGTAAGTGATAGCATAGGGAAGGAGTGAATAGATATAGTTGTTTATGACCAAATAAACTTATGTAGTTTTCCAAATAAGAGAATATAGATTTAGCAAAAATATTTTTTAAATCCATCAAAATTTATTTCCACTTAGAGAATAAAGTTGCTGTGTTTTTGGAAACAGAGAGTCTAGAAATAAAGTGCCATCCTCCATGCCAAAATAATATGCCAATAAACATCTTCAGTTTGAATTGTTTGAATCAGTAAGGTAGTAGTAGAATGTCTAATTATGTTAGCTTTTAGCGTGGGGGGAAAAAAAGGCAAATACATATAATTTGAAATCTACATACAACTGCTATTCTGTGGTAAAAATATTTTCAATAATATAGCACAATAAAAATATTCAATTGGAAATAGTGTTAGTTTTTTATACTATCATATTTTATTAAAAGTATGTTATATTTTGGAGGTGGCTGCTTTTTTATTCCAAAGCACCTATGCTCAGCTCAAGACCCTAGCAGGAGTAGGGAACCATTTTTCTGCCAAGAGCCATTTGGGTGTTTATAACATCTTTAGAGGGCCATACAAAATTATCAACTTTAAATTAGCCTGCTATATTTGGTCAGGCTCATTTGGTGAAGCATGTGATGTTAGCTGGTATTGATTTTGAGGGCCTTATGTAGCCCGTGGGCTGGATGTTCCCCGCCCCAGTCATAGGATAAGGAGTTTGTAGGAATTACAGCATTCCCTTTTTGTCGCTTTCAATTTAAGTAACTTGAATATAAAATTAGGAAGTAAATGTTTCAAAAGCCAGTATTAAAATGTCCAGTCCTGCCCTAGCCAGTTTGGCTCAGCAGTTAGAGCATCGGCCTGCAGTCCGGAGAGACCTGGGTTCGGTTCCTGCTAAGGGTGCATACCTCAGTTGCAGTTTGTCCCCGCCCCTGGTTGGGTCGTGTGGGTGGCAACCACTTGATGTGTCTCTTTCACGTCAATGTTTCTCTCTCTCTTTCTCTTCTTCTCTCTCCCTCCCACTCCATCTGAACAAAAAATGGAAAAATGACCTCAGGCGAGGATAAAAAAATAAAAATAAAAATAAAAAAATAAAATGTCCAGTTCTAAGTGTAAACTGGGAGAAAAAGGATTCTCAGGTGAATGATACATCTGATTGCATGAAATATTTTTAAACATTTGTGAACAATCCTATGGCTCTGAACTGACAGTTAATCATAGTATAATGACTTTAACTGAAAAAAATAAGTAATAATTAAAATTGGAAATATAATATTAGAGTCACATAAGGGCAGGAAAATCTAACTATAAAATGTTCTATGTTTTCTATGAGCGTATCATATAAGTAAAGCCTGTCAGAATATGAAACCAAAGAAGAATTCTTGTTACCAAAATAACAACTATCACCATTAGGATTTACTGCTTACATCGAAGACAGGTGAAAATTGCCGAGTATACTACTTTTCCTCTGAAAATATGTAAACAACAAATTTGTAACATTCTAGAGATAGTTTATGCATACATTTTATATTACAAAAATGTAGTCATACATGTGAATGTATTTTATTTCATTGTTATAGTAGCAAAGCCAAGTAATTGAAATTCTTGCAGTGTATCATGGGCCCAACTTAGGGGTCAATTCATTGTATCCCAGTAAACAATTGTTCAGTTCATTCCATCTGTTCCAAATTATAGTGTACTCTGTTTTCTAAAAACACACTATTTTCTGTGACTCAGATAAATCATTTTTATTATTTTTTCTTTATTGATTTTAGAGAGAGAAGAAAGGATAGGGAGAGAGAGATAGAAACATGGATTGTCCACCTCCTGCATGCCCCCCATTGGGGATCGGACCCACAACCTGGGCATGTGCCCTGACCAGGAATCGAACTGGCAACCTCTTGGTACATGGGTCGACGCTTAGCCAGTGAGCCATACTGGCCTAGTAGCAATCGTTATTGATATACTTCTAAATTTTAAAGTAATATGAAACATAAAATGACAAGAAAATATAATGAAATGATATGTTTAGTAATAGTTTCAGGTAAATCACAAATACTGTATTTTACCTGCTATGGAGATCAAAAACTGTGTGAAAATTACATTCAGATAATGTCAGTTATAAAGTGCCATAAGCACCTCTCTGACTTATGACACTGTGAGAATGTAAAACAATTGATCAGAATTTATGGGCTAGAGAGCCTTTGCTATAAAAGTACAATTTCACGAGATAACTTAGGGACAAATATTAAAGGGCTCTTCTATGAATGTAAATTTGATGGGCCACTAACAAATTTTGTCTTTTTAAAAATCCAGGTTATTGTAATTGCCATAAATTACTCTGTATTATCTACTGAAGTTAATTCCAGTAGAAGTTGCAAAAAACAAGGGAATGTTGGGGCCCATTGTGTGAGCAATTTTTAAGCAGTTTATTTTTTTTTATGTTGATAAAAGTGCTATTCATTATGAATAAACAAACTAAATAGCATTCTATTCATTTTTAACATAGAATATAGTAGGTGTGGTACTTCACAGGGTTGCTATCAGAATTACATAGGAAAACGTGGGAAAGTGAGCTGTAAATTGTTATTCTAAAATTCAAGTCACTAGAAGGCATATTATGTTAGAAATTGAAATTTCAACCACATTTAGAGTAAAAAATAGTTCACACAGATTATTAAAAGTTTTATGAAAAGAAAGCATCAAAGGTATATATGCTCTTACATTTTAAAATTCTTTTTTGAATTTGTATGATTCATCATTGAAATGTATGTTTATGCAGCTCAGTGATGTTCAAGACAAAACCAAACTTTTAAATAAGATCTTGAAAGAAACTAACATTCATACTCACCCCAAAGATATTGAAAAAAAAGAGAGAGAAGACAGAGTACACACATTCCAAAATAAAAATGACCTTGATGTTCAAGCAGATATAATGTACAAGAAAAACTTGAGATTATATGCTTAAGAAAGTGGGGTTAGATTCCATATACAAAGCTTTATGAAATTTAAATTTGAATATATGTGTTCATTTATATATGTATATATATATATGTGTGTGTAATTATGTTTATAACATGTACCTATGTGTATTATTAATATGTATATAGGGATAGATATGGATATATGGATACGTATGTGTGCTCATATGTGAAGCATGGTGTGAATTTTATATGTTTATGTATATTTAAATATATATTCAAATATAAAAATCATACCATGCTTCATATGTGGAACACATACATATCCATTTATCCAAATCCATACATACATATAATTTATATACATGTATATATATATATATATATATATATATATATATAACACATTCATTATATTTCAAAAGAAGCTTTTAAGGTATTTATCTCTGTTTTCTAAATAAGAAAACCTAGGCACAGAGAGATTAAAGTGTTAAATTTCTTGCCTGATGTAGAACTGGAATGTAACCTTAACAACAGCTTTATTCCAACCAGGATCCTAGTGCTCAGCTGTATAATAGAGTTTGGAAAGTACTGGCATAGTAAAATGTCTTAACCCCTATAGCACTAAAGCCTTTTTTTCCTATACAGAATAGTATTTTATATTACTGTGACTGAAAATTAAACAAGCACGTGATTTGTGCAGTATCTGTGGTATAGACAAACACAAACTTTATGTAGAGAGTAAGATGGCCTAAATTAAGATTTAGTTTTATTACTCATTGACTTGTGACATTCAGGTGATTTGCTCAACAACAAAAGCTAACTTTTACTGAGATTTTTATCATTTGCATTGAATGGATTTAAAGGCTTGGGCATGAATGATCCTGGAGGGTAAAAGCTCTACACAGGAGTCCACCTTCTAGCCTTTTTCCAATTCTGCTTAACTGGCATCATTTCTTGAATTAGAAACAGAATTGAAGTGCTCCTTGTCAACAGTGCAGAGAAAAAACCCTGGTGTTGGAGGGCTGTTTTGTTCAGGACATTGCTATGGGACTCCGGTGTTTTGTGTCTGGATGTACTGGTAACCAAGTTGAAGACTACCCACACTGTTCAGAAATTAACCATCTGAAAAGGGTACATTCTTCTATGTTCTATATTTATCCCTCTACTGAGACAGCTACCCTTTAGTTTTGTAGAAATAGTTTAATTGAGAGCCAACTGGAGTCCAGGGAATTCACAGCATTTGCACAAGGTAACATGGGATACTGGAACTCTGTGCTAGAATCTCCTGACTGAGGTTCAGAAGATGACATTTTGGTATATCAAATCCCAATAATATGTGTATATATAATTTATATGCGTATGTATTAATAAGATATGTAAATATATCAATTAACAAGATAATCAGAGTTCAAGTTATATGAAACTATAAGAAATAACAGTTTATATATTATTCATAAATTTCTTGCAAACTATGGGGACCATAGTTTGGAATCGGTAAAGCTTATAATCAAGAGCATGGATTTGAAATTCTAGAAAGTCAGAGAAATTGTTATAAGCAATGTCTATTTTGTAGAGTTGAGCGAATAAATTATATAACATATATCAATGATTTAATTTAGTACATTGCATTGGTGGGTGTACAATAAATAGTACATTTTATTAATGGAATTATTTAGGTGTATCAGTTCTAGTAAATTCATGTTAAAAAAAGTAAAACAGTAGAGTTACATTAACTGATTTGAACTAATTTCAGTTATCAAGAAAAACTGAGAAATACATTGTGAAAATGAGTATTTTTATAAATGCACTTAGTATTTGGTATTTTTCTCCCAAAGTATTTCCTAGGATGTATCTAACAGTGTTAAGATCATGTATCAATAAATAGGTAATGACAACTTATCAGTCATTGAAGAAATGTTAATAATACATTGCAGATACATCTACTTTTTGAAATAATTATAAATAGCTACTAGAACGTCCTTATTTTAATTGGCTCAAATTTTCATTTGGAAAAAATATATAAAAGTAAAACGTTAGTCAATGATTTCTTTTAACCCAAGTAAACAATGTACTTTTTTTCAGCCTTTCTCTGGACTTAGTTGCTACATGCAAGTATCAGATGAAATCAAATTGTATTATTACTATTTCACCCAGTTTAAGAGGGTTATTTAATAGTGTGTATATATACATATATACATATACATACATACATATATATATATATACATACATACATATATATATATGGAAGGTCATCTATTATAGAGGTTAATTGCGTAGGCTCTGTAAACTTATCTCTAGAATGGGATTGATAATTGTAATTATGCCCACCTCTTAGAATTACTGTTCTGACATATAGAAACATTAAAAAATGATAACTTCTGTAACCCTGAAATCATGACACTGTTCATTTTCTCCACACTCCATTGAAGAGGGTAACATTCTTCCAATTTCACATCTTAAAAAAACTGAGTCAAAAAAATAAAATTAATTCTCTGGAGGCATACGACACGTCACTGTGAGTCAGGATGTAAATGATTCCAGAGTGCCCACAAGTTCCATCTTGCTATGCTCCCTATTTCATCTTTCCGAGTCAGAAGTCAGGCAAATGATGCTTTTATCTCTGTAGTAAGCCATTATCATACACCATAGGTCAGTGTAAGCTCTTCATTAAGCACCCTCTGTAAGTTTTCAAGGATCTCATCCATTAAATCAAGATACTGTGTTCTTTATTTATCTTTAATGTTTAAAGTATTACAGATAGCCCCTTCTTTCCCCCATTCACCCCTTCACCCTATTCTCCTCTCCCCTGGCCTTCACCACAATATAGTCTGGTTGTTTTTGATAACAGACGTTCATCTATCTTATTAACTCTACCAAAATGTGCAATAAGAATAATTCATTTTAAAAATCGTGTACAAATTTTGAGTCTGAGCATTTTATAGTTCTCCATAGACTTATGAACCTCAAGTCTGACCCAGTTAATCCAGGGCTCTTCCTAAAATAGAATTGAGAGTTTGCTCTGATATATTCTTTGGAATCTTGGAATGTTGTCAAACTTATTATAAAGCCACTGTTTTCTTCTACTTTGGTTTTTGTAATTATATTTCATGAAGCCTTTTAATTGTTCTCAAATAAAATCATGACACAGTCCAGTGACTTCCTTATCAATTGTTGATTGCTTGGCACTAAAATTCATTTTCAGAAACATCCAAATCCTCATTTCTCCTTCACTGAAGGAGCGCCTTTCATTTAAAAAAACATTTATGGTAATTTGAGAAATGCAGATATGGATTGGTAAACAAATTATATCTT
This sequence comes from Molossus molossus, assembly GCF_014108415.1. Taxonomy (NCBI): domain Eukaryota; kingdom Metazoa; phylum Chordata; class Mammalia; order Chiroptera; family Molossidae; genus Molossus; species Molossus molossus. The sequence goes on from NW_023425348.1 coordinate 66,112,337, forward strand.
TCCTAGGAGATGAGTTGTAAAGCTTATGTAAGGATTTCACAGGACTGGTGTATCCAAATAACTTCTCCATTATGTACCTTTGAAACTTGTGATAAACTGGCTAACTTAACTGTTTCTACTGGAAGTTTAATTTTTAAATACCCATTGTGTGTATGATGGTGGATTAGCTTGCTGCAGACTAACTTATTCCAAAAACCAATGGCAAAGCTGGAAAAATACAATAACAAAACAAAAGAACTTCTTTTATTGTTGTTGCTTTGACACCAGAGAGCTTCCCAAGATAGCCATGTTTAATAGAAAGCTAGAACACAGAAGAAAAAAAATTCATTGAGGTAAAGACAATATATATATATATATTTTGTTCTCTAGTCATTTGTTAATTTGTAAATGCTTTTGAACCGAGAACCTTCAAAATCAATCAGAAAAAGAGAACTGGAATACTGGGACCCTGAGCAGAGCCTGTCCTTTCATGAGCCAGCGGAAATAAAATTTGGAATTCAGAATGACCAATTAACCAGTACTTAAAAGACAAAGATGTTGAATGGAAGAGAATCACACTGAGATAAGTCTAATATTGTACATCACTTTATTCAAATGGAACTTTCCAGTAAGTGGCCAGTATGTAAGAGGTGGGGAAGCAGATCTGAAAGCTCCAACTTGGAGAAACCAAAGCAATAAGCATTCTCTCTGAGCTTGGGTCGATAACAATTAGAGCTTATGTATTATGAAGAAGAAAAGTCCATAGCAAATACTCCAGGCTTCCAGTTAAGCACTGGGATGGCTGTATTCTGGGAATAAATGAGAACCAGATACACACCATGTCTCTCAGAGATTGGAACATGCATCAATAATACTACCTTTTAGTATGAATTAAGGTAACATGTCAAAGTCTAACTTTCTGTCAGAAAGCACAAATAATCTATTCAACAGGGAGATAAGAGTAGTTTTATCTTCAAGTATCTCTTCAGATCAATATGAAATTATTTCCAGGTTTTCCAAGAAGCAAGGGGAAAAAAACAAAATATAACAAAAATAACAATACAGAAATAAAAGACACAGATGCAACTGTGAAATTGCCACACACAGACTTCTAAATAACTGATTAATATGTTCACATGTAAGTCTTGGTCTGATAGCTGGGTTTTGGTAGAGAAGTCATGAAATCTAGTTTATTTATAGTGAATTGATATTATTAAAATATATTTGTTTAATATCCGAGACCATTATATATTTCTCAATTTATGTAGGTATTTAATACTATTCAAATTATATTTTCTCTTTTAATTCTTTTGCCGATCGATCACTGGTAGCATTTAAAATAACAACTTATGCCCGAGGACCAGAGAGTCCTGGGTCCGGTTCTTGCTAGGGGCATGTACCTCGGTTGCAGTTTGTCCCTGGCTCCAGTTGGGGTCATGTGGGTGGCAGCCACTCGATGTGTCTCTTTCACATCGATGTTTCTCTCTCTGTCTTCCCTCTCTCTCCCTCCTGCTCTATCTGAAGATAAATGCAAAAATGTCCTTGGGTGAGGATAAAAAAAAAATTAATTTGCATCTCTCCGATGATTAGTGATGTTGAGCATTTTTTCATATGTCTCTTGGCCATTTGTATGTCCTGTTTGGAGAGGTCTCTTTAGGTCCTCTGCCCATTTTTTAACTGGGTTCTTTGTCTTTTGAGTTCTGTGAGTACTCTATATATTTTGGAAATTAACTCCTTATCTAATGTCAGAATGGCCGCCATCAATAAATCATCAACCAACAAGTGCTGGCGAGGGTGTGGAGAAAAGGGGACCCTAGTACACTGCTGGTGGGAATGCAGATTGGTGCAACCACTATGGAAAACACTGTGGTGTTACCTCAAAAAATTTAAAATTGAACTTCTGTTTGACCCAGTGAACCCACTTCTAGGAATATACTCTAAGAAGCCTGAAACACCAATCAGAAAGAATATATGTACCCCTATGTTCATAGCAGCACTATTTACAATAGCTAAGATCTGGAAACAGCCCAAGTGTTCATTAGTAGAAGAGTGGATAAAAAAGCTGTGGTACATATACACAGTGTAGTACTATGCAGCTGTAAGGAGATCTCTTATCCTTTCAGATGACATGGAGGGACCTGGAAAGTTTTATCGTAAGCGAAACAAGCTAAGCAGAGAAAGACAAATATCACATGATCTCACTTATTTGTGGAATATAATGAACTAAACAAACTGATGAACAAAATAGACCTAGAGTCATAGAAGTAGGGTACAGATTGACAATCTTCAGAAGAGAAGGAGGGGGAGGGAAGGGATAAACCACAGAACTTATATGCATGTATGCATAACCGATGGACATAGACAACAAAGCTGGGGACGGGGTGGAGGGGGGGGATGGGGAGGAGAGTGTCAGTGGGAGGAAAAGGAGAAATACCTGAAACAAAAATAAATCAATAAAAAAATAAATTAAAAAAGAAACAACTTTGGCCCTGGCCGGTTTGGCTCAGCGGTTAGAGCGTCGGCCTACGGTCCTGAGAGACCCGGGTTCGGTTCCCATTAGGGGCGCGTACCTCGGTTGCAGTTTGTCCCCGGCCCTGGTCGGTTGTGCGGGTGGCAGCCACTCGATGTGTTCCTTTCACATCGATGTTTCTCTCTCTCTCCCTGTTCCTCTCTCTCCCTCCCACTCTACCTGAACAAAAAATGGAAAAAAAAAAGAAACAACTTTGTAGTTTTGTTCTTTATGTTATTTTGGTTAATCATTTTTGTAGATGTCCCTTATGTTGAAGAAATTTATTTTCATACATAATTTGCTGAATATTTTCATGACTTGGTGTTAAATTTTTTCAAATGCTGTTCTTATATCCAGAGGGTCATACTATTTTTCTTCCTTAATCTGTTAAGATAATTTTGATGACTTTCATTAATTGTTCTTCAGATGTTAAAATAACATTGCATATCAGGGATAAATGTAATCTGGTCTTGCTAGAGATTCTTTTTATATATTTTTATTTTTATTTTATTTATTTTTTATTTTATTTTTTTATTGATTAATATTTGTTACAGATGATTCTCCTTTTTCCCCCCACTGATTCCCCCCTCCCCCTTCTCTCCCTCCCCCTTCCCCAGATTGTTGTCCATGTCCACTGTTCATGCATATATGCGTATAAGTTCTGTGGTTCATCCCTCCCCCACCTCCCCACTCCTTAGGGGATTGTCAGTCTGTACCCTGCTTCCGCATCTCTGGGGCTACCCCATTCCTCAAACTGTTATGTTCATTATATTCCACAAATCAGTGAGATCATATGAAATTTGTCTTTCTCTGTTTGGCTTGTTTCACTTAGGATGATACTTTCCAGGTCCCTCCATGTAGTCTCAAAGGATAAGAGATCTTTCTTTCTTACCACTGCGTAGTACTCCATTGTGTATATGTACCACAGCTTTTTGATCCATTCGTCTACTGATGGGCACTTGGGCTGTTTCCAGATCTTAGCGATTGTAAATAGTGCTGCTACAAAGATGGGGGTATATGTATTCTTTCTGATTGGTGTTTTATGCTTCGTAGGGTATATTCCTAGAAGTGGGATCACTGGGTCAAATGGGAGATCAATTTTTAATTTTTTGAGGTGACACCATATTGTTTTCCATAGTGGCTGCACCAGTCTGCATTCCCACCAACAGTGTACTAGAGTCCCCTTTTCTCCACACCCTCGCCAACACTTGTTGTTTGATGATTTGTTGATGGCGGCCATTCTGACAGGTGTGAGGTGATACCTCATTGTTGTTTTGATTTGCATCTCTCTGATGATTAGTGATGATGAACATTTCTTCATATGTCTCTTAGCCATTTGTATGTCCTGTTTGGAGAGGTGTCTATTTAGTTCCTCTGCCCATTTTTTAATTGGATTCTTTGTCTTCCTTTTGTGGAGTTGTATGAGCACTCTATATGTATTGGAAATTAACCCCTTATCTGATATATCATTGGCAATTATGCTCTCCCATACAGTGGGTAGCCTTTCCCAAAGAAATAGAGCAAGATGTAAAAAAGTGGAAGCACATACCCTGTTCGTGGATTGGGAGAATTAACATCATTAAAATGTCCATATTACCCAAAGCAATCTATAGATTCAACGCAATCCCCATCAAAATACCAACGGCATACTTTACAGAATTAGAACAATTACTTCAAAAGTTCATATGGAACCAAAAAAGGCCTTGAATAGCCACAGCAATCTTGAAAAGGAAGAACAAAGTTGGAGGGATCACAATACCAGATTTCAGGTTATACTACAAAGCCACCATAATCAAAACAGCCTGGTACTGGCACAAGAACAGGTATATAGACCAGTGGAACAGAATAGAGAACCCAGAAATGGACCCAAGGCAATTTGCTCAATTAATATTTGACAAAGGTGGCAAGAGCATACAGTGGAGTAAGGACAGCCTCTTTAATAAATGGTGCTGGGAAAATTGGACAGCTACTTGCCGAAAAATGAAACTAGCCCATCAACTTACACTCTACACCAAAATAAACTCAAAATGGATAAAAGACTTAAATGTAACTCATGAATCCATAAAAATCCTAGAGGAGACTGTGGGCAACAAAATCTCAGACATCATACGCAGCAGAATTTTTACCGACACATCACCTAAAGCAATAGAAACAAAGGAGAAAATGAACACATGGGACTACATCAAACTCAAAAGCTTCTGCACAGTGAAAGATACAATCATCAAAACGGAGATTCTTTTTATATATTTTTAGATTTAATTTGCTAAAATATTTTAAAGAAACATTTAGCCTATATTCATGAGGAGTACTGGCCTGCAGTTTTCTTTCCTTGTAATGCCTTTTTCCAGTATTTGTATTAAGGAAACAAAAATCACATAAAATTAGGTGGGGATTATTCAACTCACTTTATTTTCTGAGATGTTTTATAAAACATATGTACTTTATTCATAAAGTTTCATAAATTTACCATTGAATCCTTTTGATCTAGAATTTGCTTCATAAAAAGGTTAAATTATAAATTCAGTGTGTATAATAGATATAGGTCAATTTAGTTGTTTTTTCTTTTGAATTGTTTTGAAAGTTCTGTCATTCAATAATTTTTCTGTTTAATTTGTCACATTTGTTATAACATTTCATAATTATCCTTTTTGTTTCTCTGTAATATGCAGTGATATTTTCTTCTCCTTTTCAAACTCCAAAAACATGTATATTAGGTCATTAATATTTTTCCACAGGTCAGATGGCTTTCTTTTCATAGATTTTTGTATGCTTAAATTGGGATAGTTTCTATTGCTTTGTCTTGATGTCACTGACCATTTCTTCTGTAATTCCTGTTCTGTTGATCAGCTCATGCTGTTGATTTTACATTTGAGGAATTCAACTTTTTAGCTTTGGTGTAGCATTTTTTAATATATTATTGTATCACTTATTTCAAATTTTTATGATATTGTTGAGAATATTATTACTTATATATTTCAATGTCCTTGACTCAAACTCTATCACATCTATCATCCTAAAATATTTTTATTTATTTTTTTAATCCTGGCTGTTGCTATATATTTATATTTCTTCACATGTCTAGTAATAGTTGATTGGATAATGTGAATTTTATGTACATTCACTTTTTATATTTCAAATGAATGTTAAAATAACATGCTTTGAATTAACCTCCTAACCTAAGTATATTCAGAAAGTCAAATCCAGGTAAATTTTTGGTGATCCAGAGAAGCTGATATTCACTTATCATATTAAGAATATATGTAAATAGTTAACAGGGAAGTTACCCAATAGTAATGCCCAATGATTTCAATTTCAATTAGGGTCATTCATTTTTCCCCCAAAAAAATTTCCTGTAAGTGGTTTTTTCGGTGTTATTGCAGCATTTTACCAGTAGTGATCCACAGATTATGATATTAGGAGACAGTATTTTAGACAGTGTTAGTGGCCAAAATATTTGAAAAAATGCTACGATCTGCATCTTCTTCTTAGAGATTCAGAATACACTATTTCACATTGCAGATTTTGAGAAGTGTTGCTTTAAAGAAGCAAGTTGAGCCCTGGCCAGTTTGGCTCAGTGGTTGGCATGTCGGCCTGCGGTCCAGAAAGACCCGGGTTTGTTTCCCACTAAGGGCCCGTATCTTGGTTACAGTTTGTCCCCAGCCCTGATTGGTCATGTGGGTGGCAGCCACTCTATGTGTCCCTTTCACATCGATGTTTCTCTCTCTCTCTCTCTTCCTCTCTCTCCCTCCCACTCTATCTGAACAAAAAATGGAAAAGTGTCCTTTGGTGAGGATTAAAAAAAAAAAAAAAAAAAGGAAGTAACTTGATTAAATGTATTCTTTTAGAGGGACATATTTTATAGTCCCTCATGACTCCAAATAAATGTTGGCCATTCAAAAAAAATATCATGATATTCTCTAGTAGAATCCAGGGCAGGAAATGTGAACCCTTTAATAATGCTGAGTAAAATCTAATACACAAAAGCAGTTGAATTATTGATGAGGATTTTATATGATTTAGAAACAAAGAAGCTCACTTAGCATTATGATATTTATTTCTTATACTGCACTTAATGAAATTGAACAAGTCATGTATAGGAAAAATTTTTATTAACATTGGAGAGTAAGACATTTTTTCATTGAGCAGGCATTGATTGAACATTTGCATACTGGGCTATGTGTGAAAAAATGTTAGCAAGAATAGATCTTTTCACTGAAAAATGTAGGATTCAATAAGCCTCATCACAGCATGAGCCAAATTTTTCTTTTCACCCCAGTCTCCTCTCTACCCAGTGCATTATTTACTGTCTGTAACCCAACTGATGAAAATTTAACAACTATTGAACATCTACCATGTTCCAGGGACTATATAACCTTATTTGATCCTCACCAAAACACAATAAAGCATGCTTTATTTATTATTTGCATTTCACTCTTCAAAACTAAACTCAAAGTCAAGCGTAATGTAAAGGTGGCAGGACCCAAAATATAATTCCGAAGCCTACTTGATTAGTCAACTCAGGATGCCATAACAAAATGCCATGGAGTGGGTGGCTAAAACAACATAGATTTATTTTCTCACTGTTTTAGGGGCGAGGTGTCTCAGATCAAAATGTAGCGAATTGCATTCTGGAGCAAGCTTGCATTCTGCTTTGTAGAGTCTTGCTGTGTCTGACATGGCCTTTCCTTGATGCGTGTCTGTTTAGAGAAAAATCTCTCTTCTTCTAATAAGGTCACTAATCATATTGGATTAATAATTCACCCTTATGACCTCATTTAACCTTAATTACCTTCTAAAAACCCTATCCCCAAATACAGGTATCCCCCAAATGTATATATGGTGTCTGTAGGTTCTATTACGTTTTGAAAATGAAATGTATTGTAATAAACATGGGCTTTATAATTATGCTTTTTTATGTGTGTATACATTTTTTGGGGATACCCTATACATTCACAGTACAGGCTAGGTTTCAACACATGAAATTTGGGGGAACACAATTCAGTCCATAGCACCAACCTTACTGTTTTGAGGATTTTACTATTTTTTTATACTAATGAACACTCCAGAGACCCAAATTTGCATTACCTAGAATGTTGAGGCTGAAACAATTTAATTTTTATTTAGCCTTTTAATCAATTTACTTTATACTTTATCCTCCTTCAGTCACTCTCAATAGAAGGTCTACATTTCTGATTACTCAGAAAACTCAAAGGACCGAGCTGCTCTACCAACTTGTTAATAGGCTTGGTTGTTAATAAGTTAATAAACATACTTACGAATGTTTATAATTTTAGCTAAAGATGTACTTGGCTGAAGATTTACAATAAAAACATTTTCCTGATTTTTGTTTTGTTTTGTTTAAACCTGTGAAGATTTATTTTGCATTTGGCTAACTGAGAACTTGATGAGGTATCCCTAGATACTAATTCTTTAATAGTCTGCCTCTGAGGTACAGTACTTGAAACAAAAGGCAAAGGATAATTATTTTATTAGTTACTTTCCTACTCAAAGAAAATAACTAAAGATTGATTTTATTAACATCAAATGTTGTTTAAAAATAAACTAATAGTAAAGCTTTCTGAGAAATCTGTCATTATCAGAGTCTCAGAAGCATAAAAGGCTTTGGAGATGCCTGGGCCATTATCTATCTGCCACTCCACTTACCTGTCCCATGATGCACATTACCAGTTACGTAATCTATCCCAGACTTGGTTTTCTCATCTGTAAAATAAAAACTATTTTATAAGGTAGTTGCACAAGTGTTTGTTTCTTAATTGGTCACTGAACACTAAGGATGAAAACTAGGTACCCCTTCCTCCCAACTTTCCTCACACAGTGTGGTCTCTAGATTAGGATGTTCTAGTATTCCACTGGCTTCATTACATATCTTAGGACTCCAGGACACTCTTGCCCAAATAAATGTCTTCATTGTTTACTATAGATATTTTCTCCAAATTGGATGGATCCTTAAAAAACAAACAACTCCATCAATTCTTCGATAGAGAACCTTAGCAGATAGTGAGTGACCTAAGGTTCTTCTGAAACTTTTACTCATACTAAAGAACACATTTCATGAAGAAAAGCGGTGTTGAGAGGCAAAAGTGAAGAGAGTGTCCAAAATAAAAGCAGCCCCTTACTTCAAAATTATGACCTTGAAAAAGGACCAAGGAGAGATAGGGCTGTCGCTGACCGAGATGGAATGTGTGATTTGGAGGTGGGCCTGGGAGATGAAGAATACTTCACAGCTCTTCAGTCAAGTCATCATGATGCTTTTTCTCTCTTTGTTCTATAATTGTTCTTCCCTGTATTTCAGGGGGAAAAAAGCATAAAATAATAAATATCATTTAGTATTTTCAGTGTCACCTAGTTTTTATTTTACTTCCACTACAATTTATTTGAATCACAGTTGTTAGGATATTTTAAAATTTTTAATCATATGTTTACTTCTTTAATTATATTTTTATTATTTCAAAATATTTTGTTTTTTCATTAGTTCCAAAATGGTTTTCTATAATAAAAATGCTTTAATGTGGATGGAGAATTTCTTTAGAATTCAATAGATGGTGAATTCATATAGCTGTTTCCTGAATGCTTTAATTAAATATATGAATTCTTTAATGTTGGATTTGTTATCTCTGTTTCATTAGATTATTTATTAATAAGTTTTTTCTAATTCTTTAACTTTTCTTATTCCTTTGTTATCTGTTAGCTAATAAATCATGAACATTAAAATTACTTTTGTGATATATTTTTGAATTGTTCTGTTCAATTCTGTCTATAATTTCTTCCTATATTTTGGAATATATTGTGAGATTCATACATGTTTGGAATTCTACATCTTCCTGGCAAATTTAAATATATTTATTATATATATAGTCTCTTTATTTCTAATTATGCTCTCAAATTTATTTCACTTGATGATGACAATAATACTAATTACAACAATAGCCAACAGTTTTTGAGTACATACTATAAAAGTGTAAAAAACCACTTATTTGCTTAATATGTATCATTTTATTTAAGCCTCACAATAAACTGATGGTACTATTACTATTAAAATCCTCCAGTACGGTTGATAAAGTTAAGTAACTTTACTATTTTGACAAAATTTATAACAGCAAAGATTCTAATCCAGGTGGATTCCAAAGCCCATGCTCTCAACCTCTTTATAAGCTTCCTTTTGATTCATGTTGCAAAATATCTCTTTTCATTCTTTAATTCACAAACTTCCTTTGTGAACTTAAGTCTTATGTATCTATTGCAAAGAAGATATACCTGGATTTATTTTTATCTAATTTAAACTTTATAGCTTTATTTGGAACTTTATTTATTTTAAATTTATGGCCATATTTGGAATTATTTGTACTATCTAATTTTATTTACATTTGTTCTGCTCTTTTAATAGTCTTTCTGTACCCTTCTCTGGCTTTATTTAAAAATTTGAGATACTATACGTAAAGTGGAATGTACCAATATTAAATGCACAGCCTGCTGATTTTTATTGTATCTATGCAGTTAATTAGTACCCAAATTAAGATGTAATATATTTATTTGTGCAATGATTAATTTTATGTGTCATTGGTGCCCAGATAGTTGATAAAACATTTTTCTGGGTGTGTCTGTGAAGGTGTTCCAGGATGAGATAAAATTTTGGATTTGCAGACAATTTAAAGCAGATCTCCCTCCTCAGTGTAGGTGGAGGCCTCATCTAATCAAAGAGTGAGGGAGGGAGAATTTGCTCCCTTGTCTCTGCCTGACTGTCCGCAAGCTGGGGCATCAGTCTTCTCTAGACTTTGGACTCAGACTGAAACTATAATTTTATCTTTTCTGGGTCTTCAGCTTGCTGATTGCAGATCTTGGACCTTTTCAACCTCCAAAACCATCTGAACAAATCCCTTATAGTACATCTCTCTTTTTTTGCCTTTCCTTTTTTTCCCTCGCTCTTTGTCTGTATATATGTATACATATTCACACAAAAACACACAAAGAGAGAGAGTACATATATGCATATACACATGCAAAAGAAGAGTATACATTTGTATATATGTACACATACACATGCATGTATATATAAGTGTGTGCGTGTGCTATTGGTTCTGTTTCTCTGGAGAACCCTGATTAATACACTTTGACTTTTATTTGAGTTTTTATTTTTTTTATTATTATTTTTTTTTTATCCTCACCCGAGGACATTTTTCCATTTTTTGCACAGATAGAGTGGGAGGGAGAGAGAGGAAGAGAGAGAGAGAGAAACATCGACGTGAAAGGACACATCGAGTGGCTGCCACCCGCACGACCAACCAGGGCCGGGGACAAACTGCAACCGAAGTACATGCCCTTAGCGGGAACCGAACCCGGGTCTCTCCGGACCGCAGGCCGACGCTCTAACCGCTGAGCCAAACCGGCCAGGGCTTGAGTTTTTATTTTCTCTTTAATTCTTTGAAAATTATAGACTCTTATTTTATTAATGATATTCTTAAATTTTAATCTTAGTACATCATTTTTGTTCTGTTCAATGTAACACAGTTTGTTGAAATTCAAACCCACATTTTTCTATACCAGAAAGGGAACTCTTAACCCAGATGCTCCATTCTCTACACAAGGATATAAAGACAATACACAGAATACACATTACTGTAAAGAGACTCTCACATCAAAGTGAGTGTTTTTCTGAAAGGTGAAGTGCTGCAGTTGTGGGTGACTGAAGGAAAGGGCGGGCTGCCAGGAAAGGGGTTAAGGATGTGGTACTGCATGTCATGCAGGAGTGGGTGTGGGGGAACAATGGGACCGAAGCCACTGGATCATCTTTTTAGTAATGTGTATCACAAACCTTGAATAATAGTTAACTTAGTTCCCAAGTAAACACTTTTGTGCACTTTTCTATCTTCAGTTTTGCTACATTGTAAGAAATAGCATTCATCCAATTAGTCTTTTTGGTGATGAGTGGAATCTTCGTTTGTGCTAACATGAAAAATTGTCTTCAAGGAAAAGACATGGAAATGCATAAAGGTCATCAGCATAAATACCTTTGAACAAATGAAGGTTGTTTTATATTTCTGCTATAAAGCTTCTCAGATTGGGAAATGTGTAGAAAGACAAATTAATTGTTTTCAATTATTCTCAATCGAAATGGTGTAATTCACTGTCAGTAAATAATTCTAATATTTTAAGGAATAATTGCAGTATGATTTGTCATTTTTGGATTTTGTATGTAATTAAAAAATCTTTATCTGGGAGTTGAGTTGGTGAATAAATGTACACAAAAGGAGTATTTTATGTGACTGCTAATATATGTAAAGTTTAGGTTTAAAAGTATAAAGAGCTATTTAGTACATTATTTCTTAGCTAATGATCTGAGGGTTTTCTCCCTAACTTGTAATAGTTTAATCATAAAAAAAAAATCTCTTAATTACCACTTCTGAAAATGGAAAATAGTTCCGATGGAAAAAATGGGCAATTTCTTTAGCAACAGCTTAATTTATGCTGTTTAGAAATATTTGTCTTTAAGTTCTGAACTAAGTGGTAAAATATTATTTGAATTCATACACCTCTACTGAGCTCCTTGAACTAAAAAAAATCCTTTCCAATTATTTTTACTCATTTCTTATTTTTAAAATAATCAGTAATAAATATTTATAATAAATAATTAGTAATATAATTAATTAGTAATAAATATTTATTAAGCAATTACTTTGTGGCAGCTATAGTTCTAACTTATTTAACTCTCACAGTGATTCAATTTGGATGTTCTCTACATAGATAAGAACTGAAGCTCAGTTAACAAATGGAGTCCCAGTTAATAAAATTAATAAACTGATAAATCACTGATAAAGTTTTAAATCGACGATAGAAGTATGTTTATTTCTAAAAGGTTGTTGTGAACAGTAAGTTAGCTAATTGATTAAAATTTTCTTGGTACACTATAAAGTACCTGCCACACGTAAGTGGTTCATTGTTAGTAGCAGTAATTTACAAGTACGGTGAAACTAGTTATAGCAGTACCTTCTCAACAATTAACACAAAAATACTTTATTTTGTATACATACCTTTGTTCTGCTTTATTTTAACCAGAGAATAACTTCAATTTTACTGACAACAGTTGATGTTTTTCATAGTTCATAGCATAGTTGTTAGAGTTTTGACAAGGTCACGACCTGACAACTTTGATGTTCTGGTGTGAAGTGTCTGTGACAAGAAAATAGCTTTTCAGTGCTCCTCAGAGTGATTGCATTTGAGCCACAGTCCTCCTTATGGTTCAAAATAAAAAGACTTCATCAATTGAATGGATCAGGAGTCTGTTTTCCTCAAATAGCTGATGTTCGTAAAGGGTCCTGTAATCTACCTGACCTTGCCCATTAATGACATTCAGTCACCAGGGAATAAAATGCCCCTTTAAGTGCAGCCAGAGTCCTCATATTTCTTCACCGCTGAGCTCCCAGGTGTGTGCACATTGGTTTTAATAGGATCTCACCTAGGGAACCACTTTGCCACAAATGGTTTGCTAGTTAGTCGGAGACAGCAGATATGGTCCATTCACCAAACCGCTGCAGTTACATTCCGATACTGTCAGAGAGTATGTCTTGAAATACCCAGGTGTATCATGAGCTATTTTAAGTGGTGTATAAAGGTGAAATTTATTCATTTTTCAAATTCTGCTTTTTTCTTAAAATACATAATATATATGTTAGTTTGAATTACCAATTCTTGAGTCTCCTTAACCAAAGGTGAAAAGGACAATACAGATATACAGATCTGTCTGGTCTTATTATCTACAAGGATGTGTAACATAGCTAACATATTGCCTTTAGTAACAAGGGTGATTTATATTAGAGAAAGTGAATTTTTTTGTTATTCCTTTGTGTATTGAGACAAAATGATTCCGCTCGTTAAACAATCTGATCTACCAGGTACTACTTAATCTTTAACTTGACCAAGACCAATCAAGTTTTATAAATATTTTAGTGCAAACAAGATTAACTCATCATATTTCTAATGTGGCAATGAATTTTTAATGTCAGTACATTTAAGTTAGTGAATTTATAAAATAGTATCTAAACCAAGAATGAATATCCTCCTCCAGACTAGAAACAACTTGCTCCATCCTGGTCTGAAATCTTTTCAAGACTCATGCCAATTTGGGTCTTTCATGAAGCAGACGCCAAGGTGGATTTAAAAGTACAAAAGATTTATTGGAAGTAACATCTGTGAAAGATAGAGGAGGAAGCAGGAGCAGGCAGAGGAAGATCTCAGAAGACAGTGCGGATCTGACAGCTGTGAAAGACATCAGGGCGGAAGGAAGGCCTGTTGGACTGTCCGCATAGTGCAGTGCGGCTCCGAGAAAGTTCAGCCTCCCCACCGGGGACAAGTTACATAAACACACAGAGGATCTCATTTGTGGCAGAAATAGTCAGAACCCACAGTCCCTCCATGCACAGTCCCATTATGCTTGTAGTAGGTGGCATAATGACCCCAAATATACTCACATCCTAATTCCTCAAACCTGTGAATATGTCATGTTACACAGTCAAGAGAAATTAAGGTTACAGATGGAATTAAACTTCTTCCTAATCAGCTAACTTTTAAATAGAGACAATAATTTATATTATCCTGGAGTTCACATAGAAATCAAGAGTTATATATTTTTTTACATCTGTAAAATTTCTTATTTAATCCTACTTACATAAGAAGATATGCTCTGTGTGATTTCAAAGCTCTTATATTTAATGAGACTAGTTTTGTGAACCAGTATATGGTATATAGGTGAACACACCAGGTACACTTGGGAAGAATGTGTGCTCTGTTCCTTGCTCGGTGTTTACAAGGTTGCATGATTATCATGTAGTTTGGGGTGGTTGTCTTTACTGATACTTTGTCTAATTTAACAGCTGCACAGAGACAAGTGTAAGATTTCTGTTGTTGGGAAATTGCCTTACCCTTTGTAGTCTAATATTTTTATCTTGATTTCTCTCTCCTGTAGATAAATGGCAAGGCATTTTCAGTAGAAGTGGCAGCATGGGATATATAAGGCACAGAAGCTTAATTGGAGATTGTTTATACAGGGCACAGAATGTAAATACCCCCCTATGCCTGATACATAGTCTGTGTACCTAGAATCTATGGTATTTTCGTGACAGTGGCCCCAACAGACTACAACACATCACTTATGCTGAAAATTATGCCATAAAAAAAGAAGAATTAAACACCTCATACATTTTATTTTATTTTTTAATTTTCAGCCCTTCCTCCCTCATCCATACCAGAAGGTAGAACATGTAAATAACATGTTTACAAGTGAAAATTCAAATTTTTTAGAAGTTTGAGATAGTTTTGTGTAGTTTCCAATATTGTGCTATGAATAAAATACATATGCATGTATATACAGTAAAATACAAATTGTGTGTAATTTTGTACTTTACCAAGAGTAAACCCTAATATGCACTATTGACTTTGGGTGTTAATAACATGTCAATGTAGGTTCATCAGTTATAACATAGGTACCACTCTAGTGCAGAAGGTTGATAATGGAAGATAATGGGGGTAGGGAAGCAGGAAATAAATGGAAAATGAGAAATCTCTGTACCTTCCACTGAATTTTGCTGTGAACCTAAAACTGCTCTAAAAAATAAAGTTCTTCTAAAACAAAAATTAAAACAAAACAGAACAAACAAACAACAACAAAAGACTTTCCTAAGGTAAAAGTTGCTGGTAGAATTTCTCTACAATAGTGCCATTTGCCATACAACATCAGATGTGTATCTCTATATCTTTTTGTTCTTTCTTGAAAAATAAGTGTAATATTGACAAATATTGTGAAATAAAACCCTTCTGTAGGGAATATCTCTGTGGATGACAGCAAGAAGTTATTTCTTCCATATGTTATGAGAAGCTCTAAACCCCCATTTATTCATTCTATGCTGTAAAAATCAGAGATGACAAATCTTTGATTACATTGTTCCACTTGTGATTTCCACGTTCCCTTAGCAAACCTCTCTCTTCAATCGCGGCTCTTGGTTTTTCTAAGATCTCAGATTTTTTTTCAGTATAGTAATCTGAGCAGGCAGTCCCAATTGTATTTGATTAATGAATTGAAACTTGTTTGATTTCTGTGTAAAACATGGTGAATTTTTTTAACATGAGTTTAATTTCCTCAATCTATTGCTTTGGAAAAGGAGTTTAGATTAACTTTACTGGTGAATCAGTCCAGGAGGAAGGAAAACTGACTTAAGGGTTTAAAAACAAAACAAAGTAGCATATACGTCTATCTGGGTTAAACACAGATAAAGTCTTTCTCAATGAATACTTAAGCCATCTCTCTAGAGCATCAGCCATAATGCATTTGAACATATTGAGCCCCTAGGTATTTAGTCTTGACTGTAAGTCTGAGACTTTGGGATTTATATTTTGTTTATCAGAGAAGAAATAGTTTGTATATATTGATGAAATTAAGTATGATCCAAAGAGATAAGTTGGTAAAATATTGAAATATTTTTCTTATTATGTGCATGGCTAATGAATTTATAGCTCTTAGAAAATAGTGCCCTCTAAGTAAAAAAGTAATACTTGATAATCACAGAACTTGGGAAAAATCCCTCAGCATTATCCTTTTCATCTAATGGTCATTTATTATTTACGATATCCCAGATATTTTGCTAAATGCTCTACATGTATATTTTATTTGATCCACATGATAAACCCATGAACTGAGTTATTATTAATCTTCTTTACAGATTAAACTGGTTTTCCTATCACAAAATATAAATGGTGGTACTAGAGTTTAAATTCAGGCAGTCAGCCTTCAAAACCTGGGGAACCTCATAATCACAATACCAAATTCTGCCCAAAAAAACTGAGGACAGATAGTCCCTACTTCAGGAAAATCATCTAACATTTCCCCAGCTTTTTAAAGTATCCACAGCACATTCATGTCCTTTTTACATTTTACTTTCAAACAATCCTAAGATACGGTTTTAATGGCAATCCTCACTTTGCAGAAGGAAAAGCTGACATTCAGGGACCCTAAGTGATTTATAAATGACCCCAAGTTAGTAAAGTCCTTACATGAAAACAGAATCTTTAACTATAAAGCCCAACTCTAACACTTGTTTTGAATTGAAATATTGGGCATACAAATATTTAAGGTTCAAAAGCATTACTTAGCGTAGGAGCATAGGTAGTAAACTAATTAAAAATAGTCTACTCTTAAATGTCATGGGAAGAACTCAAGTCACTGACTGGCATTTATTGTGTAGAATACACTATTGTGCCCTGTAGTCACAAGTTTTGAGCTGGCATCTTGAAACAGCTTAAAGATGTAAAGCAAAGAGAGGCATTTTGACAGAGGGACATTTATGTATGGAAAAAACATCAATTGTCTTACCAAATACCAATGAACAGAGCCAACATTAAATAGAAGCTTGCATGGTGTGGCCTGTTACCACCCATACATCTCTCCTACTCACTTTTTATGATGCCTTAATTCTGCCACTAGCCACTTTCCCTTTCAATGAAGACATTCTCTACCTTTAAACACAGTCATACCAGAGAACACTAACACCATGCAGTCTGTTTTTCCTCCTGTGTGTGTGAGCGGAAGAGTGGGCATGGCGTCATGAGCATTCCACTAGGCCTTTGGAGGGGAAGGGAAAAGAGGCTTCTACAGTGAAAAGAAAAGAAAAAAAAGATTTTAGGTCTCAAATACAAGTTTCTCCCAACCTTAAATGTTGTCCTGGACAAGATCTAAATGTAGAAATAAGAAATCTGCCATAAGTGTACTTCAGCAAGGTATGAGACCGCAAGCCAGGAAACACTTCCTTCAAGGGCCCCTGAAGCAAGGAGGAGGGAGACCCTTTTCATAATCCTGGAAGCAAAGGTACGCACGTACATTCATCTTCTTAACTTTATTTATTGGTCCCGATGTACATTCCTTAACTTCTGTAAGAAATACAGTTTTCACCCATAATTTAGGGCTCATTGCTATTGGGATCTTAAAGAGTTCTGAGAATTGCATGAGTGAACATAGGGCTTGGCACATAAATACTTTGTAAGTGTTACTTTCTAAACCCAAAGCCCTATATTATTATCTTAGTTTTTCAAGGTTAATGTAATTGATAAATCTTTTGTAGCAATTGGGTTTTAACTCCCTGTTCTGTATCACATTAATAATCAACTTGCTGATAAACCCAAATTTCTCTAGTGGGAAAGTTAGAGAAAGAGGCCAAGTGCCCCTGCCTACTTAGTCGCCCATCTCTGCTGTTTCACCACACCTGCAGCTTCTGTAGACTACCAGGTAGTCTACAGACATGATTGTCATGCCTCCCTGATGTTCTGTTAATTTTAAATTCAAAAAGCTTACTTTTCCCCCATGATGGAAATATAATAATTTTATAAATAAAATGTATACCTTTCTAAGATTATTTACCAAAACACACTCATAAAAATTTGTGTAACAGTTTTTTTCAAATTAAATTATTAGTGTGATATATTAGTAAACCATCACAAAGAATAATTTTTGACTTTATCTGGCAAACAGAAGATATACATGCTGTCTACTCAGTATCCATCACTGTTATGGTAAAATTGCCCAGATGTCTGTGGTGGCCTAGGCTTGATGTAACATAATCAACAATGTTTGTTCAGAAATGGACATATACTTTAATTTGGCCCAGTCAGAGTTAGTAGTTATAGGCAAAGTATTGAGATGGATAATTCCTCATTTAACTGTATAAAATGCTGGTGGGATGACAACTTAGAACTAACAGGGACAAACATGACTGCATTGTGATATATCTTTCTTGAGAAGAATACTGATATTTGAACATGAATAGCCAATGACTTCATAGTTTCATGGGAAAACAATGTTTTTATTAAATCACTTTAAATTTGGATTCTGTCATTTGCAAGCAGGAAATTTGAGGCTAAAAAAATCCGGTGAGCATGATGTGTTTAACCACATCTGGTATGTTATTTTAGATTTATAATCCACTTAAATAGTTACTCAGCAAATACTTATTAAACCTTTACTATGTGAGCCATTGTCATAGATATTTGCAATAAAAAGGTGAATAAAATATTTTTTTAAATTACAAAAGGTTATTGAAAGGATTTTCCTGACCTGAATTATATTTTATTTATTTATTTATTTTTTTCCTTATTGATTTTAGAGAAAGAGGGAGGGAGAGGGAGAGATAGAAACATCGATGAGAGAGAACATCGATTGGCCGCCTCCTGCGTGCCCCCCACTGGGGATCGGGCCCACAACCTGGGCATGTGTCCTGACCGGGAATTGAGCTGGTGACCTCTTGGTGCAGGGGTCGATGCTCAACCACTGAGCCACACCGGCCGGGCTAAATTATATTTTAAAGTGATCATTCACACTGTAGTTAGGAGAACAGACTATCTGAAATGTGGATGGGAGAAGGGCAGACTTTGTGGACATGGGACTGACAGTTGTATAAAGCTTTGCTCTCAGAAGGCCCCACCCTTAATTTAATGCTCTACTTCTGTTGGCTGGAAATTTTTGATAATTTTATCTTTGACTTTGTTGTGTAAGTGAAGTCTGATGAGACAACATGACAGGCATGTGAGCAAGGGAGATAAGTACGACATGTGTGTGTCTTGTTGCTTGCCAGCCCATTTATATATATACTCTGCATGATACCCCATGAGTGTAGAGAGACCACTGAACAAAAAAAGCTTTATATTTTAGCCCTGGCCAGTTTGGCTCAGCGGTTAGAGCGTTGGCCTGCAGTCCGGAGAGATACTGGTTCAGTTCCCGCTAAGGGCATGTACCTCGGTTGCAGTTTGTCCCCGGCCCTGGTTGGTTGTGCAGGTGGCAGCCACTCGATGTGTCCCTTTCACATCAATGTTTCTCTCTCTCTCTCTCTCTCTCTCTTCCTCTCTCTCCCTCCCACTCTATCTGTACAAAAAAATAGAAAAATGTCCTCGAGTGAGGATTAAAAAAAAAAAAGCTTTATATTTTAGATTTTTTCCTTAAAAAACAGCTTTTTATTTTTTTAAAAAAGGGTTTCAAGTCTATTTTGAACTGGGATACAATTACATAGATACATCTGGATGAAAACAGTATGTCACTTTATAAGGCTGAAATCACTATAACATGATGGCATTATTAATCTCAGATTTATTCTAAGTAGCCAGGTCAGCAACTGAAAAGGCTTTCAAGGGAGAACCATCTCAGGAACATAAAGGAGGCTAATGTATCTAGAGTTTAGAAATACATTGAGAGAGACATATAAAATGGATTCAAGAGATAAGCAGTGTCCAGGTCAGATATATTCATTTTTTACTTTAAATAATTTTTAAATTTTCAATTGTAGTTGACATACAATATTATATTGATTTCAGGTGTACAACTCAGTGATTAGACATTAACTTACTAAGCAATCACCCCAATGAATCTAGTACCCATCTGACACCATGCATAGTTATTACAATATTATTGACTATTTTTCCCCATGCTGTACTTTACATCCCTGTGACTATTCTGTAACTATAAATGTGTACTTCTTAATCCTTTCACCTTTTTCACCCATGCCCCCAAACTCCTTCCAATCTTGAAGAAGACACTTTAATACTTGCTTGCAATGCTTGTTTAGTGGTGATGAATTCCTTTAGCTTTTTCTTGTCCGAGAAACTCTATCTGTCCTTCCATTCTAAATGATAGATTTGCTGGGTAGAGTAATCTTGGTTGTAGGTCCTTGCTTTTCATCACTTTGAATATTTCTTGCCAATGCCTTCTGGTCTGCAAAGTTTCTGTTGACAAATCATTTGACAGTCTTAAGGGAACTCACTTGAAGATAACTAACTGCTTTTCTCTTGCTGTTTTTAAGATTCTCTCTTTACCTTTGAAGCAGGACTTACTTCAGTAGGACTCTGATGCCCACTGATGCCACCCCTGAGTGTCTCACTTGTGGAGGTGGCTCTGGGGTCTCCTGGGAGCTATGGGCCAAGATCAGCCAACACCTGTATCCTGACCAGGGTCAACTACCAAGAGCTAAATGTTATCTGCAGATGGCTGCTGCTTGTGCTGGGCTTGATGGTACTCAGGAGAGAGCAAGCTGCAAACCAAGGCCAGCTGCCACTAGTGACTGGCCTGGGGCCATTTACCAAGAGGTATTGGGCATGCTGAAGCCAGATGCTGCTTGTTAGAGAGATTTTAGGAAAGTCTAAAGCATGAGCCAAAGCAGGCTATTTTTATGCAAAAGCCACTAGAAATGGCTTGGATGGACTTGCAAGTTGGGTGGAGCAGGATCTCAGAGAATCACCAAAGTGGGGCAAACAGTGTTAGCCAGGTTCATAGAGACTCAGATATAGTGCCCACCTGGACTTTTTTGGGGAGGTCAGAAAAGAATCAATGGCCTCTGCCAGTATTTCTAAGAGAAAGTTGCCCCTCCAGCTCTCGCTGTGATGTCAGACAATCCAGTTCCTCCCCTGTATGTCCCTGATGCCTCTCCAGCTGCTACCCAAGTGCTGGAGCTTAGAGCAAATGAGTCTGAGTATGTGTGTGCAGGCCCTTTAGGAGAAATCCCTGGGACCCCAGGAGCCCTCTGTCTCACTCATCATGATCCCTGATGGCTTTTAAGCCAGAGTTGTGGATATTTCTCTTCTTGGCATGGGGACCCTGGGATAGGGGGGCTTTTGTGGGGATGGGACCCCTTGCTCCTCAGAGGGGACCTCTATGGCCAAGATACCCCTCCAGATTTTTATCTGCCACAGGTGGGTGTGGGACCAGCCCATTTTGAGTCTCTGCCCCTCCTACTAGTGGTATTGTGGCTTATTCTTTAAATCCTTAGTTGTAGGACTTTTTAAAAGCTAGATATCAAGCATTGTGAATGATGGCTGTTCTACAGTTTACTTGTAATTTTGGTGTGGTTGTGGGAGGATTTGAGTACCATGGTTACTATGCTTCCATCTTGACTAGAACCTCAGATATATTCTTGTACGCAGAGAATGCACTTGATTTTGTTTTCTAATTACGGTAATGAGCTAAGAAGTAGGTTTAAACAATGAGTTGGGGGCAACATAGTTAAATATTTTAAATGATTTTTAGTTGCATAATGAAGATACAAGAGAAGGGAAAGTAAGGAAATAGTCAATCAGATAGCTGAACCAAGAGTGCCCCTGTTGAATGTTCAAATCAAATGATCAAATCAGTGGATATAGGTTTAGTTCATTGAGATTCAGATCATTCCTTCATGTGTTATACTGTAGACCTAAAATACTTGACTTCATTTGTATTTTCAAGAGAGGAATTTGAAAAGACTACATAGTTGACAGAGAAAATCCTGGGCTTTAGCAGTAGTTAGCCAGAAATTAAATCTCATCTTTGCATTTAACATCTGAATGTCAGTGGGGGAAGAAAATTAACTGAGGCTCAGATTTATTGTCTACAAAATGCAGACTAGAAAAATATTTGTCTTGCAAGGTTGATAGAATTAAATATAATAACATATTAAAACACAGTGCAGTGTCTATATATCAGTCATCAATTGCTAATAACAATGTATATTCTGTATCTCCCAAACTTCAATGGCCTATAAGAACGAACATTTTCATATTTCCATGTCTTTGCATCTGCTGAACAGATCTTTTCATCTGTGCTACATGAAACTGACCTCAGCTGGATTTCTTCATGAGTTGTGATCAGTTGGTAGGTCAGTGAGGGGTACCTCATTTCATATGCCCTTAGCTGAGATAAGTTGGTTCTTCTCCAGGTGGTGTCATTATCAGCTTTCCAGCATACTAGCTGGTACATGTTGACATAGTGACTATGGAGTTGGATGGACAAGTATGGGGTTCAAGAGTAAAAGGAGAAATGTCAAGTCTTTTGAGCCTTTAGGCATGGAACTAGAACACAATTATTCTTACTGCTAGCCAAATCAAGTCACAGGGCCAACTCAGATCTGAGGTGTGTAAAAACAGACTCCTCTTCTCCTTAGGAGGCTTTGTGAAGTCTTTTAAAAGGGGCATATATGGAGTTGGAAGGTATTGGGTGCATATTTTAAATCAACCTACTAGAACCTTGTGCAGAGGAAGCGAAACATAAACAGAATAATTTTCTTCTCTACCTATAAACATTGTGCAAAAATTAACTGCCAGATACCCCATAAAGTTCAGTATTTGACCCTGAAATGAATCCAGAATGCAAAGTGCTGATCTTTCTAAAGTGTAAATGTGATTATGTCATTTCCAGTAAATACTTTCAAAGATTTGCCTTCATCTTGCAGTTTGCCCCAAGGCCACCTCTCCAGTCTCACCAGCCCCTGTCAGTATTCACAGGGAACTTCTTACAGGGTTTTGAACAAACTTGGCTGTGTATATTTCTTTTTTATCTGGCTGATATATTTAGACAGCCAGACTTTGAGCTCCAGCATCCACTGGTTTCATGCCCAGTCACCGCTTGTGCCTATCTCTTTCAGTGCTTGGCGTTTTTCTGCCAGCCTCCTCCACTAGATCATGACCTCTTGTAGGAGGAATTTTAACCTTTATCTCTATAGCCCCAGTGTCTGGAACATAAAGGACTTACTATATGCTTCATGAAGGAAGGAACGTGTCTATCACAAAATAATGTTCTATAGTGAATGACATTCCACATATTTCCCCCCCCCCTTTTTTTAAACAAACTAGGGCAGGGCATTAGTAATAAAGATAGTGATATAATATTGACAGAAGTGAAGATTCTGTTGCTAAGAGGATTGCTGTCATAGGGACAGGAAAAAAAAAAAAAAAGATCTAGAGGGAAATACTGTGAAGCACTACATTCTCCACAACGGATTTAAGTTGGGAAGTCAACCTAGCATGCTCAATATCCCGAATGCCTTCTCCAGTAGCATAAAATAACAGTACATCTACACTGTAGCGATTTTGAAACATTTGAGTAGGAATGGAAAATCTAGAGAAATAGCTGAACTTCCTTTGAAAATCCTAACTTATAGGTTCTGCATTGTGTTTGGATTGCTTGACCCTGTATATATTGGCTCCATTTGTAGATAAAATAGAAAATAAATAATTCACATTGAGCAACAAGACAGAAGAATGTATTTAAAATATTTAGAGTTATTAAAATTAATTAATATAAAATACTTTGAGAATGATGAGGAATTTGAAAAGCTAATATGGGGTAGTAATTACCTGCTGACTTTGCCTGAGACAGTTATTTTGGTTAAAGCAGACATTCCCAAAGGATTTGGGGGACACATATCAAGTGTAACTCTTATAGTTCATCACTGGCTCACTCAAAAATTGTCTCCATTCAGCCTTCAAGTGGCAGGAGGATTTGTTCAAATAGAGAGGAGCATTACATCCAATCACACTCAACTAGATTGAAGTACCTATAAAACATATTTACCACTGACTGCATTCTGACACCTGTGCAGTTTTGTTAGGTATTTATTCTGTAGCTCCTCAGCAAGATTGATCATAATATTAATAAACCATCAATTCCTGTGTTTGGTAGAAGGAAATGTGGTCATTGTCTTTCAGGTTAATGACATGAACCATAATGGCTCCTAGAGAAGCATTATTTTAGATATTTTATGTGTCCAAAAACATCACAAACATTCACAACTTGCTGTAATAAAAGTGATATCAGTTACAAAATTTTGTATTACATATAATTCTTAAATTTGAGTAAAAAAATAATTTGCTCTTTCTCCCAAAGGAGACTTATGTAACTTTAATCTATTAAAATGAAATTCATTTTTAGTAGCACAGTAACCAGATGTTTGGCTAAGCTATTTCTGTGTAATTTAGGAACTAAATTGGCTCCTTACACATATGTTAGAGATTCAAGGCAAGTTCTTTCAATGTTAATCACAAGATATTATCTTTGATAGGACCAGATGTCACAATAAAAAAATCTGAGGTTCAAAGTTAATTTTACTGTGTGTGTGTGTGTGTGTGTGTGTGTGTGTGTGTACATGCAACAGAGAGAAAAAGAAGGAGGAGGAGGAGGAGGAGGAGGAAGGGAGGGGAGGGGAGAAGAGAGAAGGGGAGAGAAAGAGGGGTTGGAGCCCTGCCTGGGCCTGTGTGGCTCAGTTGTTTGGGCATTGTCCCAGGTACTGAAAGGTTGCTAGTTTGATTTCCTGCTCAGGGCACATGTCTAGGCTGCAGCAGATCGATGTTTCTTTCTCTCTCTCTCTCTCTAAAAGACCGGAAAAAGAAAGAAGAGAAAGAGATCAAACAATTTTTTTCCACAACACATCTATGTACCTCTAGGATGACTACAACCCAGTTTTGAGACCACTACTCATTATTCATAATTCTAATCATTATGTTGCAATACATTTGTGCATTGCTGTTGGTTCCAGGATGACTGACGAGTTATGCATTTTTAATAATACTCAACAACAACCTCTTGTTGCACATCCTGTCCTCACTGCTTCATCCCTCAAGGTTTCTTAGGTATGATGAATTGACTAGCATTTTGGGTAGATGTGTCTTCAAAAGTCCCCAAATCTTGGGCAAATCTCATACATCTTTCTTATGACTTTGGAGAGGTCACTATGCTTATAGTAAACAAAGAATCCTTGGATCTGTTTTCAATGACATGTTTGGAGAGTTAGAGCTACTTGAACTTCTAGATCTCACCTGCAATAGTATAAACCCAAGTTGTCTGTCCAAGCAGGAGGCAGAGCCATAAGGAGTCTATTTGAGCATGAGTATCCCTAATTCTTACCTTTTGCTGCTTCATACTTCCCCACCATATTTCATCATTGAATAATTGAGAATTCCAGCATTATTCAAATATCCATGCTTGCCCCCCACCCCTTGAGTGTAGTCTAATATTGCTCAACAGGACATTTTGAAAAATGGTGTATCTATACAAAAATATCTATTATGTGTCAGACACTGCTAGACATTATCTTCACCAGTACAATGGTGATGAAAATGTTCTCGTTTCTCAAATCAAAGAGTCTAGAATTGACTCTCCCTTGCTTGTTTCAGCCCATCCTCTAAGTGTGAGTGGGAATGAGTGAAACCGAGTGCGGACAGTGGGAAAAAGAGGAGCTTCTGAGCGTCCACCCCACCTCAGGAGGAAAACCATTAAAATGTTGTAGCAGCCCGGCTGGTGTGGCTCAGTGTTTGAGCATGATGCACCAAGAGGTCACTGGTTTGATTCCTGGTCAGGACACATGACCAAGTTGTAGGCCCAATCCCCAGTGTGGGGCATGCAGGAGGCAGCCAAGCGACACTCTTTCTCAGGGATGTTTCTATCCCTCTTTCCCTTCCGTTCTCTCTAAAACCAATTAAAAATAAATAAATAAAATGTTGCAGCTTTATCCTTAGTTTAAGAATAACCATCAATTTGGACTATATTATCTGTTTGTAATAATAGATTTTCTTGAGTTGAATTATAAACTTAGTTTGTACAAATTTTATTTTAGAGCTTATTGCTTGAAAAAACTATGCTCCTATGTTTCTGGTATCTTTTCTATTCCTTCATAATGAGAATTGTAAAACAGGCTGTGTTATACTTCACACTTAGCTTCAAGGACATTTGGAATTAAATGTGCAACACAGCCGCACAAACACCTTGGATATGATGACCATTTTGTCAGTTTCATTTCCTACTGTACTCCGGTTGCATCCTTATTGCCCCGCCCTGGGTCAGCCTTGTATTATAGTTGATGTTTTCTCTGGAACTGCTATGCTGCTATTCATATTTAAGAGTTCTGTTTGTGTTTGAGGTTTTATATATAAAAGAATATAGGTTGTATACAATAATTTATAAACACCAGAAAAATACACACTAGGATTATGCATTTTTAAAGTTAACTTCATTTAAACAAATGAAACACAAATAACTAACTAAGGCACTTGGCCCTCGTGAGACTTTTATTGGTTTAACACTCTGAAACATGTTCTCTTAATGAGTGTTTTATGGTTTTAATGCAAGAATTAATGCAAGCAGATGAGTCTTTGAGGGATAGGATCAAACCAATCACAATGTGGGAAATTATCCACAATTGCAGTAATCACCTTGACTTACTAAATATTCTAACTCCCAATATCCCTTAACCAGTTTATACATGTTCACTGAAGCCCTGAACAATTTAAATAATGAAAATCCTGGGACCTGGTGGCCCCATAGCTTTAAAGACATATTTGCTATTCCTGTTGGAATCTAGTATCCCTGCCAGATCAAAAGCTGTTATATATTGCTTATTTTGACTCTCTGTGGTATCTCAAAAACAAGTGAAAGAAAACTAGAAACTACATTTATGTTTACTTATCAAATATGTATAAATTACTATGTATCAGGCAATATTCTGAGTTTTTTTTACAAATACTGATTTAATTCTCATAACAATCATATGGGAGCTATTATGCTAATTTTACAAAAGTGGGATTTGAGTTATAGAGAGGTTAGTAAGTTGCCCAAATTACATAAGTGGTAAGAGTTAGTGTTTGTACTCCAGCTCTCTTGTTCCAAATTTCACCTCCCACCAACTCAACTGCTGTCTCTCCCAAAATAATGAGCATTGCAGAAATTCGGATGTTAATAGATAGAGAAAAGGGGAAGTTAGATTCTGTATAAGTAGTTTTGTATATTCATGGTGGATAACCTCAAGAAGGCTGGATCTCAGCTGTAGGACGGAACACATGAAAGTCAGTCACAGTTCTCATCTACGCCACACACAGTTTCCAAATTATCAACATTTTGTATTAGTGGGTTACACTTGACACAACTATTAACTAACTTTGATACATTATTATTAACTAAAGCCCACACTTTGTTTATTTTTAACCTTACATCCTAATTCTATTTCAGGATTCCATCTAAAATACCTCATTGCATTTAGTCATTGTGTCTCCTTAGGCTTGTTTTGCCTCTGAGTTTCTCAGATTATCTTTGTTCTGATAACCTGTACAGTTTTGAGGAGTCTGCTTTAGGCATCTTTCAGAATGTCCCATCAAATGGATTTGTCTGATGTTTTGCTCATGATTAGACTGGAGTTACATGTTTTGGGGAGAAAGACCACAGAAGTAAAATAATTTTCAGCTCATAATATTAATGGTACATGCTATCAACAATGACTTATCACTGTTGATGTGGAACTTAATCATATTGCTGAGATAATGTTTATGAGATTTTTCCATTGTAACGTGATTTTGTTCCCATTTCCGTCTGCACTTTCAGGAAGGAAGTCACTGTGCAGTTGACTCTTATGGGATGAAGAGTTATATTCTACCTCCTGCAAGACAGAGCAGCTATAAGTTATTTGAAATTTTTCTCCACAAGAGTTTTGCCCATCATTTATTTATAAAACTATGGTTTTATGGATACTTACTTAATACATTGTATTCAAATGCAAAACTATTTTATTTATTTATTTTTGTTGTCCAAATTTTTTTAGCTTTGGCAATTGGAAACTCTCAGATTCAGTTGATTTCTGTATGTTGTACCCTGATTATTGTGAGGTTTTTGGAGGCACTTCTTACTTTGGGGTACTATAAGTTTCTCTTGTATGTATTCTGCCCCACTCCTATAATCAGTCTGTTCTCCAAGGAGCCCTAGTCCTCCTGTTGGAGGATGGCTTTGGAAACTAATATTTACTCACTAGGTGTAGTCATTGTTCTTGAGGTGTCATTGTTTCCTCTCAGATAACAAAGGAAATATATGTGTTTAATACTGACCCATGGATATACACATATATACTAATAGTCTATATGTAACTATAAATGAAGTAAACAAAACATGAATCCATTCTGATGTCTCCAACTCTAATTCAATACTACCTGGATCATTCAAAACTCCTTGCGTATCTGTAAATTCTCACTCCAACAATAAGCAAATTGGTTCTCTCCATCATCCGTTCATGTACTTAATTGTTCAATCCCAGTGTTACAATTCTCAAATTTTGTCCCCGAGGAAAACAATTTTGCCAACTAGAGCACAGTGCTGCTGTGCAGTTCTACATGCCTGGAGTCTTACACTTCCTTTATTTCCAAGATAACTTCAGTCAAACATACATTTTTATCCCAACCTCTTCAATGAAAATTTTTCATACATTTGTAGGGCATCTAGTTTGATTTTTTTTTTTTGTATTCTGCATTTCGTGCCATGATTGCCCAATGTTTTAAATGACTTTTTTAAGTGTATACATTAAGTGTCATTCCTTGTACCTAGAGTTCTGTGGGTTTTAACAAAGGGATATAGTCATGTATTCCCTCAGTGCAGTTTCATGCAGAATAGTTTCACCTCCCTAAATACTTCCTTGTGCAACTGTTCAACTCCATCCCTCTCCCTGTGAACTCTTGGGAAGGGGGGGCACTGAACTGTTTACCATCTCTATAGTGTTGTCTTACAGAATTTAATATAATTTGAATCATATGATATGTAGCATTTTCAGACTGGCTTCTTTCACATAGTAATATGCATTTTTATTCATTCATATATTTTCATTGTGGCTATGAAAATAAAATGCAACTTAAATTTTAAAAAAATCTTAATTATTTTTGTTACAGATTTTCTCCTTTTTCCCTGCAGGCATCCTCCTACCTGTCCCCCCCCCCCTTTTTTTTTTTAGATCATGATTTTGCTGTTTTATCTAAAACTCATCCTCAAACCCAAGGCCACAGAGAGTCTCTCCTACTTTTTCTTCTAGAAGTTTTATATTTTCTTATTTTTCATTTAGCTCTATGATCTATTTTGAGTTAAAATTTGTGAAAGATGTAAAAAGTAAAGAGTGTTTCTGGGTTGAATTTACTTCCTATCGATGTCTAATTGTTCTAGCATCATTTGTTGAAAAGATCATTCATTCTCCATTGGTCTGTGTTGCTCCTTTTAAAAAACAAAAAACAAAAAAACAATCAGGTGACCATATTTATGAGGATGCATTTCTGGGTTCTTTATCTATTACATTGATCTATATATCTATACTTTCACCAATACCAATGCTATCTTATTTATGGCAGATTTATATTACAATTTGAAATTGGCTAGGAAGTGTCCTCTAAGCTTGTACCTCAGGCATGTCTTTTTATGATGGTGCAGGAATGATATATAAAAACCCACACATAAGCACTTTAAAAGTGCCTGCTTACATTATGTCTGCTGACATCTCACTTGCCAGTGTAAGTTAAATGGCCAATTTCAGGAACAATAAGAGGGGAAATATACTTTACCTCTTGATATAAAAAAAAAATCTTTCATTATATACAAAGGGATGGTTTCAGAGAGGAATGAAAAGTTGCTTTCATCAATTAAATCCACTACATTCTAGTCCCTCTTGCAGCACTTTTTTTTTTCATAGCACTCACTACCATAAAAATTATCTTTTTATATTTAATGTGATTATTTATATTTCCAAGTATAACATAAGCTCCATGAAGGGAGAGAACTCTCTTTCTTATCATTATACCTCTGGTGCACAGGAAAGTAATCGTTGTATATTGAGAACTAAATGAGCATTTGGTGAATGAGGGAATTAGTAAATTTATTCTGATAACATATAACAACATTCACAAAGCATATTTTTCATGTTGGCATCAAGTATTTAAATAGGAGCTAAGTTTAGCTGTGTTCCTAAACATTGACAAGGAAAGCGACAATTTAAAAACAATTTCGATGTAGACAAGGACAGAAAGATAAAAGAGAATTATAAATTAAGAAGACAAATAAATGGTTTCTCACCTATCTCTCTGGGACTCCTCTGCAGCCTGTCACACTGTGGACACAACTATGTCATGGAAATTCTTTTTTGTCCCTTCTCATCTAGGATACCTCATTCTCTTGATGATCCATCTATGTGTCTGCCTATTTATTTATTTATTGGCTTCTCAACATACTCTCGTGTACAATTTGTGAATGCTACAGTAATTTCTGCTCTGATTTTCTCCATGCCTTCTTCATTGATGACCACATTCATACACATAGCATGCACTATGCTTTTTATAACACATTTATTAACTTTTTATTTAATAACTCTTTATTTCTAAAGTCCAGGCATTCATTTCTGAGTTAAAGGTGATTACCTGCACTTGAATATATAACACTTGCATTCTGTGTTTCAAGCCCAACCTTATTGTCTTGATTCCACAATTCTTTATAACGATCATTATTTTCCCAGCCCGCCTCCCTCACCTACATGCCCCTCATTTACACCAACATTACATCTGTCATTGAACCCTGTCATTTCCAGCACTGGGATGTCTTTGTCAGATGATTTCTTCTCATCATTTGCTCTGCTTTCTCAATACAAACTCCTCACATCCAGCATTTCTTAAAGCTTACCTTCAGTCTTAAGGCTTTTCAGATGAGAAAACACTGAACGTTTCCTAATCTTTACTGAGTCACAAATTTTCAACGGTAATTTAAATTCCTCTGCAATCTCCTCTTTATCCACCTTCATACTTCTCTGTGACTATTCTATTTATATTTGGAAAAGAATGAAAAAAGACTTTCTGGTTTGTGGGTAGTGTTCTTTTCTTAATCGAGGTGCTAATTATACATATGTGAAGTCTGGGTGATGTATCTTAGGTGATGATGTATCACCTAAGCAATGTGTGCCCCTGATATGTACACTGCACTTCACTAAACGATTCAGTTAAGCAGTGGTTAGAGATGATGAGAGGGTTGTATGAGTTAAAATATTTCTGAATTTTATGTTGGTCAGGAAGAGCCTATAGCTATGGGTTTACATTTAGCTCTAAGACACCATGTCTTCAAACTATTTTATATTGATCCCTAAAAGAAAAGGGGACATTTTACAAGGTCCAAATTAGTGAAATCTAAAAAGAACCAAAAAGGGATGAAGATGGCGGCAGGCAGGACTAAAGTGGGGGTGAGCGTGTGAGAGAGTGAGCTAGTGTGTGAGAGAGTGTGAGTGGACGTGAAGGTGGACAACCAAACTCATGCAGTGCAGAGATGCGGAGCAGAAGGTTCCTGTGCTGTGGATGGAGCAGCCGGCTACTGCAGTGAGCAGCCCTTCAGGGCGCTTCTTCTTGCGCCATGGGAAGGTCCCACCATTTTGGAAGAACCCGGGTCTTCCCTGGGAGGAGGCAGTGGGAGCAGCTAGGGCCTAGCAACCTGAGCCCACCAATGCACCTGGCACCATTGCACCAGTGAACACTCTGTGTACACAGACCAGTGTACAGTAGTGGAGCTCCCAAGGTGCTGGTCACTGAAGCCCCAGACAGCCAGGAGCCCAGCACCATCCCCCATAGTAGCAGCCCAATTAGAGTCCAGATATACCCCCAGCAACAGAGGCTGGGGAGCAGACATCCATCCACAGGCAACAGAAGCCCAGACCAGCAGCTGAGACCCATCCCCAAAAACTACAGCAAAAGCTGAGCAGGAGTTGAGCCCCACAGGGCAGCACCCCTCCTCCCAGCCACCAGCTGCAGGACCTGGGGCTCCACAGAGCCCTGTGCGATCCAGCAGTTCACATGAGCAGTGGGAAGCCTGAGCCCTAGAGAGACTGGTGCAATCTAGCTGCCTGCCCACGGGACCTGCCAGACGCGGGGGCACCAGAGAGGCCTGTGTGACCCAACAGGGACTGTGGGATCCAGTTACCCTTGGGACATGCAGGGTGCTGAAGCACCAGAGAGGCTTGTGCAACCCAGCAACCCATAACATAGGCATAGGGCCGGGTCCCCAAAAAGGACTGTGTGATCCAGTTACACTTGGGACCTGCAGGATGCAGGGGCACCAGAGAGGCCTGTGCAATGCAGCTGCACACAAGATAGGCATAGAGGATGTAAAATGGAGGTGGAGTTAATAGAAGCTACACAGATGATCTCCCAAGACCAAACAGGAATTACAACTAAAATAAAGACAAATCCTTGGAAAAAAGCAACAGGAAAGCAGCAGGAGAGGACCATATAACCAGGGACACTGGTAGGATCTGCAGAGGGTCGACAGGGTGGTGGGCTTGGAGCCCACGGACAGCAGCAGTCTTGGCTGTGAGCAGTGCCCTTGGGGAATAAAGACCAAGCCTGCTCAAAAGGGCAGAGAGATGGGACAGAGTGCTAAAATAGCCACAGCCACTCATCTGGGGGCTACGGCAGAGGGAGGGTAGACTAGGCTGGAACTCTGTGGGGACACCCAGGATTTGGAGGGCACTCAGAGTTTTTTCTGAGTTGCAGCCACAAAGGACGATGGTCAGTTGGTCAGTGTGCTCTCCCCGCCAGAGATTCAGCCTTTCCCAGGTGAGGCAAAGGAATGCAAATTGAGGCTCATTAACAACCAGCATTTATCCCACCCTCTGGAAAACCTCTTATGCAGAACACCAGGGCTACATTCCAAGGCACCTAGTAACTGAGACTACTACCCTCCAGGAAAAAGCTAGAAGATAGCTGAGCCTTTTCTGGGCTTGCAAATCTACCCAGGAAAGTAAGATGTGACAGTGGTGTTTAACGTGGGCCTACCCAGGCCCATCCAAACCCAATGGAGGGAGCAACAAATAGCAGAACACCAATACCCACAGGGAAAATTTGGCAGGATCCAAAACCGACTGAGATAGCCAAAATTGAAACAAAGAAATAAATCCCAAATGAAAGAACAAGAGAATTCTATCGAAGATGAGATAAATGAAATGCAGTTAAGCAAATTATCAGGGATAGAGTTCAGATCCATGATCTTGAGGAAGCTCAACAGCATGAGTAAGGACATCAGCACCATGAATAAAAATATAGAAACATTGAAAACCAACTGAGTGGAAATGAACAACAACATAGCAGAAACAAATAACACATTGGAAGGACTAACCAGCAGAGTAGAGAAAGCTGAGGACCAGATCAGTGCATTAGAAGACAAGGTAGAAAAAAATCAACCAATCAGAAAACCAAAGGAAAATAACAGGAAGATAGCTTAAGAGAACTAACTGTAGGACAACTGGTAACGTAATAACATTCACATCATAGGAGTCCCTGAAGAAGAAGAAAATGGGCAAGGGTTAGAGAATATATTTGAAGAAATAGTGACAGAAAACTTTCCTAACTTGGTGAGGGAAGAAGTTATTCAAGTTCAAGAAGCACAGAGAGCCCCAAATAAGAACCCAAACTGACCCACATCAAGACACATAGTAATTAAAATGCCAAAAATTAAAGACAAAGAGAATCTATTCAATGAATTTATATATTTGAATATTTATAAAACAAATATTTCTTATTCATAAAAAAAAAAAAAAAAAAAAAGACAAAGAGAATCCTAAAGGCAGCAAGAGATAAACAACAGGTTACCTAAAAAGGAAACCCCATAAGGTTCTCAGCTGACTTCTCAACAGAAACACTACAAGCCAGAAGGGAGTGGCATGAAGTAATCAAGGTCATGAAAAACAAAGATCTGAATCCAAGACTACTCTATCCAGCAAGCCTGTCATTCAAAATAAAAGGTCAAATAAAGAGCTTCCCAGACAAAAAAAAAAAAAGGCTAAGGGAATATATTAATACTAAACCAGCACTGCAAGATATGCTAAAAGGACTGCAGTAATTAGTAGAAGAAATAGGAAGAAAAATAGAACCACACTAAACAAAAATGGCAGTAAATAAGTACATATCAATTATCACCTTAAATGTGAATGGCTCGAATGCTCCGATAAAGACACAGAGTAGCTGACTGGGTAAGAAAGTATGACACACATATATGTTGTTTACAAGAGACCCACCTCACAACAAAAGACTCACATAGGTTGAAAGTGAAGGGTTGGAAAAAAAACTTTCAAGCAAACGGAAAAAAAGCTGGGGTAGCAACACTCCTATGTGATAAAGTAGATTTCAAAATGAAGGCCATAACTAGAGACAAAGAAGGCCACTACATAATATTGAAAGGATCTATTCAGAGGAAGATGTAACCTTGGTAAGCATATATGCACCCAATGTAGGATCATCAACATATATTAAAATCTCCTGGAGGACTTCAAAGGAGAAATCAACAGCAAGACAATCATAGCAGAGGACTTCAACACCCCGCTGACATCACTAGATAGATCGTCTAGACAAAAAATTAACAAGGAAACACAGTCTCTAAATGAAGCACTAGATCAAATGGATTTAATAGATATCTACAGAAAATTACACCCCAAAAATGCAGAATTCAGCTTCTTCTAAAACACAAATGGGACATTCTCTAAGATAGACCACATGTTAAGGCACAAAATCTGTACAGGTTCAAGAAGATTGAAATTATATTCAACATCTTCTCAGATCATCATGGCATAAAACTAGAAATCAATTGCAATAAGAACATGCAAAGACATTTGAACACATAGAGGCTAAATAGCATGTTATTAAAAAATGAATGGGTTACCAAGGAGATCAAGGAAGAAATTTAAAAATTCCTGGAAACCAATGAAAAGGAACACAAAACAACACAAAATCTATGGGATGCAGCAAAATCAGTTCTGAGAGGGAAGTGTATAGCACTACAGGCCTACCTAAAGAAGCAAGAAAAATTTCTAATAGACTCTCTAACCTCACAACTTAAAGAACTCGAAAGCAAACAAAAAGAAAACCCCAGAGCAAGTAGGAGGAAGGACATAGTAAAGATCAGAGCAGAAATAAATGATATGGAGACCAAAAAACAATTCAAAGGATCAGTGAAACAAAGAGCTGGTTCTTTGAAAAGATAAGCAAGATTGATGGACCCTTAGCTAACTCACCAAGAAACAAAGAGAACCCAAATACACAAAATCAGAAATGAAAGAGGAGAAATAATTACTGACACCACTGAAATACAAAGGATCGTTAACAAATATTATGAACAATTATACAGCAACAAATCGACAATCTAAGCAAAATGGACAAATTTCTAGAAACACATAGTTTCCCCAAACTGAACTGGGAAGAGATAGAAAACTTGAACAGACCAATAACAACAAAAGAAATTGAAGATGTGATCAAGACTCTCCCAGAAAACGGAAGCCCAGTCCCAACAATTTCACAGGGGAATTTTACTGAACATTCAAAGAACTAATACCCATTCTCCTCAAACTATTTCAAAAAATTCAAAAAGAAGGAAGACTTCCAAACTCGTCTTTTGAGGCCAGCATAATTCTAATTCCAAAACCAGAAAAAGACACTACAAAGAAAGAAAACTACACGCGAATATTTCTGATGAACATAGATACCAAAATCCTGAACAAAATACTAGACAATAGAATCTAGCAATACATCAAAAAAATTATTCACCGTGACCAAGTGGAAATCATCCCAGAGATACAAGGCTGGTACAATATTTTCAAATCAATAAAGGTGATCCACCAAATATATATATAAAAAAATGAAACATAAAAATCATATGATCATATCAATAGAAGCTGAAAAAGCATTTTACAAAATCCAGCACCCATTTCTAATAAAAATGCTCAGAAATGTGGGAATCAAGGGATCATATTTCAACATAATAAAGGCCATATATGAAAGACCTACAACCAACATCATACTCAATGGGTAAAAACTAAAAGCCTTTTCCTTAAGAACAGGAACAAGAAAAGGATGCCTACTTTCACCACTCTTATTTAACATAGTATTGGAAGTCTTAGCGACAGCAATCAGACAGGAAGAAAAAACAAAAGAGATCCAAATGGAAAGGAGGAAGTGAAACTGTCATTATTTGCAGATGACATGATACTATATGTAGAAAACCCCAAAGACTCCATCAAAAAGTTATTAGACTTAATAAATGAATTTGGCAAAGTAGCAGGATACAAAATTAACATCAAGAAATCGACGGCATTCTTTTTTTTTTTTTTTTATCCTCACCCGGGGATATTTTTCCATTTTTTGTTCAGACAGAGCGGGAGGGAGAGAGAGGAAGAGAGAGAGGGAGAAACATTGATGTGAAGGGACACATCAAGTGGCTGCCACCCACACGACCAACCAGGGCCGGGGACAAACTGCAACCGAGGTACGTGCCCTTAGCGGGAACCGAACCCGGGCCTCTCTGTACCGCAGGCCGATGCTCCAACCGCTGAGCCAAACCGGCCAGGGCCGACGGCATTCTTATACACCAATGATGAACTCACAGAAAGAGAAACTAAAAAAACAATCCCATTTACCATCACAGCAAAAAAATTTAAGATACCTAGAAATAAACTTAACCAAAGAAATAAAGGACCTATTCACAGAAAACTACAGGTCATTGAACAAAGAAATAGAGGAAGATATAAAAAAGTGGAGGCACATGCCTTATTCGTGGATTGAAATAGTTAACATCATTAAAATGTCTATACTACCCAAAGATTTCTATAGATTCAATGCAATCGCCATCAAAATACCAACAACATACTTCACAGAGCTAGAACAAATACTTCAAAAGTTCATATGGAACCACAAAAGACCGCGAATAGCCACAGCAATCTTGAAAAAGAACAAAGTTGGAGGGATCACATTACCAGATTTTAGGTTATACTACAAAGCCACTGTAATCAAAACAGCCTGGTACTGGCACAAGAACAGGCTGATAGATCAGTGCAACAGAATACAGAACCCAGAAATAGACCCAAGGCAATATGCTCAATTAATATTTGACAAAGGGGGCAAGAGCATACAGTGGAGTAAGGACAGCCTCTTTAATAAATGGTGTTGGGAAAATTGGACAGCTACATGCAAAAAAGTGAAACTAGACTATCAACTTACACCATACACAAAAATAAACTCAAAATGGATAAAAGACTTAAATGTGACTCATGAATCCATAAAAATCCTAGAAGAAACTATAGGCAATAAAATTTCAGACATCATATACAGCAGAATTTTCACTGATACATCACCTAAGGCAACAGAAACAAAGGAGAAAATGAACACATGGGACTACATCAAACTCAAAAGCTTCTGCACAGCAGAAGATACAATCATCAAAATGGAAAGGCAACCCACTGTGTGTGAGAGCATAATTGCCAATGGTATATCAGATAAGGGGTTAATTTCCAATATAGATATAGTGCTCATACAACTCAACAAAAGAAAGACAAAGAATCCAATTAAAAAATGGGCAGAGAAACTAGACACCTCTCCAAACAGGACATACAAATGGCCAAGAGACATATGAAGAAATGCTCAACATCACTAATCATCAGAGAGATGCAAATTAAAACAACAATAAGATATCACCTCACACCTGTCAGAATGGCCGCCATCAACAAATCATCAAACAAGTGTTGGCGAGGGTGTAGAGAAAAGGGGACTCTAGCACACTGCTGGTAGGAATGCAGACTGGTGCAGCCACTATAGAAAACAATATGGTGTTACCTCAAAAAGTTAAAAACTGAACTTCCATTTGACCCAATGATTCCACTTTTAGGAATATACCCTAAGAATCCTGAAACACTGATCAGAAAGAATATATGTACCCCTATGTTCATAGCAGCACTATTTACAATAGCTAAGATCTAGAAATAGCCCAAATGACCATCAGTAGATGAATGGATAAAAAACTGTGGTACATATACACAATGGAGTACTATACAGCTATTAGAAAGAAAGATCTCTTATCCTTTGAGACAACGTGGAGGGACCTGGAGAGTATTATGCTGAGCGAAACAAGCCAAGTAGAGACAAACAAATATCATATGATCTCACTTATTTGTAGAATATAATGAACATAACAGTCTGAGGAACAGGGTAGTCCCAGAGACGTGGAAGTGGGGTACAGAGTGACAATCCCCAGAAGAGGGGTTGGGGGGGAGAGTTATACCACAGAACTTATATGCATGTGTGCATGAACAATGGACATGGACAACAAAGCTGGTGACGGCAGGGAGCATCGGCCTGCGGTCCAGAGAGACCCGGTAAGGGCACGTACCTCGGTTGCAGTTTGTCCCCGGCCCTAGTTGGGTCGTGTGGGTGGCAGTCACTGGATGTGTCCCTTTCACATTGATGTTTCTCTCTCTCTCTCCCCCCCCTTCCCACTCTATCTGAACAAAACATGGAAAAATGTCCTCGGGTAGGATTAAAAAAAAAGAAAGAGAGTTTGAGTCCATTTCAATAGAATTTCTTCTTGGGGTTCACATTACATAACTTCTCTGGGTTCACATAGCTAATGAACTCAAAACACAAAGAAGGGAGGTAACTTACATAGACTCATAGGACCTGTGAGGTATGAAATTATAACTCTTTGTGCAATAGCCATTACCAAACAGAACAGCTAGTAATAAACATATTGGTCCTGATTAAATCCTAGAAGGACCAAACATCTTATAAAAATAGAGCCATAGCATTAAATGACTTTGTGGCATTATACAACTCTTTCAGTAATAAAGTAAAGATAAAAGTTACTGATTCTCATTGCCCATGATCTCTCCATGGCCACTGGCTGATTTTGTACCCAAATCATTATGGGGACTTTGTACTATCATGTAAAGAGTTAAAGGTATAAATAAATTCTGCCCTGTGTTGATTTTCATGTGATAGAAAGCTAGGAGTTAGAGTCATGAATGACTCTATCCTCTGACAAATTGCATTTTTCTGCCATGACTCAAAAAACAAAATAAGCTATTATCTCCCCTAAACTAAAACCTACCATTCTAAAGTTTCTCTTTTAGCTACCAAAATTGTTTTTGAAGTATTTTCCACATAGTATCTCATAAGACATGTATGTCTGCAGCAAAAGGGAATTTAATATTTGAATTTAAAATTTGCTAATAATATTCACTACACAGTATAATAACTTATAAACTTGTTCTGTAGCAGTTTATATTCTGATTTAAATTTTTGCTGATAATACTTGAAATATATAATTACATGAAAAAATCCTTAATAAACATCTGTTTTTAAAACAATATAAGTACATTTATTTTTAATTTATTGAGTGCCTTCCATCTGCCAGTTACTGTTGAAAGTAGAGAAAACATGACAACAAAATATTCGCCCTAAAATAAATTACAGCCTAAGGGAGGAAGGAAGTTGTATGACAAACACATAAAGGAATATTTTTGGTGATGCAGAATCATGGTGAGCTCTGTAAGACATCACCCAAAGAAATGTAATAGATGATGTCTTATAGACTGGGTAATTAGGTGTGTATCATCAAGATGATATTTGAAATGAGACATAAGTACTAAGTGGAAGACAGCTATATGAATATATGAATATTCTAGGCAGGGGGCTCAGAGGCTCTTAGATAGAAATAAGATAATAGTATTTAAGGAAAAGGAAAAATAAGATAAAATGGTTTGGACATGGCGGGTGAGTAAGAGGTAATAAATATTAGAGAAATAGTTGGGGATCTTATGGATCTTGCATGTAAACAGTTTGCATTTATTTTCATTTTAAGTGCAGAGCAGGCTGAAAGGATTGGTTGGTTGGCTGTGGGGAGAACAAGACAGGTCATAATATAAGACTTCTCTTGGAAAGAGTTGTAAGATCCAGGGTAAATTATATCATATAAAGTTTACAGCATATATCATCAGGTGAAATTTGGTTCTTTTGAACCTCATAGGAAACAGTGACCTGTAGATTGAAAACAACAAGACCGTGACCAGTGCTGCTTCCTGCCTGATCTGAGGAGCATTTAATATCTGCATTTCAAAGCCACCTAGGCATTGGATCCTGTCCAGGACATGACCCTATCACACTGACTCTATCCCTCTTATCCCCATTATCCCCCAAAGAGAAAACATGTTTAAATTGCTCAGTGTCAGCTGGCT
Organism: Molossus molossus; assembly: GCF_014108415.1. Lineage (NCBI taxonomy): Eukaryota > Metazoa > Chordata > Mammalia > Chiroptera > Molossidae > Molossus > Molossus molossus. The sequence goes on from NW_023425348.1 coordinate 66,152,432, forward strand.
GATTTCACCCAGACACAGCAGTTGGTTTGTTGTGAAAGAAAGGGAGGTGCCAGCCAAAATGATACCCATAGAAACAGTAATCCAAGCTATTTCATTTTATGTTTCCTTGACAGTGAAATAGCTTATAACTTTCTTTCACTGCCATAATGGAAAGGAGATATATATAAATATAAATATATATATGTATATTATATGTGTTGAATCATTCATTAAGAAAACAATATGGTTAGTCCAATGTACAATGTTGAACAAGATAGACAAAGTATTTACATTTGTATTTATAAGTTTATAATTTAAAATATATTAATGATTATAAGGGTAACAGACACAAAGTGATTAACTTAAAAAACAGGCAGATTCTGGGTTCTGCTCATTTCCATTTAACATTATCCCTACTGTGTTTCATCCCCCTCCATTCAGATGCTTACACTATGTTAGACAACTGGAAAGGCAAAATCAGTGAGAAGTAAGAGCATGTCCAATTTCTAATGCATACCTCATAACTATGGTAGCTGCTCTTAAAGATATATTTTTCATATTTCCAATATGATTAGAAAACATAGTACCAGCGATTGGGAATGACCTATGTCCTGGTTTCAACTCTCAAGAACTGGTCATTTAAACAGGGGATTTATAAAAAGGACATAATTGAGGGTGTTTTAAGAGGTTTATCCATGGTACATATTAAGCAGGGCTATAATTGGCTTGATGCATTATTTTGTGAAGCAGATACAATAGCCATAGGACTTTATGGATGCAGTGGGTGCAGTAATGGAGTCATATCTTTGTTCTAATTTGTAGAGGGAACTTGGTCTCAGGAACTAAGATCCTCTTCTATGTCTCTCTAGTACCTAGCCCACAGCTTCTTTCCCTAAATGGATGTTACTACACCATCCAAACTGAAACTAAACTCATGAGCTTTATTTTCCCATCACTTTATGTCTCTCAATATTTTAGTCTCTAGAATTTCACTTTCTCTTGTGCTCAGATTTATATTTTTGGTTATAATTCATTAGCATTTGTAAGGTTTTTTGTTTGTTTCATCCTCACCTGAGGTCATATTTTCATTTTTTGTTCAGATAGAGTGGGAGGGGGAGAGAGGAAGAGAGAGAAACATCGACGTAAAAGGGAAACATCGAATGGCCGCTACCCACACGACCCAACCAGGGCCAGGGACAAACTGCAACCGAGGTACATGCCCTTAGCGGGAACGGAACCCAGGTCTCTCTGGACCACAGGCCAACGCTCTAACCGCTGAGCCAAACCGTCCAGGGCTGTAAGTATTTTTAATAGTGGGAACTGGACAGGAGAGGAAGAACATAATGGTTTGCCTGCAATATTCATTCTGCCTCATTGCCTAAATCAGAATTTTACCCATGTAAAACCTTTACGTCCTGTTTTTTTAATATATAAAATTCTAACCATCATGCCAGATTTAGAACAAGTGATAAAAGACTGTTTTTTTTCTTATTTCATAAAATAAAATATCATGTCTACACATCTTAAAAATATAGACTTGATTTCACCCTGGGCAAGAAATATATGCAAAATAATGAAGACACATTGTTCAGGCCACTTATCCATTATTATTTTACATTTGAACAATAAAGATCAGCATCAGCAAAGAACATTTCTTGCTCTCTGGGGCTAGAAGACTATCACATCTCCAAGGGGACCTGCTAGTCAGCCAAGTCCTCCCCTCCAAATGAATCTTCTACTGTAACCACACTTTGGGAAAGTAACTCTTAGCTGTTACCAGGCTACTGGGACATTACTTAGCAACCATGAGGAAGGGAGAAATGATTTGTGTGAGTATGTGTTAAACACACTGAAGTCTAAACCTTTACTTCAAAAAGATGCCAGGACTTCAGGTTTCTACTCCAACATGTAAAGAACGTGGACATCCTGTCTCCCACCTTCAAAACAACAACAAAAAAGAGCTGAATAAACTAAAACCCAGGGACTATTTTTAAAACCCATTAAAGTGATGAGGTCACAGGACAAACCTCCACACTGAAAACTGATGAGATAGGCAAATACAGAGGATACACATCAGTTTACCTGAAGCAGAAGCTGGTGAAGCCAACAACCAGTAGGAACACTTCCACAGTAATCTGGAGGAACTGCAGGAGGTTGAGTGTAGATTAGCCCGAGAGTTAAAATCTCCTGGAGGGAGCCCCAGGCTAAGGGAATCCTTACCTTTTCCTGTGTTTACCTCCAGGAACTGCCCACCCCTCTCCAGGTTTTAGAATACACAAAACATTGTAAGATTTCCTGAAAGAATTAGAACTCCTGCAGAGGTGTTAAAAGAATTAAGAAAAATTAGGACTTCTTCAAAGGGAGGATATATTTGCTTATCCATGGTCATTGTGCATTTCTGCTGTACTTACGCTTTTTGTTTTCATTCTATTTTTCACAGTTTTAGATCAGGTCTTGATCATGAATCGTTTGGCCCTAGTGGTACAGTCTCTGATCTTTCTCCTTTTGCCTACTTCTAATCACCTTGGCTACACTGCTGGCTTCTTCTATCTAAATCATCAACCTGCATTGCATGATTTCTCAATCCCAAAACCACCATCATGCTCAGCAACTACCAGATCTAGTGGCTCATGAACTGGCCTCAATCTACCATTCAAGGTTGTAATTTACCACCTTTAGTCCCACTTACCCAAAGTGTAATAAATATCACGTTCACACCTAAATACAAGTTAATGACTTTAATGTTTAGGGACCTCAATTCATTTTGTTCTTGCATCTTGGAATGTCCAAATAGGGTGCATTAATTTCTAGATGACATCTGCTTACAGAGAAAGTTGATTATAAATTCATTTTCATAGCAAATGCGCCACCTCAGTCACCAAATGTAATTGTCCAGGACCTGTTACTATGCCATCTTGGTAGCCTGAGGGAGATCCTTCATGAGTTTTACATGATGCAGTCTGTATTCCTTTTTAATATTTATGAACTAAACTTCATAGATTTAAAATTGAATTCATATTTCATGAGCACTTATGTTTGCTTGTTTCCAAATCTTTTAAAAAATGTCATCTTGTAAATGCATAGGTATCTCATGGAGTAGCACCGAAAATATGTTCATTCTTTTCTTAAAACACAATAATAATAATAGCTAAATGTTAACTTTAAAATATTTTCTGGAACCTCAAAATGCAGAAGGTACTATTCAAATCACTTTTTATGATTGAACTCATTTACACTCAAAACAATAAGTCCTGTTATTATTTTCATGTTACAAATGAGAACGGTAAAACACAGAGAATAAGTATCTTATTGAATATTACACAACCAACCAAATATTGAAGCTTGGAATTCAATTTAGAATACTCTAGTTCCAAATTTGGGGAGTAATGAACTAATCCTCAAAAATGCCTTCCTTGTATATATTAGGAAAGAAGGGAATTTGTTTTTTTAAAGAGAGAGAAAAATAGTTTTTATATATTCTTTTTCAAATGAATCCTACTGAATTTTGGATCGAATTATATAAATTTTTGGACTTTAAAATCATTCATAATATAGCATATAATAATGTGTCATAACTGGTATAGCTTCGAATAGCTAGAAATTTCTACAGCTGTTACATAACATTTTCCCTCTCCTTTAAATACACATTTCATCTGAATATGCATATTCATTTCACTATCTGGCACAGTGCTAAGACTTTCAATAATTGCCTTTGACATATAATTTTAAATGCATAAAACTGTAAAGCTTTGCCTTTACATAATCACCTAGAATCAATGGGAAAAATTGTTATTTAATAATATTTCACTAATTGAGTTGAATTGAATTATTTTATAATATGGAGTACAGTATAATTCCAAATGTTCAGTATTCCCTTCCTTATTCCTCTTGTTCTTATTCCAGTGTAAATCAAGTAGAGCCCTGAGATAGTCCCATTGATGTCATTTACTTTGACCGGTAGCCCAAAAAGACATTTTGTGATTTTTGGTAAGTTTTATTAGTAATTAAATTAAGAGTGACTATGACCAGTTTTACTTGAACTACCTCTTTGCACCTAATAATAACCAACTCTCCTGATGTGTAGTATCACACACTCTCAAATCATGGAGCCCTAACTATTGAGAAGCAAATTAAAATCTATTTTTAGAATATTAGTTATAACTCTTTATACTCTGTTAGTATCTTTCATTCAAAGACTTCAAAAAGGCTCAGAAGTGTTAATTAAACCTTTGTGGGGTTTTATTTCATTTTCGATATGTGTGGAAAGGGATCCACAATATCATTATATATTACTAGATATTAGAATCACCGAAATGATTTTAGAGAAAACTCTACTTCTATTTTCTCTTTGTCTTAGCTTTGAATATATATATGAGAAACCCATGATTAACCGAATGCAATACCTTTTCAAAGTATCTCAACATATTAGATTCTAATATTTAAAAATTGATCAAAAGAAAGAGCTACATATGCCTTTATGGAGTAGAAAAAAGAATATTTAATAATAAATACTTTGGTCAAAGTTAATACAACTTTTGTTTTTATATAGTCATTACTAGCATGAGCTTCTTTTTTTTCACTTTTGAATTTAATTTAAAACAACTCTTCCCAGTTTATTCCTAAAATCTAATAAAAGCCAACTTTCCCTTTGTCTCTGTGGACTTGCCTATGATTCACCCACCAATAAATTCATTTTCCTAGTACAATAACTGACTATTTTAATTTTTGAGGTACACACTTCTTTCTAAAGAATTTAAATAGCATTGCATTTCTTTTATTTTATATAAAAATGTTTTCTAAAGTACAGAAAAAGCAGATGAAATTAGATAAAAATAATGTGTAATTTGCATGCTATGCATTCCAGAACAGGACATGGGAAGGGACCAAGACATCATTTTTCCCTGAAAATTAGGATTTGACAGGCACCCCGCCATGAATTCTAGTTTGATCAGTTTATAAAACATTTTATTTAAACGAACCTTTTAGAATAGTTAACATAGATTCTCAGGCAGATTTTAAATGCTTGGGTTTGGGCTTTTCAACAGAAAGTTGAAGCACTCTACTAAGGAAACATTTGCCCGGCCGGTATGGCTCAGTGGTTGAGTGTCGATTCACGCATCAAGAGGTAGCTGGTTAGATTCCCGACCAGGGAACATGCCCAGGTTGTGGGCCAAGTCCCCAGTGGGAGGCATGCAGGAGGCAGTCAATATTCTCTGTCATCGATGTTTCTCTCTCTCTCTCCCTTCCTCTCTCTCTAAAAAAATCAATAAAGAAGAAAAAAATTTAAATGATGACTTTGGGTCCTAGAATGCATTCATATTTCAGAGAATGAGTCTAAAATGTTACTAATTTACTGAAAGGAGTTTTTCATCTCCTGTGGCCAACACCTTCCCAGAGGAATGTATACATCTCTATTTATTCAAATAAATAATGTCTTCAAATAACAGTTGTTACAATGCAGTCTCTGCAAGGTGCCAGGCATTTAATGCTCATTTTATCCACTTAGAACAAAAAATCCTGCAATGAAGGTCTTCTTGTCCGCATTTGACAGAGGAAGAAAACAAGACTCAGAATAGTTGCAGAGTTTGGCTGGGATCCCATTACTTTTCACTGTTAAGCCTGGGTCAGAATATAATTTTTTTTCTGACTCCAAAACTCATTCTCTTTCTGCAAGGTCAGTCATATCTCATTCTGGTAATAATGTGTCAGAGACAATAAAATTTCTTTTTAGAAATAGCCATCCCATTTTCAGAAGAGACCTGTTTTGAAGATTGTTCATTTTTGTCTAATTACAAGTCACACGTGACTATTTAATCAATAAACTATATGTTTCAGAACTTAAAGATAGTTAACTTTTTGTCTTTGTTTCTCATACTGTGGCGAGAGTATAAGAATAGAGAAGTGTTAAATAATTATTTCTCATTGTTTGAATTCATATATGGCTTTCCCCAGCTTTATTGAAGTATAATTGATAAATAGAATTGTAAGATATTTTAAGTGTGCAATGGGATGATTTTTTTTATCTGTACACAATGTGGAAGAGTTCCTGTTATCTAGTTAATTAACACATCCATAACTTGATACAGTTATCTTCCTTTTTTTGTTTTCGGTAAGAATATTTAAGTTCTACTCTTATCAAATTTTAATTATGTAATACAGTGTTGTCAAAGATAGCAATACTCATATTTTACATATGGCTTTTAAAAAAAATTTAAATGGCTAAGATAACATTAGTGTTCTTACAAAGTTAAGCATGTCAGCTGCTTAATGGGTAGCATTAATTGAAGAAGACACGTTCCAGTGTCATTCCCTCACACCTGCCCAGTCTGTACACCAGATTCATTAATTTAGCCCTCTTATTTCTCTATGTGGTTAGCAAGGACCTTCATCTCAGCATCAAAAAAAATTTAAAGGTAAATTTTTAAATGAAACTGACAAAGCTACCATATATTCTGGATATATTCTTTCCTTCTTATTCTCCAGTAAAAGTTAGATTAATTTCTCTAAATTCACAATGTTTCCTGGAGAAAACACAATTAATAACCAAACACAGGCATGTTAATTAACATAGTAATATGTATCTATTTGAGATATATATTAAATTAGTAAATATTTTGAAATGAGCTGTCCATCTGTCTAGGCTGGAAAGTCAGGCTCTGCGCTGGGCTAGGCTTCCCTCTTGTGGCTTCCGGTGTAAAGTTCAATCACAGCACCTCCACATTTCCTCATTTGGGGCTTGTGGTTTGATTACTGGTTTCAGCAGGTCTCTGGTTACAAGCAACAACAGATTCTGAGCAAGTTAAACTAAGGGAGTTTATTGAGAAAATATAAGATGGTTCAGTTTCAAAGAGAGGATGGGAATGGGTTGGAACAGATGCTCTTCCAGAAGCCTGGGAGGCAAGAATAGAAGAAGCCTTGTCCCTTAGAAGTCTGGGTAACACCCCCTACTGGAATGCATCTACCCATTCCTTTGAAGATGCTCCATACTCTGTGCAATATTCAAATTGCAGGAAGGGAGGGTCTAAATTGACTTCCCTTCCTTCAAATGCCCACAAATTGGGTAGGGTGGAGCATGTATTCTGCCAATTGTACATGAAGTATACCCTGCTTATCTCATGAGAAAACAATAAACCTCCAGAAAGGTATTAATGACTTTTAAGAAAGAGGAAGGACAATAAGAGTAATCATTAACTGGTTTATGTGTTCTTTGAAATCAGCTTTCATTTTTAAAAATTTCTAGTTCCTAGCATAATGCTGTCACATAGTCACTACTATATAAATGTGTATTGGTTGACTCATCTTATGGGTAACAGAATAGGGTCAAGATTTGACAATTCCATCTTGACCCTATTCTGCTATCCATAAAAACATTTATTTCCCTTTCATTCAGTATTGATTCTTCATTCTCCTCTTCTTCCTATTCTAGTGAATGATGAAAAGGAAAAAACACATCATAAAACATTTACTAGGGGCATAATAAGTGCAAGTTACAGCAGATGCAGTAGGGAATAGGCAAGATGTTATCCTACAGGAATTAGAGCTATAAGAAAATGTCAGCCCTGCCTAGGTATCTCAGTGGTTAGAGTGTCATCCTGCTATATCAGGTTGGGTCCCTAGTGCACATATAAAGAGCAACCAATGAATGCATAAATAAGTGGAACAACAAATCAACATTTCTCTCTCTCTTCCTCTGTCTCTCTAAAAAGTAAAGAATGAGAGAAAGAATGTCAAAAATCACATAACATGATTTAGAGAATGGTCTTGTAATAATATGACGACTAATGCTCATCACAATATTAACTCTAATAATTAAAAACCTAAAAGCTTAATGTTTCAACCACTGAAGAACTATGTTTTTTGACAGATTTTTAACATAGAATATTATTCAGAAACTTAAAATATAAATATATAACCCATAAAGCAACATGAAAAACATTTATATGTATGAAAAATAAAATCTATGAGCACTGTAATTGTTACTGTTATGGAGTCACAGCATTTGTGTTCAAGCAGCCCATATTTTACTTAATAGTGGTCCCAAAGCGCCGGAGCAGTGATACTGGCAATTTGGGAATGTCAGAGAGAAGCCATAAAGTGCTTCCTTTAAGAAAAAGGTGAAAGTTCTCAATTTAATAAGGAGAGGAAAAAATTGGATGCTAAGGTTGCTAAGATCTGCAGTAACAAAGAATCTTTTATCTGTAAATGCATTTTTGTTGTGCTGATGCACCTCATACTGTAATGGCCACAGTGTACGATAAGTGCTGAGTTAAGATTGACATGAACGCCCGGCCAGTGTGACTCAGTGGATTGAGCGTCATCCCATTTGTTCTTTAAGTGTTTTACAAAAAAAAAAAGACAATTTACCGAGCCTCTCTTGTCATATAGAACCAAAGTAACACAGACAGGGGGCATGTGTGCAGACTCAACACAGACTTGTCAGTGAATCATTGTAGAGCCTGAACCCTCTACTGGCTCTACTTATGCTTTCTTCCTATTTTTTGTTTTTTTAATTCCAGAAAATGAAGTCATCATAAGAAAGCCAAAAAACACAAAAACAAACAAGAAATGACAGTCCCCATTGGACGACTTTTTCAGAAAATAAGCTGCTAACCTCAGTTTCAGAGCTCCTTGGTATATGTCTTTCTTAATAGATATGATTCAACAAAGATTTTCAAATGGGATATTTGCATTGGGACCAATGCTATGCATATACAATAATGAAAACTTTTCAAATGGTAGATCAGATGCTCTGGTTTAATGATCTGATAGCTATGTTTTAACCAATATGAGGACAGCAAAAATAGCAAAATTAAAATAACTATATATTGCTGTTTCTACCCTCATAAGAGCCATGCATTTATTAATATGCAGACATTTTGATCGAAATACAGGAAGGCTGGGAAAAGAAGAGGAATGAAACAAACCAAACATAGTCACCTGCTGTAGGCAATACATTTCATCAGAAATGTTCATATATTTTTATTTGATCTAATTTTCAATGCCCCTTTAAAAGTAGGCATTGTTTCATGTGCTTTACAGAAGAGGAATTAAAACATTAGTGAATTAAAGAAAGAGTTCCTAGTTGATACTGCTAATAAATACTGAAACATGAGATGGGTAAACTCTTCCCTTTTTTTTTTACTATGTTCTTTTACCTTCAGAAATGGGCAGGAAATTAACTTATATTTATTTAGTACCTACTATGCATTTTCTAGATGTGTGTTGCATCTATTATTTGATTTTAGTCTGGTGTAAATATTTTAAGAATAAAGATCATTATACTCACTTTTAAAAGAGGTAAGTCTCCATTTCCCAAGCACTAACCCACAAACAATGAGTTGTTTGTCATAATGGTTTCAACAATCCAAAGATGAAGGAAAATAACCTGTACAAACGAGAAAACGGAAACAAAATAGTGATTTCTCCATGAATCAATTTTTTTATTTTTAATTGAAAGCATTTTATTTATTTTGATATTGAACATTTCTTATGTTTTGGGTATTATAATATAAAAGATGGTAGTTGAAGCTTCTGCACAGCAAAAGAAACAGCCATCAAAATGGAAAGGGAACCCACTATATGGAAGACCATAATTGCCAATGATGCATCAGATAAAGGGGTTAATTTCCAAAATATATAGAGTACTCATAAACTCAACAAAAGGAAGACAAAGAACCCAATTAAAAAATGGGCAGAGGAACTAAATAGACATCTCTCCAAACAGGACATACAAATGGCCAAAAGACATATGAAAAAATGCTCAACGTCACTAATCATCAGAGAGATGCAATTAAAACAACTATGAGGTATCACTTCACACCTATCAGAATGGCTGCCATCAACAAATCATCAAACAACAAGTACTGGCGAGGGTGTGGAGAAAAGGGGACTCTAGTACACTGCTGGTGGGAATGCAGACTGGTGCAGCCACTATGGAAAACACTATGGTGTTACCTCAAAAAGTTAAAAATTGAACTTCCATTTGACCCAATGATTCCACTTCTTGGAATATACCCCTGAAGCCTGAAACATCAATCAGAAAGAATATATGTACCGCTATGTTCATAGCAGCACTATTTACAATAGCTAAGAACTGGAAACAACACAAGTATCCACCAGTAGATGTGTGGATAAAAAAGCTGTGGTACATGTACACAATGGAATACTATGCAGCTGTAAGAAAGAAAGATCTCTTATCCTTTGAGATGACATGGAGGGACCTGGAGAGTATTATGCTAAGTGAAACTAGCCAAGCTGACAAAAGACAAATATCTCATGATCTCACTTATTTGTGGAATATAAAACTAAACAAACTGATGAACAAAATTGACCCAGAGACAGAGGTAGGGTACAGACTGACAAACCTCAGAAGAGAGGGTGTTGGGGGGGGGGGGAGAGAAACCACAGAACTTACATGCATGAATGCATAACCAATAGACAGACAACAAAGCTGGGGATGGGGCAGGGGGGATGGGGAGGAGGATTTCAATGAGGAGAAAAAGAAGAAACATTTGTAACAAAAATAAATTAATAAAAATGATTTAAATATAAAAATAGAAGGTGGTAGTTGGATTTGTTTTTCCGTTTATTCATGTAAATGTCAAATTTTACATCTGGTAATCCAATTTTTGTTATTAGCACTTAATGTTACTATTCTGTACAATACAAAAATTTAGGAAGCTATGTGTTTTTAACTTATATTTTCATGGCTAGTACTAGGTGAAATTGGGACTCCATTCCTGTTCCTCTCCCTTCTGCAATGGGGTTCTAATTATTTGTGAACACACCAGTGTAACACCTTTCCCATGGATTGTGTGTTGTTTTTCATGCAAAGACCTAAGTAATTAGGGGGATTTGCTTATCAATAAAGTTTTGGTGTTATCTCACATGTGTTCATTGCTAGACTTTTTAAGATGGCAGATGGCGGTGGAAAAAAGCACAGAAATAAACTGATTATCTGATAGTATTCATGGAGATTTATGTCTAAGAGAGAAGGTATGAAATCATTTTAACAAAGATGCATTCGTGACTCATCCCATCCCATAATTGACCCAGCTGTGCCCCTCCCTGGGTCTTATGTATAATTAAATGGGCAAGCTGCATATTGAAGCAACTGAATTTGTACATGGTTTACTGATGAAACAGCATAATTTATTACTTGAATTTCCAAAGGCAGGTACTTGTTGTCATAAGACTGAATTTTTAACTAATCAAGATAAGTGTTTTGAAAACCTTTGCCGAGCATTTCATTGTACTCTTTTGTTCAATTCCTAAGCTTACCACTTTCATTTTTTGTTTCCTTTAGTATATAAAGTAGTTCTTCCACAAACATAATCAAGCACCCATATATCTAGATACATGCATGTCTATTATTTTCAAATTATAATACATTGCTTACTTTAATGCGAATGAAGAAAAGTCATATCTGAAATTCTATTCATTCAAGAGAGTAATCTTTGGTTCAGAATGATGTAGAATGTAGAGCCTATGATCTCAAATACTAGATTGGTTTAATTATTTGTATGTATAAGTATATGGGCCATCTATGAACAGATACTTTGTACTTTCACAAATAGCAATACTTCTTTTTAAAGTGACAGAACAATTATGTTCCCATGAAAATAATTTTTAAAATTATAGCTAGATTGGTAGATTCATATGTGCTAGTTATAAATAACTGTTATAAAAACCGAGTGGAAGGGGAAAAAGTAAGAGATAATTTAGAAAGGAGAAAGAGAGGTGTTGAGATTAAACTATTAAATTATTAAATGTTTGATACTTTAAATGCATATCTTGGATATATCATTTGCAATGATCATATATATGAGCTATATATTATTAGCCTGTTTTGTTTTGTTTTTTATTCCTGATGACAACACTAAAATTGAGTACTTGGGTATTTTTTTCCAAAGTCATACATCATCAAGGAAGTAGCAGACCTGACATTTAATTCATGTCTATCTAATGTCAAAGTTCATGTTTTCACCCCATCCCAACTAATAGACTATTTTTTCCCCCAGATTTTGCTGCTGAGTGGAAATAGCACAAAGTTCAAGTCATGTCAATCCAGGTTGAATTTCATTTCGATACTTGTTAAAAGTTTGATCTGCTGCCAGTGGTATAAATTTTTACCGCCCCTTCCTCCTTCTTTGCAAAGTAAGAATGGGAAAATCACGTAAAGGAGAGGAAGCTAGTACGTCTGTGTCCTGGGGGTGGAGGGAGGGAGGGGAAACAGGAGAAGAGAGCAATTTGATACTTTCCTTCATATTTCTCTCCCTCCCTTCTTCCCTTCCTGTCTCTTCTCTTGCCTTCCTCCCCATCTTATATGATTATTCCAAAGTATATCCATTAAAAAGAGTTGATTGTCCTTGACTTGTAGGTCTGGTGAGGGACAAAGAAGAAACTTATTAGTAGATGTATTCCAAATGTGAAATTTTATTTTCTGTGATTGATACACATTCAGTTCAGTTACCTCACTCATATCCCCTGTAGCAGCATTCTAAGACCCGTGGTTTGTTTCACTGTATTCAGAAAGCTTGTGTTCAGAAGCATAAAGATCCTTAATTTTGAATGACTTCCTTACAGGTACTCAGACGTTTTTGCGAAAGTCATAAGCAGTTGAGGTTTCTACCTAAGAAACATCACCTCTACTATTTTTCTCCTAAAGATAATTATATTAACATTTTCATCTTTTTTTCCATTATTTTATATGAACAGCTTATTTTGCATAGCCATAATGCTCATCTCAATAATTTGTATTTTATCCTTCTATCATAACCATTTTTCACATTACCAAACATTCTGAAGACATGCTATCTTCATCACTAAAAATAGCTCATGTTATTGTTATGTTTTTTAATTAACCATCCTACTTATATTCAATCATTTATTTTCTGTTTTTCTTATCATATAAAGTTTTTAATATAATTGAGGACTATTTCCTTCAAAGAGTAAATTCCAAAGTGAAAAACTCTGGATAATAAACATATTTAAGATTTTTTTGTCTTAAAATTGTGTTCAAAATGCTTGCATTATTTATAATAGAATTGCAAGAAAAAGAAAAAATGGTTTAATTTTACCATGTTCTAGACAAGAATGAAGGTAATTGTTTTGCTTGTGTTTTACTAGCCAAGTAGTTGATGGCATCAGATACAAATTTGTCTGCAAAGCTAAATGCAGAAGGAAATCTCTTATAAATTAGGTGGGTCACAACAATCAAAATAAACAACTAGCATTTAGTAAATGTGTGTGTGTGTGCGAGCACGTGCATGTGTGTGCATGTAAAACTGCTATGATGATAGTAGGCATGCTTTATTGAGAATATAGCATGTTCCAGATACTATATGTTTGGTAGGGGAAATATTTTATTCTATCATTTTAGGTTTTTCTGGCTCCTTTGAGCATTAAATTGACATGAGATGGATTAACAGGAGAAAAAAAGTTTAATTTATACCTACAGAGGTCTCATAGAAATAGGACCTACAGAAATTATCAAAGCAGGCATTTTTATATTGTTTTAAACAATGAAACCATAAATTTATGAGGAATTGACAGGACAAAGACACTTAGGTTTGAGTGCTTAGTTATCAAAGAAGTAACATTTGTTTATACAGCTTTCTTGGCCCCAAATGCCCTATTTTTGGTGATAAGGATGTCCTTAACCTCCTGGTGTGGGGAGAGCACCTTTTACATGAGAGACTTACCTCCTGCTTTCTGGGGCATAAGGAAGGGTCAGAGTGTTCTTCTTTGCATCTGCAGTTTTCCAAGTTAATTCCATTTGAAATAAACCATATGCCACTTTGGCATATTTTGGGACAGACTGACCTATACCCCAATGTATGTAAATATTTTATATTGTTATTTCGCTTAATCCTTATATCAACCCCATGAAGTGAATTCTGCTTTTATATCCTGTTCTTCATCATGTGGATAGTAAAGCACAGAACTCACAGGGATTAAGTAACTAGCCCAGTGCTGTACAGGTAACAAGTGGTAGCTTGCTCTATGCATCATTACACTAATTTTACACGTAAGGAAAATCTAGGCAAACTTCACACCTGGTCTTCCTTCCAATGCGCACCTGGCTGAATAGTTGCAATTCTAACTCAGTTTTTACTTATGAACTTCCATATTAGTTTTAGTTTATATCACACCAAATACTGTTTTTTAACATTTCCCACTTTTACTATCTCTATCGATTTTCTTTGAGGAAAAGAGACATTTTATACATTTATCATTTACCCATAATGTTTAGCCCAGTTATTAACTATAAAATAGTGTGTATATATACTTTACAGTGTTTTTATTAGAATAAAATATATAATGTGTTTTAAATTACCTAGCTCTTAGCACTTTAATTGATTGTTGAATGTAAATCTCCTTTATAATTACTTTCCTTGGTTTTTTTTCCTTAGTTTATTGTATAAGAAAAATCACGTAAGAAACAAGAATAGGATATATTTTCTCTGCATGTATACACCATATTACAATAGCTTGAAGCCAGTACATTTTTCTTAACAAAGTATGATTATCAAATACTGGGAGAAAGATTTGGGCTAGGACACCAAGTTGGTCAACAAGGCAGACTTGATTTCTTTCATACTATTTGATAGGGTCTCAGAGTTGGTGGCTGGAGTCTTAAATATGACTGATTGTAACAATTGCACGCGTCTCTCTTAGGATGGCCATGAGAGAGGGCTGTTCTGGCTTGGCATAAGCATTTGCAGAGCCAAGGACTAGAGTTAGTCTTAACATAGTTCATTCCCTTTGGGCATATATCTGAATTTAAGCAATGATTACTTGGAAAAGTTTCAATCCAGCTTCTCCACATTGCCCACTCTGTTATCATAGGAAAATCTACGGAGGAACACCTGCTAAGGCTATCCCTTTTAAACATTTGAGATACGGGTATACCTCAGAGATTGTCTGGGTTCTGTTGCAGACCATCCCAATAAAGTTAAGATTGCAATGAAGCAAGTCATAATCTTTTAGCAGGTGGCGGGTGTTGCCTTCAGTTTGTAAAAAATGCAACCTCTGTGGAGCACAATAAAGAGAAGTGCTGGACGCAATGTGTGCCTATATATTTTACCACAGTCATAGTATTTAAGTGACTAGAATTACTTAATATTAGCCAATTCATTGAATAATAGCAATTACTGCTTTCTAAGAAAAATCACAATACATTCAGACAAAACAGTAACACTAACCAAATACCTAGACAAGTAGAGTCGTTAGCTTTACTTTATAAATGAGAAAGTGAGAGTGAGAGGTGTTAAATGACTTGCCCAAGACGTAGATTTAGCACATTGTCGATTTAAGAACTTGATCATTGGGTTAGCTATGTGACTTGTTCTGTCATTAAATATTTTATATGGGGCATTCTCTGCATCTTTCCAAGACTTACATTTTTAATATATATATTTTTTATCCTCACCTCAGGACATTTTTCGATATTTTGTTCAGATAGAGTTTGAAGGAGAGAGAAAAAAAAACATCTACATGAAAGGGGCACATCGAATGGTTGCCAACCGCATGACCCAAGCAGGGCCGGGGACAAACTGCAACTGAGGTACATGCCCTCAGCAGGAACCGAACCCGGGTCTCTCTGGACCACAGGCCGACACTCTAACTGCTGAGCCAAACTGGCCAGGGCTCAGTCAGAATTTAAGGAAAACAATTTTTATATTTACTCTAGTCATTGTTGGCAAATAAAGGAAAGAATGTATTAGGAATAGTTAATATAACAAATATCTTGTTGATTATTGTTTTTATATTTGAGTATAATAAAAAGGAATCCTGTGTTTCCAAATAGTTAAATGTAGATGCTTTTTTTGTTTAATGCAGAGGTATTAGTTTCATGACACCTTTGCTATGATTTAGCAAGGCAAGTATAGTATGTTGCCCACAATTCTGTATTTCATCTCAATTCTTTAATAAAACAGTCCTATCTATCTTTTTAATTTTTACCTTGCCTACCTCTCTCGCCAGTCCAGGTGACACAGGAAGATAATTTGCATGGAGAATTTGGAAAGCATGTTTTCACTAACCATACAAAGCACACAGATTCCAAATGTACATTTGCTCACATATGGAAAACTAGAACAGCTAGTTAGGAATGTTTTCTCAATAGGAAAGGCATTTTAATTCTTGGAATTGTTCGTGCACACCCAATCTTTTGGTACTTGAGAATCTTCTACCATTTATTGGTGTTACTTGCACAAGAACATTTATGGAGACAAATTTTGACTTTGTTACTTTAAAGTTCTGTGATAACATTTTCTGTTGGAAGAGCAGGTGAGATAGCAGGATACAAAGGATGCCTTTACCCTTGTAACTCCAGAGAAGTTACTCGCCTTGGGGATTTGTCTTTGAAACTGCTCATTAATTGATAGGTTGTCATTGGCCATGTGGACCGTTCTACACAGAGCCAGAGCAAAGCCCTGGGTGTGTGG
Organism: Molossus molossus; assembly: GCF_014108415.1. NCBI lineage: Eukaryota > Metazoa > Chordata > Mammalia > Chiroptera > Molossidae > Molossus > Molossus molossus. The sequence continues at coordinate 66,168,862 of NW_023425348.1, forward strand.
GCTTGCAGAACAGGATGGGAGCATAGGTAACACACTGAGATGACAAGTGTTTACTGCACCTAGTGATGGGGACTAGGAGCAGTTTTGTTCTCAGACAAAGGTCTCTTAATGTAGACAGGTTATGTTATAAAGTTTGGATGCTATCCTGTAGGGAAATAGGAAGTCATCCTTTTTGGCAGGAAATGAGTAATTTTTTACTTATTTTTATTTGATTTAATTTTTGTGTATTAAACAGTAGAATAACATCTCTGATTTAGGATAGTGCCCTTTTAGGCTGACTACAGCTAAATTAGAGAAATATGCAGCTAAAGAGAATGAGAAGGTTGAATGTAGCAATTCAGGAGAGAGATGCGAGAAGCTAATCTTAGATGTTTGAAGGTGAGAGGAGAAGCTAAAATAAACACTGACTGAGAGTACATTAATATCTCATTTTTTCCCAGTTCCAACCCCACCCCCATTTTTATTCAAACTCTCCATGCACTTCATACTACATTTATGAAACTGCTTCCAAAATCTGTAACAGGATTGAAGGCACATGTGGGCAGCCATTAAAAAGCAGACAAACAAAAAAAACTCCAGAGTGCAAAGTAGAATGCTCATAGGGTAGGTGTTCATGACACAGTTATTAGAGTCTGGTAAATGTGTGATACTCTTATTAAAATAACTGTACTTCCACTGATCATCTTGGATCTATCTATGCAGAGGTGGAGAATAGATGCCGTAGCTCAGGGTTTTTTCAGTTAGTTTCATGAGGAATCGTTGACAGCCTTGCCCGCTGAAGGACAGCCTCCTACAATCACCAGCAACATTTATTTTCTATTTTCAAGACAAAGCTTTTCTTTAGGGTAAGGCAGCAGTAAATCTGTATGTGGCAAATAAACCAGATGAAGTTTGCAGTTTGTTTGCTTGTCTTTCTGTTTGAACCTCTTAGCTTCTGGTAGTGAGTTTAATGAGCAAATGTAAAAGGCTGACTATGTCCTAGCTTGTGACAAATGAACATTAAAATTGTAAGATAATATATATTCCTTGTGAAAATCCTCTGTCTTATGCCAAAGATTGAGGAAGGAAAGACAATGGGAAGAAAAGATATGTTAGAGAATAAATAAAGCTTCAAATATGTGTTTCAGACACAGAAATAAGATGATTTATTTGGTAAATGGAATTTGTGATTATTCCTTCAGGTGTAAATGGAACTTATAAATGAATTCATTAACAATTCATTACTTTAAATGGATGCCACTAATTCTAATAATTTACTACTTAAACTTTTCTTATATTTTTATTAGATTATATACAATGCTAACACTATTGTGTATGATTTTTCTTTTTTGAGTACATAATGTCTAAAATATGCTTTTAATTGTTTCACATCATTGAATGTTATTGGAATTAAATGAGAAGGAAATAAATGATACAATTATTGGGACATTTAAATGCATTTATTATATGTGGAATAAGACCCAGAAGATTGTTATCAATGTTAGATTTTTAGTAAAGATTAATTGGGTATATTTGTATAGCTCTATGTGAGTACTTTATTCTGTTCTATAGATACGTATATATCCTTCAATTCCTATGCAGTCTTAATTATATCATCAGGAAGAGTGTTTCTTCCCACTTTATTTTTATTGTTTAAATTATTTTAGCGATTCTATGGCATTTTTCTTTTTATATGAATTTTAGAATAAATTTTATTATGTCTACAAATACTTTGCTGAAATTTTGACAGGAATGATGTTACAGCTATAGATCAATTTAGGGAGAACTTGCATCTTTGCTATGTTAAGACTTCCAATGCGTAATGCTGTATGTTCTCAAATATGTAGATCTTTTTGTCACCGGCAAAGAAGGTGTTCTTTTCTCTGCGTCCTGCCCTCGCTGCCCACTTACCCCTGACCTTCCCCCCTCAGTCAATATAGAAATCAAGAGAGGAGGTGAAACAGATTCAAAAAAGGGGTTTACTACCAGGCCAGTGTGGCTTAGTGGATTGAGCATCATCCCATGGACTGAGAGGTCTCCTTTCAATTCCTGGTCAGGTCACATATCTGGGTTACAGGCTGGATCCCCAGAAGGGGGCAGACAGGAGGCAGCCAATTAATGTTTCTCTCTCGTGTCCATGTTGCTACCTCTCTCTTTCTCTTCCCCTCTCTCTAAAAAATTAATAAAAACATATATTTAAAAAGGGGGGGGGTACTGAAAACAAAGTGGAGGGAGAGGAGAAAGAGCTTGATGCATCAAGGGAACACAAACTAATGAAAAATATGGCTCCTCAAACTGCTGTCCTGGGTCTGGTTGTATAGGGCTGCTTCTTCACACGTGCCAGACTAGATTTCTTTGCTCTCCAGTTTCCCATTCTGAGTTGGTATGGACCGAGCATGTGCAGAGTGGAGCTCTTTGAGGCATGCCTATAGAGACACTTGAAACTTCTCTAGGAGAAGCTCAAAATCATCATCGTCATCATCCAAAAAGCACTCCCATCTGTTTAACAGAGGCTCAGTCTGTCTCATGTTTAATTTATTCCATCATCATTTTATAGTTATTAGGATATGTTTTGTACATCTATTGTTAGATTGACAATTAGTAATTTTATTTTTGAATGATATAAATGGTATTGTATTTTAATTTGGGGTATTGTATTTTAATTTCAATGATTTTGTGTTTAATGCTAGTCTGTAGGAAAACAATTGATATGTGTAGTTTTTATCCTTCAGAAAAATTGAATTCACTTATTAATTTTGGATTTTTTTTGTAGCTCCCTTGGGTTTTTCTACATAAATAATCATGCCTTTTCAATCTTTTTACTTATTTTGACATGATGTGATGGCTAGAACTTAGAACTTGCATTATTCTGTTGAATTGCAGTGGCAAATGTGGATACTGTTGCCTTGTCCCTGATCTTAAGGAATGAGGATTCAGGCTTTACCTTTAAGTATGATGCTAGCTGTAGTTTTTATTTGTTCGTTTGTTTATTTGCTTATTTGTGGATGTTCTTTATCAACTTGAGGAAGTGTCCTTTTATTCCTAGTTTTATTTGTTTGTTTGTTTTTGAGCTTTTTAGTGTTCACAGGAAAACTGAGATTATGACACAGAGATTCGCCGTTTACTGCCTGGACCCATACAGGCACCATCAACATCCACCAAAGAGGAGTATTTGTAACAATTGATTGAACCTGCATTGACACATTACAGTCACCAAAAGTCACTGGTTTACATTAGGTTGATTCTTGGAATTGTACATTCTGTGGGTTTAGAAACATGTATAATGATTTGGATCAAATATTATAGTAACATGCAGAGTATTTTCATACCCTGAACTTCCTTTGTAGTCTACCTATTCATTCCCTCCAATACCCACACACACATAATCACTGATCTGTTTATTTTCTTCAGTTGCTGGAGGATCAGTGCACACAACTCTGAGAGTGAGATGCTCCGGGGACCTGGTCATGGGTGGGGGTGACACAGTATTGGGAGATTTACCTCATGTCGCTGAGGTGACTTCTCAGCCCAGTTCTGTTTTTAGTATGACCATATTACCTTTCTCGTATAGAGAAAGGGCAATTCTCTTCAATTTCAGCATTTTCAGTCATCTTTGGTATTTGTGTATGTGTGTTTTCCCCAAGGCAGGGGGAGTGCTCTTTGTAATGACAGAGAGGTGGACAGAACTTTACCCAGAATCCACATCCCCTTGTGTGGATAGTCTGCTTCAACAGTAGTAGGCTGGCAAGGTATAAGATTATAATTATTTTGAACTTACCTTTTGCTTTCTCTTTGAAAAATAATGAAAATTTTATGAACACTATCTTGCTAAATTTTTATAATGTCTGAGAACACAAAGAAAACACATTTGAAGGTATTTTTTGTCAAAAGATGAAGGTATCAGACAAGGTAATTGCTGATATTCGACCATCAATCATTTTCTTTAATTTTCAAATTTAATAAATGATGCTTGTTTGAGTGATTAAAATATTTTATCCTCACAATTATTTATGCTCACATTAATCAAGGAACCCACACTGCAGCATATTTTATAGTGTCTTTCATGACTGTGGTTTTAAGAAATGCACTACACCGAAAGGATTTCAGGGTGAAGGAAGAGATTCAGAAAAGTTTCACACTATGTCTACCTCTGACAAATTTATATTATATTTGACAATTATCAAGTAGTGGAATTTAAACTTCACTGAGCTTCTGAATTGCCTAGAATGCTTATTAAATATGTAGGTTCAAATAATAAACATTTTATTGAACAGAAAGAGTTCGTTCACCCAGCGCTAGAAGAGCCAAGCACAGAACAAGTAGAATAGCAATGGGAAAATATTGATATTGATTATTTTATTATGAATAGCTAGGTCTCAGATAGATAGATAGATTGATAGATCGATAGATCGATAGATAGATAGATACCGTTTCTAGAGCTAGGATTTCAGTGAGGCTACTATCATTTATAAGATGTTGAGGGTTTTTTTTTCTGGACAGATTGATGATTATGCTCATAAATTACTTCATGATTTCCATTATGATTATATCTAAACACATATAGATCAGTGTCATTTTAGAAAAATATTTAGTGTTCAGGCACATTAGGGATTCATGTGTTTCTAATGCTTTTACATTAAGAATATGTGGCTTATTACACAGAACTATGTGAACACCCCCCAATATAAACCCTGGCACTGCGTTTCTAATGAGTTTTGCTGGTAGACAACACTTCAAATGTGTTTTCTTAATTCATTGATGGATGAATTAAGTGCACTCTGTGTGACTCCACAGAGAGAGAACCCTTAGGACTATTGCCAACTTGGGCTGCATTTCCTCAGAACTTTCTCCTATGTGCCCTTTTCCTTTTATTGATTTTGCTTTGTATCCTTTCACTATAATAAATTATACTCATGAATACAACAATGTGCTGTGTTTTGTGGATCCCCCAAATGATTTACCAAACCTGAGGGTGGTGTTGGGAATCTCACAGCAACTTAATGACATATTTCCTCTTTTAGTATGAATGCAAAAGCTATCTTTGGCTGTAATGAAGGTGGGTAATACCAATAATCATTTTAATAATGATAATCTAAGCATCTACCATGCAGGATGGATGTGATGGAATCTCCTAAGCAACATCCTCTTTTTGAAATGTGATTCCATTATTTCTTTGCTGTTGTAAGTTGTCAGGAAATGTGATTTTATTTTGCTTACAGTATAAAGTGTTTTGCATGTAATATTGTACTTCAGGTGTTAGAGGCGTTTCTGGATGTTTTCTTAAAGAGACTACTGAGTAATATAGACAGACTTGATCATGAAAAAGGTATTGAAAAAGGTATCAAAAAAGGAAGCCAACTCCAGGAGGTAAAAGTATGCTTCCTGAAAGTTTGGACAGAAAATTATAAAGTAAGAAATTAGAGAACTAGAACTTGAGTCATTTCTTGACTACAGTGTTGGCCTTAGGCCCTTCTTTGTCCAGAAGGAAGTAAAGAATGTGCAACTAGTTGGGAATTTACTAGAAAAGCTGCTGTTTTGTATATCTTAATAATGAGAAAGTATTCTAAAAGTGACTTTCATTTCAACATCAGAAAATATTCTTATGAAGTAACTCATGTCTATAATCTCCAAGTTAAGATGCATAACTAAATCTTTAATAAAGGAATGAAAAGTAAAGAAAAAATTGCAAATCAGAGTGTTTAATTCCTTTGCTCTTCAGTGTCCTATTCCTTAAATCTGAACTTATTTTCTAAAGTCCTAAAACACTCCTCTGCTCATGGGGCTCCAATTGCTGGCCTCCTTGATGTTCCTAAGTGCTTCAAGTTGCTTCTGCCTGAGCCCTCTGCACTTGCAGACTCTCCTGCCAGAAAGGCCACTCATTCATGCATGTCTCTACCCATTGTTACACCATCAGGGAGACCTTTCCATGGACCCCTGATCTAAATCAGAACACTCTCTCTCCTGTGCTTCTCAATCCCCTCTCTCTGTATCATTTTATTCACAAGTTCCCTTTCCCTGTTCACTAGACTCATACATGGATGGCTGCAGTTGATTTAGAGAAAAAATAGATTTAATACAAAATGTGGAAAAATACGTTTTGAGCTTATAAAATATTTGTAAAATTTTTCTCTGAATCAGAATTGTACTGGATATTTATTGTAGTGATGTACTAGGTTACAGAATCATATAAAATTGTTAAGTTCTTTTTAGAGTCAAATTATGCCTTTAATACTGTAAGTTCACCAGGAAGCCAAAGGACTTACAACAAACATTTATGAGGCCAGGAGTTCTAACAAGAAAAACAACATCAAAGCAACCCCAACCAATGTTCCATCCTCACTGATAGCTACAAGTTGTTGCCTCTTCATTGCATGATCTAAACACTGTGGTCCTTAAGATATATTATCTTAGATAATTTTGCAAGAATTTTATTTTATTTATAATTATATTTCAGGAACCCGTGGTTTATAGCAGCTTAATTGCAACCCAGTATCACACAGCTAGTAAGTAACAGAAATGGAACATAATTCCTAATTCCTACTGAGTCCAATAAATGAACTTTTATCCAGTCTTGATATTCTGCCTCTTCATTCATTACCGAATACTAGTCTCCAGACCCATTATATGATTTACAAAAAGTAACTATTGATGGGACATCTATGGATTTTTGCTCACTAATCAAGATCTATTTATTATTATAGAATGCTATTTCTGGAAACCATATCATCTCAGAAGAGATGATATTTATCTGCATAAAATTTATTTTATTTTATTTTTTTTATCCTCACCCGAGGACATTTTTCCATTCTTTGTTCAGGTAGAGTAGGGGGGAGAGAGAAGAACAGAGAGAGAGAGAGAAACATCGACGTGAAAGGGACACATCGAGTAGCTGCCACCCGCACAACCGACCAGGGCCGGGGACAAACTGCAACCGAGGTACCTTAGTGGGAACCGAACCCGGGTCTCTCAGGACCGCAGGCCGACGCTCTAACCGCTGAGCCAAACCGGCCAGGGCTATCTGCATAAAATTTCTACAAGTCACAGTGTGTGGCTAGTTAGTGCAAACTGTATTTTGTTCTTGGGATATAACTTTGAAGTTCATTAAACTTCCTTTGATGAGGTAAATGATAATCAACCCATGATTACTATTCCCTGCTGATCTGAGACCTGACAGTATTTTAATTATCTTTCTGTTTCTGTATAAGGAGATTTAATAATGCAAATGCAAAGGCCATTTAGGCTGACATTGCACTATAATGAATTACATAACATATTGCAAAGATTTAGGTTGTTAATGTTTAACACTAATTTTTTCACTTTTGAAATGTAAACCAGCTGAGGAGGGCTTTCCTGTTTTTTACATTTTATTTTCTCTGAGATTAATTTCATAAGCAATGCTAGAATTATAATTTCTTTTGTGCCCCAGCATAACAGTATATTTCTTGAAAGTGGTTCAAATTGGGGGGAGGAGGAATTGAGACATTAACTCACTGATACCTTATCTTTGTGGATGCTCAACACTTCTGTTTGAGAGTAAAGAAATTGCTGGTTCTGCCCTGGCCGGTTCGGCTCAGGGGTTAGAGCATCGACCCATGGACCAGAGATTGCTGGTTCTAGTAACAAGGGAGTTGACAGTTGTTTGTTCAATGAAATTTTCAACATAGCATATTGTCTACATATATATTTCCTTAGATGCTGTTCCTATCCCTGGTTGCTACTCTGAAATAAATAGAAATATTACTAACTAAAACACATCACCACCTTTCTCCATGAGATCATATTTGGCACCCTATCTAAGAATTTCCTGATTCTGTACCTCTACCAGAGTATAGAAAATAGATATTTAAAATTGAATTACTTAATAATAGTCTCAAGTGTTATGAAAGAGACAAATTGAATAATTATTCTCCATATCTAGAGTGCCAACATTGCATTCAGTCTTTGATTGCAATCTCATTGACTAAACAAGGAATTTCTTATTCATCCTTGACCTCTTCCCCCTATATTTTTCTGTCCTTAAACCTCATCAAATTTATCTTTGCAGGCTTTCTCAATTCTGTTCTCTAAGGCATGTCTACTTTATAATCTATCATCATCTTCTGCGCTATTGCACTAACTTAAAACTAGGCCCTTCAGCCTTCAGCACTGCAAAATCTCTTTTGATGCCTAACCCGTACACATCTATATTGCACAGTCCTGCTAGAGATATATTGCTGAAATGAATTTGACTATGCAGCTTACTTACTTGAAACATTTCAAGAATTATCAAAGCTCGCCAAACTTTTACACCACAATACACCTAGTAGATGAAATTAACAGTTTGCTTAAAGTATAGGCAGGAACAATTCTCTGTATATAGAAAACTCCTTTTGTGTCTTCTAATTAATTTTAAGAATCCATGAGATATTTTCATTTTCTTAAGTAGAAGCAGTGTACACTAAACAGTAAACACTCATTATACAAACCCTAGGCAGACTTCAAATACAATTAGCATATTATCAAACAATGTTCCAGAAGGATTAGTGCATAACAAATGTGTATAAAATGCTAGATGAGAGTCATGACTTTGCAGCATTTTTGCAAAGTTCACTCTTATGTGGGATATAAAACTGAAACTCATGGACTCAGACAATAGTATGGTAGTTACCAGAGGAATGGGCGTGGGGGGTAATAAAAGATAAAGGAGGCCAAATATATGGTGAAAAGATGATTTGACTTTGGGTGGTGGGCACACAATGATATATACAGATCACACATCATAGAAATGTACACTTGAGACATATGTACTCTTTTAACCAATGTTACCCCAATAAATTTAATTAATAAAGTGAAATAAATAAATAAAGATGAATTAAAGTACACTTTCCAGCATATGTGAATATCTTTGTTATTTCAAAATCTTCTTTGGAAAGCCATATTTATTAGAAGATATTCTTTCCCCTATCTTTTCCTCTTCAATGGGTTCTCCAAATCCTGTGAGGTGATAGTGTTCATTGGAGAAAATACACTGAAAGAAGCACAGAAGGTAAATCCATTGCACCTAGTAATGAACAAGTTGACAATTTCAGTTTTTCTCATGTCCTAACAGATTTTCAAAAAAAAAAAAAATGTTCTAAGTAAAATGCACCTAGAATGACTGCTTCCCTGTCTCAAGGGAATTTTCTGCATCAAAAGTTATAGGTCAGTTCACAATGAGGTGAGAGATACGCTGCATTGGAAAGTAAAGTGAAAAGATTGCATGTTACCTCTGTTAGCCAAATTCACTTTATGAGAAGGTAAACAAGCAATGACAATACACCTGATCCATTGTGTAGCAAATGACTGTGAAAGCATGGGAGGAGGGTTGGCAAGAGAACTCTAAGGAAGTAATGACAATTTAATTTTTTATGCCATCAATAAAGTATATGCTACTGAATGAAAATACTGCAAAGAGCATTTCCAAATTCCAGGGAAACCTTCCGGAGCTTCACAGAAAGATCCTTTCATGTGCCCTCTTCCTGTGCTGGGTTCCAGTCACCCTCGTAGCACCCACTGTGAAAGCGGGACAGACTCAGCTTCCAAAGGCCAGTGTAGCTGATTTAGTCTAATATTATCCTTTACTTCACTTTTTACAGAGTGAATCTGAAGTTATTTTTAAAAAATAAATTACAGGCATACCTTGGAGATAGTGTGGGTTTAGTTTCAGACCACCATAGTAATCTGAGTATCACAGTAAAGCAAATATCACACAATTTGTTTGCTTTTCCAGTGCATATAAACATTATATTTACACTATCCTATAGTCTATTAAGTGTGCAATAGTCTTGTGTCTAAAAAAGTAATGTAAATACTTTCATTAAAAATAATTTATTACTAAAAATGGTAACCATCTTCTGAGCCCTTAGCCAGTCCTAATTTGCCGGTGAAGGGTCGTGCCTTGATGTTGGTGGCTCCGACAGATCGGGGTGGTGATGAAAGCTCGGGCAGCTATGGAAACTTCTTAGAATAAGACAGTTGCCACATCAATTGACTCTCCTTTTCACACGTGATTTCTCTGTAGCCTGTGATGCTGGTTGGTAGCATTGCTCTCCCAGTGGAATGTCTTTCCGCACTGGAGTCCATCTTCCCAAGCCCGTCCCTGCTATTCTAAATCTTTTGTTGTCATTTCGACAGTCTTCACAGCATCTTCACCAGGAGTAGTTTTCATCTCAAAACTACTTTCTTTGCTCATCCATAAGAAGCAACTCCTCATCCATTAGTTTTATCATGAGACTGTGGCAATAAAATCATCTTCAGGATCCACTTTGAATTCTATTTCTTGCTGTTTCCACCACATCTGCAGTTACTTTCTCCACTAAGTGTATCACCATAACAAATATAACGATAATGAGAAAGTTTGCGAAAAACCAACATGTGACACAAAGTGAGCAAATGATACTGGAAAAATGGCATCCACAGTGCTGCTCAATGCAGAGTTGCCACAAACCTTCAATTTGTAAAAACAAAGCAAAAACAAACAAAAAACCACCAGTTGTAATGCACAATAAAATGAGGTGTGTTTATAATTGCTTCATAGATAAAGCTGAGTTTGAGACTATAAAGCCATACTTTCCATGTTTTTGTTCTTTAAATCACATGCCATATCAAAATCAGTCTGTATTCAAGCCTTCTGCTATTACTGGACAGGGAATGGCCCAGAGCAGGTCTGCGTCAGGCCAGTCTGTAGCGAGTGGGTTCTAGACTTCACGTAGGAAAGATTTTGCAAAAGGAGTCCAGGTGATTGTGAGAGTACGTCTAGTAAAGCTGGGGACAGTAAAAGGAAGAACACTGGGTAGAAGAAGCAACAGGAGAGAGCCCCGGCGTGCTCTGCTTTGGCTCCACAGGAACTTCATAGGAAAGAAGTGAGCCCAGGCAGGCTGCTATTACCTCACTGGGAAGTCAGAGGAAAGGGGACCTCGAAGACAGGATCAGGGGTGAGCACTGGGTGACCTGCCACTGCCTGCTGCTCCCCTGGTTGAAAGTCTCGTGGGAACCCTTAGAATTTAGGAAGAAGTAAAAAGTTCATGCCCTTTCCTGGCCTGTGTGGCTCAGTTAGTTGGGAGACGTCCCATGTACCAAGAGGTCATTGGTTTAATTCCTGGTCAGGGCACATGGCCAGGTTGCTGTCTCGGTCCCCAAGTAGGGGGTGTGCAGGAGGTAGCCAATTGCTATTTATCTCTCTCCCTCTCCCTTTCCCTTCTTCTCTCTCTAAAATCAATAAAAACATTTTTTGTTTGTTTGTTTGTTTAGTCATTGCCGGAGAAGGGGCATAGGCATGCTCTAGAGAGAGCCTGCACTGAGTCTTTGTCTTGAGGATTTTTTTTTTTTTTTTACAGACAGCAAGAGTCTTGGGGGATGGTTTCAGCAGAATATTTATCCACTTTCCAGGTGTGTTTTTAATATGTGATGCATCAAAATGAGCATATAGGGGTGTGTGGAATTATTCTTTGGTCTGCTTTACTGTTTTATTTTTATCTTGGGTCTGTCTGGCTTTAATGGGGTTTTTGTTATTCCCTAACTTCATCTGTCCTTGGGTTTGGCTGGCACAAATGGCATTAATTGGGTCTCTGTCCTGTATCTCCCAGACCAAGGTGATTTAAGATATGTATTCTCTGGTTAGAGGGGAGAGGTATAAACCATTTGCTCTCAAGTGTTCTTGGTTAGGGAAGATAAGGTCTTGCAATTCACTAGCTGGTTTTAAGTTGTTTAAATTGTTTGGCCTTGTTTAATGATCTTGTCTCTGTTTCCCCATTCCACTTGCCCGGGAATTTTCTTAGCTTCTTACTGTCCTGCCACTCTGCCGGATCACTTTCCCTCCATCTCTCCCATTTTCTTTAAGCTGCCTACATGTTTTTGCTATGCTCATCCCCCTGGGCTATCTGCTGGAGTCGATTAGTGTAGTTTGTTCAAAGTTATTATTCTCCGGAGACATGTCTCAAGACAGACTAAGCAGGATCTCTGGGAGGTCTCTGAGACACTGGCAATGAATGTAGTTGCCTTCAGGCCATTCACAGTTGTTTCATTCTTTCCTGTTGAACTCAATCCAAAGGCTAAAGAATGAGACAACCTATTGACATTGCCAGAGTAGGGTTAATGTTGTTTCTCTGATCTGGAGAAATACAATTAATGCAATGACGCCGGGAGTCATTATTTCTTCTCAGAAGTTCCATCCTTTAATCAAAAGCCCATTCTCCCTGACCAGCAGAACACTTAATCCCTGGCTTTATCTATATATGTATATTTGTATCTATAATTTTCCATATCATGATTCTTAAAAATGCATTTACATTTTATTTATTTGATTTAAAGGGATAGGCAGTTTTTTAGTAGCACAATTTTAATCCAGGAAGCAATGTGTCTTTTCTAGAAGTAATATGTCACTGATGTATTGGGAGTCAGGGACCTGACCTGGCTTTGCTGGCATGAATTATGATATCTTGAAGTAGTCAGTTCTCTACTCTTGACCTTCTTTGCTTTCCTGGGTGAAGGAATGAGGAAACTGGATTTGGTTAATCTCTAAATTCCTTTCTAGATTTAATATTCACTGAACCAGAGAAATTGAAGTAACTCAGTGACCTTGTTCAGCAAAAGTATATAAGGAAAGATTTTTTAGGACAGTCAATCCCTCTGAGAAAATTAAAATCCCACGAGGTTAAAGTAGTTCTATTATATACAGTGTCAAGAATTTCTGGTTCATTGTCATTTATAGAAAGTATGATTTTATGCCTGATTAAAATACCATGTAGTTAGAAGTACTTATATAAATTAAAGTTTATCTATAGCAAAGATAAAAATCACTTCTTTCTGGGACTTTTTAAAGCAGGTGGAGTTAGAGGCTAAGAGAAAGAAAGTTGGAAAGAAGGAAGAACATTTTCAGGGGGAATTTCATGGGTATGTGTATCAGTCATAATACTGGCAGGAACAGATGGCACCCTCAAATATTTTAACTGAAGAGAATTTAATGAAGGTTTATTTGCAGTAACTAAGGTATCTAACAAGCGATGTGAAGTCCCCAGGGTCTTGAAACATCAAGAAATTGTCACATGTAGATATAGAGGAACAGGAGGAAGGAGGAGGCTACTGAAGATTAATGACGTCTGGAGAGAGCTTAAAGGCATGATAAAAGAGCCACCCTACAGGAGCTTATACCTTAGAATTCAGTAGAACAGTGACTGTGTAACTTAGTACAATGTTCATACCTTGGTTGGTAGGCTCCATAGCCACTGATTGCAAAGTAGTATGGGTAGATATGTTTTAGAGGCAACTTTGCTGTTTTTTTCTTTCATATGTGTATTGCAATCAACCTGCATCTTGGTGTTGGGTTGGTCTCCCTGAGTAATGGTGCCAAGATAGGAACTCAGCATTGGCTCTTCAAGTGGCATTTTGGACACTCAGATCTGGTAATAGCAAGAAAGTCTTCCTGAAATAACATTATTAAGTGAATTAATATACACAATTCTTGCCACCTAGCCATTTTGTACCTGGAGTTATTGAGTAAACTCTGGAGTCTGGAAAGAGCCAGAACAACTTTAAAATAATGGACTATCATTATGGGGATATAAAGTATAGCAAAGGAAATAGAGTCAATAATGTTATAATAACTATATATGGTGTCAGATGGATACTAGATTTATCTGGGTCATCACTTAGTAAGTTATATAAAGTCTAATCACTGGGTTTTTACACCTGAAACTAATATAATATTGTATGTCAACTGTAATTGAAAAATAAAAATATTTTAAAAGAGAAAAAAATATTAATTTTAAAAAGAAAAGAAAGTAGGCTAATACTGGTAAAAAATAAGTAGGCTATACAAATATTTTAATGTCTACTAAGTTCTTTCTCAGAAGAGAAATTCTAAAAATAGCTAATGTTACATATAAATTTAATGTATGCTTATAAATCTAACAAAATAGCAGTAATAGATTTAATTAGTTATAATACTTAGATATTCTGAAAATAATTTATATCTACAGTTTATATTGTTTTTCAAAAGAGGCTCTAGAATCTAGATGAATAATATAAAAAATACTATACAGTACTAGTTTTTTCAATAAGCATCCGGTTGAACGCATTCCCTAATTAATGACCCAGAGAAAAGACTTCGTGGTAAAAGGTAAGATTAGGAAACAGGACTGACTAGTCCTCCTCTTAGAGATCCACATTATTTAGTAACATTTTGTAGAAATGAAGAATTTCAGTGGGAAAAACCTGCTTAACTTTGTTGCCAAACACATTTTGATTATAGAACATGTTTCCATCAATATTGACTTTATCTTATCTTGGCAGAGATGACTAGAGAGACACTTTGAGAAATACAGTTCACAGTCATCAGAAAATTATTTTAAATATATAAATGTTTATAAAGTTTAGAAAAGAAACATTGGTATGTTTGACTATAAACATTGTTTATTCTTCTGAGAAATATTAAGTGGACTGAACAATAAAGATAACTCTATGAAGGGTGTGTCTAGATTTTCTTGTTTACCATATATTCTTAATGCATAGTTCAGTTTAGTTGTTACTTCATATCTGATAAGTTCTGAAAAAATAATTATTCAATTAAAAGAGATATAAGAATGAGGGAGTGTATTCATTTTCAGAATATAAAACCCAACAATGTTTAAAATAGATCAGTGGACAAGAGGCATAACGAGACAGTTTATATAAGAAATAATAGTGCAAAAGTAATATGTGTAAAACAATGTTCAACCACACTAGCAATGTTTCCACTAAAAAATTTTAAATCATTGTATTAAAAAGAGTTAAAACTTCTCATACTTCAGTTCAGAAAAAAAATGTAGAAACTATATTAATGATGGTGAAATTAATGTAAAACTAGATTATTTAAATATTTATTGCAAAGTACAGGGTGTCCCAAAAAATGTATACAGGATATCTGTAGATTCTGCTACATTTTAAAAATGAAATGTATTTTAATAGACACTGGTTTTATAATTATTCAAAGTTATATATACATTTTTTACTCACTGTATATATGTGTGTGTGTGTGTGTGTGTGTGTCATTCCTTAGGAAAACAATATGGGAAAGGCATGAAAATGTGTGTAAAATCTATTGATCCTGCCCTGGCCAGTTTGGCTCAGCGGTTAGAGAGTCAGCCCGCAATCCAGAGAGACCTGGGTTCAGTTCCCGCTAGGGGTGCATACCTCGGTTGCAGTTTGTCCCCAGCCCTGGTTGGTTGTGCGGGTGGCACAACCCCTTTTACATCGATGTTTCTCTCTCTCTCTTTCTTCCTCTCTCTCCCTCCCACTCTATCTGAACAAAAAATGGGAAAATGTCCTCCAAAAAAAAGTGTTTTTTAAGTGAATATTTGAGAAAAGAAAAAAATTGTATCCTTAAAAATGATTACAATGGACAATTTCTTGTCTTTTACTTCCTATCTTCCTTTATTCCATCATGTGGCTGGAATAAACATTATTATTAATTTTCTTTTGGGAGTTAGTTAATCCTAACACAATCTATACAATTGTGTATGAGTCTGTCATAGAGAATCCCCTCCATTTTATACACAGACAAAAGGTGCAGGGACTTAATCAGACTTGTTTGAGAGTACTCCATCCTTGTGGTCCCTGTTATTGGCATGATGCTTGGTTTGTGACCTTAACTGAGCCAAAAAGATTCATACTAAACCTTTGATAGGCATTTTCTAGGAAAGAAATGGTCTTTCTCACTACAAGAATTGTGACCTATCAAGGTGTTCAAAGGGGATTTGCTTACATCCATCTTTTATGGCCATTTGGAATAAACTGACCACAGAATGAAACAATATTAAAAGGAAAGCAGAACCAAGATAAGAAGCCCTCAACATCAATTGGCATCCTACATCTAGTGATAACCGAAATTAGATGTTCTCTCTACCCTCTTTCAGCTTTTTCTTTTCTTTGTTTTGTAAACCTACTTTTGCCCCACTTAGTGTGAAGCCAAGAATAAGTGTAGTAAGTCATGAATGCATCCTCTGCATTTTCTAGAAATGGTCCAGATTTCTAGTGGCTAATGTAGAGAGAGAGAGAGAGAGAGAGAAATGAAAGATTGTCCCATGATTGTCCCATGAAGCCCTGGGCTTCCCAGCAAGTTCCCAAGGGCATCTACAACAGGTGAGACTAGCCAGGGTAGAGCTCCTTCCACCCTCCTGCTTAGTCAAAGGAGTTCTATTCATTTTACATGGTGTGGGTTTGGTGTAAGATTTAAGGTTAAAATATCATCCTTTACTGAATTGTGTGGCTCAACAGTCATATAGCTCACAGTGCCCCTAAAAGTAAAGCCAATCCTTTTGCAGGTAAATCATATCCATTCTTTATTATTATTATTATTATTATTATTAATTTATTTTTGTTACAGATGTTTCTTCTTTTTCCACCTGTGACACCCTCCTCCCTACGTTCATAGCAGCACTATTTACAATAGCTAAAATCTGGAAACAGCCCAAATGTCCATCACTAGATGAGTGGATGAAAAAGCGGTGGTACATGTACACAATGGAGTACTATGCAGCTGTAAGAAAGAAAGATCTCTTATCCTTTGAGACGACTTGGAGGGACCTGGAGAGTATTATCCTAAGCGAAACAAGACAAGCAAAGAAAGACAAATATCACATGATCTCACTTATTTGTGGAATATAATGAATAAAACAAACTGATGAACAAAATAGACCTAGAGACATTGAAGAAGGGTGCAGACTGACATACCTCAGAAGAGGGGGTTGGGAAGGAGGGAAGAGATTAACCTCCTGAAATTATGGGTAATTTTTAAAAATTTAAGTCACTATTGAAATAGACCAAAATATTTTTATTGACTTTTGTTACATCAACTTGTAACTACCCCGGTGTTTCAGGCTTCTTAGGATATATAGTCCTAGAAGTGGGAATCACTGAGTCAAATGGCATTCAATTTTTAATTTTTTGAGGAAACACCATATTGTTTTCTATACCTTCTTCCATCTTTTTTTTTTTTTAATCCTCACACGAGGACACTTTTTGCATTTATTTTCAGATAGAGCAGGAGGGAGAGAGGGAGGAAGGGAGAGAGAGAAACATCGACATGAGGGAGACACATTGACTGGTTGCCACCCACACGACCCCAACAGGGTCTGGGACAAACTGCAACCGAGGTATGTGACCCCAGTGGGAACCAAACCGGGAACTCTCTGTTTTGTGGGCTGACGCTCCAACTGCTGAGCCAAACCGGACAAGACTCCTCTTCCATCTTTTTATTTCTTCAGGTCTACCAGTAGTGTGCATAGCCTCTGTATGACAGAATTGTTTTAAATAATAGTTATGTAACACTCAGTAGTTATCATTTCCTTAATTAGTTATTAAGGAATTAAATTAGCCATAATTAAAAATCATTTTCCGTTTTAAAGGTAGTATTTGCAGTAGTAAAATTGTTTTCATATGAACTAAAGTTGACACATCAAACAAAGTAAGTTTGAACTGTTTCATTGTTTTAAATTTTGAACAGATATTTTAAAAGTGCTCTTATAGAATTTCAGAATTGAGTAATCAAATATATTAT
Organism: Molossus molossus; assembly: GCF_014108415.1. Classification (NCBI taxonomy): domain Eukaryota; kingdom Metazoa; phylum Chordata; class Mammalia; order Chiroptera; family Molossidae; genus Molossus; species Molossus molossus. The sequence goes on from NW_023425348.1 coordinate 66,186,392, forward strand.
TTTCTTTATAAAAATTCTGCTATCTTGGTTCATTTAGAATTTTCTGCTTAAAGGCAGGAATATATAATGCTCTCCACTTGTCTCTCTCTCTCTCTCTCTCTCTCTCTCTCTCTCTCTCTTTCAAAAACAAGGGTGATAACAAAATAATTTAAACGTGGCAATTAGATGTGGCTAAATATTATTTTATTTCATTGGCATTTATTTTGTTTTTTATTTACTAGTAAATGGAATAAATAACTTGGAATACAATTTTTATTCAGTGGGACATGTTGAAGATCTGTTTTGGGGGGTAAAAACTAATTGTAAGTTCTTATTTTTGTTTTTTTCCCACTTGGGGCTGAAAACAAACTAGGTGTTTAATTATCATTAAAATAATTTCAAAGTGATCAATAAAGATCTGAATATTTATATATGTATCCTAATATACTAAATACACACACACACACACACACACACACCAGAGTTAAAGAGGTGTACAATTTACTCATGGTCAATTTAAGAGTTTTAAAAATTATTTCTACCATGAATTATGGGTAATTTTTTTTTAATTTTTTTTTTTTATCCTCACCCGAGGACATTTTTCCATTCTTTGTTCAGGTAGAGTAGGGGGGAGAGAGAGGAACAGAGAGAGAGAGAGAAACATCGACGTGAAAGGGACACATCGAGTGGCTGCCACCTGCATAATCGACCAGGGCCGGGGACAAACTGCAACCGAGGTACGTGCCCCTAGCGGGAACCGAACCCGGGTCTCTCTGGACCGCAGGCCGACGCTCTAACCGCTGAGCCAAACCGGCCAGGGCAATTTTTTAAAATTTAAGTCACAATTGAAATAGACCAAAATATTTGTATTGACTTTTGTTTGTTACATCAACTTGTAACTACCCCGGACAATTATATTCTCTATTTAAAATAATCTAAAAATCTAACACAATTCCAAGTGTAATTATTAAGTGGAATATTTCTTAGTTACTATGTCAGCTTTACTGTACATGCAAATTTGGGAGTTAGAAATAGCGATGTTTCTGTCCTGTGGGCCAGAGAAGTCTGTAGGCTAAAGGAATGAAATAGAGAACTGATACTGATTTGTGGAGAAATGCAGAAACTGGAGAAAAAAGTCTTAAAGAGACTCTAATTCTACATTTTTCCTGAGTTCCTTTACTGTACCCATGTCCATGGAAACTTCAGTATCCTTTAAACTTTAGATTCCCTAAATTTATCTCAGCTACCTTATGTTGGTTTCTACTACAATTCTCCTGATTTATACATTCACTATATTTAAATTTCCCAATTCAGCAAAATAACACAGGCGGAAGCCAGAAAGTCTTTTATCAAATCCTCTCTATTGTAGTGTGAAATTCAACAGCATGGCCAAATTTTCGACTTCATGTCTTCCACAGCCTCCCGAAGATGAGACAGAATGGTGTTAATTGTCCAAAGAAAAGCAGGGATCTATTTCTCTTTCGGCGAAGAGTGCAATGTAAGATGAATGGAAGCAACTCTGAAGCCAGACTGCCTTGGTTAAATTCCGGTTCCTCCAAGATGAACTGTCTGACCTTGCATGCATTTAATTATGCATCCTAAAACCTTAGTTTTCTTACCTTTTATTTAAGGATGATAATAAAACCTATCTAATTTACTTGTGAGAATTAAATGATTAAAGAAATGCAGTACACTTAGAGCTTTGCCTCAGGTATAGTAAACAAATAATACTGTGTTAAATTTGTTGTTTTCCACATTGATCATATAATCATGTTATCCTCTGTGTTATTTGCCAGTATAAATGTAACCAATTTGACTGGTTAAGAAATACACACACACGCACACACATACACCTCTCTCTCTGTCTCTCTTTCCCTCTCTGTCTCCTTAACATGGTATGAATTTAAATATATTTAAATAAGAATCTATGTGTAAATACTGTTTCTATAAGCATATCTTTGTTTTTCATAGGTGATGTCATTTGACAACTTAAAAGGATGTCATTTCATACTCTGCACTGCCAGTTATTTATTTTACAATAGCTCTAAGATCATAAACTCCAGCTACAGTCATGAGCCTTAGTTATGTTGGTACATAAGTCTTTGAGAAAAAGACTGTTGGCTCAACAGGTTGTTCATTTTTCCTTATTTCCTTATCACATACTAATATACTGGTGGTTTTAGTGAAATTACCAAGGAAAATAAAGAAGCTTCAGAAGAATCAGTATCAATAATAATTATACTGCTACTATGACTGAAGACTGCAAGTATTCTATTTCCAAGGATATGTTTCTGTGGCTGTCAAAAAAGTTGTACCAAAATATAAAGTAGCACATAAGTTTTGTAAATTAGAGTCTAAGGAACATGTATTATATGGACCCAGAATATACAATGAGAACCTATAATCACCTATAACAGTATTTTTAGTATTTTAATTGTTTCCAAAGTAATATATTCATAGCTAAGGTGATTTAAAAATTCTTTGTTTTTAATGTCTCTAGAAACCACTGATCCTTTTAAAATTTTATACATATATATAATATATATATACTAATCCCCCACATAGTTTTTCCATACACATATATTTCTATAATTAATACCAAGTTTTGTTGACTGTCTATCTATCTGTCTATCATCTATCATCTGTTTGTCTTTTTTGAATGTATGCCAGTCAATCCTAAACTGTATCTGGGTTTTGCCAATGCCTCTGTGTAAGAAGCACCGAAAGCTTGACCTTCTCTTCTGTAGATACAATAAAAGCCATATGAAAATAATACAACAAAAGACCATGGTTAAAGAAAACTACTCATTTTGAAAGTTTCTTAATCTCTTCATTGGGAGTACAGTGAGGGACTGTATGATTTCCACCACCTTAGTGCATCTTCATAGGGTTTCTTCAGGTCAAGTATGAGAATCATAAATTCCAGTTGTAAGAGAACTTAAAGATCACTTTGCTAAAAGGAAAACTAGATCCCAACCCCCTAACCATAACCTTAACTCTAACACATTCTGTCTCACACACACACAAACACATGTTACATGTGTGTTACATATGTAATGTGTGTGTGGAAAAAAAAATATATATATATATCAGGATAGTTTTATGTATTTCCCTAGGACTTAAAGCACCCAAAAGTTTATTTCCCCAATAAGTTTTGAAGAAATTTATTTTCCTGTATTTCATAAAACTAAATTTCCACAGAAGTGGTTTTGACAGAACATTTTAGCTTTCGAGACATGGATCTGTATCAGAATTGCTCTTCTAAAATATTTTTTGACAGTCTCATCCTAAAGCAGGCAGGAAGATAGATGAAATAACACAAAACCATTTATTTATAAGAATTGTTTTTTTTATTGATTGACATCTGAACCCAAAGGATACATGATTTTATTTTCCCCAAATAGGGTGAATCAAGTCTGTCAACCTAAATCCTTCTAAGTCAAATATCCTCTGTTTCATCTGATAAACTAGACACTGGTTTCTATGTCAGGGCACAAAGCTTGGAGTATAGTTCCTTGCTCCAAAGTGAAACAATCATGATATGCCTTGCAATCTAAAACAGGCCAATTATATTTTCTCCCTGGCATTTCCTTAATTAGTACATATCATGGAGACTTCTGTTAAAAAATTAGAACCCTTCTAATTTTTCTTATTTCACTCTTCAGCTTCTTGGAACTTATTGGTACTGATTAGTTTGTTAAAACCAAAGTTTTTAGCTTGGATATTAACAAGAATAAAATATGAGTTGGAAACAGAACTGTAGAAATAATGACTTCTTGTTTACTATAATGAAAAATTTCAGAGTGAGACAGGGAAGGTTGTCGATTGTTACGTCTTGGAAATGTCTTGCAAGTCTTCCTCCTCAAACCTTTGCAGTATTTAAACTGGGTTAAGAGGAAAACTGATATAATTACTTCACGACCAAAAATTAAAGGCAGTTTTTAGAATTATCATCACCATATATGGCTAAAAAATGACTTGGGTTATTTGCTTCTAGAGAAATTTCTTCCTTCTCTTCATGGAATTTTCCCCTTCCCTTTCTCATAAATACCCTTTGCCTTTACCTCATAAGCCATACACTGGTTTTCTGCCTGAATCAGTGCTTCCCAGAATGGCAATTTTTTTCTTATCTCAAATAAACACTTGTCTTTTATTTTTAGGGTAACAGCTGCCACATGCAATTTGTAGAAATCCATAGTAATTAAGCATGACCTTGATATAAACATCTTATTAAACACTTTCTCTTCCAGCAATATTAATGGAAATCAAGGAGCATTGATACAAAATCCAAGGATTTACTAGAAGGCACCAGTAAAGAGCATATGAACAGTTTTTGGTTTCAGAACTTCAATATAGAAGGCACAAATAATGCAGTGCATGTGCTAACACATAATGAGATGATGGTTTTTCTCCCATTTAGCGATGTGATTTCACTTGCTCTTCTTGAATATTCTATGAATAAAAAATTCACCTTTTTTTGTTACCAGAGTGGGGGGGGGGGAAGCATTTCCAAGCTGAGATATTTATGTATTCATGGCGTGCCTATCAGGATATAGTAAAATTTCAAGGAGCCCTTGCAATCCCTTTACAACAGTGTATTCTAAGTATGGTCCATTGACAAGCAATATTAACATAAAGTAGGGCTTTTCAGAAATACATACAATCTCTTCCATCCTCTACCTGTATAACCAGGAGGTTTATCTTAACAAGACCCAGCTGGCTTTTGGACACATTAAATTTGAGGAACACTGCTCTGCAGAATCTCCTCCAATTGCTCTTTCTAACCATAATCTAACGTTTTTCAGTTACTAGGAAATCATCGCCAGGGATAACCTATTTCATCATTGAACAATTCTAATTATTTCTAAAGTATTTCTTATGTTAAGGCAAATTCTGCTACTCTGTTACCACTAGTTAAAGTTTTCCACTCTAGCTTGGCTTATAATAAATCCAACATCACTTTTAGGACAAATATGGGCAGATAGTCATCTGTTTTCTTCTCTTACTCTTCCTCAGTTTTTTCAGCCATTCCTCAAATTACACAGTATGCACATCCCCTAGTTTTTTTGGATGCTCTAGTTGAACTCCACTTTGGTGATTGTCACTGTGATAACAATTTCAAGACTGAATCCAGTATTCAAGATTTGATTAAAGGAGAAGTGAGTGAATCAACATTGCCTCATTCTTCATATTCTAAATCTATTAAACTTGCTTATATTTGCACTGGCTTAATTTTGGAGGTACAGAGAGAGGGATACATCATCCTATCATCTCATATTGAGTTGACAGATATGGAGAATTCTGTATCCTTTTCCAGCTTGTGGTATCATGCTAGGCCATGCCACTGTTTTACTCCTCTCCTGTTCATATCTACTTAATATTTGGGACCCAAAGATAAAACTTTCTAACGGTTGACTGTGCAGGGCCACATGCAGATATCTGCCTTCTCTGCAGTAGCATTGATTATCTGCAATTTTTTCTATCTCTTATCTCTGACATTCAGTACATTGAATCTGCCAACTTACATGATTCAAAAATGTGAATTTTTTGTTAGGAAATTTCTGCTCTTCTACCTAAATCTTTTCAAAGCTGAAAATTATGTTATTATTAATCACATTTAAGAAATTAAGATTTTGATGCAATTCCCTATATAGCAGTTATAAAATTATAATAGATTATAATATATTTTATTATAAAAATATAATAGATTACTTTGGCTACTCACAGGATAAAATGTTTTCTCTGATGTGAAATGCACCACACCCTGTATAAATCACCTTAAAAGAATTTTTTTTTTTAAAGTAAGTGCTTTGGACACAGAAAACTAAATGACTTGAATTTAGGATCCGGGCCTTAAAGGCCCAGCAAGCCATCAGTGTGTTGCCTCATTCCATGATGTGGCAGACATTGCTGATGTTTTAACAGGATCCAAGAAGTAGGTAAATTGTCTAGAAAAAAAGTAAGTGCTAAAACCACATTTTTATATTCTTTGATATTTAGATGTTTGATGCATTTTTTTTCTTTCTCACTGTTGTTAGAAATTTCTCTGTGAAGTTGTTCTTTCTGCTGAGATCCAAAGTAGTTTCATAGCAATGGACCTACAGTATCTTGGAATAAAAGCAAGCCATTGCAGACCAGGAATGTCAAATTATTAAATTTCCTTCACTAAACTTACATCATTGCCCATTCTATTGTGGGCTATTTCATCACTAACATATGAAACACTAGAATACATATGAATATATATTATATATAAAATGTGTGGGTGTGCATACATATTCTGTATAATGCTTAGTGCATGTAGTTATTGTAGTAACAAGATTCAAGACATGGTACATTGGCATATTGAATAAATTAAGCCAAAGGAATTTGAGAAACTTCAGGTGCAGGAATGACTTTCTGACCTTCCCCTGAAGCAAGGCTTAAGCCCCTAGTATGAGAGGTGCCCTCCATACCCAAAGAAAAGGAGCCTATCTCTGGAGATACAGGGACTATGAGAGCAATCTGAACACACAGGCTTTGCCACCTTTTCCCCAGTTGAATACACTAAACTCAGACTCTTCGTGTTTTATCACATTTTTCCACAGCTTTCATGCCTCATCAACTTTAGCATGAAAACATTCAGGTTCAACCTCTTTTTTAGGTCTTCATCATCTTATGAAGGCTTGCACATCACATAGAATTTATATTAAATAAATTGGTGTGTACTTCTCTGTTACTCTATCTTTTGTTATAGGAGCTTACAGTGAGTGACTATGGAGGATGTGTACTCTAGAGGCCAATATAATTCTATCTAAAATTAGTGTAGTTCTCTCAAGAATTATTTTAATAGCGTAACTTGGGATATTCTTTTTGGAGAAACAGAGACTTTTTTGAGTCTCATTTCATTAAGGGTCTGCCTTTATAATAATTGTTATCAGTGCACTAATTAATATTTTCTTATTTCCTTTTATGTATAATAGGGTCTTACCCAGATTTATAATGTTTACCAGCGATTACTTAAGCTTCAACCTGAATAAACATGGGGAGTATCGTCTCCAGAGGTGCATATAGCTTTATCGCTAGCAAAATTTGGCATATATAATATAGAGACCCTAAATTGTGTCTGTAACAGTACATAAAGCCTTGTACATGTCTTCTGAATATGCATATTGTAAGTATAGAAAATTAGTCTGGCAGCCCCCTACAACAGGGAATTTCTCCATTTTTAGTTGATTTTTTTTTTTTTTTACTCACTAAGAAGATTTTGTTTTTAAAAATGTATTTATTCAAGAATTCTCAATTAAACACTAACTATGTGCTAGACTCTATTGGCATCTGGGAATCATTTGTGGACAAACAAGGATCCTTTTCTCATAGATTGATATTCTACTAAAATTCACAGATCCCTGAACAAAGAAACTGTTTAAATCAACCAAATATTTTCAGAATTTCTTTTTCCCTGATGAGAATCAGAGGGCTCATTAATACTGATGCAGTGTGCTAGGGCATTCGGAATACCTCTGAGTAGCTCTCAGATGCCTGTGCTGATTTTGATTCTAGGACTTGACTGTAAGAACTGAATAGTGTATTGCAATCTGGACATCTGCCTCTGGCCATATCTATGGTCTTCAACCTTCAGTTGTGCAAGGTGTACAAAGAGGTACAAGGGATGTATTAAGAATAAATGAATACACTAAGTGATCTGCTGGTATCACACAGAAACAAATAAGGAAGGTGAGATTTAGGAAGACTCTAAAACTCATGCTTATTTTCTCATGCCATAGTTGGCTGTGAAGACAGAGAGATGATTTATTATGCCTAACCTAAAAGATCACAGAAGTTTCCTCAGAGAAACAATGGTGATACGCCATCTTAGTGGAGAATAATGATAGTTTTTAGAAAGTCATCCACAAAGGGAAACATTTACTAAGAATCACATTTTAATCCAAATGCTACAGGACTGATGAAATAGACATCCTTAAGATGTGAAAGGCGCCATTCGAAGTTCAGTGATGTGCATACATCGGCACTCTCAATGCAATTTGCCCAGATGAACTTGTTTGTTTGTTCAATAAGCTGTGTATTCAAATCCAATCTTCTTTGAAATCCTATCTGACAGTATTGCTCCTTTCTCTAAAGACAGGAATCTGTAAGGGCAAAATCTTTAACAGACGTCTCAGATACTAGTATACTTGTTCAAGCAGAAACAATTGTAAAGATTCTTCCCGAACCAAAAACCGGTGTTGGTGTGTTGCAGTGACCCAGGTTGCTAACCGTGCTTTGTGATGGCAGTGCTGCCGGTGTTGATCCACGTTATCTGATGGGCAAATATGCTGTAAAATAAGGTATAACATGTTGACATAAAAACAGAAAAGCTAAAACGACAGGCAAAAATATTTATTTGGGATCCAAAAGAATTGTAGTTTGGATCCTCAGATTGAGGTGTAAACAGAAACAGAGTCCCAAATATGAGGTGAAGGTAAGGGGTTTCTATGAGTAAAGAAAGGGAAATCATTACATGAATAAAAGAAAAATTTATATTGGTGCTAACAGGCCATTACTCTTGAGCTATACAGAGCTGGTGACTGATTCCGTCTTCAGAAAGAATGTTCGAGATCTTTAGTCCTTGTGTCAGACATCACTTTCTTACTAGCTTTATAAGCAGGGGCTTGCACAGCGGTGTTGGTTTGGCCGAGTCCAAACAAAGGTTATTCTGCCCCTGCAGACAGTCCAGAGGTTCAAGGAGGAAGACCTGCAGGCAGCTCCTCTGGGATGCAGCCGCGGCTGTTTTCAAATGGCTCCACTCAGGTCAACTTCTCACAAATACACCTTCCAGAAGCCTAACAACAGACTGGGACTGATGTCAGAGGCATTTCCCATCTTGAATGCTAGTGGATGTGTGATTTTTTTTTTTCTGTAAATTTAAATAGGCTCCATTAATGTCCATACTGGAAAAAAATTATTTTTGAATCAGTTTGCCTGAGGTTAGGGGAATCTGCCTCTTATTCCTAACCTGTGTTCTTTCATTAACAATTTCTTTTTTGCTATAATCTTTCATCGAGTAAGAATACCCAAACCTGTAGAGAATTTTTATAAAAATATATTTGAACAAAACAAAGGATATGCCTGCAAACAAGATCTCAACAGAGAGAACAATGCTTTTGCAACCTCTTTCATGTATTTGGAATTGAGGGAAGGAAGGAAGGTGGGTAAAGAAGGAGAGGACTGACTTACAGGATGGTTAACAAGATTATGTGTGTGCCCTGGCCGGTTTGGCTCAGCGGTTAGAGCGCCCGCCTGCGGTCCAGAGAGACCCGGGTTCGGTTCCCGCTAAGGGCATGTACCTTGGTTGCAGTTTGTCCCCGGCCCTGGTTGGTCGTGCGGGTGGCAGCCACTCGATGTGTCCCTTTCACATCAATGTTTCTCTCTCTCTCTCTTCCCCTCTCTCCCTCCCACTGTCTGTACAAAAATGGAAAAATGTCCTCGGGTGAGGATAAAAAAAAAAAAAAAAAAAAAAGATTATGTGTGCTCTTGAGGGTGGTTCTTCTTCTTCTATGGTTTCTGAAAAGAGGTATTTCAAAGGTGTGTTAACCTAGATGCAAAAAACAGTTGACAGGGCTTATTAAGGCAACGATAAACTTTTTATTAAAGAAGTTACCACAAGAATTTATAAGCAGAACATCCTATGAGCTTATTTTCTGTAGAACCCTTCTTTTAGTCCACATTTTCTTCTTTTTAAAAATAATTTTATTGTTTTTATGTGTTTGACTTTTAAAAATATTTTTTGTTATTATTAAAAAGAGAGTTAAATCTTAGTGCGTTGACCTTTTAATCATTAATTTTACATTTACATATATACATTTTATGTAAAATTGTTTTATAGAGTAAAACATTTGGCAAAGCATTTGTGGAACTAGTTAGTACTTGTTTGGATACTTACTGCATACTTACCATGTTTTAAGCATTTGCTTAGACCAGTGAGACACTAACATATCTTTGGAACCCAACGACAGAGTTTAGATTATACTAAAACCAGAAGCCGAAAATGCTCTGGGCAGTATTTTTGCCCCTTATTCTGTTTTTCTCTTTGAACTGTTCTATTCTAGCTCCTTTGGGGTTTTTGTTCATTTGTTTGTTGGTTTAGACTTTATTTACTTCTTACTAATACATTGTTATAGTTTACATCTTCTCTCTTTCAAGAATGTCTCTGGTTCTCTTACAAATGTCTAGGAGTCTTGAGCCATTTTTTCACCAGCTATACAGTCAGCCCAGGACCTGTGGTAATGAGCATAGGGTCATAGCTTTCAGGGTCCTTCCCGTGGGCGACATTGTCCGAGAGAAGGTCAGTGTCAGCTAGGCCAACACTCCAAATGAAGTTATTTGAGACACTGTGCTCAGAGGCTGACATGTTATATGAGGCAATTCTTTCAACAAATTTTAGTCAGGAAAGTAAATCAGAAAAGTTTATACACTTTGCCCAAGGTGACACAACCAATTGACAGATTCATGATTTAAATGCAACCTGTTTTCACTTCGGAGCTAAATCAAACCCTAAAAGTCTTCATAAAGCAGATACGATGGGTGGGGAGCATGGTATCACCTATAGCTGTGCACACTTTCCAAAATTGAGCCATTCATTATATGGCTGCACTTATCACAAATGATCCCATTCTTATTTATCAGCTCCACTACTGACACTTATAAATTATTTTTTGGGCTTCTGGTGAATATTCTAAGAAAACTGATAAATATTTCATTACTAGGGGAAAAAACTGTTAAACTTTTATTTCAAGGCAAAAGATAAAAATAATGATGTATTGAATTAAGAATTCAGTTTAACTTTGCCCTTATTCAGGGTATGGAATTGTGTGTGGATAAATAGAACCACAAAACACAAGGGTAGCAATAGTTTGCAGTATTGAGGGTAAAAGGTAAGTGCATGTTCTCTTAATGTGATGTATTTCCATATGTTTGGAGATGCCTATAACCTATTTATAAATATATCCTTAGTAGCTGAGCAAAACATAAGGCAAATTTAATATTAGAAAGGCAGTTTCAGGGAGAGGGCATTTCCATTTTCTGTGCTGAACTTTAATTAATGCAATAAGTCCCTTTTGTCCTTCTTTGATCTCAGTATCCTGCTCTGAATCAGCCAGTACACACTTTACATATCATGAACATACAAATATGAAAGAGAAGAAAAAGAAAAGAAAGGAAAAAATAAAATTCTTTATGAAATGAATTTATTCTGCCCCCTCCTCAATGTGTTACTTTCATTGGCTTAGCACAGATAAAATCAGGCTGTATGGTAACTTAGCGGGCAAAGTGATAACAGACTGTGAACAGGAGAATATAATGATCACAGCTATGATTAGGAAGTGTATAGCATAGTTACTGGATCATATGAGGGGCTCAATAATTCTAGTGCATTTATACATATGGAAAATATTATTATATTAACTTATTAAACTATTCTATTATTAATATTTTAAGGAAATTACTAATTATGTGTCTCATTTAATATGATTAGTCACAAAATTATGGGTTTTCTCTCTGTCTAAGAATGGCCACAGGATAATGTGTCATGAAATATAAATGTATCATTCTTAAAATTCTACAAATATAGTTTTAATCAAAAGTAGCCCAAGAATTAGCTCTGTAGAAAAGTTAGATCAAATTTATTAGGGCAGGCACATTTTTTGTGTTTATTTTTACTTATTTTTCAATCCTCACCCAAGGATATTTTTCCATCATATCTATTCAGTTTCTTCAGATAGAGTGGGAGGGAGGGAGAGAGAAACAAATATCGATGTGCCTCAGCTGGTTACCTCCCTCTTGGAGTCACTGGGGCCTGGGATCGAACCTGCAACCGAGGTACATCCCCTCCCTTAACCAAGAATGGAACCCACAGTGATTTCATCCGTGGGCCTACACTCTAATCACTGAGCCAAACTGGCCAGAGCACATTTTTTGTGTTTAAATTTATACTAAGTGCTTGCAGAAGCATTTGGGCATATTGAGTTCTCAGTTGTTTAGGAGTCAGCTGATTTTGTATGAAAATAGTCAACTATGGATGCAAGTAAAAATGCAGATGTATTGAAAAATGAACATTGGAAATTCTGGGCTGGAACTGATTTTTTTTTTTTTTTTTCCATCAGCTTGGTTTAGAGTTAAGAAAATTGGCCTTCCCAATCACTTTACAATGGTATTTGTTTTCATCAGAAGCCGTATAGGGAAAATTCAAATTTACAGTTTGGGGTAATTAATTACATTGTATAAATAAATGTAACCTGTATTCTCACATTGGCCTGTACTGAGAATATGATCTCTTCAGAATAATCTATAAGACACAATTGATATCTACCAAGAACGACCTGCCTTTTATAGAGGTGCTGTGCCACCGTGTGATAAACCCCACTCCCTAATATTGCTGGGACTTCCCTAGGGTCCCCAGGGTATCAAATGCCTTAATATACTTTCCTAGGTATATTACTATTCACACTAAATTGAATAGGCATGAATAGGCATGTTTTTATCTTCTTAGCATAGAACATTTTAAAAATAATCAAGAGGGAAGGATGGTCAGTGGGTGAAATATAGGGAAATGAATGGTAAAATAATGAAGGCTGACCAAACTGGGTGAGAGCCACGTGGGTGTATTCTGTTTACTTTGTATATAATTGAAAATTTTAACTGTAAAATACAAAATGAAAAGTAAATAAAAAGGTATATAAGAGCTTCCAAAATAGATTTGGGATCAAACCCTCTACTAGTTCATGGCAAGGTCTGTGTCTTTGGGTAAGTTGCATTCTTTCTGAACCTCAGTTTCTTCAACTGTAAAATTTGGATTTCATTTCTTCAAAAAGTTGCTATAAGAACAAAGAGATTATTCATTTACTATGTCTAAAACTATCTCAGTTTCTAAAACTATCTCAATGCTTTTATTTTACTACATCTTCTAGCAATTAGCATAATTTCACTATTGTCTAGTGTTCATGGTATAAACATGGCACCTCACAGTTGATAAAGTATACATTTTTTCAGTTTTCTAAAAGGTGGTATTTTTTTTAAAATTGTTCATTGCTTGCTTGCTTATCTTAGTTGACCTTTTTGCATTCATTTAACTTTTAAAATTCAGCACCAAATGTAGAAAAGTACATAAATAGGCATTTTTTTGTGTGTTTATTGCAACCGCTAAAAAAAGTAAGCTTTTTTTTGGCATTTCCATATAAAATGTTGTATCTATTAAAATAATATGTCACAATGACACTTGATACATAATTTTTACAGTTGTTAATAAAACTTGAACATTTTTAGAGTTTAGAATTTGCTTATACTCCCTTTAACTAGGCTTAGTTGGGTAAAGGGCAACATCAAATGAAAAGTTGTTGTTTTTTAAGCATTGAAAAAGCAGTCACAAAAGTAAACCAATTATATTTCCCTTCAAATACCATTTTGAATAAATAGATTATAATTCCTCTGAAGCCTATAATGAAATAGTAAACATGTTATTTTAAAATATAATTGGTTACAATGTTTACATGTAAACATAAATCAAGAGACAAGCAAAATAAAATTGGAACAATTATAAAGAAAGTGAGAAAGAGATGATGGCATGAGAATGATGAAAAGGAGATTCTTCCCAGCCTGTGTGGCTCAGTGGTTGAGTGTTGACCCATGCACCAGGAGTTTTCTGGTTCAATTCCTGGTCAGAGCACATGCCCAGGTTGTGGGCCTGATCCCCAGTGGGGGGCATGCAAGAGGCAGCCAATTGATGTTCTCTCTCATCAATGCTTCTATCTCTCTTCCTCTCTCTCTAAAATCAATAAAGAAAAGGAAATCCTCAGTTTTTAAAAAACCAGTAAATCATGTATTTACATTTCCCAAAGATTTTCCGGAATAGTCATGGTTAATATGATCAGACACTATAAAGGAATTGATAAATAGAAAATCTAAGCAAAATGCTTTCTCTGGGTTTGATTAGCAATATATTTTAACTTGGACAAGTTTAAACAAATTTTCTTCTCTTTCTTGTAATGTAAGTCACAGTGTAGGAGCTGAAAAAATATTCTGAAGTATATCTAAAGGTTATAAGAAACCTTCCCTAGATATCATGCTCCCCATTTTGGTAAAGAGAATAATTCCTGCCAGTTTACCTCTTCCATCAACACTGGCACATGTTCTCCAAGACCATGGGACACTGTCTTGTCCTGCAAAGCATGGTGCTAAGTGAAATAAGCCAGTCAGAGAAAAACAAGTGCCATACGATTTCACTCATGTGTGGAATCTAATGAACTAAATAAACTGACAAAATAGAAACAGCCTCATAGATAAAGAACAGACTGACAGCCGTCAGAGGGGAGGAGGGTGGTGGGGCTGGGTGGGAAAGGTGAAGGAATTAAGCAAAGAAACAAAACAAACAAATAAACCTCATAGACACAGACAACAGTGTGGTGATTACCAGAGAGAAATAGGTGTGTGGGGAGGTAAGAGTATATGGGGGGATAAATGGTGATGAAAGGAGACTTCACTTGGGGTGGTGAACACACAATACAGTGTATAGTTGATGTATTATAGAACTGTACACCAGAAATTTGTATAATTTTATTAACCAATGCCACCCCAGTACATTCAATAAAAAAAAGCTATTTCTTCTGTCCCTAAATGTGTCAGATTAGTCCTTTTATTGGTGAAGTTTACAACTGCAAAATATAAGCATGACTGTGAGTAAATGAGTTTCTTGGAATTTTGGTTTGGGATAATTTCCAGGTCCAAAGAGAAACTAGTAAGACAAAGATTCAAATTTCTAGGCTCTCAGGGTTGAAATCCCAAACTGAAATTTCATCTCCACTATTCTTGGTTTGGTGGTAGAAACTGCCTAGTTTTTATGAGTTCTATATTTTTTCTCATATTAAAAATGGTTATAAAATACTACATTCAAATTTGGAAAGATTTAAATGATATGATTTGTAGAAATCTAAGAAAGGCCCTGGTCACTGTGAGTAAAAGAGACCCTGAATCATAGGGTCTCCTTTTCTTTCATTGGCATTCTTGAAGATGGCAGTGGGTGGTGCGGTGGTGGGCCTGGCATGTTTTCTGAGGGCAGCTGACGCCTGTCACTGTGAAGTTACATAGCACTGCAAACTCCTTTACTCAGTGGGGCTCATGGTGACTTGGAAAATAAATGCAGCATGCAGGTCTGTTCTCTCTTGGCAGACCAAGGACCCAGGCCCAGGGAGGAGCAGGACTTGCCAAAGATACACAAAGACCTAATGACATAATCGGCTTTTCTGATACCCTAGGTGTATGTGTACTCTTGAAAATCCTTTTTCTTTCATTCACGATACTTCTGTGCTTTAATATAGTAGTAAACAACATTATTTTGTAAATAAGAAAACAAGCTTCATATGAAAAAGAAGGAAATGCCCAAATCTAGATTTCCCAGAGAAACATCTATTATTAATTATAAGCTCAGGTCACCGTTTATTCTCCTGAACTATATTTCTAGGAATTTTTTTATTGTGTTGTTTTTTACTTTCAGTATCATTTTGTATTTGTTTCAGATGCACAACATAATGGTTAGGTTCCAGGTGGGCTCTGGAAATATCAGGGGAAATGCTTTATAAAGTATACAATTATCTAACCACTGTGATGTACACCTGAAAATCCTTAATGTCTATGTATGCATATGTAATTTAGGTGACCCTTACATTATTGTACCAGATATCATGTATTCATTAGTCCTGAATAGATTTATAAACTTTAATCCACTTTGACTAAGGAAATCTACCTGTGGTTGGCTCCTTAATGCTTCTAAAATAGTGTGACAAAATAAAAGAAACATTTCTGACTCCTAAAATTCTACCAGCAGGAAAATGCTGATGAATCTATTCAGCTGTAAATATGCACTGCTCTTTAAGAGAATAGGAGTGTGTGACTGTGAGCATGCAGAGGGAAAACATTCCAGCCCTTGGAGCTTGGGCACAGAGGGTGTACAAATTATTCCAAGAGATAATAAGTGTATATGTAACCAAAGCATACAAGAGAAGGCCAAAATCTTACAGAGATGTTAAGTGGTATAGACAGAATTGAAAGATTGATGACTGTGATGATGATGATGATGATGATGATGACGACAGCTAAGATGTGTTAGCAGTTATTGTATGCACTGCTAATGTAATTTACATGAAATCCTCCTAACAACTTTACTGGAAAAGACTCTGAAAGTATCTTCACTTTTTAGGTGAAGAAATTGGAATGAGAGGGATTAAGTAACTTCACGAGCTGCAAAGTTGATAAATGGATGAAGTCAAGATTTCAATTCAGGTATATTTTCTTCCTGAGACAAAGCTATAAATCTGATAACTTCTGCTGGGATCCAGCATGATCAAAAATAGCTTTTTGAGTGGGGTAGAAACTCATGGATCTTAAAATTCATTATGATTTACATTGGAGAAGAAAGGCAGAGAAATAACAAATCTAGTCCAGTGACAGAGAAGTAAATATTTGACCTCTTCATCTCAGCAGTAATCATAGTATTTTCTCTGAGCTTGTATTTTCGGGTTTAGCAAAGGAAGTGGATTGGAAGGTTGACTATAAATAGCTTCAGATGTACTCTTGCTAATTATTAAAGTAAAAACAAGATAAACTTGAAAGATAGGGCTCTTTGACCTGATACTGATCATAGCATTTGGATAATACTCAGGAGAACTGAGTGGGCAAGGAAATTCCTCTCACTCATCTCCATTGTCTGAGAGTGAAGAGAAAAATGATTTAATCCTATCGAGACCCATTCGTGAAGCCTGATTTCAGGGCCTGAGGGATTCATCACTCTGTCATGACAACTGAATTTCCACAATTTGTGCATAATTACTCCCAAGGCAGACAGAAGTGTTGCTGAAGACACTCAAGAGACATTCTATGTTAATAACAAATGCAGTTATGTGTCCAAAAGATACTATTGCAATAAATGGCTCAAGGTGAGCTTTTATGCAGTTCATGAAAGAGTAGAAGGGATAAAGTTTTGAAAGCCAAAACTTGCCCAAGGCTTTAGTAATGTGTTTCCATCTATGACAAAAGAGAGAAATGTATCCAGATGGACTGCTCAGAAGGATGCTCAGCCACCATCAGCTCCCAACTTGGTCTGTTTCGCATTGGAAGATGAATGACTACCTTACAGATAAAAATAAATTATATCTGGCTGTGTCACATTAGGAAATCTGTGGATCATAATTTAAAAATCAGAAATAGCAAAAAAATACATTATTTTATTTTATTACTATGTTTTAGGAGCACAGAGAAAAGATTCCCCAAAATAAGTAGCTAACACAAGTAACAGGACAATTGAGTATAATTTTAATCAAAGGTTAGAAAAAAATGTGTGTTTTATGTTATGGTTGGTTGTGAGAACACAATCCTATAGCTCCAACAACAGATATATACACAAGTACAGACATGCTACAACATGGATGGACCTTGAGGATATTATATCAGTGAAATAAGCCAGACATGAAAGGACAGGCATTGTATGATTCTAATTGTATGAAGTACCTAGAGTTGGCAAATCCATACCTTGAAAAAGAAGAACGTTGGTGTCTGGGGCTGGGGGGAGGGATGAATAGGGCACTCTTGTTTAAGGGTCACGGGTTGCAGTTTGGAAAGATGAAAAGAGTTGTGGAGATGAATGATGGTGATGGTTGTTCACATTGTGAACGTACTTGATGCCACTGTGCTGTGTACTTAAAAATGATTAAAATGGTATATTTTGTGTTTTGTATATCTTACCATATATTTTTAAAATCATTTATATTTGAACACTGAAGGTTATAGGGCTAAGATGCAGAAATTTATTAAGTGAATTATTAAGTGGAATAGCAGGATGGTAACTGACTGGCAGGGTAAAACCGGAGAAAACTGGTGGAAATGCATAGTATTTTAACCATGTCATCCATTCTCACCCTTTGATTTCTGGACACAAGTATTCCAGTATTTCTTTGTTAACTTAGAAAGTGTCCCGGACATTTATTACATCAGTTTTTGTAGGTCAGGAATCCAGGTTTAACCCAGCTGGTTGCTTGCTCGGGTCTCTCACAGGCTGGGATCACATCAGAGCTCCATCCGGCAGGTCCTCTCCCAAGCTCATGCACATAGGTGCTGGCAGGCCACATGTCCTTGCTGGCTGTGGGCTGAAGTCTGTAGGGAGCATATTCCCCTCCCCCAGGGGAAGTATCTGGGTGCTGCTGCTTCTGGTCTTGACATCAATGTAGATCCAGGTGATGGCCTGACTGATTCACTTGGTGCACCCTCCCTGCTGCGGTCCCAGCCAGAGAAATGACCAAGCCAGAGCTCCTCAATGGCAATCTTGTGCCTAGAAAGTTGAATCTTGGGTGAAGAAAAGGGACAAGAGGGAATGATCAGAGGTGATTCAGCCACATCTCCTGTCCAGCTCATTCCTGGATATTTTGAGTCCTGGAGACTAGAAGTCCGATCAGGCTGCCAGCAGTATTCCAGGGGTATCTTCTTTAGGGAATATGCATTTTACATGGCAGTCCATTGGGGTTCGTTTAGTGGTTATATACACTGTTTTTTATAATCAAGTGTATTATAGTATTTGTTTTTGTTTCCCCAGAGACAGTGAGATCTCTGAGGTCATATGCAGTTTCTCAGAATTCTTTTTATTTTCAGTGCATAGTTTAAAGAAATGCTTAAGATTTGAGGAATGAATGAATGATGGAACAAAAAATGATGGAACACAGATCACAGTTACAACCCTGAGCTCTGACTTTAGCAGTGGCATTTCAGATTCTGCTGGCAGTTAGCTTTGGCATGGACAGAAGTGCCCCCCCCCCCCCCGAGTGTGTCAGCAGCAGCATGCCAGGAGCTGTCTCTTCCACAGCATATAATGTGTGCTCTGAGCACACTTTCTTCCTCCAAGTAGAAAACACTCATTTGTAGGCAGAAACATGCATACTGATAAAACTTTTCAAAAGTAAATGGCTGTAATATACAACGTATGTCCTTTTTAAAGAGCACTAGTTCTCATCATAACATGCATGGCCATTCCTTGTTCAACTGCTGTAAAGCTATTACACTCAGCTTTATAAGAACTAGGAAAGGGATGAAACTGGCAGTATAATTATTATTTAAAGATTAGGAACAAAGCCATGAAGACAGCAAACCTGTGCCTTATGACAGGCAGACAGCAGAGGAATGTGACACAGATATCATTATATTGATTTTTGTCAAATTAAATTTCCCAATTCATTTCTCTTAAGAGATTTTAGTAAAAAATTCTAGTGTTTTATCTTAAAGTATCTGCCATCTCTATACAGATCCAGGGAGGTTTTCAATAGACGTTCAGATAAAATTAACCAGTGGTGAGGGCTAACACAGATTAAGTTTTCTACTCTTCAGTTCCAGTGGGATCCAAATTTCTCTGTCATAACTGAAATATAACAAGTCCTGATGTGTTTTCAGGAACAAATAGGTTTTAAAGCAGTGAAGTCGTAGTCTGAACATTGCTATAGTTCATTAGATCTTTTTGTACATATATATGACATCAGCATATCTCTCTGAAGATAATAAAGTACACAATGCAATACAGATAATGTATCATAGAATTGTACACTTGAAACCTACATAATTTTATTAACCAATGTCACCCCAATAAATTTAATTTAAAAATCTTTATATCTCAGATCTAGTCTCCCTCTGGGCTTACATTAAACTGTCATAGTTTCTCATTATAAGAATCCTTATTTACTTTTTCATCCCAATAAGCTTAATTTGCAAATGTATGTTTGTATATGCACTGAGAACAATTAATATAGTTTACACTCCATAGCAGACTGGATTTCATGAAACTATCATATTTGTAATACCTTCGGTATAATCATTTTATATTTATTTTTTGAGAAAGAAATTCATTGAGAATTATCCATCAAAACAGAGTCCCCTTTGGGATATATTGTCTTTGAAAAAGTGTTTAAATGTATCCAACTACATAAAGACTTGAGTAGGATATCACAGCCATAAATCTTACAGAAACGTGTAATTTGCAAATTACCATATATAAACTGGTAAAATCCATATGCTATATATTCCACTAATGTAAATTTCAGGCTGTGAGTGTAGATATTTGGACGAGATATTCACATTCCATGTGAAGAACATTGTATATGACATTGAGGAAAGAAAAGGCTAGTGAAGTAATAGGATTTCATTTTAAGGACTGCACAGTCTCATTAAAGAGTAAAACTGTAAGAAGGTATAGAATTATAGAATGTAAATCTGAAAAAGACCATGACATGAAGCTTAATCAAGTATGTGAAAACGGACTTAAGGAAACAGAACTATGCAGCACTAATTAGAATAAAAGCTCAAAAAAGGCAAATTTTCACCAGGTCTGGAAGGGCATGCCTGAGTTAGAAAGTACAATAGATATTGTAGGCTGCTGCTTTTTGAGTCAGGAAATGCAGACAGAAGGGAGCAAGTTGTTGAGAATAGAAGTGCTATAAATGAAGCATTGTTGTTAGTATTTATCACCTAATTACTTTACCTTCGTTATTTCAAGCCCCTCAATTAGTCACATTTTAAAGACTAAGACACCAAGGCCAGAGAAATTAAGTAATTTGGAGATAAGGTCAAATACTGGTAAATTCAAGGGGCAAAGTTACAAACCTTGTATATTTAATTGCAGATCACAGACTTTTAAACATAATATATTCTATAGTTTTTATTTAATCATAAGCAGATGGGTTTTAGATGAGATGTTTGCCTTCTATAAAAATGTCTTAATAACTTGTTTATTTGATCTCCCTCAACACTCATGGAATCAAGATACCTTTAATCAATGAAATATGTTTATACCATAGGCAAGGCTAACCTATTCTGGTTTGGAGTAATAAGGGAAGTGATATTGCAATTCATATGTTTCTTCCCATTTTACCCAGCAATCAAAATCCTCAAATGATGTTGATGGAAATAAATAAACAAATGCATGATAAAAACCATCTTCTTTCCTAAATACATGAAGCATTTTATTGTCTGCTTGAGGTATACATAAAAACCTAGTTACTAATCAATTAAGAAGAAATTGTCCAAGACAGTAAATATTTGACAAGTTTCAGTCAATGCACACATAATAAGCAAGGTGCTCATTCATTTCATCTAATAAATTAGGTGTGATGCCCTTTATATGTCCTCTTTACTGTTAGTATTAGAGCATAGCATTTTATTTTATCCTCACCTGAGGGTATTTTTGCATTTATCTTCAGATAGAGCGGGAGGAGGAGAGGGAGGAAGAAGGAGAGAGAAACATCGAAGTGAGAGAAACACATCAAGTGGTTGCCACCCACACGACCCCAACTGGGGCTGGGGACAAACTGCAACCGAGGTACATACCCTTAGCGGGAACCGAACCCAGGTCTCTCTGGTCCGCAGGCCCACACTCTAACCACTGAGCAAAACCGGCCAGGGCTAGAGCATAGCATTTTTAAAGCAAATAATATTTATATGTTTTCTGCTGCTAACAAATTTATCCTGTCAGTTTGGGAATGTGTATTTTTATGTCTTTGGCCAGAAAAATGAGGAAATGAAATTCCAGTAAGAGTTTCCCACAAAGCTAGGAGGGTAAGAGTGAGATCTGTTCTCATCACTGTAGTCAGTCAGCCATGTTCCTGGGATATGAAGGTTTAATTGTCCAGGGGGTCCCAGAAGAATAGCAAGGAAAAGGTGGCAGGTGTATAGCCCTTACCTAACTGAAGCAGAGCAGAAATATCCCCAGTAATTATGGTTAACTAATTAATTTTCCTAATGATTTCACAACAAATTTATGTTGTCTAGTTACTGCTCTAGCTATAAGTTACTTCTTGAATCATAACACCTTCTATTGCCTAATAGAGGGTGGAATTGGCTTGTGAAACTGGAGAATTCTGACAATAATAGCATATGAACATTAATTCAATAAATATATATAATTTAGTTATAGAGAGCTATCTTATGTTATTTCAAAACAAAAACTTCTGTGAATCTTAAAACATCGTCTCTCCTACAATCTGCTATAAGTAAGCTATAAGTAACTTATAGCTAGAGCAGTAACTAGACAACATAAATTTGTTGTGAAATCAATTTTAACTAAGATGTAGACCTGCTAACAACTATCTAGAATTAAAAATGGACCTTGCATGAAAATTTTTTATCTTTTTCAAGCTGCATCCTGAAATCAAAAACTTTAAAAGTAAAAAATTGCATATCTGAGAATTGAAGTAAATATTCCTATTTTTATATTAATCACTATACATTATGATTTTTCTTAGTATAGACATATATAATTCCTTATCACTTGCACACTTACATTTTGAAGGGGCACATATCACTTTTCCAAGGATTTAAAAATACATGGATATGTGTAGAACCCAAGTAGTCACAATAAATGATTCTGTGCAGTCAGTTCAGTATGTTTTCAATAAGAGGTACTTTCCTCAGTAAGACATGGCAAACTATAGCTTCAGATTAAAAGCTTCTGCAGGTGTTTTGTTCTCACCTTCAACTTAATTATACTCAGGAAATCTAATGGCATGTGTTTTAGCTGAGGGCAGCAGTACATTTTATTTAGATCTAAAAACCAGTGCGATGCACATATTTTTATAATTAATCATTTGTGCAACCATAATTAGTCCAAGATTCTGAAATTTGCCATGAAAATCTATTAGGACTCATTTTACAGTTAGATATTGTGATTTAATCCAATCTCTTGACCTTACTTGTGTACTGAGATGCTCTTTGTATTTGTTATCCATTTTCTGAGGCTTGTTCCCTAGCCTTTCTCTTAATTTTATCTAAAATTATTTTAAATAACCCTGGAGAGTACATATTCCCAAAGTGGGAGGCTCATAATAATTCTGCAGTTATTGAATTTTCATACAGGAAGATTACAGACATTTGCTAGAATCATGTAACTCACTTCTGTTTTCCAGACTACAAAGTTTTGGGGGATTTTACCGATTCACACCTGCTCTACTAACATTATAATACTTTAGGTTCTCTTTCAACAGTTAAAACCTGTTTAAATTGATTTGATTTTTAGTAAGAATTTCTTAAATCATTGTTGGATGAAAAAATATTATAACTAATTAATAAATATAATAAAATAAATAAATAATGTCAGGGTTAGGCAGGACTTAAGTATGTAAAGATGTGTTTCAGGAAAGTTGTAGTGAGCAATTGGTCTAGCTAGCAAAGTTCATTTTTGGAGGTAGTCCCCTAATTATTTGAAAGAAGGATCTGCCTTTCACTACAGAAGACAATGGTACAAAGATATTTATTTTCCCTTCTTCCTGGCAGCTATAGCATAGGCATGTATCTAAGGCTCGCCTATTGTATATTCCTGCCTGCTGTTTTAATTTATAGTTTAGAAACAGACACTTTTAAAAAGACAGAGGATATTCATGGCAAATCAAAGAGTTAAATAGTGTGAGAAATGATGCAAGATGCTAGTTCTAGAAATATATAACTTAAAAATTCAGAATCATGGAACTTTCGGTATAGCTGTATCCAGGTTTGCTAATTGCCCCAAGTCAGTATTTCTCTATCTGTATCTCAACTCTCTTCTCTCCTTTGTTGAATTTGTTTAATAATTAATTCTAATCTAGTGGTAATCTCTAGCCTTTTCCTATTAATTCTACCAGAAATCACCTATTTGCAACAAGGTAGTCAGGATTGTGCGGTACACTGTAAAATGAACTTTTGATTGGCTATGATTGTGCCATATGTTATTCATGAATTTAGTGAGTGGAGTCCATGTTACCCATGTCAAACAGGTTTACCATGGAGCAGAAGTGTGTCCTCAGGAAAAAAATTATGGTGGGATAACAGGAGAAGGAATAATAGAGGCTAAGGAGCTGGTAAAAACAATAGACATTTACTTCATTTGATGAGGACTCTTCTAAACTAATTTTCCTTATATCCTCTCAAATCAGACATGAGCAGTTTCAGGTGCTTGAGGCACAAATCCAGTAATAGAGAGCTGCAGGTTATGGGATTCAGCATTGCTATTGGTTTTAAAATTATAATGTACATTTCATTCAAGTCCATAATCTAAGAATATCCAGAAGAAAACAGTTTATCTTCTTAAGTTTCAATATATCATCACAGTTTGAAAAAACAAAATGTTTGGATAAAGTTGATAGCATCTCAAGAACATTCTGCAATAAAAGGCACTGCAAAGCAAGAGAACATAAGGAGGAAAATTAGTGTATGTTCCACACTTTGAAGACAATTTCATAGGACTTTAAAAATTCAGCCAATTAATGCCTCCAACTCTTCCCATTCTCACACTAAGAAAGACTTCCTATTGCTTTTGAGTCAGAATAGGGTGAGTAGTGATAATGAGATAATGCATTTAGGACATTTTATAGTGCATTACGGTTTTCACTTATATCAGACCAATGAAACAGCTTCCTGAGAGCAGGGGATTTTATTTTTTTTATTCACTTCTAAATCCAATTATAAAATATTTGCCCCAAATAAGTGGAAATTTCACCTGGAATGCCCTTCTCACACTGTATTCATGTATGTCAAACTTGTCTTTTTTCTTAATCATCCTAATTTGTTAAGGATTATAATTTTACAAATCAGAAGGCCACTAATGGGTTTCTTAAGCTATAGGAATTGTAGTCATAAAAACTTACCAGTTATACAAAATAAGGTAAAACAAAAATAACAAAACGTATAGCTAAGTGGGAAACATAATGATAAATGGCAAAATTTATTCTCAAGACTAAATACTATGCCCTGGCCGGTTTGGCTCAGCGGGTTCAATTCCGGTCAAGGGCATGTACCTCGGTTGCAATTTGTCCCAGGCCCTGGCTGGGGTCATGCGAGAGACAGCCACTCAATGAGTCCCTTTCATGTCGATGTTTCTCTCTCTCTCTCTCTTCCTCTCTTTCCTTCCCACTCCATCTGAACAAAAATGGAAAACTGTCCTCAGCTGAGGATTGGAAAAAAAAAGACTAAATACTATGAGGAGGAGGTGCTGGTCAGGCTTGGGGGAAGGTAGAGGGAGTGATCCCCCCCACCCCGGAGCCACACAGTTTACTCTGTCCACATCCTGTCCAGATTTCAACAGGGAAGCGCCACCAGGAGTCTAGAGGGTGGAGCCCCTGAAGCCCAGAGGTTGGGGCCGGTCAGATTTAATGGGAAAGTGGCGAGAATGGCCCTATACCAAAGCTATACCACTCAGTTACTGACACCCCCTGTGTCTGCCCAGAACTCTCTACCCCAGCTCAGGCAGCTGACTCCTCAGCCGGGTGTGAGCTGCACAGGGTGGGGTGGCAGGAAATCCAGAGGGTAGGTCTATTGCATTCCCCCTGGCCAATACCCTTTGGAGGGGAGTGCTCCACCCAGAAAGATGGCATCCACAGTGCAGGAGAATGACTCAGCACAGGGACCTGGCAGATGTCCCCTCAGCTCTCTCCTCAGAGCCACAAACCCCAGCCTCTCCTCACAGGACTCTAGTCTGTACTACCTTCGCTTTGCCAGGGCCCAGGATGAGTGGCTGTGAAGGAGATTCTGTGTGTTGTCCCTTTAAGAGGGCATCTGTATCTCCAGCAGACCTCTCTTTCTCGCTGACGTACAGAACATCCACTGATTTTCAGAGCCAGATGTTATGCGGGCTCCTCTTCAAACTCTGGTCCTCTGAACTGGAAAGCCAGCTTGGGGTTTAGACTCCATGCTCCATAGAGAGAATTTTTGCAGCCAAGAAAACCCTCCAGAATCTCAGCCATTGCCCATGGGAGCAGGGCCAGCCCTTTTTGGGTCTCTGCCCTTCCTACTAGTCTCAATGTGGTTTCTTCTGTAAACCCTTGGCTATAAGACTTTTAGTCAACTAATCTTCAGTTGGTTATTCAAATAGATTGTTCTGTATGTGTGTGTGTGTGTATTTTTTTATCCTCACCCGAGGACATTTTTGCATTTATCTTCAGATAGAGTGGAAGGCAGAGAGGGGGGAAGATTGAGAGAGAGAAACATCAATGTGAGAGAGACACATTGACTGGCTGCCACCCACATGACCCCAACCGAGGCGGCGACGAACTGCAACCGAGGTATGTGCCCTTAGCGGGAACTACACTTGGGACTCTCAGGTCCGTGGGCCAGTGCTCTAACCGCTGAGCAAAACTGTCCAGGGATGATTGTTCTGTATTTTAATTTGATTCCTATTTGGTCCTGGGAGGAGATGAATGTAGCTTTATCCATTCTGCCTATACTTAGATCTCTCCTGCAATGCTTCCTTTTAAATGCAAATCTCCTGAATGTGTTTTGACTAGGCAGGCAGTTCATCATTTTCCATCCTGACTAATAATGAATGTGAATATTTGTGACTTAATTATGTGTTTTGTATAAAAGGAGCTCCCACTAAGGCTACAGCCTATTCTGCTGTATTTAATTTACTCATTCAGTACATTTAGTGAGCACCTCCTATGTATATTCGCTGAGAATATTTCCTGAATGTATTTGTTTGAAGGAATCATGATTCTAAAGCTAAAGGGGCTCCCAGCCTCGTGAGAAGCACGTGAATAAGAGCCACCGTGCAGTCCTGTTTGGTTCAAGCTGACTGAAGGAACACAGAGCAGTGTTCTGTAAACCTGCTGTAGTTTTCAGGAGTGCCAAAACATCAGGGAAATAAATATGACTTAAATCATCACATAGTATTTATAGACAAGTTATTCTCCTTTATGTTCTCCAGAAGCAAAATGTAGACCAATAAAGTAGATGCTTTAGGTGGTTTTAAGGTACAGATTTAAGATACTCAACTCTCGCCAAAAGAGGTAATATAACAAAATAATGTTCCTCAGAGGCACTGAATTCCCAACCTCTTATTTAATATTAGATTGTCTTCAGTAAAAAATCTTTCTTGAGCATCAGTGACAAGTAGAATACTGTTTCTGACATGTAAAATGGAGAGAAAAATCAGAAATAGATAAAGTTTAAATTTGGGTGAGGTGATAAGACCTAAATATAAATAGTAACGATAGCACAATTCAAGTTTTAACAATTGATTATGAAATGCTTTTCTTTTTCTATACTTCTAGAAGTATTAGTATATCATTTTAGCTACTGTTTTATTTTTTTATCCTCACCTGAGGATATTTTTCCATTTTTTGTACAGATAGAGTGGGAGGGAGAGAGAGGAAGGGAGAGAGAGAGAGAGAAACATCGACGTGAAGGGACACATCGAGTGGCTGCCACCCGCAAAACCAACCAGGGCCGGGGACAAACCGCAACCGAAGTACATGCCCTTAGCGGGAACCGAACCCAGGTCTCTCCAGACCGCAGGCCAACGCTCTAACCGCTGAGCCAAACTGGCCAGGGCTACTGTTTTATTTTTAATGTCACTTAAACTCAGTTTCAAAAACTAGATTAAAGAATTGTATAAAAATTATATTGCTTTGCTATATTAACTCTGTGTGTGTGTGTGTGTGTGTGTGTGTGTGACTTAAGATTTGTTTATTTGAAAAAGTGGAGATGGGGAACATGAGGTACTTCCATCACAGGCCATTGCAACTCTTTGGAACAGAGAAGAAACCAGTCTTAATTATATTATATTCTTCATAATTTATGTACTATTCACAAAGTTATAAAAAGGATAAAAATTCAAAACACATTGTTATTAGCCTTTAAAAATATAATAAATATCTTTTTTTTAGAACATTAGTTATTTATTTTAAAGACACATACTATATTAAATTATAAAAGAAGGACATTTCTCTAAAGTTTTCAGTCATTCCACTTGCAAACCTGTCTCTCCTTGTTGCTCAGAATAAAGTTCTAAGTAGAGGTTTCTTTCTTTCTTTTTTTTTTTAATTAATTAATTAATTAATTTTTGTTACAGATGTTTCTTTTTCCCCCACTGATTCCCCCCTCTCCCTCCCTCCCTGCCCTGTCCCCAGCTTTGTTGTCCATGTCCATTGTTCATGCATACATGCATATAAGTTCTATGGCTTATCTCTCCCCCACCACCCCCTTCTCTGGGGATTGTCAGGCTGTACCCCAATTCCAAGTCTCTGGGACTACCCCAGTCCTCAGACTGTTATGTTCATTATATTCCACAAATAAGTGAGATCATATGATACTTGTCTTTGTCTGTTTGGCTTGTTTTGCTTAGGATAATACTTTCCACTTCCCTCCATGTAGTCTCAAAGGATAAGAGATCTTTCTTTCTTACAGCTGCGTAGTACTCTATTATGTATGTGTACCACCGCTTTTTTATCCATTTGTCTACTGATGAACACTTGAGCTGTTTCCAGATCTTAGCTATTGAAAATAGTGCTGCTACAAACATGGGGGTACATATATTCTTTCTGATTTGTGTTTCAGGCTTCTTAGGGTATATTCCTAGAAGTGGGATCACTGGGTCAAATGGAAGTTCAATTTTTAATTTTTTGAGGTAACACCATACTGTTTTCCATAGTGGCTGCACCAGTCTGCATTCCCACTAGCAGTGCACTAGAGTCCCCTTTTCTCCACACCCTCGCCAGCACTTGTTGTTTGATGATTTGCTGATGGTGGCCATTCTGACAGGTGTGAGGTGATACCTCATTGTTGTTTTAATTTGCATCTCTCTGATGATTAGTGATGTTGGGCATTTCTTCATATGTCTCTTAGCCATTTGTATGTTCTGTTTGGAGAGGTGTCCTCTACCCATTTTTTAATTGGGTTCTTTGTCTTCCTTTTGTGGAGTTGTATGAGCACTCTATATATATTGGAAATTAACCCCTTATCTGATATATCATTGGCAATGATGTTCTCCCATACAGTGGGTAGCCTTTCCGTTTTGATGATTCTGTCTTTTGCTGTGCGGAGCTTTCAGTTTGATGTAGTCCCATGTGTTCATTTTTTCCTTTGTTTCTGTGCCTCAGGTGATGTATCAGTGAAAATTCTGCTGCGTATGATGTCTGAAATTTTGTTGCCTACAGTTTCTTCTAGGATTTTTATAGATTTATGAGTCACATTCAAGTCTTTTATCCATTTTGAGTTTATTCTTGTGTAGGGTGTAAGTTGATGGTCTAGTTTCATTTTTTACATGTAGCTGTCCAATTTTCTCAACACCATTTATTAAAGAGGCTGTCCTTACTCCACTGTATGTTCTTGCCCCCTTTGTCAAATATTAATTGAGCATATTGCCTTGGGTCCATTTCTGGGTTCTCTGTTCTGTTCCACTGGTCTATATGCCTGTTCTTGTGCCACGACCAGGCTGTTTTGATTACAGTGGCTTTGTAATATAACCTGAAATTTGGTAATGTGACCCCTCCAACTTTGTTCTTCTTTTTCAAGATTGCTGTGGCTATTAGAGGTCTTTTTTGGTTCCATATGAACTTTTGAAGTACTTGTTCTAATTCTGTGAAGTATGCCGTTGGTATTTTGATGGGGATTGCATTGAATCTATACATTGCTTTGGGTAATATGGACATTTTAATGATGTTAATTCTTCCAACCCATGAACAGGGTATGTGCTTCCACTTTTTTATGTCTTCCTCTATTTCTTTTTCAATGACATGTAGTTTTCTGCGAATAGGTCCTTTATTTCTTTGGTTAAGTTTATTCCTAGGTATCTTAATTTTTTTGCTGCAATGATAAATGGGATTGTTTTCTTAGTTTCTCTTTCTGTGAGTTCATCATTGGTGTATAAGAATGCCATTGATTTCTTGACATTAATTTTGTATCCTGCTACTTTTCCAAATATATTTATTAAGTCTAGTAAGTTTTTGATGGAGTCTTTGGGATTTTCTACGTATACTGTCATGTCATCTGCAAATAATGACAGTTTCACTTCCTCCTTTCCAATTTGGATCTCTTTTATGTTTTCTCCCTGTCTGATTGCTATGGCTAAAACTTCCACTATTATATTAAATAAGAGTGGCGAAAGTGGGCATTCTTGCCTTATTCCTGTTCTTAAGGGAAATGCTTTTAGTTTTTGCCCATTGAGTATGATGTTGCCTGCAGGTCTTTCATATATGGCCTTTATTATGTCTAGATATGATCCCTCTATTCTCACATTGCTGAGCGTTTATATCAGAAATGGACGCTGGATTTTGTCGAAGGCTTTTTCGGCATTTATTGATATGATCATGTGGTATTTATTTTTCATTTTATTTATATGGTGTATCACGTTTATTGATTTGCGAATATTGTACCAGCCTTGCATCCCTGGAATGAATCCCATTTGGTCATGGTGGATAATTTTTTTTGGTGTATTACTAGATTCGATTTGCTAGTATTTTGTTCAGGATTTTTGCGTCTATGTTCATCAGGTATATTGGCCTGTAGTTTTCTTTTTTTGTAGTGTCTTTTTCTGGTTTTGGAATTAGAATTATGCTGGCATCATAAAATGAGTTTGGAAGTATTCCTTCTTCTTGAATTATTTGAAATAGTTTGAGGAGGATGGGTGTTAGTTACTTCTTCTTTGAATGTTTGGTAAAACTCCCCCGTGAAGCTATCCGGGTCTGGGCTTTTGTTTGCTGGGAGAGGCTTGATTACTTCTTCAGTTTCTTCTGTTGTTATTGGTCTGTTCAAGTTTTTCTATCTCTTCCAGGTCCAGTTTTGGGAGACTGTGTGTTTCTAGAAATTTGTCCATTTCGCTTAGATTGTCGAATTCGTTGCCATATAGTTGTTTATAGTAGTTATTAACGATCTTTTGTATTTCGGTGGTGTTGGTTGTTACTTCTCCTCTTTCATTTCTGATTTTGTGTATTTGGGTTCTCTCTCTTTGTTTCTTGGTGAGTCTAGCTAAGGGTCCATCAATCTTGTTTATCTTTTAGAAAAACCAGCTCTTTGTTTCATTGATCCTTTGATTTTTTTTGTACTCTATGTCGTTTATTTCTGCTCTGATCTTTACTATTTCCTTCCTTCTACTTACTCTAGGTTTTCTTTTTGTTTGCTCTCTAGTTCTTTAACTTGTGAGGTTTGATAGTCTATTAGAGATTTTTCTTGTTTTTTGAGGTAGACCTGTAGTGCTATGAACTTCACTCTCAGAACTGCTTTCGCTGCATCCCATAGATTTTGTGTTGTTGTGTCTTCATTTTTATTGGTTTCCAGGAAGTTTTTAATTTCTTCCTTGATTTCCTCGGTAACCCATTCATTGTTTAATAACATGCTATTTAGCTTCCATGTGTTCAAATGTGTTTGCATGTTCTTGTTGCAGTTGATTTCTAGTTTCATGTCTTTGTGATCTGAGAAGATGCTTAATAAGATTTCAGTCTTCTTGAACTTATAGAGACTTAGTTTGTGCCCTAACATGTGGTCTATCTTTTATTTTTTTTATTTTTTTATCCTCACCCGAGGACATTTTTCCATTTTTTGTTCAGGTAGAGTGGGAGGGAGAAAGAGGAACAGAGAGAGAGAGAGAAACATCGATGTGAAAGGAACACATCGAGTGGCTGCCACCCGCACAACTGACCAGGGCTGGGGACAAACTGCAACCGAGGTACACGCCCTTAGCTGGAACCAAACCCGGGTCTCTCCGCAGGCCGACACTCTAACCGCTGAGCCAAACTGGCCAGGGCGTGGTCTATCTTTTAGAACATTCCATGTGCACTTGAGAAGAATGTGAATTTTGTAGTTTTGGGGTATTATTCTCTGTAGATATCTATTAAATCCATTTGGTCTAGTGCTTCATTTAGAGTCTTTGTTTCCTTGCTAATTTTTTCTAGAGGATCTATCCAGTGTTGTCAGTGGGGTGTTGAAGTCACATGCTATGATTGTATTGCTATCAATTACTCCTTGGAAGTCCTCCAGAAGATTCTTAATATAATTTGGTGCTCCTATATTGGGTGCATATATGTTTATCAAGGTTATATCTTCCTGATGGATAGATCCTTTCAACATTATGTAGTGGCCTTCTTTGTCTCTAGTTATGGCCTTCATTTTGAAATCTATTTTATCAGATATGAGTATTGCTACCCCAGCTTTTTTTTTTTTGCTTTCCATTTGCTTGGAAGATTTTTTTCCATCCCTTCACTTTCAACCTATGTGAGTCTTTTGTTGTGAGGTGAGTCTCTTGTAAACAACATATAGATGAGTCATGCTTTCTTATCCAATCAGCTACTCTGTCTTTTTATGGGAGCATTCAATCCATTTACATTTAAGGTGATTATTGATATATACTTATTTATTGCCATTTTTGTTTAGTGTGGTTATATTTTTCTTCCTATTTCTCCTGCTAATTACAGCAGTCCTTTTATCATTTCTTGCAGTGCTGGTTTGGTGCTAATGTATTCCCTTAGCCTTTTTTCTCTGAGAAGCTCTTTATTTGACCTTCTATTTTGAACTATAGCCTTGCTGGGTAGAGTAGTCTTGGATTCAGAATCTTGTTTTTCATGACCTTGATTACCCCATGCCATTCCTTCTGGCTTGTAGTGTTTCTGTTGAGAAGTCAGCTGAGAGCCTCATGGGGTTTCCTTTGTAGGTAACTGGTTGCTTCTCTCTTGCTGCTTTTAGGATTCTCTCTTTGTGTTCAATTTTTGGCACTTTGATTACTATGTTTCTTGGTGTGGGCCTTTTTGGGTTCTTTTTGCTTGGGGCTCTTTGTGCTTCTTGAACTTGAATGCCTTCTTCCTTCACCAAATTAGGGAAGTTTTCTGTCACTATTTCTTTGAATATATTCTCTAACGCTTGCTCATTTTCTTCTTCTTCGGGGACTCCTATGATGCAAATGTTATTACTTTTCCAGTTGTCCCACAGTTCTCTTAAGTGGTTTTCCTGTTTTTTAATTGTTTTTTCCTTTTGGTTTTCTGATTGGTTGATTTTTTTCTACCCTATCTTCTAATTCACTGATCCGTTCCTCAGCTTCCTCTACTCTGCTATTTATACTTTCCAATGTTTTTTTTTATTTCTGATATGTCATTCTTTATTTCTTATTGCTGGTTTTTAATTTCCAACTGGTTGATTTTCAACATTTCTATGTCTTTACTCATGGTGCTCATGTCCTTACACATGCTGTTGAGCTTCCTCAAGATCATGGCTCTGAATTCTAGTTCTGTTTACTTGCTTAACTGCACCTCATCTCATCTTCAGTAGAGGTCTCTTGTTCTTTCATTTGGCTTTTGTTTCTGTTTTTCGCCATTTTGGCTATCACAGTGGACTTTGGATCTTGCGATATTTTCCCTGTGGGTGTTGGTGTTCTGCTGTTTGTGGCTCCCTCTCCTGGTTTTGGATGAGCCAGGGAGGACCCACTTTAAACACCACTGTCAAGTCTTAACTTTCCTGGTTAGAGTTGCTAGCCCAGGGAATGGTAGTTATCCTCTAGCTTTTTGCCTGGAGGCTATTAGTAGAGGTTAACTGAAGAACCTTGGTTTCTGAGTGGAATGTAAAACTCCCTCAGGTGCTCAGTGTAAGAGGATTTCCTGAGGGTGGGGCAGATGATGATTATTATGGGCATCAATTAGCATTTCAATGGCCACTGGGTGGGGTTGAATCTCCGAGGGAGGGGCCGCTGCCTCTCCCCAGGGCCCTGGGAAGGAGTAAGATGACCATAGCCCTGAGTGGCTGCAACTCAGCCAAAGCTCTGAGCACCCTCCAAATCCCAAGTGTCCCCACACAGTTCCAGTTCAGTCTGTCCTCCCTCTGCTGGAGCCCAAAGTGAGTGGCTGCTGCCAATTTAGCCTCTGTCCAGGCTCTGCGCATTGGAACCTCCTGGGACTTTATCCCGAGGGCACCACTCCCAGCTAAGGGTGGCTGAGGCTGTGGCAGCTCCCAGCTGGGGGCATAGCACCGAGCCGAGGCCGCAGGTCTCAGCGGAGGCTGCAGCTCCCAGCGGAGGCTGCAGCTCCCAGCCGAGGCCACAGGTCCCAGCCGAGGGCGCAGCTTCCAGCCGAGGCTGCTGGTCCCAGCCAGGGCTGCAGCAGGTCCAGCTGAGGCATCCACTGGTCCCAGCCGAGGCCGCAGCACGTCCAGCTGAGGCAGCCGCTGGTCCCAGCCAAGGGCATAGCACCCAGCCGAGGCCGCAGGACTCAGCCGAGGCCGCAGGTCCCAGCCGAGGGCGCAGCTTCCAGCTGAGGCCACTGGTCCCAGCCGAGGCCACAGCAGGTCCCAGCCTGGGCCACAGGTCCCAGCCGAGGCAGCTGCTGGTCCCAGCCGAGGGCACAGCTTCCAGCCGAGGCCGCAGCAGGTACCAGCCTGGGCCGCAGGTCCCAGCCGAGGGCGCAGGTCCCAGCTGAGGCCGCTGCAGGTCCCAGCCCAGGCCCCTGCGAACTTTGGGCTCCCGGCCCCCTCTCGTGTCCTCGTAGCCTACCAAGATTGAGTCAATGTCCCTGGTTATGTGGTCCTCCAAGCTACCTTTCAGTTGCCCCTTCCTGACGATTTGTCTTTATTTTTGTTGTAAATCCGGTTTGGTCCTGGGAGATGGTCTGTGTAGCTCCATTCACTCCACCGCCATTTTTCTCTCTGCTATATTAACTTTTATTAAATTTACAACAATCATGAATAAAGTACAGTCATATTACCTAATTACATAAAGCTTTTTATTTACTTGTCATAAAATCTACATGTTCAATGTCTGCTTGTTCAGTGATTATGGTTTTGAATTAATGTTATAGAGAGGATTTTTTGTGTTTTTTTTGTTTTTTATCCTCACTCGACATTTTTTCATTTTTTGTTCAGATAGAGCAGGAGGGAGAGAGGAAGAGAGAGAGAGAAACATTGACATGAAAGGGACACATGGAGTGGCTGCCACCAGCACGACCCAACCAGGGCCGGGGACAAACTGCAACCGAGGTACATGCCCTTAGCAGGAACCGAACCCAGGTCTCTCTGGACCGCAGGCCGACGCTCTAACCGCTGAGCCAAGGGCTATAGAGAGGATTTAATGCCAAATTTTAACTCAGATTTTGCAATAATATTTAACAACCTGCTGTATTAGTCTTCTCATTCTTATCAAGTTTTTGTAGCCAAACACATATATGCCTACACATTAATCATTTTATCAGTTTTTGAGAAATGAAATAATAGTCCACATGTTTTTGTAATCCTTATGTAAGAAAAAATGGCATCCTTCCAGAGCTTTATTTACAGGTCTGCTTCATTGTGTTTTAATAGCTATATGATTTGCAATGCAGATACTGCTTTAATTGTGCTCCCTATCTGACTCTTCCTTACTTCAAAATGTGTACTGTGTGAAAGGAGGGGGCCTCCTATTAATATTTGTATCCCAGAACTTAAATACCTAGGAAGAGATTTGTGACTAAATGCATTATTTGCTAAATATAAAATCACAAATATAAACAATATGTGTGTCAGAAATTCACAGCAGAGTATTACAGAGGATAGATAGAAAACGTTCTGAATGAAACTTAGGCACTGAAGACAGAGTAAGTATAAGACTCATCAAAGGAGCAAAGGAAAAATACACAAAGGGAAACATGTTTTGGGGAACCAGTAACCAAATCAACTTGAGCTAGGTGCTTCTTATATTGATTCTGTAAAATATTGAAATGCATGGCACTATTTTTATCTTTTCTGGTTTAATTCCACTCACTAACTGCTTAATACATAATGAATGTATAGTTTAGTGTGTATGTAGTACATAGTACTGAGCATTGTGTAAGCAGTTTGAAATACACTGAATAATGCAGATTCCAAGCATACACTGTTGGAGTATAGATTTAGAAATAGTGAAATATATCAGTGGGTAACCAGAATATAGTGTATTTCCTTATCAATATTATCATATTTTATATGAAAATATGATGCTTTATCTGCAGAGTCGGCAAAGATTTGAAGCGATATACCTTTGCTCAGACATACACAATTTACCTCCTACTTTCTCCAATCTTTAGGATTAATAATACTGTTTTGAAATATCTATGGTCAGAGTTTAAATTATGTCATATGTCTAAGAAACACATGACAAACCAATTATCTGGGCCACATTTCTATCAAGCTTAAAGCCTAAAAATCAATTGCAATTATTAATTTTCATCACTTATCATATAAAGTGATAGATATATAGAATAGGGTATATTTGTTATGTATGTAATACAAGCAAGTACATACACATATATGCATATGTAAACATTTGTTCTTTATCAAATGTCAGGCAATTTGAAAATGTATGCAGACATAATTTTTCACTTACAAGTGTATCTTAAGTATGCAGAATGTAAAGGAAAATTTAGAGATAATATAGCTCATCTGTCATATTTTCAAAGCAAAGAAAACAAATCCAGAGACTGAGAAAATTATATAAGGTCACATAGCTTCAGTCTGAATCTCATAATTCAAGTTTTTTCATGTATTTATTCAGGAAATATTTACTGAGACTCTATTGTCTGTGAGATAATGACACGTATTCATTCTAGTTAACAAGGTGCCATTCTCTTTAGGAAGTTTTCTTTGCCTGGAGTCAGCATATACACGTTTGTTCCATGTTTCTGTCTGTCTTTTCAGTTTGTTGATTTGAGAATTTAAGTGGATGATTTCATTGTAAAGTTAGTAGTTATGTTAGTAGCCATTTAAAAAATCGATTCTTAACCAAAAATATCTGACTCATAAACTAATATAATGAGATATATATATATACGTGTGTGTGTGTGTGTAATGCATATGTTTTCCAATAGTTTCAACTCTGAAGAAATATTATATCATAAGAAATATAAATATTAACAGATACAATCAGTCCTGCATTGAGAAAGATCAAGCCTGGATCCAAGCTCAGTAGGAAAGATTGCCGTGACTGCTTGGCCAGTCTTGAGTCTTCAGACAGCTTCTCCATGAAGATTTGCTCTCCATGAAGATTGTTTTATGGGGGCAAGAAGTCACATTCATTAGTTTCACCAAAACATTATACAGAATGTGGTTTGTAATCTACAGAATATGAGACAGCAGGACACAGTGAAATCGTTATACAGGGAAGCAGGACAAAGGAAACAGAGGTTAGACTAGCTATACTCATTTCTTACTGCTCCTGGGAGGGACAGTGGGTATATATAGTATTGGTCTTCTCTCCCAGATAGGCTACGTGGGTATCATTAGTCAACATGCTGCCTTAGGTGGGCCCACAGAGTAACACTACAATGGATCGAAATATGAAAATACTGCAGTTGAGAATATATATACTAACAGTGGCGTTCTGATCAGTCCTTTTGGGGGAAACTACCAACTTGTGGAAATTGCCTTGATTATACTATCTTAAGCAATTCAGTATTTGATTGGCAAACCATTTCTTCTGGTCCTACATGTTTTTTGCAATCACTCTCTTAAAACTTAAGTTATAATGTATCTGCTAAATCTTTTGAGTGACTTAGAAGGTCGGTGAATTTTGGGAGACTATATACCACTTTCTGAAATATTGTTAGCCATTATGGCCTTTTCTAGAGTTGTACTAAGAGATTATAGAATTACTGCCCAGGGATTTGCTGCATCCATAAATAGTACGTGATCCCTATTTAAAATGTAGGAAATTCCAATATGGACCTGCATACTAAGCAGCAAATTTTATTATACGGTTTTATTGTAAAATGAAAGGTCATTGGAGAAAATATATACTGACTTTATTCATTAAATCTTTTTTAAAACATGCCCTTTCACCTTAAGAGTAATGCTGTCTGTAATTTCAGAAAACAAGAGAAAATTAGATTTCTCCTCTGAATGTTTTTCTTTGGCTCTAGTCATTCCCTTCTGTGTATTAAAAAATGATATTCAAAAATATATAAAAATCTGACAGGCCTACAGATATAAAATAGAGTATTATTCATTTTATTTAACACCTAATTAAGAAGGAAACCAGACAGATATTATAACCAATGCAAGGAAAAATTGAAAAACATAGCCATACAGTGCTGGCCAGTGTGGCTCTGCTGGTTGGGTGTCGTCCCACGCACCAAATGTTGCCTGTTTGATTCCCCGTATGGGAGTACAGGAAGCAGCCAATCAAAGTCATGCTCTCATATCAATGTTTCTCTCTTTCTCTCTCCCTTCCCTATATCCCTCTCTAAAAATCAGTAAACTATTTTTTAAAAAATAAAAAAACAGCCATTTATAATTCAGAATACTAAAATCAGTTTAGGAATGCAATCAAAACTGATTTTTTTCCACAATGGGGTAGACAAATCAGTTGAAACTCCACTGGGTGGAATATATGTGCATGTCTGGAGACAGGGATTATTTTATCAATTATCTATAACTTAGAGTGTCATGAAATAGCCTGTAGCCAACAAAAGGCATAGAGTATCCAGAGAAAAAAAATCAGATAACCTAAAATTCTATGCTTTAAACAATGCATAACTTCACAGTTGAGCACATTTTTAAAATCTTCTTCTAAGGTTATCTTCTTCTGCTCAGTTCTGACTGTTTTAGAACCTCATCCAATACAAGGTGAAAACTGACATCATAGATTTTCCCAGGAAATGCACTGATGAATCAAGCTCTTACCTATGAAATGGAATAGCATGTCTTCTCGCTACAGGCTTCTATTCGTGGTCTCTTTATTGTTTGTGTCTATCTACCCATTCTGTTCTCTAAACTTAGTCTCCCCGTTGAGAATTTAAGTTCTTCGTGTAAGTGGTTTCCATTCCCATGCTATGTGATGTGTGGGCACTCTCTAAAACTTGTTATCCAAGTAGTGCTCCCTGATATTAATTAGGAAATCCACATACCACTGTTAGGAAGTACCAGCTATGGGTCCAGGGCTACACTGAATGCTGAAATGAATAGAGAGAAACGGCTCTAAGTGTTTAGACAGAAGCAGCTCATGGTGTTTCCATGATTAAACTACACAGATATTTTTAATTGCATCTACACTTAACATTTCCTTCTGCAGATTTTCACCTTGATTCTTAGTTAGGAAACACATTTTCTGTGGTGAACTAAATATATGGTGAAAGTCTGGGTTCTTTCTCAGCTAACCTAACAACTTGGCTTTCTTAATCTTGCTGCTTCTTAATGTCCTGGGGTATAAACAGGGATATGATTAATTTATCCCACCCCACTGTACCAGAGTTGTGTAACAAGAACAAATATGATTCTGTTTGTAAATGCACAGTGCAAAATATTTTGCTACCCATGTGCAAGAAAATATTTTCAGTTAAAGATGTGTAAGCCCTTTCTCTTGTAATAATGGTTTGATTTCTATTTTTATGGGGAAAATGCCTCCATTAGGAAAATTTCTGACCACTTTTTCAGATTTTAAAACAATGATCTTTCAATCAATAAACACCTTCTTTAGTCCAGGTTTTTACTTTTCAGTCTCTGGAAAGTATACAAAAATATTCTAGGACATTTGGTTTCACCCTTATTTACCTTCCACACAGTTCACCTAAGGCAGAGTTCCTTGTTTAATTTAATTAACATTATAAAGGGTAAAAGCCACTTGAACTCATTCAGTAAGTCCAAAACTCTTGGTCTGTTAATGTCTTAGGATATCAAAAAGAAGGGCATTGTAGTGCTGGCCAGGATGTAGAGAAAAGGGGACTCTAAGACACTGCTGGTGAGAATGCAGACTGGTGCAGCCACTATGGAAATCAATGTGGTGCTTACTCAAAAATTTAAAAATGGTACTGTCATTTGATCCAGTGATCCCACTACTTGGAATATATCCTAAGAAGCACCAATTAGAAAGAATAGATGTACCCCTGTGTTCATAGAAGTGCTGTTTATAATAGCTAAGATCTGGAAACAGCCCAAGTGCCCCTCAGTAGATGAGTGGATAAAAAGCTATGATACATTTACACAATGGAATACTATATAGCTATATGAAAGAGAGATCTCTTACTCTTTGAGACAACATATAGGGACCTGGAGACTATTATGATGAGCTAAATAAGCCAGTCAGAAAAAGACAAATCGCACATGATCTCACATAGGGTTTATCATGAACAAAATAAGCTGTCGATCAAAATTGATCCAGAGTCATGGAAGTAGGGAACAGACTGACAAACTTAGAGGGATGGGGGTGGTAGGGGTGGGAAGAGATAAACCAAAGAAGTTGTATGCATATTTGCCCAACCAATGGACACGGACATTGATTATTTGGGGAAAGCAGGAGGGCAGTGGGTGTGGGGAAGGGGGAGAGGGCAATGGAAAAAGGGGGATATCTGTAATACTTTAAACAATAAAAAGAAAGCATGAATGTATAAAAAGGGTATTCTAGCTTTTTGCAATTGAGGTTTTCATTATAATTTTATTTTTTGATAAAGGGTTTACATGAGTCTCCTTATTAAAGAAGAGTAATAGATGTAGATACCAAGAAATAAATTCACTTTATTAGCATGATTTTATTTGACTGGCATCTGGAGATAGAGATCTGGAAGATTAAATTCTCATTTCCAATTGCCTTTAGCATACTGTCCCAGAATGAACTTAAATTCTCTGAGTCAATTTCTCCAACTAAATGAAATTCGAAACTGTTGGGTGGAATGTTGTATGGTTCAAAATAGAAAGTGTTTGCAAATTACTTGATATAATGCCTGGCACAAAATAGGCACTAATCAAATGCTGACCCCTTCTATTTTTTTCAACTTACTTTAACAAAATTGCATTTAAATTATTGCTTATTACTAAATAAAAATAGTGGAAATAAATAGTTTTCCCTTTTTCATGATAGTTCACATGTAAGCCTGAGATAGGCTTGACCTACACATTTCTATTTTAGATGTCAGGGACACAATTACATTCTCAATTTAAACCACAGAGAGTAGTGTTTCATTGTCTCAATGTAAATGCTTAAAGTTCATGTCACGTTGGTAGAGTCATCCATATTGCTGCGTCACTCCATGGCATTGGTTATGCATGCATTCCACTCTTCCTAACCTTTAACAAGGCACATATTATGGAATGGTTGAGTTTGCATTTTTTCCCCCTGTATATTATCTATTCCCAAACCTCTAGTGGAACTTTTATTTCCATTATTAATTCAGTACATAAGGAAGCTGTTAATTATTTCATTGCCTCTGCTCATGGAGAAGTAATTATGATCCATGAATTTTAAATGTGAAAATTTAAAAAAAGGGAATACTTGCTATGATATAACTGTACAGCTGAGTTCTAACATAGATTAACTCATTCAACAGATGTTCATTGAATATTGGGTTATATAGCACTAATGAAGCTAAGTATGGCATTTGCACTTAAGAAGCTTTGAGAAAGGATTCACACTTTAAAACACAATTATTTAATTTTTATGTTTCATAATATAACCTTCCAACACATCCTTCAACACACCCAAAAGGACATTCTTAGATGCAAAATTGGCTTCCCCAGCTAGAGCTCCAGAATTGACTCTAGAAGGTATGCCCTGAGCCCTTAAGCAGGGAACACTTAACCATTCGAAGGTTAAAAGTGGGAAAATGTTAGTTTCTCTTAGTAAAGAAAGTTCCAAAAAAAAGATGTAAAGGGAAGCCATGCGGAAACACATTGTTTTAACACCTTAATCCTGATATGTATTGAAAAAAAGTGACCAATGCATTTTAGACTCTTGGCAGCCCACCCCTCATAAATATACCTTTACCCTGCTGAGAAATGAAGACTGGGTACAGGAGTATTTCTGCAAAATCACTCCCTCTTGAAAAATGAAGGGAGAGTTTTCTCATAATACCATGGAAGAAAGATTTATTTATCCTGGAATTTAACACTTTTTTTTTTTAATATATACATCAGTTCCAAAACATTGCTTTTCTCTTCACTAACACCAATAGCTTATCTTTTCTTTTTTTTTAAGACGTATATTTGCTACAGGTTGTTGGTGTGAATATTGATGTACCTTTCTCTTTGGATTATACAAAATTTACACAAGATGCTAAAAATGTGTAAAATAAGTGTTTTGCAGAGCTATGCTGGGGAAGTATTGTATTGAATGAAAACTTTATGTCATATGCTTACTCTGAGCCCATTGTGCTCAGTCGGCACTAAAATCCATGTGCAGATGTACAAAACACTGATACCTTATCTCAGCTGTTGGATATCTGTTTGGGGACATTTAATTTGAAACCTAAGTATCTACTGAAAGGGTTAATAATGTTTTAACAAAATTAAACTTCATTCTGACCAGTTAATCCTGCACGTAAACACCCGAGCAGTTTTC
Source organism: Molossus molossus (assembly GCF_014108415.1). Taxonomy (NCBI): domain Eukaryota; kingdom Metazoa; phylum Chordata; class Mammalia; order Chiroptera; family Molossidae; genus Molossus; species Molossus molossus. Next base: position 66,228,420 of record NW_023425348.1, read on the forward strand.
TAAAAAACCTGGAACTAACACCCAGAGGAACCATAAAGATAAGGTGTTAATGATGGCCATGGGAAACTTGAAGGGACCATAAAAACGAAGATTAATGATGGCCCAGACCTCTGCTGGAGCAGACTCCTTACCTGTGAGACAGCTTGTATCAGCCCTGACACCAATTACACACAGTGCCAAGGGAATGTGGTTTTTGTTTTTTTTTATGTAGTTTTTGTTGTTGTTGTTGTTTTTAGTTTCTATAGTTTGGGCCTATAAAAACCAAAGAACAAAGAGATTTTGAGGCTGAGTTTTTTTAAGGGGTCAGCCCGCCTGCACCCAGGCATATGCAATAAAGCCATTTGGCTATACACTGGCCTTGCATTGTGGATGTGATCTCCCGCCGGCTCAGACCTTTTATCTACAATTTTTGCAATATTTGGGATGGTTTCTTTGTGCATTCAAAATAGAGAATAATTTATTTAAGCAGTCCTGATTTAGGAAAGTAAAAGGTAATAATTGCAATCTGATTAGAATTCTTTGAAAAGCATTTGCAAAATTTTCTTAATTTCCTAAAGAAATCAAGCTACTCTTTTCTTGTCTAGATAAGCTCAATGCAATTGTTTCTGTACCTCAAGTGCTTTTTATTGTGTAACTTACAATTTACTTTGATAAAAATTAGGTGGGAAAATGAATGGTTGGTTCAAGTAATGTATGGACAAATACAGAGATAGACAAATAGTTGAATATTCAAATAAGAAATCAATAAACGGGTGAGTGCAAAGATGGATGGATGCATGCAAAATGAATTGATAGGTGAGCAAATGAGTGAAAAGGGAAAGGAAAAAGGAAAAACTGAGTGAGTACATGGACTTATGAAGGGATTGTTTGCTGAATAAATGAGAAAATAAAGGTTGACAAGAGAGGAAGATCTCTGAACTTTTTAACACCTCCTTGTAGTATCTAATTTACCAACTTTCCCTGAATAAACCAAATTTTATATTTTATTTTTCTCATATTTTGTAAAAATGCTTAATTGTGTATATAGTAATTAATTATCTAGCTTCAGACTACCCAGAATTAGATTGTGATTAACATATATTTGTATGAACTCAATCCCAGAAAGTTCTAGAGTAAAAATAGTTTGATGACCACCTGTAAGAATGGTTGAATCAACATTTTGACCTTTTAAGTATGACTTTAAGGGCTGTTGTCTACCTGAACTGTAAAGACCAGGGAGACATGAAGCAGGCTTACACACATGAAGCAGTCCTTTAAAAATCACTTGGGAAGCAAAAAGGGGGTTACACAAGGATAGATTTAGTTAATTAGCCCAAAGATAAAAGAAAAATTGTATTATACATCAGCTTTTAGTTCCCCTAAAATTCAACAGATTATGATCAGTGTAAGAGACCATTATAAGCCAGGAACAATACAATTGTGATTTATATTTGTGTTTGGTTCAATATAAAAAATGACTTCCATGTATTTCTTTTTTATCAGAGGGGTCTTTACAAAAATAGAGAAAGCTTATATCTAAGCCATATAAATTTTTTAAAAATTATACTTATCTGAATTCATCTGTAAAAAATTAAGCAATTATATTAAAATAAGCAAATAAATAAGTCCACTCTTTTCTTGGTATATTATTTAATACATTTCCTTATTTTAAGCAGTTTTACATTTACAGAGAAATTGCAAAAGCTGTACAGAGTTCTCATATATTCTACACCCGTTTTTCCTCTTATAAACATATTACATTAGTACAGTACATAGGATATTATTAACTAAGGACCATATTTTATTCTTATTTCCTTGGCCTTTACCAAATGCCCTTTTTCTGTGCCAAGATTATATCTGGATACATTACATTTACTCCTCGTGTCTCCTTAGGCTGCTCTTGGTTGTGACCTTTTCTCAAATCTTCCTTGTTTTTAACAACTCTGGTAGGTTTGAGGGGTGTGTACTAGTCAGATAATTTGTAGGATGCCCCTCTATTGGAATGTGTGTGATGTTTTCCTCATAATAAAACTGAGGTTATGGGTTTAGGGGAGAAAGATCACAGTTTTATTACATCATATCAAGGGTGCATACTGTCTGTGTGATTTATCATTATTGATGTTGACCTTGATAACCTATAGCTGAAGAAGTTATTGTCAGGTAGTTCCACTGAAAAATTACTCTTTATTTCCTTTTCCATACTGCACTTTTTGGGAAGAAATTATGTGCAGCCCATGCTTAATAAAAAGGAATCTTTGCTCCACCTCTTTGAAGGAAGAGCATCTGTATGAATTATATGTAGTTCTTTTGCTTTTATTCAGTCTCTTAATTATAATTCTTTGAGAGAGTACTGTGTGTTATTTTTCCCTCCAGTCCTTGGAAAGGCAGGCTGTTATTTTCACAATTACCCCTGCACTGAGGAATGGGAATGAAATTGGAGTAAATTAAAATGCCACAAAGTTCTCTATTATTACTGCAAATCATTCTGAATGTGATCAAGTTGGCACCAAAAAAAGCAAGTGATAGATGTATAAAATTAGTATCTTAATATCTGAAAGCTTGAGTAAGACTTTGAAAAGATACAAAGAATATTTCTTTATAGGATAATAATCATTTTTCCTACAAATTAAAGCTCTAATCTTATCTTATTGTTCATGGAAAAATATATCTAGGTAATTAAGTATGATTGTGATTTTTTAAAAAAAATACAGCATCCTCACAGTATATATAACTTTAGGGATAACAGAAAATTCTATAAAATACAGCAGAAATAAAAGATAAGAATGAAAAACAATTAGGACAAGAAACACAGATGAAAAACAATGACATACTGTTATTAGAACCTTGAATGTCTCCCCTCACCCCAACCCCAGTCCTTCTTCACTCCCATGTAACTCACTGGCTTAGATATAGTTAAACTTTGCAATTTAAAAGTCATGACTTGAAACTACTTGGACAATGACTATTTGTCAACTTTTCAGCTTTTGAGAATGCTAAAGTCATGTTAGGGCTTCAAACTCTATCCAGGACCTTGAAGGCATCAAGTGGAAATTAAATTCTGCTTGGCATCTACAAGTTTAAAGCAAGGGGTTTTTGTATTTCTCTCTCCTTTACCAAAAATGTGCTGGAGAGAATTTTCCAAGAATTCTCAGTAGATGTTCCTGGAGTCATAACACATCAGTGACTTTCAACCTGTGCAACGCATTTTAATCACCGTGGAGCTGTAAATATTCTAATGCCAAAGTCTCATCTCTAGAGATGCTGACTGAATTGAGCTGGAATGCATTCTGGGAAATGAGATTTCAAAAGCCCCTAGGTATTTGAATTTACAGCCTATTTGTAATGAAGATCCTTAACCTGGGACTTAACCAGACTCTAAGAATAAACCTGCTTATTCTCACTATTTTCCTGCCCCTAGATCAGATACCTAGATATTGGTTATTCATATTCTATAGCTCTTTTTTTAAAAATTTTTTATATTGCAGCCTTTATTCCCCTAAGATTCCTATTCCTATTTAAAATGTATTTGAAAGATATAAAGCTATATAACATATATGCTCAGAAAAAATACACAAAAAGAAATAACATTACAATGATAAACATTATTATCACTGAAGATATTATAACTGATTTGGATACATTCTTTTACTTCTCAGATTTTACAGTTAGGACAGTATCTTTTTTCCTTTTTTTAATTAATTGAATTTATGGGATGATATTGGTTTGCAAAACCATATGAGTTTCAAGTGCACAACTCAGTGAAACCATCTGCAGATCATGCACCCAGCACCCCAAGCAAAGTCTCATTCCATCCCCACCCCCCACCTTTGCCCACCTACACCTAACCCCCAACCCCCTTTCCCTCTGGCTATCACTGTACTGGGGTGTGTGTGTGTGTGTGTGTGTGTGTGTGTGTGTGTGTATTATTTGGCTAATCCCTTCACCTTCTTTTATCCAGTCCCCTCACCCCACTTCCCTCTGACAGCTATCATTCTGTTCCATGTCTTCATGCTTGTTTCTATTTTGTTAGTTTATTTTGTTCATTAGGTTTTATATGTAAGTGAGATCATATAGTATTTGTCTTTCTCTGACTAGCTTATTTCACTAAGCATAATAATCTCCAGGTCCATCTATGCTGTCCCTAAAGGTAAGATTTCCTTATTTTTTATAACTGCATAGCATTCCATTGTGTAAATGTAACACAGCTTTTATCCACTTAACTACTGATGGAAACTTGGGCTGTTTCCAAATCTTGGCTATTGTAACTAACGCTACAGTGAAAATAATGGTGCATATAGTCTTTCCAATTAGTGTTTTAGGATTCTTAGGATATATCCCCAGAAGTGGAATCACTGGGTCAAAAGGCAGTCCCATTTTTGTTTATTTTACAAACCTCCATACTGTTTTCCGCGGTGGCTGTCCCAGTCTGCATTCCCAGCCAACAGTCCATAAAGGTTCCCTTTTCTCCACATCCTTGCCAGCACTTGTTTGTTGATTTATTAATGATAAATCCTGGCAGATATGAGGCAGTATCTCACTGTGGTTTTAATTTGCGTCTCTCTGATGATTAGTGACATTGAGAATTACTTCATATGTCTATTGGCCATCTGTGTGTCCTCTTTGGAGAAGAGTCTGTGCAGGTTCTTTGCCCTTTTTTTAAAATCCTCACCCAATGATATTTTTCCATTATCTTCAGATAGAGTGGGAGGATATGAGAGAGAAAGAGAGAGAGAACGAAACATCAATGTGAAAGAGACACATTGACTGGTTGCCTCCTGCACCGGCTGGGGACTGAACTGCAACCAAGATACGTGTCCTTAACCGGAATCGAACTCATGACTTTTTGGTCCATGGGCCAACGCTCTAACCTCTCAGCCAAACAGTCCTTAGCTTCGCCCATTTTAATTGGATTATTTGTCTTCCTCGTATTGAGTTGTGTAATTTATATATTTTGGACATTAACCCCATATTAGATGTATCATTGGCAAATATGTTCTCCCATTTACTGGCCCCTCTTTTCATTTTTGTTGATGGTCATCTTTGCTATGCAAAAACTTTTACGAAGTTTAATGTAGTCCCATTTATTTATTTTCTTTTAAAATTTTTTATATTGATTTACAGAGAGAGAAACCAACTGGTTGCCTCCAGCACACGACCCAACTGGGGATCAAAAGGCAACCTGGGTATGTGCATTGACCAGGGATTGAACTGGCCACCTTTTGATGTATGGGACGATATGCCAACAAACTGAACCACTGGCAAGGGCTGTTTATTCTTTTTTTCTCCCTTGCCTGAGGAAATATATTGGCAAAAATATTGCTGTGAGAGATGTCTGAAAATTTACTGTCTATGTTTTCTTCTAGGACTTTTATGGTTTCACAAAGTACATCTAATTCTTTAATCCATTTTGAGTTTATTCTTGTGTATGGTGTAAGTCGGTGGTATAGTTTTTGTTTTGTTTTGGTATTTTTGCATGTATCTGTCCAATTTTCCTCACACCATTTATTGGTGAGACGGTCTTTACTCCACTGTATGCTCTGTAAATATCCCAGCTCTTGGCTGCTCTCCCTCCCCACACCCTGCGGAACTGAGCCCAGCAGGGTGACATATCTGAGATTTGGCAGACCAGATGCAAATAGTCACCCCTTGGGGGTGGTGCCCACAGGCCTGTAGAAAAGCCTGTAGAATGGGGGTGGGTACTTCTTCCCCTTCCCAGGTAGCACAGGCTGAGCTAGCAGGGGAAACAGGAATTGCTTCCCCGCAATGTAGCCCACACCCCACCACCTACCTATCTGGTTCCTGGACAAACGCTTCCCCAGGAGACATGTTCAAAAAGTCCTAGCTCTTTGTGGCTAAACTCAGCAGGATGGGACCAGCCAAGTGACTGAGCAGGTGTGGGGTGGGACGCTGGCTGTGCACTCAGGGTAAGGAAGATTGCCCTTTTTGCAAAGCCACACCTTTTAGTCACTGTGTGACTCTCCATCAAGAGCCTCCCCCAAAAAAGAGGGCTCCTAAAGTCACTGCCGGTGCAACCAGCTGACCCCTCAGCAGGACTGAGCATGTCAGAGTGGCCTAGCCAGCAGCTGGGGATTTGGTAGTACACTCCCCAGTCTGGTGCTGTAATAATAGGCGTGCTTGTCCCTGGGAAGGTGACATCTGGGTCTTGCAGGTGGGCTGAATTCTCACTGATTTTTGCCACCAGATGTGTTATGTGGGCTCCTCTTCCTGCCTCTGTTTTTCTGGATTGGGGATCCCTTTGTGGAGTTGAGACCCATACTCCTTGGGGGAGAGAGTTTTGCAGTTGCAATATCCCTCCAGCTTCTCAGCCATTGTACCTGGGTATGCAGCTAACGCTTTCCACAGTTTCACCCTTCTTAGCAGTCTCTATGTGGCTGCTAATCCTGGGTTATAATATTTCAGTTCAGTTAGCCCCCAGTTGGTTATTCAGGTTGATTGCTTTATAATTTAGCTGTAAGTTCAGTTGGGGGCTTGGAGCAGGTGAGTGTCGCTTCTACCTACTCTACAGCTACCTTGGAATCCTCTTGATAGCTCTCTCTGACCAGTTGTTTATTCTTAGTCATTTCATTTCTTATAGGGTCTACCATTTTAATTATATTCTCTACATATGATTTATTTAAACATATACATTTAATATGTATCTTCCCAAGATATGAACAGAGTAATTTTGAGGATGACAACGAATACATAGGCATAAAGAACATCTGCGAAGTATTGCATACATTTAAGGATTAATAAATAAATAAATTAATTTTTTTTCTGTAGATCTTCATGTCCTATATACACCCACATCTCATATTAGAGACAGTAAACATATTTTTAACCCTAAAATTCTTTATTTTTTAGGTCAATATGTATACATGAATATGTGCATAATTTTTTTAGGTTTGATGTTTAAATAGTAACATAATTGAGTAGTAAATATCAATACATTGCTAAAACTATCTTTATGACCTTCTAATACTGCTATATTGGTTGGTGTCCAAGAATAGCTTGAAACTGTATACTAATAAATTTCTACCCTTTAATATACCTTTATGAGCATTAAATAAGAACATTATTTTTAGAATTTGATTTCCTGGGATATAGCTTTGAATTATTTTCAAACACATCTATAGCAATCTGAAGATAAAATTAACTGATCTTTCACCAAGTTAAAAAAATTATATAGGAAGAAAAAATAATTATTTTAATAGAAATTTTATTGACTATAATTCCAATAAATAATATCTTCTCAGAATGAATAATAAATATCACTATTAAATCCTTATGACTGTCATATAATAACATGTACCTGGTTCCATTTCCTTTTAATATATTGGCATTATAATTGCTAAGGAGCCCCTGCCAGAAACAGTGGCTTCCTTGGGGTCCCTAAAGGAGCAGATACCAAGCAATTATAAAGCTGTTTCAGGTTAATTTTTGTTTACCTAGGCATAAATTAGAAAGACATTCCCCACCCCACCCCCACACCCCCACACAATATGGTCTCACTAATAATGAACCAGGCCTTGGCCTTAGGAAACCTAAGGGCATACTTTGATTTGTAGATGGAAATTATTGATCCACTTCTATTCTGTTTTGTTTTGTTTTTCTCCCATAAAAATGATTAAGCATATAAATGCCAACTATAACATTTTATTTCTTTGTAGCATGTGGAATGTATACGCAATGTGATTTATTTTTGCCTCTCCAGGGCTTATCTGTCAGCCTATTATTAAGGCATACCAGAAAGCCACTAGGAAGTCAACAAATGAACTAAAACAAGGGAAACACTGACAAGATTAAAGTTTTAGAAGGCTACCTCAGGTGGTTATATAAAGGAAAGGATCACAGGGCAATAAACTAGAGGCAGGAAAAGTAACATTAGTGTACAATTCCTGCAGAATCTGTAAGTTGACATTCTGCTAAAAGGAAGAATTTCCTCTTTCTCTCTCTCTGTTCAACCCACTTGCTTTTGTCAAATACATATTTAAATGCATTTGAAACTCTTCTTCAGTCTTCTTGCTGACTTCTATTGGATGACTTTTGTTGCAAAGAACTACTTGAGAAGCTCTTTTATTGCACATAACTAGGAAAAACATTTTTTAAAAAAAGGTAACAAGCTTGTGTTGAGCCAAAGAAAGTGCTCCCCAAGGGAATATCTTTGAAGCAATAATAGGGTCATACTTAGAGTAGGACACTGATACCTAGTGTAATCCTTGGGAGGAGCAGCTTCTGAGTTATTCATTCCTTGGATGAGGAACCAGGAGGGAACTTGATAGCAACATAAAAATATTTGCATTTACCATATGTTTTCTGATTATTTCTTCTTTTGGTAATATGCAAATAAGAATGATAGAAGGAATTTGAGTTTATTTTAAAGTATAAGCTATGACATAATGCAATTTTATCTACAATTCAAGGCAAAATTAATACATTTTATTCTTTATGAAATGATATTTTGACTTTTTTACAAAGTCAGCCCAACATTGATATAAGAATACAGGGAAAATATCTTGTTTAACTTACTGTTTATAAATGACCTAAGAACTAGATTTTATGAAATTACATGTTAACTGATAGATCTTTTCCCGTGGATATGAAATTATTTCTATCTAATAAAAAAGATACCCCCCAGAATTATGACTTAATTACCTATGTGAAGCTTATCAGTTCTATATATAACTAAACAAACATCATATCTTTTAATTTTCCAATTACTTAAAATATAAAATTTTTCAAAATATTCTTTGATCCAGTTTCACCATTTTTCTGGTCCCTTAGTAACAAGTCTAAAATAAGCATTTGTTACATGTTCATTCTATATTTGTACGACCATCAAATTTTAACCTTTTGAAAATTATTCTTTGACAATATTAAATATGCAATATACTAAATTATATTAGCCTATGCTACTGTGGCACTGTTCCTGTAAGGTAAATTAAGTAAATACTTAAATGTATCTTCTAATCTCTATAATTCCACTAAGACCTCATGTTCTTCCCTTTAAGAGAAAGTCAATGAAACTGTTTCTCCTGATTCTACAAGCAAACTCATGATTGAAAGTCCATGTCTGCCCTTGGCAGGAACAAGCAAATGGAGTTCTGAGATATCCCTAAGCCATGTTTCTGTGCTCTGTTTTTCAGGGCCTCAGAGAGCATGTTATCCCACAATTGTAATCTTTATATTATATAGAAAAGAACATTATAGTTCAGAGAGTAACATACACTATGCTTGTATCTTTATCAAGTCTTCACCACAGGTAAAAGGTTATTCAAATCCAAATAAATACGTATTTACAACCAATTTCCCCAGTACTATATGTATTATTGAAAGATCACTAAATCTGTAGGGTGCAGAATGCCTATAAATCTCACACAAAAGACATATTTGGTAGACCGAAGAATATGACTGTGTAATGTGGTCAGTTATATCTAGTTATCAGGAGGAAAATATTCTAAGTTTAATCCTCATGTTGGCACAAGCCCAGTCAACACCATCTAGCCTAAATGATTGTAATAATACTTCTCTGAGTCATACACTTACACATATTTATCAAGATACATATCACTGTGCTAAACTCTGGCTTGGAATGTATTGTGCATTGTCTTCTCTCACTGCATGAAGTCTGTTGTCTTACAGTTTTACACTTGAGAAAGATCAGTTTTACATTTTTAGAAAGTTTCCTCTAAGCTGTTGGACTATATTTTGCAATGATTTCTAGAGTTTTCACCTCCAGTTCCTTAATGTTCTGAGATATTTGCCAGAATGTAAACCGAGAAAATCCTCCTCCATGTGTTTCTAGCCTGGTTCAACTCCAGTATTTACATGGCATCAAAAATTGCAGTTGCTGATAGGATTGGAGATTAACGGAGATTAACTCTGAGGCCCTTAAACTGTTGGTTTAAGGTTGTGTTAAATGAACTCAGTACAGATTGTTGGCCTTATAAAGGCAGAATTAGCAGATTTTTTTGGTCAAAGTTAGCATGACATATATGTATGGTTCACACATATTTGCTTCTCTCACATACACACAAACACACACACAATTTACTCACAGATCTTTAAGAATATGTATTTTTCTTTCTTTATATCTACACTTCATGTATCTATGTATATATAATACAACAACACCAAAGTCAATCCTTTATTTTTTTAAGAATGTGTGCTGTTTCTTGTCTTTAGACGTGTGTGTGTGTGTGTGTGTGTGTGTGTGTGTGTGTGTCCTGGGAATCAAACAGGGTCCTCTCAGTCCATGGGATGCCGCTCAATCCACTGAGTCACAGCAGCCTGGCTGCATGATGTATTTTTGAAGTCTTTCACATTTTTATAATGTGTGAATGCCTTCTGCTACACAGTTTCCTTTGAAATTTGTTTAATAGCTTTTGAAATTGTTCTATTGCCTATGCTTAACTCCTACATGAGATACAAAATGAAAGTCTTATTATTTGCATAGTAAAGCTTTTCAAGAGTATATTGCAAATATATTAATATCTTTTATAGAAATTTTCATACAGTCTCTATGTAATATTATTTTAACACCTACAAAACATTTTATATTCTTGCGCCTCAATATCATGCATATAATGCTGTAAAAATATTTATTTTATTGGTGCTGTTAGGCTTCCAACTATTGCTAAGGGCAAATTTCTTGCTTCTAATTTCCTATTCAAAACTGTAATTACCCTGATAATAGAGTGGGATGGCATTGTAAAAATGGGAAAACTATAGAGAAGGAAATTAGATCACTGGTTGCTGGGAGTTCTATGGAAGGGAGGGTGTTGAATAGGTGAACTACAGGGTTTTTGGGGGAGGTGATGAAATTCTTGGGTATGAAGCTGTAATGGTGGATATATGCCCTGTAAACTATGTCAAAACTTATAGAACTTAACAGGCACAAACAGTGAAACTTAATACACGCAAATTTAAAAATAATCATTGAGGCTGGGTGATCCCAGGAGGGAATGCAGAATGTAACAGAACAAGATGTGTTAGTATTTTGTCCTATTTTTCTGAAAATTCCAAAAAATGTATAAGACCACTAAGTGTAATTTTGATTAAACAAACGTTAGCATCTGTTTGCTGCCAGCTATGGCTATCTTAGATGGCTTTCATTTCTGCTTTCCATAGAAAGGTGGTGCCCACTCAAAACTGCAATTTTTTCCCAGTTCATTCACGGTCCCTTTCTGTCCAGCGTCCTCCCCTCTCTCTGGTCTTTTCTTCCATCATCATGTGCCACAATTCCTACTCGGGGTCATTTCAGTAGCCTTGACTCCATCAGTACAATTTGGAAATACTCTCTCTAACTCTTCTCCAGTAAGGTGCATGTTTTGTTTTTGGGTGTTTTTTGTTTGTTTGGTTTTGGTTTTTAGCTTTTGTCTCTTCTTCCAGAAGTCTACACCTTCTGGTGTAGGGAATGTTCAAAATTCAGGCGCCACAAGATCAAATACACTTAAGGCCAAGTGAGCAATGAAATTGAGTGAAATGGGTCTGTATAAGAAGGAAGGTATGGCTCAGCGGTAAGAGCATTGCCCATGGATCAGAGAGTCCCGGGTTCAATTCTAGCCAAGGGCACGTACCTCGGTTGCCGTTTGTCCACGGCCCCAGTTGGGGTTGTGCGGGTGGCAACCATTCGGTGTGTCTCTCTCACACTGATGTTTTTCTCTCTCTGTCTTCCTCCCTCACTCCCTCCAGCTCTATCTGAAGATTTAATGTAAAAATATCCTCAGGTGAGGATTAAAAAAAGAAGAAGAAGGAAGGTGTTGGTGAGGGTTATGTTGAAGCTGTTTGCAAGGCTGAGGTCAGTAATCTTTCTCTTTCTGTAGAGTTATATTACCTGTTGATTTTGTTGTTGGTGGTGGTGGTTTGTTGATAATGTACTGATGTCCAGGTACAATCCCAGAACAATTAAATCAAAATCTCTGTCGGTGGAGTCAGGAGATAGTATTTTAAAAGAGTTTCTAAACAGATATGCAGATAAGGTTAAAAAACAATCAGTTGTTCTTATGAGTACATGAACATATGTTCAAACCTGGAAAGGGTTTTTAAAGTACAGATTACCCAGAAAAATTCTCAGCAAATTCTAAGTGAAAGACCTATGTGATAAACAGAAATCGTCATTTCAGCACAAAACCCACACTCCACATCCCTAACATCACATATCTCAAGAGGGATGCTGATGTAGAGGGTTTACTGACCAATGTTTCAGACAGTTTTAGACAAACACAGATTTCCTAGTATAATCTCTTCCCTGATATATTTGCGTTTTAAAGTGGTCAGAGCTCTAATAAGCCTCCCAAACTGTGGGTTTGTTGCTAGAAGTGATAGACTATGGTTTTTGAGACTGGCTTTAGACTATGGAGCTTTGATAGTGGGTAGGTGGACTGATCCCAGATCCTTCATTTGTTATGTAATTACACGTTAAATTAGGTTCTATTGTGAGATTGTGAAACTGATCACAAAGTTGATGTGAGATACACATGCATCTTTTCTAACCCTACCAGGAAAATCACGTTTTATCACTTTAAGAACCAAAATCAAGTTTGGAGTGAGGATACTGCTTCCTGGAAGGGTCACACAGCTGGCCTACTTGTTTTGTATTGAATACCACTGAGCAACACATTTGGATTAGCCCTTAGATCAGTAAGAACCATAATGGGGTAGGAAGAGGGACCATAAGGCCTCTGAAACACAGGGGAAAAGTATCATTTATTAAGTATCTGCTCTTTCCCAGGTTTTGGGTTTTTTTTTCATCCTCACCCAAGGACATTCTTCCATTTTTTATTCAGATAGAGCGGGAAGGAGAGAGAGGAAGAAAGAGAAACATCAATGTAAAAGGGACACATCGAGTGGCCGCCACCCGCACGACCCAACCAGGGCCAGGGATAAACTGCAGCCAAGGTTCATGCCCTTAGCGGGAACTGAACCCAGGTCTCTGTGGACTGCAGGCTGACGCTCTAATCGCTGAGCCAAACTGGCCAGGGCTCAGGTATTTTGTTAGACACCTTACATAAAGCATCCAATTTAATTCTCCTATATTGTCAGACCACTATGTAGGAAATGTTATATCGTTTTTCTTTTTTCTTTTTTAATCCTCTCCTGAGGACATTTTCCCATTTTTTGTTCAGATAGAGTGGGAGGGAGAGAGAGGAAGAGAGAGAGAGAGAGAGAGAGAGAGAGAGAGAGAGAGAGAGAGAGAGAAACATCGATGTGAAAGGGACACATCAAGTGGCTGCCACCCGCACGACCAACCAGGGCCGGGGACAAACTGCAACCGAGGTACATGCCCTTAGCGGGAATTGAACCTGGGTCTCTCGGGACCGCAGGCTGACACTCTAACCTCTGAGCCAAATCGGCCAGGGCTTTTTTTTTTTTTTTTTTTATCTTCACCCGAGGACATTTTTTGTTCAGGTAGAGTGGGAGGGAGAGAGAGGAACAGAGAGAGAGAGAGAAACATCGATGTGAAAGGAACACATCGAGTGGCTGCCACCCACACAACTGACCAGGGCCGGGGACAAACTGCAACCGAAGTACATGCCCTTAGCGGGAACCGAACCCGGGTCTCTCAGGACCACAGGCTGACACTCTAACCGCTGAGCCAAACTGGCCAGGGCTCATTTTTCTAATAGTCCATATAACTTAGAGAGTTGAACAGTGTACCCAAGGTCACATGTCTGATGCTACCTGTAATAATAACTGTACTACTAACACCCTAACCACTGCTGCTGAGGCATTATTCTATTCAACATTTTATTTTAAACAAACGGTCTCCTCTGTACCTCACAAGATCTCCAGGATGTACTATGAGGTAATAGATGCTTAGAGAGATTAAGAAATGTGCCTAAACACCAATCAGAAGGAATATATGTACCCCCATGTTCATAGCAGCACTATTTACAATAGCTAAGATCTGGAAACAGCCCAAGTGTCCATCAGTAGCAGAATGGATAAAAAAGCTGTGGTACATATACACAATGGAGTACTATGAAGCTCTAAGAAAGAAAGATCTCTTATCCTTTGAGATGACATGGAGGGACCTGGAAAGTATCATCCTAAGCAAGACAAGCCAAACAGAGAAAGACAAATACCACATGATCTCACTTATTTGTGGAATATAATGAATATAACAGTCTGAGGAATAGGGTAGACCCAGACACGTGGAAGTAGGGTACAGACTAACAACCCTCAGAAGAGGGGGTGGTGGGGGGAGGGAAGAGATAAACCACAGAACTTATATGCATGTACGCATAACCGATGGACACGGACAACAAAGCCGGGGACAGGGGTGGGAAGGATGGGGAGGAGGGTGTCAATGGGGGAAAAAAAGAGAAACATCTGTAACAAAAATAAAATAAAATATTTAAAGATTAAAAAAAAAAGAAAGAAATGTGCCTGAAGCCTCACACTTTTGAGGGTGCTGAGAGCTGAACAAAGGGGGTCTATCTCCAGATTCTTTTCTTCACTTGCCTGCCTTAATCACAAAACACAGTGTGGCTTGCGTTTACCTACAGCAAAGAGATCTGCAGCTATAGTCCTAAAGAGCTAACGGGGACCGCAGACATTCCAGGAAGGCAGACTCAGAGTATATGAATAAAAGACAGAGGATTTCTTATATATCCACTTTCTCTGCACTAACGTCCTGTAGTCAAGTTATAAAAATACTCAATGGCATACATACAAGTGGAAGAATAGTGTTTGAAAGGTAGGGGAAAAAAATGATAGGTTCAAATATTTATCTTTTTGCTTAGGTAACCAAGCATTAGCTTCTTTATCTTTTAAGTGTGTGTATGTTTGTGTGTGTGTGTTGGGGTTGGGATATTTCCAATAGGCCATTGGAGAGTGGGAGGTTAGATGAAATAAATGTGCCTAGCCCCCGTCACATGGTAGACACTAGATAAATACTAGTTTCCACATTTTTTAATGATCAGTATTTGATAATATGATCTTAAATGGTTGTTTCAAATGGGTTTATCTGCTAACATTGTATCTATTATTTTAATTTCATGTTACTTTTTATAGGGTGCATGGAGGGGCTGTAATAAGAAAATATATGATTGCCCTGGCCGGTTTGGCTCAGCGGTTAGAGCGTCTGCCTGAGGTCCGGAGAGGCCCGAGTTCGGTTCCCGCTAAGGGCATGTACCTCGGTTGCAGTTTGTCCCCGGCCCTGGTTGGTCGTGCGGGTGGCAGCCACTCGATGTGTCCCTTTCACATTGATGTTTCTCTCTCTCTCTTCCTCTCTCTCCCTCCCACTCTGTCTGTACAAAAAATGGAAAAGTGTCCTCGGATGAGGATTAAAAAATATATATATATGATTGAATAACAAAATATATATATAGCACTAAGAGATGTTTTTAGACACTGAAGCATTGTTGAAAGGGGAGAGAACTATGCTAAAGACACCCTTTCAATTCTCAGATTCTGTGACAATCAGTGACCTCAGTGAAAGCTGATAGGAGCAGGTCTGATCTCTGAGTGGAAACATGGTTGTTTCTGATTGTGAACAGAAGCACAGGAAAAATCTAGTCCCTGTTGAAAACTAAAAGGATCACCATTGTTCTCCCTCAAGATCACTCAGCTATCCTGTTCACTCTCATTTGGGAAAGCAAACAAATACATTCATACTTTTATTGGGGTTTTATACAAGGGAAATGCCTTTGACTAAGGAAACAGAATTACTAAAAATGACCATGAGAACTATCTATGGGTTGGTGACTACACAAGGGACTTTCTCATATGAGAGCAACATACCTGTTGCTCAGTGAATAAAGAGCAAAGTGTTGGTCACATCTAAGACTGAACCATGTAGGGGACAACACTTTGGCCTTGAACTCAAGAGGACATACATAATTCTGCTTTTGCTGATCCCTACCTGTGTTAATATTCTGAATTTCTCCTCATCTATACCGTGTAAAACTATACTTTTCAAACTTCATGGTGCTTAATAATCTCCTGACAAACATGTTTTTATGTATATTTTTTTATCCTCACTCAAGGACATTTTTGCGTTTATCTTCAGATAGAGCAGGAGGGAGAGAGGGAGGAAGAGAGAGAGAGAAACATCGATGTTAGAGAGACACATCGACTGGTTACCACCCACACGACCCCAACACGGGCTAGGGACAAACTGCAACCAAGGTATGTGCCCTTAGTGGGACCCGAACCTGGGATTCTCTGGTCCGCGGGCCAACAATCTAAAAACTAAGCCAAACCGGCAGGATGACAAACATGTTTTTAAAAAGCATATACACAGATTCTGTTATTTCCTATTAAAATGTGGTGGGTCAGGGATAGGGTCCAGGATATAAAACATTTTAAGAAGTAGTCTTAGATTAACAAATGGTTTATAAATATACTTTAAAAATATTGACATCAATGTCTTTCAAATAGAATATGATTATATCTGTCTAACATAGTTATCATCATTAGTTCTTTCTTTCAAGAATCATAGTGTGGAATTTTAGTATTAAAGATTTGTGACCCAGGGACAAGATTCCTAGGTTGGTGCTGGGAATTCTTAAATACCTTTCCAAGTTCCGTATATTGCCTATACGCTCTTCAAGGATTATAGGAATTAGCCTTGGTCCTTTGATTCTCTTTAATAGACTTAGAACATTTGCAGTGGATCATCGAGAGTGTAGGGAAATACTAAGTTTTCAGTTGGAGGTATGTTTAAGTTACTTGAAAATGACTTATTTTCAGCAGTTTTGCTTAAATGATAACGTTTAAGTCAATGAAGAAAAGAATATACCTTCATGCATCCCATTTTCTCCAGTTTATACATGTGTCTGATATTATTTAATAGCATATTGTCAATTAAACAAATAGTGGATTTTAACTTAGGGATTAAGATTTAATGCTCAATTTAAAATGGGTCTTGTAATGTTTCCAACTCCTGGAGGTAAAAATCATTTAATTTTTGTTAAAGTTCTGAGAAAATGAAAAGCAACAATGGTTTTGCTTAGCACTGGGAGCCCTGCTCAATTTTCTACGGTTATGCTTGCTTGCCCATCCCAAGCTAGGGGGAGCTCATTCAGCAGCAAGCTACTGTCTAGGGACAGTGAAAGGAGATAATCTGCAGAAAGTAATAAATCCTAGAGCAGAGCAGAGAAATTTGTGCCAGGTTACTCAAGTTAAAACTGAACTTTAGCAGAGATTTGTAAAATCCTTATTTGCTATTATGCCATGTTTATTGTGTGACATTGGCAAGCCTCAAATAAGTTGTTGGCAGATGCTTAGTTAAAAAAAAAATCCAGCCCTGGCCAGTATGGCTTTGTTAGTTGGGCATTGTCCCATGCACTGAAAGGTTGCCAGTTTGATTCCAGGTCAGGGCACATGCCCGGGTTGCAGGATCTATTCCCAGATTCCCAGTAGGGGAGTACAGGAAGCAGCTCTCACATTGATGTTTCTTTCTCTCTAAAAATCAATTTAAAAAATATACACAAAGTGTCCACACACACACACAGCTTTTCAAACCTCTCTGTATTGGCTAGAGACCGCGTACTGTCATTACTCTGGGCAAGATTTCATCAAGCCACCTGAACAAGTTGGCTTCATATACAGAATTCTGACAAGTATGGCATTTTTTTTAAAGAAACAGGTATTGCAGAAATTATGTATAGATAGCTTCCAAGGTCTTTGGATCAGGTGGCTGCTTTCTGATTAGCTATCTCTTATATAACATCTGAATTTAGAGTATGTGATAATGTTATTCTAGTTTTGATTTATTGTAAATGGGATAATTTAATTTAAAGACATAAAATTAAAAATATGAAGTGTGCTAAAATGTATGATAAGTTGATGGCCAAAACAATTATGTACAAATAGAAAGTTCCATAAAATCCTTAATACTGTGGATGCTCACACCCTAAACCCCACCACCAAACTCATAATAATATCTCCAGTGTGCTTGGTATATACCAGTGTTAAAGCCAGTGTCAGCCTATTGTGTGTGCTTGTGTAAGGTTTTAAGTGTTGTTCAGACTTGAGGGTATCTGTTGGGCTGGGAATAAGAAGCACCTAGAACTTTGATCATGAAAAGGAGATGTGATAATGGTGAAGTATAATTTTCAAAAAAGAAGGAAGCATTATTCCATACAAATATAAAATGTACGTATAGCAAAGGTGTTATTCAATTCAGTAAGAAAAAAAAGTAAGATGTTATGACCAGATCAAAGAGCAATTGGGAAGCTAAGTGTGTATAGAAAATGTAGCAAAGAAATATCAGGTTAAGAGTACCGGTTTATATAGAAATCTAATCATTCTCTTTTGGGGCCATAAAACATAACCTCTGAGGTTATCTGTTCCACTAGAAAAAAATTATATGCCTCTCTAGCTGACAGAAATCTTCAAGTAAATGTCTGTCCTTACACAATTATGAAACAGCCCATTCAATATAAATTCTATCAAAGTTCCTAGCCTAGAATTACACTAAAAAAATACACCCAATAACCCGTTTGCCTATTTCCACATTTCATATCATTTTTTTGACAGGAGAAAATAAGTTTCAGTAGCAAAAAAAAGTATCTTCATATAATTCAGAGTGCATTGTGAAATAACGATTAGGCCAATATTGATGAAAAGGATCACACTGTGACAGTTGCAATGAGCCAGCTTTTGGGTAGACCATCAAATCACTTAAAATTGGGCAATATCTTGAATATAGTATAGTGTTTGCTTTAGGCCTTTCTATGCCTACAAGAAAGATTAAGAGGGCAGCTGGGCTGAAATTCAGTCAAGAAGTTCTTTCTTGTATCCCTTAAGACGAAGCCAAATTCCACAGGAGACTCTCATTTCAACATCAGAAATTACTCTCGGAGGGGCAACTCGGAACTGAATCACTGACTTAAATCTTTAATAAGATGATAGAGAACGAAAGAGAGAGAGTAAAAAAAAAAAAAAAGAAAGAAAGGAAAATAAAAATAAAAATTAGACTGTGTAACTCTTTGTTCTCACTTCCAGAAGCTCCCATCACTTACGGTCCAAACTCCTCCCCAAGGAGGTCACTGGCTCACGGGAGCTGGCTTCTGGCTATTCCTCTGCCCTTATCTCTTGCCACTCACTGCTCTCACTGCCTTTCAGCTCTAGTGGCTGGGCACAGGCTTTTAGAATACACTGCTGCCCTGGCCGGTTGCTAAGTGGTTAGAGCGTCGGCCTGCGGTCCAGAGAGACCCGGGTTCAGTTCCCACTAAGGGCATGTACCTCGGTTGCAGTTTGTCCCCAGCCCTGGTTGGGTCGTGCGGGAGGCAGCCACTCGATGTGTCCCTTTCACGTTGATGTTTCTCTCTCTCTTCCTCTCTTTTCCCTCCCACTCTATCTGAACAAAAAATGTCCTCGGGTAAGGATTAAAAAAAAGAATACAACTGTTCCCACAAATTATAGCTATCATTTCTTTTTCTTTTTATTGTCGTAAAACACACACACACACATTACATGAGATGTACACTCTTCACAAAATTTCAAGTGCCCAGTACAGTCACTTTACTGTCAGCACAGTGAGCTTTTCCATTTCACATGACTGGAACCCAGTAGCCGTTAAACACCTCCCCATTTCCCACATCTCCCAACCCTGGTAACTCCATTTTACTTCCTGCGTCTGTGAGTTTAAATACTTTCAATAAGTCATCCTGATGGACTCATGCAGTATTTGTGGTTTTGTGGCTGGCTTATTTCATTTAGCAAAATGTCTTCAAGACTCTTCCATGTTATAGTGTTACTATAGCTTTTTAACATATTTTGAAATCATGAAGTGTGATGCTTTCTTGCTTGATGTTGCTTTGGCTACATGAGATGTTTTGTAGTTTCATAAGAATCTTAGGATTCTTTTTCTATTTCTACAAAAATGCCACTGAGATTTTCATAGGGGTTGCATTGAATTTGTAGGTCACTTTGGGTAGTATGGACCTTTTAACAATATTAATTCTTCCAATCCATGGATATAAGATGTCTTTCTATTCAAAGCTCATAACCAGTGAGGTGTACATTATTGAAGAAAAAAATTGTAATGTATCTTGGTTTTGAGTACTGTGATATAACATTAGGTCAAAATTGAAGCTTCAGTTAAAAATTAGTTACAGCAAATCACATCCATCTTACTCATTTCTTTAGAATATATTCATATTGTTTAACTTTTTCAAAAAAAAAGTCATTTTACAACATAGAGGCCATTGTCACCTACATACTAATTATGCTATTACATGTTAAACATATCGGAAGCAGGCATTTGTTCCTATCATTCCAGAAAAATCACAAAAATCAGAATAGAACAAATGAGAATTTAGTCAAATATACTTTCAGCGAGATCCAGAGAGCTTGCTTTCTTTCAACTAAACAGAGATTTAAATATTTTATAGTATGGAGAGAATAAATATAAATATTAATTATTACTCAGAGATATATTAATACAAATCAATTTTAATCTATTAATTTTGAACTGTCAATTTCCACCTATATATTAACCTATCTACCCATTTGTCAATACACACATTGTCTTCATATTTAATTCTATATTATTTTTATTAACATGGAGTTTGTATTACATTGACTACAGAATTAAATTTAAAAATGATGTAAACTAATAACATGAAAATAGCCATTAAAATGTTTAATCTAGAAACTGATGATGATTCATGGAGAAAAAAACAAGCTCAAGGAATATGGTGATGGCAGAAAATAATTTCAAAAAGAATACCATGCATACTGAACAAAATGATTTTAAATAATAGTGATCATTATCATCATAAAATATTTGTTCAAGTGTGCAATTTATAGACATAAAGAAGTCTATAAATTAACTTTTTTTTTTGCTTCAAACACATTATAATATGAAGTTAGGTATTTATCACTATAAAACTCTCTCATAATTGATTTGCTGAATCTCATAAGTTATTTTATATTGTGATTCCATTTTTGGTTTTTGAAAAGATATAAAAAATGGCAAACCCATAACTAGACTAAGAAGAAAAAATAAAAGACTCAAGTAAGTCAATTATAAATAAAAGAGAGGACGTTACAATGGATACCATAGAAATACAAATAATTATAGAACTACTATGAAGAACTATATACCAACTAACTGGACAACCTAGAAAGAATGGAGAAATTTCTAGAAAAATACAACCTACAAAACTGAATCATGAAGAAATAGAAAATATGAATGTACTAATGATGTGTGAGAAATTAAATCAACCAACTCAATTCAGCAGCACATTAAAAGGATCATACGCTATGATCAAGTGGAGTTTTTAAATTTTTTTGCCTTAGTGATTTTAGAGAGAGAGGAAGGGAGGGGGAGAGAGAGATAGAAATGTCAATGAGAGAGAACATCGATTGACAACCTCCTGCATGCCCCCCACTGGGGATTTCGCCCACAACATGGGCATGTGCCCTGACTGGGAATAAAACCAGCAACCTCTTGGTGCATGGGCCGATGCTCAAGCACTGAGCCACATTGGCTGGGCTGATCAAGTGGGATTTATCCCTGAGATGCCTGGAGATGAGGTTTAATTTGTAAGCCAATAAATACGATATACTACATTAACACATTCAGGACAAAAATCATATGTTCAGCATATCAATAGATACAGAAACACATTTAACAAAATTCAACATTCTTTCTTACTAAAATTCTTAATAAATTAGATATTGAAGAAGTGTACCTCAACACAATGAAGGCTATATCTGACATACCCACAGATAACATTATACTCAATGTTGAAAACCCAACAGCTTTTTCTCCAAGATTGAGAATAACACAAGGGTGCCCACTCTTGCCACTTCTGATCATCATAGTACTGGAAGTCCTAGCTAGAGCAATTAGACAAGAAAAATAAATAAAATGCATCCAAATCAGAAAGGAAGAAATAAATCTCTCTGTTTGTAGACAGCATTATACTATATATAGAAAACCCTCAAAACTTCAGAGAATTTTTTTAAAATTTTCATTTATAGTACCATCAAAAAGACTAAAATACTTAGAAATAAATATTACCAAGGATATGAACAGTCTGCATACTAATAACTGTAAGACATTGATGAAATAAATTGACACAAATAAATGGAAAGATATTACAAGTTCAGTAATTGGAAGAATTCATATTATTAAATGTCCATATTACCCAAAGTGATCTATTGATTCAATGAAATACTTATCAGAATTTTAGTGGCATTTTCCACAGAAATTTTTTAAAAAATCTAAATTTGTATGGACCCACAAAAGGCAAAAATTGCCTAGCAATTCTGAGAAAGAAGAACAAATCTGAAGACATCATACTTCCTGATTTCAAAATATATACTAACCTATAATAATAATAATAAAAAACAGTGTGATATTGCTATTAAAACAGACACATATACTGATGGGTGCAGGGTTTCAGTTTTGCAAGGTGAAAAGTCTTCTAGAGATAGATAGTGATGATGGTTATACACTATAAATACATTTAATACCACTGATGTACACGTAAAAAGATAGTTAAGTTTATGTTATGTGTATTTCACAATAAAAAATGCAAAAATTAAACAATAGCTCAGAAATAGTCCCATGAATATACAGTCAAGTAATCTTTAACAAGAATGCCAAGAATACAAAATAAGAAAGGGTAATCTCTTCAATAAATAGTGCTGGGAATACCGGACATCCACATGCAAAAGAATGCCATTGAACCCTATGTAACATCATACAGGAAAACACTCAAAATGGATTGAAGATATAGAAAACTCAGACTGGAACTGTGAAACTCCTAGATTAAAACATAGAGGAACAGCTCCTTGACATTTATTTTGGAGTGATTTTTTGTATATGACACCAAAAAAGCACAGGCAACAAAAGCAAAAATAAACAACTGCAATTATATCAAACTAAAAAGTTCGCACCACAAAGGAAACAGTCAACAGAGTGATAAGGCAAATCACAAAATGGGAGAAAACATTTGCAAGACATATATATCCTAAGGGGTTAATATCCCCCAAATATAAGGAACCTGTATACCTCAAACACACACACACACACACACACACAAATTATTAAATATTGGGCAAAGTATCTGAATAGATATTTCTCGAAAGACATACAAATGACCAACAGGTACATGAAAAGTTGTTCAACCACACTATTTTCAGATTGAAATATCAGCTCAGTGAAATCTGTCACAGTGTGATATCACCTCACTCTGGTTAGGATGGCTGTTATTAGAAGAACAACAGATAACAATTGTTGATAAGAATACAGAGAAAAGGGACCCCTGGTACACTGTTGGTGGGGATGTAATTTGGTGCAGCCATTATGGAAAATAGTATAGAGGTTCCTCAAAAATACAAAAATAAAATAAAATAGAACTATCTTATACAGTAATGTCACTTCTGGGTATTTTTTTTAATTGAAATAAGGATCTCAAAGAGATATATGCACTCTAATGTTTGCTGCACTATTCACAGTAGCCGAGATATAGAAACAATTTAAATATCTATCAACAGGTAATAGAGGAAATGTGACATATGCATACAGTGGAATATATTCAGCCTTTAAAAAGAAGGAAATTCTGCCATTTGTGACAACATGGATGAACCTGGAGGACTGAGTGAAATAAGGCAAACACAGAAAGACAAGTACTGTATAATCTCACTTATATGTGGACTCTAAAATAGTCAAACTCACAGAAGCAGAAAATGAATGGTGACTGCCTGGGGCTGAGCGGAGGAGAAAATGGGGAGGTGATAGTCACAGGGTACACATTTCAGTTATGCAAGGTGAAGTTCTGGAAATCTACTGCATAGCATAGTGCCTTTAGCTAAAAATACCGTGTTGTATGAAATTGTGTAAAATGATAGAGTTTGTATTTAGAGTTTTTATCATACACATAATAACAACCATGATAGTAATAGGGGCAAGAGAAAACTTGAGAGGCGATGGATATGTATTTGGTCTAGATGGTAGTGATGGTTCAATGGGCAGATATTTATCCCCCAACTTATCAAGTTGTATATAGTGAATATGCAATAATTTTTAACTTATAAATAATACATCAATAAAATAATTTAAAAACAAGTGAAAATGTATAAAACAATCAGTTATTCTGTTACCTTTTCCAGTTATATGCTATACGTACCCAGTACCTGGTAAGAAATTATGCTCTGTTCTAAGCTTGTTAGAGATAATGGGATTAATTTAAGCAAATGGTATTCTGCTTAGATATAGGAAAAACATTTTATTCAGTGTTTCAACTACAAATGCACTGTTAAGTGAGAGAGAAGAATCACTTTCAGGGACTTCAGATGTATTCTTTGTCAATTGTAAAGGTTGTCAAAATGTCTGAAAATAAATGAGCTGCTCATAAAGCTATTCTGTTTATCATGTCTTTAATTAGCTTGATGTAAAAATGTGTATCGAAGCCTTCATTGGGACAAGGAACATACAATCATAAAGATAAAGTAATCTTTCTGAAGAATAATTGAATAAATTTACCTCCATGGATAAACTACAAGGACTCTGTCTGCCTTGTATATATTTTTTCTTTCTATCCATGTTATATTAACCTGTATCATTTCTGTTTTCTTTTCCTTTCTCTTTTCATTCTTTCTCTGTTCTTTATACTTTCTTATAATATGAGGCACTTTACGAGGCAAACTAGGTAATGTTAGTGCATGCAGGGCAAATAATGGACACAGTTCAGTAGATGGAGGTCAAAAAGATTAGTCAAATAAGTTTAGTATATTTCAGTTCATTAAGTGACTCTGGAAAAGAAGAAGAAATGAGTCAGTGTTCTTGTTGAAGAGATGGAGGTGTGTTTTAGAATGCTCCACACCCTCGTGTGTCCATGTTCAGTGGTGGTTTTTCTGCATCAAATACTATTGATCCCTGAGTCATTAATCAAGTATAAACTCCTGGAGGCTTTCCCTGGTTCCATCAATCTGTGTTACCTTCCTTACTACACTCCTGTTTTAATTTAGTTACTTATTATTAATGACATAGCTTGCTTTTGATTTGATCCTACATTTTGTGAAAACAAAACAAAACAAATCTCTTCGATGACCTCTTTTACCTGGATCTGCATTATCACCAGTGTCCCGGAGCAGATTATCTTTCTGCACTTGGAGTTCTTTAAGTACAACTCCTTTTTAATACTCTTAGGACTGTCCATGGAAATTTTTACCATAACCACAAGAATCCATTCATTTGAGATAAGGAATGAGTATCTTCTGTTTTTTCTGCATATTGGTATTGCATTACAGTAATACTTAACATATTTGTACACCCTTTTGAAATTGTGAGGTGTGTGGTATTGTGACTTACAATAAGAAATACATATTTGGGTTTTATTTCATTTGTAGCACAGAGGTTCCAAATACCTTGGAATCTCCTAAGTGGTGAGAGAAAGTACGAAGCTTTTATTATGTTAATGAGCTGATTTGGGGAATGCACCTAAATCATCAAATGATGGGGGCGGGGGCACTTGCCAGAGGAGCCAACCTAGTGATGAAAGTTGGAGCTTTCAGCCCCACCCTTGATTCCAGTAGGGCAGAGAGATGGGAGGGAGACTGGAGGTTGAATCCATCCGCAGTGACCAGTGATTTAATCAGTCCTGCCTATGCCATGAAGCTTCTGTAAATCGCGAGGGGCAAGGTTCAGAGAGCTTCCAGGCTGGTGAAGATGCGAAGGTGCTGGGAGAGTGGCGTGCCTGGGAGGGCATGGAAGCCAACACCCTTTCCCAGTCCCCTGCCACGTGCACCGCTTCCATCTGCCTCTTCCTGAGTTACACACTTTTATAATAAGCCAGTTATCTAGTAAATAAAATATTTCTCTGAGTTTTGTGAGTCACTTTAGCAAATCTGTCAAACCCAGGGAGGAGGTCATTGGAACCTCCAATCTAGTCAGAAGTATAGATTCCAACCTGGACTTGTGGCTGGAGTCTGAAATCTAAGAGGAGGTCCTGGGAACCTCCAATCTAGAGTCAGTGGTCCCCAAACAAAGATAATAACCTGGGCTTTGGCTGATGTATGAAGTGGGGATGGGAGCAGTCTTGAGGACCAAACCCTTAACCAGTGGAATCTGATGTGACTCTGGGTACGTATTGTCAGAAATATGTTGAATTCTGGCACACCCTGCTGGTGTTTTGAGAATTGTTCGGTGTTATGTGAGAACTGCCCCACCGCCCGTCGAGCATATGTTGGAATTAGGTCCAGGAACCCAAAAGATGGGATCATACCACTTGGAATAGATAGAAGTCCATTCTAAATTTATTCAAATTTATCTTTAAACATTTTGCATACAAAATAATATTGAATAATATATGTAAAAACACATGTACTCACCACCAGTTAATATTTATATGCATGTACATTAAATATATATACATACAAATAAATATATATAGATGCAATTAAAGCTTGCTTTACTTCTCACCTTGAAAAATACTCTGTTTATCTGTGGGTTTTTGTTTATGTGCTTTGTTTTGTTTTTCATTTCTCTCTGGGATTATGGATTGTTACTTACTACTATTAGTCATGGTCCTTTAGCAGGGAGCAGTTTTTTAAGCATCAGACCAAAAACTTGACATTTAGTAAAGGTTATTACACAACAGAAGCCCACTGCATAACCATTTAACAGACTTCAAGGGTAGTTAGATTATTACAAAATAATACTTAAGATTGATTAATACATAGGAAATGCTACACATTAATTTTTTTTTCTTTTATTGATTTTAGAGGGAGAAAGTGATAAGGACAGAGAGATAGAAACATCGATGAGAGAAAACACCGGTTGGCCACCTCCTGCTTGCCCCGCACTGGGGATCAGGTTCACAACCTGGGCATGTGTCCTGCCCGGGAATCGAACTGGTGACCTCTTGGTGCGTGGGTCCATGCTCAACCACTGAGCCACACCTGCCAGAGGGGAATGCTGCACATCTTAATGTAAGAGAAAGTGTATTATTGTATAGTATTATGGAAAAAATTGTAGTGGCTGAAGTTTACTTTATATCATATTTATACATTTCTGTCATATCACATTTTCTTTGAAAAGATGTATTTGTTTGAGTCCCCCCCACCCCCCGAGCTTTCCCTTTTAATACGTTTTCAATGTGTCATATCAGATGAGGGCCTTAATTGAACAGAAGGTAATGCAACAAACCACACAAGCAGGTAAATCTACTGATCTAGAATCTAAACACATCTATTTTTGCTTTTGACTTATATATTTTATTGTTTTTACTAACTACAATACAGTTAGAATTCCTACGTGCCGGTCACGAGCGATAGCTTCAACACCGATGGTTACGGGCTTGTTCACCCAGAGGCAGGAGCTAGATCACAGCAGAGAGGGAAATAATCTGCCTTTTAACAACTCTGAATGACCTCTTCTTTTCTAGTTACCCCACCTCATTCCTCAAGAAAAATAAATAAGCCATTGCAGTAAAACTAATCTATTATTGACTATATGATTGTGGAAGGTCAGAGGGGAGTAGTGGGGTGGAGAGAAAACTATGATTTCTTTATCCAAACCATGTGCTATAACAAGAATGATACTGTCTGAGACACTTCCAGAATCCTGGGGACACTTCTGGGTGTTTGTACAGAGATCCTTCCATGTTTGGTGTCTTGTGTTGTCCATGTGGTGTATGTGACGTCAACCTTCCTCTTGTGTAATCCTTTCTTCAATACATTTTTGAGCAAGTTTCTTGAGTCCTGTTCCTCTGTTAGCCTCTAATCACGCTTAAGGCAGCCACTAAAAAGCCAGGAGTCAGATGTTGCTGCCATTGGAAACTATGTGTTAGTATTAATTTTACTCTCTGTTGTGTGCTTTATTGTACGTAAATTGATGTTCTGAACCCCAAGGTTTTACCCCCCCCCATAAACATGGCAAGGTTTAAAACATAGTTATGCATTTTTACATTTTGTTTTTAACATCTTGCTCCTCAGAATCAATCTGGAGCAAATCCAAAACCCTGCAAGGTCACTTTCCTCTGCTTTTCCTCAGCTTCCCATGTGTTTTATTTCCTGAGCTCATCCCTTAGGCTGCCTCCTGTCCCATCAGTTTACAAGGAAGCTAAGTGCAGTTTCCTCCTGGCTCTTGTTCTCTGCAAAACAGCCCCGAGTGTAGCCTCAGCAGGACCTCTGGTAGGGCTCTGAGAGTCTGATGTTCCGTCTCCATCACGGGAGGAGAGGTAATTAATGATCTTTAGTCCCTTCGGGCCACTCACAGTTGTCTTATTCTTTCTTGCTGAAAACAGTTGGAAGATTTTAAGATGACAGAGCATGTCAGAGCCAGGGCTACTGATTGTTTCTCTGATCTTTGGAGAAATATTATTATAAATGAAGTGATCAGGGCTAACCTTCAGTCCCTTTCAAGACTTACACTTTATTGAACCCCATCTTCCCTGACTGCCAGACCTCCACATCTCTTCTTTAAATCTGTAGCTCTATATTCCTATCCCCACCTCTATTCCTATTCATCTACCGTAAGTATTACCACTTACAGTATATATTTTAATATATAAAATATAAATATATATAAACATATTTAATATATAAAACACATTAATTGTGAGGACAATTAATAGATAAGAGCCATATGAATTATCTCACATGGATGCCCTTGTTGCATTGGGAGTCAAGGACCCACGCCAGGCTTTGCTGTCAGCAAGTGCAGGGTCATGGCCGAGACTCTTCTCCACTCTGGGCCTTGGTTTCTGGTTCAGCCAAATGAAGAAATTGAACCAACTAAGTGATCACCAAGATCCCTTTCAACTCTAGTAATAAATCAGTGCATTAGGAAGATTGTAGCTGCTCAGTAATCTTTTTCGGCAAATATGTTTTAAAAAGATTTTTAAATAAGAAAGTGTCTCTGAGAAAGGAAATGCTCCATGAAGGTGAAATAATACTAGTATCTATATTTTGTGTTCTATGGTTTCATTAATTCTGGACTCATTTTCATTTTTCAAGAGTAGAATATTTAACCACATCATGTTCAGTGAACCGTTTCTTAACTAAGGTTGTTTTTATTTAAAATAAAGTTTGTGTTATGAAATCTTACCACTAGTGTAGGCTAAGACTACTGTCTGAAAAAAGTTTGAGTTTAGATGGAAATGGACAGAGGTTAAGGAAACAAATATTAGTAGGAAGACGTGTTTAGGAGCAACTTCATTGGTTGGTGCAGTAGTCAGGAATCCAGCAGACAACAAAGAGTATACTCAGATTTTCTCTGAAGAGGGTCTAATGAAATGACTGCTGACAGGTAAGCAAAGAGGTAAGCAGAGGTGTAATCAAGTTAGGCACTCACACTATGTATAGTCAAGTGTGATGGAGACAATAGCAAGCATAATGAAGACACCATTACCATATCTAGAGCAACAATTAAGGAGGAACCAATCAGGTTACTGCAACCCAGAGAGAAATTATGGAAGATAAGCCATCCTACAGAAGCTGGTTCCTCAGAACACAGCCACTGTCAGGTCCATTATAAAGGAATAAGAGACAGGGCGCAGAATCATTGACCCAGTCCTCTCCCTCCTCTCTGATACCCTGCCAGTCCCTTCCTTTGACTTCTTGTGTCTAGAGGATGACAGAACCCAGAAGATGCAGGTTAGAAAGGTTAAAGCAAGTTAAGGTGATTTAAAAACAAACAACAACAAAAACATGCAGTATAGCCCTGGCCGGTTTGGCTCAGCGGTTAGAGCGTCCGCCTGTGGTCCGGAGAGGCCCGGGTTCGGTTCCCACTAAGGGCATGTACCTCGGTTGCAGTTTGTCCCCGGCCCTGGTTGGTCGTGCGGGTGGCAGCCACTCGATGTGTCCCTTTCACATCGATGTTTCCCTCTCTCTCTCTTCCTCTCTCTCCCTCCCACTCTGTCTGTGCAAAAAATGGAAAAATGTCCTCGGATGAGGATTAAAAAAACAAACAAACAAACAAAAAAAAAAAAACATGCAGTATAATTAGAGAATAATCAGCATGTCCAAACTTTTTTCTTTTTCTATTTCCATTCTAATTTATTTATGCTCTTTACATGATAGAAGAAACTCATATTCCTCCCCACACAGCACCAGCACCAAACAGGGAAAACATAGTCCCACGAACCCCCCCAGTCATGATGGAATGATGCTAATTCAGTAATACACTCAACTGGAATTTAAATATTAACGGAGGTACCAAGGATACTCTTCATGTGAGACTTAAGAGAAAAGCATTACAAAAAGTGACGATGACAACAACAAACACATAGCTGCTACAGTTCTTTTCCAGCAGGACATTAGGCCAACTTAGAGCATCATAGCCTTCTTTCTCCTACTCATTGTGTCTTACCCTTAGCTCTTTCCACACCTCAACAGGGTGACTTCCATATTTCTTGTGTGACAAATATTTCTCAAAAAAATAACTTCATCCTTGAAGTAACTGAATCACTTCAAACATTGACTTCATTATCAGTGAATGAATATCTTAATGTTTTTCAATAAAAATACTATGTTATAACTTTTAAATATAGATTTCAAACATAGTTCTTGCTACCATTTTGAGTGGCAAGCCCACACCTCTGGTATTCAGAATCCTTGTCCCCACCAGTACAGTAGCCCCTTTAGTGTTTGATGGTTCAGCTACATGAAGGCGCTAAAATGGTTTACATTCTACCCCATATTAGAGATTCTATTCAAGGGTTAGGGTTTCTTTGTCTCGACTTCATATTATTCCTGTCTTTAATGTAAAATATCTACACATATTCTGCTAGGTATTTTTTTTCTAGTTCTTTTTATGACAACAGAGTTCCATCTTTTATAATTATTCCCAGTAGTAACTTAGGATTGCATCTTAGACCCTTGATAGTATGAAAACGTTATCTGAGCTTATATTACCAATTTATTATTATTTTATAAACAAGAGAGACTGGTTCACAGTAGACAGAAATGTCATTAATACATCCTGGATGAATGAATGATCTTAACCTACAAGGGAAATTATATATTATATGACACTTATGTGCTAGGACCATCTTTTTTTTCCATTTGATTACAATTGTGTTTCAATAATTATATTATTTTCTTGAAAATTATACATTATAATATTGATATATTTTTGTTTCTAAACTGAAATGCAAGACAGCAAATGAATTATCATGGCTTTAGCCCTGGTGGGTTTTGCTCAGTGGTTAGTGTCGGCCCACAGACCAAAGGGTCGCAGATTCAATTCCTGGTCAAGGGCACACATCTGGGTTGCAGGTTTGGTCCCAGCCCTGGTCAGGGTCCGGCAGGAGGCAACCAATCAATGTGTCTCTCTCACATTGATGTTTCTCTCTCTTTTTCTCTTCCTCCCTCCCCCTCTCTTTCACTCTATCTAAAAAATCAATGAAAGCCCTGGCCAGTTTGGCTCAGCGGTTAAAGCGTCGGCCTGTGGTCTGGAGAGACCCGGGTTCGGTTCCCGCTAAGGGCACGTACTTCGGTTGCGGTTTGTCCCCGGCCCTGGTTGGTCGTGCGGGTGGCAACCACTCAGTGTGTCCCTTCACGTCGATGTTTCTCTCTCTCTCTCCCTTTCTCTCTCTCCCTCCCACTCTAGCTGTACAAAAAATGGAAAAATATCCTCGGGTGAGGATAAAAAAAAAAAATCAATGAAAAAATATCCTCAGTGAAGATTAACAACAATAATAACAAAATCATCATGGCTTTAACATTCACAAATGGCAGAATGGTGACATCTGAAGGTAGAACATCTTCTTTTTCTTTTAAAACAATACAAAGGTGTCTATCTATAGAAGAGTTGGTTGTTATTTCTCTAACTTCTGCACATAACAAAACCGTAATTTAGAGGAAACTTTAAAGATATTTTCATTCAACATACAAAGTGATTTGGAAATGTAAAAAGAGAACTTGAGACTAATGGACTTGAGGATCATGTCAGACTGGGGGTCTTTAATCACTGTAATTCCACACAAAGGAGCCTAAAATTGCCTGAGAGAAGTTTCTTTTTTTTTTTATCCTCACCCGAGGATATTTTTCCATTTTTTGTTCAGACAGAGTGGGAGGGAGAGAGAGGAAGAGAGAGAGAGAGAGGAACATCAACGTGAAAGGGACACATCGAGTGGCTGCCACCCGCATGACCAACCAGGGCCGGGGACAAACTGCAACAAAGATACACCCTCTTGGCGGGAACCGAACCTGGGTCTCTGGACCGCAGGCCGATGCACTAACCACTGAGCAAAACTGGCCAGGGCCCGGGAGTAGAAGTTTAATAGCTGAGGGATGCTCTGTAAAAAATTCTAAAGCTATAAATGGCAATTCAGATGTAAGCCAATAAAAAGGCAGTTAATGAATTAAAACTGCATTTTAAGACCTGTATTTAGGGTGATTTGTTAAGAATTATAGTTACTTTTTTTTAAAGAATAACTTATGTAACTAGTTCTTTTGAAAATGTCAATTGAGAAAATGGTATCATGTGAACTTATTTTTATTCAGTTTTAAATGGAAATTGTAAAAAATAAATATCACTGGGTTGAAAAGGACATTCTATGAAATAATTCCATCCTGCATTCAACATACTGTTGCAAGGTAACCTGATGTTTTTAACACCATCCAGTCTGTATGCAACAAACTGAAGCTATTCATACCAAACAGCAATTCAAACAGAGTGGTGCTAATGATTGACTTTTTTCGAGTGAACTGGATCTCTGCATTTGTTTTCTTGGCTATCAGCTGTCAAATTCTCGCAGAGTACCAGCATTACCTCGCTGGCAGAATCACCCAGAAAGTAAATGTCGATAAATTCCCAAGTCACCAATGATGAATGTAAGAAAACTCTTGGGAGGTTCTGCCACTTACCTCCAAATTTGGGGTATCCAGAGAACCAAGATTTTAGTAGCTGACTAGCGTCTTCCAGCTAGAAGACAGCTTTCAGCCAAGTGACTGATTTATCACTGAGCTCAGAGTGATTTCATAAAAAGATTCTACTCTACACAGATAAGCAGGGAAATAAAGTATATTCAGTCCCTCAGTATCTTCCATGCCTTTCCTGTGTGCAGAGCTACAAAGTAAAAAGTATACCATGTCAGCTTCCTCATAGTAATAATAACAACAGTGAATAATTTATACTGAATGCTTTCTATGTTCCACTGACCAGCTGAGCATTTATGGCAACCCTAACAAGAAAATCCTTTCTGTTACTGCTATTTACATATAAGGTAAAGAGGTTTAGAGAGGGTAAAGGACTTCCTGTGGTTATTTGTGTACCAAAGGAGCCTTTTCTCTCAATTGGAATTATATATATATATATTTTTTTTTCTAGTTCTGCATAGATTATTTTATTTGTTCCTCACAACAACCCATTTTATAGTAAAAGAATCTGGTTCAAAGAAGATATTTGTCCTAGCATGAATATGTAATTGCCTACTTTAAACAATTTAAATTAGTGATCTAATCTGAAATGTGTTCAAGAGGGTCACCCAGCCCCATGCCACTAGTTCACTTCTTCAAAGAGAATGTTATTTCTTGGCATAAATCCTGTCTAGGGAAGGAAGCCTCTTGATGTTCAGGGATCGAGTGACTGGTGAGCTGCACAGCGATCAAGGGCTGTGAGTAGATTTTTGTCATAATTAAAGCACATCAAATACTTTTAATTATTAACTATAGGACATTGTTCAGAATTTGTTTTACTCTTTATGTTTTGGTTATTTGGCTTTAGTTAGTGTACATATTATACTGAACAATATTATAATGTGAATTTAAGTGTTAGGTTTTATGCTTTTGGATGATGCAGGCTATAGATTATGGGGCAGACTCAACTATAAATAGGACAGGATAGGATGTATCATGCAAACCACGGCAGAGGGGTGGACCACGCTCTGTAGGGTATGTAAAGGAGACTAGTCTACAGTTGTGAAGAAAATAATACCTTTGAGACTACATGGAGGGACCTGGAAAGTATTATCCTAAGTGAAACAAGCCAAACAGAGAAAGACAAGTATCATATGATCTCACTTATTTGTGGAATATAATGAACATAACAGTCTGAGGAATGGGGTAGTCCCAGAGACGCGGAAGTGGGGTACAGCCTGACAATCCCCAGAAGAGAGGAGAGATAAACCACAGAACTTATATGCATGCATGCATGAACAATGGACATGGACAACAAAGTTGGGGACAGGGCAGGGAGGGAGGGGGAGGGGAGAATCAGTGGGGGGGGGGGGAACATCTGTAACAAAAATAAATTAATTAATAAAAAATTTTAAAAAAAAAGAAAAGAAAGTAAAATGAAAACTAGCCCAAGTACAAGTGTCATTTCTGGTAGGGAGAAAGCTCCTTCCTGCATGAACTTTTTGGTCTGGCAGTTGTAAAATTCTCCTGTTTATTGCCCAGGGAATAATTCATAAAATAGATTGTGGGAGTTTGTAATTTCTTCAAGAATAAACAACTATATCAAGATTTTAAAATAACACAATTTTAGTGGTGATACGTTAAAAGGTATAGACTTTGCAAATGTAGACTTCTATCATGTATGCAATGTAACTTAATGTCCAAAGTAAATCTGAGACAGAAGTAATTCTACTTTATGTTTCCAATGAGAAACCTGAGGCTCCTATGAAGTTAAACTGCCCCTCACTGGTAAAGTAGGACCTCTGATGCCTGTTTGTGTCAGTCAGTGTAGACTCCATAATTTACATGGGAATAAATAATATAAAATAATACTAAGTAGTAACAAGTTGTTAATCAGAAAAGACAAAAAGAAATGCAAAGATTACAGGAATAATAGATATAGGGTACAGCTGTTATCTCGATGGCTGAGACAGTGTGTCCATGAAAGAAAGAAACTTGGAAGACAACCACCCTCAGCTCAAGAAATGAAGACCTTGGATAGGCTGTGTCTCCTGAATAATAACAGTAGTGGGAAAGTTTGTGGAGGTGCCACAGAATGGGGAACCATCCATTGTGATGTCAGAGGAACTCCCTGGGAAACTGCCCATTGGGGTGCTATTGAAACTCACTGGGAGAGATTACCACTAGATGTTCCACACACCACTGGCTGCTAAAGCGTGCAGGAGCTGGAAGAGAGACACACTTTTCTCCTTCCGTGCTCATCTTGTACCCTGTAATGAAAAGGCATGATATTGTGCCCCCTGGCAGAGGAGAAAGGTGTAGGAGCTCCAGCTCTGGTGTCATAAAGCTGAACAAAGGAGATTAAATTTGAAGAATAAATGGATAACTGGTAGACTATCTCATAAGGGTGTTTCAGGAATCAAAAATATTAATAATCCTATGCCACCTACCGATATGACTTTTGCCTAACATTTTGTTAAAATCGCTATTTCTTGGTACTGAGGCGTCCATACTAATTATAAAGAAATCTCATTTTCTCTGTCTATAGGAGCTCAGATAGCATCTCCATCAGATATGCATATTGTTTTTCCTATTCTTATTCCTATTGGCTACTGCTTGAATTCATGTAAAGCTGAAATGTAAGAGTTTCTTTTCTTCAAAAACCTTTATTTTCTCTGCAGTTCAGGTAATAGAAGCAAACTTTCGGCACTGGTATAGAATAATCTTTGCATACAGATCCTACTATGCAGAAGTAACTGATTTGATTCCCTCGTGTATTAAACTATTGAGCCCCCCACTACAACAGGATTTTGAACTATAAAGATAATTACAATAATGTTCATTAACAATAACAATGATTATGAAAATTATATAATCACTAACTTACTTTAAAACACTTCAGTGTAGGCAGCTCAATATTTCTATGAGTGTTGATCGTTTCTCACCTCTCCAATAGAAGCAGTTTGTTAATAGATAAAACACTTTAATCTAATGTACTATGAGCACTTTAACTGTCACTATAGGGATTTCCTACAATGTGTAATTGTCAAAGAGCTATAGGACTGTTTTTCCATTGGTAATATTAGTTATAATAAGGTTTATAGAATAATAGAAATAGAGTACATATGGTATATATGGTATTCTTATGTGGCCAAGAATATAAGAATCTGGTGAGTTTAGCAGCTTTTATTCTGAGAGTAGATCTGTTATCTGGGGACTCATTAGGAGGTATGCCCCTTTTTCAAAGAGAGAATTCCTTGCTCAATCTGTCACTACAAAATCTGCCTCAAGGGAAACTTTAATGAAAGATATTTGTGAAATTTCTTAAGACAGAGAACTTACATTTTAACAAGATTATAAAAAAGGTTGTATAAATAGTGGCTTGAATGTATGCCTTCTTGCTATTAAATATTTCTGTATGCAGAAGAATTTAAGTTGACACTTGATTTAATTAAAAAGCCACCTGGTAAAAAGGTTACAATCACAGCTTTTTAGTGTCCTCCTATGCTGCTTGGGGCTGGTAATTATTACAACAACAATCTGTTTAGCAGTTACTGCATGAAAGCAACTTTGTGCTATTGTGTATAGCTGAGCAGGTTGTGGAAAGCAACCAGTGATCACCAGTCATAAGAAGTGCATGATACCTAGCACAAAGAACCCAAATTCTGTGAAGGTCAAGTCCGTTCACAACAATAGAAACAACAGTAGAAATATAATAGTGAGTAGTGTTCG
Organism: Molossus molossus; assembly: GCF_014108415.1. Taxonomy (NCBI): domain Eukaryota; kingdom Metazoa; phylum Chordata; class Mammalia; order Chiroptera; family Molossidae; genus Molossus; species Molossus molossus. The sequence goes on from NW_023425348.1 coordinate 66,264,906, forward strand.
AATACTTTATATGTACCATCGCATTTAATCTTCACAATAAACCCAGAAACAGTTTTTAACCCTATGTTTAGAATAAAAAGAGACCTATTCTTCTACACATATGCATGCATTTGTGTAAATATAATCATGTATTAATAAAAGTTTAGTATGATCTTAGATAACAGGTAAAAAGCCCACTTCTCCTCTCATCATTCTGTTTTAACTTCATGATATTTAAAGATTTAATGGCTATTTAATTGCAAAGGACCAAGAATATTGATTTTTTTAAAGGAAGGATAAAGATTGAATAATCACACTACCTGACTTTGAGAATTTCTAAAAAGCTAAAGAAATCAGGACAGTGCTGTATACACAAAAATAAACATTAGCAATAGGACATAATATAGATTCCATATCTACATATTCAGTTGGTCTTTAAAAATGCAGACAGCTCTGGTCAGTTTGGCTCAGTAGTTAGAGCATCGGCCTGTGGACTGAGGGGCCGTGGGTTTGATTCCTGGTTCCTGGGCAAGGGCACATATCTGGATTTTAGGTTGATCCCAGTCCTGGTTGGGGTCATGTGGGAGGCAACCAATCAACGTGTCTCTCTCACATCAGTGTTTCTCTCTCTCTCCCCATCCCTTCCTCCCTTCTACTCTATCTAAAAAAAAAAAAAAAAAAAATCAGTGGAAAAATATCCCTGGGTGAGAATTACAAAAACAAAAAAATGCAGGCAATTATATACCCACATCAAGACATTTTTAATAACAGAATTTTGCCTTGCACAACACTTAAATTTAACTCTAAATATATTGTAGACTTAAATATGAAACCTATAATAATACTTCTTATATAAAAGCTCAAATCATAAAGTTAAAAGTGATAAACTCAATTTCATTTAATTTGAAATTTTCTGCCCTTCAAAAGATATCATTAAGAAAATAAAAGGAATGCCAACAGTGGAAAAATTCTTAACAAGCATATATTTAATTAAAATATTTTACTAAAAGGTACAAAGAATTCTCTCAATGCAATATCAGCAAAAATTGCCCACTCAAATTGGTCAATATATATGCACATACATTGTACATTAAAAGGCATAGCAGTGGCCTATAAGCACATAAAAAGATGTGCAAATCATTAGTCATCAGGAAAATCCAATTTAAAAACACAATGAGATAATTGTACACATTTATTAAAATGGATAAAAGACACATGTTGTTGTGTGAAGGAGCTAGAATATACGTGCATTGCTGTTGGTAGGGCACAGTGGTAGATCATTTTGGAAAAGAGCTTAAAAAATTTAAAAAAGTTTACCAAACAACTGACATACAACCCATAAATCTTTACTATTCAGTTTTCAGCCCAGAGGAATGAAATATTTTAGTCCAGATAATGAAAATTTTTATCAACTGGGAGAATCACATATAACTATTTATAGTGGCTACATTCACAATTCTCTAAAACCAGAAATAATCTGTCACCATAATTTAAAAACTGCTAAAAAATTTTATTTTCTTAAATGGTCTCTTTTATTAATAGGAAGAATGATCATAAGTCAATACAGATGGTAAGTGATATAAATGGTTAGATTTTGAAACCACTCTGCTCCACTGCTCAGTCAGGGCGTGCAGTGTGAACCTGACCTGCTCCACTGCTCAGTCAGGGCGTGCAGTGTGAACCTGACCAGACAGCGTGCACCGTGCTCCACTGCTCAGTCAGGGCGTGCAGTGTGAACCTGACCTGCTCCACTGCTCAGTCAGGGCGTGCAGTGTGAACCTGACCATACAGCGTGCACCGTGCTCCACTGCTCAGTCAGGGCGTGCAGTGTGAACCTGACCATACAGCGTGCACCGTGCTCCACTGCTCAGTCAGGGCGTGCAGTGTGAACCTGACCAGACAGCGTGCACCGTGCTCCACTGCTCAGTCAGGGCGTGCAGTGTGAACCTGACCAGACAGCGTGCACCGTGCTCCACTGCTCAGTCAGGGCGTGCAGTGTGAACCTGACCGTACAGCGTGCACCGTGCTCCACTGCTCAGTCAGGGCGTGCAGTGTGAACCTGACCTGCTCCACTGCTCAGTCAGGGCGTGCAGTGTGAACCTGACCGTACAGCGTGCACCATGTTCCACTGCTCAGTCAGGGCGTGCAGTGTGAACCTGACCAGACAGCGTGCACCGTGCTCCACTGCTCAGTCAGGGCGTGCAGTGTGAACCTGACCAGACAGCGTGCACCGTGCTCCACTGCTCAGTCAGGGCGTGCAGTGCGAACCTGACCAGACAGCGTGCACCGTGCTCCACTGCTCAGTCAGGGCGTGCAGTGTGAACCTGACCGTACAGCGTGCACCGTGCTCCACTGCTCAGTCAGGGCGTGCAGTGTGAACCTGACCGTACAGCGTGCACCGTGCTCCACTGCTCAGTCAGGGCGTGCAGTGTGAACCTGACCGTACAGCGTGCACCGTGCTCCACTGCTCAGTCAGGGCGTGCAGTGTGAACCTGACCTGCTCCACTGCTCAGTCAGGGCGTGCAGTGTGAACCTGACCGTACAGCGTGCACCATGTTCCACTGCTCAGTCAGGGCGTGCAGTGTGAACCTGACCGTACAGCGTGCACCGTGCTCCACTGCTCAGTCAGGGCGTGCAGTGTGAACCTGACTGTACAGCATGCACCGTGCTCCACTGCCCAGCCAGGGCATGCAGTGTGAACCTGACCATACAGCGTGCACCGTGCTCCACTGCTCAGTCAGGGCGTGCAGTGTGAACCTGACTGTACAGCATGCACCGTGCTCCACTGCCCAGCCAGGGCATGCAGTGTGAACCTGACCGTACAGCGTGCACCGTGTTCCACTGCTCAGTCAGGGCGTGCAGTGTGAACCTGACCGTACAGCGTGCACCGTGTTCCACTGCTCAGTCAGGGCGTGCAGTGTGAACCTGACCCTAGAGCGTGCACCGTGCTCCACAGCTCAGTCAGGGCGTGCAGTGTGAACCGGACCGTACATTGTGCACTGTGTTCCACTGCTCAGTCAGGGCGTGCAGTGTGAACCTGACCGTACACTGTGCACTGTGTTCCACTGCTCAGTCAGGGCGTGCAGTGTGAACCTGACCGTACATTGTGCACTGTGTTCCACTGCTCAGTCAGGGCGTGCAGTGTGAACCTGACCGTACACTGTGCACTGTGTTCCACTGCTCAGTCAGGGCGTGCAGTGTGAACCTGACCGTACATTGTGCACTGTGTTCCACTGCTCAGTCAGGGCGTGCAGTGTGAACCTGACCGTACATTGTGCACTGTGTTCCACTGCTCAGTCAGGGCGTGCAGTGTGAACCTGACCGTACACTGTGCACTGTGTTCCACTGCTCAGTCAGGGCGTGCAGTGTGAACCTGACCGTACATTGTGCACTGTGTTCCACTGCTCAGTCAGGGCGTGCAGTGTGAACCGGACCGTACAGCTTGCACCGTGCTCCACAGCTCATACAGGGCATGCCGTGTGAACCTGACTGTACAGCGTGCACCGTGCTCCACTGCTCAGTCAGGGCGTGCAGTGTGAACCTCACTATACAAGTGTTTAGGTGGTTAAATAGTTTGCAAACTATGAGAAGGAGAAGCCTTGTTTTTTGTTTTAGTTGCGTTTGTTTCAGGATGGGCCGAAAATTCCAAATTGATAGCTGTATGTCATCCTTCAGTTATTTTATTCTGAACTTCCTTGTCTGACAAAAGAGCTGATATATAACACATGATGATTGATGACTCCCCATCAGCATGATATATCACTTCCCAAACCTTTTCAAGGATGAGAAGAAATCTTGTGTGTGCAGTCCAACCTAAGAGAATAAGGAAATCATTTGAAAGAAACTTAGAAAAGTGTAGAGCTACCATAATTGATACAAAGTGAAGGAGATATCCTGCCATTTTCAGAAAGAGATCTGTTTTATACAACTTTTTAGTCACACCCTTCATGTGTCTGAAAGGTGTGAGTTTAAAAACAAAACAAAACATCCTTTTCTGAAAGAAAAGAGAGAGACACAAGGTTAGCATTTATAGCACCTCTGTTTTATAAAGGATAATTTATAAAGCCTGTCAAATCACTGTCATAATTAAACAGGGAAATGATTTCTCTTTGCAGAGGATTTTTGCCAGCGGCTTGAATCCAAACCTCTGTATTCTTGCTGCATGAAGAATTCAAGCTATGCTGGTCATTGTTGTGTGCTCATTAGTGACTCATCTTAGGCTTCCTAGAAGTGTATGACCTTGAAAAATAAATTAGTGATGTGTGACAGAAAAAAAGAGTATTTTGCAAAAACCAAAGGGGTAGTACAGAAAGTGATATAATTAGACTGCAGTGATCCAAAATGAAATTTAACCATATACCAAGTTATTTGGTTAATGCTTCATCTCTGACACACACACACACACACACACACACACACACACACATTGATTGCATAAATGTAGACAGACTTTCTGAATGAGGGACATAGGTCTCCAATTTCTTCTATTCTGAATTTTTGAACTATGCTAAAATCAGAAAAAATCTGCCTTGCTGATGGGACTTCCCTCTTTCAATGGTCAAAGCTTTGACTCTGATGTTTATATGTCTTTAATATTTTGTACATGAACATCTTACAAGTGTAGTAAAACTGTCATTTAATTTTAATGGAAGAGTGAAAAAAAATTATCTTTCACTCCTTCATTTTACAGAGTCAGTAAATTGTTTGAATTTGGTTTTCCAGGGTATTCTTTGTGCTTTTAATAAAACAACTCATTCATTTTAAGTTCTCCTAATTAGAAAACAAAAGTTTTAATTTTATGAAATACATAGCTATAGATAGATAGATACATACATACATACATACATACATGATCGATAGGTAGGTAGGTAGGTAGGTAGGTAGGTAGGTAGATAGATAGATAGATATAGATATAGATACTTTTTACCTTTCAGAAAACAGTAGATAGTATTTGCTGTGGTCTATAATGCTATTATCAAAGGAAAAAATCCTCTTGTAACTCACTCTCTGCTTTGGGATCCTATAGACTCAAATTGAGCCAAGAACTGATGAACCCAAGAGTCTAATGTGTACTAATGAAACTTCACTTACAGAAGCCAGAGTGCCTTTAGATGACACCAGTGCCAGCCACACTTCAGATTTTGGCAAACACATTGTTGACACTGAGTAAGAATCATTCACCCAGATGAGCTCAGTCGTGTGTGTGTGTATGTGTGTGTGTACGTGTATACCTATAAAGAACAATTGGGAGAAAATTAAGAAAATCTAAGTCAGATTGGTTATTATGTAGTATTAAAGGTTTTATGTGAGTGTGATAAATAGTATTAGGATTACATAGAAAAAGGTATTTTTTTTTTTAGATATACTTGCCATTATAGCTAAGGTTAATTGTCATTATGTTAACAATTTTCTTTGACATGGTCCGTTCACATGTATGTATTTACTCACTGGAAAAAAGACAGGTGTTTAGCACAAAATATGCTTGTGCTTAATTTTTTGTCTGATGTCACATGTGAATGATCAGTTTCTTCATAATCAAATCAATTCAGTAGTGATTTTTACTCTGATTTACTTACGCAGTTTAATGAATGAACTGAACCATGGTGGATCAATGTTGAGAGTGTGCTGTGAAGCAAACACTGTAATCAGTCCAATTTTATGTACCTGATATTTGAAAACATGGAAATAAAAGCCAAGTGATCAAGAAACACTGATTTAAACTGTGAATGCATTTCTTAGGAAAAACTAAGTATTTTTTATTTTTGGACTTTATCGTCAATGTCTAGTCAAGACAATAGGAAAAGACATTAAACTAAAGGAAATTCAAAGTGAGCTGTTAGGAACCAGAGTCTGAGGCCTAAAGTTGTCAGTCGGTTGAAATTAGTTCTAAAACCAGAGTCAGAGGTTCTCTGAAGAGAAATCAAGTCTCAGAAGCCACTCAGCTCGGGGTCAGGGAACATGTTTAGGAATCAGGTCTCCTGGCAGCGTACGTAAGGAAAAATAACCAAAAAATGAGCATACCCCTACCCAACTATCCTACAAGATAGTGCTACTTCTCTCCTTAATACCCATGTTCTTTCTGATCAATGTAGTTATTACTTCTAGATCTCCCCATGCAGCATGATCCCTCTCGTACATCTGTGCCTTTGTACGGCACAGCAGCATGTCCCCAGTACATTCCCCTCTTCTTCAGAAGTCTTCTGTGTTCCAGGTTCAGTCCCCATGAGATTTCTGAGCTCCCTTTTCTGAATCTCACTGTGGAGCGGGTGCTCCTCCCTTGCTTCATTCTTCTTCTCACCCTGTTCACCTGTCTTTCTTTCAAACCCTGAACTTCATCATGTTGAAATCATCACTGGTTCATGTTTCTAAACAGAGTCCAATCCTGTTCTATACTGAAACCATCCAATTAGAAAATGGGCAGAGGGACTGAACAGACAATTCTCCCAAAGAAGACTTGCAAATGGCCAACAGACATATGAAAAGATGCTCAACTTCACTAGCTGTTATGGAAATGCAAATCAACACTACAGTGAGATACCACCTCATACCTGTTAGAATGGCTATTATCAACAAGACAAGTTATTACAAGTGTTGGAGATGTTTTGGAGAAAAAGAAACCCTCATTCATTTCTGGGGGGAATGCAAACAGGTGCAACCACTATGGAAAACAGTATGGAGGTTCCTCAAAAAATTAAGAATGGAGTTACCATGTGACCCAGCATCCCCTCTCTGGGAATCTACCCCCAAATTTAAAAACATTAATTTGCAAAGATGTATGTATTTCTATGTTCATTGCAGCATTATTCATGGTGGTCAAGACATTGAAACAACATAAGTGTACTTCAGTAGATGATTGGATAAAGAAAATGTGATACACACACACACACACACACACACACACACACACTCACTATGGAATACTACTCAGCCCTAAGAAAGGAGGAAATACTGCATTTGTGACAACATAGATGGATCTTGAGAATATTGTGCTAAGCAAAAGAAGTTAGAAAAAGTCAAGAACCATATTATTTCATTCATATGTAAAATATAAAATGGAAAGCAACAAGTGAACAAACAAGACAAACAAAATCTTAAAGACAAAGACAACGGCATGATGGTTACCAGGGGGAAGGGGGTGGGAGGTGGAGGGAAGTAATAAAGAATAAAGAGGGAGGGTCAAATGTATGGTGATGGAAGGAGATTTGATTTTGGGTTGTGGTAAAAAGACAATGCATTATACAGATGATGTATTATAGAATTGTACACTTGAAATCTATACAATTTTATCAACCAATACCAACTCAATAAATTTAATACAAAAAAATTAAAAGCCAAAGAAAACAAAAAAATGACTTAATTAATGAAAGAAAATTGATAATTTAAAATGCATCTCAGTAATGAGCTATCATGCCGCAAAATATGAAAGAACTTTAAGTGTACATTACTATATGAAAGCAGCCAATATGAAAAGGCTACATACTGTGCCATTCTAGAAAAGGCAAAACTGAGGAGACTGAAAAAAATGAGAGGTTTCTGGGGCATGGGTAGGGGTATGAAGAGGCAGAGCATAGAGGATTTTAAGGGCAATGAAAATGCTCCGCATAATACTATAATTATACATTTGTCTAAACCCATAGAGTAACACCAGAAGTGAACTGTAATGTAAACTATGGACTTAGAATGAAAAAGACGTATTGATGTCGGCTCATCGAATTTAATCAACGTACCTACCACTGATGAGTGGAGAGGCTGTGCACCTGTGAGGGCAGGGAGGGTATGGAAAATCCCTGTTCTTCCCACTCAGTTCTGCCATGAGCTAAAATTGGTATAAAAAGTCTTAAATATAAACAAAAACTAGATCTCTATATAAGCCACATTATAAATTGTGAAGGTCATGACTGGGAAACATAAGCAGAGAGAATAGATCAATGAAATTCCTTATATCTAAGTTTAGAAAAATACAATAATGTTTAGTGCTCCATATCTTCCCATAAAATTCTAAAAAAAATAAAATCTAAGGACTTCCAACTTACTTGTATTTACATTCAATCTCACCTTTATCTGCAAAATAATATAAATGAGAATAAAGTAGGATTTTGGAGTTTAATTATACTTATCAGTACTGTTTTACTCGGTGGAACCCCCCTCCCCCCCAAAAAAAACAATGTGAAAGTAAGAAAGTTCCATAGTATAAACTCTGCCCAGTCATTTCTCTTTTAGTCTTTAGTAAAAATGACTTATACATTTCCTATAAATTATGAAGATTCTACAAGAAGCCAAAATAAATTCTGGAATTTAAATTAAAAAACTCAAGGTCTCTTTTATACCTATCTACAATTTTCATTGTTGGAATAATTCACTTAGGTATCCTAACATAAATTTAAACCCAAGTTGTAAAATCTTATTTTCTTCAAAAAAGTTTAAATGTATTTTCCTGCTTATGTTCCCAATTTTTTTTTCTGAAATGGTTTTATTCAGACAGTCTCACCTACTTCTACATATCAATATAATTTTTATTTTTCCCTTTCTCTTTTTTCTTGTATGCATTTGATCATCAAAATCTGATAATTTCTTTATTCAAAATACTACTCTGTTATATATCTTCCTATCCATTGATGGAGTAGTTCACAGAAACTGAATGATATAGTTTTACCTATGAATTATCTCAAAAATACTGTGAAAGCTGAGGTTATTATTTTTATTCTAAAAATGAAAAATAGTTTCTTAAGTATTTACACAGCAGATACCTTACTCAAATGTGCAGGAACCTCTAGTGAAAATCAAGTACCCTTCAAGCCCAGAGCTTGTCCCAGATAGCAAACCCAATTACTAAATGAAAGGACAGTTAATAACAGTAGGCCAGACTTGCTCTTTGAATAACATTTGTGGTAGCGTTTGGATGCTGGAAATAAATGACCTTTCAACACCACCTCTCCAAGCTGTCTTTTTTATTCCATTTGGTCTCTGTAACCTCAGTAATGGTATGTCCTTTATCATGCCTGATTTTAGTATATTGAGTATTCTCTCTCTTTTTTCATAGTCTAGCTTCTAGATTATAATTTTACAAGTTTCTTTTTGTTTTTTTGAATAACCAGTTTTGGATTTTATTGATTTTTAAAAGTGTTTTTAACAGCTTTATTGACATATAATTGACCGAACATATATCCATACATTTACAATGTAAAATTCAAGATTTTTCACACTATATTTACAGTTCTGCAATGATGATCACAAACAATTGTAGCATATTTTTATCATGCCAAAAAGAAATACCATACCTTTAGGTATTATCTCCCAATTACCCTTGTTTTCCCCAGACCTAAGCAACCAGGAATCTTCTTTCTCTGTATATAGATTTTGCTTATTCTGGATATTTCATATAAATGATGTCACATAGTATATATTCTTCTGTGACTACTTTTTTTCACTTAATATTTCAAGATTCATCCATATTGTAGCATGTATCTGTAATTCAATTTTGTGGCCAAGTGATATTTCATTACATGGATATAACACCTATTAATTATCCATTTATCAATTGAAAAAGGCAAAAACATGCACTTATGAAATGTCTAACAAACTCTAATTTTACTTCCCATGTTATTTAAAAGTGTTAAGTATATATTTGTTCTCCTATATACCACCTAATTCTGAGACTGCAGAAGTTACGATTTACCCAGTATCACACTAAGAGTAATTGGTAAATGGTAAATGGTAAAACCAGGGTATGAACTAAGCCACTAAGCCTGTTTCGATTTATTCCACTTGCCTGAATTTCTTATGAGTGATGATGGCTAAAAAGTATTCTTCTTATAATACTCTTCGAAAAAGATACTATTTTTACATTCCATTTTTTACCCGATTACACTGAGACACAAGGGATGAAATATCTTGCCCCAAATTAAGCAACTGGATGGAGAGGGATCAGACTGATTCTAGAGCCCAGATTCACTCAGAACCCAACTTTGCTGCTCAGAATAGGGTAGTAAAAGGAACTAACTGTTATTGAAAAGCCAAAAGCAGCATTCAGAGAGGAAAATCAATATACACGCAACAAAACAAAAATGTAAAAATGAGGTAGGAAGCTAAGTGTAAAGAACTAAATGTTAAGACTGAATAGCCTCCTGTTTCCAAATAAAACCATGATGCTATGCTAAGGAGACCACATTGAATCAAATTTCACACACATGCATCACAGAAGAGAAAAATGTCCACATCCTTGTGTCTATGTGACTTTAGGACTCATTGAGCACCATCTCTATATTTTGAGGATGTATATACTTTCATTTTTTAAAAAATTTTCTTGAAATTTATCTGTGCTTTCTGTCTATGTTTCAGATGAATAATCTCACTAAATTATCTGCATAAGAACAACAAGGAATAACCAGATGCCTGTTTCTTTTGTGTTCTGGATGTTCCTTAACAATATGGTAGCTATACATAATCATTTGTTAAAAGAGTAGATCTCATGTTAAGTGAGATTTTCCACAATTAAAAAAAAATTTACCAAGGATAAAGTTAATAAACTAGAAGCATGATTGTGGCTGTAGAGATTAGTGGAATTACTTGTTTAGTTGATAGAATGGTTTAGAAACAAACAAATAGACATCAATGGAAGATTATCCTGCATAGTGCTACATGCTTTCACCTATCTTTATGGGACTAAAGAGCAAAAACAAAATCACTTTCTCTTTTACAGTGACTCTGAAGTACCATCTTGGGAGGTGTGCAATAAAGGTTTGTTTCAAATTATGTTATTAGAGAAGCAGCCAGACTCTGCTATCAGAATGACAGATCCACATTTCTGCTTTGTTTACTGAATCTACGACTTTACACATTATGTAATCTGTGTTTCAATTCACTTATAAATAAATTAGGGATAATGACATTTGGTAGACTAACAGTTGAGGTGAATACTCTTTGTTTACTTCAGTCTTTTATTTGTTAAATCTTTTAATGAGTTGATAATGGGGGAAAAATGAAATAAACGTTGATAAGAAAATCACTTGAAAGAGTTAGGAGGCTATTAAGGAACCGGAAGCCTATGCAGCCCACTCACATCCTGTGCCTCCTTTCTCAGAGCTGCTATTAAGTAGCTAACCTGTTGCTCAGCTCAGCTCAAGGCTGAGCCATAAACATCCTTGAACAACATTAGCCAAACAGGACTTTACCTCCTCCCCTCCCCCACATTTGCATATTGGAACTAATCCATCCCTGTTAACCCAGCCAGCAATACTTCATTTACATGAAAGCATTGCACTTTGTGGTTTTGCCTTTATAAACCCTGCCTGTCTTGATTCTTTCTGGAGTGCAGTTTGAGTTGCTACCGGATTCTGTATCTCTTGGATTCAACTCCTTTAAGAACCCAAGTAAATTATTATTTTCATTCGCTTTACAGTGTCAAGTCTTTATTGGTCAACAGCGTGTACAATGAACAAAATGGAATCTAATAGCTAATTTTCTCCTATTCTCTCTGCTTTATCTTCTTTTCTTTGGCACGTGCCCCTAGCGGGAACCGAACCCGGGATTCTCTGGTCTGCAGGCCAGTGCTCCAACCATTGAGTCAAACTGGCCAGGGCTCTGCTTTATCCTCTTTTTACATATAGTTGTTGTAGAATAAAAATGAAAAGATTAAAACACTGATTAATCCTGGGTTAAAATTAGAAAAAACTAAATGAAAATCACTATTGTAATTAAGGAAAATTTGTAAGAGGATATTATCTTACTGAGCTAATCATTTAGTTAATATACCTCTTAGCAAAATTGGAAAGAATTACAGGGTTGAGGATTTCTGCAAACATTATATGACCAAAACCACACATCTTTACCCTAACTCAGACATCTTTCTTTCCAAATGTGAAACTGAAAAACCTGGTTTTCCTTACTTTTATACATCTACTTGTGAAAACAGATCTGTGTAACTAATCTTAGGCAATATATTGCTCACATTCTTGTTTCTTAATATTCCTTTCTCATGACCGTCATACTGCTCATAATATAAAATATCTAACTGCCAAAAGTAAGGGTAATCTCACTTTGAACTGAACCTCCTACCAAAGCAGCAGTGAGTTTTCTCTTTGCTCATCTATTTCCTTGTGGTTTTACTCTAGAATTTTCAACAAAGCATGAAGGGTAGAGAATCCTTTCATTCTGATGATCACAGGAGTGAAAAGAACTGATGGGCGTTCAGCCAGAGAGGGTGAAGTTCTTTCTAGGTTTAAATGTATAAATGCATGCAATTTTCTTGTTGCTATGAGAGTTAATCAGAACAAAAAAGAGTTTTATTTATTTTTCAATATATAAAAATTTAATGTTTGTCATGAGGTTGGTCAAATGACCTGGCATGTAAAATATCTTTGTTATAGGAAAGTGCAACCTTAATCCAGCCCCATGCTTGTTTCAAGAAGTTATATTTGTTTCTTTAAGCTGTAAACATATTCACCACATTTGTTATAATTTACCCAACACTGCAGATAATTTAATGACATTTACATACTTGGTCCACCATTGCATCTAGGTTCTCTTGTTAGTCAGAAAGCATTATTGCCTGTTTTTATCTCTTTCTTTCTTCCTCTCTCTCTCTCTCTCTCTCTCTCTCCATCCCAGAGAATGCTAGAATTTTAGTCCCTCTGTTATATTTCAATCCTAACACTGCTTAAAAGTCCATGTTTGCATGAGAACAGCGCAGCAGCAATTCAACTTGTATTGTTACAATTTTTAAAAAATACTGAAGGAGTCAGGAATTTGATGTACTAGAAAGCCTCTGGGACCATTGGAGCTTTGATCTGCAACCTTCCAGACATTTGCAAATTTTAGGGTCTAGATTCTGAAGAGTATCAGTATCTATACTGTTATAGAGGGTATTCCAATACTGTTACAGTAGGGGTGGCATTGATGACGGTGGGGGTGGTGATGGCGGCAATGGTAGGTAGATGGTGGTAGCAAGATGATTCTCTAACCTGTCTGCATGTCAGAATCATTGGGGATAGTTGGCAAACCTACAAATTTCTGACTGTACCATACATGATTGATTCTGTATGTCTGTGTTGAGGCTTAGAAATCTCTGTTTTAAAACATCCCTGGGAGATATTCTTGTAGCCAGGATGTAAACCAGCATCTAGGAACAAACTATCTAGATCTCACTAACCCAGGAATCTCATTAGCTTATAAATAGATTTTAGCACATTTATTGTATAATTTCCAAGGGAGTTATATACTGTGCTTATAGTAGTTGAAATTCAAGTCGAGCTTCTACTATGAAATATTTTCTAGATAATCATAAAAATAAGAGCAGAAAGACATATGTGAGGTGATAATCTCATTGTAGTTTTAATTTGTATTTCTCTGATGATTAGTAATGTTGAACATATTTTCATGTGTCTACTGCTCTACTCTTAGGATTCCTTTGGTAAATCACTGGAATTTGTGGCTTATTTACAGACTCGATACCACTTTAGGAATTATTTTAATTATCTTTAAACAAATTAGAGTATGCCATCAGTTTCTTACATTGACAGTGGATTACACAATCCATGTCCTTTACTTTGTCTAATCCCCAAATGGAGCTCATTATGTTAGCCATTTTCCTGTCTTTCCCTACCCTGTTTCTGCTCCTATATGTTCAGTCCTGTTGCTTCATTATTCACACGATATCAAAGTCTGAAGCCAGGAAACATTCTTGATATTTCCTTCTCTTTTCTCTTCCTCCTAATACCTATCCACTTATGATTGATAGAACATTTTTTGCTCACAGGTATTACTCATCTTGGAACACGTTTTCTTATTCATTTTTTGGGGGGGGGGGATTACTATGTTTATTTTGAATACCGATCAGGTAAACTGTTCTCCAGTAAGGTGACCTTGACACACTCATCCATGCCAGATCTAACAACTCCCATCCTGTTTCAGAACACCACTCTTGCTTCTATATTGTTATTGGATTGGATTTTATTTGTTTGCATAGCATGTCTTCTGAACCATACAGAGAGTTCCTTGAAAGCAAAAAACAAAAAAACAACAAAAACAAAAAATGACTAATTTATTTCCCTTCCAAGAGGTTTATCAATGTACTTGAGAAAGAATAATAACTCAAAGAATGTTTATTTATTAAATTAGAGTCACATCAGTATCTGGTTTGTTACTTTTCATGCAACATTCTGAAGATGTCAAAAGTCACAGGTCCTGGTTTCTATGGGTGAAGGAGCACCTGGACCAGCACTTCTTACCCTATGCCAGATGGTAGGAAAAAGAGGGTATTTATTAAAAGGAGACAGAAATATAGAACCACGGGAGTGAAGAATCCCTCCAATGCTTCCACTGTGACAAAATCGAGTAAACAATGTTTTGAACAATTCCTGCAGATGGCATCCTAACCAGCACCTCAGTACCACTAAGTCAGTTTGTTCTCAGAATGAAATTCTGGTACTGCAAATGACGTTACCTTTATGAATAAGGTGCACCCAACTGTACACACAATAGCTTGTCACGGCTTCCAGTTGATTTCACCAGGTCCTGACTCTCCTGCTACTTTCCCCAAATATTACTGGCTAAGTGGATGTCATATTTTGACAGCTGCATAATTTATTGTGGCAGCATGCTCTCTCCTTTGATGCCATGTTCTGACAGGCTCTATTTAGATGACGTGCTCATGGGAAACAAAACATTTTACAGACAGATTTACCAGTCCTTCTGAGGTTTCGAATACAATGAGTCTACCTTTTAAAATGCTCTATTTTTAACAACTAATGTAAATACTTTGCCTATGACACTTTGGCATTTCAGAGCCGTAGGCCTATATTAAATGCCCCCAATCATCCTAGTTTGAGCAGGAGCAGCATTAGTTTGTGACCATCCACCATCTCCTTCCCCGTTTGCACCCAGGATGATACATTTTATTATTGGCTTGTAAACCATTTAATCATTCTGTTTTCATTCCATTAAGTTGATTTGAAAGTTAGAAAGAGAAGGGCTTTCAGTAAGCTCCCTACTTCTCATTTCTGAACTGGGCTAGATTCTGTGAGATCAAAAGCAATCACTTCTAATCTATGAACAATTTTTAGAAATATTATAGTATCAGAAACTAAGAATGCTTATTCCAGAGCATATTTTTTTTTGTTATATGATTTCAAAAGAAACATGTCTTCTTATCATAAACAAGTATCAGCCTAATTTAAAATGACATTTTAGCCCTGGCCAGTTTGGCTCAGCGGTTAGAGCGTTGGCCTGCGGTCCGGAGAGACCCGGGTTTGGTTCCCGCTAAGGGCACGTACTTCGGTTGCAGTTTGTCCCTGGCCCTGGTTGGTCGTGCGGGTGGCAGCCACTCGATGTGTCCCTTCACGTCAATGTTTCTCTCTCTCCCTTCCTCTCTCTCCCTCCCACTCTATCTGTACAAAATAAAATAAAATAAAATGACATTTATGTCTTTCTTTTTCCCCCAATAAAAGCTAACAAAATTAGACACTCAAAATGAACTGTTGTGAAGAGTGAAATCTACTAATCATGGTTTAAGTGGCCAAAATATAAATGACAAGAATAGTGTTGTCCAAATATATTTTTCTGGCTTACAGTTACTGAGGTCAATAAAAAGCATCAAAATATTATTTCAGTCTTAATAACATTTCTTTTTTGTGGAAACAGTACTGATCTTCTGAGCATATAAAAATTGATTCCACTTTCTATTTTGCTTTTGTTTTATTTTTCAAATGCATAGGCCTGCCACATAGAAACACACCCATGCCTAGATTCAAGTGAAGATTTGTTTTTCAATACCTGATGTTTCTGAATGATGTGCTATCAATTTTCCCTTTAATTATTAGTTTCAAACACAATAGGGCACTGACATTATTTACAGTTGTCTTGTAAGCATGTCTGTGTATCATCATATAATTACTAAAATGTGCACATCCTGTTTAAGTTAATAGGCTAAACTAAGCATATAAGAAAAAATGAATAATAACATAATCAGTTTTGCTGGCAAACTAAACAGCATTCATAGAGAGATTTGTTTTTTCTGGAATGCTCTATGAAAGCTGAGGGGAAATTTGGTGTCAGACACATGTCGGCTAGAATCAAATCAGCATCTTATTATTATATTCTGTTATGGGTCCCTAGATAGCCAATCCATGCCCCCCTTTAGAAAGAAATGTCAGTATTGGTGATGAGGTTCCCCTGGTCCAGGAATGGTCCTTTCTGATGAGAAGTCAAATGTTATGTGACAGATGCCTCACTTAAATACAATTTAAATAGATTAAGATGTCTCATGCAGCTCTGAACTAGACAGGTCATTACTATGAAAGAGGTGTCACAGAGGTGTTGAGTGACTAGGAGGATTCCCTTAGCTCAAATGCTAAGCAAAATAACTTTCCTTAGAAGGGTTATGGGCTGAAATGTGTCCTTATAAAATGTATATCTTGTAGTTCAGATTCCTGGTACATCAGAATGCCACTGTATTTGGAGATAGGACCTTTAAAGAGTTAACAATGGCAAAATGAAGTCATATGAATGAGTCCTAATCCAAAATGACTGGTATCCTTATTAGAAGAGATCAGGGGTCAAGGTGGTGGGTAGGTAAACGCAGTATCGCGTCCTCCCACAACCACATCAAAGTTACAACTAAACTTCAGAACAACCATTAGTCAAAACCGCCTGACATCGAGCTGAATGGAAGTCCTACAACTACGGAATTAAAGAAGAAGCTGCATCGAGTCTGGTAGGAGGGGAGGGCGCGAGGGGCGGAGGCGCGAGGGGCGGAGGCGCGAGGGGCGGAGGCGCGAGGGGCGGAGGCGGACAGGCTGGTCCCACACCCACGTGTGGCAGATAAAAATCAGGAGGACACCTCGGCTGGGAAGGCCCTCCCTGAGGACTGAGGGGTCCCCGTCCCACACCAGGCGCCCCGCTCAGGGTTCCAGTGCCAGGAAGAGAGTCCCCATAACTTTTGGCTGGAAAAACCAGCAGGAACTGAGGCTCAGGGAGGCTGAAGCGGCCGGAGCCCCAGGCAGCTCCTTAAAGGGCCCGCGCACGGACTTATCGGACTCTCTCCCTCTAAGCTCGGAGGGGAGGCAGCTTGAGGGGCACCAGAGACATACAGGGAACTGCTGAGCTGTTTGGCACTGGAGTGAGGGCTGGAGAGGGGGCTTTTTCCAGGACAAACGTGCTGTTGGAGGCCTTTGTTCCGTTGGTGAGCCCTTCCCTGGGGCAGCAGACAGAAGCCATATCTGGGACTCCAGCAACCTGGCTCACACTGGTAGCCCCGCCCTGGTGACTGCCTGAGGCCCCGCCCCACCCAACTTTCAGGCCCACCCAAGCTGTTGCCAGTTGCTTAACCATAGGATTGGCCTGTCTTGGATCCTGCTTCATGTTTTCCTAAATTCTTTCAAACAAGCAGCATCTGGTCTCAGATAGTCCCATACCTCTCGTTAAGTATTATACAGAAACAAACATAAGGAGGCAGCCAAAATGAGGAGACAAAGAAGCAGGTCCCAAATGAAAAAAACAGAACAAAATCCCAAGAAAAGAACTAAGTGAAATGGAGATAAGCAACCTAACAGATGCTGAGTTCAAAATACTGCTTATAAGGATGCTCAATGAACTTAGTGAGAACCTCAGTGAACTTAGTGAGGGCCTCAAGAGCATACAAAAGGATGAGTCAGAAATGATGGATGCACAGTCAGAAATGAAGGAGGCATTAACTGAAATAAAGAATAATTTCCACAGATTCAATAGTAGAGTACATAAATCCAAGAAGCAAACCATTGTTTTGGAATATAAGGAAGCAAAAGACACCCAATCAGAACAGCAAAAAGAAAAAAGAATCCAAAAAAATTGAGGATAGTATAAGGAGCCTCTGGGACAACTTCAAGTGTGCCAACATTTGCATCTTGGAGGTGCCAGAAGGAAAAGAGAAAGAACAAGAAATTGAAAACCTGTTTGAAACAATAATGGCAGAAAACTTTCCTAACTTGGTGAAGGAAACAGACATACAAGTCCAGGAAGCACAGAGAGTCCCAAACAAAATGAACCCCAAGAGGCCCACACCAAGACACATCATCATCAAAATGCAAAATGTTCAAGACAAAGAGAGAATCTTAAAAGCAGCAAGAGAAAAGCAGTTAGTTACCTACAAGGGAATTCCCATAAGGCTGTCAGCTTATTTCTCAAAAGAAACTTTGCAGGCCAGAAGGGAGTGCCAAGAAATATTCAGAGTGATGAAAACCAAGAACCTACAACCAAGATTACTCTATCCTGCAAAGCTGTCATTTAGAATCGGTGGCCATATAAAGAGTTTCCCAGACAAGAAAAAGCTAAAGGAGTTCATCACCACCAAACCGTTATTATATGAAATGATGAAGGGTCTTTTTGAAGAAAAAAGATAAAATATATGAACAAAAAAAATGGCAATGAATACATATCTATCGACAATGGAATCTACAAACAAAATGAACAGGCAGAACAGAAACATTCTCATAGATACAGAGAACATTTTGTTGGTAGCCAGATGGGAGGGGGGTTGGGGGAATGGGTGAAAAAGGTGAAGGAATTAAGAAATACAAATTTATTGCTAGACTGACAAACCTCAAAGGGAAAGGGGTTAAGGGGTGGGAATAAATAAACCAAAGAACTTATATGCATAACCAATGGACACAGACAATAGTGTGGGAAAAGGTGGGGGGGGGGGCGGGACTGAGGAGGAGGGGGTCAGTGGGGAAAAAATGAACATCTGTAATACATTCAACAATAAAGATTAAAAAAAAAAAAATCTAGCCCTGGCCGGTTTGGCTCAGCGGTTGGAGCGTCCGCCTGCGGTCTGGAGAGACCCGGATTCGGTTCCTGCTAAGGGCATGTACCTCGGTTGCAGTTTGTCCCCGGCCCTGGTTGGTCGTGCGGTGGCAGCCACTCGATGTGTCCCTTTCACATCGATGTTTCCCTCTCTCTCTCTTCCTCTCTCCCCCTCCCACTCTATCTGTACAAAAATGGAAAAATGTCCTCGGGTGAGGATAAAAAAAATCTACCAACACATAAAAGTAGTCAGCAAAAAAAAAAAAGAAGAAGAGATCAGAACACAGACATGCACCCGAGGAAAGACCGTGGGAAGACATGGAGAGAAGATGGCCATACACACTGAAGAGAGAGGTCCTCAGACAAAGTCAACCCTGAAACCTTGATCTTGGACTTTCAACCTCAAGAATCTTTAAAACTATAAACTTCTGTTGTTTAAGCCGTCCTGTTTGTGGTCCTTGGTTACGGTAGTCCTAGAAAAGTAATGCATGAGCATAAGTTTCAGTCCAGGTGAAACTTCATGTTATTATTTAACCAGATCTTCACAGAATATGTCTCTCAAGGAAGCAAATACTTCCTCACTTGAATTATAGGAAATTTGGTGTGATTCATCTAGTTAAAACCATATGCTAGTGTCCTTAAACCCCTTTGTTTGCCAATGCTGTCTAGGCAGTGACTCAAAGCTACCCCTTTTGGACATTCTGAAACAGAAAGAACAGTCATCCTTTGATTTTAATTGCAGTTAGCACACCTGCACTGTTTTTTAAATCTAGCCAACGATCCTGCAAATCGTGGCAACAAATCAGTCTTCAGATTTAAAAATAAATTGCAGTGCTATGTTTTCATCAGAAAGCAAGTGTCCAAGCAACTGAACCTCATTGTGATATACAAGGATTCTGAAGAATATATCTTCCAGATAGGAGGAGGAAATTACAAATTCAGTGGAAGTTGTCAAATTAGTAGAATGAAGATTAGATATTAAAACATAAATGAGGAAGCCAAAGTACGTTTAAGGAAGAAGTGCCTCTCATAATGCAGAGTAGAAAGCAGCAGCATAGTTCAGGAAAAACATAGAATTTTGCATTGTAGAAGTACATGGGAGCAGGTTAGAATGAAGCCAAAGGTTATGTTATGATATCGAGAAACTTGAATATCATGCTGAAGCAGGAGGGGAGCCATTGATATTAAGTGGGGAAGGATGAGCTTCTGATTCATAGTTCAGTTAGATGATCTGCGCTAACAAAACAAGTGAACACCGGTTCAGAAATATAGTCAAACCAACCGTCACAACACCAGCTTCAATTTCCATCCCCAAATACATTCATTTTGCATCCCTCGCCTCTGAGAGAGAATAGGGTGGACAGTGATCATTTTTATATTATTACCATGATTATTTTGAACATTATTGACGTTTAATTTCTATACGAGTTTCACCCCTTTCAAGTATACATTTCAATGAATTTCAACAAAACTATACATCTGTACACAATTTATCCCAATCTGTCATTGTGTCTACTGCCTCCTCCTTCCCTACAGCTGTGGTGTGGGGATTGGGAACATTTATTGTCTCCTTAAGATTGACCAGGGTCCTTGGAGCTGTTCTGCTTTGCTACAGATGCAAAAACTGGAGCCCAGAGTGAGAAAGGAGACAATCTAGGGTCACTTGGCATCAGGGGCACAGCTGCGATGGACAATTGCGCCCGTCAGTTTGCACCAGACAATTGCTTAGCAACCAACACTAAGCCCCGGTGACACACTCCTTTCTTTTAAAGGCTCTTGGCATGAGATAGTCCTAGTCCACAACAAATTTGAGTTTTAAACACTTAGGGATATATGCTATTTTTAAATTGCAAAATCAATTTTTAATGGCATTTCTCCATTACTTATATAAATCCCATTTTACACCTGGACTTATTTTCTTCAGCTGAACACTGTTGAGATTTTTAGTCTGTTTGGTTTTATGTTTAACATTTTGTCTGTTGTAGTATGTCGGAGAAAGCTCTCTTAGCTTTTGTTGTTGAAATATAAATTATTTTCCTGTCAATTTAGAAACTAGTTTATTTGATATAGACTTCAAAATAGACTGTTTTATTTAAAAGCATTTTAGACAGGATGTTTCAATTCAATGTGCTTTGGGTTATTTTATTTCTAATGATAAGTTATTCTTTATTTTTCATTCTTATTTTACTTACAGTGTTTATAGTCTATATTTTTTCTATTACTGTTTTAAATTATTTTCTATTGTTGATTTAACAATTTGGATGTGAGATTTCTATGTAGTGGTTGTCTCTTCTGGTTTGGATTTATTCAGTTTCTTATAGCCATATGTTAATATTATTCATAAATCTGGGTTTTCTTTGGCCATTATTTGCTCAGATGTCATTTCTGCCCTTCACTTAGCCCATGCTTCTCTCTTCACTCTGCAAATCAACTTGAATATTCAGTTTCTACTGCTGTCTTCAATTTACTAATATTTGTTTTTTAGAGTCAAATTTGGTGTTAGTTCCATTCATAAATTTTTTACTTCAGACATTCTATTTTAGTTTATAGAAATGTAATTTTTTTCTTGTTCTTCTGTTTTACTTTTCATATGCTAATGTTTTTCTTTACATTTTTGCACATATTTTTAATCTCCATTAAATTCTGTTTTCTTATTCCATTCTTTCAATCATTTCTGGCTATGTATATTATTTTCTTAATTCTTTGCATGCCTGGTAATATTTTATTTTATCCTGGCTGTTATAAATACTCTAATTTTGAGTGCCTGTATTTTTTTGTCTTCCTTAGGGAGTTTTGGGTGTTTTTATGCCAGGCAGATCAGCTGGGACCTTTCTAAGCTTGTTTTTGGTTGTGTGACTATTTCACTTATTAATATATTTTGGCAACTTTATGTAAGAAGGTGGAGATAACTAACCTTGTTATGGCAATCAAGGCTTGTTTTTAAGTTATATATATATGTAAATATATATATCATTATTTCTAATGATAAGTTATTCTTTTTTTTCATTCTTATTTTGCTTACAGTGTTTATAGTCTATATTTTTTCTATTGTTGTTTTAAATTATTTTCTATTGTTGATTTAACAATTTGGATGTGAGATTTCTATTTAGTGGTTGTCTCTTCTGGTTTGGATTTATTCAGTTTCTTATATATATATGGCTAGAGTAAACTATAGTCTCAGTTTAGAATACTCTCACTCCTAATCAATGGTCCTTATTCAAGTTTTGAGCACCCCTAGTTTCCATTCAGATTTACTAGAATTTGCATACTTTTCCACCTTCTGTGAGCTCTAGGAATTGTTATATGTACTAAGCATCAGTATTTTTCCTTCTAGGCTTATTTTTGTTCAGTCTCATGTGTCTCACTGTACATATGCTCACCTTCATATTCAGAGTCTAAAGTAGACCTTACACTAATTTGTAAAATTCTGTCTCCTAATAGCTCCCCTGTCTGCAGTATTCTACATACAATTTTATTCATTTTGGACTACTTAATTTTTTATCTTTATTTCCTCAGCTCAAAAAGACATTGTGTTCTACTGGAATTCCACATCCCTATGTTGTGGTCCAGTAAGTGCTGTCAGGCCAAAAAATAGAGCAATGATCAAGCTTAGCATTCTTGCTCCCATTCTCTCCATGAAACAATACTGCATTGTCTTTTGTCTAACATAAGAACGCATTTGCTTCATGGGTTTTGTCTGGTTTTCTATCATTGGAAGGCTAATTCATCATATTTACACCATACTGAAAAGAAGATGATATTGAAAACTTCTGAATTGGCAATTAATAATTATCAGTCATTTTATCTAACTTGCTACTTGCCAAATATTTGCTAAATCCTGAAAGGCTTTGACTTACAGCTATTTAAACTTTTCTATTTTCAATATGGTCAGTGCAATATTATATATACACTTAATAGTAATTCAAGGCAAGATTTGATAATTTTTACAACAGAAAAACAAAGAAAGATGGGTTGACAAAGAAGGGAAAAATTAATTCTGCCATTAATTAATGGATTCTGAAACATGAAGATCTCCTGGAAGGCCATATAGAAGTACCTGAAAGAATGAGATAGGATTTCCAGAAGTAGAGGTGGAAGAGGGCAGTGCATTCTAAATAGTAGTGCCAGATGATTTAACAATGAAGGAAATTTTAATGTTTGAGAATGTAGTTAGGTGCTGTGTAGCTGTTAATTACTTGAATAAAAATGAAGACAACTAAAAAGGAAGAATGAGACAAGATGGTGAGATATTTTAAATACAAATTCCAACATGTTTTCTATATGATCTGTAATATATTTCATGTATGAAATAAATGGGAAGCCATTGATAAAAGCACTATGGATAGCTTGAATGGGGATAAAGTTGAAGGTGAGGGTACTATGCAGCTCTTTCCTTGCAATATCTCAAGCCAAGATATTCTGATCATTTTTAACTACTTTTTTTTACCCCCTCTAAGTTATTACACTACTTTATCAATGACATGTCTACCATCAAAATATATCTATCAAACATCACATTTACTGCTAACATTTCATACAAACCACTATCATCTCCATCTCATTGTAGTAGCTTCCTAACTGGCCTCATTGCTTCTGCATTTAATGTGTCTGTGTCTGTATTTTTTAGCAGAGTAAAAAGAATGATCCAGTTAATAGTTAATCCAATCACCTAATTACCTCATAAAGAACCAAGCATGTAAACACAAGCAGTGTTCATCTTAGGCCAATAGTAGAGTAGTTGAAACAATTATATTAAAGAAATATACCCATAGGCTTGTTTTCTAAAAATCCGAATCTAAGCGCATGTTTTTTTCTTGGTGAGAGTTTCATATTGTGCATAATTTGTTATGCTGTCTCCATCAAGTCTGCTACTTTTGGACTGCTGAAAATTTGCATATTATTTTGCTGAAACCTTGGAAACTCTGCATGTGTGGTTGATACATAATTCTGCTAATGGCTCCCTCTTAGCTTAGCACTGGCTTCTACTGTGAATAAATTGCCATTGCTTAGCAGTAGGTTAACAATGGGTGGAAAATGAGATATTTCTAAATGGTTGCAACCCAATTAAATGAGATTGCAAATGTTTGGTTTTTTTGGCCCCATTATTAAGAAGTAATATTTTTTCAGTATTAGAAGCTTCTTTAGCTATAAGAAAATTAAAGCATAAGAAGGATTGGTTCTAACTTACAAAATGTATGATTTGGGCTATATACTCTAATTTGGGGGGAAAGAAGATGTTGAAATTATTGATATAAAAATTTCAGTGTGCTGACACTTGAAATATGTATAATTATTTTGATTGGTGTTCATGTCATTCAGAACAATACAGCCTGAAAGGGATTAAAAATAAATAAAGGAAATACTGTTTCCTGTAGATTTGCAAAATGAAATAAAAGAAAATGAGATGATGAAAGTAAAATGACAAAAAGGGACAAAACATTTTACCAGAAAATAGATGAGAGTACTTACTGAGGAAGAAGTCAAATCAAGAACTTAAACAGATAAATAACGGCATTTCTGGTCTATATTAATTAGGACAGAAGTTAAAATTCAATTCTGTCAGACAGCTTTGCTTATTTCACCACAGGGACTAATTCCTTAACTATTCTGACCCTCAGTTTCCTCCTCTCTAAATCAGATAATTTATTATGTGTTATATAAACCTCACTCATTGACATATATAAGAGTAAATGAAATAAACTATGTGAAACTATTATGGAAAACTAGACAGCACTAAACTCATAATGTTGTAATATTGGGGTTCGAGGAAAACTGATGGTGAAAGGCTTTATTTTTGTGTCCAGCTCCCTTTATATTATCTGAGTTGTCCTTTAGAAATAACAGAGGTGGGCCCTGGCTGGTTTGGCTCAGCGGTTAGAGCGTTGGCCTGAGGTCCGAAGGGACCCGGGTTTGGTTCCCGCTAAGGGCACGTACCTCGGTTGCGGTTTGTCCCCGGCTCTGGTTGGGTTGTGTGGGTGACAACCACTCGATGTGTCCCTTTCACATTGATGTTTTTCTCTCTCTCTCTCTCTTCTTCTCTTTCCCTCTCGTTCTATCTGAACAAAGAATGGAAAAATGTCCTCCGGTGAGAATAAAAAAACGAAATGACAGAGGTGGGAAGTCATATAGTAGACAATAAGAATTATAGTAGAAACAAAGAATTGGAACCAGAGGTGGTCAAGAGAAATAAAAATGCCATCAGAGTTTTTCTAAAATACTGAGAGCAAAAGGTTAAAAGTTGCAGTAGTATGAAGATTTGATCATATATTTGAGCTATTATTTTACTCTATTAGGTCAAAAGTAATAGGTACTTTCAGGCAGCAATGACTGAGGCCAAGCTCTGCATAATAGATAATCCAAAGTACTGCCAAAGATTTAAACAATAATCCAGTATGCTGGATGAAAATAGTAGTTTCAGTAAACAAACAGAAGCACAACTCATCTGGCTACTCTTCATGGTTTTAAAGTAACATCCAACATTTTCCAAGTAGAAGAGACACTGTTTGAGTTTATTTCACACAGAAGAATCAACAGCTCTGTGAAATTCTCATGCTACCCACAGGTTTATTAATATTGTCATTAGTCTACTTCAGAATAAAAATGTTTAATGTCAGTCCACATTTAAGACTGTGTAAAGAGCCTTTCCCAACTTTTTCTGTTCCCCAAGGTAGGTTTTGCTGTCTTCATTTTACATGGAACGGGGAGGGGGTTCCAATGTGAGATGACATGTCCAAGGACTCAGGCAAATGTAAAACCAGGATTCACACAAGGATGCTTTTACTTACATTACTCCACAAATGTTGCTAGTTCTCTCTCACCACTTGATTTCATTTTTCTTGCCATTGGATTCATGGTAGATGTCTGGGTTTTGTTTTTGTTTTTGTTTTGTTTTTTTATCCTCACCCGAGGACATTTTTCCATTTTTCGTTCAGATAGAATGGGAGGGAGAGAGAGGGAGAGAGAGAGAGAGAAACATCGACGTGAAGGGACACATCGAGTGGCTGCCACCCACAGGACCAACCAGGGCCGGGGACAAACTGCAACCGAAGTACGTGCCCTTAGCAGGAACCGAACCCGGGTCTCTCTGTACCGCAGGCCGACGCTCTAACCGCTGAGCCAAACGGGCCAGGGCATAAGATGTCTGGTTGTTACCAAAGTCAGTGCTTCAATTTTTCCAAAATTCATTGTTAATATAGGGTCAACTTGATATTGGAAAGTTTTCTGAAGTCAAAAGAGCAGTTGACTTCAGAAAACTTTGTGACTTAAAAATCCCAAATACCAAGAAGAAATTAAAATATTTCACACACACACACATATAATTTCCAATATTATTGAAGTTGATATAAGTTAATATTACTTGATAAGAATATTAAAATGACAAATCAAGACATGCATTTTTTTAATTTTTTTTATTTAGTAATAATTTGTTGAACGTTTACTAAGTCCCAGATACTGTTCAGTGTGGAGTATATTAACATTCAAGTTAGACAAGGTCCTTGTTTGTGAGGTTTCCTTCTGGTACTGAAAAAGTATAATAGGTAAACTAATATTCAGCATTTATAGGTGCCATAAGGAAAATATATCGGTAACTTAGTAGATGACAGCTGGAGGTGGGAGGGGCTGAGTGGGCTTCTTTACAAGGGGAGCTCAGAGCTCTCTTCATGTCTGTACATGTGCTTTACCTTGAGAACATAGAAGATCCAGCCACATGAAGAACCGAGGAAATAGTTGTTCAGAAAAATGGAACAGTAAGGGGAAGGATAACACCTTGACATGGGAGTCTGGTGTGTTTGAGGAAGAGGTGGAACATCAGTGTGGTTGGCTTGGCCAGGCGTCATTAGGAGAGGAGTCGAGATGAAGGGAACAAGGCAGGCCAGGCATAGCTTATAATAATGTTATGTTTCCTTGCAGATGTTTTACATAAGTATAAGAAACTACAACAGAAAAGAAAAACATATAAAAAAGAAAGAAATGAGCAATTACACCACTGGGACAGCGAGTAGCATTTCAATATATATTCTTCCACTCTCTGTTTCTGAATGCTTTTGTAAATATTTTGTCTTCTATAATTCAAAATCGTTTCCCATCTCTGCCTATCTCTTTTCCCAGATGTGCTTTGGGATCTTAGGTTCCTCAACTGTTCTCTCACATTCTAATTGTTCTATGCCTCTCCATTTTGCATGTGTATGAGACACAGAACTTCATAACTCTCTCTCAGGATCCCCTAGTTTAAAGTTTTAAATATGGAATACCAGTCATGTGCCAGGTCTAAATTTCCTGGGCTATGAAAACGTGAGAGACACCATTGCTGCCATCAGGAACTGATGTCTATTTATTTATCTCATTGTTTCAGGCATAGCCCTTACTTCAGACTCTACCGATGTTGACATGAGCCAATGAGCTGGGCATCTCATCCTGATTTTGGCCTAAAAGACAGGCCCAGATGGTATCAGCTTTATCAGTCAGCTCAAGAAGGCTCTTAATTATATGACCAGGATTTTAAGGGAGGAAACTCTAGATAAAATGGATTTTATTCTCACATGACATTCAAATAAAATATCAAAACCATTATAAAATGGTGGTTGTTTTAATCTGTCACAGTACATTTTGTACCTATTTATGAAGAGTGTTTATTTGTCCGAAAAACAGATACTGTGGAGCCAGAGCAGCAGGCTGTAATGGGAAAAGACTGAAGGGTCTTTGATATATCAGGTTTGAAATTTGGGAACTATATACTCTGCTTGCAAGACCCTGACAATTTTGATCTTACAGAAAGAGTAGAGCATTCAACCTCCGTTTCAACTGAAGGTTGTCCGCCCCCACCCTCCGTCTCCACTTTCAGCATCGTAAGACTTTTCAAGTAATAAAAAGTGAAATAAAAGAATCATAAATTCTAAAACAGGAGGCTCTTAAAGGTCATATTGCCCTACATTTTATGTGTTGGATGAATATCTTCTATACCATAAATATTCAACATAGTTGACTGGATGTTGGTAAAAACTCTGTGATTAAATTTCACTCTTATAACTTGTGATAGAAATAAGGCATTAGAAAAACAGCTTCTCTGAGATTGTTAACTTATTTTAGAGTGGTCCTTATCCCTGTCTTGCCAGTATGCCATAAATACCATGATAATTAATGTTGCTCTAAATTTTCTGGGTAATGCAAACATCATAAACAAAATAAAATAAACAGACTGCATAATTTGTAGGCAGTTCTTTGGGGCTATAGAAAGATAAGATTCCTCCAAAACATCTTTAAAAATGATAGAAATAATATTGTTCTCTAAGAGGTAAATCGTGAGATCACTATATAATTGGGAAACCACTAACTTATTTTGTATCTCTGTAGATTGGCTTGTTTTGGACATTTTGTTTAAATGAGTTATGTAATTTGTGGTCCATTGTGACTAGCTTCTTTCACTTAGCATATGTCTTGAAGGTTCTTCCTTGTTTTATCATATGTCAGTAATTTATTCATTGTCAAATAGTATTGCATGGTATACCACATTTTATTTATTGATTTGTTAGTTCATAGAAATTTGGATTGTTTTCTCTTTTGGGCTAACTATGAATAATGCTGCTATGAACATTTGTGTGCATGTGTTTTCATGGACATATATTTTCATTTATATTGGGTACATACCAAGGGGTGTTTTCATTTTTCTTGGATATATAACTAGGCATTGTTGGGTCATAGATTAAATCTTTGAGCATAGGTTAAGCATTTGAGAAATTGCCAAATCTCCTGCATTATTTTGCATCCCGCCAGCAAAGTATGAGAAACTTCCAATTTTTCTCTATCCTCAACAATTGTTATTTTAAACATTTTAAAGCTGTTACTTCAAAGACAAACAGAATTCATAGTTATTCTTATTATTGTGGGACAGTATTCATATTTATTATTATTTTATTCACAAAAGCTGATTTTAGCAAGAACGGTCGAAAATAACTCTCGTTTTGTGTGTGTGCATGTACGTGAATTTCAATCTAGACATGTAGAGGCAAAATCAAATTGACAACAAGGAGTCATACATAATCCCACCTCCCAGACAGATTTTACAGATGTTGGTGATTTGAGCATTTAAAAAAATTAAAAATTACATTACGTAAAGTAAGTGAAAGCCCTCCTATCAAACATTGTTAGTACTTTTATTTCAAAAGCAATGCTCATAAACATACATACATAACAAACTCATACACATACCTATATTTTTGTCTTTTGTAAAAGATATATCATGCTTTGCATACTCTTATGCTCCCTTCCCTTTTCAAATCAATAATGTTTTTCAAAAATATATTTCATATCAATACAGAAAGCTCTACCTCACTTTAAAGCAGCTGAGTAGGCTTTCATTGTAAGAATATGTAATATCTGATTCAATATGTTGGAAATCTTGGTTGTTTTCAGTTATTTACTGACAAAACAAATTTCACAGTAAATCCTTGTACCTGTGTTCTAGTTGTTTCAGCGTATAAAGGAAGGGTAAATTTCTTTTAATGAGGACTGTCAGGCCAAATGAAATGAATGGTTTAATTTTTTAAATATTGTATAAAACTACTTTATTCTTCCAGTTTGTAGTTAGCTTTACTATTTAATTAGAGGTTTATAGTCTTTAGAGTGACACATATTGAATAGAAAAATATTGATAGTTCTATATATATTAAGATAGTTCTACAATTTTTTTAAATATGAAAGCAGTAGATAGAAAATGTCAAATAAAGGCTTTTATTAAATTTAACATGAGAATACTAGAAATTTACAATTTTTAACCTTTTCCTAAGATTCATAGATTAAGCAGGGTTGAGAAATTTAACTTCTGCTTTGATCTGTATTTCTGCACTTTGTTCATTTATTTTCAACCTCTAGCTGATTGGCACATTGCTCCAAAAATACTTTATATGGATTAAACAGCCATCACCCAAAAAGTGCATTTCCATAATTGAAACAGATTAAAGGGTTGCTATGCACTCAATCACCCAAAAAGTGCATTTCCATAATTTAAATGTATTAAAGGGTTGCTATGCAATCAATCAAGAAACACAGAGAAATAGTAATGGTAAATGTGTAAATCCACACCTGGATATGAGAGAACTCTACCTGGCCTCCCTCTAATATGTGTATCCCTAGCAGGTTCCTTCTCCTCCCAGGCCCTCAATTTTATCAACTCTCATGGAAGAAGACAGATATGCATAACTCTTTCCTGTCCTTACTATGAAGCTCACTTCATGTGAGGAAAGGATGTTTGATAATATTAGACTCTCAGTCACAGAGAACGGCCCCAGGAATCCACATCAGCCCTACTGCCTCCGTTTGCACCATCATCATCTTTTAAAGATAAATGAAATGTAAGAAGATACTGCATTTGAAGGTGTCCTTTTCTTCCTAGGGTTGCCTTCTTTACAAGGAGGTTTCCACCATGAAATAGATTTTAATCCTACCAACAATGTTTATGCTGTTTTCTCTGTATTTTTTTTTTTTTTTTATGTAAGGGCAAAACCAACTCATTCAGTACCAAACCACTAAAGATAATGGTGTTGGCTTTCAAACTGTGCTAACTTTGGTCCCCTGAAAATCTGGAGTATATGGCAGGATCATTGAGATCACATCCCACTGTCTATGCTCTGCCTCAAAAATTCAGTCCAAAATTTTCAGAACATTCAGTCACATATACAAATACCTGTCTTCCACAGCTATATAAAAACTTACTGGAGGTGATGATTTGACAGATTTAGGGATGGAAGAAAGATATTTAATCACATTAGATAGATAGCAAAATTAGCGGAGGTACCTGTATTCCACATTTCCTAGGAGTGTGAGTTAGCCTCAATAGAAGAATCAAATTATACAGGGGGTGTGTTCTCAGTCAGAAGAATAAACAAACAGTAGGGAAGATTTTTTACCTTTTCCAAGTATTCTTTCAACTCTTACTTTTTGTTGTACCAGTGAGAGAAAAGCATGTTTAATTATGACAAAATAAAATTTTACTCTGGGCTAGTTAACCTGTGGGAATATCTCACTCAGGTATGTTGTTTGCCTTTCAAGGAGTAACTATCAGTGAGAT
Organism: Molossus molossus; assembly: GCF_014108415.1. Lineage (NCBI taxonomy): Eukaryota > Metazoa > Chordata > Mammalia > Chiroptera > Molossidae > Molossus > Molossus molossus. The sequence continues at coordinate 66,295,723 of NW_023425348.1, forward strand.
AAAGGATAATTAAAGTGAAGGGTCTATACTTTCTTTAACAATTTCTTATGCCAAAATCTTTCTCAATTTCTTTTTATTTCTCACTCTTATTTTACTAGTTTCCTGATTTATGTTTTCCTACAAATGTTGTACTTAATCACATTTTAAAGCATCTATTCATGTTATTTGTGTTACTTACTCAGAATTACTATCTTTTAAAAATGGGTATTCAAGGAAAAATGTAATCTGTTTTATTCTTTGATTGCTTTCCAAATGGTAGTGTTTGAATTTGACTCTTTTAATTTTATTCTACCTTTTAAACATGTTAAGCCTACTCAATAGGCACCTTTATCTGAAGAGCTTCTGTAATCATGAAGAAATTCAACATACTCTAGGAATTCTGTACAATATTTCCAGAGAATTTTAAGATATTTGGAATCTTGTCATTATGTGTTATTTATTTGAGTAGATGTATCAAAGCTGCACATGGAAATCCCAAGTGAATCCTTTTTACATAAGTTCTCTCATTTGGTGCTAAAATTTGAAAAGTTTAATGAATGGAAAAGTGATCAGTTAACATAAGACAGGTAGTAAATACACATAGTTAAAATGTTTGCCTTTGAGACTGACAATAATGTGTATAAATGAAAGCACTTGTCAGATCAAAGAAATATGTGTAAATGTATATTGAGGTATTGTTTTTACATTAACAGATTGTTAAAAAGTTATAATTATAGTACCTATTGCTAGCAAGATACAGTAAAATTGGAACATTAACTATTCTACTTTTTGCATTGCAAAGTGGTATAAACTTTTTGATAAAAATAAGGTAATGTGTAGCAATAGTTCTAATTACTTCACAGTCTCTTCCTAGGGAATTTATTCAACAATTACAGCTCAACAGAAGAAAGTTTAAAGCTCAGAAATGCTTGCTAGTGCATCATTTATTATTACACATAAAAGAAGATTATGAAAAATTGAATTATGCAATAGTATTTAATAGTAATTATACATTGATAAAACTGACAATGCATATCTATTAAATTATTATTACTATAAAGAGTAAAGAAAACCAGGAGGAAAATGTTTTATAATGTTATATGAAATCATAATATAAAGTTATATTTATATAATCAAAATTGTGTATATATATATATATTGCATTTTACCTTACCATCAGAAGAACAGAAATAAAATACATTTACCTCATAATTGTGTTGTAAAGATTAAATGCTATACTCACCAGATTTTTGTACTCTTAATAATATCAGAGTACAACATTTTTAACTAATCCCCATATCCTAACAGCATTCATTTCACCAAATCTGAATATGTATCATTGCTTCCTGTACTTGGCAAACAGTTTGGTGAAGACCAGGTAACCATACAAAGCAGTTGTGGAACAGCACCAGTGGAGGGTTCATTGCTGATAAGAAATCTTGAAAAAGTGACTCTCTCGATGGGGAGAAGAGAGTTAACTAAAGGCATTTTGCATGGCTTTTACTGAAGTGACTTAAAGCAAATGACAGATATTATAACAAACACAATTATTGTTATCCTTTACAATTTTATTTCATATGGATGATCATAAATAATAAACATAGAACAAAAGCCTGGGCTGTTGCAGTGGGAAGGATGGGAGACTTACTATTACAGTATATGAAGTAAAAGCGGCAGTAACTTCTGAGCAGAACCAGGTCATTCTACAGAGAGGATTCTATCTAGACAGGATCCACCTGCCATGCACCAACTTCTGTTATATCTCCCAATGCTGATGAGCCCACAGAGCAGGTGGGAAAGGCATTTTTGAAAAGCAGACTCTTCTAAACTTATGCTTTATTGAACCTGCACAGTAGCTAATAAGGACAAGACAAGCTAAATCAACACTGACTACTATACAAAGAGAGATTGAGAACTCTTTCAAATCAGTGCAGCCCCTCCAGTATAAAACATAGCCATTTCAGTGAAAAATGGCATGTGAGTCTGAAGATCAGTGGGTGGCACAGAAGTATGATGAGTTAGAAAACAAAAGGATATGGGTAGCATCAACTTTGTGCTATTTTTCCTTTCTTAATCAGCAGTTTTCTAGTGAGATGGCACTAGACATTTATATAAGGGCTTATTAAACATATTGCAAATTGAAGGTCTCTCTCTACACACACATGAACATACAGATAAACATACATACATGCTTTTATTAGAATCAATGCAAAGGTATATAAGCATGTGTACATGCATGTATATGTATATAAGAACTACATGTGTTTGTATTAATTGTAATTCTGTAGTGAGCCTTCAGTTATTCTTACTTGCCTGATCCAGTGATTTTATACTACACTGGTCTAACTGACTTCTTTCAGTGTTGATAAACATATATTAAATTTGCTGCCTAGGCAGCAATATCGTTTTATTTATATCTGCGTTTCTCATCTGTAAGTTGAAGATAATACCAATGCCTACTTTATAAGGTTGTAAGTAGAACCATATGAGATAACATATGTAAATTGCTTGACACAAATAATTACTTTGTGAAGAATAGCTTTATCGTTACATATTTGACTAGACTGAACAGATACTACATATTCAGTAAACATATTCAATTTTCTACTAAGAATACTTTGTGTTAAAAGTATACACTTTATTTTCTGTAATAACTGTGATGACTGAGTATAACTATATTTGAGCTTATGTTGACCGTAGACTATTGAGAAATGTTAAGGCATAGTTTATTAAAAGGGATCATCTTTAACACTTAGTAGAAAATGCTGAACAATAAATAATGCATTTAATTTGACTTAACTTTATTTTATTAGGTAGTTTACTTGTAATATTCAGCATTAACAAAATAAGAAACTTATTTTCATGAAGATGAAAGACTTTTTCTAGTGTTATCCAAAGGAAAATAACATTTAAAATGATTTTTTAAAATATGTATTATTCGAAACATAAAGTGTCAAAAAAGGAGTAATACTTCCAACTCGGTTTTTGAATTTGTAAAATCTGTGCCTTTAGTTAGTGTAACTTCAGAGCAAGATAGGATCATATCAGGCAGTCAACCATTTTATAACCCTTAGTGGAAAACATTTTGTTATTTTGTATCTCCGTTTAATAAGGAAAACCAAACTGTAGAAGGAAGATTAAATAAAGTTTACTGGGTCTCACTGTTCATTAGCTTTCACATAATCTCACAATTCATAAAACATGCCTCTGCTGAACAATTGTGGGAAATAGGAAGCTAAACTCATTTTCTATTTGAACTAAAGTGCATAATTATGTTTATACATGTTTAGGATTTATATCCTAGTTTTCCTCTAATCAAAATAATTTGGAGCAGATTACAAGAAATGCAAAATAGGGCCATTGGAAATAAAACTCCACAGAAATGATGGAAATTGAGCTGAAGATCAGAAGGAACAGCTGAGCGGCTAATACCTTGTCCCAGGGGAAACTTGTGATTCCAGTTTAACACAGGGAGCCCACCGCACACTTCCCCGGATGCTGAAGTAAAATGGGTGGATTGTAGTATATTGCTTGTACTGTTTCACTAACTAATATTGTCTGAATAATTGGGGATGTAAAAAGGGAAAAAGTCATTTTGAGAAGGGTTCAGCATTGAGGAAGCGGACTAGCACAGGTAATCCTCACACTCACCTGCCATCCACACAGGGGTTGAAGTTCTCCCCATTTTCTAAGGCCTTGTGAATGGGAAATGATTATCATAACTCTGTTAGGACAGTAACGTCATCATTGAGCACCTACAATGTGCCAGCCACTTGGGGTTGGCTGACTGTTGTGTGCCTTGTATACCACACAGTCGAGGGAGTACCATTCACTTGGTGATCATTGAAATTATTTATTATAATGACTTACTGACAGATGGCAATAAAGTGTATTGAGGAAGAGGAGGCTTTTTAAACCATGCAAGGTACTATATAGGCCACTAGTTCTCTGAGCTATGCTTCAATATTACATACAGTATCATTTTACCTTTAAAATATTCTTAGAATGAAGAAACATTAACTTATTAAGATTAAGAAACTGAGGCAGAAAAATGGATATTTATTTGCTCAAGGTCACAGAGTTAGTTGCTTGACGGAGCTAGGATTTGGAACCAGGCAGGGCATTGTCATTCCAACGCCCACACCTTCAACTAAAGTTCTAAATTCAAAGGATGAATACGGACATCCTAAGCGTTGAACATGTTCCTGTGAATAAAGGGCTTCGCATTGTATTTAGAATATTCCCGGGAGTAGGCACCCAGGTACTTGATGCATAGAAAAGTCCAGAGGAGTAATAGCCATGCTGACAGATGGTGCTTTGTCATTCATGTAACGGAAGGTAATATCCACCAACAAGGGGGAGGAGGCTCTCTGGAGAACAGGTTGTTTCACATAAATCATCCTGAAGACAGAGTATTCAGAAAAGAAGTCAGTATGTGAATGCACGTCACATTTTCTTATCCAATATGATTGTTCGTAACCTGTAAACACAAATTAACCCAAATGGGCTATTGATAAATGTAACAATCACAATTGCTGTAAGGGACATTTTTAAAAATACATGTATCCCCCACTTTGAAAGTTTGCATTATATCATTTCACTTTTTAAAAAGACCTACATTTGTACTGTGTTCTGCTAATGAAAGAAATCTGAAGGTGATCTTCACTTTTATGACAAAAAAGGCAACCAGCCAAATAGACTTCAGTGTTTGTTTTGAGGGACGGAGACATCATGACCCCAATCAGTGACAGTGGCCCCACCAAGCTCCTTCCTTCCCAGGAGTTACACTCAGTATCTCCACATCAAGCAGTGGTGGGTTCGATTCCGGTCAAGGGCACATATCTCGGTTGTGGTTCGGTCCCTGCCAGGGTGAGGGTCTTGCAAGAGGCAACCAGTCATGTGTCTCTCACATCAATGTTTCTCTCCCCGCCACCGCCACGCACACACACACACTCTGAAGATAAATGGAAAAGTATCCTTGGGTGAGGATTTTTTTTTTTTTATTTAAAAAGTCACAATCAATCTAGACTTGGATATGATTACTAATATTGTAATGATGAGGAAATTACGACAAAGAGAAATATGTAACTTAGCTAAGATCCTAAAGCTGTCAAGTTCTGGAGTCAGGAAACAAATATAAGCCTTCATCACTTCAGTGTCCTTGCAGTAACCATTGCTTTTAGTGTTTCTATTTATTTGTCTTTTATTCAACTGGAAACAGGTAACTTGTGCTTCTGTTGTTTCATCAATTCTCATATTAACCACTTTGTTTTAGGCCCGCATCCTTCTTGCTAACATGCTGCTTCATTTCCAGACTTCCCAGAGCTTGGCCGATGAGTTCTTCTTCTGAAAACATGGCTGTAATCACACATAATCCTCTTGGTCAGAAGATGTCTCCCTGTTACATGTTGAATAAAACTAACATTCCAAAGTCCATGGTTTCAATTCCTTGATGTCTAAATATTATCTAAACACTTATTGGAAATGTAGGTGCCCAACTCATATTCCTAAAATTCATCTTTCAGTATTTGTATTTTTAAATAGCTGCCCTTTCAGAAATACTACCCTAGCCTGGCATTCATTAAACATCTCTACTTCACATACCAGCCACAACTACCCATTCCTTTTATAATGCACATTTTATTTATTTATTTATTTATTTATTTAATTTTTTATCCTCATCCGAGGACATTTTTGCATTTATCTTCAGATAGAGCGGGAGGGAGAGAAGGGGGAAGAGGGAGAGAGAAGCATCGATGTGAGAGAAACACATCCACTGGTTGCCACCCACACAACCCCAACTGGGGCCAGGGACAAACTGCAACCGAGGTATGTGCCCTTGGCTGGAACCGAACCCGGACTCTCCAGTCCACAGGCCAGTGGTCTAACTGCTGAGCCAAACTGGCCAGGGCTATACTACACTATTTATTTTGTCCTGAGCTTCTAGGAGACAGGAGGGCAGAGAGAAAAGATAGGTTCTGAATTCAGTGTCACTTCTGATACAGGGAAATTAGCCAAACAGACCCATTCTGATACTGTATGGCCTCTCTTTCTCTTCTTCTTCCATGTATACTTTGTAGCTTTCTTTTTTTGCATGGACTTGAATAGTATTTGTTGTTTCCGTTATGTCCATTCCAAAGAACTACGGATAAAACACCATTCCACACCGTCATGGTCACCTGTTGTCCTATCCCACATTCTTCTGCTTTAATGACACCACATTCAGATTTCACAGTGTCCAGTGGTCTCTTGATTCCCAAGCTCAGTTCTCAGGAATACCCCACAATTCTATAACTCCCCTAAAATACTGTGTTGTTAGCTTCCTAACTAACTCAATATGAAAGGATTGAATACTATAACTAATATGAGCCCTACGTATTGTTGCATTATCTGTAATAATGCTCTATTATTTGAAAATAATAAAAATAATAATTTTCACAAATACTATCTTAACTGTAGATTTACATGTCAGGCGAGGGTGTAAAAACATAAGAATTTATCTCCATGTTAATTTGAATATCCTCTTCCTCTGAACAACAAGCCTCAGGTTTTGGTTTAAATTACTACTTGGAATTGAGAAGAATTACTAAGCAAAAAAGTAAAAACATACTTGGTAATATTATTAATAATATGTATCGAAAGTAAAAATTTATGAAACAGAGCCAAAGAAAAAAATAATGAGATTTGGAAAATAAATATTGCTGAATTTATACATTTTTGTACATTTGTGTTAGGATAGAGTTGCTCAGAGAAAGAGAATCACTATGAATATTGTGACAGTAATGGATTTATATGAGAATTCAATATTAAACAAAAGTGGAAGATTATAAGGAAGCGAAGGTCTGGAACAGAGAATTAGAGAACTCCAGAAGAGTCCTTAATCTGTTCATGTAGTGGACTGGCTGGGTGGTCACGTCGAAACATGCAAGGAAATCTGAAAGAGAAAAGCGCACCCATCAAATCAAATGAAACCACAGAGGAGGAGTTTGTGTCTAAGTCTGTGGGAAGCTGTTCCCTTTGGCAGGTGCTGTCTCTGTGGGTCTCTAGCCAAGCACCCGGCTGTACATGTGAGGCTGCTATTGCTGAAAGTGGGCAGATGAGTTGGATACTAAGTTAGGAAGCGTGAGTTCGAATGGAACCAAGTGATCATTTCAGTGATTGTCACCCCCATGTCTAACTGCAACAGCTTTCCAAGCACAGTGCTCTGTCTTCACTTCTGCCTTCCAAATCTCATGGAAGTTCCTTTTTATGGCCAACTTAACTTGGCACCATAGGCAAAGCTAGTACCAGAGATAAAGTCTGAAGCTTCACAAGTAGATACTGTGCAGTCCATCAAACAAGCTTAATGAAAATTAACCATGGACCAAATCAGTACTAACCATAAGATGAATAAAATCAGTAAGTTATTTAGAGGTCTATGATACCTAAGGATGATGAACATTGTTTTTACACATGTACTTCTTTTTTAAAATTTTAATTAAGGAGGAACTGTGAAAAGGAAATAATATTTATTGAATCTTACAGTAAATAAGTAAATATAATAGAAGATTTGCATACATTATCTCCTTCAAATCTAAAAACAACTTCAACAAGTTGTTTTATAAGATGTCAGAACTAAGCTAAAAATATCATACAAATGATACTTGCTTCTTGTCAGTTAGGCAAAACAAAATGGAAAATGTTGATTATATACCAATAACTTACTATGATTCCCCCTTACGGAAATGACAATAGAAATAAAATTATAAAACTTGTTTGTTATGTAGTTTAATGATGTTATGTAGAATCTTCATATAATTCACCCCTCAATGGATAGAAACTCAAATATCATGATAACAAAATGTTCTGAAATTAAAACCTTCTTTTGACCTTTAGGGATCTTGTAAAGTTACATAAACCTTTAGAAATCTCTATTTTCTTGCCTGTACAAAAAGGATAATAATATTACACATCTCCCATTTGTCAAGCAAATTAAATAACAGGATGAAAATTTCTCATAATATCCACACAATATTAAGCATCCAAATAATGCCAGCCATTATTAATAAAATAAAAATATTGCAACTTTATCTGTCTATCTATCTCTCTATCTACCTACCTACCTATCTATTTCTTGACTGCCAAGTAGTTCGGCAGAGATTAATGTAACGCCAGACTGCAGTTATCATATTAGCCCAGCAATTTCTGGAATAACAACACTCACCTACCCTCTATATCATTTTATTTTATTTCCTTCTCATCAGTACTCCTCCACATACCTTTTATGACAAACTCCTTCAAAAAGTTTTAGAAAGAAGAGTGGTAAAAAAGTCAACAAACAGCCTTGGCCAGTTTGGCTCAGTGGTTGAGCATTGGCCTGCGGACCAGAGTGTCCTGGGTTCAGTTCCCACTAGGGGCACCTACCAAAAAAAAAAAAAAAATTAACAAATAAAAAAATACCATTAGCCTTGTCTTTAGTGGTCAATTATTTTGCCCATTGAGTATGATATTACTCCTATTTTTAATTTAAAATATTTCCTATGCTTGGGGTATTATCTTGCAACCAAAAGGTTAGAGGCTTTTATAACTCTCTGAACCATATAAAACCCAATGATGCATTTCTCATAATGACAAGGATAATTTTTTGTGAATCTCTCACTAACATCTGCCTGCTGCTCTAAGCAGCCTGTGCAAATCAAAACTTTGAATTGTGAATCATCTGGAGCCATGCAAAAAGTCGGCAGTGCCCGCCATGGTGCCAAGAGCTCCCTGACCAAATCCAACTAACCCAGTAAGAAAACCCAGATGATCTTCCAGTGATGGTAGGGATGGCTTTTCATTAAATTTAATATCAGAAAAGATTGATTTCATTTATAATCATTAAGTAGACCTTTTTTTCCTAGTTATCTAGGAACCTAACATACCCAGACACCTTGTCCTTTAATGAAGCAAGGGGGTGGAAAAACTAGTCGCACCATTCCATGAGTCAGTACTATAAAACCGCTGCGCCTCACATGGTGACCGAGGCTAGCAGATACACAGACGAACAGCTGGGAACAGGCCCAGGACGCCTGAGAAGTTAAGTGGCATTACAGCTTAGGTTTTTGAAAAGTGTGCATACAATTCCCTTAAGAGTTGCTGTCACACTATTTCAAGCTGTGCCCTTAGAATAAAATGCTGACAAACACCCAGAAGGCAATAAGGAGCTCCTGGGAAAGAGGTCCCTCTTGCCTTAATAGAGTCGTGAGTACCAAGTGACTCTGTTGGCAAGATTGTTTTGTCTTGAAATCTATGAGTGAAATATGTCTTTCTAATTGCTTTCTATGGCATATATCCTAAGTAACTTCTTTCCTTTATCGTCTCCTGAATATTGCCTAGTAGAGTTAATTTTCTCTTGTGAACAATAAGAATGATAAAGGTTAATTTAATTGATGTCAATAATTAAGCTAAACTTCAGTGATGTTATTTTTTATAGGTACTTAATAAATAATCACTATTATTATTTCAACTGGGTTTCTTTTAAGATTGTTTTAAATTACAAGACCAGCGTCAATTTTTTTCTATCACTGATTCCATGTAAACTAAGGAGAGTTCATTAGTTGGAGAAAGTGGAAAAAATAATATACTGCTTCTCACATAAAGAATTTTCAACAAGCTAATATTGCAGAAATGTAAAATAATACAAATATTTTAAATTGTTTTTTCTGAGTCCTAACTGAGCAACTATAAGAAACATAACTGGGCCCTGGCCAGTGTGGCTCAGTTAGTTGGGCATCTTTCCTGTGCACTGAAAGGTCTCTGGTTTGACCCCCAATCAGGGCACCTACCCAGGTTTCGGATTTGATCCCCCAGTCAGGGTGCTTACAGGAGGCAACCAATCGATGTTTCGCTCTCACATCAATGTTTCTCTCTCCCCCCTCTTTTTCTCTCTCTTTAAAATCAATAAAAACATATTTAAAAAAAAACATAACTGGAATAAGTACCTTCTGATTACCAGTTATTATATTGCATATTCAAATGTTGATAATGTCAGTTTGTACCTAGTGTTTTCATATACTTTATTAAATCCTTAAAATTGGATAGCCCTAATTTCTTGTGCTAGTTATCCAACATTTTGAGATCACTTTTCCCTTTATTGTTTAAACAACACAAAGTTGTAGAGAACTAGTTCTATATTTGATGGTAATTCCAGGTCTATGCCAAAATTTATGTACAGTCCCAAATGGGATCCACTGGACAAATCTCACTCCAATTCCATTTTCTTTTTAAATTTGGGGGATACTTTTTTCTCAACTACTCTCTATGTTCTCTTATCTCTGCCTAATATTAATGCAAATATGGGTTTCTTTTAATGATCTCCCCTCCAAAAGCTCATCAACTCAATTGATTTGAGGATAGCATATTTTACTGAAAATCTGAAATCATGATGGAATTCAGATAGATATAACATTATCAAATCATTTATAAAAGAGTATGTAACAGAGATCAAGACAAATTTATCTAAGCATATATGCATACAGACACGAGTGTGTGTGTGTGAGTGTGTGTGTGTGTTTATCCTAAAGACACTCCTTCCATGACAGTTTCTCACTTGTCAGCTTTCTCCATCCTATCTCCTAAGCTCCTGATTACTATGACTGTGATCCCCTGTCTCTCACCTCCTCCTGGTGAACACAGATCCACAATGCTGCAGTGAAGTACATTCTAACATGCATGTTTGTTCATATCATTCTTGCTCAAAATGTTTGAATGTCTTATTTTCAATGTCCCTCACCGCTTTCAGAGTAAAGTCTACCCTTTGACTAACACACAAGTTAATCCTGAATGATAACTCTGTTTATGGTAACTATTTCAATCCCAGTAAATTTTCTACCAAAGTTGAGTTTTTTTCAGGTAATATTTTTATCTGAACCTGAAAAATCTTATGAATTATGGTATATATTGAACACAGAATTTTAAGTAGGTGCATTGTACTTTTTCAGCGGTCCCTCGAGACGGGCTCTGTGCCTGTCTGGGACCACAGCAGAAGTTGCGGCAGGGCTTGGCCATGGCAAAATGCCCAGTCCAAAACCAAAGTTTCATTACGGCAATTTAAACAGATTTTTTCTTTATTGTTAAGGAACCAAGTCACTCACCTTAATAAATGAGTTATTAGAATTAATTACTAAACATTAAACAAGATGAGAGCAGCTATTCATAAAATAATATATAATAATGAGGAACTATAACTACAGTTAAATATGTCAGATTGGTTATGAAATTATAAAGACTTGATTATACTTAAGTGTATGAAACTATAATAAAAACTGTAGTTACTTATATAAAACCAGTGACAAAATAATGAATAGTAATATGTATGCCCATTTTATCAAATAAGATGCCGTATTTTATGTTCTTGATGTCTTATTAGAGTAAAAATTGTATGCAGTCTACAGAGGAGCATTACTAGAATGCAAATGTTATGTTGTGGAATGGGAGTAGTTCACGTGACCTTTGAAGTAAATTAGGTTCCAAAAACAACCCACTTTTATTGTGCCATGTATATCAATTGAATTACTAATTGTGCTTCTGAAGTGCTTCATTATGAGGAAAGGAGAGTTCAGTCTCAACATCATCTCCATCACCCAAAGGAAATATTGTTTCATTTTTTGTTAACCTTTTATTGAGGCTGAATTTATATCCAGTGCACTGTACATAAAAAAGTGTGCAGCTGAATGTTTTAAACATGTAAAAGAGTAGGCAGAAGGAGGCTTGCAGTTGTAAGTATACAAAACAGTTTATTTTTGCATTATTATTTATTAATTATTATGGTATTTATTATTATTAACCTACTTTTGCTCACCCCTGTATATGCATGAATAAACTATATAGTGTATACCACGCAGTATATACTATGCTTCACCTTGTTTAGTCCAGCATCCTCAGAATCCAGTTTCATGTGTATTCTCCCAGCTACTGTCAGTGTACCTTAGCTGAGTCCTGTAGAGCTTTGGGTTGAAGGCCTTTTGATTAGGGCTCCCTTTAGGAGTACTGGGGACTGTATGTGGCCTAAGTTCAGCTTCATGCAAAACAGTACAATAATTAAAAGGAAACAGAATAGGTAGATCAATATAAATACGTGGCCATCATATTTGGGCTACTAAAGACATAGATTGACATTTATTTATAATTAATAAAATATGTAGGCATTACAACACGAAAGGATATAAAATCAGGAGATTGAAGATGTCATGGGGTAAGGAAAAATTAAAGAAGAAATAATGAGTGTAAAGCCAGCTACTACTGTTTCCCTTAGCCATAGCCACCGATGGTCCTGCTGGTTTCCTAGGGAGAAGGCACGAGGCGGTAATTTCAGAACTTTGCTATATTGAAATGTTGATTCCCTCTTTCTCTCTCCTGCCCTTCTGTTGGTCTGTGCATATCATGCAAAATTAACTCACATTCCACAGAGTGGATTGTTATTCTCCTAGTTCATGCTTGTGATTTTACATAATATTGCATTTTAAACCCTTTTGTAATATAGTTCAAAAGTGTATTTAAATTGCTGACCACCAATGGCATCAGCATTTTGATGTCTTCAGGGACAGAATGAATGTCGACTCCACTTACCCCTTACAGGAATTGCTCCCAGCCATCTCGTCTTTGTTTTCTCTCTTATTATGTAATCATAAAATGAGATTAGAACGGTGGCCTTCGATTGGCCTGTCAAAGGAACTTAATCTCCATTACTTCTGGAGCTTCCTAGACCTGCACATGTCTTGTCTTTTTCCCTCCCATTCCTGAGGCCCAGGTGCATAACTTTATCCCTAGTAAGGTAAAGGCAAGGGCAACAATATTAGAATCTCAACGCCTGTGTAGAAAACATTAAACGATGCAAGTCTGAGCTCTTACCCCAAGTCCTTGGTGTAACTTTTTCCTTAAAACATTTTTGTTTTTCTAAAATATAAGAATAATGTAATATTTTTAAAAAGTATACAACTCTGAAATAGAGATAAAAAATAATCCTTACTCAGAAAAATGTTTATTTTTCAACTAAAATGAGGTTGTACATTATTTCATTCTTTGGAGTGATGATGCTTCAACTCAAAGGCAACAGAATTCTTACACATTAGTAAACTGTCATAAACTTTGGTGTTGAAGACTTCTGGATTTAACTCTGGGCTCTTTCACCTACTAGCTATGTGAAATGGAAAAAAATTACTTTATTTTTTATGCCTCTGTTCCCTATCTGTAAATTAGGGATCATAATGAAATCTTCCACTTGGGACTACTATGTATGAAGTGGGATCACGTATATCATTGTTTGGTATATAATACTTCCTTTGTAAATGATAGTTTTACTGTCAATTTATATGATTAACAGTAAAACATTAAATAATTAAAAAAAAATGTTTGAGCCCTGGCTGGTGTGGCTTAGTTGGTTGAATATCGTCTCATCCCATGCACCAAAAGGTCACCGATTCCATTCCTGGTCAGGGACATGCCAGGGTGTGGGCTTGATCCTCAGTGGGGGCCATGCAGGAATCAGGTGATCAGTGTATCTCTCTCATATCAATGTTTCTCTCTCTTTTCTTTCTCCCTCTCCCTAAAAAAAAAATGTTATGCTTATTTTATGAATATGATAAAAATGTGCATGTAATTTATTTCCTAATGTAATTATTGCATCTATTTTAGCCGTTATTGGCATTAACATATTCTCACAGTGATTGAACACTACAAAGAAATTTTAAGGTAACATTTAAATCTGAAAGTCTTTGAAACTTGGTATAAAACATAAAACAATAAATTAAGTTACTAATCTTTATTAATTTCAGTAAGATGTGACTAACAAGTAAAATTCAATATTAAAATAAATTATATTTATCTGTAAACAGTTAAATGAATAGAGTTTGAGAAAAATAACTACAATTAGCAGTTGACTTTCTAAGGAGACTTTAGGCTTCATAAAACGTGCTAAGCCAAAAAATATTCACATTGCTGCATTTTTTAACTTTGTTAAAAATAGTGTCGTTAGTCTTTTTTTTTTCTTTATTGATTTTTAGAGAGAGAAGAAGAGAGAGGGAGAGAGAAATAGAAACGTCAATGAGAAAGAACAGCAATTGGCCACCTCCTGCATGTCCCCCAGCTAGGGATCAGGCCCACAACCTGGGCATGTGCCCTGACCAGGACTCGAACTGGTGACCTCTTGGTGCATAGGTTGATGCTCAACCACTAAGCCACACTGGCCAGTGTCTTTAGTCTTTAGTCTGCAGATTTACAAAGTAGAGCTGTAATAATATCATACAAAACATTCATTTCATGTAAAAGAAAACAGCATCTGCTTATTTTTGAGTCTCAGCTTCAAAAAACACAGGGGATCTGACTGTGGGAGGAAAGTGAAATCGTTTCTTGAGTATAGCTACCACATTAGAATTTCTTTATTCCACAGTTTCACAGTTCATAAAATGTGTCACTACTAAGCAGTTCCAGAAAATGTGAAATTTCATTTCAAATATAATGTCTACTTATACCATATTTTCTCTAAATCAAAACTATTCGAAGCAGTTTACAAGATAAATATGAGATAGTTGGGGCTGAAAGCCAGTGGAACCGCGCAAAGTGAGCCGTGCTGCCCCCTTCTTCCCTGGAGAGGCTCAGCCTAGCAGCGTGGCACTGGGCCTGCACTTCCGTGTCCTGCTCGGTGAGTGAACACGGACTAACAAGGACACGTTTGAACATAGGAAATTTGAAATTTGATTAGGTCAGAGGGAACTGGGAGTACTGAGCTCCTGTGTTCTGGAATCTTCTATGCACTGCACCAGGGTGTCACTGCTTCCTACCTCTGCCCTATGCTTCAGTCACTGAGAATTATTATAAACACATTCGCATTTATTTTATGCCAGGCATTTAATGTCTCTCCATACAGTGGGAAGGATGTGTTCCACAGTACTGCTGACATTGTTCTCCTTGGAGTCATTGTGAATTTGTGAATTCATGATGAGAGTTCTCTCGTAGATGGCAGGAAAATATCTCGAGGAAGGAAAATATATATTTTTTAATATTCACACCAAAAATATTATAAGGTTAGATTGTGCATTGTGCTTGGAGTGTTGAAAATGTTACTATAGATTTTATCCTTTGTTTATGAGGGAATATGATCCTAATTTTCAGATGAATAAATTAAGATTCCCAATGTTTGAACTGTTTAAGATCACAGAACTAGGCATTTACCGAGACAGGATTTGAACCAATAATTACCTAATACATATAATAAGGAAAGTTTCAAACATATGCAAAATAAAGAAGTGTATTAATTACCCATATACAGGTACATACTTCAAAAATTATCAACGTTCTGCCATTATTGTCCTATCCTTACCTCTAGCCATCTCTAACCTCCCAATAATTAGTCATTTTTAGTTAGTTATATACTAAGCAGATAAATACAGACTGATTATCTGCCTTTAACATTTTAATGTGAACAAAAGTTTGATATTACATTTGCACTGTAGCCTGGAAAGTATATGAAGACTCTTGATACCCAGGAAAATTGAGTTAGGCATCAGTAATGATGATTAATGATGTTCTGTCATGCATGTGGCATAGCATCTCCGAAACAAGGTAGAGATTTATCAACATACATTATTTGTTTCATATAATTTACTTAGAAAAGATCATAATTTTAATATGACTCAATGTGAGAATGCTAACACAGTTACGCATACAATAAAGGTGTTTGTTCCTGAATAATATAAGGATCATTCCTACTGAGCAAGAATGGCAGACTATTTTAATTCAAGGACATGTTGAGCTGAAATAATTTCAGATAATTTTTTATGCCAGTCTGGACTTCCCAGTGTTCATTAATGAATATATTTTCATATCTTGCACCAAAGTTGACTATTTTCTTTGTAAGCCAACTGACTTCTGAACAATCCAGGACTCCATTTCTTGTCTAATACATTTAATCCAATTTTCTGCTTCTCAAATACCTAATTCTCAGCCATCGTAATGTGGCTGCAGAATGTATACACTTGGAAATACATTTAAATATCATGCCCAACCAAGTAATTGGGTATTATAACCATCTCTGTTTATCAATGAGGCAAACAAAATTCCCAAAGGCACATCGCCTATTCAAAGTCACACAGCTAGTAGACACAGAGTTAGGTATCCAAACCAAGTCTTCCTAAAATCTGTGCTCTTGTTATATCGTCTCCTGAAGTTTGTTGTCCCTTTCATTCCTGGCCCAAGTCAACTATCAAATCATATAGAATCAAGTTCCAAATTTTGTTTTACCTGTGTCCTAAGATTCATTCCTGTAGTAACTATTCTAGTTCGGGCCAGCATCAGCCTCCCCTGAAACATATACACAGCCTTCTAAGTGGTGTCCCTGCTGCCATTTGATTCCCCTTCCTACCGTCCTGCAAGTAGTCAACAATTATTCTTCCTAAGCCACACTCCTGCTCAAAAGCCTGACTCCTCATTGCGTACTGAATAAAATCAATTGCCCTTAGAATGAAATCCACAGTCTCTTACTATGCCTTTCACCGTTCTGATGTGGCCTCTTCCTACTACCACAGCCTGACCTCACTCCCTTTTTATTTCAGAATTTCCCAGCCGCTCTAAGTAGTAATCAAGTTTCCATCTCCATCTGTAAATGACTCCTGCCCGCATACCAAATGTCATTTACCGATTGATTGCCATTGAGTGGAGGGAGGGGCTCCTCAGTGTTGGACTCTCTGGAATGCAGGTAAAGTGCTGGTGGAGATTTCCTGCAGTTTTAACAAATAATGCCAAGTCCCCTGATCTGTCTGGGTTTGTTCCTTCTGTTAATCATATAAATCAAAATAGGTCTGTACTGTAAGCAATATTTGCTTTCAGATTCCTCCATCCATCTCACATTTTTTTCCTCAATTAGGTTTTTATATCCCTATTCTTAAAGAAACTTTGACTATTATTAAAGACACTGTGAATTAGTATCTCATTCAGTTTATTGTGCTAAGAATGCATATCCTGAGTTACAATACAAAGCCTTTACAATTTAGGTACTGCCCTGACCAGTGTGGCATAGTGGTTGGGCATCTTTCTGTGCATGGAAAGTTTGCCAGTTTGATTCCTGGTCTGGGCACATGCCCAGGTTGAGGCTTGGTCCTCTATAGGGGGAGTGCACGAGGCAGCTGAACAGAGTTACACTCACACATCAATGTTTCTCTCTCTCTCTCTAAATCAATAAAAAATCTTTAAGAATAATTTAGATACCTGCTAATGTCTGCCTCTGGCCACCTTCATGTCAGGCAACACCTGGGAAGCATCTTAAATAGTCAATAAAACCAGGTAACCTTTGACATGTGTTGCTGTTGCTGTTTATTTCTTTGTTCTGGTAAAATACTCAATTTTGGGAGACAAAAATAAGTATAATACAAACATTTCACATAGAATTTCCCTTCCTTTCTTCCTTTGCCTGCCATATCTCTGCCATTATGCCATGCCGTCTACAGACTATATATGAATACGTTAGAATAGGGAGCTGAGGGCTGAAAAAGGTGAAGAGAGAATTAATCTATTAGGAAAGTTCCCCATCACTGTGTAGAAAGCCTCTTTCCCTAAAGCTAACCTTTCTGGTCGTGAATATTTCTCACGTTTGCCAAGCTACTCAGGCAACAATTTATAACACTATAGAAGAAACACAGAAAGACATGACTTTAAGACCATGTTAATTTATTAGTAACTTTCAACACCTAGGGTAGGGGGAGGATTTACTATTGATGATGGATTGTTGTTGTTTTTTTTTAATTAAATTTAACCACAATAACTGATAAGACTCATAGTATATCTTTTCTTATTATAGGTGCACAAGGGCCCCATATTCTTTAATGAAACCACAGAATAGAACACCTGACCATTCCATTTCATGGTTAAATGCTATAAAACTAGTACACCTAATGATATATGGATGAGGCAGGTAAAAATATACATAAAGAGTTTGAAGTGTTCCTGGATATTATGAAAGTTAAATAAGCTGTTTCCCCCTTTTTTTCCTCTAAAAGAGGAGAATAATAAAAGCTACTCTGTAAGGTTTATGAAAAATTAAATACTATGAAAATTAATAGCACTCAATAGGTGTCCAATAAATGATCACTATAATTATTTCATCTGGTCATTTCTCAAGGTAAAAGATCCAAAGTCACTGCCTTTCTATCAGGGGCTTCATGCAGCCTTAGCCAGGTTTGTAGATGAAGTTGGGAATTATGTAAAGATACAAGGACACAAGGATTATGTTCATCTTCTGTATTCTCATAGCCTTTGGGAGGTAACCATTGTGTAGTGTTTATAATCATAATACTTGGGAATATGGAAATGACTTGTAGAGAGTCTAATTTGTCTAAAGTTATACACTAAACAAGCCTCACAAACAGAACCAGACCACATGATTCTGATTCCCAAGATTCTATTCACATTATATTGAGAATATATCATCGTTTGTGCAAAGCTTTTTCATTAAAATTTTTTCAAATTAGCCTTAAAATCGTAACTTAAATGGTTCTAGTCTGTATGTCTGCATGTTTGCTAAGATTGTGGAATTACTTTCTCTTTAATATTTAGAGGAAAAAAATGGAAAACCAAGGAAAGTCCCACCCACATACTTATATCTAAGACCAACTCTGTAGTTCTGTGAATTTGAATCCCTTAGTTAACTCCCACTTTAATATCCATCACCTTTTGACTTTTTGAACTATTGTATAATCTTATGGATATTCTTTTCCTTCTCCATGTCACCCCAAATACCAGCAACTCAAGGCAGTGTTATATTGTGTATTTTACAAAGATAAAGATGAATAATGATGAAAAATTATGGGATGACACTGGATAAGAGGATTATAAAATTGCATAAATCATAGAAAAGAACAGTAAACATATGAAATTGATTATTCAAAATAATTTATCTTAAGCAATTTCTGTCACCAGCAATTTCCTACTTGTCAGCTTCTTGCTTGGATTGTTAATTTTCTGTATCAACTTGACTGAATATAGGGGTACCCAGATAGTTGGCTAAACATTATTTCCAGGTTTGTCTGTGAGGTGCTTCTGAATAACATTAGCATTGGACTTTGTGGACTTGGTAACATGTTTTGCCCTCCCAATGTGGATGGGCATCAATCCAATCCAATGAGGGCTTGACTAGAACAAATAATCAGCAGATGGAAGAATTACCCTTTTCCTACCTGATTGCTTGAGCTAATACAACAGCCTTCTCCTTCCCTCGGTGCTCCTGGTTCTCAAGTTTTCAGACCCAGACTAAAATCTACATCACTGGCTCCCCTGTTTCTCAGGCCTTTGGGTTTGGACTGAATTATGCCATCAGCTTTCCTGACTCTATAGTTTGCAGATGGCAGATGGTGGAATGTCTCGGCCTCCATAATTGCATGATCAAATTCTTTATAATAATCATCTTCTTATGTATATGTCCTATTGGTTTCTTTAAAGAATCCTAATGCACCCCTCCCACAATTCTCCCAGGATCCCCTCTGTGCTGTGATTGTGCCCCCATTAGGTACTTACCAGATAGTTGACACAAATTCTCTTCACTACTCTTTCTCTTTCCTTTGCTTTCTCATCTCATCACTACCAAATTGTACTCTGTGTTTCTGCTATTGCCCTTTCTAACATATAAGCATGTTAAAATGGTTCAATTATCTGTTATGCTTCTAGGACAAGACCCACATTGTTGAATAATACATGAAATACTCCTGCTGTCTGATCTGTATCAGTTAAAGCCACTCTGCTCTCAAACTCTCATACATATTTTATCTGAAAATAACATAGGCCTCATGAGGTATCTTATATCGTGAATGTATAATACCATCTTACATCTTTGCAGTAGATTGAGATGTTGGCCCCATAACTGACTCAGCTATTTAAAAGGAGCCTGGTTCATAAAGGGCTAATTAATTAAATCAACACATACATGTGCTTTTCAGTCACAACTAAGTGTTAATGTTTATCACTAAAGTTTAAACAAGATGTGGGCAGATGCCAGTAAAAATTTATTTAACTCACAGAATAGTGAAGAGATAGAACAATACCAAAATGCATTAAACTGACTGAAAACTAAGAAAAGCAGGATTATATTTGTATATGTGAAACTGCAACAGAAATAAACAAAAATTAAATGTTATCACTTGATTGTAACCATTAATAATAATTAAGTCCAAGCTATCACCAGATAAACTGATGCCATATTTGTGTACTAAGATTTTCATCAAAGAGGGGTTTAACTAAATTATCAACAAAGCAAAGCATGCTGGGATTAGGATATAGAAATCCAAAGGACATTTGGTTTGCTGCGGAGTAGGAATAGCTCATATGGCTGTCTTAGAATCTAGGTGAACTGGAACAAAACATTCCACATTATTTTACTATTGTAATTGCTAGTGAGCTTTCCAGGTACCAAAAACTGGTAAAAGATAACCTTTTTAAGAACTCAAACATTTGAGTTACTGAAAGAAAACCTCTTTATGAACTCAAACCTTTGAAAAGAAAGAAAACCTTAGCTCTTTCGTTCTCCCATTTTCATGTTCTCTTGATTCAAAATACTTTAAAATGATTAAGGAAAAAAGTTCCTTAATCTTAAAGTCTAAGAAGTAGACTTGGATTGTGTGACTCAATTAATATTTTGACCCAAGGAAGTTCTGCGGGAATGGATAGCCACAGAAAATGGCCTGTTGTTTCATCTTCCTAAATGTCCTTTCAGGGGGTTGTTTGATTGTTCTTCTCATTTGTTGATGTAGCCCTTAGAAAGCCTGTAGGAACAGAGAAACATTGTTCAGTTTGTGCAGAAAGATGATGTAAATGCTGTTGCAATGCAGAAGTAAACTAATGAAAGTTTGTAGCATTGAGAAGCAAACAAGTAATTTTTCTAAGAAAATGAAGAAGCCAGGTGAGAGCTTCTCTGAGTGTTCGTGAGTTAGAAACCAAATCAAATGAATGATCTTGTCTTATATCTTCACAACCATCTTTTAAGGAACAGCAAACGTTCGATTCTTTTTGTGCTTCTTGCAATTACTGGTATTAAACTTCTCCTTACTAGTTAACAACTGTCTTCTTTATGTATCTATTCTTCACACATTTAACAAATATCTATCAACTGACACATGTCATCAGCACAGGTTGAAACTTGAAGATCTGGTGTGAATGGTTAAATGTAGTGCTTCCTGTTGGTTTCTGCTTATAATGAGAATGTTGTCATATAAGGGGACCCCTGACAAAAAGCAATAGGATCAAAATTTGTTTCTAGACTGAACACCAATCCAAATGTGATTTTCTCATGTATAACAATATATGGTTCACTTTTCCATTAAAGAACCTCAAACATTAGAACAAGGACTGCAGTAAACAACAGAGACCCAGAACAGATAGATCATAAAAATTAAGAAATCACTCCCAGGTGAATAGAAAAGTTAACATTTTTTAAATGCATGACAGAGAAGCAAATCATTTATAGAAATAATTGATCAAGACAGATATGAAAGTAAATTTTGAGCATTTGCAAATATCAGAATTTATGCAATTTGCCAATAGAAATAAAATAAAAATATTGCCAATGTTTACAGTTGGTGTGAGCCAAGAATTATAAACTATCCAGAAAAGTATTGGCGCACATTGAAAGAAGATTTTATATCAGGCCAAAATATTTGGCTAAAAAATGCATTCACTTATAGCAAGACAAGAAGATACAAGCTTCTTTATAGGTTTTATGTGTGTGCCCCTATATTAATGTATAAAATAGGTACCTTATATTTTTTACTAACTTGAATACAACTCAGTTTGATTACTGGCAATGAAATCTCAGATCATTGAAAATCACAATGAGTTTGAAACAAAAGTATGGTTCTGAGAGGCAGATTGTGATACGGTGACTTCCCCAGCCATAGTTAAGCTTAGGCAGTAATTGCCTGATTGCATGCACATGGTGATGTTGGCAAGTGTTTGGTGGGCAGACAACATACTGGCTGACATGTGATATATACTCTTAAATGGTAGTTAGAAATATATTTGAAGCTCTTTTTTTTTTAACCATACAGAATCATTTGACCTATGGATCAATGTTCTATCAACAAGTCTTTATTTTCTAAATTATATTTTTGAAGCTTATAATATTACACTTAGTGTTTTTATTTCTTTTAGGCCATTTTATTTAATTAAAAGATGGCTTCAATTTTTTATTGTGTGAAAAATAGTCACACTCAGCACGAATATTGGTGAGAAGAAAAATGAATTAAGATTCAGTTCCTTGAATTGTTTTTTCAAATTTTGTATTGATTTTTTTAAATTTAAGACTTTGTATTTTAGAGCATTTTGAGGTTTACATAAAATTGAGTGAGATATACAGAGATTTCCCATATACCCTTCCACCAAGTACGAACTTACATTCACACGTCACCATCACCCAGAGTTCCACAGCTCACATTTGCATTCACTTTGGTGTTGTACATTCTGTAGGTTTGGACCAATGCATGATATATACTATCACTGTAACATACAGAGTATTTTCACAACCTTAAAATCCTCTGTGTTCTGCCTGTTCATCTTCGCACCCTCACCACCCCTAGAAACGACTAATCTTTTTATTGTCTACATAGTATTGCCTTTTCAAAAATGTCATATAGTTAGACTCATACAATATGTAGGCTTTTTGGAATGGCTTCTTTCACTTAGTAATATGCTCTCAAGGTTCTTCTATGTCTTGTCATGCCTTTATTGCTCATTTCTTTATAGAGCTGATTAATTTTTTAAAGTGAGAAATACAAAAAAATAATCTCGGGTACCCATAGTGTAATTAAAGAGGAAAATATGAAAAGACTCTTATTGAAAGAAAATATGAGTAAGTAATCTTGAAAGACTTGCTGAAAACTGACTTAAAATAAGGTTTTGAGCAACTACAGGAAAAGAGCCTATATAAGCTCAAAGGAAAATCCACAGATCTCTACACATCGTGATGAGAATGACCTCTGAGGTCACATAGTCCGTCTTTAGTCATTGAAGATTGTGTTCTACTATGCTTCTCAATTTATTTTCCCCATCTGATTTACCATGTCGTACAAAATGAACAGACAGAGAATAAAACGACCTTCACAGAGCACATTCTGCAGTATACCAGTGCTTAGGCCCATCAAGGTTGACTCGCTCAGTGAAGGGTTCATATAACTAGTCAGAAAATCATTCATTGGCTGCAGAGAAGACACAGGGAGAGAATGTCTTCAGCGATGTTCAGTTGTCTCCATAGACAGAAGCTAATTTTTCACTGATGAGTTTTTTTAAAACTTAGATAAGAGTATTCACTAAGCGATGGAAATTTTTAATTTTGGCAAAATAAATTAAAAGAGCTAGATGTGTATCTAGCTCTAGCATTTCTTTACCTCTTCCCTAATTTTTAGTAATACTTTATGTTTTATAGTTTTCTGGATAACACTGGGACTCAGTAAATGCCTTCTAATAACAATGACTTTCTCAATGTCGGTTGTGTAAGTTTTCCACAGGATGATTAACAGTTTCTTCAGTCCTCCTTGATCTCCTGGATACATTGTCACATACCTTTTTGATGTACAGTATTTGTATGAAATGAGTATGGATTTTAGCTTCAGCTTAAGTCTCAGCTCCTTCCCTTATTTTGGACTCACCTTGAGTCATTTAGTGTTTCTAGGCCTCAGTTCTCCCTTTATCATCCTACAAACTGTAAAAGAATAACATATTAATTATAAAGGTGGTTAGCCACTCGTAGCAACACAAGCTATCACTGACTTAAGCGAACAGGGCCAATTTCACAGGAAACCCAGAAGTAGGGCATCGCAGTTGTTGATTCTGCTTCCTCTTGATGCAAGCAGTTCAAACTCTTTCTGCATTCACTCCCTATCATCTTTAGTGTGCTGAATTCTGCCCTAACTCTTGTTGTTTCAACATCCTCAGATGGCTTTTGCCACTCCCCATTTGTTATTAGGGTTCAAGGGAGGAAGCAGAAGGGGAGAGAGAGAGAGCCAGGTTTGGCTGTTTCTGCCTCCTTTTACTAGGAAAGCGGAGCTCTGTCGAATCCTCCTACCGCTCAGAGTTACCCCTTAGTCATCACTGCCCAGAATGGAAACACGTGGCCAGCTCCTGCCTTCAAGGAAGGCTCAGAAATCACAGAACATGATGGTCGTGGCTGGCTTTGGCCAACCATGAAAAGTCACAAGGCTAGGCATCTGGGAAGAAGGAACACATGACTGTTAGTGGCAGTATATGCCACTTATAGGCTTTGAAGAGTTATCATGAGGATTAAATGAAAATGTAAGTCAACAATACTCCAGTGTTAATGCTGAATAAGTGTTAGTACATTTTCTATTATAGCTTTAAGCAAAAAGTATGCTTCTAAACAAAAAAAGGTCCTTAACTCCCATTATGTTGACCCAGAATATGGAGTCAACTAGCACCAGGGGTGAACCTCTGATCCCGTAGAGGAAATGCAGCCTCTGGAGTTTAGAGAGAAGTTTCTAGAGGAGGACAGAAACAGAAGGATCTTGCTGTTACCGGGGTAATAAATACCGAGAAATACCCGGTGTAAGATCCTTAAAGTGAGTAGCGAGCCTTCAAACATAGAGCAAAATATAAGAGAAAACACTATACAGTCTCTATGTGGCAGATATATAGACACAGGCTGAGATGGAACTAGAACTGGTGCTTTACCCATAAAAGTTAGACATGCCAGAGACACCATCAGTGCACACTGTATTGTGTCATTGCCGTTGTTTTAGTCCATCACACATTATTTGTGTAGGATGGCTCATAAATTTATTTTATTTTTCAATTATAGTTGATATTCAATATTATTTTATTTTAGTTTCAGGTGGACAGAACAGTGGTTAGACAATCATATACTTTACAATGTATTCCCTTCAGTATTTCAAGTACCCACCTGGTACTATACATAATTATTACAATATTATTGACTATATTCCCTATGTTGTAATTTACATCCCCATGACTATTTTGTGAATACCAATTTGCACCTCTTAATCCCTTTACCTTTTTCAACCAGCCCCCAATCCCCTTCCCCTCTGGCAACCATCAGTTTGCTCTCTGCATCTATGAGTCTGTTTCTGTTTGGTTTGTTCATTTGTTTTGTTCTTTGGATTCCGCATATAAGTGAAATCATATGATATTTATCTTTCTCTGTCTGACTTATTTCACTTAGCATAATACCATTTAGGTCCCTCCATGGTGTCACAAATGGTAAGATTTTACTCTTTTTTATGGCTGAGTAATATTCCACTCTATATATGTACCACAATGTTTTTATCCACTCACCTATTGATGGGCACTTGGGTTGCTTTTGTACAAAATGTAGATTTAGAGATTGTTATAAATTATTTGGCCATTTTCATAAAATAAAAGTTTAAACACCCTTTACAAATTGCCTTTTAATATAGATGTTGGATTGTGTTAATCTTACTTGGTTGTTAGATGCAAGAATCTTGAAATCTAAATGTGCAAAACCTAATAGAGACCCAATAGAAATCTGTCTGTATTCTGTAACTGCATCAATTCCTACAATTTGTTCTTAGGAAAAGTACATATAAAGATTTAGGTGATTTTGACATTTCTTTTTCTCTATAATCCATGAAATCTACAAGGATAGAAACTTCATGAGGTCACAGATCTTTGCTGTGTTTACTAATAAACCCTTTTCCAAATAATTAGGGCAGAGGTTTTCAATGTTTTAATTTAATAGATAAATTAATAAAATTTTATTGTGTTCTTAGTAGCAAGTAAACACCAAAGTACACAGACACCCACAGGCACACAGCTGAGATATTTCTGCTTTTTAGAATCCTTATCTCCTTGATCTCTAAATGTGCACATTCAGTTAATAAGCTTACATTAAATACTGTTACATACAAATGTTTGACAATTTGGGAAAAGTACCAAACATGCATCATGAAGAAAAGATAGTTGCTTTCAGAGAAAATACCAAATTCATATTTGCTCATATTTAAAAAGTTATTTTGCAATTTTAAAAAAATCATATATCCCTGAGTGTTTAAAACTCAAATTTGTTGTGGACTAGGACTTTCTCAGGCCAAGAGCCTATTAAAAAAATAGTGTGGCCCAGCCAGTGTTGCTCAGTGGTTGAATGTCAGCCCATGCACCAAGAGGTCGTCGGTTCAATTCCAGATCAGGGCATATGCCCAGGTTGTTGGCCAAATCCCCAGTGGGGGGCATGCAGGAGGTAGCCAGTTGATGTTTGTGAAAGAAAAATGTGAGATTTCAGATAATTATCAAATTAACCTTTCTTATTCTCGGAACTGCCTTAGAGATCATTTAGAATATCTATCCCCATGATATGCTCGAATTCTGTGACATCCTTGACAAGTTAGCCACTGGATCTCTGTGTAACACTGTGCTTGAAAGGTTATTGAGTCAAATCTTACTGAAAAGTCTCTATTTCTTTTACTTGAATTTGATGTTTAAAATCAACCCAAAAGATGGAAAAATTCTATAAGAAAACCAATTCACAAATTTATATCTGCGTCTGCTAAAAATAATGTGCCCACATACATAAACATGTTTCCCCCCTCAAAATACTGAAATTAATTAACTGATTTTAAAAAGTTAAATTTTTACATTAGTTGCAAATTATTCTAATATTTATGGTAGCAAAATAATGAAGAAGGTAAAAAGAGAATATATTACTTCTAAGAGACCCTTGGCCTTCAAAGGAGATCAGTCAGATTTGATTACAAATCAAAGGCTTTAACTCTTCCTATGAAAACATTAGTTTCCTGGGATAAATGCCAACGATAGTTCAGAATAATCATATTTACTACAGTGTGAATATTCTTCATATTTTCACATTTTAAGCCGAAATAGTCAATAGTAATAACCATTATTCTCCAAAAGAAACTTGTAAACATGAAGACAGCTCTAAATATTAATTGATGAAATAATGTAATCGTCAAAGAAGTCAGGAATGTCTTAATGAAAATAAAAGCAAAGACACCAATGGGCTTTGCAATCCCAGGTTTCTGTTATGAAAAAAATCACTAAATTATGAACTCTCCTAATTAAAAGGGCCCTTGGATATGATCCAATCTACCTTCAATGAAATGCTTCAATCCTGCCTCCAATCCATCTGATATATGATCACTTAGTCTTTATTTATAAATGCTCAGCATGTATTCCACAGTGATGTGATGATCACAAAAATCGCAAGCAAGACGGAGGCAAAGTGCATATTAAAGACACAGTTCAAAGGCAGTGAAGCTCAGAGTTGTAGAGCAAAGGGAGATTTTAATACAACTTTTTTCAGAGGCCTTTGATTAAGAAATTAACCTACCAATTCTTTTTAACATCTAAGACTGGCTTCCAATTTTCAATGTTCATTTGAACATATAAAATGAGTGAATATATTTCAGGAAATTCAGTTTATAGAATAGAATACTAATATATTAATATTACTATTGGTAGTATACTTTCTAAAGAAATAAGTTTCAAGTAAAAATTAATTTTGAACGTACTGGGCAGAATATTGCATAAAATGACAAGTCTATCAGAGAATATTTTACAAAATCTAAGAGACACTGCTTAAACATACTTACTGAACCATGAAATTATCATGGGTGCACACACACACACACACGCACACGCATATCACTAGTCTATTTTGATAATTCTATAGGATAATAAGGCCATATACAGTCATGTGCTGCTTAATGGTGAGGCTATAGATATGTTGTTCTCTGGTCTGTCAATACAAGCAATGCATTTAAAAACATTTTTTTAAAGTAACAAGTATTGGCAAGAATGTGGAAAAAATTGGAATAATTCTGCACTGATGGTAAAATGGTACCCCTTCTATGAAATTAAGAATGGCAGTCCCTCAAAAAACTAAAAATAGAATTGTTACCAGACAGGGGTCAGCCTGGAGGGGGTCTGCCTCACGGGGCCTGTAGTGTTGCGGGTTCTTGACTACATGTAGGAAAGATTTCACACCACCAGTCCAGATGGGTTTGAGAGAATGTTTATTAATGTAGAGAAACAAAGGAAGAACTGAGGGTAGAGGAAACAACAGGAGAGCGCCTAGGCCGTGCTCTGCTTGGCTCCCTAGAAATAATACAGGAGAGCAGGAAGCCACGCTGGAAGTCAGAGAAGAAAGGGGCCTTGGAGACAGGGTCGGGGTGAGCCCAGGTGGAGCTGCCACTGCCCACTGCTCCCCTACTTGTAAGTGAGTCTCATGGGGACCCTTAGAATGCAGGACGAATAAAAGTTCCTTCCCTGGACGGGATATGGGTGTGCTCCAGAGCGAGCCCGCATTGAGTCTCTGTCCTGAGGGGTTTTTATCTTTTTTTTTCTATGGGTGAGAATCTTATGGAAGGTTTTCAGCAAAACTTTCATCAGCTTTCCAGGTGTGTTTTCAATATGGTGATGCATCAAAATGAGCTAAGAGGGGAGTTTGGGATTATTCTTTTGTCTATTTTTACTATCATCATAGGTCTGTCTGGCTTTAATGGGGTTTTTGTTACTTGTTCTCCAGACTTCATCCGTCATTGGGTGTGGCTGGCACAAATGGCATACATTGGGTCTCTCTTCTCTATTTCCCAGACCAGGGTGATTCAAGCTCTGTATTGTCTGCTTAGGGAGGGGAGGTATAAGTCATTGCTCTCAAGTGTCCTTGGTTGGGGAAGGTAAGGTCATGTGATTCACAAGCTGGCTGTAAGTTGTACAAATTGTTTGGCCTTGTTTAATTGTTTTGTGTCTCAGTTTCCCCATTTTATTTACCCAGGAATTTTCCTAGCTGCTTCTTATTCTGCCACAGAATTACCATATTATGACCCAGCAATGTCACTTCTGGGTACACATCCAAAAGCCCTGAAACTAGACACCTGAAGAGTTATGTATGTACTCATGTTCAATACAGCATTGTTCACAGTAGCCAAGGGGTGGAAGCAACTTGTGTTAATTGGCAGATTAGTGGCTAAATAAAATACATGGGTGGGCAAAAGTAGGTTTACAATTGTAAGTACACGAAACAGTTTACTATTGTAGTCTTTATTTATTGATTGTTGTACTATTTATTATTATTATTAACCCACTTTTGCCTGCCCCTGTATAATATACAAATAAATAATACAAGAATAAACTCTGTTTCATGTACTCACAATTGTAAATCTACAGTAGAATATTATTTAGCCTTATAAAAGAAGTCAATTCTGACACGTGCTACAACATGGATGAACCTTGAGGACATTATGTTCAGTGACAGAGGCTAACCACTAAAGGACAAGTGTGATTCCACTCCTATGAGGTACTTGGAGACGTCAAATTCACAGAGACGGAAAGTAGGACATGTTGCTAGGGACTGCAGGAACAAGGAAATGGGGAATTGCTGTTTGATAGGTACAGAGATTAGTTTTGCAAGATGAAAAGTATTCTGGAGATGGACAGTGATGATGGGTTTACAATAATAGTAATGGACTTAATGCCGCTGATCTGCATACTTTAAAATGGTTAAGATTTTAAAAGCTGTGGTACATGTACACAATGGAATACTATGCAGCTGTAAAAAAGAAAGATCACTTGTCTTTTGAGATGGCATGGAAGAACCTGGAGAGTACTATGCTAAGCGAAACAAGCTAAGCAGAGAGAGACAAATATCACATGATCTCACTTATTTGTGGAACATAATGAACTAAACAAACTAATGAACAAAATTAACCCAGAGACATAGAGGTGGAGTACAGACTGACAAGCTTCAGAGGAGGGGGGAGTGGGGGGGGGATAAACCACAGATCTTACATGCATGCATGCATGACCAACGAACGTAGGCAACAAAGCTGAGGATGGGGCGGGGGGGAAGGGGAGGAGGGTGTCAATGGGGGAAAAATGAGAAACATCTGTAACAAAAACAAATTAATAAAAAAAAATTAAAAATAAAATGGTTAATATTTTAAAATTTATACTCTGTGTATTTTAACACAGTTTTAAAAAAGAGAGGACAGGAGCACATATGTGGAGATTCAGTCTGGGGTTTCACAGAAGGCAAATATCTGCTCTGCTGCAACTTGCTGTAGGAGGAGACGTTCTACGTCACAGGAGGCAGGGTGCAGCTCCGGGAGTTATCTGCCGCACTCTGAGGTCATCGTTCTATTAGCTGGAAAACTTCTGTGCCTAATGCTTCTCTGTTAGAATGCATTTGTGCTGAACTATTTTTAATTTTACCACATAAGTTAAACATCTGCCAGAACTCTTATCCGTGGAATATTTTCTTACTTTTATGAATTTACACACGTGTATGCATATCCTATATACTTGTCAAGTGACTAGTACTTTCTTCAATCTAAAGCTATATTTCTAATGCAAATCTTATGAAAGCATATCTGTTATTAATAGAATTAATATATTCAAGAAAAATGGAGAAATAGAAATTTGTGAAAGTAGTTGGAAGACACACCTCAGTAACTTTTAACAGTTCTTTTGAGCCATGCCAACATCTTGCTGCATTATTAAAATAACTTCTAGCATTTCTGAATGATAATTAAAAAGACCAATTCATATTAAAATGATATGACAGTTTCTACCTTGTGGGAAACAATGGCAAAGGAACAATATTATATTATGATTCTCCGATAAAAGGATAGTTAAACTAATTTTATCATTTTTTTTATTATTAGTACTTTGAATAACATCATTTATATCATAAAAACAGTAACAAGAAATAAAACGAATCTATCTTTTTTTTATTGACTTTAGAGAGAGAGGAAAGGAGAGGGAGAGAGAGATAGAAACAACAATGAGAACATTGATTGGCCACCTCCTGCATGCCCCCCCCTATGGATTGGGCTCACAGCCTGGGCATGCACCCTGACTGGGAATCGAACCAGTGAACTCTTGGTGCATGGGTCGACGCTCAACCACTGAGCCACATTGGCTGGGCCGAATCTATCTTTTAATGTATCATCTCATTTTGCGATCTTGTTTTCAAAATTAGTCACAATTTGAGCAATAAAAGATGATTAAATATTTAGTCCTAGAAGTCACAAGGCATTAAAATGACTGTTGAACTTTGAGCCATTTTGGAATAACCTCAATAGTATAATTATTAAAATGTGTACATTAGCCTTAACTATAGAAAAAATGCCTATAGTTTTTATCGACTAGGCAGGAGAATGATTCTAAAATCCTGTATGACCACTCCACAAAATGCACCATATTTTTCATGAAAAAGTGTTTTTTGTACTTCTTCTAAGTACAATTAAAAATATTTTACTCTTAATGAATATTTTATTAGAAGCTCTTGAAGGTGGCTTATTTTCTTTTCAAACAAACATACTTTATTGCCCTATAGCCCTTGCTTCCTCTTTGTATAACTGCATATGACAGGAACTTATCAATGTCATGGATGTATTTTAATTTTTAGAAAACAAATCTTTAACTGTTTCAGCTATTACTCTGTCAAGAGTGAAAGCAGTTAAATAGCTGGAATAATAATAAAATAACTATATGTTCAGCATATAAATCAGGAGTTCTCAATTTACTTGGAGTACCAATATCTTGACAATCTGATAAAAACTGTATTTTTTTCTCTTGAGAATGTATGTACACATGTTATATCTATCTATCTATCTATCTATCTATCTATCTATCTATCTATCTATCTATCTATTTATCTATCATCTATCTATCTATTTATCAAAACATCATTTCAGTGAATTTTTAGATCCCCTGAGACTCAAATATTTCTCAAGGTTAATAACTCTGATGTTTAAGAGATACTTATTTTCCTATATACACAAGCATAAAAGTCTGTGTACATCCAATTTATCTAATAAGTAGCAGAGGATGAAAGTGAATGTTAAATGGAACAGCTATAAAACACGAGTAAATATATGTACTTCTCTCAGCAATTTGGAGATGTGTTTGGCTTATTCTGTTATGAAATAGTACTAACTTTAGTCTATCAACTAGAAACAAGTATAAGACCCTTGTGACTATATCTCTGCTAATTTAATTTATTTAGGAAATAATTTGTTTAGTCCAACTCTAGAGAGACAGGAATAAGCATAATAAACCTGGCTACTGATGGCATGACCCTTGAATTAAAAGCAGAAAGATGTTAATTAGCAGGCAGGCAACTGAATAAATTGGTAAGATATTTTTAAAAAATTACAAATTCTGTAAGTAAAGAGAAGGATGTAAGAGGGAATGACTGAGGTGGAGTTTACTGTAGATTAAATGATTAGGGAGGGTTTTTTTTAGAAGATAATCATTGAACTAAGACCTGGTGGATGAGAAAGCCAGCTGGGATATTGTAATATAGTAAGAAATACTGATTTTGGCCCTGGCCGGTTTGGCTCAGCAGTTAGACTGTTGGCCTGCGGTCCAGAGAGACTCGGGTTCGGTTCCCACTAAGGGAAAGATGTACCACGGTTGTAGTTTGTTCCCGGCCCTGGTTGGTCGTGTGGGTGGCAGCTACTTAATGTGTCCCTTTCACGTCAATGTTTCTCTCTCTCTCTCTCTCCCTTTCCCTCCCTCCCACTCTATCTGAACAAGGACAACAACAACAACAACAACAAAAACACATGGAAAAATGTCCTTGGGTGAGGATGAAAAAAAAAAAAAGAAATACTGATTTTGGTCTTTGTCACCAACTCCTGGCCAGAGCTCCTAGATTCTAGGAGCATCTTTTGTTTGATATTTTATCATTGACCTCATTCCTGACACAGAACAACTACATCCCTTGGAATTTCCTGAAAAACAGGAGCATCTTTAGTTCTAATGAGGCAACTTTTGGTAGGCTACTGCATAGCTTCAAGATGAAGGCTGGTCACCAGAAAAACCAAACCATGATTATGAGCTTGGAGCTTTCAACCCCATCCTTCATCCTCAGGGAGGAGAGAGGGAATGGAGATTGAATTAATAATAGTTCATGCCTACATCATGAAGTTTCCGTAAAAATCCCTGAACTAGGGTTTGGAGAGTTTCCCAGTTGGTGAACATGTCCCCAGTGGGTGGACATCCTAACTCCACTAAGACAGAAGCTCCTGTACACATGACCCTTCCAGACCTCCACTTACGTAGTTCTTCATCTGGCTGTCCATTCATGTCCTTTAACACGTCCTTCATGATAGATCAGCAATAATAAATGAACTGTTTAGTTGGGTTCTATAAGCCGCTCTAACAAATTATCAGACTTGAGTAGGGAGACATAGAAATGCTGATTTATAGCCAGTGGAGAAGTACAGGTGACAAGCTGGACTTGTGGGAGTCTAGTGGGACTGAGCCCTGCACCTGTGGGGTCCACACGAACTCCAGGTAGGTAGTGTCGGAACTGAACTGAATTGTAGGACACCCGCTGGTGTCAGAGAATCACTCAGTGTGGGAAAACACTCACAGATCCAGTAGCACAAGTGCTGTGAGTGTGAGCGTAAAGGGAAACACACGAGTTTCTCCCAGACACCAGCACATATATTGCGAAAGAGTGTCCAGGCAGAGAGAACAGCAAGTAGCAAAACCTTCGGGTGGCGGTAAGTCAGACCTGCTTCTGTTAGTGTGCAGTTACAGAAAGCAAGCCAACGTGACTGCACGTGGTTACCATGGGAGCCCAGGTTGAAACAGAGGCCAGAGACAGAGGCAGAGTTCAATCTGATGCATCATGATAAAAGGTTTGCTGCTTAACAATCTAAACTAGGTAATAATAAAAGAATGGGCCTATTAGCAGTGGGATCTGAGGTTAAAAAGTCCCTCTATCATAAATTTTCATGATAAAGCACATGCACACTCAAAATACTAATATGCAGAGAGAGCTGATCAGCAGAGTAAAGAAAATGGACTGGACTAGAATTAAAGACACCATGAAATTGAAACCATGTTACAAGTGAAGGAAAAGGAATGAGTAATAAATATGTCCCTAGATCTACCAGATTTTCTTTTCTAATTCCAATTATTGTGGGCCTTATGAGAACAAATATTTTCTTCCCTGACTTTAAAGAGAATAAATATGTAAGGCAGGGCAGGGGGCACAAGACAGGAGCAGGAAGGAGGATTCTAACCATTGGGCAGATGATGAAGAAACAAGAAAAGCTAAGAAGAAACTGCCAGAGAAATAGAAAACTACAGAAAGGTTTTGCCTTACAGCCAAGAAAAAAAAGAAAGAAAGACCTAAATTATTCATTAAACACTTTAAGCTCCTACCAGGAGAACAACAACAAAATGGAAGTCGAGTATTTGGAAAGTGAGATGTAAAAAAATAATCTGAGAGCCAATACTAAGGAAGAGAGATTTATACCACAGCCTTAAATGCACAGCTACAACATTCCCCAAGCTTCACTGGACTGTGGATTGCCAACCTGCAGTGAAAGAATCCATAAGCATTCTGGCGTGGGAGGGGCTAAGACGGAGGGGCTAGAACCTACTATGTAATGGTCACATACTTTGGACCAGATATTTTGCATTTTTAGCCTTGTTAAGAGCAGGTCTGGAGCCTGGTTTACCAGCTCTGTGACCTTGGGCAATTTACTTTTCTCTGTACGTCCACTTCCTCATGGTACTGTGGGGCTTTAGTTCCTCTCTCGTGTGATTATGGTGATGTGTCACTGTTTTTAACATGGTACCTGGCGCACAGTAAGGACCTCATAAATGTGAGCCGTTATTATCATTATCTTTCTTAATCTTCACCATAACTCTGTGAGGTAAGTAGTGTTAACTTGATTTTATAGATGAGGAAAAGGAAGTTCAGGAAGCTGGCCGAACGGATGGAAGTTACACCGGTGCATGGACCCCATGGTTTCCCCACTCAGCCTGCACACTAACAGAAAGCTGTGTGGCTTCTTGGTCCGCACGGACTCAGTATGTGGACACAATTCCAAGACGAAGTGAAATTTTTCATTCAAACAAAACTGCAAAAATTTCTCCAGGAAATTCTACCAAGAAAGACTACTACATGCAGAGCTCTGTTTCAGAACCTGGGTTAGGGGGATACGAAGAGACAACCAAAACAGGAACCCTGTAGGTTGCACTTCAAAGCTAAAGTTGGTGGGCAGAAGAGAGGCATCACTGTGGTGAGTTCACTACACGAGGGAGTTTTACAGTCGTTCACGTGTGGTCATTATCTCAGGAGGAGATTTACCTCTTAGGGATAAACTAACATTGACCAAGACTCTCAACCCTCAAAGGAAACGTCTTTGAAATAGTAAATGCATTTTCACCTAATTTCCTTTAGTTCTTTATATGAGAGCATTGAATAGAGCGAGAAGATTGAAATTGTTATTAATGTTACAGCACAGTACATTATTGCCTACTCTTTAACAGAAAGAAGATATTTTCAAGCATAATGAAAACACTTGGATAACAAAAGAGAATCATTATAATTTTACTTTGCCTTTATTCTTTCTGTAGCAACAGATTTTGAAAAACTAAATAAATAAACCTCTTCAGGACTCTTGGGAAGTGAGTCATATACATTTCCTTCAAAAAAGGCACAACCTCAGCATGGCTGAAACATCTCAAGAATAATTATTAAATGACTGCCAAGGAGATCACCACACTTGTTAAAGATCGAGGCACATTATGAAATGAAGAAGCCAGAAATCATATGCCTCTAATAACATTTGGCTGGGGTTTAGCACAGAAGTAACCCAGAGAACAAAACTATCACATGGCAATTAATTTTGTACAAAATGTTAATGACCCCATTAGTTAAGTGTAAAAACCATTTGGGAAATACTCTCATGACTTAAAAATCAAGGAGTTAGTCATCAAACCCTTGCTGGGGGACAGGCTGTTTCTGGCAGAACAGCAAGAAGCTGCAGGCGGAGCATCGCATCACGGGGCAGGCATTACTGAGCGCACACGTGTACACGTTTCCATGGCTACAGGAATCGCACAGAGGGACATTGCAGCCCAAATGCTTTCGCTTTGGGGGGATATGTGATGGAAAGAGAAGGAATTAGTAATATTTTAAACATCTTAGAACTAAGCAATATTATAGATCCCTTAAATATATTATTTTATATATGTTGAATATTTGAAAGTATTAATGAAGGAAAATCTACAGCAAACAGACTTCTAAGAAATGAGATGTTCTATAATATTAATCCAAATAATCCTTCATAAAGTTTAATTTTCATTAGGCCCTATGGAATAAATCTATTTTAATGTATCTGTTTCACTGGATCTTATTAGTTAAAAATTTAGTAAATAAAAGAAAAAAAACTGATCTTTTGTTCCATTTCCAGATATATTTATACACATCTAACGTACATGGATCTACTGTCTTTTAATTCTATGTTGAAATATAAATTGATATGTCTGAGTTCTCTGGCAATAAAATATTTCCAAAAGCAAGCACAGTCTATAAAACTCACATAGTTGTAGTTACTTTTAGACAGATTAAAATAACAGAAGACATTTTTCCCTTCTTTTCCACTATATTAGTTAAGAAATCCTGTAATTTCCCAACATCCAACCCCAGCCATGTCCTGGTTTGGATGTCATATGAATAACCAGGTTGTTGTTTTTTTTAATTCTCTCCTTTTAAGTTCAATAATAAATGTAGTATATATTGATGGAAAAGAATGAGAAATTAGATACATACTCTAATAACTGTCATGAGCAAAATCAACTAGGCTTCTTTGTGTCTGAAACCAATATAAGTCTACAGGGTGATTTCATTCACCTGTGCCTTGCCATGGACTTCTTTACACCTACTAACACAGTTCATTATCTTTCTCTGCCTGATGAACTTAATGCAGCTTTTAAGACTTGGTTCAAAGTACTATTCACACTTGTGTAGACTTTATGCTTGTTATCCAAACCTCTGTTTCCACATCACTTTATATAAATTTCTACCTAATTACTATCATTTTTATAACAATGACGTATGTGAAAAACCATTTCCTCTCGACTATGTTACTTGGGGGTAGAGACAATCTTCAGTGACTAGCAAAGATACTGGCATAGCTCATGACCAAGAACTTTCTTTTAAGCATACAAGGGATGTTCTGTCACAGTGAGCATTAGACTCAGAAATCATCTTTGAGCCTCACTTTTCCTAGCAGAGAGAGAAGATCCTTTTAACTCACCTTTTAGTAATTCTTTCTTCCCTTTTCTCAACCACTAAAGATGTCTTTCAGTTGTCCTCGATTATGAGGCCATTCCTTTTTTGCAAAACCAAGATGATGGTAAGAAATCGTATAGCATTACTCATGAGCTTATA
Source organism: Molossus molossus (assembly GCF_014108415.1). Classification (NCBI taxonomy): domain Eukaryota; kingdom Metazoa; phylum Chordata; class Mammalia; order Chiroptera; family Molossidae; genus Molossus; species Molossus molossus. The sequence continues at coordinate 66,332,906 of NW_023425348.1, forward strand.
TCCAAAAACATAAGTATAGTACATTGTCTAACCTTTACAGAACAGAAGACACAGTGGCCCATTAAATACAACAGAGCCTGAAACATAGTATATGTTAACAGGCATATATTAACAAGAGCCATATATATTGGGCAACATATGATTGCTTTATTTGTCTTATGAAAATATACACTTAAGTCTTTTTTTTTTCTTCTTCTTCAAAATAGAGGACTTAACAGCAGGGCTAAGCATGTATACCACCTTAATGATAAAATTAACTTCACCACATCAGATTGTGCTTTTCTCTCCCAACTCCAAAAAAATGGTTCCAAATATTTCTGTTGAGGAACACCCTGTGTCATGGTCTTTATTCCCTTTTTCCTCTCATCCAGACCTATGGCTCCATGGGCCTGTGTTTGGTATTAGAGCTCAATTCTCCCATTGTAAGTGAAACCAATAGATTATATCTACCTAGGGCAGAATAAAAGGTTATAGTATTTAATTTGGAGAAATTGTGGCTGGGTTAATCAGATTTTGTGGTACAATCCAGCCATCAAAACTCTGGACACAGACACTAATGCAAAACCAGATTTTGGGGTCTGAGTATGGTTAATCGGAAGGCTGCCAAGACCAGAGTCTGGAGTAAGTCAGTGGTAGCAGAGAGGAAATGAAGTCAGGGTCACTGGGGATCAGTGTTGCATGATCTAAGCACACAGCGATGCAAGAAATGGTAGCACATAGGAAAGTAATAATAAACCTTCCTCAAGTTCCAGTGATACGTGAATATTAGCTAAATGTCTGTACCTACTATTTTCTCCTAAAATATTAACTCATGTATCAAAAACTCTATAAATCAATTACATGGTTATATAATTATGTTCCTTTGTACAGATGTGGAAAATGAGACACTAAAAAGTTAAGTAAATTATCCAAAAAATAGTGGTTAATAAATGCTAAAGTTCAGATTCAAACATGAACAGAATGTTTCCAGAACCCAAGCAATTTTCTACAAGGCTGTGTCACACCTGGTTTGAATGGTACAAACGTATTCATATGTGCTTCTCCTATAATTGATAATGTAAGGTTAGCAACAGGTTTCTGGAGAAATGCAAATATCGCCTTGTAGTAAAAATAAGGGAAGAGAGTTCAGAGGTAGAGAGAGAATTAGATGTAGCAAAGGGCTTTTAAAACCTCACTACCTAGTAGAACCAAAAGGAATGCATAACTGACTCTGCTTTTTACTAGCTATGTAGAGTGAATCAGGGCCAAATTTGCCACCATATAGACCTGTGCTCACAACATGTATCTTACTCGGTTCTTTGAGATCCGAGAAGGCATTCACCTTTAAAATTTACTTTGTTAAATTTCAAGAGGATAACATCACCTGTGATTTAGAGCAAAAAACATTTAAAATTTATGCTAAATACTCTTGCAAATTCAAGTTTTTCAAGAAATAATCATTTCTTTTAAAAAAATTGTCATTGTAATAGTTCTATGAAGTGAAATAATAAACTGTCTTTAACATAAACTCAGATTTTCATTAACTTTGAAAGATGTTAACATGGATGTCAAGAAAGAAATGCAAATTGGTCACAAATCTCCTCAATTCCTCTGCATTCAAGTTCAAGAATAGATAAGAAATAGCATTTTACTTGAGTGCCAATTCTAAGTAGATAGCAGAGGTAATTATCTCTTACATTTATGCAGCTGTAGAATAGACTTCAGATCTAAAACAAATCTTAGAGTCAATGCCCCACTAATACAGAGGAAGATATTACAGCCCAAAGAGGTCAATACTTTTGAAAGTCTTAGAGCTGGTTAGTCAGAGAACCAGGATTTGACTTTGTTTTGTGTCAAGAGTGTATATCAGAAGAATAATATCTCTGGAGTAAAACAAATAGCAACAGAAGAAGAGAAATAATAGTACATAAAGGAAAAATAAAAATCACAAAATGTAAAAACCTTCCTTTTAAATGTGGAAATGTATGGTGTTGAATAAGAGTGCCCATTTGTTTCTAACATGAAAAGTCTTAAGTAAAGATTACTTTATTCATAGTTGTTCTGTAGTTCTGACTCAAATCATTTTAGATATAGAAATTATAATAAATAATAATATGTAAGGGAATTTGAAAGAAACAAATCAGGTCTCCATTAGGCAGAAGAGAGAAGTCTTAATCCCAGAGGTCTATTTACATTGTGCTTACATTTAGAGACAGGAGGGAGGGAGGGACTGAGGCAGGGACTGAGGGAAGAGAGAGAAATGGGTTGAGAGAAACCATTTTCATGGGTGTAGATTAGCTATTTCTCGAAACTACTTACTGTTCCAAAAACATAGTGAGATCCATGGTATATGGAGTTCCACTGCCAGGATATCAAACCCTTTTAGAATGGTTTTTCCCTAGTTGCCCTTCCACATCCAGATTAAAATCACATCTTCTTCGTGATATTACTTACTCCTGTGTTCCAGGTGAACACTCAAAGGCTATGTACCTTTAACAGTGTATCTTCAATTTCCCTACACCTCTGGCCTGATTTGTGTAAATATAAGATGCATTAAAACCTTTGTAGTTAATGTGCACTCAGCAATATATTTTATTTTTAGGGTGAAATTGAATATATTAAGCACATACATCATAGACAACCTATTTGGTTATGATGGTCTGAGAAATCGTAATAGACACAGATTCTAAACCATACAGAGCCGCTGCAAGATGCAAAGAGATCTGTGTTGAAGATAAATAGGAGCTAAGCAGTGTTTCTCTGAATATACTTGTTTTACATGACAGTTTCAGTCCATAAAATTATAAAATCTTGAGTTTATGTTCTACATTTCCAAGCTCTCATTTCTAAGAAGCACATTCACCTACTATTCTCTAAAAATAGTTCATCTTCTATTCCTAGATGGAAGAAAATATTTCACTTGCTTCAATCTCAGCAAATGCCTCCATTAAGGAACCAGAGAATTTGCTTATTTTTAAAACGCAATTCTTCATAGTGTGTACTTTTGCATGAAAAGGGACTTATCTCTATAGAGTTTAGGAAAAAAAAGAGTTTAGGGATGAATATAGACAGACTAATTTTATCATGAAAATCGAGAAATATTTACAGTTATACATTATTCTCATCACTTGGAAATGAGTTGTTAAATTTATTCAGTTACATTTTGAGCACTAAGACAATAAGAACAATCCTCTTGGATTCTACAGTTTAAATAAAACATGCATAGTTTGCTTGTTGAAAAAACGTTGATTATGAATGTGTTTGTAGATATGTAGATATTTTATCCAAAATACAAGATGTCTGCCCTGGCCAGAGTGGCTCAGTTTGTTGGAGTGTAGTCCTATAAGAAAGGGTGGCAGTTTGATTCCAGTCAGGGCACATACCTGATTGCGGTTTAATCTCCAATCAGGGCACCTATGGAAGGCAACCCGTCTTTTTCTCTCACATTGATGTATCTCTCTCTCTTTCTCCCCCTTCCCTTCTCTCTAAAATCAATAAGCATAGTTCTCCCTGGTGTGGCTCAGTTGTTTTAGCATTGCCCCATGCACCCAGGAAGTTCCTAGTTCGATTCCCAGATTCCCAGTCAGGGCCTATGCCTGGGTTGCCAGCTAGGTCCCAGTAGGGGGAGTGCAGGAGGCAGTCCATTGATGTCTCTCTCTCTCTCTCTCTCTCAAATCAATAAAAACACATTAAAATAAAATAAAATCAGTAAGCATATCCTCAGGTGAGGATTTAAAATAATAATAAAAGTAATATACAAGATGACAATTTCACAGCAAATTTGTTAGGAAAATATGTAGTTTGGAGAGTGGTAATAGTCTCTAGTTAATGTCAGAGTTGCCTTTCACCTAAGCTTTTCTTGACTCAAATTATTTCTAGTTTATTGTATAGCCATTGGGCTAAGAGACATTTTAGGAGATTTAACTCCTTGTTGAAGAATGAACTGATGTAACTATTATTTAAAGCAAACTACTTGATATCCATGAGAGTCTTCTGAAGAATAATAATGTTTAAAAAATATATATATACACTATATATATATATGATCTTATTAGAATTGCTTTTCTGTTTTTGAATATTCTATTTATGAGGAAAATTATTTAGACCAAGGAAAATATAATGTTAGGCTTCTTTATTTTTAATAACCAATAAGGATTTTGCTAGAGAGAATGCTGCTTGTCACTAATAATAAAGTAGGTTGTCTAGATAGTTACAACTTCTCAGGACTAGAAGTCACCTTATATTTTATATCATAAAATATTAGTTTTATAAACAAGGAAACTGAGAAACAGGGAGTTTGGGAATTTGTGAGTTAAGCTGTAGTATGTTATTATTATGGTAACACTTTCATACCATTTTCACTGTATGCTCTGTCACATTTCATCAGCCAGTGGTATATTTAATCTGCAGAGCTTGAACCTGGTCTATTTATTCCATATTTTATTTTTATTTGTAAAAATAAAATTAGAAATTAGAGGTACAAAACTTTACCTCTATTTTTCTTCATTTATGCAAATAGGTAAACGTCAATTGCCTATCAAATCCAGTCTGTTATTCTGAAGTCTTCTATAATGTCTTTTTCTCCCAAATAACATTCGGTTTTTTAACTTCTAGTTAAAAATGAATTAAGATAATGTCACACACATATCATTTTCTCAGCTGCAATTTTCAAATAAATTAGTTCCATAAAAATCATTTCAAATACGAATGACTATATTTCTTCCAAATCAGACTAAATATAGTTTTTAAAATACACTATTGAATAATTACCTTTGTCTTCATTGGTTTACATCTTGGAGTGACATTTATAACATCCCCCACTTATTAAACCTTCACTCTCTAGCAATATCAGTCTCCTCTGTGTGGGAGTATAGTGATTAATGGCTTAATTCTGACATGAACCTCAACCAAAATTTATTAGCATTAAGATTGCCTTCTAAAATTTAAAATCAGTACAGTAATAGAATTAAAGTATCTTTCAAACAAACTTGACTCTGATTTACAAAGTCTAGTGGAATATTTGTCAACACAACGGCAGCTAAGCTACTTTGTGTTATAGTATAAGAAGCATGGCACTTGGAATAAATTCTGCCTTCAAATAGTTTTGCTACTTGAGATGTTTTGACCAAAATTCCTTTGCTGACTATAATTTTAGGTTTCTGTATAGAAAGTAAAGATGTCAACATTATAATGTAAGATATGCATTTTAATAATATAATTCTGCACTATAAATGTCTTCAAACTATATAAAACCTGCCTCGCAAATAAAAGTTTTACAATAAATCAAACCTCATTAACCAGAAGGATCACAAGATATATATGAAATTATTCATTCGTGAATGTCTAAAATACTATCTTTGTCCTCATGGGGCTAACATAAAAAAACAAGTCAATAAGTAATCCTTGTTATAAACGAATTAGGTAATACCGCGCCATAATACATCTTATGGTGTCACTATTCCAAGGCACAAGGTTAGGAATAATTATGAAGGGACCAGATATAAATTAGAAAAAAAAGGGTTAAAAAAAGATGGAAATATATAGCGGATAAGAAGTCGATATTTTCATTGTAGTAAAATAGAGCCAAAGGAAGTAAAGGCAAAGTCCCATTAACGCTTTGAAATAAGTCTTGAACTATTAGTTAGAGCAATGTGGTTGACAGTTTAGCTCAGGCATGGTAGCACCATAAAGAGAGCTATGGATATATATATATATATATATATATATACACACACACACACATATATATGTATATGTACATATACACACACACTCCTACTCCCAAAGGTATATACTGTATTGAAAGTATATAGTTTCCTAGCAGCTGTGGCTTGTTTTGCTTCCTAGTGAAATGAATGTGCACTTTCTGTTTAACTTTGGACATTAAACTTGTCGTGGCTAATGAGACATTAACAGATATGAAGAAAACAGAGTTGATGTGTTTGAGTGATAGGACATGTTCCGTATGTCTCTCTAGACATCATGAGCAGAGTTTTCCCTGCATTCTCCTGCACCATCTGCACACCAAAAAGATAGTCCTTATTATAAACTCAATCTACCAGAACTTGATCTTGGATTTCAACCCTACAGAACTGTGAGAAAGTAAATTATGGGATTTTTAAAATAAGAACATTGTTTTATGGTGATTTACATTTCTTGCACCTACCAGAATTCCTGAAACATGGTGAACTCTAAAAAGATGTTTGTATTTTTTTTTTAAGTACTGTTTACACTCAGAATTTTTTTGTATTAGTTTCAGGTGTACAGCATCATAGTTAGTTAGACAATCATATACTTTAAAAAGTGTTCCCCCCTGATATTTCCAGTACCTACCTGGCATCATACATAGTTATTACCATATTACTGACTATATTCTCTATGCTGTACTTTATATTCCTGTGACTATTTTGTTACTACCAACTTTACTTACTGTCTAATTCCATCTAGACTAACATTTCCTTTAGAGGGATAATTTTAGTCCATGCTTTCACCAAGGTTTCAAGCAATATTTTTTCAAATAACTAGACCCATTTATGAAATAATTTACTTAAACTATAAAGTTCTTAAAAAATGACAATGAACTTAGGATTCCTGGAACTGTAGACAGTGGAACTATTTATGTCTGGAGCAATCTCTGATTTCCTTAGAGGAATTTTCCTCCTTAAATATTCTACTTTTTATACTTTTATACTTCTTTAAAAAGTATTCTTGAATTGCTTCAATTTTTTTAAATTCACAGACTCATTAATTATTAGAACAGTAACCAGCCTGGCAATTCCTAGGAATCAGGAAAGGTTGGAGACTAAAACACAAGCACGATTTTCATGAAAGGGGAAAAAAAATGTAAAATTAAGAATCATTTGCTTGTAAAGGTATATATTTTGAGCCTATGTTTCTGAAATATTGCCATTGTGTGCCATATGGATGTCTCATTTATTTTAAAGAGCTAATGTAAAATATTTTGTTATTTTTTAAAACCAGAAATTCAGTGGTAATAGAAGAGAAACAAACTATAAAGTGAAGATAGAAAGCCTAATCAAGGCATTTCATTGATGTAACTGATGGTGAATTAGACTAGCAATTAGTCCTTCCAAAAGGGATGCTCCCTAACTGATCACATCTCTGGGTAATTAACACTCCCTCCTCTTTGAAACTTAGTATCTTCTCCTATAAAGCAAATGATTTGCATTTATGGAAATATATAGCCCCATCTATCTTCAAAATTGTATATTTTTATTTGGAAAAGATTATTAAGCTCTTGATAACATGTATGTTGTGAGGTGTTGAAGGAAATACAAATATATTATTGTTCCTTTTCTCAAAGTGCTTACAACCTGTTGCATGAAATAAATCTTATGCAAGTAATAAAGATTCAGATTAGTCTGTGATACAGGCTAAAATATAAACAAATCCTATGAGAATCACAGAAGACAGAGCTAATGTTTTTCTTAGGGAAGGTCACAAAACAATGGATATCTGTATTCGCCAATCCTTGATTTGGTGACTTCCTCACCTAGCATAGCTTCTCTTTGTATTTTCCATATTAACAAAGTGACCTGAAATATTTAGAAATCCATAAGATCTAGGGTAACAAAATAAAATGTGCCCCATTATCACAGGATCAAAAGTCAGGTATTATTCATGATAGCTATCTAATAGGCAAACCAGCCAAGTGGACTTAAAAATGTGAAGACTACCCACCAGGTCTGTAATACAGAGACATGACTGTTTCCTTTATAAAAATACCACGGTAACAGAAAAGTTTGGAATGGAGATTGTTTAATGTAGCGCAGCCAGAGATGTTTCTAGACATGTGTTCTCTGGGTCATATTACAGCAGAGCACAATTGACCTGGAAAAAATTAAACTTTGGTCAAAAACTCATCAAAGCCTGCAGCTGTGACATACACGTTAACCACTGGGAATCGGGGCAAATGAGGGTTTCACAAATCCCTGAAAAAAATTAGTTGTAACTTATAAAGCCTGGCCTACTTTTCTCTCCTTTACTACAGGGCTTACATTTTGCACACTTTTCTTTTCTCGCCGTCTCTCGATGATGACTGGCTGTGCAGTAACTCCCCTGGTGAGGGATGTGCACATGGATGTAACAGCAGGAGACCAAGTGAGACAGACAGCGCTCCCATTTCCTTCTTCTCCCCCTCAGCGTATTCGGAAAAAGAGAATATTTGCTACACGTAGGAATTGAGAACATTGGAAAGCACATTTACATTGAGCATTAAGTCTTAATCCCTGAGTGAAAATTAAAATTAAATGCCCAATTTCTTTAACTCATGTTATACTACTAAACAATATGAAGCACAGTTTCAAGCTGCAAAGAAATGGGATGGAGCAGGGACATCTTTTATTTTCTCCATGTGATTCCAATATTCTCTCTTAAGAAAAGCTGCTGAAAATAACCAGTCATTTGAAAATAATTTAAACATACCCCAAACTGAAAATTCAATATGCCCCTGAGCTCTCCATGATCCAATTCAAGTTTCCTGAGTCTATTTAAAAAACTACTAAGGAATGCAAAAACCACTTCCCAAATGGTCCCCACCAGACATATAGAGGTTACAGGAAGCATATGGGTTGAACCCAAGGAGTTATCAGGGAATAATCATGACCTCTGTGGCAAACACTGGCTGTTAAAGATTCAGAAATCTAGAATATTAAATTATCGAGCGACTGTTTGATAAGGACATTGATGGTTTTACTATTTATTAAAACGCTATGGCCCTGGCCATTTTGGCTCAGCGGTTAGAGCGTCGGCCTGTGGTCCAGAGAGACCCGGGTTCGGTTCCCGCTAAGGACACGTACCTCATTTGCAGTTTGTTCCCAGCCCTGATTGGTCGTGCGGGTGGCAGCCACTCATTGTGTCCTTTTCACATTAATATTTTTCTCTCTCTTCCTCTCTCTCCCTCCCACTCTGTCTGAACAAAAAATTGAAAAATGTCCTTGGGTGAGGATTAAAAAAAAAAGGAAACACTATGTATTTACCATGTATTTTAAGTGACCCAGTCTACAAGATATCAACATTAATGAGTCCCAGAGTGTGGAACAGAAAACATTGAGAGCAGACACATAAGTGCCATTGTTACAAGTTCACCGTGTACTTATAATTCACCCTAAAATTGAGGACATTAATCTTCATTATGTGCATGAGGAAGCCCACATGCAGAATAATAAACACTAGTCTGAACAACAAGCAAAGTCAGGATTCTAAGTCTATTTAATTTCAAGGCTTTCTCCTCCATGTGACCCAGTCTTATATGTGAGCAACAGAAGTCAAATGCCTCTCCTTTGCTATGTGTTCACTGAAGTGATAAGTGTGCTGCTATCAGCTTTCACTGAATTATCTCATGGTCGTGGAGTCCTGGGGTTGAAAGGGACCCTACCATTACCTAGTCCCTACACGACCAACCCTTCAGAGTCACATGGCTCTGAATATGAGTGACTATGTTTTATTGTTCAATAATAACAATTTACTGCCTCTCTATGTGGCTTCTTCTATTTGTAGATACTTCTTAAAAATAGTTAATTTTGTATTTCTTTGAAATGCTCTCTCTGTTTCTATTTCCACTGGCTAACCTCATTTCAGCTGTGAAGATGTATCATATATAGTCCTACAATACCACCTGCTCTACTTAAATACCATACTACTCTATTTAAACTGATTTCAACATCTAACTTCTCTACCAGGGTATTGAATCTCTAGCACCCAGCATTAATACTGTGAAAGAGGAAGAAACTTTTCTCTACCCTTGAGGTTCTTTCGGCTCTTCTAATAATTAAATCTATATAAGAAAGATTAGCAAGATAAAATAACCAAATTTAATATATATGTATGCATGGGAACCCCACATACATGAGAGAATCAAAAGACCCCCTCCTCCCCCCCGCCAATACACACATACATTTAGAGATGCAGGGACAGAAAGTTCAAAAAAGGTAAATAGGGCATTCTAAGCTAAAGATAAGCTGAAGTACTTTGGGGCTTCAAGAAGTCATTGCGAAATGATAAGAGCAAATAATTAGTGATCAGTAGTTTGCCCTTCCATATAGCTTATTATGGACAAAGCCTCTAATTAAATTCCTCTGGGTAGTTAAGGGGGGAGGTCAGAAGTTCTCCAAAGCCCTCAGCATCTCAGTTTTCTCCAGCTCAAAATAATCTGTATACGACAGAGGCACAACTGGGGTGGACCCCTACATTATTGATATATGACACTAAACTCATATTGAGTTAATGCATGAGTGTCCACTGCTAAGTAGTAATTCCTACAATGCTGCTATTTACGGAACCTTATGCTGTTTAATCATTCTGATGTAGTCTTTGAGAATTGTGGAGATATTTTATTTTGAGAATCTGCTCCCACCATTCCAAAAAGTCTAAGTAATGTTAGCTCTTTGATTGATCGTTGCATCCTCTCTGTCAGAAATGCTTAGGTGGGGACTACCTCCTGCAGAGGCTCAATTATAGTCTCACTGGAAGTGTATAAGAAAGAACCTAAAGATTCAATCGGACTCATCTGAGATTCCACCTTACGTCCAAATGTACATTAACAACTGCACTTTGGTTTATGTAATCTTTCCAGATTGAAAACACCTCTGAGATGTAGAAAACTTTTATGATATCTTAAAAGACCTTTTCTTTAATCCCGTAGACCTCAAACAAAATTTTTTAAAATAATTTTATTGATTTTTAATATGTTTTGATTGTTTTTTTTGGAGAGAGAGGAAGGGAGAGAGATAGAAACATTGATGTGAGAGAGAAACATCGATCGGCTGCCTCCTGCACGCCCCTCACTAGGGACTGAGCTGGCAAACCAGATATGTGCCCTGACTGGGAATCAAACTGGGACCTCTCAGTCCATGAGACGACACTCAATCCACTGAGCCACACTGGCTGGGATTTTTACTAGTTTTTAGAGAGAGAGGAAGGGAAAGGAAGAGAGGAGGGGAGAGAGAGAGAGAGAGAGAGAGAGAGAGCGAGCCCTGATTAGTTTGGCTCAGCGATTACAGCATCAGCCCGCAGACCAATGAGTTGCAGGTTCAATTCTGGCCAAGGGCACGTACCTCAGTTGCGATTTGTCCCCGGCCCTGGTTGGGGTTGTGTGGGAGGCAGCCACTGGATGTGCCCCTTTCACATCAATGTTTCTCTCTCTCTCTGTCTTCCTCTCTCTCCCTCGCACTTTATCTGAACAAGACTGGAAGAATGTCCTCAGGTGAGGATAAAAAATAAAATAAAATAAAAAGAGAGAGAGAGAGAGACATCAATGTGAGAGAGAAACATCCATTGCCTCCTGCACGTCCCCTACCATGGATCAAACCCATAACCCTGATTCGTGCTCTGATGAGGAATCAAACTGGCAACCTTTGGTACAGACGATACCCAATCAACTCAGCCACACTGGCCAGGGCTCAACAAAAAAAAATTTGTTTTTAATTAAAAACTCATATTCTGTATAGGCATGCCTTCAAAGGAAGAATACCCTGATTCCTTTGACTTATGGCCTAATTACTAGTCTATTTACAAGTATTGATTAATAATATTGAGCTATTCATTAATCAGTATTTTCTATCATTAGAGGCCATGAGACATGAAAATGCAGTTTTATATTTCTCAGATTTGTGAGTGTGTGTGTGGGGTTAGGGATGAGAGAGAGAAAGAGAATAATTAAATTTTATGACTGAGGACCTTCTACTTCTGAACAAGTGAAATAATGGGGGGCAGGGCAAATGATCATCGTGCTGTGAACAACTGGAAATAGGACACACATCTGTAAAACAACAGCTGTCAAACTGACAGAGTCTCTGAAGGCCTTTCGTCAGCACAGGCGCCCAGAAGGGAATTCGCAGTGGTGTCTCTGAGTTAAACAGGAGATCAGAGTGCAGGGAGGACAAAGCGCTGAGACTGGAACACCGGTCTCTGGAGGGCCTCCGGAGCCACGGGAGGCTCTGAGAACACAGTGCTCCGCAAAGCCAGCCGCCGGAACAGCTCACACACGTGGGAGGGTTCCTGTCTGAACAGCGAACAGAGAGCACTGGGGAATTCCTCTGTGTCCCATGGAGCCTCCGACCTTCTGAGGGAGACATCACCGGTCCCCGGAGTAAAGCCTTCTCTGGTCTCTTCGGTAAATTACTAAAACAGGCCTCAAAGTGGTAAAACTCATTCCCCAAGAAGTCAATGTCAGGACAAACACATATTCTTTAAAGAAAAATAATAAATTCCAGACACCACAAGGTTAAACAACCAATGCAAAATTACTATACATGCCAAGAAGCAGCAACATATGACCCTTAATCACAAGAATAAGTCAATTAGGGGGTGAGGAGCAATGGCAGATGTTTAGGAACCAGAGACGAAAACACTACAATATAAAGTATTAGAGGGTTTAAAGACAGCAGAGGCATATTGAAGTGGGATATAGAAGACACTAAAAAACAAATAAAGCCTACGGAGATAAAAAGTACAATATATAAAATAAAAATTTAACTGGGTGGGATTAATAGAAGGTCAGGCACTACAGAGAGAAAGATGAATGTACTTAAAATATTTCAACAGACTATGAAACTGAAGCATTCATAACTAAAAAAGAAATTTAATGAATGTGCAACTGGAGTCCTAAAGAAGAGATACACAGTAGAGAAAACTATGAAGAAATAATGGTGAATATTTCCAAATGTGATGAAAACTATAAAAACAACAGGTCCAAGAAGCTAAGGGGAAAACAGCAAGGCACACACATGTGCACATGCACACACACCCACACACACAGACACCAGATTACATTAAAATTAAATTGCTGAAAACTATGAAGAAACCATTTGAAAGCAGTGCAAAGTGTGGAGGGCCTGGATGGGAGACACGTTACAGAGAGAGAAACTTAAAGATCAGATTGAGTATAGTCTTCTTGTCAGAAAACATGCAAGCAAAAATATAATTCTGCAATATAAATCCTTTTAAAAAGTAGAGTTTACAATTCTTTTGGCAAAACACATGCTATTTGGAGGAGCCTGACCATTAATATGAAGATGAAAATGCAAGGCGAGAACACCTTCAGGTTGATAGAACTTTAGCATTGATGGCTTTTACAGTGGGATGTGGAAGACTGAGCGATGCCAGCAGACTGGTAGGACTGACGTAATAATATTCACAGGTTCCATTTACCCAGGAAAAAACTTTATATTTTATAGAACAAATTTTTTAATAGTGTGCCGGATAATTATAGGAATAACCCCAATTAAACATAGCTCAGTATGCCCATACTTACTTGCAATAAGCAGTATAGGTGATTCCCCATCTTTTAAATCCAGAATGGCCTTGTGACTTACTTTGAGCCATATAGTGGAGCAAAAGTGACATCATGTACGTTTTTGAGACTAGGCCTTAAGAGGCCTGCTAATTTGCACTCTAAATCTGTAAACCACTTGGTTGTAAAGAAACGGAGGTTAGCCAGTGGAGGGAAGAGCAGCCACATGGATGAACATTACAGCAGCGAAGTACACAGCACGTGTAAACAGGTGAGTATACAAGGCAGGTCACGTGAGATTGTCCAACCCCACTCAGACTATCAATTTGCAGCCTCACAAGCAATCCTGGGAGAATATCAAAGAATTGCCTAGATTGGCAACCGACAAAATTGTGAGAAATAATCAACTCTTGCTGTTTTAAGTCAGTAAGTTGTGGGTAGCTTTATTTTGTTTTCTTCAGAGCTGTAGATGAGTGAATTAGAAATCAGTTCCAGAAGAGGGTGCTACCATAACTAAAACCTAAATCATGTGGCAAAGCCTTTAGGATGAGTAGCGGGAAGAAGGCTGGAAGGGAGGTAAGACTTAGTGAAGGTATGAAGAACAGTGAGAACTTTTCTGTTAGAGGCTCTTGGAAGATATAAAAATTACTTAGTGAACTTGCAGAGTGTTACAAATTCCAGCTGCTTCTTTCGGCTGCAGATGAGATGTTATTACAAGAAAGAGTCAAATTAAGGAAAACATTATTCAGTTTCGAGAAGAATTTAGAGTAAATGGAGAAGATCCAGGTGATTTTCTGAAGCCAACAAGAATTCTCAGACTAAGATACAGTCATACAGTAAATATGACACCAAGGTTGGGTTTGTAACACCCTTGTTAAAATCTCTGATATAACTGAAACAAGTCTTTGTAAGCCAACATCCCCAATAGAAAATGGGTCTGTGAAGCACATTGAGGGCAATGTCTCTCAACTTGCTCACACATGGCTGAAAGTAGAGAGAGATCTAACTCAAAAGAAACATCCTCAATTCATCATAACTACTCTCACCAACACATGTAAATTACTTTAAATGAGAAACAAAAAGTTGAGATCCCAAAACTTTCCAAATCATTTCAAAAACACGTAAGATCAGGATTGCTTGTCTTGGAACAAACATTTTACCAGACGTCTTTCTCCCTATTCCTTCTCATACAAACTTTCAAATCAAAATCTGATCTGCATTTGGATACAGATACAGGGCCCAGAAAAGATTTAGAATCGACTATAATTTTCACACAGCTCAATGGAAAATAAGAAAAAGTGAAATTTTTACCTGATTAAACTTGTGAAATTGTTCAAAGCGTGACTCAGTTATACTCAAGTAACTGAAGAGGCTTCATAATAAAGTACATCATTGCGTAATTTGACAATATTATACATTTTAGTAACTTGAAATTATCTAATTTTGTAAAAAAGGTCACACACACACACACACACACACACAAAACATTTTCCCAATAGTCCTAAGAGAAAAATACTAGGCAAACCAATGAAGCCAGCCATTCAACCATAGCAGAAGTATTAAGATTTAATGTGGCTTTGATCCCATAGGCTCTCCATTCAACGGATGGCATTTAATAAAAGAATTTTGAAATCCCAGGAAAGGTTGAACACACATGGGCATTAGCAAGAACTAGAAGCAAGAATTCTCCAGGGAACTTCGAATGATTTGATTTTGAAGAATTCTGCCTGCTGTTTTCCTTGAAATGAAACTTAGCTTCGGCTCTGTGCTGTATTAAAGTATACCATCCTAAAGACAATGGAAAATTACTCAGAGCAAAGAGCATTTTCCCTCTCTTCTCTAAAATTTATTTCCCAGCTCTCTCCTGATCCTGTACAAAACCAATACATAAAATACTGCATACTTTCACTGTAGAATCCTCTTCTTATCTTTGAAAAACACACAAAGAGTTAAAAACTCTCTCTCAGTCTCACACTTCAGGCATTTGCCTATGAACCAAAAACCCTAGAGTCAGGAGAAAGAAACAGAAAGCAGGGGAGGGGTTCATACTCATCTTACAAAGCCTTCATTAGTAGCCTATAAAAACAACTGGTACAGGTTAGTGTATAAACTGCCTATTCTGTTATGTAGACATTGTTTCCAATTCTGGCCAAAGACTTTGTCAGCAGAGGTGTCTGTCTGGTTCTCATTCTGTGTCATCCATCTGTAGTCTCCAGGTTACAATCTGTGATCTGCATGCGTATTCTTTGTCTTCACTGCATAGGTTACATGTACTTCGGAGTGCTTGTAAAAATCTTTATAGCTACCTCTTCAGGGTACTTTCAGATTATGAAATTGAGCTTCAGAAAGAGTAAATAATATTTCTGTAGTACAAGTAATATTGAAGGATAGACTTGGGGAAGATATCCAAGTTTTGTGACGTATCCAGGATCCTGTTTACGACAATATGGTCCTTTTTGATATTATCATTTCACCCAACAGAACATAGGAAACCTCCAGTTTTGTCCCACAGCACATTACTATTTGGCGTTGCCAGTCTGTTTTAGCTATTCTATTCATTGCAAAATGGTACACAGTTGTCATTTTAACTTGCATTTCCCTGGTGACTATGCTGAGCATTTTTTAAATCTGTTTCTGTGCCATTGATATATCTTCATTGTCTTTTAGTCACTTATTTTTCTTGTTGTTTTTGTTGTTGTTGTTGTTTCTTTGCTTTCTTTTTGGTGAACTGTCTTTTCAGTGTTGATTTTTAAGAATTATTTTCACAGTTTTAATATATATCCACTGATAGGAACATGTGAAAAAATATTTTCTTTTGCCTTTTGTGTGTCGTCCTATTCATTTTCTTAATTGGACTTTCGGATAGAAGAGATTTAATGTATTTCTCTTAGTTCTCCCGTCCTGATTTTGGCTTTTGGAGCCTGGCTATATTTGCAATTCTGGGAGGCCCTGGCTATTTCAGCTCTCTGATTTTAACTCTGACTTTTTTCTTAGATCACCTGCATTGTTTGGAGAATGGAACTCACTCGTGACTTTCTATATCCTAGCTACAAGGGATTTTATGCCTCATCCAATTTTAAAGTATTTTTCACAAAGTTAGAAAACATAAACAGATTACTCTTGTCTGTCAGGAACCCAGCTGAGCTGACAAGCGAACTGAGCTGTCAGGAGTTGGAGTAACTGGTTAAAAACAATGAGCCAAAATGACGGTAACAGTGAAGTCTTTCATTCCTCACTGTGACAGTATAAACAAGAGTCTAACCCAGAGAAAGTGCCAGCTCCCTGCAGTTCCATTCTCCTCCGTGAGCAGTGAACTGGTCAACGATGGCCAGGCGGGTCAGCGTAGAGGGGCGCTATCTCACTTCCCAGGGAGCCCGAACAAGGAGACCTGGGTTTTATGGGCCAAAGAAGAGAACAGAGGGGAAAGAACTGGAGTGGCCGACACTGAGTACTAAATTAGAATGGATAAATGCATCTTCGAGGTTTTCCCCTCTTCTCTGGCACCCCATATGTAGGCCTTGGCGGAGATCCTTGAAACACACCTCATTTGAAGGACCCAGATAAAGAGACTTAGGAATTTGCATCCCTAGCACCTGATATAGGAAATGCAAATATGCAAAAGAGCTTAACCTGCCAGAAAAGCTTGGGTCCTTGAGTACAGCTCCCCTTAAAGACTGCAGTGCATTGGCTATGTTCCAAGTCTGGTGTGGGGTGAGCAGCTTTCTCCCATGACAACTGTCAGGTTAAGACTTTCTAATTGCCTATATTTGAGCTTGAAAAGATACCCATAGTTTTTTGGCCAGGAGCTGTACTCCTCATTACCTGTCTTTGAAGACAGAAAAATGAAATGCCCACGATACAATGGTGTTCAACTGACAGAGTATTTTATACCTAAAATGGAGTCATTTAAAAATTCACAACGTGAAATAACCTGTATTTGAGTCATGGCGTTAGCAGGTGATGTTGGAAAAGTTACAGTTCTCTCATCTATCTTATGCAAATAATAACAGAACCTATTTCATAGGGTTATTGCGGAAATATGTGTCAAGTTCTGGGACCAGTGCCTGCCATTTTGTAAGAGCTTAATGAATATCATCTTTATTGTTTTGTTTTGTTTTCTTCTAACCTGCTTTTATCCTGTTAACCCCTAAGGCGATTTGTAATATTGTGATAGGAATCATTCATCAACCAGAATCTGCAAGCTTTTGAGAAGGTAGCTACTGTGTAAGATAAGAAACTTCGATTCAAACAGCACACAGAGAACTTGAAGATGTGGGAAATCTGCACGCTCTCTCTCATTCCTGTGCCCCAGTCCAGCTCATAGAGTCATAGAGGTTTTGCAACCAAAACAGCTTTCTTTGTCCCTGTCTTGAAGGAAAAACGGCAGGCACCAAGAATAATGAAATAAAGGCATGGGTTTTATATAGAAATAGTCCTGGATACCAAGTATAACTTATTAGCTATGTTACCAAAAGCAAATTACCTAAAATATCTGAGTTACTCACCTATATATAATAGGAGAAATAAAGTTTATTTTGGGCATATGAAGATATATTTTAAATTTTTAGTGCAATATATATATATATATATATATATTATATATATATACATTTATACTATATATATGCACTAAGAATTACAATAAAACTAATAGCTACTGTTTACTGACATACTGTAATGCCAAAGAATGATAGTTTCTCATATTGTGAATGTTTAGTGCTTACATGATTCTTATTTGAAAATCAATTTTGAATATTTGGATGTCCAAATCTTATCACCTGTTGCTATGAGACAAAGTTCCAATTCTACAGTAAAATTTTCTAACGCACATATTTTTCCCTTAAAATGTTAGGTTACTATTATAATCCTATACATTTTGTGTTGCGGTGTGTTGTGTAGACTTCATAGTCTTTCTAAACCCAAAGAAATGTATATACAAAGTTTTAAACCCAGGATAATCAGACTTATTTATTACTAATCTTCCCACGATGTCCTGAGTGTTTTAGTCTTCCCTTGAGGGCATCTAAATAAGTATGTTTTTACAGGGGATGAGGGAGTCTTGTGAACTGTACAACTTAACTTTGACTTGTGAAAACCACATCCTCTAAGTAGCACTGCTTTTTTGAGGAGCCTGTTGTGTGCTCCTGAAACTTTATTTTAGTGATCAAGTAGGGGGCATCAAAAGTAGGTATCTATATAGATTTTTACCTTTGAACTGCATAAGTGGCAAATGTATTTGTCATGATGATTGAGCCCCAAGGGCATCTTCATGTGCCATTGCACAAGGTCCCACGTGTAGGAGGTCCCCACATTTGGTTTAATAATCTTGAAAGACTTTATCATTTTTTAATTAAGGCCTTACATTTTCATTTTACACTGGGCCTTCTTGAGCACAAACTATTTGCAGTCACTTCATGTAATTATGTACAATGGAATATAAACACTTTGCGATACATTTCAGTATCAGTCTTAAGGTTCTCCTTGAAAAAGGGCAATGAACCGAGGTAATTTAGGATACAGATTAGGTGTTCTTGTGTACATCCCATGTTCTCTACATTTAAGATTTTGCTCTTGTTTGGGTTTCTTATAACTAAGTATGAAGCAGTGCTTCTGCTGAGTGACTACCCTGTGATTGTTTTGAAAGCCCCTTCTCTGAAATGCTGAGCACAGTCTCTGCCCCCGATCAGCAATCACCGTCTGCTTTTGTGTTCCATTCACCTGTTATCTAAAATATTAGCATTCTGCTGGCAAAAGTAATGGGAACATGGTTTTTAAAAACCCTTTTTCTGTGGGAAGAGTAGTATCTATTTGAAGTGCAATCTAAAAATAAACCCCCATCGAAAAGAAAATATCAACTACATGGCACGTATTTAGCAAGAAATAAAAAGTTGACATCACAGAAGCTATTGCTGAGAACTAGCTCGGGATACTATGGGGTACTATGTTTTCAACACACAATGCATCATCCCCTTTCGCCAAGCAACAGTACACCAACTGTCTTATGGGGTGCAACCCTTCCCCTAACTCTAATTCTATTTGGTTCAGTGTAACTCCATCCACATATGAAGGTGAGCATGTTAAAGGGGAAATAATGTGACCCAGTCCTGAAAAATCATCAGAAGCACAGCTCTGTGATTGTTCTGGACATGGTCCTTGACTCCCATTGGTTCAAAGTGAATTCCAACATGTGTGCAGAAGTTATGATAAAGAAATGCTTCTTTTCTGCCCTGGTGGGTTTGGCTCAGCAGTTAGAACATCGGCCTGAGGACCAGAGAGTCCTGGGTTCAGTTCCTGCTAAGGACACGTACCTCGGTTGCAGTTTGTCCTCGGCCCCAGTTGGGGTTGTATGAGTGGCAGCCTGTCGATGTGTCTCTCTCACGTTGATGTTTCTCTCTCTCTTCCCCCCTCTCTCCCTCTTGCTCTGTCTGAAGATAAATACAAAAATGTCCTCGGGTGAGAATTAAAAATAATAATATAATAATAATAATAATAATAATAATAATAATAATAATAATAGAAGAAGAAGAAGAAGAAGAAGAAGAAGAAGAAGAAGAAGAAGAAGAAGAAGAAGAAGAAGAAGAAGAAATGCTTCTTTTCCTGTCAAACAGTTGGCATCAAGGATGATGTAAGCTGAAGATGTCAGACATCATTTTATGAGGTCTGAAAATTAAAGCAACCCAGTGCCAAGGTGGAGGGACGCCCTTGTTCAGTCCCCTGGATCATGCAGCCCCGGTATTTTCACATGTAATTGAAATGTTTACTTCTTTATACAATCATCTTCTATTTTTATTTTTATTTTTCCTTTATTGACTTTAGAGAGAGGAAGGGAAAGGGAGAGAGATAGAAACATCGAAGAGAGAGAACACTGATTGGCCACCTCCTGCATGACCCCACTGGGAATCAGGCCCACCGCCTAGGCATGTGTTCTGACTGGGAATCGAACCGGCGACCTCTTGCTGCATGGGTCAGTGCTCAACCACTGAGCCACACCATCCGGACTACAATCATCTTTTAATCGGGTCATCTACTACAATCCAATGAATGACTTCTAAATAATAACTGGTTATCAATCCACACTCCAGTTTGTGTACATTGTTCTTGTTTGTATTTGGTTTACATTTCATATTTTTACTGTATCTTCATATCTGAAGTCACTTTAATAATTTTAAAAAGAGGAAAACTTTTTGGCAATTACAAGAATATTATATCTCCGCAATCTATAATAATAACATGTTATATTTTGTCTGTATGAAGTTGAGAAATTACATTCCAATCTACTGAAGGTAGACTTACCCTAATACTTGTTAATCACTCGGTAGGTTATTATTGACAACATGTTTGTGCCTAGTACAGTTTGATATTAAGCCCCCAAAAGAGACCACTTTTCTTATGTATAGTTGGTCCCACTATACATAATGTATTATAATCCTTGTTATTCTTGTAAGTAGCATTTTATAAGGTAATATTCCCCAAATTTCATTCATCCACATACCACATTCATAGTTACTTATATAACATCTGTGCTAGTATTTGTTTAATATTTTTCTCTAAGCTGATTCAATTTTTAAATTATCTAATTATATTTCTTTATTGTATTTAAAATAGATATGCAATTTAAAATTTCTATAAATCAACAAAAACAGTTTGTATTATACAGAGATAGAAGTGTGGACTTCTGACACAATATTAAGATGAAGTGATATTTTTAATTTTTTTTTTTTAAGTTTCAATTTTGACAACCAGTGCCCCATATCAGTAGTATGAGTCGATGTATCTATATTCTGTGTGTGTGAGGTCAGTTAATTCACCTTTATTTATTTATTTATTATTTATTTATGAATTTATTTCTATTTGTTACAAATGTTTCTCCTTTTTCCCCCATTGACACTCTCCTCCCTCTCCCTCCCCGCCCCATCCCCAGCTTTGTTGTCCATGTCCATTGGTCATGCATACATGCATATAAGTTCTGTGGTTTAACTCTCCCTCTCCCCCAACTCCTCTTCTGGGGATTGTCAGTCTATAATCTACTTCCACGTCTCTGGGACTACCCTGTTCTTCAGACTGTTACGTTCATTATATTCCACAGATAAGTGAGATTATATGATATTTGTCTTTGTCTGCTTGGGTTGTTTTCCTTAAGATAAAACTTTCCAGGTCCCTCCATGTCGTCTCAAAGGATAAGAGATCTTTCTTCCTTACAGCCGTATAGTACCCCATTGTGTATATGTACCACAGCTTTTTTATTCATTCATCTAGTGATGGACACTTGGGCTGTTTCCAGATCTTAGCTATTGTATATAGCGCTGCTATGAACATGGGGGTACATATATTCTTTCTGCTTGGTGTTTCAGGCTTCTTAGGGTATATTCCTAGAAGCGGGATCACTGGGTCAAATGGAATTTCAATTTTTAACTTTTTGAGGTAGCACCATATTGTTTTCCATAGTGCTGCACCAGTCTATATTCCCACCAGCAGTGTACTGGAGTCCCCTTTTCTCCACACCCTCGCCAACACTTGTTTGATGCTTTGTTGATGGCAGACATTCTACCAGGTATGAGGTAATACCTCATTGTTGTTTTAATTTGCATCTCTCTGATGATTAGTGATGGTGAGCATTTCTTCATATGTCTCTTGGCCATTTGTATGTCCTGTTTGGAGAGGTGTCTATTTAGCGCTGCCCATTTTTTAATTAGGTTCTTTGTCTTCCTTTTGTTGAGTTGTATGAGCACTCTATATATATTGGAAATTAACCCCTTATCTGATGTTTCATTGGCAATGATACTCTCCCATACAATGGGTTGCCTTTCCATTTTGATGATTGTATCTTTTGCTATGCAGAAGCTTTTTAGTTTGATGTAGTCCCATGTGTTCATTTTTTCCTTTGTTTCTGTTGCTTTAGGTGATGTATCAGTGAAAATTCTGCTGTGTATGATGTCTGAAATTTTGTTGCCTACATTGTCTTCTAGAATTTTTATGGATTCATGAGTCACACTTAAGTCTTTTATCTATTTGAAGTTTATTCCTGTGTATGGTGTAAGTTGGTGATCTAGTTTCATTTTTTTGCATGTAGTTGTCCAAATTTCCCAAGACTGTTTTTTAAAGAGACTGTCTTCACTCCTTTGTATGCTCTTGCCACCTTTGTCAAATATTAATTGAGCATATTGCCTTGGGTCTATTTCTTGGTTCTCTGTTTTATTCCTTTGATCTATGTGCCTGTGCTTGTGCCAGTACCAGGCTGTTTTGATTACAGTAGCTTTGTCGTATAACTTGATACCTGGTATTGGGATCCCACCTTCTTTGTCCTTTTTTTTCAAGATTACTGTGGTTATTCAGGGTCTTTTTTGGTTCCATATGAACTTTTGAAGTATTTGTTCTAGTTCTGTGAAGTATGTCATTGGTATTTGGATGCGGATTGCATTGAATCTATAGATTGCTTTGGGTAATATAGACATTTTAATGGTGTTAATTCTTCCAGTCCATGAACAAGGTATGTGCTTCCACTTTTTTATATCTTTCTCTGTTTCTTTTTTCCAGTGTCCTGTAGTTTTCTACAAATAGGTCCTTTACTTCTTTGGTTAATTTTATTCCTAGGTATCTTAATTTTTTTGCCATGATGGCAAATGAGATTATTTCTTTTAGTTTCTCTTTCTGTGAGTTCATCATTGGTGTATAAGAATGCCATCAATTTCTTGACGTTAATTTTGTATCCTGCTACTTTGTCAAATTCATTTATTATGTCTAGTAGATTTTTGATGGAGTCTTTAGGGATTTCTGTGTATCATATTATGTCATCTGCGAATAATGACAGTTTCACTTTCTCCTTTCCAATTTGGTTCTCTTTTATTTTTTCTTCATGTCTGATTGCTGTGGCTAAGACTTCCAGTACTATGTTAAATAAGAGTGGCGAAAGTGGGCATCCTTTTCTTGTTCCTGTTCTTAAGGGAAATGTTTTTAGTTTTTGTCCATTGAGTATGATGTTGGCTATACGTCTTTCATATATGGCCTTTATTATGTCAAGATATGATGCCTCTATTCCCAAATTACTGAGCATGTTTATCAGAAATGATTGCTGGATTTTGTTGAATGCTTTTTCAGCATCTGTTGATATGATCATATGGTTTTTATCTTCCATTTTGTTTATGCGGTTTATCACATTTATTGATTTGCAAATATTGTACCAGCCTTGCATCCCTGGGATGAATCCCACTTGGTCATGGTGAATCATTTTTTTGATTTATTGCTGGATTTGATTTGCCAGTGTTTTGTTCAGGATTTTGGTATCTGTGTTCATCAGGCATACTGGCCTGTAGTTTTCGTTCTTTGTAGTGTCTTTTTCTGGTTTTGGAATTAGAATTATGCTGGCCTCATGAAACGAGTTTGAAAGTCTTCCTTCTTTTTGAATTTTTTGAAATACTTTGAGGTGAATTGGTGTTAGTTCTTCTTTGAATGCTCAGTAAAATTTCCCTATGAGGCCGTTCTGGCCTTGGCTTTTGTTTGCTGGGAGAGTTTTTATTAAATCTTCAATTTCTTTTGTTGTTATTGGTCTGTTCAAGTTTTCTATCTCTTCCCAGTTCAGTTTTGGGAGACTGTGTGTTTCTAGAAATATGTCCATTTCACTTAGATTATCCAATTTGTTGCCATATAGTTGTTCATAGTAGTTGTTAATGATCTTTTGTATTTCTGTGGTGTCAGTTGTTATCTCTCCTCTTTCATTTCTGGTTTTGTGTATTTGGGTTCTCTCTTTGTTTTTTGGTGAGTCTAGCTAAGGGTCCATCAATGTTGTTTATCTTTTTAAAGATCCAGCTATTAGTTTCATTGATCCTTTGAATAGTTTTTTTTTTGGTCTCCATGTTGTTTATTTCTGCTCTGATCTTTACCATTTCCTTCCTTCTACCTGCTCTTGGGTTTTCTTTTTGTTTGCTTTCTTGTTCTTTAAGTTGTGAGGTTAAGTAGTCAACTAGAAATTTTTCTTGTTTGAGGTGGGCCTGTAGTGCTATGAACTTCTCTCTCAGAACTGCTTTCGCTGCATCTAATAGATTTTGAGTTGTTGTGTGTTCATTTTCAATGGTTCCAGGAAGTTTTTAATTTCTTCCTCAATCTCCATGGTAACCCATTCATTGTTCAATAGCATGCTATTTAGCCTCCATGTGTTCAAATGTCTTTGCATGTTCTTGATGCAATTGATTTCTAGTTTCATGCCATTGTGATCTGAGAAGATGCTTGTTATGATTTCAATCTTCTTGAACGTATAGAGACTTAGTTTGTGCCCTAACATGTGGTCTACCTCTGAGAATGTCCCATGTGCACTTGAGAAGAATGTGAATTCTTCAGTTTTGGGGTGTACTTCTCTGTAGATATCTATTAAATCTATTTGATCTAGTGCTTCATTTAGAGTCTCTGTTTCCTTGCTAATTTTTTGTCTAGAGGATCTACTTAGTGATGTCAGTGGGGTGTTGAAGTCCCCTGCTATGACTGTATTACTGTCAATTTCTCCTTGGAAGTCCTCCAGAAGATTTTTAATATATTTTGGTGCTCCTATATTGGGTACATATATGTTTGCCAAGGTTATATCTTCCTGTTGGGTAGATCCTTTCAATATTATTTAGTGGCCTTCTTTGTCTCTAGTTATGGCCTTCATTTTGAAATCTAATTTATCAGATATGAATATTGCTACCCCAGCTTTTTTTCCCTTTCTGTTTCTTGGAAGATTTTTTCCCGTCCCTTTAAACCTATGTGAGTCTTTTGTTGTGAGGTGGGTTTCTTGTAAACAACATATATGTGAGTCATGCTTTCTTATCCAGTCAGCTACTCTGTGTCTTTTTATCAGAGCATTCAACCCATATACATTTAAAGTGATTATTGATATGTATTTATTTATTGCCATTTTTGTTTATTGTGGTTATATTTTTCTTTCTATTTCTTCTACTAATCACAGCAGTCCTTTTAACATTTCTTGCAGTGCTGGTTTGGTGCTAATGTATTCTCTTAGCCATTTTTTTGTCTGGGAAACTCTTTATTTGACTTTCTATTTTGAATGATAGCCTTGCTGGATAGAGTAATCTTGGATTCAGGTCCTTGTTTTTTATGACCTTGAGGGTGGGTCAGATGCTGGTCGTTAATGAGCCTCAATCTGCATTTCTTTGGCTCACCTGGAGGGGGCTGAATCTACGAGGGAGGGGCTACTCTTTCTCCCCACAGCTCTGGGAAGGAGCAAGCTGGACACTGTTTTATGTGCCTGGAAGGAGCAAACTGGCCACCATCCTTTGTGGCCATGACTCAGAAAAACTCTGAGCGCCCTCCACATCCCACGTGTCCTCACAGAGTTCCAGTCCAGTCCACCCTCCCTCTACTGGAGACCATGGTGAGTGGCTGTGGCCAATCTAGTGCTCTACCCTATGCCTGTGCTCTGTGGAGCCAGCCTGGGATTTTAACCCCAAGGGCGCAGCTCACCGCTAAGGCTGTTGCTGTCCGTGAGATTTCAGCCCACCATCCTCTTGAACCTCCACAGATCCTACCAGTGTCCCAGTTATATGGTCCTTTCCCGTTGCTTTTCTGTTGCTTTTTCCCAATGATTTGTCTTTATTTTAGTTGTAATTCCTGTTTGGTCCTGGGAGATCATCTGTGTAACGTCCATTCACTCTGCTGCCATTTCCCCCACGCCTAGTTAATTCACCTTTAAAAGGAAATGTATAATAGTCTCCTAGTTCTTTAAGACAGCCTTCAACAATGCTACCCATATAATAGACATTGAATAAATAATGTTGGATTGTTTTTAATCATCTGACTATATTATAGAAACTTTCTTGGGAATACATTTGAGAATCATATTTGATTGTCCAAGCAGGTAATAATGGTTTATAATAGATAAAAATGTATTTGCTAAAGTGAATTATACCTAAACCTGTTCTTTTTACTTTTATTGCATTATACTACAGGTAGCATGAAAAGAAACTGGCATAATAAGGGATTCTATGGAACACTGTCTCTGACAGTTCATTTCAAATTGTAATCTGTATAAGAGTTATTAAAGCTATAGCAATTTTAATAAATTGAGGTAATTTTAGTGCCCACCTTGCCTGATTGTTTTTCAAGAACTCAATATAAGACACTGTCCCTGACAAATGACTCTGAAGCTTACTTATACTGCAGGACACCTCTTATAGGATGCACGTGGATCTGTGGCACAGTTACCCATTTCCCAGACTGAGACACC
Organism: Molossus molossus; assembly: GCF_014108415.1. NCBI lineage: Eukaryota > Metazoa > Chordata > Mammalia > Chiroptera > Molossidae > Molossus > Molossus molossus. Next base: position 66,359,350 of record NW_023425348.1, read on the forward strand.
AAGTTTCAAAGTTGGAGCAAAAATGAGAATTATTTAGCCTGGTTCACATTATCTGAAGCCTCATATCCAAGGGCAATTTATTATTTTCATTGATTTGCCAGCTATTATGCACAGGGAAGGGAAGAGGATTGTGCTATGAGTATTTTGTTAGTTTTTCTAGCTCCATTTTCCATACTTGCCACCTTTGTCTGTATCACCCACAAAATATGTCCCACAGGTGTTTTCATGGTTTATTGGTTCTATGATTTCTATTTGGTTTTGACCAATGATAACTACTAGAAAAATATTAAAGAGTGGAATAAAAAGAGAGGTTTTCTTTTTTGGGGGGCTCTAGGATGACAGTGAATAATTTCCTCTATTAAAAGCCAGTATCTGTTAATTGATGGTCCTTAGTTACAGCTAGATTGTTCTTGGGTGTAGCTAATGTTTCTTAACCTCTTGTCCCATTAAAACCCAAGATAGTACTAGTTGCTTCACTCTGCTGCTAGGCCCAGGGAGGTTCATCAACCATTGTTGGTATTCTTGACCTCTGTCCACATTCTCCTTAATAGTCCCTCTATTAAACTCTGTTTAATAAACCTTTTGAGCCTGCACTTATTTTCTGGCTAGGACCCTGATACATTGATATCAAGAGTAGACTCAAGAAACAGATTCTCAAAATGGAAATATGGGATTGGATATCTCATATAGTATTTGACAGATTCATGAATATCCTAGTCAGGGAAAATAGGACTGCAGAAATATGTGGCATACAATGGCATCACGAGTATAAAATTGACAGTGATAGTTGTATAGGATGTAGTGCAAACAGAGAGCAAAATGTGGGAGTTAGAATATTTTTGACAGCTTAGTATGACAATACTAGTGCTCTTGGCACTTTCTCACCTGATAACTCCATTAAGAAATGTTTGCTTCCTGAATCTTCAGGTTTGGGTCCAGTAAGTTTAGACACTTTGCACCCAAGTGGTAGAATGTCTCAGTCTGGAATCAGAGCCATGAAACATTGTCACCTTCATGAAGGACTCCTCATGCCATTAAACAAAGAGGCAAAGACAGGCACTGATATCGACTGCACAATAGGAACTCTTCTGAAGGAACAGGGACTATCTGAAACCCATTCAATACACTGGGGAGCTTCTTCATACTGTCTTGCCAATAGCATTAATTAATGGAAATCTGTATTGTACAAATAAAGGCAAAGTCACGAAGGACTCATATTAGAAACAAATGAAGGTTTACCATTTCTTATTTTCTTTTCTCAGCCCTATTCAATCCTCTATAAACCTTCCATTCACTGAACACCTGTTTTGGAGTATGTCGTCTCTTTTCTAAAGGACCCAGGAATGATCTGTGTAAGAATTATTGAAGTCTAAGGGATATCAGTCAATTGTTATATGCAATAATTCGTTCATTCTTTTAAAATAAAAAGATAATCTTACTCTCTGGCTCAAATTGTTCAAAGTCCCTACAAAACCATGTATGGTTTGGCTGCTGTCTCTTTCTCTGACCTCAATTCCTATCGCTCCTCCCCTTGCTCATTTTGATCTCATTACATTGGTCTTGCAATTGTTTTTTTTTCTTCCTCACCTGAGGATATTCTCCTGTTTATTATTTGATAGAGTGGGAGGGAGGGAGAGAGGGAGAGAGAGAAGGAGAGATGGAGAGAAACATCGATGTGATAGGGCCACATCGGCTGGTTGCCTCCCACATGACCTGACCAGGACCAGGGGCAAATCATAATTGAGGTGCATGCCCTTGACTGGAATGGAAACTGTGACTCATTGGTCCGTGGGCTGATGCTCTAACTGCTGAGCCACACTGGCCAGGGCCTGGTCTTGCAATTCTTGAAAGATGCCATGTTCATCTCTACTAAGGGTCTCCACTTAGGAGCACTGGGGCTTCTACTTCACATCCCTTGAATAGTGCTCTAATTTCACATCTCCAAAAAGCTTTTCTTAGCTAAACTATTTAAAATATGATACTTCTCTTGCCCCGCTAGTGTGGCTCAGTGGATTGAATGTCATCCCATGGACTGAGAGGTCCTGGTTCGATTCCCAGTCAGGGCAGATGCTGGGTTGTGGGCTTATTCCCCAGTGGTGGGGCGTGGAGGAGGCAGCTGATCAGTGTTTCTCTCTCACATTGATGTTTCTCTCTCTCCCTAAAAAAAGAAATCAATAAAAATACATTAAAAAAATAAAATAAAATATGACACGTCTCTCATCATAGTTTACCTTCTCTTCCAGTTTTATTTCAATATAAGGGCTCAATTATGTTGAAGTCTAGTGTATATGGTATATAAAATTTCAAATATCCAATTAAAATTGAAAATAAAAGTTGTAAATTAATCTCTGCCCTCCTTGGTATGTTTTATTTCTTTGCAACTATGTTTTATCTGATTTTTTAGGGATCAATATGTTATATCTAACAATTGATTGGTAATTTCTGTTGTTCTTAGACAGTGCTGTAGTACATTGATTACTAAGAAATAGGGTTAAAAGATTGTAGATTAATACGATTACTGAGAGTAAATACAACTATAACTTAGGTAGCTATCAAATCAATTGCATTTAGTGTATGTGTGTAAACAGGATTAGTTCAGAAGAGTTTTAAAGGAAACTAATTTAAACTAGGTTTACAGTATAATCACTTAAAATCTAAATGCTAAAATGATATTATATCCTGGCTTACTAATTACTCCAGGCCACTACACTTATGAGGAAAACATGGATTTGGTGGTTAGACCAAACTGAAATGTATAAAGTGCTTATCATACAGGGTGTCCCAAAAAACATATGCAGGGTATCTAGATTCTGCTACATTTTGAAAATGAAATGTATTTTAATAAACATCGGGTTTATAATTACACTTTATTGTGTGTATATACACTTTTGAGGACACCTTATGTATGTGCTGATGTTTAACTTAACATACATAATTACCATCAAATGTCCACAAGAATCCAGTGAGGTAGATATTACATTACAATGTGGATATTCAATACCACATTGAACAGGCTTAGGAATTGTGCCATAACCTCTCAAGAAGGAAAATCTCTAGTAAGTAAAAGGGTCTCTCTGATCTGGAAACGAATTATATTCTCTTCTTCTAAGCTGACCCTCAGATCCTTTCCACACATGTTTCCACTTTAGACAGAGATGCTAGTGATCACTCCACTTTCCCTCTGAAGGAGTGCCTAGCCAGTCCCCGAGCATCCCGGCCTTCATTCGCACGGTGCGGCCGCTCCGGGATACAGACATTTCTCTCGTCATCCCATGCAGCATTACGGCCCTGAGACGCCTTCCTCGCCTTCCTCAGCTTTTCAACAAAGTATGTGATGGATTTGGACTGCGTTGTGAGTCTTCACCGCACCTGGTATCACATTGTGATATTCGCTGACATAAACTCTCTTCATTTAATATCTGTTGTTCAGGTAAAATGAATGTGTTCTATGTCATCAGGCATACATGAGCAGTGCTTGCATTGTTGTACTACTTTCCCCTTCGACTTTCCTATTTTCTTTTCAATACAGAGATTACATTTCTGAGTGCATTGTTACTGAATAATCGTCACATGTAACATTTGCATGGTGCTTTATGATTCATAACACAGTTTTACCGAAGCATCTGATGTAATCTCTGCATATTACTGTTCCCATGCAGAAAATACTTATTCAGAAGTTATAACATCTCTGCCCTAATGGGTCTCAGGCTAGTTAAAGAAAATAGAAAAGTTAGAAAAAGAAATTGAATTATAGTGTGATTCGGGCTGTTAAAACTAATTCCCATGACAGTATAGAGAAGCTTGGGATGGAGGAATTGAGTGAAAATTTTCTGAAAGAGATTTTACCTGTAGAGATCGTTAAAATAAGACGAGGAATTACATTAGGGAAGGAGGGGAGGAAAACGTTTTCATCAGACCAGATCCAAGCACAGATATGCCTCAGGATAGCAGTGATAGCAGAAATTTAAGACTAGCGATCTGGGACCAGGTGGTCTGAGTTTACACAATAGCTCTCGCTCCTTACTAACTAGATGTATAAACTTGGGCAAGTTACCTACCTCTCTGTGCCTTGGTTTTCTAATCTATAAAATGTGGATTATCATAATATGAATCTCATAGGACTGTTATAAAAAATTTTTAAGTTAATATATGTAAAACACATAAAAATACTTCTTGCCACATAGTAAACACTCAATAAAGATCGGCTGTTAGTTATCCTGACTGTATTATGGGGTGATATTAAGGTAGTGTAGAGAGGAAGGAGACTCTTAGTGTTAGATTGGATAAGGGTCTCAATATCTTACTAAATGCAATTCTTGCTAAATATTAAAACATAGCACTGTATTTTGCAGACTAGCTATAAACAGGATATGCTTGTCAGGAACCCTACTTGGTAAGTGTAGCCAACTGCAAAGAAGAAATCAACATGTAATTGACTAAACAGTGTATACAGGCAATGGCTAAACCTCCCTTTGGGGAGGCAGAGCTTTGGATATAATCCCGTCTCCTTTATTTGCTGCAAGTAATTAAAACTACCTTGTAACACCCACATCATATGTTTTAAAACAACCACTTCTTGTTTTTGAATAAAAAACCCCAACCAGTGAACCCAGCAGGGCACAAACATTGTCCTTATTTTACACATGCTCAGACTAAAGCTCAATAGTCATAAGCAGAAGGCGTGGGATTCATTCTCTTTTGGGTACCTCTTACTGCTGTCTGTACTATTTCAAGTTACTATTATTTTCTGAAACATAATATAGGAATGCTTATTTTATTGTGCTTCAGAGGAACTGTGTTTTTACAAATAGAATGTTTGTGGCAACCCTATGTTAAGCAAGTCTACCAGCGTTATTTTGTTATTTTCCAAGAGCATTGGCTCACTTGGTGTCTCTGTGTAACATTTTGGTACATCCAAACACTTGAGCCTGAAACCCTCACCATTTACACCACTATTTGTGGGGATATTTAATGTTTAGCTTTTCTTACCAGACTAATCACCCATGAGGTTAGAGATTATGGCATTCTTTTTCATCTGTATATTCGCATTGTATAACAAATGGTTGATCCATTGCAGGATATGATAAATATTTGCTGACTCAATTCAAAATAGGACTAGCCTCATTTACACAATTTCAGCCCTCTTGCCTTCACAGCTGGAGTACATATCTATCGCCTGTGTGTGCATTGGCTCAGGTTTATTTTTTCCAGAGTGAATTGAACAAATATGTATTTACTCCAATTGGGTGATTTGCGTTCACGTCTTCAATATTCCTGTCCTAAATCTTTGTATCATTTTTTTATTACTAGTATTTCAAATGATTTCCAAATTATATGGGGACAACCTAGAATAAACTATCTAAGAAAATATGTTGGTTTTTTGCCAGATTAGAATGTTAATGTTTGAAAATTTGGTAATTGTATCTGAGCACAACAAGTAAGTGTGTAGATTTTGCCGAATAGTGTCTCATCTCTACTTTTTAACGGATTCTTAAACTAAGGTCATAGTTACCAAGGCCTGCTGTGAGAGCATTATATCTTGAAAGAAAAAGTACATGAGCCACCTGGCTTATGGTGAACAACAAATGAAGTTCTTATGATGTACTGAAAACAAAGGGCACAGTTGTTAAAAGTACACAGACAAAATGAGATTCTGCAGCATACAGATAAAAAGACTTATGCTACCAGCAAAAATCATGAAGCCTGTATCATTTTAAAGCTTCAGTAGGCATTATGGCAAAGCACAGTTAGTTGGAGAGACTGGATGAGAAGCATTGCTACTGCCCCACATGTTCTCTCGCGGTAGAATCTGAGACTTCGAGGCCCATCCATACCACCACGAATCTTTCTCTCTGTGGATCTTCATTCTTCACTGAGAAAATCATTTAATACGTGGTCAGTGGGTACTTAGAGCCGATGTAGCCTTACGGAGCACTGTTTCAAAGTTACTAAGAGAGTTACCTCCCAGTGGGAATTCAAGATGTGAAAGTGTGTGTTGTGACTTATTTTAGAGAACAATTTAAATTCTCTTTGTCTTTTTCTTAAAACAAACAAACAAAACTAGCATAGCATTTGGTTTTGCCAAACTTTTTTCATTATTATTATTAAGATCTCCATTTCTGGTAATGCCAAGAAACCACCTAGAAAATTGCTTTACTTCCTGAGCTAGAAGCAGATGGGACACATACCCTGCTACTAAACAGATCCGAAGCAGATGCTGATCGTTGCTGGGTTTCCTCCTGAGAGCTCCCTGGGGCAGCTTCCTTCAGTTTCTCGCTAACGGAAGCAAACCACTGATGCACTGAATGTCAGGGTTTGGATTCCCAGCTTTACCACATCTGATCTTTCACAGGCTGTTTTATTAGCCGTGTCTTGACACTATTGCAATAGTATTTTGTGAGCAAGTCGCTATAGTGTTCAGTAATCTGAGTTGTTTCTACTGTTTGTCACAAACATGTTTATCTGCACTGGTGGGGATTATAAATGTGCAAGGTGTTGAAATGCAGCTATCCTGACAGAATGATGGATCTTTCAGTACTAGACATGAGGCTCCCTGCATTTCACTAGGTGGGAAATATCTATTCTCTTTTCGCTTCTATTCAATAAATGATAGAGAAAGGAATATTCGCAGATTGTTGGAATTCTGCTGAGGCTTTTCTGGATGGTGTGTTTAGTATCAAAGTAAAGAGCCTAGTATCCTTCAAATCCATTCTGTCTTCATTCTAAACCATAATTAACAACAGGGAATATTAAAACCAAGATTTATAGTGAAATCTTCACCTCATATCCTTCACCAATCTCTGAAACTACTGGCCAAGGGAACACCCATCACTGCCAAGATACAGAAGTAATATATTTACTTCCCTAGTGCCGCACTAGATTTATTTTGTCAATCTCTCCCTCCTTCTCTCCATTAATCTAAATTTCAAATGACTTTTAGGATCATCTCAGATTCTACCTCTTCAAGTTGCTTCCAGAAGAAATGATGTGTTTTATTATTATTATTTTTTTTATCCTCATCCAAGGACATTTTTCCATTTTTTGTTCAGGTAGAATGGGAGGGAGAGAGAGGAACAGAGAGAGAGAGAGAGAGAGAAACATCTACATGAAAGGGACACATCGAGTGGCTGCCATCCCCACGACCAACCAGGGCCGGGGACAAACTGCAACCGAGGTACGCGCCCTTAGCGGGAACCGAACCCGGGTCTCTCGGGACCGCAGGCCAACGCTCCAACCGCTGAGCCGAACTGGCCAGGGCAAAATGATGTGTTTTAAAAATTGTCTCTGAGTTTCCTCTGTTCTAAGTCATTCAATCACCCTCAACACAGACCTGTATTGAAATCTTTACTTCATTTATCACTGACTGTGTGACTTGAGCAAGTTGATCAACTTCTCTTGTCTCGTCTGAGTTATTGACCCTCAGAGGCTTTCTGGTAATGTTGTTAAGAGATTTTTATGCAAAGCACATAGGACAGTACACATGCCATTTACTGGATGCTGAATTACGTCTTCGCTGTCATCATCATCATCACCATCATTCTTAAATTCTAGCTCTCGCTGTTATTTTTCTACCACTCTTGTATTATTTAATTATCTATCTGTGTATGCCAGTCTTTTCTCTTTGACAAATGTATAACATTCTTAATAGCAGGAACTAAAGTTTTATATTGTTGCATGTCATGAATATGAAAGGGATAATAAAGAGAAATGAAAGTCTGTCAAGTCCCTGGAAGGGGAGGCCCCAAATGAATGTAGAAGCTGTGCTTTGTAAAAGAACAAACTTTCAACTGCATGTGTGCATTCATGTACACAAGAAACGAAGAGGCATTATTCTCCCTTGAAAAACAGATTTTATGGAAGAGGAAACAACTGGAATTATAGAGCATAATTCCTGGAAAGAGGAATACATCTAGTCTTGAAAAAGTGTGAAGATAAGCACGGATGATGTCGGTAAAGTAGGCGTATTTCCTGGTCACGGCGGGTGTGCTGTGGTGGGGGAAGGTGAGATGGACCTCGGGGGCCTCAGAGAAAGTCATTCACAGTTGAGTTTGGGAACAGAGTCACATTTCTGAGTGAATATCCACTCTGTACATTATTGTAGGGAGACATCCATTAACTTGACTCTAAAAGATATGAATCTGAAACCCAAATTTATCACTTATTAGCTGTATTATCCTCATGTAGTTACTTAATTTTCTCAAATCTTATTGTTTAACTCTATGTTAATCAAATATTTTTACTTCATTGTTTATGGTGAGAATAAAATGAAACTTGGGATTTCGTAGTCCTATAAAAACCATACAGACATACTCACAACATTGTATCTTTTGGTGCTGCTAATGTTGTTATAAATCCATTATAATCAATCTGAGAGTGAGCTAAAAGATATATTAGCGAGGGTAGCAAGTGGAGACAGAAAATCTGTAGCCAGACTCCTGGAGTTCTGTAAATATGAAGAACAGAGGCTTTGACTGGGATATTGAGCCTCGGAGTAGCTAGCTTGCAGTCACCATGCGCTCCAGCTGTTCTGCCCCCAGAGTGAAGGCCCTTCGAAGACTCTTGCTTTATTTATGTCATTAGCATATCTAAATTACACATTTCATTGCAAGAAACTAGTTAATATTTATAAAGTGTGTGATTCAATATCATCTGGAAACTATGCAACTATTTCAACAAATGCAAACAAATACAGGAATATTTATTTAGTGCTTACTCTATTCAACAGATATTTATTGAACATAGGTCTAGCTACTCTATGCCAAGCACAGATAGGTTTCTGTGGTAAAATATATAGCATAGGTTACTATCCCTGACCCATAAAACATACAGTGTATTGGAAGATACATGTAATTAAAATAAAATAGCTATACAAATAATAAATTCAAACTATGGTAAATATAAAAAAACAAAGGTGTTAATAGAGTAGCTAATGTAAGGTGTATTGCCATATGAAAGATAAATAGGAGACGATGAGATGAAGAAGGCAGAGAGAACAGTCTGTTGAGTCACAGACTAGAAAGAAAGATGTGTGTTTAAGAAATTAGGGAAAGTCAGTTGAGCAACAAGAGAAAGAGAGATACAGGATGTTTCTGTAGAACATTGAAGGGGATCTTTTTTCTTAGCTTCCTTTTCATCATGGATTAATTTTGCTCTTGTAGAAGGACAAAGAGCAGATGTGAGCCAACCCCTTGCTTTCTCTTCTTCTCTGAGATTGCTCTCAAGAAGTGAACAATTTCCTATATTCCTCCGTGCTAACGTTTCACTAGCTGGCCTTCCATGGGCTTGGCCTACCACTGGATAACTGAGCACGTTACCAAGTGGCTGAATCTAATTTTGGAAGAAAATGTGTAAGCTCACTTGGATAATAGATCCAACACATATATGGCAATATAGGCATTATCAATAATAAAGGAGATGTATTTATTTTTTAATTAAACTTATTGGGGTTACATAGGTTAATACAATTATATAAGTTTCAACTATACAGCTCTATTATTCATCATCTGTATTTTTCATTTTATGACAGTTTAACCTCCTTTGTAAAGAAAGAATCTTCTTGGAAGAAAAAAAAGTGGGATGTTATTTATTAACTGCTCAGATTGAAACATAGATATAAATCAGATCTGGTGCATATTGGGCCTTTTAGGCCATGGTAGAGATTTAAGTCATTATTATAAATTGCGATAAAAAATACTAAAGATTATAAAGAAACAAAAAGTCATGATAAGGCCTATAGTTATTAATATGTACTCTGGCTCATCTGTGGAGAAGTTTTAGGAAAAAAATTCATTAATATTAGGAAGTTATTAAAATAATTTTGGTAAGATATATTTGTTGTGTCCATATATAAAAGAGCAATATTCTGGCATTTAAGATGATATAAATATATATAGGAGTCACCCATCATTAGCATGTTTACCCATAAAATATTTAAAATCCATTGTCTGATCAAGGGGTAGTGCATAGAAGTTTCTCAGTATATATTGATGAATGAAGATATGATAGTTGACTGTCAGAATCAAAATAAACAATGTCATAAGTTATTGATTGAAAAAATAATTTCAAAATATGTTAATGTGTCTTTTATTCCTCTATAAGATAATCCTGTATTTAGCCACAACAAACCATAACCTGTGGTTCCATACTATTAATGCAACATGGTACAGATAAAAACACAGTTAAAGTTTAAGAATCAACTTCCAAATCTAAAAATAATATTTAAACATACGATGGTTGTGAAATTGCAGCGTTATTGAATGAACACAAATAGCGTTAATTCTGACTTTGTGTTCCGCACGGAGACCGATGTGGACTGTCCTCCGGGTGGCGTGCAGCACCTCATTGTGGAAATGCTTTCTGCTGAGCAGTTTTGTCGATCTGATTTTTTCTGGCATAATTAGTATTTTACTTTGTTGAAAGGACAACATTATATTCTTATTTCGAAGGTGATAGAAACAAATTCCAAAACTTGAGGATGATTTGAGAAATCTCTGTTGAACCTAATCCCAACTCACGCCTCATTAGCACAGTCAGCTGCCACGTGCAGGGAGCGCGATCGGCCAGCTGTGCAAACCCAGCGGGAGCAATCGGTGCAGATGTGGCAGAGGCTATGGGAAGCGTACGTGAGGTAGTGTGAGTAACAGGGTATTCGAGTCCTCGCCACCACAGTAACAGAGGCGTACAAGAATAAAGAAGGAAAACAAAATCAGATTAATAAAAATGCCTCTGTGGCAGTGTTGAAATAAATATGCTCTAATCAGCAGAACTATATCCATCCTCTAGTGTAGTTCACATGACCCCAGACCTGAAGGGATTATAAGCTTATTTCCAAGTTTAATAGGATAAAAATGTCTTTGACTACATTTCCCCTGTCCCTTAGACTATTATTTTTAAAATTTATCTCTATAACAGAAATAGTCTCTATTAGCAAACCACACTTGCATTATTAAAATAGATAACATTTTATTGGAATGTACATTTTGTGATTCAAACAGAAAAATGTGTTTCCACCTCTCATGAGTGTTTTGAATCAGTTTATTTGGCTTGTTGACATGTTAATACAGGCCGTGGTTTTTCGGGTAGGCCTGTGGTTTCTAGATGAACTCCTGAAGAACCTGGGAGGCTGAAAGCGGCATAGGCAGATGGGAGCAACCAGCTAGGGGACATTTAGACCTGTTGAATGGCATTTCCGGCCACCAGTTGTGTCACTGGGGCTTTCGGTAGGATACAGTATTTGAAGGGTGATTTAAACGGGGACAGCAGAAGGAGTTGTCTCCTTCTCCCAGTCCATCTCTAGTAATTATTTAATACCCCTCTTTTTTTCTCCCACATGCATTTGCTGCCATTGTTCTTTGTTTTTTGGTGTTTTTTTTTATATGAATTTTTATTTATTTTTTGGTTACAGATATTTTACCTTTTTACCCCATTGGCACCCCCCACCCCACCCCACCTCCGCCCCGTCCCTGGCTTAGTTGTCCATGTCCATTGGTCATGCATACATGCATATAAGTTCTGTGGTTTATCTCTTCCCACCACCCCACCACCCCATCCCCTCTTCTGAGGGGTGTCAGTCTGTGCCCTACTTCCATGTGTCTGGGTCTACTGTATTCCTCAGACTATTATGTTCATTATATTCCGTATATAAGTGAGATCATGTGGTATTTGTCTTTTTCTGCTTGGCTTCTTTCACTCAGGATAATACTTTCCAGGTCCCTCCAGGTCGTCTCAAAGGATAAGAGATCTTTCTTTCTTACCGCTGCATAGTACTCCATTGTGTATATGTACCACTGCTTTTTTATCCATTCGTCTACTGGTGGACACTTGGGCTGTTTCCAGATCTTAGCTATTGTAAATAGTGCTGCTATGAACATGGGGGTACATATATTCTTCCTGATTGGTGTTTCAGGCTTCTTAGGGTATATTCCCAGCAGTGGGATCACTGGGTCAAATGGAAGTTCAAGTTTTAATTTTTTGAGGTAGCACCATATTGTTTTCCATAGCGGCTGCACCAGTCTGCATTCCCACCAGCAGTGTATTAGAGTTCCCTTTTCTCCACACCCTCGCAACACTTGTTGTTTGATGATTTGTTGATGGTGGCCATTCGGACAGGTGTGAGGTGATACCTCATTGTTGTTTTAATTTGCATCTCTCTGATGATTAGTGATGTTGAGCATTTCTTCATATGTCTTTTGGCCATTTGTATGTCCTGTTTGGAGAGGTGTCTATTCAGCTCCTCTGCCCATTTTTTAATAGGGTTCTTTGTCTTCCTTTTGTGGAGTTGTGTGAGCACTCTATATATATTGGAGATTAACCCCTTATCTGATACATCATTGGCAATGATGTTCTCCCATACAGTGGGTTGCCTTTCCATTTTGATGATTGTTTCTTTTGCTGTGCAGAAGCTTTTTAGTTTGATGTAGTCCCATGTGTTCATTTTCTCCTTTATTTCTGTTGCCTTAGGTGATGTATCAGTGAAAATTCTGCTCCGTATGATGTCCGAAATTTTGTTGCCTACATTTTCTTCTAGAATTTTTATGGATTCACGGGTCACGTTTAAGTCTTTTATCCATTTCGAGTTTATTTTTGTGTATGGTGTAAGTTGATGGTCTAGTTTCATTTTTTTGCATGTAGCTGTCCAATTTTCCCAACACCATTTATTAAAGAGGCCGTCTTTACTCCACTGTATACTCTTGCCACCTTTGTCAAATATTAATTGAGCGTATTGCCTTGGGTCTATTTCTGGGTTTTCAGTTCTGTTCCACTGGTCTGTATGCCTGTTCTTGTGCCAGTACCAGGCTGTTTTGGTTACAGTCGCTTTGTAGTATAACCTGATATCTGGTATTGTGATCCCACCTACTTTGTTCTTCTTTTTCAAGATTGCTGTGGCTATTTGGGGTCTTTTTTGGTTCCATATGAACTTTTGAAGTATTTGTTCTAGTTCTATGAAATATGTCGTTGGTATTTTGATGGGGATTGCATTGAATCTATAGATTGCTTTGGGTAGTATGGACATTTTAATGATGTTAATTCTTCCAATCCATGAACAGGGTATGTGCTTCCACTTTTTTATTTCTTCCTCTATTTCTTTTTTCAATGACCTGTAGTTTTCTGCAAATAGGTCCTTTACTTCTTTGGTTAAGTTTATTCCTAGGTATCGTAATTTTTTTGGCGCGATGGTAAATGAAATTGTTTTTTCAGTTTCTCTTTCTATGAGTTCATCATTGGTGTACAAGAATGCAGTCGATTTCTTGACGTTAATTTTGTATCCTGCTACTTTGCCAAATTCATTTATTAAGTCTAATAGATTTTTGATGGAGTCTTTAGGGTTTTCTATGTACAATATTATGTCATCTGCAAATAATGACAGTTTCACTTCCTCCTTTCCAATTTGGATCCCTTTTACTTTTTATTCATGTCTGATTGCTGTGGCTAAGACTTCCAGTACAATGTTAAATAAGAGTGGTGAAAGTGGACATCCCTGTCTTGTTCCTGTTCTTAATGGAAATGTTTTTAGTTTCTGTCCATTTAGTATGATGTTGGCTGTAGGTCTTTCATATATGGCCTTTATTATGTTGAGAAATGATCCCTCTATTCCTACATTGCTGAGTGTTTTTATCACAAATGGATGCTGGATTTTGTCGAATGCCTTTTCAGCATCTATTGATATGATCATGTGGTATTTATTCTTCATTTTGTTTATGTGGTGTATCACGTTTATTGATTTGCGAATATTATACCAGCCTTGCATCCCTGGAATGAATCCCACTTGTCATGGTGAATAATTTTTTTGATGTATTTCTGGATCCGATTTGCTAATATTTTGTTCAGGATTTTGGCGTCTATGTTCATCAGGGATATTGGCCTGTAGTTTTCTTTCTTTGTAGTGTCTTTTTCTGGTTTTGGAATTAGAATTATGCTGGCTTCATAGAACGTGTTTGGAAGTCTCCCTTCTTCTTGAATTTTTTGAAAGAGTTTGTGGAGAATGGGTGTTAGTTCTTTTTTGAAAGTTCGGTAAAACTCCCCCGTGAAACCATCTGGGCCTGGGCTTTTGTTTGCTGGGAGAGTCTTGATTACCTCTTCAATTTCCTTAGTTGTTAATTGGTCTGTTCAAGTTTTCTATCTCTTCCTGGAATAGTTTTGGGAGACTGTGTGTTTTAGAAATTTGTCCATTTCACTTAGATTGTCGAATCTGTTGCCATATAGTTGTTCGTAGTAGTTGTTAACGATCTTTTGTATTTCCGTGGTGTTGGTTGTTACTTCTCCTCTTTCATTTCTGATTTTGTGTATTTGGGTTCTCTCTCTTTGTTTCTTGGTGAGTCTAGCTAAGGGTCCATCAATCTTGTTTATCTTTTCGAAAAACCAGCTCTTTGTTTCATTGATCCTTTGAATTGTTTTTTTGGTCTCTATGTCATTTATTTCTGCTCTGATCTTTACTATTTCCTTCCTTCTACTTGCTCTGGGGTTTTCTTTTTGTTTGCTCTCTAGTTCCTTAAGTTATGAGGTTAGATAATCTATTAGAGATTTTTCTTGTTTTTTGAGGTAGGCCTGTAGTGCTATGAATTTCCCTCTCAGAACTGCTTTCGCTGCATCTCATATATTTTGTGTTGTTGTGTCTTCATTTTCATTGGTTTCCAGGAAGTTTTTGATTTCTTCCTTGATCTCCTCGGTGACCCATTCATTGTTTAATAACATGCTATTTAGCCTCCATGTGTTGAAATGTCTTTGCATGTTCTTATTGCAATTGATTTCTAGTTTCATGCCATTGTGATCTGAGAAGATGCTTGATATGATTTCAATCTTCTTGAACTTGTAGAGATTTAGTTTGTGTCCTATCATGTGGTCTGTCTTTGAGAATGTCCCATGTGCACTTGAGAAGAATGTGTATTCTGTAGTTTTGGGGTGTAATTCTCTGTAGATATCTATTAAATCCATTTGGTCTAGTGCTTCATTTAGAGTCTCTGTTTCCTTGCTAATTTTTTTGCCTAGAGGATCTATCCAGTGCTGCCAATGGGGTGTTGAAGTCCCCTGCTATGATTGTATTGTTGTCGATTTCTCCTTGGAAGTCCTCCAGAAGATTTTTAATATATTTTGGTGCTCCTATATTGGGTGCATATATGTTTATCAAGGTTATATCTTCCTGTTGGATAGATCCTTTCAATATTATATAGTGGCCTTCTTTGTCTCTAGTTATGGTCTTCATTTTGAAATCTATTTTATCAGATATGAGAATTGCTACCCCAGCTTTTTTTTTGCTTTCCATTTTCTTGGAAAACTTTTTTCCATCCCTTCACTTTCAACCTATGTGAGTCTTTTGTTGAGAGGTGGGTCTCTTGTAACAACATATAGATGAGTCATGCTTTCTTATCCAATCAGTTACTCTGTGTCTTTTTGTGGGAGCATTCAATCCATTTATGTTTAAGGTGATTATTGATATGTACTTATTTATTGCCATTTTTGTTTAGTGTGGTTCTATTTTTCTTCCCATTTCTACTGCTAATTACAGCAGTCCTTTTAACATTTCTTGCAGTGCTGGTTTGGTGCTAATGTATTCTCTTAGCTTTTTTTTTGTCTGGGAAGCTCTTTATTTGATCTTCTGTTTTGAATGATAGCCTTGCTGGGTAGAGTTGTCTTGGATTCAGATTCTTGTTTTTCATGACTTTGATTACTTAATGCCATTCTCTTTTGGCCTGTAGTGTTTCTTGTGAGAAGTCAGCTGAGAGCCTTATGGGGTTCCCTTTGTAGGTAACCTGTTGCTTATCTCTTGCTGCTTTTAGGATTCTCTCTCTGTCTTTAATTTGTGGCATTTTAATTACTATGTGTCTTGGTGTGGGCCTGTTTGGGTTCTTCTTACTTAGGACTCTCTGTGCTTCTTGAACTTGAATGCCTTCTTCCTTCACCAAATGAGGGAAGTTTTCTGTCACTATTTTTTTGAATATATTCTCTATCCCTTGCTCATTTTCTTCTTCTTCGGGGACTCCTATGATGCGAATATTATTACATTTCCAGTTGTCCCATAGTTCTCTTATGCTGTCTTCCTGTTTTTTAATAGTTTTTTCCTTTTGTTTTTCTGATTGGTTGAATTTTTCTACCCTGTCTTCTAATTCACTGATCCGGTCCTCAGCTTCCTCTACTCTGCTTCTTAAACCTTCCAATGTGTTTGTCATTTCTGACATGTCATTTTTTATCTCTTCTTGTTGGTTTTTAATTTCCAATTGGCTTATTTTCAGTGTCTCTATGTCCTTACTCATGCTGTTCAGCTTCCTCAAGATCATGGCTCTGAATTCTAGCTCTGTTAACATGCCCAATTGCTCCAAAGTGATCTCATATTCGGTGGAGGTCTCTTGCTCTTTCATTTGGCTTCTGTTTCTGTGTTTCACCAATTTGGCTATCACTGTGGGCTTTGGAGCCTGTCAAGTTCTCCCTGTGGGTGTTGGTGTTCTGCTGTTTGTGGCTCCCTCTCCTGTGTTTAGATGAGCGAGGGAGGACCCATGTTGAACACCACTGTCAAGTCTTACTTTCCTGGTTAAAGTTGCCAGCCCAGGAAAGGTACTGTTATCCTCTAGCTTTTTGCCTGGAGGCTAGCAGTCTAGGTTACTTGATGAGTTTTGGGTTGTCAGTTGATTGGAAAACTCCCTCTGGTGCTCAGCCAAGGGGCTTTAACGAGGGTGGTGCAGATGCTGGTTGTTAGTGAGCCTCAATTAGCACTTCAATGGCCCACAGGGTGGGGTTGGATCTCCGAGGGAGGGGCTGCTGCCTCACTCAGAGCCCTGGGAAGGAGCAATGTGGCCACCGTCCTGAGTGGCTGCACTCAGCCAAAGCTCTGAGCGCCCTCCAAACCCCGAGTGTCCCGACTCAGTTCCAGTCCAGTCCGCCCTCCCTCCCTCGGAGCCCAAGGTGAGTGGCTGTGGCTGTTTCAGCCTCTGTTCCGGCTGCGCTGTGGCGCCGCCTGGGAGTGTGACCCGAGGGCGCCTCTCCCAGCTGAGGCCGCTGCCGAGCTGCCGACCGTGGGCTCCCAGCCCCCGTCTCGCGCCTTCGCAATCCTACCGGGATGGAGTCAGTGTCCCTCGTTTTATGGTCCTCGCAAGCTGCTTTTCTGGTGGTTTTCCCCGTCGATTTGTCTGTGTTATAGTTGTAATTCCAGTTTGGTTCTGGGAGACGGTCTGTGTAGCTCCGTTCACTCCGCCGCCATTTTTCGGTCCGCCATTGTTCTTTGGAAACAGTTTTGGCCCATGTTGTGTTGCCTTATGGGGAGGGAGGCCAGAGGTATACTGTGTTGCTCACTGCTTAAACCAGGGTCTAATTTCTTCATTCTATCAGCTTGACAGAGAAAGGGACTGAGCCCTCACCTAAGCCTTTTTAGTCATATACTCTCTTCCTGGAATTTAAATCTTGACACAGGAACATGTAAAGATGGAAAAACATTTGGAATCCATTATACAGTATTAATCTCTACCACATATTCATCTATACCAGTATACCCAGACAATTTATTTTGCAAAACCAATTTTATAATTTCTGCTTCCTAGATTTCTAGAGTTGATTTGCTTCTGATTGTTTCTTTAATGTTTTTGTTGATTCTGTGAGGTCCCAAAATCCCTCTAATACAGTCCTTTTTATACAAGTTTTTGTTTGTTTGTTTTGGGTTTGTTTTTTTTCCTTTCCAAAAACTTAATTCTGTAGCTAGTGTATTAAGACAATGAGGGAGACTTTTCATCACCCCAGAATTGGTAACCAACACAAAGATTTGAAAATAAAGAGTCCATAAGAATCCCATGTTATAAAGAGACCTGTCAACATTTGGTACTACATAATTCCCTCTGGGTTTACTAAAAAATGATCATTCTATGGTCAAGTAAATTTCAGTGCTTATGCCTTATAGGTGTTGTTAAGAAAGCTGGAGAGAAAAGAATAATGGAATTTAGTAGTGATTCTGGCCTTTGCTTAGATCAGGATTCATGGTAAAGAAGTGTTTCCTACATTCCTGGTGGTCCCCTCAACTTCACAAAGTGGAGTAAGGAGATACTCAAAAAGAGTTATTCACAGAGATCAAAGGTCTGTTTTATGTGCTGAACTGTGCACCGCCCCCCCCCCCCAATTCATATGTTGAAGTCCTAATCCTTAGTATCTCAGAATGTGACTCATAAGGAGATGGAGTCTTCAATAGGCAATTAATTAAAAATGATGTCATTAGCATGTGCCCTGACCAATATGACCAGTGTGACAAATATGAAGATGAAAATTGGACACAGACACATACAGAGAGAAGACGATGTGCAGACATAAAACACAGCTAGCCATCGACCAGTCAAGGAGAGAGGCCTCAGAAAAATACATCCCTGGCAACATCTTGATCTCAGACTTCTAACCTCTGGACTATAAGAAAATAAATTTCCCTCTTCAAGCCACTTGATTGTGACCATCCTAGCAAACTGTTACAGTCTACAAAAAAGGGAAACGGTCAGCTCACTCTTTGGTTGATTACTGGGTGAGCTAATAACCTACAGAATCACTCTAGAAATGTTGCTGAAGCCTAAATGTTGCTGGATCACACTGAGGGAAATATCCGGAGCATGTGCTGTATCTTGAAGTAAGTAGTATTGAAACACGTAAACATAAAGACAGGGATCTGGTCTTCATCTGAAGTCCCCAGCAGGTGGAAGACTTATGATAATAAACAACCGCAGAAAAATGATAAGGAAGTGTGTATCTGAGAGAGAGATGCCCTCATATGCTTCAACCATACTCTGCAGCCCTCAAGAATGTCACTGCTCCACATTAGGAAGCACAGAGATTAAGAGGAAAATAACATCAACATCTCGCTTGGAACTGGTATGTAGTGTGCAGTTCTGTTCTTGGGCTCTCAGGAAGCAGGGCAAGTCCAAATGCCACCTCGCAGCGAAAAAGCACAGACACCGTCACACTGGAACAGATCAGAGAAAGACCAGCACACATATTTTATACCCCCATCACCCATATGTGACAAGGTGTATAAAATATGTTTTCCTTACTTATTCTTTCTCCCACAAATAACAATATTGTCCAAAGAGAAGGAGGAGAGATATTGCCACAGATCCTGACTCTACCCACACCTACAATTCAAGTTGGAGGGATGAGAAAAATAGGAGCATCCACACTTTCAAGTTCCCTGAGACCAAAAGCAATAGAGAAGAGTCAGAAAGATCACATTTAAATTTGCTATGGATTTTTAATACAATAATGTCAAGGTAAAGCTATAAGCTTGGCTTGGCATATTTTTAAGGAACAGAGTGAAGGGCTTCAACAAATCATAGTTGATGGTAACAATTGTTTAGAATGTTATATACCACTCTCATAGAATCCCAACTGATACACCATTTTGACACAGTCCATGATTTTAATATTTCATTAACAACAAATATTCATTTGTTTCTGATGTCTACTGGATAGAACGCAACACTCTTTACTATTCTGTTTTGTTTTTGTTAATCCTTACAGGAAGATATGTTTTTCTGTTGATTTTTGGAGAGGTTGGGAGGGAGGGAGGGAGGGAGGGAAAGAGAGAAGGAGAGAGAGAGAGAGAGAGAGAGAGAGAGAGAGAGAGAGAGAGAGAAACATCTATGTGAGAGAGACACATAGATTGGTTGCCTCCTGCATGTGCCCTGACTGGGGCCGGGGATGGAATCTGTCCTTGACCAGGAATTGAATATGCAATCCTTCAGGACTTGGGCCAACTGACTCTCTAATCACTGAGCTACACTGGCCAGGGCTGTACTATCCTTATTAAATTGACCTTTCTATATTTATAATACATGTCCTATGACAACTTGTCTAAATTATTATTACCTTGAAATGCTGTCATTAGTGATACTTTGCCTTACATATACGTGTCTTTGGACATAATAGATAAAATTATAAATTTAAAAAAATATTCATGTTGGTTAAAATTGGAATATTCTTTAGGACATATTGTTATTTCAAGTCTTATAAAAATAATCTTGCTGATGTAAGTACTTTGAATCCTTAATGTACTAAGCTGATAAGATTTTTTAAAAGCATGTTACAAATTGTGACCAGCAAAGGAAAGGGCATATTTAATTCACATCTATAAAGGCTTAATGTCTTTTATAGTTTAGCAAGAAGGATATAGAATCTTTTTGATGTTGAAATACTCCTCAGGAATATAATCTCCAGCATCAACTCATACGGTGACTGCAAGTAATTTTACTGAAAATAATCTTCAGAAAATAGGTTACATTATATTGTAAGAAATTAAATTGTACATGAAATTCACCATATTTATATTGGTTATTCCACAATTATATAAAAATGTTAAGTTCTTCTCTGAGTCAAAATGTTCTATCCTTTCCAGTATTTTATTCTTTATTTCAAATTCAACATAATAAAAGTTTCATAAAGAATTATTATTAAAATATACAAATTCAAATTTAATTGTTACCTGGTATAACCTGCCTACCTTTCATATCCTAACCATTGTTATACAAAATTAAAACCTGGAAAATTCCTTGCAACTTATAATACTATATTTTTCAGAGTAGTAGTCATTCTACACCCATAATCCTTTCATTTAAGAAAAAATAGGATGAAATAAAAGTATGATCACATCATCTAGATAGTTAAGGGTTGCCGTGGTGATAGGCCAAGCCCAGTTAATGATACTTGTAATACAACAGGCTTTGTGAGTAGTGAAGGAATATAAAATTGGAACAAAGGTCATTCACAGGTGAAAGATGGACACTAGCTTCTAGGTTGAAGCTTCTAGGTTGAAGATGAACCTAAAGTTTAGGTGGCACAGAGTTAAAATGTGTCTAGGCAAAAAGAGAAAAATCAAAAGATTCAGTGAGAGATAGTCGTTAAAAAAGCCGCTGGCTGGTCAGTCACCAGGGGTGAGATTCTAGACAGAATGACAACAGGAAAGAAGTGAAGGAGAAGCAAGAAATATTACATGGGGAGAGATATGATTGCAGTCTTTTATAGATGACAGTGACGGCTGTAATTGGAGAAGCTGCAGATTTCTCATCCTCTTTTTTGTGTAGTTTAGCCAAAGGAATATATATATATATTTGCATTTATTTTCAGATAGAGTGGGAAGGGGAGAGAGAGAGAGAAACATCGACATGAGAGAGACACATTGAGTGGCTGCCACCCACACAACCCCAACCAGGGCCGGAGACAAACTATAACCGAGGTACATGCCCTTAGCGGGAACCGAACCGAGGCCTCTCTGGTCTGTGGGATGACACTCTAACTGCTGAGCCAAACTGGTCAGGGCTAGCCAAAGGAATTTTTTTTACACTTTAAAAAATTCATTATGAAAGGTAATTATGCAGAAAAGTCATAAAATGTATGTTTACTTTTATTTATTTATTTTTAATTTTTCTTTATTGATTTTAGAGAGAGACGAAGGGAGACGGAGAGAGAGAGAGAAACATTGATAAGAGAGAACATCAATTGGCTGCCTCCTGCATGCCCCCCACTGGGGATCGGGCCCACAACCTGGGCATGTGCCCTGACCAGGAATCAAACTGGTGACCTCTTGGTGCATGGGTTGACACTCAACCACTGAGCTACACCGGCTAGGCTATGTTTATTTTTAAATAACTAAAAAATAAATACCCATATAATTACTACCCAGTTCAAGAAATAAAAATAAATGCCAGCACACCAGACCTCTCCCTAGTTACAATCCAGCCTTTCCCTGGGGTAATAACTAAATTACATCAAAGGGATTTAATTTTTTTTTAATTCAACCAGTGCATGCACATTAAAATAATCAGTTTATCATTATAGTTTATCCACTTCATTTAGCAGAAGCATTATTAAGTTCACTATGTTCCCATCAGTAATTTGACTCTTAAATTGTCACAGAGAGCAAATGACAAGCAGAGCATTTTAATATTAACACAACAATCAAATTGGTGATTATTGAGCAAGAGAATGGAGAAGCTCATAACTCTCTATATCTATACATGTATGTACATGTATATTATGCTAATAAGTGTGTATAAGTGTGTGTGTACACACATTTACTTATTTATCCCACTTCATATATGTCAATGAATATATAACTGTGTATACAATACATACAAACATACACTTTAAGCCACAATTTTCTTTATTTTGTGAACATATCAGAAGTTACTATTTGAAATGCCAAATTCTTTTTAATTTGTATCTTTATTATAGGTGGTTAGAATTTTTAGAATTTTATTTACATTTTCAAATAAGCATAGATCATTCTCTAAAGAGGGGAAATAAAAACCCCAAAACACCAAATGTATTCACAAGAATCTCAACATCGGATATAACCTTATGTTTCTTTCCATCATTTTTCCTAATATTGACTTTGAGCTATCATCCAATTACATCACACACAAAAAGGTGTTTACCTCAAAGTTAACTATATCAACTACTGGTTTCTGGTTCCAAATGACTAAGGAGTAAACTGAACTATATTAACCTTTAAAAAAAAAACAATACATGCACACACATATAGATGATATAGATATAGGTGATCTATACCTATATCTATACATAAATATATATATATATAATGTGGGTTTAACTCATAGAGACTGTGCTTTATAGATTTTAATGTTAAACTAGAGATTTAATGAACACTAGATAGACACGTGTGAAGGTTTTTGGTTCTGTTTTCTGGCTTATAGCCTTTATCGATTGATAAATATTGAGCAGGGAAATAGTGCTATTTCTAACCTTCTAAAACATGGAAATGGAAAGACAAAATGTCAAAGCAAAATGAAGATTTTTATTAAACTTAATAGAAAAAAAAAGGAGATTGATTTTTATTAAATGCTACTTAATAAGGAAATTACCTTCTGAGTTTAATCTTTGTTTTTAGAGTGTGTTTAGCTATAGTAAAAAAAATTAAGAGGATTAACAAGCCAGCCAAATATAAATGTTTTTTCATTATCAAGCAAATTGAAGATAAGTAGTGAAGGCAAATGAAATCTCTAGGACACTAACATATGAATCAGAAATAATAAGAATATTAGTAACTAGGCACACATAGAAAAAAGATTCTCAAGATAACAAATATACCCCTTAGCGTCAGGAGAATTGGAAACCGGGCTTTGTGCTCAGCAATTCCCCTTCTTCCTCCCTAGCCCACTGCTTCGTCATCTGTGCAGTGAGATGGCGGATCCGCATGTCCCCTTCCTGTCCTAACATACTATGTGTGGTATCACATAGAAAGATAATTGGTCTTTGTCCCTGGTTCCTGACACCAAGCTCCTGGGAAACAATCCTGTTTGTAATGTTACAAAGATCATAAAATAATATAATCATATAATGATCGCATCTATAAAGGCTTAGCATGAACCAGACACTGTTCTGAGCACTTTACGTGGATTATCAAAATTCATCCTTACGATGTGCTATGATGTCAATCAGATGTCGTCCTTATTTATCCGATGCGAGCTATTATAGCTGTTGTGAACTGAACAAGGCCAATTTCACTTATACACAGCTGGAGGGATCTTTTGGGGAGAGATTGGTGACTTCTGATGACTATATTTCTCTATCCCCACAGCTTCACTAGCAGGTAGTATATTTTGATGAGATTTAAACCTCAGCATGGATTTTGCAACACATGGAGACATTTATCAACAAGAATGTACACACACACATACGAATGCATACACACAAAAGTTGCACATTCCGTTCTTATAATATAGATGAAGTCTCAGTTTTTCTTCTCACAGAGTACTAACATGTCCTTTGAATGGTTTCGTTTAGGCAGATGCAACACTGTTATAATGGCAAGTTTAGCAGACGTTCTGGCCCAATCAGATGAAAAATCAACTCTTAGGTTCAGAGACACAAGATCACATCTAATCCCAAACCTAAAAGCTCCACTCTGAGGGTACAGGAGGTGAAATCCTTCAGCTGGTAATTATGCAAAGGTACATACAAAATCTTTATAAAATAATCTATATACCTTGACTATCAGAAATTTCCCAAGGAAAATTATTTCTAATGCCACTTAGTAACTAAAGAATAACCAAATGAAGGTCATATAGTTCAAATTGTAGCACCTTTAGTATGCCATCCTAGAGAATGCATAATTGATTAAACCATTTCAGATATTAACCAATGGCCCCGAAAAACAGATTGGAACTAATATACACATATGTATCGCAATAGCAAAAATGTGTCATTAGAGAACAAAGCTAAGAGTATCCATCCACACCTTTGTCTTCCCAATTCCTGTGTGCAGATTTAAGAACTGGACAGTAAAGAAGGCCAATAGGAAAAGATTGATTCATTTGAAATCTGTGTCAGAAAAGGGCTCTCTGGACACCCTGGACTACCAGAAGAATTAACAAATGGGTCCTAGAACAAAGTAAGCCAAACAATGCTGCAGGCAAAATTACCAAACTGAAGCTATCCTACTTTGGGCACATCATGAGAAGGCAGGGTTCTTTGGAAAAGACAGTAATGATGGGGGGAAATAAAAGGCAACAGGAAAGAGAAGGACCAAATAGGAGATGGGTAGACTCCGTAAGAGAAGCCATAGGCATGAGTCTGCAGGGCGGGAGCGGGGCTGGGAGGACAGACTCATTCGTAGGCTCTCCAGGAGTCAGAGCCCACTCAGGGGCACATGATCCACACACATTTATGTGAAAGTGTTTTAAAACAACACTTACCAATTTGACTTAAAAATCATTTTGAGCCCGGCGGGTGTGGCTCAGCAGTTGAACATCGACCCATACACCAAGAGGTCGCCAGTTTGATTCCCAGAAAGGGCACATGCCCAGGTCGTGGGCCCGATCCCCAGTGAGGGGCATGCAGTAGGCAGCCAGGCGATGTTCTCTCTCATCAATGTTGCTATCTCTTTCCCTCTCTTTCCCTCTCTCTTCCTCTCTCTCTGAAATCAATAAAGAAAGAATATTTTTTAAAAATAAAAATCATTTTGATTTATAGGTATTATTACTGTGTGTATAAATGTCTAAGAAACCTTAGGTTGTTCCATCAGGGAAGAGGGACTGTACATTTTATTTATTTATTACCGTTTATCATTTTAGTTATAACGTATCTTGGTCTGGGACTCTCTGGACTCCCTGCAGCTGAATGTCTGTTTCCTTCCCCACCTTAGGAGAATTTTCAGCCATTATTTCTTTAAATAAGTTTTCTGTCCCGTTGTCTCTCTTCTCCTTCTGGGATACCTATCACATATATATTTATTTTTTTCACTCGATGTAGTTCCAAAGTTCCATAAAGGTGTCTTTGCTTTTTAAAATTCTTTCTTCTCTCTGCTGCCCTGAGTTCCACTGGGTGGCCTTCCAGCGGCTGATCTGCTCAGCTTCCTCCAGGCTGCTCCACCTCCTAGTGCGCGTTTTAGTTCAGTTGTTACATTCTCCAGCTTTTACCTTCTGTCTGGAACTTTCTATATTTTCTTTGTCTTTATTAAATATCTCAGTGTTCGCCCCCCATTCTTTTCCTGAGATTGATGAGCATTTTTATGACCACTACCTAGAACTCTTTATTAGGTAGGTTGCTTATCTTTTTCTGTTTTTTTGTTTTTGTCTTTTTCTGAGGCTTTGTCTTATATTTTTGTTTGAAATATATTCCTCCATCTCCTTATTTTTCTTGTCCCTTTGTGTTTGGTTCTACGTATTAGGTAATGTGACTACCTCTTCCAGTCTTAAAAGAGTGACTTTGAGGAAGTGACACACATGGGGTCCCCAAGTACAGTACCCTGGGACCCAAGGTTGGGCACTGAAAGGTCAACCCCGCTGTGGGCTCGGGAAAAATAGTAGAGAGATTATACGGGGTGTGGCAAAAGTAGGTTTACAGGTGATCATGTGGAAAATAATACAACATCCAATAATTAATAAATAATAATGAAAGAATGAACTTGTTTTGTGTACTCACAACTGTAAACCTACTTTTGCCACACCTTGTATTCTCAGTAGAGGTCAATACAAAATTGCATGTCACATTTACTTGGGCAATATGTCTATTTATTCCTAAATTACATATTTGCATTCTTCCTACAAGGCACTTGATCAAAACAATAGCTACAGCATCTGTAAAGGCCAATTTCTTAATACAAAATAATGGACAAAATAATTTTGTTGGCAGAATGCAATGCCCAGTTTGCTGTTAATGCATCTGCATTTTTATATCTTTATCCATATTAGGCTATTTTCATCTTAAATCAGCCCATTATTAAACAATTCAGGACTTAATTTGCCAGAATGCAGTTGTAAGCACAAAATGTATATCTAAATACTAAGAATTATGCCTAAGTATAATTTATTACATTTCAAGATCTGAGCTTGAAAATCTAAGTACCATCATTTGTGATTTGTTTGCAGAATGTACACTGCATATAATATCATCATTTATTCCCTTTGGTTGTTTTTACACTGCATAGAAACTCAGAATTCTAGAAATAATCACATTTTAAAAATATGATTAATAACCTTATTGAAATATCCATAGCTATATTATATAGCACACACACTGGCATTTACTGAGCCTCTCTTATAATATATTTAAAGATAATAATTAATCTAGGATGTTTTGTAATAATCATCACTTTTTATTGATGAGGAGACTAAGACTAAGAAAAGCATAAAATTCACTCAAGGTCAACACCTAATAGTAAATGTTATAATTAGAAAATAAACTCAAGTCTTTCTAAAATAAGATTTCTCATTGTGTTTCCTCTCCTTATTTTTATTATCTTTCATTCTTGGACACATTAAATTATGAAACCATATACATTCAATTCTGAAATATACCCTCTATCTGAATACTACCATTCATTTCCATTGTAACGATTCTACTTTCGGTCATATCATCTTTACCTGAACTATACACATGGCATCCTACCTTGTCACCCTACTTCTTGTTTTTTTCCCTCCAGGTTTTTCTAAATATGGCCAAGTCCTAAAGCATAGCTCTCTGAGAATGCTATTCTCCTTTTCAAAAAATATCTGCCTACTCATTGCCTTTTCAATTATCAGTATCAGGGGTGAATGTTAGAATTGAAGTACCTCAAGCAATTCTTCATCAACAAATGTTTGCCTTTTTAATCCCTATAAAAACACTGCCGTATGATGACATTAAAAATATAAAAATTGTTCTACACTATTTCCTGAACATACCAAGAATACTATCCATAGTTTTGATTGTCTGTTTTCCCCTCCCCTTAGCATCTACTCAGCAATGCTCAAAAAATGTATAGGCCTCTGATACTACCCACCCAGCTAAATACATCTACTTTTTTTACTTGCTCCTTTCTCTTTCTCCATTTTCTTGTGAAGAACAGTCTTGGGAGAAAGGACACCAATATGTTTCAGAAATTTGATGTTTCTATCTTCAAAGAGAGGAAAATGAGGAATACTTGGTCCCTGGCCCAAAAAAACCTACATGTGACTTTTCAAGCCCACAGAGGCAATTACAAAGGCTTTACTAGGCGAGGATCATGGGAGAAAGCTGCCCTCCCCACGCCACACATGGAACATAGCCAGTGCCTTGCAGTCCGTAAGGGGAACTGTAGTCAAGGACCCAGGCCCTTTTGGCTAGTCATGCTCCTTTGCATATTTGCATTTCATATAGACCAGTTGCCTTCTATAAATATAGAATTTTGTACTTAATGCTTTTTTTTGTCCTTACCCTCCTCAGTAAAACCTAAGAATTATCTTCCTAAAGCATTTATATGCCCTGATTTGTTCCAGGTTTTCACTATCTCATTAACAACCATGTAAGATAGGCTACGGCATCCCTTAGGACAAACAGACATGCACTCAGTATATAGAGCATTAAACACAATTTAAGTATGTGAAACTGACAAATTAGGTAACATTTCTTTGAATCATGCCATGCCATAAAAATTATGACATTCTATTTGTTCTGTGAAAATATGAAGTTCTCAAATCATTCTTCAAGATGGAGAATCTATAACAAAATAAGTAGTGGTTGCAATCCAACACCATAATTTTTCCACAGAGTTTAAAATCTCCGAATATATCTCCTATATTGGACAATATACCAATTTATTGAAGAAAAGAACCATTGCTTACTGACATGTGTAATTAATAAGACTCTATCCAGCCAGTGAACCAAGAAATTCCTAAAAGATTTCATATTTAGGAAGGCACACTATCAATCCACTGAACTATTTCTACCAGTGAAATCCACTGAACCATTTCTACCAGCGACACAGGTGGTATGTCAAAATTTAAACTCACTCATCCCTCCTGGCAATGAAATAGAAGTTCAGATCAGATGAGTGATCTCTTCTGTTTTGCTTGCAGCTATTCATGCTCTGCTTCATTGCTTGTTAAAAGCCAGAAGCATCTTTGAGAACACTCATGTTCTCCTCTTCCACAGAAACCTAATGACCATTGTGTCATTCTTTTTAGATTTCTCCCCAGTTGACATGCTGATAAATGATAGCCTGAAAGACTCACACAGAAACACAAACCCTACATGTATGGAGAACAGAGATGAAAAAAAGCTCTGTGGTAAAGGCAGAGTGAATAATAACAGGAACTGTCTTCCGAATGCACATATGTTGCCTGACAAGTTCAGCCCCTGTGAAAAGCTGAAGTCTAGAACGCCTGTTCTCTACTTATTCCCAAGCTTATCACTTGTCATTTATCCCTGAGGAAGACATTCACCCGTTATTCTCTATGAATACTTGACATTCTTTTCAGTGACAGAAGACATGTACTCTGCTTCATTTCTGTAAAGACTAAGCACTTCAAAGAAGTTGCCTGTATCTGATTAAAGGAATGTGTTAATCTTAATAGATCACCTGACTTATTCCTTTGTAGTAACTGCTTTGTGAAGTTGTTTCTACAGACCATTTATCAAAGCAGGAATTAAGAGGGAAAGAACCAGGAGAGTTCTATCTTAAACATCTGGTAACAAACAGCATCTTATTATTGTGCTTTCTTCACCTGGAAATGACTTGCTGTGTAATTTAATGAGTTTTAGAGCACTTTCTACTTCCTAGGTGCTGCATTTTCACTGGGATACAGCAGTGAACAAAACAGATATATTCTGCATTTATTAACCTTGGTGTACACATGGGACTACATATTAGATCATTTTAATAGTAGTTAGTTACAACTTGAGTAAGTTATCTGACGATGTTGAAGAAGTCTCAATTATATAAAAAATTCCACTTCTAGCATCTGGGGTTTGGGGGAAGGAAGTGAAATTTAAGGAATAGACGAGATATACCTGGACTGGGGGAGAATGAGCCAAGTGGAGAAAACAACATGTGAAGAGTCTGTGGTAAGGAAGAAGCTTGTTAACGGAGAAACAGAAATGATCTGCTGTCATGAGGACATAGATGGGGGAGTCCAGGCAGGCGGGGCCTGTGAAGCAGTGTTCAATTATTTGACCTTTGGAAGAAAAGCCATAAGGAATTACTGAAAGCCTCTGAATAATTGGGGTGTGGAAAATGCCTTGAAGGAGGATAATAAAGGGAACCAGCAGC
Organism: Molossus molossus; assembly: GCF_014108415.1. Classification (NCBI taxonomy): domain Eukaryota; kingdom Metazoa; phylum Chordata; class Mammalia; order Chiroptera; family Molossidae; genus Molossus; species Molossus molossus. The sequence goes on from NW_023425348.1 coordinate 66,388,829, forward strand.
CATGGTAGCAGGCTATTAACAGCAACATAGAAGAGATGATAGCGGCTTCGCCTGAGGCACCAGCAATGAGAATGAAGCGAAACACCTTCAAAACCAAAATTAATGGGACACGATCATTGATTAGATATGAGGATGAGACAGAAGATATCAAACTTCAAGATTTCTTCGCTTGAGTCGTCATTGCTGTTATAGAAAAAACTTATTTATATCATGTGAAAAATATCAGATTGTCAAATGAGATTTAAAAGAATCAAAGATCTTAGTATCAAGTGTTACTGAAATTAAAAGATAAAAGCCATGATTAAAACCAGGAGAAGTCAGGTCTTCGGGTGCTGTCTGGCTCTGTTCTTTGCACTGGGGTGCACATCACACGCATCAAACAAAGTAAGCAATGCCTCTGAATTCAGAGTCCAAATGTATTTCCCATGAGCAACCCTAGAAGGATCATGTAAATCAAGCCAGAAGCATTCCATAATGAAAGTCTCTCTTGTTAGTAAATAGCATCAGTGTTTTCTCAAACCTATTGTTGGCATTTTACAAGATTGGACCAGGTCCCATTCCTTTTTTCCTGGGCTTCCTACAAGAATAGGAGAGAACAGATTGCAGTCCTTTTGTTAACACTTTTCTTCTCACTATGCATACAAATGTATATAAAATATCTATTGTACTTCATAAAAAATATATGCTTAAAAAACACATTTTTTAAAATGTTTCTGGAGTATTTTATTTTATGACTTTAAAAATGCTTTAGAAATATTGTCATTGATTCTTACAAAAACCTTATGCTGTAGGTAGTACTTTCATTCTAAAAACAGAGCAGTGATGTCCAGAGAAGGTATATAAGTGACCAAGGACAGTTCTGACTCTAATTTCCATATTCGTCTCTCTCTACCACATGAACTCCTCAATACTTGTTAAATGGTAACTGTCGCAAAAAGCTAAATGCAAATGTAAAGTAGTATACTTTCCTCAAGTGTAAGATGCGCACACATGAAAGAAAGATAGATGTTTGTATACATGATTTAATTTTATTTTAACTGCCACTTACTTGTGTCCTGAAAGGAACGATAACTTTCAAAATTGAATGGAAACACTTATAAAATGTGAACATATTAAGTTGGGTTACTGGAAAAGATATGAAAATAACAAAAAGTAGTGGCCATTTTATATGTATTAAGACCTACATTACTATGTTATGGGCAAATAGAATAAATTACAAAGCCACATACAAAAATATCTGTGTTCCACATATCTTTTGAAATGCCTACTGAGAGGGATTTTTTAAGAACAAGTAATCTCTGTGTACCAGCCAATATATCCGCAAACCTAAGCAAGATCTATCTGCAAGGCCAGTATCGCTGCCTGGTTGGTTATTTCGAGGTTGCTGACTGTAACCAGGTTATATTTCTGGCAGACATGACTCTCCCTATTCTTGCTGCCCTGCATTCTGGATTTTCCATAGGCATTAGCATAGAAAACGGGGGAGTGGGGGGACTCCTTTTCCACTTATATTTTCACTTCTCGATAGTACAATTCAAACAACAAACTAAAATCATTGTAATCGTTATTAATGTTCACAATATTTAACTAACAAAAACAGTGAAAACCTAGAAAACAGCACTAGAAACTTCTCATTGAGCTTTGAGGTAATTTCTCTTTTGTTGGGAGAATTCCTTACAAGTGGTAGAAACACATTTTGAATGTGATTTAGTCAATAACATTATTACTCTCCACTTAATCTCATCGCAGGGCCTCTTCTCTCTCTCCCTTTGTGTCCCAGAATTTTGGAAAACATTTTATAAAAATCTACCCTGGAGAGGGCTGGTATCTACCTAGTGATATAGAGAGCTGTAATAAGAATCAGTCCACCCTTACAGTGAGAAAGAGGAGGACTTCAAATGCAAGACTTTTATAAGATGGATAAGGTCTGAAGATCTAATGTATAACACGGTGACTATGGTTGATAACACTGTGCTGTATAATTGAAATTTTCTAAGCATAGAACTTAAATCTTCTACACACACACACACACACACACACACACACACACCCCGTGGATATGTGAAGAGATGGCTGGGGGGAATATTTTCACAGTGTATATGCATATCAAATTATCATGTATACTTTAAATATCTTATAATTTTATTTGTCAGTTGTACCTTGATAAACTAAAACAGAAAGAAAAGAAGGGAGGGAGAGAGAGAGAGCAAGAGAAGGAAAGGAAGGAAGGAAAGAGAGAAAGGAAGGAAAGGAAAGAAAAGGAAGGGAAGGAAGAAGGAAGGGAAAGGGAGGGAAGGAGAGGAGGAGGGAAAGGAAGGGGATGGGAGGGGAGGGAGGGGGAGAGAGAGAGAGAGAGAGAGAGAGAGAGAAAGCAAGAAAGCAAGCAAGAAAGCAAGAAAAGGAAGGAAGGAAGGAAGGAGGAAGGAAGGAAGGAAGGAAGGAAGGAAGGAAGGGAGGGAGGGAGGGAGGGAGGGAGGGAGGGAGGGAAACTGGTGTGTCAAGGTTGCCACTTGTTGAAAGTTAAACTGTTTGTTTTAAATTGTTAGTGTTACTATAACAAAGTACCAAAGACTGTGTAGCTTAAACAAGAAATTTATTTTCTCACAGATTTAGAGTCTGGACACCCAAGATCAAGGCAGGTTTGTGTCTCCTGAGGCCTCTCTCTGGCTCTGTTCTCAGCTGGTCCTCTGTACATGTCTGCGTCCTACTCTTTTTCTAAATATAAAACTATGGGCCATCCTAATACTCATTTAACCTGAACTACTCTTCATAAACCTTATTTCCAAATAGAGTCATAGTCTGAAGTACTGGGAGTCAGGACTTCAACATAAATTTTGAGGGTACATGACCCCCCTCCACTCAGCCCACAGCACCATTATAGTGATGAGACTTACACTCATCTCCTCTGTAACTCTCCCCTCTCCCCCATCCCTTTCCCTCACTGAGCACAGCAGGAGAGAATGATTAACTGGATTAAACAGAGAGCAAGCAGGCTGACAGCTGGTGGTTAAGGGGGAGTGGGGGCCGCTGGAGGGATTGAGCAAAAAAGAAAAAAAATTGAGAAAGAACTCAAAAAAATGTTTAATCTGGTTGTACCATGCCGATACCTGATAACGATCTGAATGATGTTATCCGATTCCGCAGACTCCCGCTAGTCCCATGTATAAAGTACCTGCTTTTGCAGCATCCACGTTCCTGGGGGAAAAGCCAGCACAAGGAAGGAGTGAGGGTGGAACAGCCATCACAGATCTGTGTTCAAATCTCAGGCCTGCTGCTTGCTTCTGTATGACCTTAGACAAACTACTTGATTGCTTTGGATTTCAGTGTTATCACAAGTAAAAATCAGGATAACAATATGTAACTTCTATCATTGTCTTAAGTGGTGTACCAGAGACGTTTACAGTATTAGACATTCACCAGTGTAACAGTTCAGCCTGTCTTCCTCCCTCTCTCCTCTCCCTCTGTTTTCCTTCTTGGTGTTTCTTTTATTTCGATTGGGATTAAAATAACACAAATGTATACCTACATATCTCTTCATCTATTCCTTCCCCTTTCAACTAGGAACACAGTTGATCTACCGCTTTCCCAGAAATAGAGCCAGGTATAAAGCAACTTCTTATCTGTACAGAGTTGGTCTCCAGGGCAATGCACAAGTTCCTATATTTTCCTAAATATGATTTTCCACTGCAACAGGAAACAGGATCCTCCCATATCCTTTGTCAAATTGAACTCCAAATTAACTTTTTTAAAGAAAAGTAAAATTAAACAAAAGATCCAGATTTTATTTGTTCATGTAAGATAAAGTCAAAATATAATTTGACTTTATAAAGCATGGGTATAGATATAATGAGGTACAGGATGATTGTTTCCCCAAAGGAATTGTTTTATTGAAAGAAAAAAAAAGTAAAACATTTAACTGAGAACCCAAGGCTCTTCAAGTATCCAAAACTAATAGCCTCCAGGCAAAAAGCTAGAGGATAACTGAACCTTTCCTGGGCTTACAAATCTACCCAGGAAAGTAAAACTTGACAGTGGTGTTTAATGTGGGTCCTCCCATGTTCATCCAAACCCAGTAGAGGGAGCCACAAACAGCAGAACACCAACACCCACAGGAAAAATTTGGCAGGCTCCAAAACCCACTGAGATAGCCAAAATGGTGAAACAAATCCCGAATGCAAGAGACCTCTACTGAAGATGAGATAAATGGAATGCAGTTAAGCAAGTTATCAGAGTTAGAGTTCCGAGCCATGATCTTGAGGGAAACAAAGCAAAACATTAAAATACTTATGCTTAAGAACCGTGCAAAAGAGTAAAATCAAAGAATGACAAAGTTCTTCACACCACCTCTATCATCTCAATTATTTAAAATTTCAACTTCATTAGCAAATGACTTGCATCGGGAAATTCAGGGAGTGAAATACGCGGTTTGATTGGGGAAGCATGCAGAGACATCTGGGTCCATGTGCATTGCATCCATTCAGTTGTGCAGAAGACCTCGGGAAGGGCACTGTAGGTCCCTCAATTATGAAATGGGATGAACCAGGAATACATCTTTGTTGAAATGATTGCATTCCTTCTTCCTTTTTTTTTTTAATCCTCACCAGAGAACATTTTTCCTTTTTTTGTTCAGATAGAGTGTGAAGGAAAGAGAGAAACATTGACGGGACACATCAAGTGGCTGCCACCCTCATGACCCAACCAGGGCAGGGGACAAACTGCAACCAAGGTACATGCCCTTAGCGGGAACTGAACCCGGGTCTCTCTGGACCACAGGCCGACGCTCTAACCACTGAACCAAACTGGCCAGGGCTGCACTCCTTCTTTCTTAAGTACATACCTCCACCAGCACCACCAGAGTAATCAGTTTATTTCTGTTCCTTTTGACAATGGACTGCAGTCTGCCAAAAGATAATAACATATTGACACAGGGAAGGAAACAACAAAATTATAGATTAGTCAACCTCTGTTTTGTAATTACTTATCTCTCAGCATGAAAACAACACACAAGAACGTGGCAGGGGGATGGAGATGTCATACTTTCTTGTCCCTGCTGTCAGCAGGACTCCTTTGTAGTGGGAGCAAACATGCTGTGGAGCCCACCACAGACTAGCTGTGACAATGTGGAGGGTTAATGTACATAAAGTTTTCAGGACTGTAATATTATTCAGAAGAATAAAATTAAGAAATAATGACAAAAATCTGAATTGCCAATATGAAATTATGACATTAAAACAAGTAAATCGCCCTGGCCGGTTTGGCTCAGCGGTTAGCGCGTCGGCCTGCGGTCCGGAGAGACCGGGGTTTGTCCCTGGCCCTGGTTGGTCGTGCGGGTGGCAGCCACTCGATGTGTACCTTTCACTTCGATGTTTCCCCCTCTCTCTCTCTTCCTCTCTCTCCCTCCCACTCTATCTGTGCAAAAAATGGAAAAATGTCCTCGGGTGAGGATAAAAAAACAAACAAACAACAAACAAACAAACAAGTAAACCAACAAATAGAACAGAGTATTGCAATACAATTTCAGGGGAAAAAAAAGGTGGGGCATTTTAACATCCAAAATATTGAAAGGATCCAATTTCAAAATAAATGATCATTCTTTACATTGAAATGAGAGGGAGGATGAGAGAAAGAGATTGATTTGTGGAAATGTCACTAATTTGTAATTACTTGTTTCACTTTTCCACGTTATTTTTCTGTATCTCCGGGCTGTTGAGAACTTTTACCTGTGGACCAGTTGTCTGCGGACCAGTGCTTGCAAAGCACAGACAGAATCGAGTTGTCTTTATTCCTCAATAAGAATACTGCCAACTTCTTTCTATATATTGACACAAAAGTAAAATGAAATAACGGATGTTACAAATATCTGAAAAATACATAATGAATGTTAAAAAAAAAAAAAATGTGGATGAATCTCTTGGCCCCTTCCTTGAATTAATACAGTTAAGGAATTCATTGACCACTTATTAGCTGTATAAACTTGGGGGAATAAATGAATGTGTCTGTAGCTATAGACCCTTATCCTTGGAATTTATGAATGTTTCCTTTTATGAAAAAATAGTCTTTGAATATGTGATTGAGTTAAGGATCTTGAGATATGGAGATTAACCTGAATTATCCTTGTAGGCCCTAAATAAAAGCACAAGTATTCTTACAAGAAGGAGGAAGGAGATTTCAGACACACACACACACAGAGAAGGCAGAGAGAGAGTTACAGATGCTGGCCTTGGGGACTAGTGGTTTGAGGTCAGCAGCCAAAGAATGGAGAAAGCCACCAGAGCTGAAAAAGGCAAGGAACAGCTTCTCCTCAGAGAAACCAGAGGGGGGCAGTCCTCCCAAAACCTTGATTTTGACCCAGTGATACTGATTTCAGGCTCTGGACTCTAGAATTGTGAAAGGGAAAAAAAAAATTTCTGTTGTTTTAAACCTCTACTTTTGTAGTAATCTGTTATAGCAGCCAAAGAAAACCAGTGCAAGTGTCTTAAAATAATTAAATGGGTTAGTCATATTTGTGTCTCAAAGAAAGGGGGTAGGATAATCAAAAGTGGAAGGATAATCAACTTTCTACAAGGAAAACTACCCAAGGCTAGAATATTTTCATTATGATTCATGCACATCTTTGTTTTCAAAACAAATTTTCAATTAAGAGATGTCAAGGCTGAACACAGACCTTCCCCTTCTGCCTGAATCTGCTGACAAGGCCAGACACAGACCATTGCCCTGCATCTCTTGCTAACTTCCCATTCTTTGCTTCCAGAGAAATTAACTAAAATGAGAACTCTGTCCCCCTGAAACTACCACAGAGACAAACATTTTTTATTTAGTTAACTTAAGGAGACATCCTCCCCTTGTGAAACCATGGCAACTTGATCCTCCACTTGTAGCTTGCTTACCTGTAAAAGTTTAAGGCAGCCACCTTGCTGACACACTCCCCCTGTGAGTTGGCATACTTGCCCTATTGCAATCACCTGAATAAAATCAACTTGATTGCCTGACGTATTTTGATTTTAATGGACGTTATTTATTAAAATAAAATTTGTAATTAGAGGGATCTGTTTCAAAGGGCTCTGCTACTGAATTAGCAGCTTTTCAAAATAAGGTTGATATAGTGGTTTAACAATTATTCTTGGCACCTCTTGGAGATTGAGTCTGCGCTCCCTGCCTGTTGCCCTACCCTCATTATAGGTATCAATCACTTTGTTCTACATTGCAAGAGAGACCAGGAAAACCTATTATAACCCTTTCCAGATGCATTTTAAAATATCAGCATAATTAAATCACAAGTGTAATTATTAGGCAAGCAGAAATTCTAACAGCAAGAATAACCTAGACATCAAAATTACAACGAAACTGCAGAACGGCCATTGTTCAGAACTACTTGAAATCTGGCTGAATGGAAGTCCTACAATGAGGGATTTTAGAAGAAGCCACATCAAGATTGGTAGGAGGGGTTGAAATGTGGAATGAGCAGTTCCTAAACCCATGTGTGGCATATAAAAATTGAGAGGGATATCTTGATGTCCTAGCTGCAGAGGTCACCCCTGAGGACCAAAGGGTCCCAGTCCCGCACCAGGCTGCCCAGCCCAAGGATACAGTGCCAGGAAGAGAAGTCCCATAACTTCTATTTGTAAAAACCAGTAGGGGTTGTGGATGAATGAGATGGTGTTCCCTGGAGTCCCAGGAAGTTCCTCTTACAGGGCCCATGCACAGACTTACTAGGATTCCTTCTGAGCCCCAGCCCTGGGGCAGCAGTTTCAAAGGAACTAGGTGGATTTGGAGAGGAATTTAATTGTCTGGCATCAAGACTAGAATTGGAGGGGGGGGGGGCAGCTTTTTGCCAAACAAAAGTTCTTGGAAAGGCCATTGCTCCTTTTCTGAAACCTCCTCCCCCACAGAGTGCACAGGAAGATGCCATATCTGAGTCTCCATAAACCTGGCTTACGCTGTTTGCCATACCCTGGTCATTCCCTGTGACCCCCACCCCACCCAACTTACAGGTCCACCAAAGCTGTTTCCATTGGCTTTTGCTTACAAATGGCCTATCTTAGCTCATGCTTTAGACTTTCCTAAAATCTCTCAAACAAGCAGCACCTGGCTTCAGCAAGCCTCACAGCTCTCACTAAGTGGACCCCAGGCCTGGCACCAGCAGCAGCCGGCCTTGGTGTGCAGTTTGGACTCACCTGGGCAATTATAATCCCAGCACATGTAGCAGCCATCTGCAGATTATTTATGCCAGGTGGCCATGGGCAGAACACAGGTACTGGCTGAACTTAACCTGAACCTCCTGGGAGGCCCCAGAGCCTACACACCCTGCTTCAGACCACATAGAAGCACCACCCAACCACCTCTACTAGTGACACACTCAAGGGGTGGACCTAACAGTCTCCAGAGCTCTGCTGAACTAAGTCCTGCTCTGTACGGGGGGCCCTGCACAGCTGATCCTCCACTGTGGTTGGTGGTTGCAGCTGAATGGCCTGGGAGTAAATCCCACCCATTGATGTGCCAACAGCAATCAAGGCTCAACTACAACAGGATGGTGTATACAGCCCACATGAGGTGGGTGGCAGGAGGGCACCTGGAGGGCCCAGCTTGGGCGACTGGTGAGGCTGTGCCACAGGACCCTACAGAACACCTACTACATAACACCACTCTATGAAACCTGAGAGACATAGCGTTCTACCTAATACATAGGAAAAAACACGAGGAGGCTGCCAAAACGAGGAGACAAAGAAATTTACCAAATGAAAGAACAGAACAAAACTTCAGAAAAAGAACTAAACAAAATGGAGGAAAGCAATCTACTAGGTACAGAATTCAAATCACTAGTTATAAGGATGCTCAAGAAACTTAGTGAGAACTACAACAGCACAAAAATGGACATAGAAACCATAAAAAAGGACCAGTCAGAAACGAAGGATACACTAACTAAAATGAATAATTTACAGGGAATCAAGAGTAAAGTAGATGAAACCAAGAATCAAATCAGAAATTTGGAACATAGGAAAGCTAAAAACACCCAATCAGAACAGCAAAAAGAAAAAAGAATACCCCCCAAAATTAAGATAGTGTCAAGAGCCATTGGGACAAATTCAAGCATACCAACGTTTACATTAGGGGGTGCTGGAACAAGAATAGAGAGAGCAAAAAACTGAAAACCTGTTTGAAAATACAATGACAGAAAACTTCCCTAACCTGGTAAAGGAAGTAGACACACAAGTCCAGGAAACACAGAGTTCTAACCAAAACGAACCCAAAGAGGCCTACACCAAAATATATCATTATTAAAATGTAAAAGCTTAAAGACAAAGAGAAAAATTTAAAAGAAGCAAGAGAAAAGCAGTTAGTTTCTATAAGGGAGCTCCCATAAGACTATCAGCTGAATTCTCAACAGAAGCATTTCATACCAGAAAAGAGTGACAAGAAATATCCAAAGTGATGAAAAGCAAGGCCCTACAAACAAGATTACTCTATCCAGCAAAACTATCATTTAGAATCAAGAGAGAGCCTGGCTGGTGTAGTTCAGTGGTTGAGTGTCAACCCATGCACCAAGAGATGGCCAGTTTCATCCTGGTCAGGGCATATGCCCATGCTGTGGGCCAGTCCCCAAGTGAGGGGCATGCAGGAGGTGACCATTCGATGTTCTCTCTCATCGATGTTTCTATCTCTCTCTCTCTCCCTTATTCTCTCTCTCTAAAATCAATAAAGAATAAAAAAAAAATTAAAAATAAAGAATCAAGAGAGAGAGAGAGAGTTCCCAGAAAAGAAAAAGCTAAAGGAGTTCATCACTACCAAACCAGTATTACATGAAATGTTAAAGGGTTTTCTTTAAGAAGAAGAAGAAAAAATAATAAAAATATGAACAATAAAATGGCAATAAATAAATATCTATCAACATTTGAATCTAAAACAAAATAAATTAACTAGCTGAACAGAAACAGACTCATAGATACAGAGAACATTTTGAAGGTTTTCGGATGGGAGGGGTTTTGGGGGGATGGGTGAAAAAGGTGAAAGGTTTTAGAAGTACAAATTGGTTGTTACAGAATAGTCATGGGGATATAAAGTCCAGTATAGGGAATATAGTCAATATTTTAATAATTATGCATGGTATCAGGTATGCGATTTATTGGATAATTACTTAGTAGGCTATATAATGTCTAAGCACTGGCGTGTACACCTGAAACTAATATAATATGTATGTCAACTGTAATTGAAAATTAAAAAAAAAAAACGATTACAAATAAACTGAAAAAATAAAAGAACAACCTGCAACACATTTAAAAACAAACAAAGCACTTTTCCAGGTCTCTCTGCTTATTTATTAGAGAGAAGAAGGGGGTCATAAGTTAAAAAGCAAGTACATTTTATTTTAAAAGGTAAAATTGGAATTACTTAAGAGAAGAAGCAATATGTATCTTGGAATAATGGATCAGATTAATGTATGTGTTTGTACATTTTCACAGTAACCTTATATGCTGCTTACTTTTTGCTTTGCTGTTATTCCCCCAAATGCATATGACTATTATTTTTTAAAAATCAATAAGATTTCTGAAGAGATAATAAAAATGCAATCACATCTCTGCATCCTCTAAATCCTGTGTTCCAGGAAAGCAGATGTGAGGGTTGATACCCGATGGAAAAAGCAGCCATTTGGTTCAGAGACCTCAGAAACAATCACATCTGTAATATATTATGGCAGGGCTGCCTCTTCTTGAAAAATACCTCAAGAGTGAGAAACAATGCTGTGGGGGAAGCCAATCTTTTCAGATGGCTCCATGCATTGATGAATTTTAGCCAAGGTGACAATGATATGTGGTCTCTGTGACCAATACAGCAGGAAATAAATGTCTTAAAAACAACAACAACAACAAAAAAAAACTCCCAACAATTAATTCAAGTCTGCAAATGCAAAACAATGGATATGGAGTAATACCAAATAAGGATTTCACAAAGTATTGCCTAGTTCAGTGTTAATTTGTGAAAGCTGGCAGAATCTTCTCTCCTCTGCTGTAGGACCTATTTTCTGCTCATTCTCTCCTATCATCGTCCCTCTGCAAGCCCATGCTGCTAAACAAACCCCCCCTGGTCAGACGTGTGAGCGAGTGTGATACAAGAAACCGAGCGTGAGGCCTCAGGGCTAATTAGAAGCCAACGTTGCTTTTCATTTCCTCCGTACAGATTTTTTTAAAATGCTTTTTACATCTAAGAGTTGGAAACATTGCAAAATATATTTATATCAAATATTAAAGCTCAATTCCTAAATTAAAAAGGATTGCATAAGTTAATCCTTACTACACTAGTGATATGAGGCACGTTTATGAGCTGAAGAAAAATGTGTTGGAGCAGGAACATGCAATCCTTTCTCTATGTCTTGTCAGTGTTATTGCTTGAACAATATTGCTGAGACTATCTATCCATTTTAGAGTAATTTGAACATATTCCAAACTGAACATTTTACATTCCTTTAAGCTCTTTATCTGTTTCAAGTCTAGCAGAGGTAAGATAATTTTCTAAATGGCCTTGCAGGATTCCAGAAGTTACGATCAATATGTGGAACCCGTGAATATATGTAAGATATAGTGCATGTCTAATACAAACCTAGGAAAATTCATTATGGTTCAGGCAATTTGAATATTAAAATTACTAAGCAAGATTTTTTTGGAGGTGAAGCTGGTAAATATTAACAACCGTAATGTTTTGAAAGAAGTCAGTATTTATCACTAGTCAGAGTATTCTGGGTAAATTTAAAGAAACCAAGAAGCAAGTGTTTCCATAACTTCAAAGAGTGTTTTCACTTTTTTTCCTAAGGCTGGAAGAAGACAGCAGAATTAGCTTCTTTCTAGTGGGAATTCACAGACGGAAACAGTAAGGTTCCTGCCTCAAGATTACTCATCCCCTGTATTACTCAGCTTGTGACCATCATGATCCTTGTGCAGGAGTCAGAGATATGTTTAAGCAGGATTGTGTCTCTAGAAAACACATAAACATGGGCCAGGACAGTTCAAGGCATGTGCAATTGTAAAATGGCACTTACCAGTTTTCCAAGTAACTTTTAAAAAGTAACCTATTACTAATTTAGGAGATTTGACAAGTATATATTAGGTACATATAATATTCTTCTCACCAAGCCTGGTTCTTGCTTTCAAAATGTTCTATGTAATATATTTTTCAAATGTTTTTACTTTTGAAAAATATGATTATTATAAAACGTGTACAAATAAGAAGACTCAGATGTGAAGTGAGTTGCAAAAGTGCATTCAATGGGGAAGAAGAATTGGGGTTATAACCCAGGAATTCTGAGTTTCAATCTAATGTGTTTTTTTCTACTAAAACATTGTGTCACTAATTTGTAAAAGTTTCAAAAATATATCATCAAGTTCAACAAATGATACAGTCAAACCTCAGCTCTGGAGCATCTCCCATTTTAAACGATTCAATTCTCAACCAAGTTGTTCAAGGAAAAAAATGTCCCAGTCTTCAACTAAAACTTTGACTCTGGACCTGACACCCTTTCATGCTGATACATCAGCATCACAAAAAGCACCTCTCAGGCCAAAAACAAAGGAGAGAATGTGTGAGTGTGAGTCCGTTTACTGCTCAACCGTCTGTTGTTAACATCTCAGGAAATTGTGCTGTGAATATTTTCCTGTTCTTTTTCTTTTTTTCTTTTGTTTCTGGCAAAGTGGATGATTAGTACAATTTCAAAAATAAAGAGGCCATCAGGAGAGCTGATGTTGCCAAGGGTGTGAAAGGCTCAAGAAACAATGATCACCAGCAATTGAAGAGCTAGAAAAACTATTGCTGATTTGGATAAATGAAAAGCAGTTAGGTTAGCTGGTGGCAGCATTTGGAGACAGTGATATGCGAAAAAGCCAAGATGCCGCATTCAGACCTCCCGAAAGACACCCCTGGGACCCCTGGGACCCCTGGGACGAGTTCTGAAAGTGATTCATTTAAGGCTAGTAGGGGGGTGGTTCAATAAATTTAAGAATATAAGTGTTTGTTCATAGATTAAACAGTACATTAGACTTGTACTGTATATAAGAAAGGTTAAAACAATCATTTGGGGGTCTGGAATGGATTAATTCAATTTATATTATTTCTAATGGGAATAAAAATGATTTGATTTTCAAACAAATTGCTTCTTGAACAGCCTTCCAGAACAAATGAATTTCAAGAACGGAGGTTCCGCTGTATTTAGAATAGAATGGTTTAAAAGTCCTCATATAGCCCTGGCCAGTTTGGCTCAGCGGTTAGAGCGTCGGCCTGCGGTACAGAGAGACCCGGGTTCGGTTCCCACTAAGGGCACGTACTTCGGTTGCAGTTTGTCCCCGGCCCTGGTTGGTCGTGCGGGTGGCAGCCACTCGATGTGTCCCTTCACGTCGATGTTTCTCTCTCTCTCTCCCTTCCTCTCTCTCCCTCCCACTCTATCTGTACAAAAAATGGAAAAATATCCTCGGGTGAAGATAAAAAAAAAAAAAAGTCCTCATATAGATGATATTAAATATTTAGAAAATATTGAGAAGGATAATACATTTAGAAATAAAATTTTTATTTAAAAATTAGCAAGTGAGGCAAGGAATCTATTTCAGGAATAATAAACATGTTTCATATTTTATGTAGTATAGACTGTAAAGCCTAGGCAAAAGGAAACATTGAGAAGGTTTTAAAAACTTAAGAAAAATCATCTAAACAAGAAACCCCTATTATATCATTATGATATTCAAAGGGAGGGACCTGGAGAGTATTATGCTAAGCAAAACAAGCCAAGCAGAGAAAGACAAATATCACATGATCTCACTTATATGTGGAATATAATGAACTAAACAAACTGCTGAACAAAATTGACCCAGAGACATAGAGGTGGGGTACAGACTGACAAACCTCAGATGAGAGGGTGTTGGAGGGGGAAGAGATAAACCACAGAATTTACATGCATGTATGCATGACCAATGGACATAGACAACAAAGTTGGGGACGGGGTGGGGGTATGGGGAGGAGGGTGTCAATGGGGGGAAAAGGAGAAACATCTGTAACAAAAACAAATGAATAAAAATAAGTAAAAAAATAAAAATAAAAATAAATCTATGCATTCAGAATTTTTTAAATGTTAATATACAGGGAAGAAAAACTGAGAAATTGAAACATGTTTATGGGTGATTAAGTATTCAATAAAAGCTGAGGTCTCTTATCAGAGCATAATGTACACAGCACCTCAGATGTAACTTTTTAAAAAATACATGTTTTCATTGATTTTTTTTTTGAGAGAGAGAGAGCGAGAAACATTGGTCAGCTGCCTCCTGCACACCCCCTACCGGGGATCAAGCCCACAACCCAGACATGTGCCCTCCGACCGGGAATCTAAACGGGACCTCTCAGTTCATGGGTGGATTCTCAATCCACTGAGCCACACAGGCCAGGCTCAGATGTAACTTTTGAGAGATGATAAGATGAAGAATTATTTCACCAAGAATAATTTATCTAAGATGCATAGTTCTGCAATAAAATTGAGCTAAGAAGACTATAGCTTTGTTCTAAAAACCTTATTTTAACTTCAACAAGTGGTGTCTGAAAATATCATGGCTGGAAACACAAGAAGATCATTTGTTAAAAATTGAGAGGTAAGTATTCACACTTCATTACAAAATGATAAATATAAAAATAAGCTTTTATTACAAACATTTTACTTTTTAAAAAGAGCTCAAAAATTGCTAAGGTGGCATTAGATGAAGTAGAGGGGCTGAGTTTAATTTCCCTTCAAAATAAAGTTCTTTCTTTCTCTCTTCTTTTTGTGTACATGATATTATGGCTGCTGTGAAACTATTCCCACATTTAGATTATTCATTCATTTATACATAAAAAATGCACAGGTCATCAGACTGGAGCCTTGCTTATGTCATTGCCGCAGTGCACAACGGGTGGTTAGCACGGCTGGGATCCTTAGACACTCAAAAACTCAATGAGGCCTTAAACAACACTGTAGAAAAACAAATTCCAGGATGCAAACCGCTGAAAACTTGGTAGGCATATGAGCATGTTAGTACGTGAAGCACATCACATTGGGTGAAATCAAGGAGCCATTTCCGGCAAAAGTTTCTCAAAAACTTAAGAAAAATCATCATTTCTGCCTCTGGCAGTGGCCATAGGAAAGCGCAGATATTAGCTTAGGAAACCCCATAATGTCAGCTTCAAATGTGTGCCTGACAAAGTACTATGCTCAGTAATGCAATGGCTAAGCAGTCATTCCATAAACAATTATTGATCCCCACTACATATATTTATATCACTATGTTAAATATTATTGATTATCAGGGATAAATTAGGAAGGAAGGAAAATTTAAAAGACAGATCAAAGAAGGTGTTTTTCCTTCAAGAAACTAATTCAGTAGGAGTGAATGCCAGAATTGTATCTCAAAGGTTACTTAAATTTTTATAAAAATAAAAAAAAATTGGAAAAATTTTTAATAGGGACAGTCTTAATTAATTATAGTATAGCTATGTGAATATATGATATAAAATTTTAAAGTGTGTCTAAAGTAAATTTTAATAAAATATGATTTGTACCCTATAAAATGCTGACTTTTCTCTAAAAGTTGTATGATCTTTGCAAATTACTTATTTTCTCTGTGCTTCAGTTTACACATATGAAAAGGAAGGTAATAGTTTCTACTCTATATAAGTTTATAAGTTCATGTAGGTAGTTCATTTTGCAAAGCACATACTAAGGAATCAACAAATATTTTCCTTTTTTATAGTACTCCTACAATCTTGTAAAAATGTCCATGACAAACAAGTATTACTTTTCTAATATACAGAAAAATATTCAAACTTGATGTTTGTGACTCGTCTTACACCTTATGAACAGGAACATGAAACAAATTATTGTTACTGTAATATAAATGTTCAAAGTATTAAATCCTTCTTAAAGAAATGGGGGGGGGGGGGCCTACAAGGTTAAGGAGTTGTAACAGTGTATGCATTTTTACCCATCTTAAGATCGAAATTTAAGACGTGTGAAGCGACAGAATAGTAAGGGTATGAAGAAGCTGGGGACGGTCTGTGTGGTTCATCTGTGTAACTTGCTCGGTACTGTTGTAATAAGATTTGGGATTGTAATGGACCATCACTGACACGGGGCAGCGTGGACCTGCGCGCTGAGGAGGAGGTGAAAACAGACACTGCAGTGATTAGGAATTTTGTTCCAGTTGTAAAGAATGTGTCTCTAGCTGGCGGTCTAACCGTTTACAGTTTTAGTGGAAGCAGCCAGTTTAGGCAAGTTTGGGTGGGAAACTATGTCAGGAAGTTGGTTGAGATGAGATTAAAGCAGGCTTGTGAGACATAGCATTACAAGCAGCAGGACTAGAAATCATTGTCATTTTAACTACCTGATGAGTGAGGTCAGAGACAGAGAAAATACAAAGGACGCTGTTATTGTCCCTAGGGAAGAGACGAGAAGTGTTAGATAGCGTTTCTCAATGTTCCGGGAAGCAAAATTGTCTAGTAGCCAAGCAGCCGTGCTGATCAGCACCCGCACTCCGGTGTATTCTGCCAATAAGGAAGCAGTGAGCCAGATGGATTTCAGCAGTTTAGTATCCACTGTGTCACAGGAAGCATGAGCTGCATGTCCCAATGGGTTTCCCCGTCCCCATGTCCCACGGGGAGGATGTGAAGCAGGACCAGGTGAATAACGCTCAGCAGTAGATCTAAGGCACAGCTGGGAACCCCTGGCGTAGGAAACCCCCAATTTATACAAGAAACCTAAGCAAGGAGGCATTATCCTTAGCACCCTGTTAAGGAAACATACCTGCTTCTTACCAAGAGAGAGAAACTATCTTTGGTTTCAAGACCGTTGACTATGTAACCCTCCTCGTGAGCAGCCCGGTCACAAAGCCTATAGAAGTGTCTTGGAGCACTGCCTCCCCACAGTGGGGGAACACGATTTTGAAAAGGCATTTTTATTTATCTTTTTTGTTAATGGGAAAATGATGAAGAACTACATGTGAGTGTATAATACAATCATATTTCTACATCAGAGAGTAAAAATAAATGATCTTGTCAAGAATGATATGTGAGCAGTTGCTCGTATGTCAAATATCCAAACACTACATGCCTAGCATATCCAAACAATTTAGTCACTAGGCATATCTTTTGAGATAGGTGCACAGAAATTCTTAGCGGAATGTAAATTTATGTTTACGACTACAGTTTACCCTATCTGGATTTCGTTAGGATTTTGTTTGTGTCAATTCACCACTTTTAATGACTCGTCACATTTTATAGCACATAAAACCTTTATGGCACATAATGTGATTCTTCCGTTAATCTGATTCATATCCCTTTCCCAAAAGTCAGGTTTTCTTTCTTTTTCCAACTTTCAACAAATATTTTTTTCCTTGCAATGACTTATTTCAGTATGGTAACTTTTTATGAAGCAACAGTGTCCAATGCAAAGTTTCAGAGTTGCTTTACACTTAGGTCTTACTGTGCAAAAAAAAATGGTCCCATGATGAAAACTTTCCCTTGGAAGCATTTATAAAGCAGAGAAGATGATGTTAGGTATGGAAAATGAGAGGTGCATTCTTTGCTTTCTGGATAGGTACTAAATTAAAATTAATTATTAATTTAACTCACTGGAGATGGTGGGTATTTTAAGGAGAGTGAGAATGAGAATGGATTTAATTCACTCATTTGATGTTTATTGAGTGTTTTGTACAGTCTTAGCCTTCTCTAATGTTTTTTGTAGAATTGTACGAAAATAATAACTCTTGGTATATACTCTCAAGGAGTGTTCAGTCTAGTGAGAGAAACAGGGGGAAAGCCCTTCTAGTAGAGCATGTAAACTGTTACAGGTTAATCACACAGGGACATACTGAGTCTCTTTCTAAGTTTATGCAAAGTTGTACCAGGGAAACAGGATAAGAGCTTGGCCTGGAGGCATGAAGAGAGATAAGACAGTTTGCAAGGGATGACAAAAAGAATGGTATGTCACATTGAAAGAAATATGTGAAGCCCTGGCTGGTTTGGCTCAGCGGTTGCAGCATCGACCTGCGGTACAGAGAGACCCGGGTTCGGTTCCCGCTAAGGGCACGTACCTCGGTTGCAGTTTGTCCCTGGCCCTGGTTGGTTGTGCGGGTGGCAGCCACTCGATGTGTCCCTTCACATCGATGTTTCTCTCTCTCTCTCTTCCTCTCTCTCCCTCCCGCTCTATCTAAACAAAAAATGGAAAAATGTCCTCGAGTGAGGATTAAAAAAAAAAGAAAGAAAGAAAGAAATATGTGAAGAAAATGTGCCCCATTAAGGAAAACCAAGAATGTGTGTAAGTGGTGGGGCAGGGACTACAAACTGAGGGAATCATAGGAAAAGGAGAGGATTTGAGACGACCAGGTTAGTGGGCCTTGGATAACTCGCTGCAGAGAGTTTAGGTTTTATTTTATAGAGATGATATAAATCAACAAGAAACCTGCAACTCCTGTTCTAATCAGGGTCATTCAAAGTTTATGTGAGAAGATATTGGGAGGAGACAAAATTGGATGCAAGACATGACTGTAGTTGATAGTAAGGCATTCGAAATGAGAATGGTGAAAAAATAAAAAATTGAGACATATTTCCAAAATTGATAGTCTTTGGTAACTGGTTGGTTGGAGAATTAGTATAGAAAATGGAAGTAAGAAAGTCCATGAGATTTGGAGCTCAAAATAGAAATATATTAGTATTTTGGGAAGACTGACTATGAATTGAAGGGTATGAATAAAAGAGCTTAAAGGTCATTCAAATGTCTATCCAGATGCCATTTCGCGTTCTGTGAAGTAGAGAGCTTTATTAAGCATGAATGTGTATTAGTAACTTCAGTGGTAGATCTGAACCTAGAATACACATATAGACAGTCTGATTCTTGTCCCTCCTTGCACTTAACCAGTGAATTTGCAAATCAACAACCTGGAGTATAAAACGTCTTGGCAGTTTTTCTAGTAGGATTGTGAGGCTAATTATCAGTAAAATCGATGTTTCGAACACCAGACATATTCTGCTTTTTCTCCCTCCTTCATATTTGTTCATATATTTTGATGATGCACATTGAAATTAATTTTATGAGATACATACTGGTGGTTGTGGAGGTAGCTGATTCAGCCCAGTAGAAGTTAAAACATTTGGAGGCTGAAAACAAACCCCTATGTCCTTGATTTCAGATATTTTTTCTTTTTTCTTTTTTTTTATCCTCACCCGAGGATATTTTTCCATTTTTTGTACAGATAGAGTGGGGGGGGAAGAGAGAGGAAGGGAGAAAGAGAGAGAAACATCGACGTGAAAGGGACACATTGAGTGGCTGCCACCCGCACGACCAACCAGGGCCGGGGACAAACTGCAACCGAGGTACATGCCCTTAGCGGGAACCGAACCCGGGTCTCTCCGGACCGCAGGCCGACGCTCTAACCGCTGAGCCAAACCGGCCAGGGCCAGATATTTTTTCTTAAAGTTACTCAGAGCTCATCAGAAAAAAGCAAATATCTCCTTGCAACCACTAGAAATGAGGTTTTTTATACACATCAATTACGCATGAGGTACCATTGTATTGGGCAGTGAAGCTAACAATAATATTGTTGAAGCTAACAATAATAAAATGATTTGTCAAACTTATGCACTAAAGACAAATATCAAAATACTAAAAAATTTAATTCATTTTCTCCCAAATACCTAAAGCTAAATTCCTGATTAAATTGTTTATCATAAGCAGTCATTTTTAAAATGTCTTTTAACAAGCACAAAGACAATAGAGAAAATGCTTTCAGAAAAAAAATTGAGAGCAGCATTGGCTATGAGAACTCAAAATTGATGTTCTTTAGAAATCCTTTCACTTAATTAATGGAAATGACTTTGTGATAAAATTATAAAAATAATAGAGATCCACTAATGTCCTTTTCATAAGGTTGCTGAGGTGTTCTGATCTAATTATGGCTATATGACTATATTTCCATTTTAATTAAGCAAGTAGTTAAAAACGAAACAACAAAAAATATGATGTAAAAAAATAACACTAAAACTTTACTCTCTCATTTTCAACTTATGAAATGTATATGGTTCAGAAAATATTGCTGAATAGTAATTAATGTTGCTTCCAAATTGCAGCTGTCAGAACAGTGTAGAAATTCTGCCATATTTCAATGCAAACCTCTCCTATTGTGCTCCCCTGTTGTGCTAAGTTGTAACTGCCAAAAGCCATCTGGGACTTTTTGCTGAACAAAACATTTCAGCTTTTTGGGTCAATGAAGAAGTCAGTTGGAAACAGGAGAAGAATTTCTCCAATGGTACAGTTGAAAGGAACAGGACTCTTTTTCATTAAGTATTCATTTCACACTACTGGGAAAAAGATCATTCATGTGTTTGAGAAAAATAATTATCCTCTCAAGCCTTAGGGTCACATATTCCTCAGAATTAGAGAGTAGTGATTCCTACTGGACCTCCCAGAAGTATTTTTAAATAAACCTTTCTTGACTGTATTTTTCATTCCTATGTCAATATACTGATTAAGCATCTATCTCTATCTTATGGCGGGTTTTATAACAAAAAGTCGAAATATAAATAAATAAATAAATAAATAAATATCCTAACTTTAAGACTCATATTCCATTAAGCAAGATAGACATATAATACCAATCATCTGTAAGTGCTCTATTATAAAATTATCTACAGAATGTAGAAATTTGGTACAAAAAGGGAGTGATAGAAGAGGAAGAAATGTGGTGTAAAAGTTTTACTGAGAGAGAAGAATAACCAAATTAAAACTTAACACGGGATAAGTTAGAATTGGCTTAAATATAATAATAGGTAACAGTATTAGTTACTGACTATATTCATGGCATAGTACTAAATGTTTTCCATGTATTAATTACCTCATTTATACCTAACAAAAACCCTTAAGGTAGAAATTATTATTATTAATTATTTTTTAAATGTTTTTTTAATTGATTTTTTAGAGAGAGAGGAAGGGAGAGAAATACAGAAACAGCAATGTGAGAGAGATACATCTATTGGCTCCGTCTTGCATGCCCCCTACCTGGGATCAGACCCACAACCCGGGCATGTGTCTTGACTGGGAACTGAACCAGCGACCTCTTGGTACATAGTGTGACACTGAACCACTGAGCCACAACAGCCAGGCTTATTATTATTACTATTATCATCCTCCTCCTCCTCATCATCATCATCATTATCATCATTATCATTATCAACATCATTCCTCCATTTTCAAGATGGGGAACTGGAGACAGAGTTTAGAACATTGCCCAAGGTAGTATAGGTAGCATGGGACTAGATGACAAGCATCCAGCTTCTAACCACCACATTATACTCTGCCTCCCATAGCAGAGCATTTCGGACAGAAGTCACATGCAAAGGCTAGAAAATGGGGCACATCATGTCCTCAGAAAGCTGTAAGTTTTCAGCATGACTAGAACAAAATGCTTTACTTGGGACAGGGACAAATTGTAGATTTGACAGAGTGACTAGAAACCACATACACCATGACTATGGAGAATATCATGGAGAAATATAATAATAATGCAGAAGACCAGACAGAAGTTCATTACAATATTCAAGATAAGAGGATCATGGCAGTCTGAAATATAGCTGATTAATTTTATTTTTTCTCTATTGATTTAGAGAGAGAGGAAGGGAGAGGGAGAGAGAGATAGAAACATCAATGAGAGAGAAATTGATTGGCTGCCTCCTGCATGCCCCCCACTGGGGATTGGACCCACAACTTGGGCATGTGCCCTGACCGAGAATCAAACCAGTGACCTCTTGGTGCATGGGTCGATGCTCAACCACTGAGCCACACCAGCCAGGCTGAAATATAGCTGATTAATGAGGCTTAAGAAACAAGACAGGGTTAGTAAAATGTGGCAAAAGAGTGCGCAGAATGTTGAGATTTGGATTGTATGTGTTAAATAAAGTAGACTAAAATGCTTCGCATTTTATAATCTGGGTTTATAATCTGAGAAATTGGTAAAAAGTAATGCCACAAAACAGATCACAAGGAAGAGAGATCCATTCCCAGGAATCAGATGCCTCACATCCTGTCTTTGGGGCTCTCATCTGCATTTCAGAGATGTACATGCCTAAAGGACATTTATGAAATCATCACTTAGTCATCAGAGATTTCTCTAAGACAGACAGGCCACTTTTGGCAACCACGAATCATTTGATAGTTTTTTGCCTGGGGAAAAAACAAACAAAACAAAGCTTCCTTCGTTCTGACCCCATGCACTGCTGCAGGAACAATCTAATGTCATGGGTTTGTTCTTCAGATAGGAAAAATCCAATAGGTGGTTTTTAAATCACATGGCAACCATTTTGTGAGACAATCAAAGTGTTTCACCAATATGATCTCACCAATAGTCACATCATCTCACTGAGGTGAATCAAAAGACAATGTATCCCTATTTTTTAAGGTAAAAAGAGGTTAAGTGACCCCACTGGAGAGCTGGAAATAGACGGTTCCTAGCATCCGCTCTGTGTGAGAACAGGGTGCCTGCCAATGACTATGGAACAGAATATAGGCTGGAGATTCTTTGTATTTTCACTTTACATAATTTATACTGGAGTCTTCGTTTACCAGTATTAAATGGGCTTAGAATGAAACCAGCTGTTTTTGTTTTTGTTTTTGTTTTTTTGGTTTTTCAAGAGAAGTAGCTGGGCAGGAAATGAAATTGTTAAAAACCTGCTACTACCAGGTATGAATTTGTTTACAAATACTAATGAAAATCGATCCGCCTAGAAGATGTTAAAAACATTATTTTTCCCTACAAATAAGCAAATATCAGCAAGAACCAAGCTCAAGTTATCATGGAATTATTATAAGAATTAAATAACATTGTGTCTGTAAGTTTGTAGAACAGAGTTCAGAAAACCTAAAATATGACCTTTCTTTTTCCAGTAGGTTAAGCACTGTGGATAGAAATTGGTTGCCCAAAAGAATATTACCAAATTATCTGATGTTCTCTGGAATTCCCAAATCTCACTTTTATTTATTTATTTTTATTTATTTATTTATTTATTTAATCCTCATCCGAGGACATTTTTCTATTTTTTGTACAGACAGAGTGGGAGGGAGAGAGAGGAAGAGAGAGAGAGGGAAACATCGATGTGAAGGGACACATCGAGTGGCTGCCACCCGCATGACCAACCAGGGCCGGGGACAAACTGCAACCGAGGTACATGCCCTTAGCGGGAACCGAACCCGGGCCTCTCCGGACCGCAGGTGGACGCTCTAACCGCTGAGCCAAACAGGCCAGGGCACACTTTTATTTATTTATTTATTTATTTATTTATTTATTTATTTATTTATTTTAATTTAATTAATTTATTTATTTTTGTTACAGATGTGTCTCCTTTTTCCCCCACTGATTCCTCCCTCCCCCTCCCTCACTGCCCTGTCCCCTGCTTTGTTGTCCATGTCCATTGTTCATGCATACATGCATATAAGTTCTGTGGTTTATCTCTCCCCCCCACCCACTCTTCTGAGGATTGTCAGTCTGTACCCCACTTCCACGTCTCTGGGACTACCCCATTCCTCACTGTTATGTTCATTATATTCCACAAATAAGTGAGATCATATAATACTTGTCTTTCTCTGTTTGGCTTGTTTCACTTAGGATGACACTTTCCAGGTCCCTTCATGTCCTCTCAAAGGATAAGAGATCTTTCTTGCTTACAGCTGCATAATACTCCATTGTGTATATGTACCACTGCTTTTTTATCCATTCGTCTACTGATGGACACTTGGGCTGTTTCCAGATCTTAGCTATTGTAAATAGTGCTGCTATGAACATAGGGGTACATGTATTCTTTCTGATTGGTGTTTCAGGCTTCTTAGGGTATATTCCTAGAAGTGGGATCACTGGATCAAATGGAAGTTCAATTTTTAATTTTTTGAGGTAACACCATATTGTTTTCCATAGTGGCTGCACCAGTCTGCATTCCCACCAGCAGTGTACTAGAGTCCCCTTTTCTCCACAACCTCACCAACACTTGTTTGATGATTTGTTGATGGCGGCCATTCTGACAGGTGTGAGGTGATACCTCATTGTTGTTTTAATTTGCATCTCTCTGATGATTAGTGATGTTGAGCATTTCTTCATATGTCTTTTGGCCATTTGTATGTCCTGTTTGGAGAGGTGTCTATTCAGCTCCTCTGCCCATTTTTTAATTGGGTTCTTTGTCTTCCTTTTGTTGAGTTGTATGAGCACTCTATATATATTGGAGATTAACCCCTTATCTGATGTATCATTGGCAATTATGCTCTCCTCTATGGTGGGTCGCCTTTCCATTTTGATGATTGTTTCTTTTGCTGTGCTGAAGCTTTTGAGTTTGATGTAGTCCCATGTGTTCATTTTCTCCTTTGTTTCTGTTGCCTTAGGTGATGTATCAGTGAAAATTCTGCTGCGTATGATGTCTGAAATTTTGTTGCCTACAAATCTCAATTTCAGTCTGTGGTAGATATATATATGGCTAGTTGGATATAGCAGGATCATTATAAATTCATCCTGTCATTGAATTTCACCCAGAAAGTGGATTAGAAGTTCTACAACTGGATAAACCATTTTCTGAGCTGAGAGAACATTTGCAGTCTTATGACTGCACATGGAGAAATAGAGGACCATAGCCACACTCCATGAATTGTAATTACAACTAAATATTTAGCACAGGGAAATAGTGAAACAAATGAGTGAATACTTAAAATGTATAAGGAAAAAGAGGTCTTCACTTCAGGGATTTGATTTGACAAGGGATTCTAAAGAATCAATGGGGGCTCCCGGATAAAGAGAAATTTGAAGAAGCCATTAAAAATCTAAACACAGCAATGACCATTCAGAGTCCAATCGATATTAAAGAATGATTGCTGCATAAATATCAGCAAACAGAGTCCATCCTTTTGGGTTTCAGCTTATGCCTTCAAGAACTTTGTTGCCAAGGAGGACCACGGATACTTACCTGTTTGTGGCACCATTTCCTATATGACTACCTATTTGGGTGCATATATAAAACCCAAAATGTGTGCCATGTTGAAGACAAGAAGGATGCTTCTGCTGTGAATATTCATGTTGACAAAATGCTGCAGTCCATAGGCCAGGCAACAGAGGCCATTTCAGAGAAAGAATTAAAATTATTCTGCAGGAATGCTTCATGTCTCTGAGTTTTAAGATGCTGATCCTTAACTAAAGAATATGGTTTGGACACAATTAACAAGGATGGAATTATTTCCAGTGTGGCATTCCAGATAATGAGATAGTGTTGCACTTAATGTTTCGAGCTATTAATAGATTTCATAAACAACATGGTAGACACATCCAGGGGTGTCTAATTAACACTCTGAAAAAATGTAGGCATGCCTGTTCTGACTGCCTTTCTTCATGAGTATGGGTTCTCTGTGATGGTGAAAGATGGGGATGTTCATAAGTTGTGCTGATACGGAACTGTTGAGCCATAACACAGTTACCACTGAACATGTAGTTTTTAATAACACATTTATAACACCATGTCATAAGCTTTAGCAAGTTCCCAGTTATAAAATATGCACCCTACATTGTGTGTTACTGATTAAAATTGTAATAATTGTCTTCAGATTGTGCTCTCGTTTATAAAACCCTCTCTAGGGAGAGCTGTTAGAAATAATAGAATGTCCTTCCGTAGATAATTGGATAAAGAGGATGTGGTACGTATTTGCAATGGAAAACTAACCAGCCATAAGAAAAGAAGAAATACTGCCATTGCAACAACATGGGTGGACCTTGAGAATATCATGCTAAGTGAAATAAGTCAGTCAGAAAGAGTTAGGTACCATATGATTTCACTCATATGTTTGAGATAAAATATAAAGTAACAAATAAACAAAGAAGAAAAACAAACAAAAGCAGACACAGACAACAGTGTGGCGGTTACCAGAGGGAAGGGGGATTGGGTCCGGGAGAGAGTAAAGGGGGAAGGGAGCCAGACGTGGTGACAAGATGACGGGCTCTGGGCGGTGGGTACACAGTGCAGTACACAGACCATGTATCATGGAAATGCACACTTGAAACCTATGTAATCTTATTAACCAATATCACCCCAATAAATTTAATTTTAAAAATTGTTCTTTCCTTAACAAACTTTTTTTTTTCATTTGTAAAAAGATAAAAATGCATTTCAAGTGATTTTGTCACCTAATGACACAGAAAGGATTGGCGCTGTCCTATATGCTTCATTGTGTCCAGGTAGACAATTTGGATGAAAACCTGAAGACCATTTACCCGACGATAAAATGCAGTAATGGTGGGGGGAAAGGAGAAATTATCACGTTCTTTATTGACTCACTCTGTCTTTGCTTGACTTTTTGAATCCTGCCTTCAGTAGATTTTCATCCTATACTCTTTGTTCTCAGTGTTCTTGGCAAGTCCCTCCTTACATCCTCGACATCAAAAAATTGGAGTGCCCAGGGTCTTCTCTTTTTTTAATCCTCACCCGAGGATATTTTTCCATTTCTGTTTAGATAGAGTGGGAGGGAGGGAGAGGAAGAGAGAGAGAGAGAAACATTGACATGAGAGGGACACACTGAGTGGTTGCCTCCTGCATGACCCCAATCAGGGCTGGGTAAAACCACAACCGAGGTACATGCCCTTGGCTGGAATCGAACCCGCAACTCATTGATCCATGGGCTGACGCTCTAACCACTGAACCAAACCAGTCACAGCTGGGGCTTCATTTTTATGCACTTTTCTCCCTTCTCTCTACATGCGTCCATTAGGTGATGTAATACAATTGCTTCACTTGGTGGACCACCTCAAATGGACTGAATCCAGGCACAGATTTTAAGCCCTTTCTCCTCCCAGCATTCTTGGCACACCACGTAACTGCCTACACACGGTGGTGGTGTACTGTCAACTGGTTAACATTTCCCACAATTTTCTCCTCTGTATATCTGTATATTTCCAGGTCAGGGCTGATCACAGGGAAAAAAACATCTTTGGAAGGAAAGCAATGGCCGTAAGCACTCAGCATCGAAGCAGGGTGCCTAATCTGCTGGCTTACCTTGTAGATATGGAAGGTCACAGCATCCAGGCCTCTCTGGCTGACATGTTCTCTTTTCAGCTTCTCTGGTTTGGGGCCAAGCACATAATGTATCTCTGTAGCAGAGAGATCCAACTTCTGCAAGCCAGTCCTCATTACTGAGGTTGGCGGGAGGAAGAGAAATATATGTTTCCAGAGTGTTCTCACAGGTTCCATTTTGTCACTGTAAATTGTTGCATGCCGCTTGGGGTTTGTTCTGCACTGCTAGCTCTGACTCAGTTTCCGTTTTCTCCCCGCCTGCCAACCCCCTGCTAGACAGTGATTTCCTTGTTGGGGTATAGCTTTCCAAAATATTCTTCATCGGTTGCAACAATTTGGGAAGTCTAATCTCTATACTAAACCCTTCTTCCATATAATTGCTACTGGTTCTGATGCCCTAATGGAATCCTAATAAATCTAGTACTTCACACTCAATACCTACTTGTCCTCTTAAATGCAGTACACCTACAACCCAAATCCTGATATTCTTTTCTATCACAGTCTTCTCCAACATGTTTATGGCAACGTTACCCTTCTCCCAGGTAAAGCCAAAAATCTTGGGGTTACTCCCTCTATTTCACACACACTAATGTTCTGTAATTCAGGAATTACTGTCAGTTCTCCCTTTCAATATATCTAAAAGCCAAATTCCCATCCCCTACCTGGCCCCCCATTCTGTCCCAAGTAAATTACATCACACTGGGATGATTGTATCAGCCTGCAAATGTGTCTTCCAGCATCGATTCCTGCTCCCAAATCTATTCCCAACCCACCACACAGAGTAAGGCTGTTAGAAAAGAACTAAGATGATGTTACATCTCAGTTCAGAGCCTCCTAATGGTCCCATCTCTCTGAGAGCCAGAGCGAAAGTTCTACCTCGGATTCCAAAGGTTCTGCCTTCCCTGGTGCCACCATGATTTCTGTATCTTCTTATTCATGCTTTTCCCTTCTGGCTAACCCCTTCTATCCATATCGACGCTGTCCTCACGCGAAGCTTCCTCTGGCTCAAGGTGCTCCTGCTGGCTTCTCCTTCTGCCCGCAAGGTTTTGCTAAAGCCGATGACATGCCCCTCCTTACTTTCCAGATTTTATTTTTTCTTGAAACCTCCCAGAGCAACGACTTTAAAATGTTAGCCCTATTTCCTCACAAAATATCTTCTTTCTCGACTATGTATTTTAATTTTCAGCACTTAATGCTAATTAAAATACTATACCTATATTTTAATTATATATTTTATGTGTCATCTACCAGATGGTACATTTGATGAGGGTAAAGATACTGGTTGTTTTGCCCAGTAGTGTCACCTAAGTCCACAGTACAGTGTCTGCCAGCTAGCAGGCCCTTGGTAAATACTGTTGGATTGATGAAGGAATACTAATGTTAGAATTAATACAGCCACCTAAATCCTGAATAAAAATAGCTGCT
Source organism: Molossus molossus (assembly GCF_014108415.1). NCBI lineage: Eukaryota > Metazoa > Chordata > Mammalia > Chiroptera > Molossidae > Molossus > Molossus molossus. The sequence goes on from NW_023425348.1 coordinate 66,417,329, forward strand.
AGCCAGCATAGTTCCATGAAAAGACTTGTGTCATTTTGTCTGTCATGTCAATAAAATTTATAAGATTTAACTCATTTTGATTTTTACAAATAGAATTTCATATGGTTCAACTTATATTTAAAATAAGATTCTAATAAATACATGGCAATGTGGGCAAATCTCCTGTGAATAATGTTCGTGGTTGTTTTGTTGGGCATTTTTTCTCAGTTGCTTTTTACTTATAAAGTTTACCAACATAGTTCCCAAGTTCTGAAACATACATATGAAGTGGGTATCAGTAAGTGGAGAGAGAAATGGGCGAGCAAACGCTCAGAACCCAGCCCCTGTCCTGCAGCCGCCCCACTGTGCCTGCGCGCGGGTTAATACGGCGTTCAGAGCTGCGAGGTGCAGAGTTCGCTCTGGCACCCGAGTGCTTTTACAGCGTCCTGAAAGGTGATAATTAAAGATCTATTTTTATTCTATTGTAAAAATACAATAAAAAGATCAATGTCATCTTCTGAAATTTTTGAAATATTGAGTCCAGTTTTCATTATCCCTTTGTAATTCACTCTTGAATACTTGTCCACTAAGTGGATCATATTATTTAATATTGAACAAAACTCTATAATTTGTCTCTTTGATAGGGATAAAAAAGAAAATAAAAGGGAGTTTTACCCTTTATCATTCAGCAGAAAATGATCACCAGGGAGTATGACCCTCATCAACAATACCTTTAAAATAATAGTCACACCTACATTTTCCCCATTATTTACTTTCAATATACCTTAACAATAATGTGTGTTCATTATATCCAGCCTATTTCTACAAGAGTAGAAAAAATGTTCAAGTAAGATAACAATAAGAAAGAAAAAAAAATCCACGCATAGGAGTCAATGAGGTATGAGAAAAGAGAAAAAGTGTCCTTAAAATTGGAGAAGCAGTTCTAGATGGTATATTGAATGGTAATGAAAAAAAAAAAGATGATAAATGGATAAATGGCAGAAAGAAAGAAAGAAAGAAAGAAAGAAAGAAAGAAAGAAAGAAAGAAAGAAAGAAAGAAAGAAAGAAAGAAAGAAAGAAAGAGAGAAAGAGAGAGAGAGAAATAGAGAAAGAAGAAAGAGTGAAAGAAGAAAGAGAAAGAAAGAAAGAAAGAAAGAAAGAAAGAAAGAAAGAAAGAAAGAAAGAAAGAAAGAAAGAAAGAAAGATATTGATCTCCTATGATGTGGTCAGCCAAGTGTTAGGTTTTTTTTCCCTGACAAACCTATTATGCACCTGAATAAACTAAAGGTGATAAACTTATCCAAGCTCTTATGTGTATTAGTTATATAATATTCATATTTTATATATTCATACTCTGTCACAGACATCATTTGAGAAATTTTTAGATATTGCAAATAATAAGCAATGAAAGTTAATTTAGAACACATCTCTGTTTGATATACATTTCATGCTCTGTTGAGTAAATTATATCATAATCATATTTAGGCAAATGAAAATGTTTTAATAATAACCAGATAAATATTTATTACTTATTATCAAATAGACTCTTCTCTATTTGAAAAGTTTAAAATTTACTAGTTTGGCCCTGGCCGGTTTGGCTCAGCGGTTAGAGCATCCACCTGCGGTCCGGAGAGACCTGGGTTCGGTTCCCGCTAAGGGCACGTACCTCGGTTGCAGTTTGTCCCCGGCCCTGGTTGGTCGTGCGGGTGGCAGCCACTTCACATCGATGTTTCCCTCTTTCTCTCTTCCTCTCTCTCCCTCCCACTCTGTCTGTGCAAAAAATGGAAAAATGTCCTCGGGTGAGGATAAAAAATAAAAAAATAAAATAAAAATTTACTAGTTTGAAAATGTGGTTAAGAAGATATGGTTTATATTATCTATCTTCCAAGATTAAATGAAATTAACATAAGCCATTTAAAAGCTGTTTGTATCTGTAAATCATCACAATTCTAAGAAGGGTGACACATTACCTCTAATGAAACTCTTGACCTCAGAGAGAAACGTGTCTCCTCAGAATACAATTCCTTCAATAGTAATTTCTGTCATTCACAAATTTCAGAACTCTTTGTTTTATTAATTTTACTTTGTTGTTGACAGTATTACACATCTCCCATTTTGTCCCTTCTTGCTTCCCTCCACCCAAGCCCACCCCACCTTGGCCTTCCCCATGCTATTGTCTGTGTCCAGGGCTTATGCATATATACATTATGTTCTTTCATTAGTCTCTTCCTGTCCCCTCCCCGCCAACACTCTCCCCCAAAGTATGTTATTCAGTTCCATGGATCCATACCTCTGGACCTATTTTGTTCGTCAGTTTATTTTGTTCTTTAGATTCCACTTATAAGTGAGATCATGTGATATTTGTCTTTCACTGACTTATTTCACTTAACAGAACAGTCTCCAGGTCTATCCATGCTGTCTGGAAGGGTAGGAGATCCTTCTTTTTTATAATTGTATAGTACTCCATTGTGTAAATGTACCACATTTTTTTATCTGCTCATCTACTGATGGGCACTTGAGCTGTTTCCAGATCTTAGCTATTGTAAATAGCATTCCTGTGAACATAGGGGTGCATAGATTCTTTCTGATTGGTGTTTCAGGATTCATAGGATATATTCCCAGAAGTGGGATCACTGGGTCAAATGGCAGATCCATTTTTTATTTTTTGAGGAAGCTCCATACTGCTTTCCACAGTGGCTGCTCTAGTCTGCATTCCCACCAGCAGTGTATAGAGTCCCCTTTTCTCCGCATCCCCGCCAGCACTTGTTGTTTGATGATTTGTTGATGGCTGCCATTCTGACAGGTGTGAGGTGATACCTCGTTGTATGTTTCATTAATTTTTGATGGAAATTTCTTGCCTGTCTTGGCTACCCCAAAAGTTATTACAGAATCAAACCTGAGAGAAAATATTCTTCTCTCAGTTTTTAGCTATTATGGTATATAGCTGTCAGACATTTCATCAACATGTCCTTTCTTTACGTGTTTAAATCCATACATTTGATTTCTCTATCTAATTTCTGTATCTATTAAAAAAGTAAGTCAAAGTCTCACACTCCTTCTTCAGCTTTAAAGGAGGGAGAGTCTAATGTTAAAATATTCACATTGTTAGAGGTCTTCCTAAGAATATTATCAAGTAGGAAGTTATCTGTATAATTGTAGGGACTCATTATATGTTTAATAAAACTAAACATTAATGCAGTAAGAATATGATTTTATGTGTTAAAATTATATTATGCATTGGTTATATCATGTCTATAAAAATAAAATGTACAACTCTAACACGTGTCTATCTCCTAAAATGGCATTTTTCCCTACAATTAGCATCAAAACTAATTTGTATAAAGTAGCAGTTTAGAAAGAACAGATTTTAAGATTCCTGTTGCATGGGCAAATTTTAAGGTAATGCATGGGCCTTATAAATTAATTCCTGAAATGTTTACTTTCTAGTGATTTTAAATAAAATAAAGATTTTATGCTTTGAACTGTGTATTTTAAAACTATCATGCATGCCAGGAGAGTATGGTGCTGGAATTTAGATTCTGCACTCAGACTAGTGTCCTGGTTCTGACAGTTTACACACCGGCTTCTCTTGACAAAGGCACATGAAGTTTCTTAACCCCATTTTATTAGATAAGGGGTAATGGATATGCTAGTAAAGGTTAGTGTTGATATTGGAATTTACCAACCTTGAAATTGGCTTCCACATGTACTAAAACATGTTTTGATAATACATGGTGGACACAATCGTGACCTTTTCGGGAATATAAATACACTTTTCCTCTCTATACTCAAATGTAATTTGAAGTAGCTGGGCTCAAGGATATGACAAAAAATTACATATGGACCTCCTCTGTCCATATGTGTATTTTCAAGTTTCAAGGGAAACTTGAATTATTTGTTATTGAATTAATATCATATGTGCTTTGTAAATGGCAAAGGGCTTAAACATATATATTACATATTTGTACTATTACTGTCATTTTAACTTCAGTTTTAGAGCTCCTTTAGCAGCTGATAATGCAATATCCCAGATTCTGGCAGATCCTTCCCCAAAGTATTTTGAATGTGACTTACATTCCAACAGATGGCTGTTCTTTTATTTCTCTTCTGACCTCAGTTTCAACTTGCAGTTACCATTGTGACCACTGGACTCTACAGTCTCTTCCCAATGTCAGCTCTGAAAGGGACCATAACTAGGACGTGCCCCGATGTAAGTGTCCCCCGCAGAAGCCAGCTAGCCATCCCTGGGTAGACTTTATTGTTCCCCTGATAGGATTAAGCTCTCTTTGTCTTCATTGCTTACAGGAAAACATATCCTGTATTATTAGTTACCATCCTTTTCCTTTCTCACTTCTTACTCCTTCTTTGGTATTTCCTCAGCTCTCAAATACATCACCAGTACTCAAAGCTTTCTTGGGGGATAATTCTGGGGGAACTCAAACTAAGACACACACCTAACAAGATAATCGCAATGGCCATGTCCTGCTCTACATTTAAATGACATAAATACTTCAAGAGATTATGTGTGAGGACCTGAGTTAAATGAATCATAAATGTTTTCTGAATAAATTAATTTCCCTTGAGAGCTATACAAATAGATGTTTGAAAAAGAAAATGAATGAGGTTTGAACTGCGTGTCCTGCTTGTTGGTCCACTGCCTCTCAGTCAACTGATGCAGGTGCCACCTCATTGTGTGCTCAGCACACTGCCCCAGTAATTCAGTTTCTCTGTACTACTCCATCCCCTGGCTTATCTTAGTTTGGATAATACCTAGAAAACAGTAATCCTCTAAGTCTTTGACATGCATCTTCAGGGCTAGAAATAAGGGGCCCTCTTTAAATTTAATAAGACTGCCAGTTTTGAGAGCATGTTCTATGCGCTGTGGTAGACATTTCTTATATTTTATCATTTCATATAAATGAAAAATAATTTGAGGTAGTTAGTATTTATTCATCTTACAGAAAGGTAACAGGCACAGACAATTTAGTAATTATCCTCCAAATCACCCAGATATGAAGTGATAGGGTCAGGTTTCAAACTTAAGCATGTATAATCCAGTCTTTTTATTATATTACACTCCTTTTCTTTAAAAATAAATTAATGAATTTATGCATAGATGCACAAAGTCAGAACAGTCTGTCAACACTTCATGGTAGGTACTCAGTATCGTCTTTCTAAATTGTGATGAATAAATCCCCAGTGAAGGGAACTCCCAGTTTCCCGGTCACGGACACATTTTTCATTAGCTGTATTACATTGGAACACGTAATTCCTCTAGGACTCAAAAAACAAAAACAAAATGCAGCTTAAAAATAGTACCCGCTTAATAGTATTGGTAAAAGTATCTAATGAAATAGCAAATCTGAAGTGATTGACATAATTCCTAAAGCATAAGATAGCAGCCAAATTGCCCGGCCGGTGTGGCTCAGTGGTTGACCATGGACCTATGAACCAAGAGGTCGCCAGTTCGATTCCCAGTCAGGGCACATGCCCAGGTTGCGGCCCGATCCCCAGTGGGGGGCACGCAGGAGGTGGCCAATCGATGTTCTTGCTCATCGATGTTTCTCTCTTTCTCCCTCTCCCTTCCTCTCTCTCTCAAAAAAAATCAATAAAGAAAAAAAAAATTTTTTTAAAGCACCTAAAACTGGAGATTATTAATGATCTGAATAAAAGATGGTTTAATGGTGTTTCAAGAAAGCTTAGTAAAGACAGAGAGTGTGAGCTTTAAAGGCAGACAGTTCTATTTCTAGAATAGGGAAATATTATTCCTCTATTATCTTTGCTTAATAAAATTTAAATTCTGTTGGAGATAATTCTAGAAATCATTTCATCAGTACCTTTGATGATGAGTATTATGCTGTCTCAGTAAAAGCGGCTGCCCCATGGGATAATATGACTCCTCAGAGAATACTGTGTTATAATAACGTTCCTTGTCACAAATATAAATGTTGGAGCCAGGCAAATTAAAAAATAGAAACAAAACCAGATTTTATGATTCACGATGTAGCGTGAAACAGGGAAATGTTATTAAGGTTAGATCTACTCTGTACTCTAAATATAAATCATTTTTATTCTGGTGGCAAATACGGATACAATTCACAGTAGTCTTTTGGTGATACATTAGACATTAACACTATAATCAGAAAATAAGTGCAAATAAAGCAAAAAAAAAAACAAAAACAAAAACAAAAAAGCCTTTAACAGAATTGTCCTTCCAGAGGAAAGTTTGAGGAGGTGTTTTAAGAAAAGCAAGGTTGACCTCAAATAGAAAATGGTTTTGAGAAGACATTGCATTTTTTATTTCTCTTATGCTTTGGAAAAACATCCCAGCTGGGCCCTTAGTACAATTTATATTCGTGGCACATGGTGTAAAATCACAAAGATCAGTCCAGTCAGATGTCACTCATTCTCCCAGCATGACAGGTAAATTGGACATGACTGAGACTATGGTGTGGAAACCAAATGACGCATTAGTCTGCCCTAGAGCACTGCTGGGGTGGATGGGGGTGGAGCGAGGGTACGGAGAACGTGCCTGCGCTTCATCTCTGACTTTTCAGCAGCCCCTGCCTGGATGTTTGTCCTGCGTATTATCCATTCAGCAGATGTTGACGGCAACATAATGTCATGGACTTGGTTGGTTTTGTCAACTCAATTGAATTTCAAGTTAGCGTGTGGCAAACACCGTAGTATAATACAGTGTGACCCAAGGTCAAGAATGCTAGCTCTGATTATTGTATGAAACAGGAGGGTGCCTCAAAGCTCCTTCACAAGGATGTCCAAGCAAACACTTTCTGGGAAGTCTGCAGGTGGGGGACCGCTTTCGGTTTCAATACCTTCAAAGCTTCCACGTGTGTGAGTGAAGCGAGCAGGGGGAAGGAGAGGTGAACTGTTCTCTCATCTTCAAATTCCAATTCTGAAAATTTATTTTCTTCTTTCTAATAAAAAGGGAAGGGGGAGAAGGTAGCATGGGATGGAGGAGAAAATATATGAGATGTAAGACAAAAGAAAGAGGAAGATATGGGATGCTCTGAACTGGAATCAGGAACACCAGAAATCTGCACATCTCCACCTCCTTCCTACCATGGTTCCAAGCATCACTGTCTGTTAGTTAAATTAATTACACACCATGAGACTCGTTATACAAGTGCACAATGGCCAAACCATATGTTAATATGGAACTCTGACCTATAACCAGCAGCAACCAGCCAAGGAAGCCAAACCACAGTCTGCAACAATCCAGCTACAATAGATCAAGTTTGGTCAATCACTGCCAACTTCCTTTGTCTCTGCTTTCAACTTCAGACCAAACCAAATACACCCCACTAAACCATCGTATACGATGCCCTGCATCTCTTTAGCCAGACTTTAACTTCTCCATGCCCACAACCTCCAATCAGGTCACACCGAAGTCTTCCTTTGTCCCCACTTTACAGCTTCCCAACTCCCCTGCCCACATTCGAGTCTCTGCCAAGTAAGGTGGGAGGGATCCCAGCTAAGAAAACTCTGAATAAATAGACTTTGGTTGGTGTCATTTGGGTGCTATTTATTTCCACAGCAATTTTATTGAAAGCCTCCTTCATTGTAGTGATTAATCAACAAGATTTTATTTATTTATTTATTTTATCCTCACCTGAGGGCATTTTTCTATTTTTTGTTCAGATAGAATGGGAGGGAGAAAGAGGAAAAGAGAGAGAGAGAAACATCGATGTGAAAGGGACACATCGAGTGGCTGCCTCCCACATGACCCAACCAGGGCCGGGGACAAACTGCAACCGAAGTACGTGCCCTTAGCAGGAACCGAACCTGGGTCTCTCTGGACCACAGGCTGACGCTCTAACCACTGAGCCAAACCAGCCAGGGCAATCAACAAGATTTTAGCAGTACCTTAGGTAGATTGAAAAAGAACATTAAATTTCATTCATTCTTTATGAAACAAACAAATACAAGGTTTAATAAAATTTTACTTTGGAATATTGTCACACTGCCACACTCTCTGCTAATCACTTTATTTACTACTCATGACATAGCTAGAAGATAATTAGTATTTACTGTTTTATGGATAAGAAAATTGGGGCTTAGAATGCTAAGTAACTTTACTATAATTGGTTAAAAAATAAAAGCAGGCATTTGGCAGAGCTAATATTTGAACGCATTTCAAACTGACTCTAGAGCCAAGATCTCAATTACTCTAAGAAGGCAACATAGTGCGGTGATTAAGAGACAAACTCTCGCCTGGCTGGTGAGGCTCAGTGGTTGAGCACTGACCCATGCACCAAGAGGTCGCCAGTTTGATTCCTGGTCAGGGCACATGCCCAGGTTGTGGGCCAGATCCCCAGTGGGGATATGCAGGAGGCATCTAATCCATGTTCTCTCTCGTTGACATTTCTCTCTCTCTCTCCCTCTCCCTTCCTGTCTAAAATCAATAAAGAAAAAAAAATTAAAACAAAAAAAGAGACAAGCTCTGGAATCAGGTGGCCTGCACTGGGTTTACTAGTTGTAGACAAATTGCTTTCCCGCTTTGTGTCCCAATTTTCTCATCAGAAAACGGGTAAAATAATTCTCCCACAAGGGAACGCTCTGATAATTGAGTTAGTGCATGTAAAGCGCTTAGAATCGTGCCAGAAGGTAGAAAGTACTGTTTGTGTTAGTTATTACGAGAAAGAATTGGAGTCGGAGGAGAGGAAGAAGAAATGATGTTCTGCTTTCGTCCTCTACTCATGGCTAAAACGTCACTCGTTGGTGTTAGTTGTATCTTGAATCAAGAATGGGGGGGGGGGGGACCTTAGAGAGGACAGATTGATGTGAGGAGCGTGAGGGTTCAAGAAGGTGCTTGCTGCTAGCTGACCAGGAGCAGAGGGGAAGGCTCCTACCAAGTGAAAACTAGATCGACCTGAGAAAGTCCAAACACCTCTGCTGGGCTCTGACCACCTACAGGCCCCTGAATCCGGTCTACGGTTCTGTCTCAGTGCAAATTAAGGTGACGTGCATGACACTTTTATGAAAGTGATGCAAGGGCTGCTGTGACCACCTGTGATGCCTGGACATGCTTCTGTTCACACCATTGCTTTGTGGACAAAGAGGCTCTTAGGAAACTTAGAGAATGCCCTGAAAGAGAGGGGGGCTCTTTTGCCTACTTTCATTTGAAGGACTATCTTAAAATTTAGCCTGGTTCAGAATTCACTGCATGTAAGAGGGAGGAGGGGCGCATTTTGCTCAGAATAGCTTGGTTACTGAAGCAGTTCTACTAACATCCGTTCCCTTTCACATCATTTTCACCCCAGTTCTTCCCCGCTCCAATTCTTTAGAAAGCTGTAATTAGGGGGATTTTTATTACTTACTTGTTTTGATTTTCTAGTGTGCCGTGGACACTGGAGTAGCCATTTGGGGGAACAAAAAATTTATTTCACCTCATCCTGCCTTTTGTGTTTATTTTTAATATTTTACTGTATGTATTTTGTAATAGTCTCATGAAATGGATCACAATGTCATTTCCTAATACAAAGCGAGATGTGTGGGAAGAAAATGTGCAAAGCTTTGATTAAAATTACTTCCCACTTACCAAAAAAAAAAGAAGAGGCTATATTCATGGCGAAAAGGCTAGCCTCAGCCAAAATAAGCCCGTTGGTATGTTTCATACACTGGTCATAATGCTGCCACCATTCTGGTCGCTAACTTTATGCTGTTTCCATGGAAGATGTGTCCTGTGGCCCACGACAGAAGCTGGGCTGCAGGTTATCCACCTCACTCCCATTCATCATCGTCTCTGGTTCCTGGAGTGTCCAGCTACCTTGGATTACAGATCAAATTGTAAATAATGAGACAAACCAGGGTACAGCTAACCTGGAGAATTAGGCATCTTTGAAATCGGAAGAGTACTTGCCGAGTCTCTCCCAGGGGGTGGGGGTGGGGTTCAGAGGCTCTCCCGGCCTGGGAACCACAGTTCTCCATCTCCTCGGATTGCCCCAGGGTAGAAGGCAGTGTGGAAGCATCTCCTCAATCACACTGCTCTGGCTCTGGTTCTTTGCAAGGTCTCTCAATGTAAAATAAGAACCTTTGAGCTTCAAAGAAAGAAGTTAGCAAAATACATCTCCTTTTCAAAATATGAATCCCTGTGTTTCAGAAAGCATCCATGTCAAGAACAAAATGATTTAAAATACTCCTCGTGTTGTTATGACTTGCCGTATTTGGAAAATTTGTCCTCTTTATCTCCCTTAATTTGTGTCTGTCTTACCCACCATTTCACAGACCACCCTTGGAATTTCACTTCACAAATAAGGAAGGCTTTAAATGATCTCTACAGAAACAAAGGGGGAAATGTATAATTCAGTAGCTAAGTGTTTTAAACCTATGAATTAATTCACTTCTTACAACTGCCCCATGAATTTTATACTGTTGTCATCGCCACTTTAATCTTGAGGAAATTGGAGCAGAGAAAGAAACTTGCCAGGGGAACACCAACCAGTGAGTGAAGGAGCCTGATGGGAATTAGATCAAAGATGATCTAATTCATCCGGAAACCCCATCTACCAGGCAGTGTTGCCTCCAAACATGTCCCTGATTCACAGAGTAATGGTTTGCCTTAAAGGATACAACATGAATATGTAGATGGATTCAGCTGTTGTATGGGTGGGAATTTATCTATGTATCTTCACAACCCATTAATTTGAGTTTTCTTAGATACATAAATGACAAAACTATTACCATCTAAAATATGACAATAAGGAACGATGCTTCCTTGCAAAAAGTATTGTAGAGATCAGAACTTCAGTTCACTTGGAACATGCGCAGATTCAACCCATCACACCTCATCAGGGCCCTGGCTGCAGACGCGCAGAGAGGGCTTGTGGTGTGTGTATCTCTGTGTGTTCCACTTGCAATAGATTTGCATTATTTTTCTCTGTCCTTCATTCTTTCACAGCATGTACAAATACAGACACACACTCACGCACAATGTTTGTGACTTTAAAACCAAATCACAACTGTGGTTTATTACCTTTTATAAATATCTTCTATAAACAAATGATTGTTTAAATCACTTTAAAATGTAAATTACATGTGGTCAGTGGTTGTGTTATGATAAAGAATATATCTGATTTTTGTCCTAGGTTCCTGACACTGAGCTTCAAAAACATTTGGAATTTCCTGAATGGTAGGGGTATCTTTGGTCATTCATAATGAACTCCTTTTACCATACTTGAGTTTAAATTAATTAGGTGATTCATGGTAGATCCTTACTTTCAAGAAAGTGGCTGGCTACACCAGAATGACCAAGTAAATAATTAAGAAGGCTGCAACCCAGCCAGTGTGGCTCAGTGGCTGGGTGTTGACCCATGCACCAAGAAGTCACTAGTTTGATTCCTGGTCAGGGCACATGCCCAGGATGTGTTCCCAATCCCCAGTGTGGGGCGTGCAGGAGGTAGCCAATCAATGTTCTCTCTCATCGATGTTTCTATTTTTCCCTTCCTCTCTCTTGAGAAATCAATACAGAAAAAAAAAATTTTTTTAAAGAAGGCTGCATGTTGGGAAAATTGGACAGCTACATGAAAAAAATGGAAGCTAGACCACCAACTTACACCATACACAAGAATAAACTCAAAATGGATAAAAGACTTAAATGTGACTCGTGATTCCATAAAAAGTCCAGAAGAAAATGCAGGCAACAAAATTTTAGACATCATACGCAGCAGAATTTTTACTGATACATCACCTAAGGCAACAGAAACAACGGAAAAAATAAACACATGGGACTACATCAAACTAAAAAGCTTCTGCACAGCAAAAGAAACAACCATCAAAATAGAAAGGGAACCCACTATATGGGAGAGTATAATTGCCAATGATACATCAGATACGGGGTTAACTTCCAAAATATTTAGAGTACTCACACAACTCAACAAAAGGAAGACAAAGAACCCAATTAAAAAATGGGCAGAGGAGCTGAATAGACACCTCTCCAAACAGGACATACAAATGGCCAAGAGACATATGAAGAAATGCTCAACATCACTAATCATCAAAGAGATGCAAATTAAAACAACAATGAGGTATCACCTCACACCTGTCAGAATGGCCGCCATCAACAAATCATCAAACAACAAGTGCTGGTGAGGGTGTGGAGAAAAGGGGACTCTAGTGCACTGCTGGTGGGAATGCAGACTGGTGCAGCCACTATGGAAAACACTATGGTGTTAACTCAAAAAATTAAATATTGAACTTCCATTTGACCCAGTGATCCCACTTCTAGGAATATACCCTAAGAAGCCTGAAACGCCCATCAGAAAGAATATATGTACCCATATGTTCATAGCAGCACTATTTACAATAGCTAAGATCTGGAAGCAGCCCAAGTGTCCATCAGTAGACGAGTAGATAAAAAAGCAGTGGTACATATACACAATGGAGTACTATGCAGCTGTAAGAAAGAAAGATCTCTTACCCTTTGAAATGACATGGGGGGACCTGGAGAGTATTATGCAAAGTGAAACAAGCCAAGCAGAGAAACAAATATCACATGATCTCACTTATTGCTGGGATATAATGAACTAAACAAACTAATGAACAAAATAGACCCAGAGTCATAGAAGTAGGATGCAGACTGACAGTCCTCAGAAGAGGGGAGGGGAGAGGGAAGGGATAAACCACAGAACTTATATGCATGCATACATAACCATGGACATAGACAACAAAGCTGGGGAAGGAGGGTGTCAGTGGGGGAGGAAGGAGAAACATCTATAACAAAAATTAATTTTAAAAAGATTAAAATAAACAAAATAAATGAATAAATAAAAAGCAGGCTGCAACTTTCAGCCTAAACCTCCAATCCCACCTACACCTCTAGGGAGAAGACAGGCTCTGAGCACTTAGCTCAGTCCCAGGACCTGCGACCTAGTAATACCCCAATAAAAGCTGAGCATGCAAAGCTCACGAAGCTACTTCGATGGTGAATATACTAATGTCCAAGGAGGGTGCCATACCCTGGCATGGGATCTCAACATCTAGAATCTGCTCTAATATTGCCCTACGTGTCTCTTCCATTTGGTTGTGTCTGCGTTGTATCCTTTATAATAAAATGGAAATTATGAGTGTTTTCTTGAGTTCTGTGTGGCATTCTAGAATGCTATTGAAACCGATGGGCTCATGGAAATCCCTAAATTTATTGCTATTGGTCAGGCGTGTAGGTAGCCCTGAGACTTATGGTTGGTATCTGAAGTGAGGACAGTGCCACGGAGGACTTGTAGAGCCTTTAAACTGTAGAGTCTGGCGCCAATGTCAGGTAGTTACGGTAAGAATTGAATTGAATTGCAGGACATCAGTCAATGTCAGAGAACTGATGTCAGAAAAGTGGTTAATTATAAAATAATAATATGATACTAAACGACTTTCCTACCAAATAAAAAGTTTATATGTTGGAGAACATATCCAAAGGAGAAAATTAGAATCTGGTTACTCAAAAAGACAAATCAGTGTAACTTGGGAAGAATGCAGCTAACTTCCCATGTATTGTTTGTCTATGGTTTTATGACACCAAAACTCTCTCTCTCTCTTTTTTTTTTTTTTTACCCCTATGAACTATAACTTAACTTAGTCATCAACCACATTCACCAGACTTGACTGCAAAAAATTGTGATTGTTTCCAAAAATGAACTTGTACTTTATTTTATTTATTTATTTTTTATCCTCACCCGAGGACATTTTTCCATTTTTTTGTTCATATAGAGTGGGAGGGAGAAAGAGGATGAGAGAGAGAGAGAGAAACATCGACACGAAAGGGACACATCAAGTGGCTGCCACCCACACAACCCCAACCAGGGCCGGGGACAAACTGCAACTGAGGTACATGCCCTCAGGGGGAACCGAACCCGGGTCTCTCTGGAATGCAGGCTGACGCTCCAACCGCTGAGCCAAACCGTCCAGGGCTGAACTCATACTTTAAATACAAAGTTATGTTGTATGTGAGAAATGAAAAAATGAATTGCTTAAGGAAAAGCTGGGGTTTGTGGAAGGAAATGAATCTCCTAAGCATTTCTAACCAGCAGAAAATGAAGCACGAATCCTCAATCGCTCACAGATAAAGAGAACAAGGTCGTAGTAACTGCGTACCAGTGCTCTCTGGAGCTGCCAGGGACACGGGACATTCGGAGAAGGTGTGCCAGAGGTGATGGAGGTGAGGAGTTGCCAATGAGTTCATTTACTCTTGATGTAGTCTAGTTCACTGTATTTTTCATGTTTCCCTCATTGCAAAGTCCTAAGTATAAATTATACAAGCTACTGTATGTGTGAAGGAGGAGAATGGTCGCCTGCTCAGATACTGATGGAGCAGCATCCCGTAGTTTGAGTAAGTACTCAGGCTTCAGAGTCAGAAGATGCGGTTTCAAGACACTACCAGTTGTTAGTCGTGAGGTTTAAGTCACTTAAATTCTCTAAGCCTCATATTTCTAATTGATAAAATGGGGTACACCTCACATAGTTTTAGAAGAATGTTAAATGTAATAAGATCATGAATATAATCCTTGAGATGCAAAGCTCTCTACACAGTTGTTTTTTTTTTTATTAAATTTATTGGGGTCACATTGTTTAATAAAATTATGTAGGTTTCAAAAGTGCGTGGCACTGTGTGTCCATCACACAAACTCAGAATTTTTTCTATCACCACATGTTTGATCCCCTTTATCCTTCACGACTTCTGCCCCCCTCTTCCCTCTGGTAACCCCCCTCTCTGTGGTCTGAGTTTGTTTTTCATGTTTGGTCATTAGTTGCTTGCATTTTACATTCTCACATATGAGTGAAATCATACTATTCTTAACTTTTCTGCCTTATTTTGCTTAACATGATATTCTCCAGGTCCATCCATGTCATCATAAATGGCGGTATTTCAACTTTTCTTATGGCTGAGTAGTATTCCATTGTATATATGTATCAAGTCTTTATCCAAACATCTACTGAGGGACACTTTGGTTGTCTCTATGAATGGGCCACCATGAATGATGTTGCGGTGAACATGGGGTACATATGTCTTTGCAAATAAATATTTTCAAATTTTTTAGGTAGATACCCAGAAGAGGGGTTACTGGGTCATATGATAACTCTATTCTTAATTTTTTGAGGAACCTATAGTTTTTCATAGTGGCAATACTAGTTTACATTCCCACCAGCAGTGAACAAGGGTTCCTTTTTCTCCACATAGTTTTGATATTTGTTATATTTATTTTTCTCTTATTCTCATAACAAATGGTTTTGTTTTGTTTTGTTTTTTTAATGCTGTACGTATCAGATACACTCAGAGAATAGTCAATAACCTTTTCAGGTATAAAACTAATTATTAGATTATTGACCTTGTACTAATTTTCAGAAATAGAAAGTCATAATAAAATAATAAGCAAAAATAGAGAATAAAATTTTCCCCACCGTATCTAAAGATTCGAGTTCAATATTATGTAACAAAAGATAATATTTATAGTAAAAATGGTAAGAAAAAAAGGTAAAAAGTAATAGAAAAATATTAATAGTAAAAAATAAAAAATATGCCCGACCACTGTGACTCAGTGGTTGAGCATCGACCCATGCACCAAGAGGTCACTGGTTCTATTCCTGGTCAGGACACATGCCTGGGTTGTGGGCCCGATCCCCAGTGGGGGGCATGCAGGAGGCGACCAATGGATGTTCTCATTCATCGATGTTTCTATCTCTCTGTCCCTCTTCTTTCCTCTCTCTCTAAAAATCAATAAGGAAAAAAAAAATTAAAATAAGAAAATAGGAATGTCCCTCTATTCTTAGATGCAGCATGTTGTTCCACTGACGTGGTTTCCAGTCACAGCAACTTCTTGGGAACCGGCCTTTGTACACAGAGCACTAGAGGCTGTGATAACAGTGATTATGGTGATGCCTCTCGTATACCACAGTCAAGTGTATGTGCTGAGGAACCAATTTTAAGAGTAGCAAATGGTAATTATCATACACAAAGCCCTGCTCTCTGTTACATGGCAACATTTAAAAATAATCTGTATCCCAAGTAAACAATTCTGATATGTAAACAAATAATACTTTTTATATAAGAGTGATAGAATACTATGTTCACAAGGGATATTAAAAACTTAACATCCTGCAAAAGGATAAAAACAATGAATACTAGAGAGGAGAAAGGTCAGTAGGACTTTGACAAACTAGATAGCAAGTAAATTGGAGCCATTAAATCAGAACCCACCCTAGCAACATGACCCTAGCACCTCTCATTGATTCTTTTAACACAGTTATGAATTAAAAAAACAAAAAAAACAAAACAAAACAAAAAAAAACCCCACCTGATCATCATATATATATATATATATATATATATATATATATATATATATTTCCAATTATAGGTTAGGTCAAAGAAGAAAAATAATAATGGTTGTGAAGACAGCTAACGTGAATGGGTGCTGACCTTGTGCTGGACTTTTTTAAGCCACACACACACACACGCGCGCGCGCGTTCCTTCTCACAATCAACCCGACAGGTGGAGAGGATGATTATCTCAGTTTTACAGATGAAAGAGGTCATGCAAAGAATTGAATTTGCTAGAAGCAATAGTCAGCTCGATCTCCTTGAACTGCAGCAGTTAAATCTATTATAATGAGAGCTGATCCTCAAAACGATAAGCTCAGACCCTGAAAAAGTCCTAAATTTTCAAGGAGTTTACTGTTAAAGGAAATTAATCATTGGAGGCTTAGGAGGATTACAGTTTATAGCTGTTAAGAGCATAAAGGGATCTTATTTGTATGGGATGGGGTGGAAAGAAAACGAGCTGAACTCGCGTTATTTTTGTTAACAATGACATTTGATTGACCCAAATATTCTTTTCAAAATCTCTGATTAAATGGAGATGAATTGAATAAACAATTCTGTCAATTCAGTCGTATATTAGTGACAGGTAGGGTGTCTTGATAATTTAAATTACCTCAAAAAATATAAAAACCTTTTAAATCTCTTTACCAATATTGTGTTTAGTTTACTAAAATTCAGTTTGTCACAAAAAGTAACTACAAGAAAATATAAATAGTTAATAGGTAACTGGGATCAAGATGATTCTTCTAACCATTAAACACAAACAGAAAACATAAATAATTGGTTTTAACATTTTGCTGGTAATAGAAATCTTCAGATGACACCCTCCCCCCCCCCCCATATATATAGAAAAAAATTAGCAATCCTCAGAGAAGGGTCAGATGATACAAATAAACAACTATTTATAGGCTATTTACCAGAATACTTGACTAGAGAAAAATTGTATGGTATGTTAAGTAAAACAAATAGATACAAATCTATTCATGGTAGGATGCAAATCATTTTTTTATTGAATATAATGCCAATATAGTCTAAGTATTTATGGTTCTCTGAGGTACAAATTTCACATTTCTAGGTTTCACATGTGATTTCTGTCAGGAATTCCCTCCTTACTTTCACGTGAGAGACAGACAGAATTTAGTAGTCAGGGACAAAAATCTTGATATCTGAATTCTCGTGTTCAAATCCCAACTCCACCCTCTTACTAAATACGTTTCTAAAACACTGTTCCTTATCTTTAAAGTGGAAATAATAACACCTACTTTGAGAGCTTCTATGGATGAAACACAGTTTTAACATATGTAAAGCACTTAGCATCATGCCCAGCATCTAATTTGGTATTTATATTGCTAGCTACTGTTATTTTACATTTTGGCCCATTTCAATTTATGCTTTTTATAAGGCCCAATTTGCCTTTGTTTTCTGAGGAATTTTTTCTATCATGGTTCTAGTCCTACCGTAAGAACTAATAACTCCTTTGTCATTCTCATTGTCTCCCTTGTGAGCAGAGTATTCTACCACTCTTGTAGGATTAGTATTCTTTGTTTACATATCCGAATTGCTTACTTGGGATAAAAAGTATTTTGAAGTTAGGACTCAGAGCTTTGTTTATTTCCCTAGACTCATTCTGTGCCTAGATCCCAGAACTAGGCAGGTAGGGTGTGTAATATGTATGTTAAATAAATGAATGGAGGTAAGTCCAATGGGCTTGGCTGGGAAATAGCCTAGGGGGATGAGAGAAAATGCCTCTTTATTCTTTGGAAATATGTGGCCAACAAGGGCTTCACATGAGAAATTCACTTCTTTCTTCTGTGAATGTTCCTTTTCCTTATGTATAAAATGAATTTTCTAGGGAGAACAGCCCTTTATATTGGTATATTTAGTTTAGAGTCAATAAGCTGTTGTATATATGCATGTACGTATTTTCCGAAGGTATTTTCTCTGTTGACTTTGGTGAGTCTTGGAAGAAATATTAAAAAATGCATCTCTGGAGAGCATCATGAGTGTAGCTTTAGGCATTTTGGAGAACACTGAATTGGATTTTCTAGTACCTCAACATTTACCCTTAGTGAGCAATTTTTTAAAATCAGCTGTATTAAATTGTGTTTACCTCGGTTCTGAACACTGCCCAGCCCAGTGGGGCCACATCAACAAGAGCAAGAGGAGATGGGGTTCCCTTGCGGCGTCCAGGGTAGTCCTGCATTGAGAATAGATGGCCTGCAGCAGCGTACCGCATTTCATGTAAAGACTGGACAGGTGGATTTGTTTTTCAGCTTCCACAACTCTCAGCCTCCACTTAGCTTAGTGAATTGTCCTCCTGGAGAGTCGATATATTTCCTGTTTCATGAGTATATAGGTGCTTGATGCTCTGTGTAGTGTCAAAATAACCTAGCAAAATATGTTTTATAACGAGCTGGAAGTGTACCTCAGTTTCCACGTCAAACTGAGCATTAAATAGATGTACAGAATATAAACTTGCTGTATTTAAACTCTTTAATTGCTAAGTGCAGTGTTTTGGTAACTGGACAGATAAGAAGAGAATATTTGTTGCTCACAACCACAAAGGTGGAGGTGCTGAGAAATGGAGTTGGATTTGCACAGCATTTCTGCTTCATATCCTTAGTTGTGTAAAATGATGAAATATGATTATGCATCTGATTCTTCCATTTACTAATTGATTAATAGCAAGTAAGTTAGATATTCTGAGCTCCCTTGTACACCCATAAAAGGGGTAAAATCATCCAACTGCTGGTTCTTCAATGAAGATTGGAGATAATTCTGTGAGGCTCCCTGACACCAGGCAAAAGCTCACGATAACATACTACAAATACGAGTCAAAATGATTGGAACAAGATGCTTTCTTCTCTGAGATTTTCTTCCCCTCAAGTTATGGTGATTAGATCCCATTATATTGCATTCTATCTCTCAGATCTAGCATTGTGTCGTAAAGATACTTTGTCTCAGAGATACTTTCAAAATAAAAAGTCAGGTTCCACCCATGGATAGTTGGATGAAATGGGGAAGAATAATTTCAGCTGCTTTGATTATACCTAAGGAGAACTGTAAAAATTATGCATGCTCACTCAAGAGAAACAATTTAAAAAGAAAATTATAGTTTTTAGTTTTCTTACACTTAATAGAAATATGGATCTATGTAACCACATGTATATATTATTTAAAATATATATATTTGCCTAAACACCAGAATAAGAAAAACAATCTAGCTCAGCTGCTCTGACTGCTTCTTTCGCTGCTACTGGTACTGCTTGTGTGCCTACTGGGTGCGGACCTGGCACCCCGCTTGTGAATAGTGGCAGCTAAGAAAACTGACACTCCACAGCGGACAAAAACCCAAGGAAGGAGTCAAGACTGAGAAAAATGATCGTATTAACTTGAAGGTGGCCAGGCAGGATGGTTCTGGGGTGCATTTTAAGATTAAGAAGCACACACCACTTAGTGAAGGAATGAAAGCTTGCTGTGAATGACAGGGTTTGTCCCTGAAGCAGATTAAATTCTGATCTGAGGGGCAGCCAGTCAATGAAAACAGACACGGCTGCACTGTTGGACCTGGAGGATGAGGACTCACTGATGTGTTCCAGCAGCAGACAGCAGGTGCCTACTCAAAAGGGAACCAACCCTCTACTTCGCTCCAGAACTCTTCACCCAGACCAAGAAGACAGTCTCACTTAGAAAACGACACTGTGGTTCCACCACACTGACTACAACAGTATAATTTTCTCCATTCTTTCATTTTCCCCTCCCCATTCTCTTATTGTACATAAAGTAACTGATGTGTGAATATAGTCATTTGCATTTTTAAAAACAGAATAGCCAATGGTATGTTTTGTCTGATATCAGTGGAGATGGGATGAGGAAGAATACTGGTTCTGTGAAAATACCCCCCTTCTCCATTGGTGGCTGCTCAGTCAGCTCTAAGCTTTATATTCCAGCAAGTTATTTTGTTCTTGCATACCTCTTTCAATTGGAGAATTTTAATGTTTTCATTTATTATTGTAAATCACAGACAATTTTATAACTTTTATGTAAGTAGCTGTTACAGGTAGTGCCATCTGTCTTTAAGTTGGAATGAATTACTCTAAAAGAAATGAATAGTAGATAATGTGCCCTTTTGGTCAAACATCTTATTGTTTAAATAAACTTCCAGTTTTTAAAGAAAGAAAGAAAGTAACTCCGACTAAATCTCAAGTTATTAGTATGTTTTAAAATAAAACTGAATTTATCTGTGGGAAAGTTGTCATTCCTTCAGGTATGTTTCAAACTCTCTGATATTAGACATCGATGGTGTTCAATGAATAAAAGTAAGACAGTGAAAACTGAGCATAGTACTCTCCAGGTCCTTCCATGCCATCTCAAAGGATAAGAGATCTTTCTTTCTTACAGCTGCATAGTACTCCATTGTGTATATGTACCACTGCTTTTTTATCCATTCATATACTGATGGACACTTGAGCTATTTCCAGATCTTAGCTATTGTAAATAGTGCTGCTATGAACATAGGGGTACAGACTGACAAGCCTCAGAGGAAAGGGGAGTTAGTGGGGGAAGACATAAACCACAGAACTTACATGCATGTATGCATGACCAATGAACATAGACAACAAAGCTGGGGATGGTGCGGGGTGGGGGGAAGGAGAGGAGGGTGTCATTGGGGGGAAAATGAGAAACATCTGTAACAAAAACAAAATAATAAATAAAAAAATGGAAAAAAAAGACAGCAAAAACTAAGACAATCACAACTCAATACTGTATTTAAGGACATAGTCCCTTACTTAGGGAATTAATGATTAAATTTGAACAAAAAGACAAGCTTTCAAGTTGAGACATTAATGCACTGTGAAGTCAGACAAATCTGGACTGAGATCTTGCTTCATTTGTCTCTTCCTTGGAGATTAAGCACCCCTCTGATGATCATGTCTATCATCTGCAAAAAAGGGGGAGGTGAACAATATCGATTCCTTATGTGACCAGGTTATCTGCTGTTATATGACACACCATTGTAAAACTTAGTGGTGTAAAACAACAGCAATATACGTGTGTTTATGAAGCAGCAACTTGGGCATGGCTCAGTGAGCGTAGCTTGTCCCTAAATGCACTCGGCCACAGTTGGCGTGTCTCAAAGGCCGGGAACTAGAATTATCTGAATGTTACTTCACAGACATGCCTGACAGTTACTCTGGTGTCGGCTATGGCCGTAACTGGAACACGGGCAGGTGGCCTCTCACTGTGGTCTGAGTTTCCTGATATTGATAGCTGAGTTCCAGGGTGAGTGTCCCAAGAGATCAAGTGCCGTGGAGAAGCAGACTCACGTTTATGGCCTAGGCTTAGAGGTCATGCCACATTGCTGCCACTGTATTTTATTTATTAAGACAGTCAAAATGTCCTGACAAGTTTTAAAGAAAAGCAATACAGACTGTACAGCTTGTCCTGGAAGAACATGCGACGCAAAAAATACTGATGTCCCATTTTGGAAAACAAAAACAAAAACACACACAAAACAATCGGCCAGCCCTATGTTTTTGTTACCAACAAAAAAACAATTAGACACTGTATAGCGGTGTCTGTCCAGATAGTCAACATAATTTCTAGAGATATGTGGATACAAAAATGAATCCTCAGATTACCCTTAAAATACAGATAATATCCCTAGTTTAGACATGAAGAAACAGTCTCAAAGGTCTGAATTAACCCAAGGAAAACAGATTACAAGTTGAAGATTTAGAACTTGAAATCTGGTCTTTCTGGCATCAAAGAATACATATTCCCCAAGTCAAATCCTGAAGATAATGGGAACAAAGACTTCCGAAAAACGGTTCGCACCTCGCCACACTCTCTAGTGATGTAATCACTAGGAAGGAATAAACTTTTTTTCAAACACTATGTGCTTATATTTTTTATTTTATTTGTTCATATTTTATTTTCTATGCAAAATGGTTTATGACTTCCTAAACCTGTGAGCTAAGCAACCCTCTCACACCATGAAACAGAGATATTATGGTCTAAAGAACTTAGAATCAGAAGGTATAGGTGTTCATCTTGGTTAAGTAACTGATGATGGGATGTAAAAAAAAGAACCTGGGCTCTTAACATCAGCACGGAGAGCTTATCAGATACTAATACCTTCCATTCAGACTTCCTGCCATACAAGAAAGACCATCCCCTACTGTTTAAGTTACTAAAATGATGCTAAATGATGTTTTTCATTTCCTTCAGCTTAACACCGTTCCTAACAGGTGCGGGCTCTACTTCATCTCCGAAACAGACTCTTCCAGGAAATTTACATTTCCCACCACAGTTCACAAAGATGTTCCTGTTCTGAACCCCTGTGATGAAAGAAAACACATTTCCTTCTTTCACAGCAAAGTGCCCAAACTGTTTAACTTTAATCTTAGTAATAAATGCAAATTGTTTAATATAGGATTCAAGTGCAGAGGTTTTAAGACTTTTTAAACTATTCATCTGTGAATCGGGAGAAAGTCACAATAACAATTAGCCTCATTGTTGGTTTTGCGCCATTTTGTTCCCTAAGCATTTTATGATTTCTCTTTTGTTACTATCAACTAGATCGTTATTGTCAAAGACTTTCCAGGAATTTTTGTCTTATACACTGTTCTGTACCTAAATGTCTATGGGAAATGTCACATAAAATGTCCCTCTTTTGAGTTTACGAAGCGTATGAATATAGTCAGGCTCTGAGGACTATGCAGCCGGGATTCCAAGTTGTGGAATCACATCCCTGCTGTGCTGCTGCGGCTGTGATACTTACTGGCATCCGTGGGAATCCACTCCGAGAAATGCCGAAATTAATTATGCTATTATGAACAAGAGATAGTACTAGATGTTTGATCTGCATTTCACAAGTTTCAGCTGCACATAAAACATGCTAAAAATAAATAATGTACCTATTTAATGCACTAATCCCCATACCCTACCTGTTTCCAAGTTTGCATCAATTTACTGTTTGTGAATTATTCATTTCAAACTGAACTCCATGTAACTAGTGATATAAAGTTGGATTAACTTTTCTGGAACGTATGCGCTACAGGACAGATTGCAGATAGAGAGAATTACTTATCCCAGTGAATGGCAGTTTCATTCTCCCATTTGTTCAGGACAAAAACCTTGGAGTTACTCTTGTTACCTCTCCTTTTTGCATATTCCACATCTAACTGCTCTTCAAATTCTGTTGGCGTTTGCATTTAAATACATTCAAAATCCCAGTCAATCAAAAGATATCCAAATTTTGACTATTTCGTCACACATAAATTAGTCCAACCTACATCTAAGCCATCATCATCTCTCCCCTGCATTACTGGCATGGAACAGCTCAGTGCACTGCTCTGTGCCCACTGTATCCACAGTATATTGGAACAAAACAACTACGGTCATCATTTTAAAATTAGAGCTCAAAGTGAACCACCCTTCTACTCAAAGCCCATCAGTGATGTCCCAGCTCAATCAGAGTAAAAGTAATTCCTTGGAGGGCATTGTAAGACTCTCTCAAGTTACCACTCAGACTCCATCCCCTTCAACTCTTCCTCCTTGAAGAGTCTCCTTACATGGATAATTCAAAATAACTCCCCCATTTTAAGGTTTATAATCATCTTAATACCATCTTCAATCATCATAACAGATTCACAGGTTGTAGGTTGTATGGTTGAGTGTGAACATTTCTTTTTTGGGAGGGTGGGTGTGGGGGATAGTCTATCTGATATACACTTTAAAGAATAACAAAATATAATTATGTGCCTGGATAGATTAATAGAATATTTCAGTGTTAAAGAAATTGAGTATGTGGCAGAATGTGGATTGTCTTAAATTAAGCCAAGGAGTTTAAACTAGATTTCTTAAAAATATTTTTTTTAAAGTTTTAGATTTACAGAAAAAAATGTGAAAGTACTACCAAGAGTCCCCTTGTATCTCACGTTCATTTTAGTTATTATAAATGTCTTGCATCAATATTATAGTGTTCACAACTAGTGAACCAATATTTATACATAACTAAAGTCCATAATTTATTCAGCTTCCTCTTCTTATCTCTTGAAACATGCTCTCTGGGGGCCCTGCATTAACATACAAGAAGTCTGACAGCCCTGAGGCTGCCTTGCTGCAATAGCATGTATAAGCACACCAGTGACCGACATTTGGGAAGATGGCCTCAGGCAGGACCGGAGCAAGGGTGAGTGTGTGAGTGTGAGACAGAGTGTGAGTGGATGTGAGTGTGGACGAGCAACCTTGAGCAGTGCAGAAATGTGGGGCAGAGGGTTCCTGTGCTGTGGATGGGGAACTGCGTGGGCTGGAGGCCCTGCCATTTTGGAAGATCCCTTGGTCTTCCCTGGGAGGAGGCAGCAGGAGCGGCCAGGGCCCAGTGACCTGAACCCACCAGTGCACCTTGTACCATTGGACCAGTGGACCCTGCTGTGTCAACACAGACCCATGTACAGTAGAACACTGTCAGGGTGCCTGCTGCAGAAGCCATGAGCAGCTAGGAGCCGAGCACCCCCCCAGCAGCCGAGCACCCCCCCCCCCCCAGCAGCAGCCTGATCAGAACTGAGACACACCCTCAGCAACAGAGGCTGGCGATATCCATCCCCAGGCAGTAGCAGCACAGATCAGCAGCTGAGACCCATCCCCAACAGCATTAGCAGAGGCTGAACAGGAACTGAGTCCATCAGTGCACCCCAGCCGCCAGCGGCAGAACCTGCAGCTCTAGCAGCAGCACCTACCAGGGCAGACCAGTACCAGCTGCCAGGAGTCAATCCTTCAGGATCCACAGCAGGCAAGAGGTGCCATGCACCAGAACAGTCTGGGCAGCACAGCAGACTTATTTGATACACACTGACCTGCCTAAACATCCCAACATCCCTTACCAGGTCTAGAACTAATGGACGGCTAAAATGGGGATAAATAGAAACAACACCCAAATGAAAGAAAAGGAGGAATCACCAGAAAAAGAACTACATGAAATGGAAAAAAGCAATTTGTCACATAAAGAATTCAAAGCAATAATTTTAAGGGTGCTCAAACACTTCAGTGAGAACTACAAACACTTAATGAGAATTATAAAGAGCTCAGTGGGAACTACATCAGTTTAAAAAAAGAGGTGGAAGTTATGAATAAAACTCAAGAGGAATAAAGAACGAAATAGCTGATATGAAAAATACCTTAGAAGGATTCAATAGTCAATTAGAAGATGCTGAAGACCTAAGTTAGAAGTTAGAAGACAAGGTAGAAAAAAAACTCCCAAATAGAGCAGCAAATGGGGGAAAAACAAAACAAAACAAAAAAAACAGGAGAGTTTAACGGAGCTTTGGGAAAAACAAAACGTAACAACATTTGCATCATAGTGCTACCAGAAGGAGAAGAATCAGAGAAAGGAATAGAAACCTGTTTGAAGAAATGACAGAAAACTCCTAATATGGAGAAGGAAAAAAGTCACACAAGTCCAGGAAACACAGAGAATCCCAAGCAAGATGAACCCCCTCCACCCCCCCCCAAAAAAACCCACAGCTATACACATCATAATAAAAATGGCAAACATTAAAGACAAAGAATCTTAAAGAAAGCAATAGAGAGACAGAAAGTTACCTACAAGGGAGCTCCCATTAGTCTGTCAGCTGATTTCTCAATAGAAACACTTCAGGCCAGAAGGGAGTGGCATGAAGTGTACAAAGTAATGAAAGGCAAGGCCCTGAATCCAAAATGACTCTATACAGCAAGGCTGTCATTCAAAATTGAAGGTGAAATAAAGAGCTTCACATACAAAAAAAAAAAAAAAAAAAAAGCTAAAGGAATGTACCACCACCAAACCAGCACTGCAAGAAATGCTAAAGGGGCTGCTGTAAGAAGAAGAAGAAAAACAGAAAGAGAGAGGAATACAGGCATAAAATAAAAATGGCAACTAAAAACTATCCATCAGTAATAACCTAAAATGAAAATGGCTTAAATGCCCTAATCAAAAAACATAGGACTGCTGATTGGATAAGTAAGATGACCCATATATATGCTGTCTACAAGAGACCCATCTCACAACAAAAGACTCACATAGGATGAAAGTGAAGGAATGAAAAAATTTTTTCAGGCAAATGGAAAGGAATAAAAGCTGGTATAGTGATACTCGTATCTGATAAGATAGACTTCAAAATGTGGGCCATAGTAAGAGACAAAAAAGATCACTACATAATATTAAAAGGATCAATCCAACAAGAAGATATAACCTTGGTAAACATATATGCACCAAATACAGGAGCACCAAAATATATTTTAAAACTTCTGGAAGACTTCAAAGGAGAGATCAATAGCAATACAATTATAGTGGGTGAATTTAATACCCCACTGACACCACTGGATTGATCTTCTAGACAAAAAATTAACAAGGGCACAGAGTCCTTAAATGACAAACTAGATCAGCTGGACTTAATTGATATATACAGAACATTTCACCCCAAAGCTGTAGAATATACATTCTTCTCAAGTGCACACAGGACATTCTCAAAGATAGACCACATGTTAGGACACAAACTAAGCCTCTACAAATTCAAGAAGATTGAAATCATATCAAGCATCTTCTCAGATCACAATGGCATGAAACTAGAAATCAATTACAGCAAAAACATTCAAACACATGGAGGCTAAATAGCATGTTGTTAAACAATGCATGGGTTACCAAGGAGATCAAGGAAGAAATTAAAAACTTCCTAGAAACCAACAAAAGTGAACACACAACAACACAAAATCTATGGGATGCAGTGAAAGCAGTTCTGAGAGGGAAGTTCATAGCACTACAGGCCTACATGAAGAAACAAGAAAAATTCCTAATTGGCTTTCTAACCCTCCAACTCAAAGAACCAGAAATTAAAGAAAAAGAAAAACTGAGAGCAAGTAGAAGGAAATAAATAGTAAAGGTTAGAGCAGAAATAAATGACATAGAAACTAAAAAAACAACAACATTCAGAAGATCAATGACACAAAGTGCTGGTTCTTTGAAAAGATAAACAAGATTGATGGACCCATAGCCAGACTCGCCAAGAAACAAAAAGAGAAGATCCAAATAAAATCAGAAAGGAAAGAGGAGAAGTATCAACTGACACCACAGAAATACAAAGGATCATTTAAAAAAACTATGATTATACGCCAGGAAATAGGACAATCTTGGTGAAATGGACAAATTTCTAGAAACACACAGTTTTCCAAAACTGAACCAGGAAGAGATAGACAACATGAACAGACCAATAATGACTAAGGAAATTGAAAATGTAATCAAGAGCCCTGGCCGGTTTGGCTCAGCGGTTAGAGCATCAGCCTGCAGTCCTGAGAGACCCGGGTTCGGTTCCCGCTAAGGGCATGTACCTCGGTTGCAGTTTGTCCCCGGCCCTGGTTGGTCGTGCGGGTGGCAGCCACTCGATGTGTCCCTTTCACGTCGATGTTTCTCTCTCTCTCTCTGTTCCTCTCTCTCCCTCCCACTCTACCTGAACAAAAAAAAAAATGGAAAAATGTCCTCGGGTGAGGATAAAAAAAAAAAAAAAAAAAAAAGAAAATGTAATCAAGAAACTCTCAGCAAACAAAAGCCCAGGCCGGACGACTTCACAGGGGAGTTTTACCCAACATTCAAAGAAGATCCAACATCCTTCTCCTGAAACTATTCCAAAAAGTGCAAGAAGACAGAAGACTTTCAAACTCATTTTATGAGGCCAGCATTATTCTAATTCCAAAACCAGATAAAGACACTACAAAAAATGAAAACTACAGGCCAATATCGCTGATGAAAACAGATGCCAAAATCCTTAACAAAATATTAGCAAATCAGATCCAGCAATATACCAAAAGAATTATTCATCATGACCAAATGCGATTCATCTCAGGGATGCAAGGATGATACAATATCTGCAAATCAATAAATGTGATACACCACATAAACAAAATGAAAGATAAAAACCATATTGATCTTATTAATAGATGCTGAAAAAGCATTCGACAAAATCCAGCATCCATTTCTGATAAAAACACTCAGCAATGTGGGAATAAAGGGGTCATATTTTGACATAATAGAGGCAATGTATGAAAAACTTACACCCAACATCATACTCAATGGGCAAAAACTACAAGCATTTCCCTTAAGAACAGGAACCAGACAGGGATGTCTACTCTCACCGCTCTTATTTAACTGGAACTCTTAGCCACAGCAATCAAACAGGCAGAAAAAATAAAAGGGATCCAAAATGGAAAGGAGGAACTGAAACTGTCATTATTTGCAGATGACATGATACTGTACATAGAAAACCCTAAAGACTTCATCAAAAATCTACTAGATTTAATAAATGAATTTGGCACGGTAGCAGGATACAAAATTAACATCAAGAAATCTACTGAATCCTTATACACCAATAATGAACTCACAGAAAGAGAAACCAAAAACAACCGCATTTACCATTGTGGGAAAAAAATTAATATTCCTAGGAATGAACTTAACCAAAGAAGTAAAGGACCTATTAGCAGAAAACTACAGGTCACTACAAAAAAAAAATAGAGGAAGATATAAAAAGTGGAAGCACATACCTTATTCATGGATTGGAAGAATTATCATCATTAAAATGTCCATACTACCCAAAGCAATCTGTAAATTCTATGCAACCCCCATCAAAATACCAATGACATATTTCACAGAACTAGAACAAACAAAACTTTATATGGAACCAAAAAAGACCCCAAATAGCTACAGCAATCTTGAAAAGGAAGAACAAAGTAGGAGGGATCACAACACCGGATACCAGGTTATACTACAAAGCTGTAACAGCAATCAAAACAGCCTGGTACTGGCACAAGAACAGGCATATAAATCAATGGAACAGAACGGAGAACCCAGAAATTGATACAAGTCATTGTACTCAATTAATATTTGACAAAGTTGGCAAGAGCATACAGTGGAGTAAAGACAGCCTCTTCAATAAATGGTGTTGGAAAAATTGGACTGGTAAATGCAAAAATATGAAGCTAGACCACCAACCTACACCATACACAAGAATAAACTCAAAATGGATAAAAAATTTAAATGTGACTCATGAATCCATAAAAATCCTAGAAGAAAATGTAGGCAATAAAATTTCAGACATCACACACACATCACACACAGCAGAATATTCACTGATACAAAGCCTAAAGCAAGAGAAACAAAGGAAAAAATGAACATCTGGGACTACATCAAACTAAAAAGCTTCTGCAAAAGAAAAAGCATCAAAATGGGAAGGGAACCCACTATATGGGAGAGCATAATTGCCAATGATACATCAGATAAGGGGTTAATTTCCAAAATATATAGAGTAAACATTTATTGATACAGCTCCACAAAAAAAAGAGAAAGAACCCAATTAAAAAATGGGCAGAGGACCTAAATAGACACCTCTCCAAACAGGACACACAAATGGCCAAGAGACATGAAAAAATGCTCAAAGTCACTAATCATCAGAGAGATGCAAATCAAAGAGGTATCACTTCACACCTGCCAGAATGGCTGCCATCAACAAGTCATCAAACAACAAGTGCTTGACAGGGTGTGGAGAAAAGGGGACCCTAGTACACTGCTGGTGGGAATGCAGACTGGTGCAGCCACTGTGGAAAACAATATGGTGTTACCTCAAAAAATTAAAAATTGAACTGCCATTTGATCCAGTGATCCCAGTTCTAGGAATATACCCTAAGAAGCCTAAAATACCAATCAGAAAGAATATATGTGCCCCTATGTTCATGGCAGCACTATTTATAATTGCTAAGATCTGGAAACAGCCTGAGTGTCCATCAAGACATGAGTGGATAAAAAAGCTGTGGTACATATACATATTGGAATAATATGCAGCTGTAAGAAAGAAAGATCTCTTATCCTTTGAGACGACATGAAGGGACCTGGAGAGTATTATCCTAAGCAAAACAAGCCAATCAGAGAAAGACAAATATCATATGATCTCACTTATTTGTGGAATATAATGAGCAAAACAAGCAGAGGAACAAAATGGACCCGGAAACATGGAAGTGCGGTGCAGATTGACACACCTCAGAAGAGATGGATGTTGCGGGAGGAAGAGATAAACCACAGAATGTATATGCTTGTATGCGTAAACAAGGACATGCTAGGGGAAAGGGGCAGAATTGGGAGGACGGTGTCAATGGGGGAAAAAGGAGAAATATCTGTAACAAAAATAAACTTTTTTTTAAATTTTTATTTTTTAATTTTATTTTTGTTACAGATGTTTCTCCTTTTTTACTCCATTGACACCCTCCTCCCCGTCCCCCCCGCCCCGCCCCCGCTTTGTTGTCCATGTCCATTGGTCATGCATACATGCATATAAGTTCTGTGGTTTATCAATTCCCACCCCTCACCACCCCCTATTCTGAGGGTTATCAGTCTGTACCCTACTTCCGTGTTTTTGGGTCTACCCTATTCCTCAGACTATTATATTCTATATATAAGTGAGATCATGTGGTATTTGACGTTTTCTGCTTGGCTTGCTTCACTTAGGATAATACTTTCCAGGTCCCTCCATGTCATCTCAAAGGATAAGAGATCTTTCTTTCTTACAGCTGCATAGTACTCCATTGTGTATATGTACCACTGCTTTTTTATCCATTCATCTACTGATGGACTCTTGGGCTGTTTCCAGATCTTAGCTATTGTAAATAATGCTGCTATGAACATGGGGGTACTTATATTCTTACTGATTGGTATTTCGGGCTTCTCTCGGTATATTCCTAAAAGCGGGATCACTGGGTCAAATGACAGTTCAATTTTTAATTTTTTGAGGTAACACCATATTGTTTTCCATAGTGGCTGCACCAGTCTGCATTCCCACCAGCAGTGTACTGGAGTCCCCTTTTCTCCACACCCTCGCCAACACTTGTTTGATGAATTATTGATGGCGGCCATTCTGACAGGTGTGAGATGATACCTCATTGTTGTTTTAATTTGCATCTCTCTGATGATTAGTGATGTTGAGCATTTCTTCATATATTTCTTGGCCATTTGTGTGTCCTGTTTGGAGAGGTGTCTATTCAGCTCCTCTGCCCATTTTTTAATTGGGTTCTTTGTCTTCCTTTTGTTGAGTTGTATGAGTACTCTATATATTTTGGAAATTGACCCCTTATCTGATGTAACATTGGCAATGATGTTCTCCCATACAGTCGGTTGCCTTTACATTTTGATGATTGTTTCTTTTGCTGTGCAGAAGCTTTTTAGTTTGATGTAGTCCCAGGTGTTCATTTCTCCTTTGTTTCTGTTGCCTTAGGTGATGTATCAGTGAAAATTCTGCTCCGTATGATGTCCAAAATTTTGTTGCCTACATTTTCTTCTAGAATTTTTATGGATTCACGGGTCACATTTAAGTCTTTTATCCATTTTGAGTTTATTTTTGTGTATGGTGCAAGTTGATGGTCTAGTTTCATTTTTTTCCATGTAACTGTCCAATTCTCCCAACGCCATTTATTAAAGAGGCTGTCTTTACTCCACTGTATGCTCTTGCCACCTTTGTCAAATATTAATTGAGCATATTGCCTTGGGTCCATTTCTGGGTTCTCTGGTTTGTTCCACTGGTCTATATGCCTGTTCGTGTGCCAGTACCAGGCTGTTTTGATTACAGTGGCGTTGTAGTATAACCTGATATCTGGTATTGTGATCCCTCCTATTTTGTTCTTCTTTTTCAAAATTGCCGTGGTTATTCAAGCTCTTTTTTGGTTCCATATGAACTTTTGAAGTATTGGTTCTAGTTCTGTTAAATATGTCGTTGGAATTTTGATAGGGATTGCATGGAATCTATAGATTGCTTTGGGTAATTTGGACATTTTAATGATGTTAATTCTTCCAAACCATGAACAAGGTATGTGCTTCCACTTTTTTATATCTTCCTCTATTTCTTTTTTTAATGTCCTGCAGTTTTCTGCAAATAGGTCCTTTACTTCTTTGGTTAAGTTCATTCCTAGGTATCTTAATATTTTTGCCATGATGGTAAATGGGATTGTTTTTTGTTTTCTTTCTGTAAGTTCATCATTGGTGTATACGAATGCCGTCGATTTCTGGACGTTAATTTTGTATCCTGCTACTTTGCCAAATGCATTTATTAAGTCTAGTAGATTTTTGATGGAGTCTTCAGGGTTTGCTATGTATAATATCATGTCATCTGCAAATAATGACAGTTTCACTTCCTCCTTTCCAATTTGGATCCCTTTTATTTTTTCTTCATGTCTGATTGCTGTGGCTAATACTTCCAGTACAATTTAAATAAGAGTGGTGAAAGTGGACATCCTCGTCTTGTTCCTGTTATTAAGAGAAATGTTTTTAGTTTTTGTCCATTGAGTATGATGTTGGCTGGAGGTCTTTCATATATGGCCTTTATTATGTCAAGATATGATCCCTCTATTCCCACAATGCTGAGTGTTTTTATCAGAAAGGGATGCTGGATTTTGTCGAATGCTTTTTCAGCCTCTATTGATATGATCATGTGTTTTTTATTCTTCATTTTGTTTATGTGGTGTATCACATTTATTGATTTGCAAATATTGTACAAGCCTTGCATCCCTGGAATAAATCCCACTTGGTCACGGTGAATCATCTTTTTGATATATTGCTGGATCCAATTTGCTAGTATTTTGTTCAGGATCTTGGTGTCTATGTTCATCAGGGATATTGGGCTGTAGATTTCTTTCCTTGTAGTGTCTTTTTATGGTTTTGGAATTAGAATTATGGTGGCCTCATAAAACGAGTTTGGAAGTCTTCCATCTTCTTGAATTTTTTGAAATAGTTTAAAGAGAATGGGTGTTCTTTGAATGTTCGGTAAAACTCCCCCATGAAGCCACCCGGGCCTGGGCTTTTGTTTGCTGGGAGAGTCTTCATTACTTCTTCAATTTCCTTAGTTGTTATTGGTCTGTTCAAGTTTTCTATCTCTTCCCTGTCCAGTTTTGAAAGACTGTGTTTTTCTATAAATTTATCCATTTTGCTTAGATTGTCGAATTTGTTGCCATTTAGTTGTTCATAGTAGCTGTTAATGATCTCTTGTATTTCTGTGGTGTCGGTTGTTACTTCTCTTTCATTTCTGATTTTGTGTACTTGGGTTCTCTCTCTTTGTTTCTTGGTGAGTGTAGCTAAGGGTCCATCAATCTTGTTTATCTTTTCAAAAAACCAGCTCTTTGTTTCATGGATCCTTTGAATTGTTTTTCTGTCTCTATTTCATTTATTTCGGCTCTGATCTTTACTATTTCCTTCTTTCTACTTGCTCTGGGGTTTTCTTTTTGATTGCTTTCTAATTCTTTAAGTTGTGAGGTTAGTCAATTAGAAATTTTTCTTGTTTCTTGAGGTAGGCCTGTAGTGCTATGAACTTCCCTCTCAGAACTGCTTTCGCTGCATCCCATAGATTTTGTGTTGTTGTGTCTTCATTTTCATTGGTTTCCAGGAAGTTTTGAATTTCTTCCTTGATTTCCTCGGTAACCCATTAATTGTTTAATAACATGCTATTTAGTCTCCATGTGTTCAAGTGTCTTTGCATGTTCTTGTTGCAATTGATTTCTAGTTTCATGCCATTGTGATCTGAGAAGATGCTTGATATGGTTTCAATCTTCTTAAACTTGTGGAGATTATTTTGTGTCCTATCATGTGATCTATTTTTGAGAATGTCCCATGTGCACTTTAGAAGAATGTGAATTCTGTAGTTTTGGGGTGTGATTCTCTGTAGATATCTATTAAATCCATTTGGTCTAGTGCTTCATTTAGAGTCTCTGTTTCCTTGCTAATTTTTTGTCTAGAGGATCTATCCAGTGGTGTCAACAGGGTGTTGAAGTCCCCTGCTATGATGGTATTGCTGTCGATTTCTCCTTTGAAGTCCTCCAGAACATTTTGAATATTTTTCGGTGCTCCTATATTGGGTGCTTATATGGTTATCAAGGTTATATCTTCCTGTTGGATAGATCCTTTCAATATTATGTAATGGCCTTCTTTGTCTCTAGTTATGGCCTTCATTTTGAAATCTATTTTATTCCATATGAGTATTGCTAACCCAGCTCTTTCTTTTTTGCTTGGAAAATTTTTTTCCATCCCTTCACTTTCAACCTATGTGAGTCTTTTGTTGAGAGGTGGGTCTCTTGTAAACAACATATAGATGAGTCATGCTTTCTTTTTTTTTTTTTTTTTAATCCTCATCCGAGGACATTTTTCCATTTTTTGTACAGACAGAGTGGGAGGAAGGAAGAGAGAGGAAGAGAGAGAGGGAAACATCGATGTGAAAGGGACACATCGAGTGGCTGCCACCCGCACGACCAACCAGGGCCGGGGACAAACTGCAACCGATATACGTGCCCTTAGTGGGAACCAAACCCGGGTCTCTCCGGACCGCAGGCGGACGCTCTAACCACTGAGCCAAATTGGCCAGGGCGAGTCATGCTTTCTTATCCAATCAGCTACTCTGTGTCTGTTTATGGGAGCATTCAATCCATTTACATTTAAGGTGATTATTGATATGTACTTACTTATTGCCATTTTTGTTTAGTTTGGTTATATTTTTCTTCCTATTTCTTCTACTAATTACAGCAGTTCTTTTAACATTTCTTGCAGTGCTGGTTTGGTGCTAATGTATTCCCTTACTCTGTTTTTGCGTGGGAAGCTCTTTATTTGACCTTCTATTTTGAATGATAGCCTTGCTGGGTAGAGTAGTCTTAGATTCAGATCCTTGTTTTCATGACCTTGATTACTTCATGCCACTCCCTTCTGGCCTGTAGTGTTTCTTGCGAGAAGTCAGCTGAGAGCCTTATGGGGTTTCCTTTGCAGGTAACCTGTTGCTTATCTCTTGCTGCTTTTAGGATTCTCTCTTTGTCTTTAATTTGTGGCATTTTAATTACTATGTGTCTTGGTGTGGGCCTGTTTGGGTTCTTCTTACTTGGGGCTCTCTGTGCTTCTTGAACTTGAATGCGTTCTTCCTTCACCAAATGAGGGAAGTTTTCTGACACTATTTCTTTGAATATATTCTCTAACCCTTGCTCATTTTCTTCTTCTTCGGGGACTCCTATGATGCGAATATTATTATGTTTCCAGTTGTCCCACAGTTCTCTTAAGCTGTCTTCCTGTGTTTTAATTGTTTTTTCCTTTTGGTTTTCTGTTTGGTTAATTTTTTCTACCCTGTCTTCTCATTCACTGATCTGGTCCTCAGCTTCCTCTACTCTGCTTTTTAGACCTTCCATTGTGTTCTTTATTTCTGATATGTCATTTTTTATTTCTTCTTGGTGGTTTTTAATTTCCAGTTGGTTTATTTTCAGCATCTCTATGTCCTTACTCATGCTGTTGAGCTTCCTCAAGATCATGGCCCTGAATTCTAGCTCTGTTAACACTCCTAATTGCTCCACATTGATCTCATCTTCGGTGGAGGTCTCTTGTTCTTTCATTTGGCTTCTGTTTCTGTGTTTTACCATTTTGGCTATCACTGTGGGCTTTGGAGCCTGTCACATTTTCCCTTGGGTGTTAGTGTTCTGCTGTTTGTGGCTCCCTCTCCTGGGTTTAGATGAGTGAGGGAGGACCCACGTTAAACTCCACTGTCAAGTCTTACTTTCCTGGTTAAAGTTGCTAGCCCAGGAAACGTACTGTTATCCTCCAGCTTTTTGCCTGGAGGCTAGCAGTCGAGGTTACTTGATGAGTTTTGGGTTGTCAGTTGATTGAAAAGCTCCCTCAGGTGCTTAGCACAAGGGGCTTTCACGAGGGTGGGGCAGATGCTGGTTGTTAGTGAGCCTCAATTAGCACTTCAATGGCCCACAGGGTGGGGTTGGATCTCCGAGGGAGGGGCTGCTGCCTCTCTCAGAGCCCTGGGAAGGAGCAATGTGGCCACCGTCCTGAGTGGCTGCACTCAGCAAAAGCTCTGAGCGCCCTCCAGATCCCGAGTGTCCCGACACAGCTCCAGTCCAGTCTGCCCTCCCTCTGCCGGAGCCCAAGGTGAGTGGCTGTGGCTGTTTCAGCCTCTGTCCCGGCTGCGCTGTGGCGCCGCCTGGGAGTGTGACCCGAGGGCGCTGCTCCCAGCTGAGGCCGCTGCCGAGCTGCCGACCGTGGGCTCCCAGCCCATCTCGCGCCTTCGCAATCCTACCGGGATGGAGTCAGTGTCCCTCGTTGTATGGTCCTCGCAAGCTGCTTTTCTGTTGGTTTTTCCTGTCGATTTGTCTGTGTTATAGTTGTAATTCCAGTTTGGTTCTGGGAGACGGTCTGTGTAGCTTCATTCACTCCGCCACCATTTTGGAATAAAAAATAAACATTATTGAAACACACACACACACACTAGTGACCAATTCCATCTGACCCCAGTCTTCCAGCCACCCTGCCCAGGGTTCAGATATATGAGTGAAACAATTTGAATCCTTCCCACCAGCCTAGACAGCAGCTGAATCCCCGGAGTGAACTTAGTCAATACCCCATGGAGCCGAAGTTAGCCCAACTGAATTCTAAACCATGAGTTCCCGAGATTTTATAAAATAGCGTTAATCTTCGGATAATTTTTCACAAATCAATAGATAAAAAGAACAGTTGCCTCATCCAAAACATGAAGATACAAACAGATCCAAATATAGTTCCTGTAACAATCTTCATTCCCTTTGTAGACTGCAATGTTGCTCATTTCGTCAAGTCCTTAGATTTCTTTAAAAAAATTATTTTCTCTCCTTCCTTCAAAATGCCAAGCTTTGCTCTCCTGTCCCTGCCATCGGCAATGTTTGATCAATGTCGGTGGGTCGTCTTGCCGTATTGGAGCCCTGGCAGTTACAGGCTGTGGAACCAACTGAGGGGCTGAACCCCCGCAAACCAGGGCAGCCACAGGTACGTGGTCAAGAAGGTGACCGTGGGAAGCAGCGGACACCGGCTGGGAAGTCATTACGGGAGAAATAAATGTAACCGGGAGAAACCAGGCAAAGAAAATCAGTTGTGGTAATTAGATGTGTCGCTGAAACGTGATCAAAATCTATGTGAGACTGACTTTTTTGTTAGGGACACTAAAAGCCCCAGGTGCTGGCTGAGTTAAAATCTTAAAGGGCCACGAACGAGGGACCTCTTCATAGAGGGCAAGACAGAAGAAAGAAGCCCAGCTGCTCTTTCTGTACCTGCGCGAAGGCCTGGCCTCTGTCCCGCAGTCCTGCTGCGACATCCACGTGTTTTCCGCACCAGTGAGGCCACTATGGGGAGAAACTATCACAACGTGACCCACGGAAAGTTACAGCTCGAGTTTGACATTTTTTATTTTTTGTATTTATTTATTTTTTTATCCTCACCCGAGGACATTTTTCCATTTTTTGTTCAGATAGAGCAGGAGGGAGAGAGAGGAAGAGAGAGAGAGAGAAACATTGATGTGAAAGGGACACATCGAGTGGCTGCCACCCACACGACCAACCAGGGCCGGGGACAAACTGCAACTGAGGTACATGCCCTTAGCGGGAACCGAACCCGGGTCTCTCTGGACGCTCCATCCGCTGCGCCAAACCGGCCAGGGCGAGTTTGACATTTTTTAAAAACATATTTCAAGTCTGTAAGAAAGCCTAAAAGTCAAGTCCATCTATTTGCATTATGATAATTCTCCATGAAAATTCACCAACCTCTCCTGGCAGAGGAAAAAGAGTTTCAAAGGGGTTGTTGCTAAACCATATGGTGGCCAGTATCACCCATTGTGATTCACATACTTTTTATTCAAAGCACAGTGTTCTCTTTGCTTTCTGTGCTTCGGAGAGTTACCCCTGGGCCACCGCAGAGAGCCCCTCCAGCCTCCCAGACTCCCTCAAGGGCCTGCACACATAATAAAAGGACTATCACTAGGGAAATGTCTCTGTTAAAGTGATCTGATCCCTTGGAGGGACAAAAGCACCCACGTGGTTTTTTAGTGGCAACTGTTACTTTTAATGTGTTATTCCACTTGCTATAAGAGTTATTTATGATACACAGTAATACAAAGAACTGGGGGTGTTCCGCTTGGAATAGATTAAAGAAGTTTATTCCCTAAATGAACTTTGCTCAACCTTGGCATGACTGACATTGAGCTGAATGATTTTTTGTTGTGGACGACCGGCTTCTGCACTGTCTGGTGTTTGGTGTCCAGCAGTACCCCAGGCTTCTGCCCACTGGATGCCAGAAAACCCTCAGGTGGGAACTGGTAGCATGTCTCCCTGCATGGCCGCATAGTCCCTGGGGCACAGACTCACACCCAGGTGAGAACGCCTGGCCTGTAGGATAAAGAATGTTCCTGAAATCGAACAGATCTCATCCAAGCTCTGTCACTGTGGGATCCAAGGAAAGCTATCACTTCTCCACATTGGTTTCTTAGTCTGTCAAATGGTATGTAGGGAGATTGTGAAAGAGTTTTAAGTGGACCAAAAGAATACTGGGTGTCTTCAATGAAAAACAAGTCATATCTAGGATATTCCTCAAGGTTATCTGATTCTACGGAGAGGGATTTCTCCTTTCATTGTTGTCTTTGCCAGGGCCTGGGGAGCAGGAAGAATAGGAGAGGTCAGAAAAGTGTACAGACTTTCAGCTACAAGATGAATAAGGCCTGAAAATCTAGTGTATAACAAACACTGTATTATAACATTGGAACATGCTAAGAGAGTACAACTTAAATGTTCTCACTAAAAAAAAGGGAGATAAATAGGTGAGGTGATGAATGTGTACATGATAAGAAGAATCCCTCCACTGCCCCTATGGGAAAACAAAGCAAGACAGAAGGACCTGAGGATTGAGCTTGTCACTTGTTCACAGTTCCTGGTCACTGAGAGGCCGAGGCAGGATTACATGCTCCGGGCGTTCAGGGTCCGGAGCCCTCACTCTTTACCTATTTTAATTCTGATAGCATCCTTTACATGTGTGTATTATTTTCCCATTATGCAGATGCATAAGCAAGTGCAGAAGGTTTGAATGGCTTCTCGTACCTCTGCGCTTGCAGACTCCTCCCTCCTCTCAGGCTGGACTTTCAGATTCAGGCGAAGACTTCCGTGACCTCTCCCTCCCTCCGAATGAGAAAAGTTACCAGTTTCATGCCTGATATTGCAACTTTATTTTTATAGAGAACTTCTGTTACTGTTAGTTCAACTGTCACTCAGTCTATCAAATTTTAAAATTAAAATTATAGTCTAAATATCTTGTCCAATTTCTGTGCTCCGAACTTCAAATGCAGAATAAACAATCCCCATCCAGAACCATGCTCTTAGCCTATACGTGGACCAAACACTAAATCTCTGCCTTAGGAATTTAACTTCCTGTTTCCTTTGAAAGGGTTTCATTCCCCTCCCCCCCAGTTATTCAGAACTGAAACTTCTCAAACAACTTCAATCTCTCCTGTATCCAGTTATCTATCACATCTTTCTCTTCGTCCTCAGTTTTCCACTTCTCTATCCCAGATAACAGCACCGTACTTGGCATGTACAAACTATTCTGTAAATACTTGCTGTTAGAACTCAAGGGAAACAAAAAGTAGTGTTCTTTGAGAAAGAATATAAATTCTAAAGTAGATTATTAAAATGTCTAGAAATGCCTAGCTGGTGTGGCTCAGCAGTTGAGCGTTGACCCATTACCAAAAGGTCGCCAGTTCAATTCCTGGTCAGGGCACATACCCAGGTTGTGGGCCAGATCCCCAGTTCGGGGACATGCAGGAGGCGGACAATCGATGTACTCTCTCATCGATGTTTCTCTCTCTCTCACTCTCCTTTCCTCTCTCTCTAACACCAATAAAGGAAAAAAAAATTAAAAATAAATTAAATGTCTAGAATAAAGTAATAAAAGGACCATGACTCTTCACATTTAGTGACAACAAGGTCCCACACCTAGTGCCCCTTTAATTCTCACTGCAACTCAGTAAGCCAAGTTAGGTGAAATAATTACTTTCATTTTATAAATGAAGTCAGAGTGTTGGGGTAATCTAGTTAAATAACACTGCTAGCAAGTGCTGGGATTCAAGCTTAGCTAGACCCAAAACTAATTTCTCTTTTAATGGCACTACACGCTTTCTGCAATAATATCAAGCTGACCATTTAAAAAATCCAGATGAAAGTGTACCCAATAAAATTGAAATAAAAAAAGATTTACGGGCTCAAAGATAAGATGAAAGGCTTATTATGACACTCAGCTTGTGCTAGGAATGTCCTGGCAGGCCTCTGGCCAGCACTTAATCATTCTGTGGTATTTAGGAAAATGTGTAAGCCTCTAGCTTGATGTCAGATCAGTACCTCATGCAGGACAACACTTAAGATGGTGTGCACATGAATACAAAGACTCTCCGTAGTAGATTGCACACACTCTGAGCTTTGGAAGAGGGTAGGTCTGGATACGAGTTCTGACTCTATCATTCAATTTGGTCAAGTTTTTTACTTGCTTCTTTGAACAAAGAAATATTTATATCTACTTAAATTGCTGTTGTGAGGACAAAATAAAGCAATAAAAGGGTTCTCGGTTCTGTGCAATGAATGCTTGCTACTAAAAATAGTAATATAATGATTTAAACATTTTAAATAATGTTTTCATGCCATTTTTTATTGTTGTTAATCCTCACCTGAGGATATTTTCCCATTGATTTTCAGAGAGAGTGAAAGGGAGGAAGGGAGAGAGAGAGACACAGAGAGAGAAACATCAATGTGAGAGAGACACATAGATTGATTGTCTCCAGTATGGGGATCAAACCTGCAACCCAGGTTCGTGTCCTTGAGCAGAATCAAACCCACAGCCCTTGGGTCCGTGAGCCGGCGCTCTCACCGCTGAGCCAAATTATCCAGGGCACTTTCACGCCGTTTTTAACACAAGCCTCTTAAATCTGGCATAGGACGTAGAGCAATTTAGACTGAGAAATTGTTGTTGAGTCCTGGTTTTGCTTGACTGGTACGTATGAGTCCTTTGCAAAGTCATTCCATCCGAAAAATCTATCTTGTGTCAAATTGATATTTGCAAAGCATAGGGAGAGTCATTTGATAGTACATAACATTAAAATGCATCATTGAAAGAGGATTCCGAGCATGGCCAGTCTCCAACAAAACTAATCCTAAACTTAAAAAAAAAGAGGAATATGTATAAAGATAATTAAAAATCTCTCTTAATGCTAAAAACTGACGGAAACACTAAAAGTAATAATACATTGAAGAATTTCAGTGAGAAACTTAATGTCATTTGTTTTAATCTAGTTGTTTTATAAAATAAAAGGATAGCTGGTCCACATATACAGTTAGTTTCACCACACCTATTTTCTATTGTTTCAATCTCATTTATCTTTTATCTATCCAAGGTTGCCCCGATTAGAAAGAGAAGTGCTGTCATATATTTGCCTTCTAAAATATTTAGGCTCTCTGACCCAAAGAAACCGATTCAAGTGGAGCAAGCATGATTGTCACTTTAGTGCACAATTTAACCTGAGAAGACCTTTCAAGTAAACATTCTAGGCACTCATAAGTCACCGGCCTGAAAGGAAACATTCTAACCTTGTGAAGATGGAGGGCCTGGCAGGTTAAAGTTGCTTTACCAGATGGCTGAAATCCACAGAGTAAATCACAATCCGTGTGTTGAGATTCTTT
Organism: Molossus molossus; assembly: GCF_014108415.1. Lineage (NCBI taxonomy): Eukaryota > Metazoa > Chordata > Mammalia > Chiroptera > Molossidae > Molossus > Molossus molossus. Next base: position 66,459,189 of record NW_023425348.1, read on the forward strand.
CATGAATTTACAGCCTATACAAAAGCTTTGTTAACATTCCATGTTAATGTTGAATATGCACACAGGAGGCTTATATAACTAAATGCAACATGTAATTCTTGAGTGGAAACTTGATGGCAACAAAACAAAACAAAAAAAAAACGACAAAAGACATGATCAAGACAACTGGGAAAATTTGAATATGGTCTAGATAAGAGAATCACATCAATGTTAAATTTCTTCAGTGAGACAGTGTATTATGGTTAATTTGGAGAAAGCAGTTCTTTACAAGATACAGGCTGGAGTACTTAGGAGTGGACCATGTGATGGCGGCAAAATATTTTCAAATGGTTCAGCCAAAGGAAAGATAAATTGCTAACAATTGACAAATCCAGATGAAGGGTGTATGGGTGTTAATTTTATTATACTTTCAACTTTTCTATAAACTCAAATGTTTATAAAGTTCAGAAATATCAAAAATACTCCTTCTTCTTTAACTACTAGCCTGTAATGAAATCTTTAGACATTTTGATTCTTTAGCTGTTTTGGTCTGGAAATCGCTGTCTTTCATTGACGTGGATACAGGCAACATTGACACTTTATTTTGCATGAATACTTAAAAGTTTGTATGCATATGTATCAACAATAAAAATCTGTTTTATGTACAAGTTCCTAGGCTCCCACAATTCAAGATTATGCTATAGGCAGTGCAGTATATAGCTTAGTATCTGGAACTTTAGATAAATACTTCAGGGAGATTTTGAAGCCAGAATCTAAAATCCACATTTGATATGGTTTCTAAAACTGGTTGATAGACTAACCTGAGAAGGTGTTTTGTTGTTGTTACTGGTTTTTGTGTTATTGTTTGTTTGTTTTTTAAGTTCACAGATTACCAAGTGGCAGTCAACCCTACTGATAAGAGATTCTCCAAAATGATACCCAGAGTTTGAGTTTTAAAAACTCCAAAGAAGCAAAACAATAAAGCCAACAATCTCTCAATCCCCTATGAGATTCTGATTTGGAAATCAATTATATGTGATGTCTTATACTCATTAAGCTTCTTAGTAGCTTTCTGTCAAACGAAGCGTGGTATGGTTTGTTAGAGAAAAGTTGTGAATCTCAAGTTGCTTTAAGTTGTGTTTTTAGGAACTAAAGATAAATTCATCTACAAAATTCAAGTGAGTGTTAATTTGTTTTAGCCAATAACTTCAGCTTTACCTTCACTAGATTTTTTATTCATAGTGTTGGTACAGCAAATCCCTTGTTCTTTATAAATCAAACATAACTATGAAGGGATTTACCATTGCTAGGTACACATAATTAGGTTAGATGCTGTGTGAAGAAACAAAGAGGGCATTTTTCCTATAAAATAATTGAGAGGGAGAAACAAAAGAACTACACGCAGGCTGGCTGAGTTTGGAGATATAAGTATGTCACTTTTCCAAGTGACAGTGTCCATAGCTACTGTATGCAAGACAACAGATGACCTTTCTTCATAGACCAACTGCACTAGGATCACCTGGCGGCCTATTAAAAAAGGAGCCACTGCACCACACCAGTAGGTGGCAGGACTGGGGGAAGGAGCAGCAAGTGATTCGGGGAGTCAGGAGTGATGATAGTAGAACACAGGACTGGACATTTCGATTATGAGCACATTATAGAGGCCATTAAATGACAGATGAACAGATTTAAATGTTATCGGCAATGCTGAGATGAAAAGCTTCAGAGGCAGTCGTCCGATGGAATGGATGTAATCTCAATGGTTTTGATTTACATTTCTCTAATGAGTAATACTATTGATCATTTGCATATGCTTATTTAGCTCCTCGTGTATCCTCTTGGAGAAGTGCCTATTCAGATCCTTTGCCCAATTTTAACTGGGTTATCTTTTAATTATTGTTTTAAGTATTCTTTATGTATTCTGGATTCGTGTCTCTTACCAGATATCTGATTTATAAATAGAGAAGTTTTTTTACAGGTAAGAGATGTGTCTGAGAGCAAATGGATAAACCACCTAGAGAAGTAACTTGTGTCTAATTGAAACTTGGATAAGGTTGGTTAGGTTTTGGCTGAATATTGAATAAAAATTCTAGAATAAGGCTCCAAAATGGAGGGTCACCAGTATGAGAATTTAGGCATGTAAGTAGGGGAGGTATCCTCTTTCTAAGTCCCTCCATCACACAAACTGTTTAACTGTTGAAGCCAGAGCTCTTGTCAACTCTTGTATTCAACACAGGATATCATGGGTAAGCAATTCTTCCTACACACAGAGCTGCAATTTGAAAATCTTAAATGTCAATCTCCAAGGCCATTTTCTCTCTCATGAAACATTTTGTTTTCTTAGTCCTGAGGAAATGTATTGGTCTTTCGAGGCTTTTTATATCTGGCTTCCCTCTTTCGCTGATGCCTTTGGGTCTCACCGCTACTTTCATGCGAGGACTTGATGGACACATTTGAAGTCTGAGGAATCTCATACAGGCATTTACAAGTAAGAAAGAATGTCTCTTTCACAAACTAGTTCTGCTTTAATGTAAGTTTTGGAGAATGCCTGGGCAACGAGAATCATTGTTACTATCATATTTAAAGTATAGTTCAAATTCGACTCACATTATTTACTCAGGCAACCAAAGCTTTTTTTTTTGTTGTTCAGAAATTTGCAATAAAAATGAGAAAGCATACTTAAAGAATGTATTTTAGCAAAGTCTCATTCTGGCATTTCATGTCTCTGAGGACACAATTCAATGAAAATTCATTCCCACAGATGCATTACTGAGAAACATCAGAAGAAAGTGCATTACAGAGGTTATAGACAATTTGCAGTAAATACAGATTTCAATAGTCACATATTCTGCAGCTTTGATATGGCCCATCTTTACACAACTTCTTTTCTACAATTCTCAGTCCTAAATAGGTTCTGAAAACAGCTGAACCGTCAAGAGAAGCACCAGTTTGGTTGTAAATGCAACTGCTTACATCTTTAGCCACAGCCTCATTGTATATGCAATTGTTACTCTTGTGCTCCTTTAATCATATGCACAAGTACAACCACATCGTTGAGAATTATAGTCACTCTATAAAATTTAAAAAAATTATTATTGAATGATCAGGTAATTTTCTAAGAACTGTGCCCTTAAAAGGCACTCTGATGACTATTATTATTATTTGCATCTTACAAATGAAGAGGCAAAGAAAGGTAAATTTAATTGCCTAAGATCACAAAAATTTTTAATGAGTTTTGCAAGATAAGATGTAGACTTTGAATTCCAGAGCACACTGTTTGAGATCGTTAGACTCTAAAATGCATTATTTCCTGAACCAAGAGTCAATTTGTTTAATCGAATCTACCCTGACTAAAAATTTAACTACAGTAAAAATACTAAAGAGAAATGTAACCTGACTGAATATTTTCATCATGGGTAAGTAGGAGCACGCCTTCATGTAACAGATATTTATTATCTCCTCTGTTCCTGTGCTGGGCTACAGTTATAACCCTGAATGAGACAGATTGGAGATGGGTTCTCAGGGAGCTCAAATAGAGGCATAGGAGGGCCATCCACCACGCAGAACCACGAGTGCACAGCAACAAAGTTAAACATACTTGGTGACAACGCAGACATGGAGAACTTGGCACTGGACTCAAGCCACAGAACCATTGTCAAGAGTTGTATATTCATGATGACACAGGTCAGCCTTGCTTCTTGTCCTCAAACCGTGAAGCAGAAAAGAATGAGTCGTCACCACCTGAAGGTTCCACATGAATCATCAGTATTAGGGAAATTGTAGGGAAATCTCAGATCATTTGGCCAACCTCTCTTTAAAAACCAGTTAAGGGTGACCTCTGAGTCACAAATAAAGGATATCTAAAGGTTACAATATATGTATTCTTGTCTGTGAAAGCAACTCATCATCAAGTAAATAGTTAAACAGTCTCTCTATGCATTTCTGATTATAAAAATAGGATGATACTGAATAAATTAATGTTAGCACTTGCTCTCACTCTGCCCTATTTTTTCTTTTTCCCATCCATTACTTTGTCATATATACTGTCAACAGTAGAGGGGTTCCTGTCCTCCCTGAGGTTATAAATCAAAAAAGGAGACAAAAGAGATTCAGAAGAGAAGAGGTTTATTAAACGGTGGGGGAGAGGGAGAACGGAGAGGGAGGGAACCTGACGCATCAAGGGACACGGACAGAGAGCATGGCTCCCTGGACTCTGCAGGGCTCTGGCTTACATGAGGCTGGATTCCTCTGTCCTGGCACAGAGGGGACCTCTTTGTTCTCCAGGTTCCCACCATGGGCTGGCATTGACGGGCACAGGCTCAGATGCATTGGTGTGGGGAGTACCTGAAGGGAAAACTTGATCTCTAGGAGAGGCTCAAGGTGTAAATGAAGGACATTCCCATCCATCTAAGAGGCTCAGCCTGTCTCAATACTATGCAATTTACATATTATTATATTCAATTTGAATGGATTGACTCATCACAGAATATAAGCTTCAGAAGTATGGAGGGAGAGTCTGCTTTGTTCATTGATGTAGTACCTGGAGCAATGTTTAGCTCATACTTCATAGAAAGTAGTGAATAGACACCATCTTAGAGCTGATCCGTGGTGGATATTTTCAGAGCAACTGAACCGCAGTCTGTCTTCCCCGTATCATCTCATGTGAAAGCCTGAGCCAGCTGTGTAGCTTTCTCCCTTTGTCTCGTAGTCATGTCCACCAACGAGAATGCTAAATCACCAGCTGCGTGCGTTAACAGATTCAAGAACAAGGGGACAGACAGTATGAAAAGACGCGTCGCTGAGTAGAAGTTAATGTGGAGCTGAGGAAAGCTAAGAAGGATGACCAGATGCTGAAAAGGAGAAACATAAGCTCGTTTCCTGGTGATGCTACTTCTCCACTGCAGGAAAGCCGCAACAGCCAGGGCACTGTACTTGGTCTGTTGAAGACATTGTCAAAGGCATACATAGCAACAATTTGGGAAGCCAGCCCCAAGCTACTCACTCAGGCTGCGAGGAAACTGCTTTCTAGAGAAAAACAGCCACCCATAGACAAAATAATCCAGGCTGGTTTGATTCCAAAATTTGTGTCCTTCTTGGGCAGAACGGAATCCAGTTCCATCCAGTTTGAATCTGCTTGGGCCCTCACTAACATTGCTTCTGGAACATTATAACAGAGCTGTAGTAGATGGAGGTGCTATCCCAGCATCCATTTCTCTGTGGGCATCTCCGCACACTCACATCAGTGCACAGGCAGTATGGGCTCTAGGAAACATCGCAGGTGATGGTTCCATTTTCCGAGACTTGGTTATCAAGTACGGTGCAGTTCACCCACTCTCGGCTCTTCTTGCAGTTCTTGATATGTCATCTTGAGCATGTGGTTACTTCCGTAATCTTACCTGGACACTTTCAAATCTTTGTCTCATCAAGAATCCCGCACCCCCATTAGATGCTGTTGAGAGGAGTCTTCCCACTTTAGTTCGTCTCCTGCATCACGATGACCCAGACGTATTAACAGATAACTGCTGGGCCATCTCCTACCTTACTGATGGTCTAAATGAGCGGATTAAAATGGTTGTGAAGACAGGAGTTGTGCCCCAACTCGTGAAGCTCCTAGGAGCTACTGAATTGCCAATTGTGACTCCTGCACTAAGAGCCATAGGAAATATTGTCACTGGGACAGATGAACAGACTTAGGGTGTAATAGATGCAGGAGCACTTGCTGTCTTTCCCAGCCTGCTAATGAATTCCAAAACTAATATTCAGAAGGAGCTACATGGACAATGTCAAACATCACAGCTAGCCTCCAGGACCAATACAGCAAGTTGTGAATCATGGATTAGTCCCTTTCCTCATTGTTCATTGTTCTCTCCAAAACAGACTTTAAGACAGAAGGAAGCTGTATGGGCCGTGACCAACTATACAAGTGGTAGAACAGTTGAGCAGCTTGTATACCTCCTTCACTGCGGCATCATAGGACCGTTGATGAACCTCTTAACTGCGAAAGATACCAAAAGTATTCTGGTGTTTCTGGGTGCCATTTCAAACACCCTCCAGGCTGCTGAGAAGCTAGGTGAATCTCAGAAACAGTAGAATGATTGAAGAATGTGGAGATTTGGACAAAATTGAAGCTCTGCAAAACCATGAAAATGACTATGTGTACAAAGCTTCAGTAGAGTTGATTGAGAAGTATTTCTCTGTAGAGGAAGAGGAAGATCAAAATGTCGTGCCAGAAACGACCTCTGAAGGCTATGCGTTCCAAGTTCAGGGTGGCACTCCTGGGACCTTTTCCTTTTAGATTGTACAGCCGAGGCATCAAGTTGTTTGTTGTGTACTATGTTTGGTATAAATTAAATTTGTCTTACTGTTTCTCTACTAAGAACTCAATTTTTTTTTTTTTTGGTATGTGCTCCTAGCAGGAGCCGAACCTGAACCCGGGACTCTCTGGTCCGCAGGCCAACGCTCCAACTGCTGAGCCAAACTGGCCAGGGCCAAAGAACTCTTTTTAAATGTGGTTTGTTACTATAGCACTTTTTACAACGAAACTATACTTGAACAGTTCCAAACTGTACATACTGTATGAAGCTTCTCCTGTCAACAGGTTTCTTATTTCTATGTGGAATTTCATATCTTACAGTGTCCTGTAAATAATGATTAAATTCCACCATTAAAAAAAAAAGAACGAAAGTAGTGAATAGCTAAACAAATGAATGAATGAACATATAATGTGTTCAGTGACTGAACATTTAAAATAAAGCCCTCGCCAGTTTGGCTCAGCAGTTAGAGTGTCGGCCTGCAGTCCAGAGAGACCCGGGTTCAGTTCCCACTAAGGGCATGTACCTTGGTTGCAGTTTGTCCTCGGCCCTGGCTGGGTCGTGCGGGTGGCAGCCACTCGATGTGTCCCTTTCACGTTGATGTTTCTCTCTTTCTCTCTCTCTTCTTCTCTCTCCCTCCCACTCTGTCTGAACAAAAAAATGGAAAAATGTCCTCAGGTGAGGATAAAAATAAATAAATAAATAAATAAATAAATAAAATAAAATAGGTTTTGTTTGGCCATCGGTGGTATTATTTTTTCCCCAGAGTATCCTATAGTTGAACCAGGTCATCTTTTAAGTTATTTTCAGCCTTACTCATATACGAGTTCAGTCAAGATCTAACTTTGAACACTAAAAGTGTCATACTAAAAAAAATTTTTTGTTAATAATTTTTTGCTTTACTTTCCATGAATTTATAAAAATTGTACATTCAGATAGGTGAGGTTTGTTTCTGTTTTTGTTTTTGCTTTTAGTATGTTTCCTCTTTGGGACTGGAACATGCCTACAGTAATTTAGTTTTCAAAAACCAGGTTTAATTGGTCTGAATGGACAATAAACTCTGAAAGCCTCTTCCTTTTATGTCTGTATTTATGTCCATGTTCACATAACCTTACATACAACACACAAGGGTGCTTCTACAAAGGGAGATAAACGTTTTCCTCAAATCCTAAACATTTTAAATGTAGAAACATTTGGTTTATATGATTTTTTAAAAATATATGTTTTTATTGATTTTTTAGAGAGAGAAATAGAAACATCGATGTGGGAGAGAAACATGGATAGGCTGCCTCCTGCATGCCCCGCACTGGGCATGTGCTGAAGCTGGGGCATGTGCCCTGACCAGGGATTAAACTGGGACCGCTCAGTCCATGGGACGGCGCTCAATCCCCTGAGCCACACTGGCTGGGTGTATATGATTAATATACAGTTTAAGAGTTGTCTGTGTAAACTATCCAACTTCTGGCATCAGAACCATTTGCCAGAAGGAAATATTTATTTTTGAATCACAAGTTTCTATGAACATGTGGCATTCAAAATATATTAATTTAAAAAGAACAGAATTGACCTGAGTAGTGTGACTCAGTTGGTTGGAGCATTGTCCTGTATACCAAAAGGTTCAATTCCTGGCCAGGGCACCTACCCAGGTTGCAAGCTTGATTCCTGGTTGGGGTGAGTAAGGAAGGCAACTGATAGAAGAAAACTGATGATTTCTCTCTCACCTCAATGTTTGCCTCTCTCTCTTCTTCCTTCCTCTCACTCTCAAATCAATAAAAATCATATGCTCGAGTGAGGATTTTAAAAAATAAATAAAACAAAATAACAGAATTTCTAAGTAAAGAGAATAGATTTTTAATACTACTGCTCTTCTTCACTTGGGTTTATGAAGGAAAAGGGGAACACTAAAAGAGAGAAGTAAAAGGAATTGATTAAGTCTTTAGATAACTAAATTTATTACTGAACTCTATTTTTGTCACAATGTTTTAAAATTTTTTGAAAATATTTTCATCCCTGTTTAATTCCATAGTATGTATGTTTCTTGAGAAATTTATTGTGTTCTTACTCTGTGAGAACAGAGATGTTACCTGTGTTATTTATTACCATTTCCTTGGCACATAGTAGCTACTCAATAAATGTTTGTTGATATTTGCACAGAAATTTAAAGAGTGAGTAGGAGTAAGGAGGCTTGTGTGAAGCATATCATCACATTTGTCACCGTTTGTTTAACATCTGTCCTGCTTGTTGATTGTTAAGTTGGAGTTTTAAAGTCAAGAATTCTCTCTCTTTCTCCATATAAATTAAAAGGAATAAAAATCTCCTTTTTCCACCTCTCCTGAGAGCAGTGGTCATGTTTTCTTCATCTTTAAATTCCATATATATATATTTTTTTACAATATGTCACACTTTGGAGGTACTCATCAAATTCTGTGAATGTATAAATAGTACACTATAAATATTTTAGAACCATTCTTGTCTCCATTTTTCTGTGATGAAGTATTTGTTTTCAAGTCAGATTTTAAATATGTCATGTAAGTAATGTGATGAGTGACACCGATGCATGGTGTTGGTGGGCCAGGGTGAGTACCTAAGAATGATCAGCCAAATAAATGGGAGAGAGGCTGCTAGGAAATGCAGGCATCCGGATGCTGGTCCCTGGGTGACAAAGAAATATGTTGTCAAGTGCAGGAAAACCACAGCTGGCTCACAAAATGACATTCTGTTGGCAATTATACCAAACACAGCCCACTGGTAAAGAAGAGGTACTTGTCTTGCTATGGCCTTGCAGTTCCTCCAGTGTTCTTTCTTGAAGCTTAACGTCAGCCAATATGCAAAGGAGGAATCTTTGGAAGATCCAAATCTAATAATACAGAACAAGGCAAAGGACTGTACCAGGAAGGTTATAGAGTTGCAACTGGCACATAAGGTATTTTGACAGTTAGAAGTCTCACTTCCTTTGTAGGTAAGGAAGCCTGTGAGTGAAGCAACCATCTTTATCCTTGTCACTAGTGTTGCTTGACAATGGTACTACGGATGCTTTCATATTATGTGGACAACTGTGTTTTTGAACAATTATCTAGTATCCTTGATATTTATGCTCTAGAATATCAACTCATCAGTGTTGATAAAATATTCTGGTCATTTGTTTCCAATAAATAATAAAAAATTCATTTGGATTCACCACAGTGCCAGCAAACACAATTAGTTTACCATGAAAAAATGGGGGATTAGCCCTGGCTCAGCAGTCTGGGCATTGTCCCATGCACAGAAATGTTGCCAGTTTGACTCCTGGTCAGGGCACATGCCTGGGTTGTGGGCTTGATCACGAGTAGGGGGCGTGCAGGAGGCAACTGATCAATGTTTCACTCTCACATCAATGTTTTTCTCCCTCTCTTCATCTCTCTCTAAAAATAAAAAAAAGTAATAAAAATCTTTTTTTAAAAAAATGGGGGATTTGAAGCTTTCTGTTTTTTCAACAGTCTTGAGTGACTCTAACCACTAACCATAGTTCAAGAATCATGAACGAGTTGTTGTATTGAAAAGTGTATTCAGTTATCATTATAGCAGAAAAAAATTTCAATGCTGTCAGCTTTTCTCTGTGAAAACTCTTCTGAAGGATTTTCTCCAGATTATATTATTCTTTGATTGTTTGATGTAATGTGTTTTCCAAATATTTTGGAAATAATTAGAAATAACATAAGAGAGAAAAGTAGAGGTGGTGCAGAATGAGGAATTGAGAGCTATACATATAAATGGTACATAAATGTTTTGCAAGTTATCTTTAAAAGAAATAAAGGAAGTTGAAGTAAGGTACACTTAGGCGATGAATATTCATTCCCATTATGAACAGGGATTAGAACTGTCATGGGTGGGTGTTTCTGAGTAAATGTGTTAATTTATTCATCCATCACACATTTGTTTCCCTGTGATCCTACACTCTGTGTGATGCCAAACACTCTGCTAAACACTAGGAATAGTGATGAAGAGGGAAATCATATGTAACTACACGGAGTTGAGTCTGGTCGAAGAAGATAGCTCTTAAATAATTCCACGAATGCTGATGAAATGCAGTTGTGAGTATCTCAGGCCAAAGCATCCCCAGCATCCCCAGCATCCCCAGCATGCTATGACATACTGTAAGATAAAGTAATTGTGATCAAGTTAATATCAAATAGTGTGTAAGGGAGGAAAGTTTGGCTGCTTACTATTTATCCACATGGGTTCCCTTCCTATTGCTTCTTTATTTAGTTTTTTAAACATTTTTTCTTTATTGATTTTTAGACAGTAAGGGACAGGGAGAGAGACATAAAAACATCGATGAGAAAGAACATTGATTGGATGCCTCCTGCATGCCCCCCACTGGGGATCAGGCCCACAACCTGGGCATGTGCTCTGACCAGGAATCGAACCAGCAACCTTTGGTGCATGGATCGACACTCAACCACTGAGCCACACCGGCCAGGCTCCTGTTGCTTCTTTAAATGTAAGGCATAAAGTTATCTTGCATTTCTCTATAGAATGTAACATTCTTCTGTATTTTCTGAACTACTGAATGTAGAAAATAAGAATTATACGGAAAATTATAAGACACTCAAGAACAGGTATGGAACTTACTCTCATATCTCTGGTGCCAAACATAACTGTGGTAACTTTGTAGACACACTGACAGTTCTAGCAATGAGAGAGTCTTTCTTAGTCTCATGTTGGCTCGGTTAGCGTCACATTTGTTCTTTCTGAATCATTTCCTGAGTAACAGTTTGCATCTGGAGCTCCAATACAGATTAATGGAATGGTGAGGTTTTTAGATATCAGACATTTTAAGAACTGCTAGCCCAGAAAAGAAGAGAGGAGAGAAGGGGAGGGGAGGGGAGGGGAGAGGGAAGGGGAGGGGATAGCGGGAGGGGAAGGGAGGGGAGGGGAGGGGAGAGGGGAGAGGGAAGGTCAGGAGAGGGAAGAGGAGGGGAGGGGAGAGGGGAGGGGACAGGGAAGGAGGGGGGAGGGGAGAGGGGAGGGGAGAGGGAAGGAGGGGAGAGGGGAGGGGAGAGGAGGGGAGAGGACAGGGGAGAGGGAAGAGGAGAGGAGAGGAGAGGAGAGAAAATGAAAAAAAATACATTATCAACCGAGATTCTTTAATTTGTTGTGTTGCCATGAATACTGTATTGAAGAGGATTCTGAAGCAATATTTACCCTTAGATCAAAAAGAATTAAAAAAGGTTAAGACGGAAGAGGATAGATATCTGAAGCTTGTGTATCAGTTATTTTACATAAATCACTACAGTTTTAGGCTAGGCAAACAGTGTCTCTTATAAAACATCATCTACTTAAAATTACACTGTTTCTTAAAATATGTTTCCAATAATATACTCTTTGAGTCAATGTTTAGCCCCTGATACTTTACATGAATGAAAAGAGCATTGATATGAATCAGCGTAAATCAAATTAAACTGAATAAATATGTAAGCTAGCTAAGTTACAGACCATTCTTTACTATGCCCCCTTCGACCTATATTCACCACACAAGTTATTTTCAAATGTTTACAAGATGATTGAAAAATAAAAACTAAGCCTGCTTCTCCCCTTGATGGTCACACATAGTTGACAACTGAAATACTTAGTTTATATGGAAAGAGCTTGGAGGCCTCTTGCAAACACGAATTGATTTTATCAATATTTCTTTGGGCAGCAGAAGTCAATGAATAGAGTATAACTTGTGAAGTCAGAAAGAAAGGTTGAATGCCAGTTTTACTCTTTCTTAATAATGTGACCTTTAGCAAATTAATTAATTTTCTTAGATTCAATTTCCTCTTCTGAAAAGCATGGAAAATTGGGAGTGTACCAAACCAGGAAATGGTGACGGTGAAAGAAATTAATATGTGTACATACCTGTTTCCTTTGTACTCAAAAAATTTTAGCCCTCTGCTTATCACCTACTACTTTTCTGCTTCATAACTAATAATCCCCATGTTATCTAAATGAATTACATAACTGGTCCTCCCAGCCTCTTAGTGATGTTGTTCTTTTTAGCAGGAAACCCTTCTACCTGTTTTTTCTGACACATTCCTTTTGTTTTTGGTGCTCAGTTCAAGCATCTCTTCCTCCAGAAAAGATCCTATTATCCATAGACTTATTAGCATATTCTCTCTGCAATTCTATAGCATGCTGTGCCTCCTTCTGTTTATACATTAATTGCTGACATATCTTCTGTCTCACCCACCAAACTATTAGCGCCTCTTGATAGTTAACCAAATATTACTGTAATTTGCATCCCATGTTCTCATTGCCAACTGCAGGGACAGCTTCGATTTTCCCATATACAGAGTTCCCAATACTGTTTCCAATTCTATTAAAAATGCATATATTAAATTTTAGAAACCGAAATGCCCAGACATTGAGTTCTGTTCCACTGAGGGGATAAGAGGAACTGAAATACGTGCAATCTGAAATGTAAGACCCTTTGCTTCTATTCCTTTACTGCCATCTTCTGACATGATCAATGTTTGCTGCTGAGTCATTTGTGACTACTCTGGAGTCTCTTCTGTCATGGGCAGCCCTGCGGAATCCGAGCTAAGCGATGCTGGTGTTGAAGAGGTTGGCATGCTTTCCTCTCATCTGAAACCCAGGGCTTCCTTCACTGATGAAAAAGGCTGACTGTCAAAATCTATATTCTAGGGGTATTGCATTTGGTGCAAAACTATTAAAATAAAAATAAAATACATTATTCAATGTAGCACTTATTTCCTTGGTAATGATCTTGTAGATGCTGTCTTAATAGTCGGGGGCATAGATTCTGTCCAATTTGAAGTCGGAAAAGTTACTAGGTCTCCTTTATCTCTAAAATGATAAGATAGGGAGTGATTGTCTTCAATGTTTCCCACAGGTGTTGAATTTTATCTTCTCTTTCATTTTGTGGGATTTATTTAATTCAAACTCACCTAGAATGGTGCATCACACATAGCTTTTTAATTATTTATAAATACATACTGATTGCAAAGCCTGTTCACATGGCTAATTCCAAAGGTACTTTTAAAAATCCTGTGAAGTAAGCAGGGAATAAACTTCTTTCTCCATTTCTCAGTTGAGAAAACTTGCACAGAGATCCAAGGCCAAAAAGCAAATTCTAGCTACAAGTCCTGTGTTCTTCCTTCCTTAGAGCTCATTACCTTAATCCACTGTAACTGTGTCAAATGCAGGCAAACACAGACTTCTGTAAAAAAAAAATGGCAGAACTTGGGTACACATAGAAAACAACAACAACAACAACAAACCATGAAATTTTGTGTCCACTCCAAAGCATAAGCTGACAAAGCACTTTTTAAAACTAAAAATGATTTATTAAAGCAGCGGTTCTCAACCTGTGGGTTGTAACCACTTTGGGGGTCAAACGACACTTTCACAGGGTTGCCTAAGACATAACAGTAGTAAAGTTACAGTTATAAAGTAGCAAATAATTTTATGGTTGGGGGTCACCACAACATGAGGAACTGTATTAAAGGGCCGTGGAATTAGAAAGGTTGAGAACCATCGTATTAGAGGAATGTATGAATAAATCACTTCCACGCCTGTCTCTTGTCAACCAATGGTTGGTGGCATCAATTCAATACCAACAGGAATCTCCAATCTGGGGTGTGGAGGAGGAAACTTTATTCAGTGCAAACAACTCCGTTGTGATATAGAATGGCAGCAGAACAGCTCAAGAGTATTAACAGCTCAATTATAAAGCAGCACAGCTGTGGAACAGCATGGCTTTGAGTTGGCCCTGGGGCCAGGCCTCTCTCTGACTAGACAGCCCTGCTCTGCTCTGGTCGGCTTCACCTGCTCCTGTCCACTCCCCTCCACTCTGCCCTGCACTGGTCTGTGCTGTCTGCTCTGGCTAGACATCTTTGGTGTTTCATCTTTGATTTTTCAGCACCAGATCTTGAGATTAATCTTTAGCCATTTCTACAACTGAAGATAAAATGCTTTTTAAAAATTGCTGTAGAAGACTTCCAGTTATCCAGATAGTAAACATTTTAGGCTTTCTCAGCCTATGTTCTCTCTTGCAACTGCCCGACTCTGCCTTTAGAAAGAAAGCACCACTTGACAATAGGCAAATAAATGGGCATGGTTGTATTCCAATCAAACAAAAACTTTCGTATAAAAGCTAGTGGCGGGCCAGATTTGGACAGCAGTGTGCTTACTTTTCCTTTAATATAACAAATATGTCATGCTGAGCACTTAAGTGTTGCAATCCGAAAACTTATACTCAGACCTTGAGATTGATTTTTAGCCATATGTATGACTGGAGATAAAATGCTGTTTACAAGTTGCTATGGAAACCTTCCAGTTGTCCCCGTGTGCCCTTATTCACCACTCACATTTCCTTTTTCTTCCTGTACACTTCCTAGTTGTGTCAGAAAGCACAGCACATGCTTCAGTTGTTTTTAATCGTCATTAGTCACCACAGTTTCTATGTACTGCCGACATTTCATTTATCAAAAGCTTACCCATCAGTTGAGTCACATTCACAGCTGGCTCTATAATTGGTGTGATCCAGTGTGAAATAAAAAAGTAGGCCCCTATTCAAAAATCTGGAAAAATGTTTTATTTTTCTGCCATGGTCTCTGTCTCAACTATCATTTTGTAAAGACTTGATATTAAGTACCGTCTTTGCTCAGACATGAGGAAAGTCATGGCACAAGTGCAGACCCTCGTGGGTGTCCAGGGTCTTGCTACAGGACAGCGGTGCAGAGTGTGCATGCCTGACCTCACCCTCCCTGTGGCAGCATCTAGGTCCCCATTGGCAGCAGTCACTGGGCAGGGGCAGGGTATTAGGTGGCCAAGAACCAGTCCCAGGAAGGTGGGAAGGCAGGGGAGGCGGGACAGCATGTGAGCTGAAGCTCTAAGCCTGGGCACATGCTCCAAGGTCCCACAGGACTTCACTGACATTACAAACTCAAAGGTAAAATTATTAAGAATCCAAAGTAGTGACTACGGAGCATTAAACCCTGAGCACGAGGCCTGTGTGACTGCATTGGCTCTATACCCATGGGGTTGGCACTGATGATATTCCATCTTTCAATATATACCCATGATCATTCGAGTAACTATGGCACCACTGAAAACCATGGCTTACCATTTTTTTCGGGTTTTTATTCCCAAAGTTACTCTGACAAAGAAGGTTCCCATGTACTCATCAAATATGTATATAAGCAACCCTATCCCAGATTCCCAAGGGTCCTCCTCTCTGGAGCCATTCCTGATCTAATTACTAAATCAGTGAGGGTCCTAGTGGGGAGAAAATAAGACCATCTACTCAAAAGTGGTGATTAAATAGATTCAAGAAAAAGACTATTGTGAAGTTGTTGGGCAGGGTTAAGGGAAAGTAACAAGGGAGGCTTTAGTACCTTGAAAAATAATAGTACCACATTTAGGTCTGAACAGATAAGACAGGGAGCTTTCTTCTGAAAGAAAATGTCAGTTGTAGAAAAACCAGACTGCAGAACTCAACCTCTGCCAATCACACACGAAGAGGGAGGACGTTGGTGGCATTGTTACCTCTGCGTCTCTTCCTTCACCTGCTGGTCTCCAATATGTGTCTTCACATTTGCCAACCAAAGCATTCCAAAAGGTAGAGCGCAGAATGATCACATTTCTGAAGCACAAGAAAAATGGAATGAATGTAACAAACAGAAGGTAAAGTCACTTTTACTTATGTGACCACTGCTGTACACCTAGCAGTGCCCCACTCAACCCCCACCCAAAATAATGTGCCTGTGGGGAAGGAGGGTAGAAGATGGCATAGAGGGGATAGATGGTGATGGAAAAAATAAAATCAAATAAAAATAAATGCATAAATAAATATGATGATGATGGTAATAATGTTTGCAATTCTGTGGGCTAAGTGTGCTGAAATCTCAGATTTATAGAGTAAGGTCAATCAATCTTCAATAATTTTCACATTCTGAATATTAAAGTTTAGGAATCTCTGAGAACGAACCATACAGGTGGCCCACAGGTTCACATGCATCATCATGGGGTTGATCTGAAGGGGAACAAGCTTTGGCGTCATCTGTCATGGAAAGTGTGTCATTGTTTTCTCTCTTCCAATAATAATAAAAATAGGCAAATTAGGTTCTAAATTAAATTAAGTCACAGAAATATTCAGGGCAGCAAATTGAAATACATTATCAGAGAGACTGCTCACAGATACAGTACTTATATTATGTCAGGTTCCTCTCATAACTGTTTGGAATATTATAGAATCAAGGTAAAATAGAAGAGGCTTGGAAGATAAAATACCTTAGCAAAAAAATTTTATGTACTACACATTGTGGTTACTTAGGAGAAAAATTTATCATACTCAAAGATAATATCAAGAATGATTGCATATTCTAATAACATGAATGTACAATTCATTCGTATGAACTCTGCCCTGAAGTACAGGGAACCTATAATATACTTCTGCTTAAAAGCTGATTAACTGACTTTCAAATTTTTTAGAAAATCAATAACCTCTTTATCATTCAGGGTTCCTATTTGAAAACAACAGAAGCCACTCAAGTTACTTCAAGTGCAAAAGCAATTTATTAAAAGGTATCACACAAAATCTCAGGGATCAGGGAAGGACAAGGAGTTAGGTTTAGAGACTATCCAACTAAAGAAAACACTAAGACTACACTGCTGGACATGGGCACACAGCATCAAAATCCACCACTCCAACCCAACAGCTTTATGTTTTAACTCCAATATGAGGAGAAAACATGGACTTCTTAAAGCATCCACTTCTTCGCACTGCTTTCTTCTGAATCAAGGTCATGGGTGGATGCCTCTGATTGGTGGCTCTAGGTTTTGGTTTTGGTTTCTTCTAAGATCAAGGCGTAATGAGAAATTGATGTTCTGGCTTCTGTACACACACATACACACACATAAAAAATTATGGAAAAAACTCCAAATATTAGAAAGTCATTAAAAAGGGCTTTTGCATGTTATAATCATGGTCTAGATTTATTTCCCACTATTGAAAAACCAGAAAACAGGGCATGCGTGTGAGATAATTCTTTTAAACATTAAATAATACATTTTTAAATAACCCATAGGCCGGGAAATACCATAAGAAAAATTACAAAATATTATGAACTAAATTAAAATGGTAGAACAATGAACCACAAGTTATGTCTACAGCTAACACAATTCTTATAGGGAAATTTATAGCTTGAAATGTTTATATTAAAATAAGAAGAAAAGTCCAAATCAATGACTTCTACCTCTTAAAAGACTAGAAGAACAAGAATAAACTAAGCCCAAAGTAAATGGGTAGGGGGAGGAGAAAGAAAGAAATAGTAAAGACAAACTTCAATAAATTAGAAAATGAATAAAAACAGAGAAAAACCATTAAAACCCAAAGCAGCTATTCTGAAAAGATTAAAAAAAAAAATTGAAACACCTCTAACTGAACTGGTAATAAATAAACAAATAAATGAATAAGAAAAAACATCAATAACAAGAATTAAAGAGCCATCATTACAAATGCTACTTATTTACAAACACTAAATAAAAAGGTATTTGATGGCAAATACATGCAAATAAATCTGACAACTTAAATGAATTAGAAAAATTCCTTGAAAGATACAAAGTAAACAGTTAATGCTAGAAAAAAGATCTGTTCTTAATAGTTCTGTATCTATTAAGGAAATTGAGTTTGTAAATTGAAACCTTTCCACAAAGAACATTATTCCAGGCCCATGAGGCATCTTTGCTGCAATCCCTCAGACATTTAAGGGAGAAGAATTATTAATCCTTCACTGATTCTTTAGAAAAACAAAAAATGAGGAACATATCTAAACTCATGTTGTGTGGCTAGCATTATGATACCAAAACCTGACAGGGGATTTCAAGAAAACTTAAGACTGACATTCATGAATATACACCAAACAGTCTTAGTAAAAGATTAGCAAATAGAATCCAGAAAAATAAAAATGATAATATATTGGGACCAAGTGAGTTTTACCAGAACTAAAATATTGCTTTAACAATTAAAATAGAATCAGTTAATTAATCATATTAGCAGAATAAGAGGAAAACCTATGGCCATCTTAATCACATAGCCATCTTAATACACATTGAAAACACTTAATAAATAAATTTCCATTCATAATAAAAATTCCCAAAAAATTAAGGACAGAAATTCCTCAATCTGTTACAGGACATATATCATAATCACATATAATTTCATACCTAATGATAAATGCTTTCCTGCTATGATCAGAAGCAAAACAAGATGTCCACTCACCAGTTCTAGTCAACATTGTACAGGCAGTTATAGGCAAAGGAAAATAAATTTCAGCTGTTTGGAGTGGGGGAGATGACCAGGTGGAACACAGGAGATTTTCAGGAGAGTGGAACTCTTCTTCTACAGTATCTGTATGATACTGTAATGTGATGGTGCATGCATGTCGTTATATACTTGTCAAAACCATAGAAGGTACAAGACACATCAATCATAATAAATGTACCTCACTGGTGCAAGATGTTAATAATAAGGGAAAGTGTGTTGGGGGTGTGGGGGTGTGGAGAGTTAGGGAGCATATAGAAACTTTCTGTACTTTCCACTCAATTCTTCAGTATACACAAAGCTACTCTAAAATTGTCTATTAATATAAACATATATATATACACATAAATATGAAAATGTATAAATACATGCATAAATATATATAAATGAAAAAATAGTGAATCTAGTAAAGGGTAGAGGGTGTTGTGTACTATTCAACTTTTTAGAATTAGGACTTGGGGAAAATACTTCGGAGCATATGAAGATGTCTATAAAATAATATTTAAGGATATACAATAAAATGAAAATAATAAAAAGTTGTGTATCATCTTGGAAAAATCTAATTCTGTCACATCCCTGCTTAAAACCCTCATGTTTCCCCCTGTTCTAAGATAAAAACAAAACCACTTCCCAAGGCAGATAAGGCCCCTCGTGGTCCTGGCCCTGCCTCTTCTTGTCCAAAGACTGGCTTCTTCCTGCCCACTGACTGGCTTCCTCCTGCCCACTGACTGGCTTCCCCCCATCTCATCTTCACCCTCTGGGCTCCATCCACACCTAACTGTGCCCTAACCCTTTGGAGGGAACAGCTCTCTCCGGGTCTTTGCTGGTGCTGCTGCCGCAAGCTGGCAGAGAGGAACTAAGAAAGGGGTCCTCTGCTCTCTGAATTGTTCCTTTAAATCTGCTGTCCTGCTCTGGCCGGTTTGGTTCAGCGGTTGGAGCGTCGGCCTGCGGTCCTGAGAGACCCGGGTTCGGTTCCCGCTAAGGGCATGTACCTCGTTGCAGTTTGTCCCCAGCCCTGGTTGGGTCATGCGGGTGGCAGCCACTCGATGTGTCCCTTTCACATCGATGTTTCTCTCTCTCCCTCTCTCTCTCTCTGGTCCTCTCTCTCCCTCCCACTCTACCTGAACAAAAAATGTCCTCGGGTGAGGATTAAAAAAAAAGAAAAAACAAAACAAAAACAGTAAAATCTGCTGTCGGAATTCCACACCATCCCGCAAAGCCTGGTACACGTTCCCTTAGCATCCCCTGCTTAGTCCAGCATAACACTGGGCACACACGTCGCCAGTGTCTGCGCCCTTGCCCATCTGATCCAGTTCTGCAAATCCGAGGGCTGGGCCTGTCATTCCTCAGCCTCCAGCGCCGGGCCCGGGGCGCCATAGTTCCGTGTCCAATAAATGGGCTACATTCCCACTTTCTCGTACATGCAAGAAGGGGGTTTGACTAGATGGCCTAGGAGACAACGGGGGTCCTGTTAGCAGTAACACAGATAGGCTAATCCCAAAGCAGGAAATACTTTTTCCATTGCATTCCTCTGATTCTGGACACCTGACGTCCTCGGCAATCTGCTCAGAGACTACAGGTCCCACGTACTGTCCGGATCTCGCGTGGTTGGGTCACGCGAGGATACTCCAGCTCCCAGCATGCCTCAGGACATGAGGCCTGTATTTCCCCCAGAGGAGGCGACCCTGAGCCTGACGTGGGGTGGTGGCTGAGGTGTAGCCGCCACTGCAGAGAGGGTTGCCTATGTGTCGCCTGGTCTGGAAAGCGGGCCGCATCTGTCTGTCCTGGACGGCAGACTCAGGGACCAGTGATCCAGTCGAGGCGGCCATTCACGTGGAGCTGGAGGAGGACCCCAGCCGCAAGGTGCCGGAGCTGCTCAGCGAGCTGCAGCCGCGCTGTCCCATCGGGAGGCAGGGGGCGTTTCTGCGCCTGTGCAGAGTTCCGGTTTCTGGGCGAGTCCACGCAGGCGCAGTCCGAGGAGGTGAGCAGGCTGGGTCAGAGCTGGCCGGCCAGGGGCGGCCTCTGCTCCGGGGAGGGAGAAGTCTCCTCTGCCTGGGTGGGACCCAGAATGCTCGAGGAACTCCCTGAACCCCAAGAGAGGCGGAGGGGTAGGATCTGAATGTTTGGGGAGAATAAATTCCTGGGACCTTTTGCCGCTCAACATTGCCGAGGATTCAGTAGTGTGGGGACCCTTGGGCCCCATTCTGCCGGTGCATCAGCTAAACAACGGTAAGGGCAGCATCATTTACTACTGCTCCTGCCCTGGCTTGTTCAGGAAGGACTGCCCAGTTGATGGGTATTTAATGGTGACCAAGAAACCACACCTGGGCCAGAGGATATAGTCTGCCAGATTCTAGGCATAAGGGGGAGTTGATTTCGTTCTATTTCCTTCTTTCCCTAGTCGAAAGGGAAAGATGAAGAGCTTCTGAACCAAGACACTGACGGTTACACGGGGAAGACATTTAGATGGTGATGTGCTTCTGCCACTGAGTAGACACAGAGAGTCAGGCGAGTGTGAGCTCCAGGTGGGCCGATGCCCTGGTGATGATCCCTATTTCCTGGACTGAGAAATGTAGCCCTGCAGCCAGGTTTGCTGTAGGAGTTAGAGAATCAAAGGTGTAATATAAAGTCCGCTGAATCTCAGGTACCTGTGGGATAATTAAGTATAAGAAAAATGGTTCCTTTATTCCTTCCCCACACAATGGCATTGCTTTTATACTTCATGCCTTCTTAAAACCAATTTTGTGTGAAAAAGCTTTTTAAAATGTCCTTACTATTGAATTCCTTTCATTCTTCTACTTTAGAACTATTTACTTGAATATGTATAGTAATTATGTGTGTACCTGTACATGCACACATCAAATCATCTTTCACAAACATTTGTGTAATTTGCAGTTGCCCGTTCTTCTTTCTTTAGACTATGTATTTTCTAAGGGCAGCAGCTTTAACTTTCTCCTCAATATGGTGACACGGAAAAATCTCTAAAGAGGTAGCTTAGATGCTAGTGAACCGAGAGGCCCAATGAGCTTCTCGGTATTTAAAGTGGAGGATCATGTTTTGTTGCTGCTGCTGCTATTGTTGCTGTTATTAGCATTCTGAACATATTCTCTACTCCGACTTAAATCAAGAATAGCCTGGGTGTTAATCTATGTAGGATGATTTTCTAGGGTTAGATCAACTTGTAGGTGTGCATTAAGGGATGAAAACGGAGAGATCCCTACTCTTGGTTCAGAGTGTCAAACAAGAGGTGACCTATTGTAACTGCCTAGACAAAATTGTAAATGAGAGGGTGAAAGGGGACTGAATTATGTCTTTGATGGATGTGACAGGTTGGAGGAGTTTTCTGACATGCAATAAGTCAAGTCACTGCTTCCTTTAGAGATGTGCTCCATATAAATCTGCTCAAATTTCAGCCATGAAGTCCCATTGGTCTTGTAATTCTTTTCTACTTGGAGTCCATCTCTCCTGCCCCAGCTGGTGAGCTAAGGTACATCTTTTGATCTTGGCATATCTGGGGCACATCTCTTAGCAATGATATGTACAATGGAGAGGTTCATGGGGTCTCTAGTCCAATTATAATGTAGTCAACAGAGGTTTTTTGTCACATAACATTTGACTTCTTTTCAAAAAGGACCACTCCAGAGCACAGCAGACTTCGCCTTCAATACTACCATTTTATTTTAATGAGAGGCAGAGGTTTGTCGTCTAGGAAGCCCATGACAGAACATCATAACAATGAGATGTCCTGTTGATGATACCTTCAGATGGTTATCTGACACTAAGATTCCCATTAGTACTTGCAGGGAGTCCCAGAAAAATCTCTTTGTAAATGTCATTCAGACTGGCACACCTGTTACTCATCTTTTTTTTTCCTCATGTACTCCATCCCCCCTTTAAATTATAATTGAGCAATATCGGCACAACTGTAATAAAATGAAGCTATCTGCAGAAATACTTGAATGAAGTTTTGTTTTCCCTTTAGTGTCTTGTTATTTTCTTACAAAATAATTAGGATAAAGACTAAATGATGAGCCATTAAGAAACATCAGATATTGAAAAACAGAAAACATCATTTTAAATCTGTGATATAATAATGCAAAATTTTAATATTTAAATAGTGGCGCACAGCCCTGGCCAGTATGGCTCAGCAGGTAGAGCGTCTGACTGCGGACCAGAGAGTCCTGGGTTTGGGTCCCACTAAGGGCACATACCTCAGTTGCAGTTTGTCCCCAGCCCCATTTGGGGTCCTGTGGGTGGCAGCCACTTGATGTGTCTCTCTCACACATCAATGTTTCTCTCTCTTCTCTCTCTCCCCCTCCCGCTCTATCTGAAGATAAATGCAAAAATATCCTCAGGTGAGGATAAAAAAATAAATAGTGGCACATGGTTAAGAATACTCACATGAGATACATGTTTATAAAATTTTCAAAAGGAAACAAAGTAATGTAAAATAAAGCAGAGAGTAATGTCAATGTATGGATGACCAAAACATTAATAATTTTTTTCTTGACAAATGAATAATCTCTAGATGGAGTTTAGAACACTACTTCTCTTGATCTTCTATAATTGTCGGCCAGGAAACTGTCTATGACTAGAAACGTAGACACAGTTTGAATACTGGAAACTTGGGGGAGCAATAGCAGTAGACTTCAGTGTTTAAAATCAGTTAGACAGCCCTGGCCGGTTTGGCTCAGCGGTTGGAGCGTCGGCCTGCAGTACAGAGAGACCCGGGTTCGGTTCCCGCTAAGGGCACGTACCTCGGTTGCAGTTTGTCCCCGGTCCTATGTGTCCCTTCACGTCGATGTTTCTCTCTCTCTCTCCCTCCTGCTCTATCTGAACAAATAAATAAATAAATAAAATAAAATCAGTTAGACAATTTATCATTGCTGTGTTTTAATGATTTAATAGCTTCAGTATTTATCCATATCTACTGGGCAAGGTTCTCAAGTTTGAGAGTTACTACTCCAGGTGTGTGTCCTTATGAAATAGTGGTGATGATGCTGACTCAGCATTGCCTAATCAATGCAGGGAAACATTGGCTGCTAGATAAATACAGGGTGTCCCCAAAAGTGTATTCAGGGTGCCTGCAGATTCTATTACATCTTGAAAATGAGATGTATTTTATTTTATTTTATTTTTTTATTTATTTTTTTATCCTCACCCGAGGGTATTTTTCCATTTTTTGTACAGATAGAGTGGGAGGGAGAGAGAGGAAGGAGAGAGAGAGAGAAACATCGACGTGAAGGGACACATCGAGTGGCTGCCACCCGCACGACCAACCAGGGCCGGGGAC
Source organism: Molossus molossus (assembly GCF_014108415.1). Lineage (NCBI taxonomy): Eukaryota > Metazoa > Chordata > Mammalia > Chiroptera > Molossidae > Molossus > Molossus molossus. The sequence continues at coordinate 66,483,079 of NW_023425348.1, forward strand.
AAACTGCAACCGAGGTACGCGCCCTTAGCGGGAACCGAACCCGGGTCTCTCCGGACCGCAGGCCGACGCTCTAACCGCTGAGCCAAACTGGCCAGGGCTTTTTTTTAAATTTTTTTATCCTCACCCGAGGATATTTTTCCATTTATTTTGTAGATAGAGTGGGAGGGAGAGAGAGGAAGGGAGAGAGAGAGAGAAACATCGACGTGAAGGGACACATCGAGTGGCTGCCACCCGCACGACCAACCAGGGCCGGGGACAAACTGCAACCGAGGTACATGCCCTTAGCGGGAACCGAACCCGGGTCTCTCCGGACCGCAGGCCGACGCTCTAACCGCTGAGCCAAACCGGCCAGGGCGAAAATGAGATGTATTTTAATAAACACCGGCTTTATAAGTACACTTTCTTTTGTGTATACATTTTTTGGGACACCCTGTATTTTTATTACTGGATTGAAAACAAGTTTTAATACAGTCAAACTCTGGAGGGCAGTATTTCTCAAAGCTTTGTCCAAAACTGTCTGAGGCAGAATTAACTAAAATTTAGATTTTTAGGCCCCACTAATTTCTAAATCAGAATTTCTGAGGGAACTGGGTGAGGGACAGGAAATATGTACTGTTAAGTAGCTATTCAAGAAAATGGATTCACACTACATATTCTGAGAAATGTTGTTCAGAGTGATAATATATTAGGAGAGTAATGCAACTTGTTCTGGAATCTCCTTTTATATTCTCATAACCCCAGATCTAATCTCTCTACAAATCAGATCAATTGCATCACTTCAAAGCTGCTTATATCTATGTTTTTGTTATCAACAACATAGCAAACTGGAACTCAGACCCTCCTTATTCCCAGTTACTGGACAGGATGCTGCAGGATTCATGAACTGCTTAATGAAACCAATTAGATCTTCGAAATGACTCTTGAATTTTGTTCTTTAACAAATACAAGGACCATAATGAATAGACATCGAGGAACATTGTGAGACTTAAGCTTAGTTCAGCCTCTTATCATAAATCTTTAAAAAGCCACCTTTTCAAATGAACATATGTCATCATACATAAATTTTAATGAAATGTGCAAATTTTAAAAAGGTCCTGGAGATTTGCGATTTTATTCAGTGATAACAGAAGGTCACAGAATGCCTAGTTAAATTACAACAGTTTGTCTACTCAAAATCTTCTTGATTGATAGCTCTGGGAATTTTCCTGGGAAAAATTATTTTTCTCTTTTTCAGAGAATAGAAAGAAAAATTCAGTAAAACATTCAGGCCTCCTGCCAAAGGAAAATTATCTATGCTTAGAATGGACAAATTCCCAGCACATAAAGATTTTTTTCTCATTTCTATGGCATAGTCACGTCTTATTCCAAGAGCCTCTGACAGTTTCAAGAAAATTGTTGGACCACTGGGCATCATTAAGACCACCTCTGCCTTAATAATAATTGTACATCAGGCTTTGGCATTCATTTCCTATCGTGCACACACAGGGAAATTTCTTATACACTTAAAGCCTGGGAATAGTTACTCAGACTATAGGACAAAATAAATTAATACCTGTTGAGTTGTTACTAACACATGAGAGAGAGTATGCTTAGTGATTCACATTCTCACTTACAACTTGAGACAATCTATTAGTTTATATTACTTTTTAAATAAATACACACACACACACACACACACACACACACACATATATATTTAGAGAGAGAGGAAGGGAGAGAAAGAAACATCAATCTGAGAGAGAAACATTGATTGGCTGCCCTCCTGCACACCCCCTACAGGGAATTGAGCCCGCAACCCAGACATGTGTCCTGACCAGAATCGAACCAGTGACCTTTTGGTACATGGAATGACACTCAACCAACTGAGCCACACCGACCAGGGCATTATGTTACTGTTTTAACTCTATAAATGAGGAAATTGAATAACAGAAGTTATGCAGTTTGTTCAAAGTTATAAATCTGAATAGTGAGGCAAAGATTTAGATTTGTGTTAGTGTACTGTATAGCATTAACTCTTCTGCTGTAGGAACACAATTTGAAAATGAATACTGATTGAACAACTCTCATGTTGGTACTTTAAAGTTAAACATTGTGACAGGAAAAGACTCTCTAGTCTGCTAAAAGGTAGATGAAGTTGCGTAGTACTGTTCAGGATAATGTCTCTATCGAGGTATATTTACCATGTGACATTTTCAAAATCTGTTGGATTTACTGTGACTTCAATAATATATACTGATTTGAAAGACAAATACCCTATGACTTCACCTAAATGTGAAATCTAATGAACAAAATAAACTAACAAACAAAATAGAAACTGCCCCATAGATACAGAGAGCAGACTGACAGCTGTCAGAGGGGAAGGACTGGGGGCTGGGTAAAAAGGTGAAGGGATTGAGCAAAAAACAAAATAAATAAAATTCTTAGACCGTATGGTGATTTCCAAATGGAAAGGGGAGGGGGGGTAGGAGAAGGTAAATGGGGGAAAAATAGTGATGGAAGGAAACTTGACTTGGGGTGGTGAACACACAAACAATACAAAGATGACATAAAGTTGTACACCTGAAACCTATATACTTTTATTAAACAATGCCATCCCAATAAATTCAATAAAAACAATAAAGAAGAATACATACTGATTCCTACCAATTCTCATTGTTTTCACCAGTGGTGGAGTAGTCTGAGCGGCTATCTCCAGCCCGTAACATTGCAAATGTCTCCTGAAATGGCCTTTCAACTCTCCTCTTGAGCCCTACACTCATTTTCCCCAAAGCAGTCAGGCAAGGTTTTGAAAATATAAATCATCATATTGCACCCTGCTCACAATCCTTCGACAATATCCTGCCAAATTTGGTTTTGACTCCTGGCTCCCTCCCTGGCCTCAGTTCTTTGCCATGTGACAGCCACACTGGTCCTTCTGAAATCCAAATCAGACAAAGGTCACTCCTGCCTCAGACCATTTTACTTTCTCTCTGGAATGCTTTCCCCTTGATTTGCACTACTTTTTCATCTAAGTCTTGGCAGAACGGCCCTCCCTGATTATTCTATAAAAAAAAAAAAAAAAAAAGTACATCTGAGTCTCTGTCTCTTGTCTCTGCTGGATTTAGCTTCATAGCTCTTGTTACTGTTTGAAACTGTGTTGTATATGTATTTAATGTCTGGCTCCCAGAAGGATGTAATCTCCCCTCCCCCCCCTCCCCTCCCCTCCCCTCCCCTCCCCTCCCCCCTCCCCTCCCCTCCCCTCCCCTCCCTTCCCCTCCCTATATATATATATTTCTTGTATGAATAAAGGAGTGGATGAATGAAAGGAAAAAGGAATCCTATCACCACTTTCCTTACTCGATTTCACAAACATTCTGAGCATCATAGAGGACATTGTAGGAGTTGTTCTGTAACAGCCATGTGCTTTAATTCCAGAGGTCTTGCCAAATTCAGGACTTAATGTAGTCATTGGTTTTGATGTTGGGAAATGAGAATCCGCCCTGTTGTCCATGAGGAGGCCGTGAGAGGCTGGGAGGTTGTCACCTGACAGAAGAGAAGGCAGCCTGAGAGTACCACAGAGAAATAGCAAGAACTTGATGAGCTGAAACATTGTGAATAGTGAGCCTACCCTACCTCTGTCTTTTTAGTTATATTTATAACCTTGAGTACTGAAACCACTGGGATTTTTATTACTTGAAATCAAAAGCCAGCTTAGCTAACACATGTTTACACAATGTGTCTGGTTACTTAGCAAATTTAGCTCAAGTTTGTCATCTAACTCCCATTACTGCCACCTGTACATACTAGATTACTAAGAAAATAAAGAATGTTTAACCCCACCCTGGCTGGTTTGGCTCAGCGGTTAGAGCGTCGGCCTGCATTCCAGAGAGATCCAGGTTTGGTTCCTGCTAAGGGCACATACTTTGGCTGCAGTTTGTCCCCGGCTCTGGTTGGTCATGTGGGTGGCAGCCACTTGATGTGTCCCTTGCACGTCGATGTTTCTCTCTTCCTCTCTCTCCCTCCTACTCTATCTGAACAACAACAACAAAAATGGAAATATATCCTTGGGTGAGGGTAAAAAAAAATATGTTTAACCTGTATTTTCATCTAAGTTATAATTTTAGGGACTTACTGAGAGACAAGATCATTGGTTGGGTTTTTACTGAAGTTGTTTTTATATTTTTATTTTTTCCCTGTTTCCCTGCATGTATTTTTAGTTTGTTTCAAGGAATTCCAGTTTAAAAGATTTTACTAGCTTTGAAGTGGTATTGTCATCACACACTAACTTGAACTCTTGATTTGGTGAGAAATGAGATTTTTTTTCCAAACTGAATATAAATTCATCTGACTGTTTAAATGTGGACAGCACGTGCTGTAACAGCTACCATAATGTGGGCACTGTGTACACATAAGAGGACAATGAAACAAATCCACTAACAGGTGCAACGGCCTTTTTACTTAAGGGACCATAAGAAGAAGAAGAAGAAAAAAAAAGATATACTGAGATTTTCATGGGAAGTATATGCCAAATCAGCTTCCTCCTTGGCTTGAATACTTTCCAAAGTTCAAATAAATTATATTGTGTAATTTCAAGAAAAAGAGGAAGATTTATTCCCATGGAAAAAGGACATAGTTAAAGCAACATAAAACAGTAAGGGAAATGTGTGAGGAGGAAAAACAGAAAAAAAATAATTGGTATTTCATTTAGCACTGTGTAATCCAAGAGATGATGATGGCATTTTATTTGTAGTCACCTACTTGACAAATGCATAGTAAAGATGCAAGCATTTTTTATTCTATTGACATCTCCCTTAAGTAGAGGGCATGGATTAGCCCAGGGAATAATTATATTTTGGTCTTCGAATCTACCTTCCATAAAAGCTACATGCTTTGGTAATTCATATTAATGTTAACCAATCTGAACTTTTGAAAAATGGGATAATTAAATGACATTTTGTTGTGTGATTTCTTCCTACTAGTTATTAGTTGTAATATGTGTGACAACCGGCTTTAATGAATTTAGCTTTTTTCACACAATATTCTACAGTACACTGAGTTTCTCAAAATGCTAGTAACAGTTCAGCCAAAAAAAAAAAAAAAAGTATATCTTTTTAAAAATACATATGTTACAGAAATACTGAGTTAACGTTAATCTGATGCTTTCCTGAAGAACATATCAAAGATTCTAACATTCTAATGGGCATTTTATATATCCTTGAAGTGCTTATTTTCAAATTTATGAGAACACTTTTAACATCTAAAGAAATTAGTATTCTAAGGATCACGGTGCTCACAAGATTGTTTTATTTTCATTCAAGTGATGTCTTGGCATTTTAAGGACTAAAGAAAATGAGTCAATGAAATCAAGGACAACTATTGTGCTCACTTCTGCTCCCAAGTAAGGTCACTGATGGGCCAATTAAAAAACAGTCCCTGCTCAGCGGATTCACTTTATGTCTTGTAAAGAACCATGTTCTGTCTTGCATGTTTCTGAGCATTGCTGTGGCATTTTATTGGACAAAACCTTTTTGTTTTCTGTCTTTCTTTTGTTCTTCAGAAGATCCCTCCTGAAGTTGTATTAAGTGCCACGTCCCATTGTGCTGAATCGGGCTTTGGAGTTACAAATACGTTAATATAAACCTTGGTTCTAAATGCAAACGTCATCTTGTGCCAATTCTTTAACTTCAGTTTCCTCACATGTCAGACATTGATATAAATACCCACTTCCCAGTAGTAGGATTGTATATGTGAAAGCAGAAAACATAGAATCGATATTAATAGTGTAAAGTGTGCCAACTCAAGGTCACACAGACTGAGGTTCATGTCTTGACCCTTTTGTCACTGCCTAAGTAAACTGGGAATGTTATTTAACCTCCCTCAGTCTCATTTCTCTCTTTAAAATAAACATTAAAATACTCCTTTTTGTGATATTTGTGAGCATATAAAAGACAATGCATTTGATGTGCTCATCACAAGACATGTTGCATTTAAGCACTCAAATGTTAGCACTTGTCATCATTCTTCAGTGGCTTCATGATGAGTTTGCATATGAAATAGAGGCTCCTAAATGTTAGCGGACAGGCTGTTAGAGTCCTGCAAGGAAACCTATACAGTTAATGCAACAAATCCACCATTTGGAGAACCATCCAACTCCACCTAACAATATAAGTATCCATTTACAGAATCCTATAGTGCTAGTTCTAGGGGACTTGACTAACTTCAAAGAAAAAAAAAGATCTAAAGCGATTAAAGATGAAAGTATATCCAGACTTTTGAAGTACATTTCTCTGTTTTGATGTTTAAATAATAAATCAGAAAATACATTCAATGTAAAACTAAAAACAGAACTTTTCCCACCATTTGACTCAATGCAATTTAGGTCATAAACTGATTCTCTATTAAACTGGATGTAAAATTGAAACATTCCATCTGGGACATAAAGTATTCTTTATTTGGAGATTTCTTCTTGTAAAGTCTTTAGTATATTAAAAGTAACTTTAATGACATTTTTGTGGAGAGTAGATTTTTTTTTTTTAACTGCCACTGCCTCAAAATAACCCAATTTTTGCTCTCGAGTAGTGATTTTCAACTGGTGTGCCGAGAATTTTTAAAATATGCAATACGTGTGTGACTATTTAGTCAGGGGCACTGACCTTTTTTCCCTTTTTCAAATTAAAAAAAAAAAAAAAAAGACACAACAATAGCTGTCCAGTGTGAATGAATCAAAATTATACCTATGTTTTTGGTCAGATCAGATCAGCAAAAAATATCACGTGCCGCAGTTTTAGTAGTTTGTCTATGTGTGCCATGAGATGAAAGCAGATGAAAATCGCTGCTCCAGCTTAACCTGTATTTCTGTATGACACACACAGGCATGTGAGCAATAAACAAAACATTAGATTTTGAAGTTGTTTGATACACAGCAAGTCTAGTTAATTGTTGGCTACTCTCCCCTTCTTTCCTTAGATAGATGTCCCATCAGGTTAGTTCTCTTACCTAAAATCACTTCATTTTTGAGGCACATTTTATTTAAGTTTCTCATCTGTATTAGTCCTCTGTGCTGGTACCTTATAGTCAGTCTATAACCACTGGTGTTATCATTGGCAAGACTGGAATTCATTTTGAAACGTAGGAAAACTTCACAAAGGGCTCACAAGGCTACAGTAGTAAGAATTCGCTTGTCAGTTTATTTCCTGTAGGCCTGCAAGGTGAGATAGCATCAGCAACTTTGTAAAGCAACTTCGGTTTGATTGCGATTTAGGACACAGATGATTGGTTAATATATATTTTGCAGGAAAATTTTACTGCTGGTGAGGTAGTCTCCATAAATCCAAAAGGAATCAACCAGCATTTCCACATGACTATAAATCTATGTCCTAAATCAAATTTCCTGTTGTAAAAGGTTGTTTGAAATATACGCATCCCTTTTTTTTTTTTTTTTACCATTTGATTTAATTGATCTAAAAACATCAGCTAGTTGCCTGGTCGGTGTGGCTCAGTGGTTGAGCATCTACCTATGCACCAAGAGGTCGCTGGTTCGATTCCCGGTCAGGGCACATGACGACGTTGTGGGCCCAATCCCCAGTGGGGGGCATGCAGGAGGCGGCCAGTTGATCTTCTCTCTCATCAATGTTTCTATCTCTCTCTCCCTCACCTTTCCTCTCTCTCTCAAATCAATAAAGAAAAATAAATAAATAAATAAAAGCATCAACTAGTTAACGACTCAGAGCTATCATTTTGAAATAACTAATAGCACTGTAATTTGGATAAATAAATATATATATAACCATATTTATGCAACTTAACTTTTATACAACATTGGAAATAATTGCTAGTAAGTGCAAAATTATATTAGTTTCCAGATTAAAATAATACTGAACATAGTATGGTTTAAAATTCACCTGATTGCCCTGGCTGGTTTTGCTCTTGCCCTGGCCGGTTTTGCTCTTGCCCTGGCCGGTTTTGCTCAGTGTTTAGAGCATCGGCCTGCGGTCCAGAGAGACCAGGTTCGGTTCCCTCTAAGGACATGTACCTTGGTTGCAGTTTATCCCCAGCCCTGGTTGGTCGTGCGGGTGGCAGCCACTCGATGTGTCCCTTTCACGTCGATGTTTCTCTCTCTCTCTCTCTCTCTTTCCCACTCTATCTGAACAAAAAATGTCCTCGGGTGAGGATAAAAAATAAATAAAATAAAATTTACCTGATTAATTTAAAAATGTTAATTAATCATCATTTTTCTACCTATATATCTTATTCTAGAGTCCAGAAATGGAAACATCTGGCTGGAGCCCACATGAAACTTAAAACAAATAGAAACGCTCTCCGTATAATTTTATCAGGCTTTAAGGCTTCATTTCAGAGCCATCAGCTAGAAAGGTCTGTGCAAAAGGACATAGTTCACTCATGTTTCTCATTTCGAGGGCAAATTTAATTTTTAAGAATTGTGCATGCATCTTCATTTAATGTTCATTTTTAAATTCTCTGTAAGACCAATTTCCGTTCAGTCAAAAATATTCCCTAGTGCTAACCACTACGCTGCACATCTGAAGCTAGTACAGAATAATATCGAATGTAAACTAATTGAAAAAAAAAAATTGTTTAAACACATGTTCTATATCAGGAAAATACCAAGTTGGAACTTCTTTCTGTCCTTGCTCCAATCCCTCCATCCCCATCATCACCATTTCCTCTGTTTTTCGTCTGAAACAAAGATTTATTGAACCCAGGATAGGGACCAGTATCATGTTTTATTCAGGAGCTACAGACATGAAGATAAAACAGCCTCTGTTCTCAAGTTCGTCACAGACCAGCAGCAAAGGCTCCGCAAACATTAATAACACCAGGACAGTGCCGAGTTCTATGACGAAAGTATAATCATGGCTGAGTATGACAGAGAGATAATCATCTCTGCCTAATGAACAGAGGAGGATGTCTCATCTGCTATAGTTATGTCTTAAAGGGCCTTGAATTGAGCCATATTTTTATGAGCAAAAGGGAAGATAAGACTGTTCAGATAACAAGTACTCTCTGGAATGGAAAAGTGCAACAGGTTTGTAGACCTGTTGTAGGATTTAAGTCTATGGGGTCAGAGTGCGCGACTATATCGAACTAGGTTCTGAATGGACGTGAGAAGAACTTTATTCTGTCTGAAGGGTTTGAATAACTTCCTCCCCCTCCTTTTCCCCTAGAAAGTGCTAAGTGAAGGAATGACAATGGGCCCGTGAAGGTCAAAGGGGAGGTTCAATTTTATCTGTAATGTTCTATAACTTCCATTGGAAATTAATTATTATTTTAATAATAACTGTTATGCTTTTTTTAGATTTATAAATCTAAACAAAAATCTCTGAAAGAAATTGTGGCAAAATATTACAGATGGTTGATTCTGAAAGATAATAATATGAACTCTTAAATTTTTTTCTCTCTGGAGTTATCTCTTAATATGTTAGAAATCATCTAAAAATGTGCCCATTTCCAAGGAGAGATTATATAAGTGGCAATTTGAATAGCAGATTAATGAAACTAAGAACAAGGCAGTAAACCAGGTAGGAGATGAAAGCAGATGCCTAGGAAGAGGCGGTGTGTTCTGGCTGGAAGTAGCCACAACAGGAGGCTGAGTTCACAAGCTCACTACTGTTTCATGCAAGACAAGCCTCCTGCGCAATGCAGTCCCCTCTGCTGCGGTGAGGCCGCTGTTCCTTCATGTCAGGAGATACTCTGTGTGTACTTAAAATTTTTATAGAATAAAATAGCCATGTATAATATATGACATTCCTAAATTAATTCTTGGATTTTTGTTGTTGTTGTTGTTAATCCTCATCCAAGGATATTTCCCACTGATTTTTTTTTTTTTAATAGAGTGGAAGGAAGGAAGGGAGGGAGAGAGAAACATCGATGTGAAAAAGACATATTGATTGGTTGCCTCCCGCATGATCCCAGCCAGGTCCAAGGATCGAACCTGCAACCCAGGTAGGTGCTCTTGACTCTGAATGGAACCTGCGGTCGGTCCTTCAGTCTGAGGGCCAATGCTCTAACCACTGAGCCAAACCAGCCAGGGTTAATTCTTGGATTTTTGTAAGAGCCAATCTAAATGATTAAAGGAAAGTTAATGTGCAGAAAGCTTAAAGCCAAGAACTAAGAGGAATGAAGCCATTTTTTTTTAGAGCATAAAACAAGGACGTTGACATTGTCTGTGAGGGTACAGAAAGCAGGAAGATTAGAGAGTCACAATCAGAGCATATAATGTATTTAAGAAATGCAGGTGCACATGACCCGATTAGCAATAGTATTTATATTTCCCTTGATTTTGATGCATTCTTAACTGTACATCATACTACATCACATTCTTTCAAGTGTTGGAGCCTAGCTATGACTCTGCCTCTCACCTTGCAGTCTTTTCTTTATCCTTCCCCGTTTTGAGAGCTGAAGAAAACCTGAGAAAAGGGCCATTCATTTAGTCCATGACTGGGCACCAGAAGAGAAGGGCAGATTTTAAAACGTCCTACTTAGATCAGTCAGAAGCAAATAGAAATTATTGGATAAGTTCAATCTTAGTTTTAAAAAATAAGAGAAGCAGTATTAAGCCTTGGGTGCAAGAGTACAGAAATAAAGATGGGAGATGATGGATCCAGAGTCAAGGAGGTTATCAGGCGACACTACAAAGCAGCAAATCAGGATGGAGCCCCTGGATGCAAGATCTGGGTTATAGACAAAGCAAGGGCACTGCAAACGCATTCTTACTGGGTGATAGCTCTGTCGGTATTTCTTATGATTCTTATGTTATGTAAGAGGAAAATGAGTCTCAAAAGGTTTAAGTATCTTACCTAATTAATTTTACATGCATGTACCCACAAGTAGCAAGGCTTTAATTCAAATCCAGTCTATCTGACTTTGAGATCCCGAATTTTTGCCTATACCATATTGATCCCAAGATTTTAATACGTGTTTTAAGTCTTTTAAACTATATTCAAGTTCACTTTCTGGAAGGATACTTTTGGCATAGTTTACTGGTAGATCTTGGCTAATGTTTTTTTTATTATTTTATGTGTTTTGCATTCCAGTTACTGGAGCACCTAATTGCCCTGAGGGAAACACCTGTTAGAAAGAAAATAGGTAAAGAGCCTGGGTAGACTGGAAAAGAAGTTAACTGTGAAGCAAATCCAGGCCTGTGTGAAGGAGAAAGAGAGAGAAGGTTGGATAGAACTGTCCTAGACTGCAGTACAATTTAAGAAATGTTGAGAAAGGTCAAAGTCCTCTAAGAGTTACAAGTCTTCCAGGAATGGGTACACCTTAATAGTCGCCCCACTGTCATTGGCTAGGAGCAGCCATGGGAAGTAATACCTTGGCAAAAGCACTGCAGTGGCTCTTAGAGTGCAATAGCTGGGCTCTTCCTCAGCCTCTCCATTATTAGAGATCTGTCTGCAAGGTACATTCTCATGGCTGCCACAGGTGACTTCCAAGGCTGTATAATTTTTTTTTTAATAACCACACACCATCCCCCCTGTCCATTAAAGTCTCTGATAACTAGATGACATAATTTATAAAGACTTTCTCATGCTCCTCCAATATCCTTTATATTCTTGGATGAGATTCATGGGGAAACTTTTTAAAGATTATTTTAAATTGAAATGTTAAATTTGAATTATAAGTAAAATGGAACACAATCTATTGCTAATGGTGAAAAGCATATTTTCTTTTCTCAAAACTAAATGACTTGAAAGACAAACCAAGGGCATTAATGGGTCTTTGGAATTAATTTCAAATGGACTTATTTTTCTTGTGAGAGATAACATGCAATATTTGTTCAATTTATTCCAGTAGATGGTAGGGTTTATGCGATGAAGAACACTAACATCTCTTGAATGGCCACAGTGTGCCAAGATCGTGGTTGACCATTTATATTTGAAGGGTAACAGAATATGCTAACCCAAAATATAACTGCAGGAGATTAGGCCATACCACCCCAAAATATGTTGCTTTGATATATTGATTAATTTAAACTGTTGGCACTTTGAAAAACAGCAGATGCAGGGAGAGGTTTTATCTTAACTCCCCTTATCTGTTTCACAAAGGTCCTCCAAAAGGAGCTCAGTTGTCTTAATTCCTCTCCTAGGAGTTTCATCAACCAGGGAAGATTGATTCTTATTATAGGAGAGGAGACTAAAAGTATACACTGCACTCAGACAAACTGTACATGCTCCCCTAAGAGGCCTACATCCTCCCTGACCTTTCCCTGTTAAGGTTATATTTAAGCCTGAATTCTAAGCCACCTTTAGGAGTTACTCATTTTTCCCTGGTTATCTCCAATGAGGTATACATGTTAATAAACTTGTTTGTTTTCCTCTTGTTAAATTTTTATTATAGGGGCCTCCGCTAAGAACTCAGAATGATAGAAGGAGAACTATGCTGTCTTACACATTTGATTCATATAATGATCATAGTAGAAAGAGATTATTAGTCTCATTGAACAGATAAATAATAAGGGAATAAGGGCTCAGAACCACTACTCAGTATCACAGATCTAGGGAATCTCAAAGAGCAGATTTCAGTCTAAATCTGTATATCTTTAAATCTTGTAATCTTTTCAAGTGCAGATATTTTAATTTGTTTATAAAAGATTTTCCACCTAACTTGTGTATGTCCAGACCCATTTTTAAAGACTACAAATATTATATATGCTTCTATTGAGGAGTTTATAATCTATTTGGGAGAAATCATATAACCAAAGAGCTACGAAACACAAACCCAGTTGTGTAGTATATGACTATTAAATACAATAAATACTATGAGCTGAAGCTATTGCTATGGACTCTATGGTAGATTAGGTACATGCAAACAGAAAGTGGCAGATGTTTTTGATTAATTGCCTTAGTTTGTTCAGACTGCTATAACAAAATACCACAGACACGGTAATATATAAACAAAAATTTATTTCTTACTGTCTCACGGCTGGAAGTCCAAGATCAGGGAGCCAACATGGTTAGGTGAGGGCCCTCTTTCTGGTCCCAGACTTCTCTTTGTGTCCTCATACGGTGTAGGGGACTAGAGATCTCTCTGGAGCCTCTTTTTTTAAGGCACTAAAACCCATTCATGAGGGTGCTCATGAATTAAGCACCTCCCAAAGACTACACCTTCTAATACCATTAGCTTTGAGGGTTAAGATTTCAACATATGAATATTTGGGGGGAGACACAAATATTGAGACCATAGCAATAAGGAATAAGTGTTGGACTTAAGATGCCTAAGATTAAATTCTACCTCTAACATTTGACTTCATAGTTCTTTTAAATTACTCTGTATGAATCTTAGTTTCTGTATCTTCAAAATGGGGTAAATAATACGCACTTCACTATGTGGTTGACAGGGTTGTATAACAAGATACATGGGAAAACAAGAAGCAAGTACATGGCATGAATACAAAAGACATTAATATAGGCAGTGAGATCTACATTTTATTTGAATGTCAAGTTCCAGTCATATTTAAAATAGATAAAATATTTAACCCAACTGTCATAGTTTTAAGAAAGAAAACATCAAAACTCCTTTGTTCTTGAATTTTATATTCTTTTCTGAATTTTGTGATTCATCCATCTTCAAAATAGTTGTGTAGCTCACTGGTGTCCAAGAGATAACAAAACTCTTAAGCAAGATTTCTAAAGTTCGGAAAGAAGCAAAATCCTAACTCTATCCAAAGTAAATCCAAAAATAAGACAAGAGAAGAAGAGGAAAAGCATATTTCCAGAATAAAAAGCACTCATAAAATTCATTCACATGAATAAAATATATTGCAAAAGCCCTGGCCAGTTTGGCTTAGCGGTTGGAGTGTTGGCCTGCAGTCCAGAGAGACCCGGGTTCGGTTCCCACTGAGGGCACGTACCTCAGTTGCAGTTTGTCCCTGGCCCTGGTTGGCCGTGTGGGTGGCAGCCACTCCATGTGTCCCTTTCACGTCAATATGTCTCTCTCTCTCTCTCTCTCTCTCTCTTTCTCTCTTTCTTTCTCTCTTCCTCTCACTCCCACTCTATCTGAACAAAGAGTGGGAAAAGATGTCCTCAGGTGAGTATAAAAAAATATATATATATTTCAAAATATTAAGTCCAAGAATTCTAATTGGAATATGTTCTTGGAAAATGGAGGTTTAAGTTTTCAATAAGAGAAGCATGAAACTCTATGTTAGTTATTAATTTTTAAAATAATAGTTTTTTGCTATTTAATATGTATTAGCACTTTACTGTTAATTAAAACAGTTCTCAAAACAACCCTAGGGGATAGTTGTTCCCACTTTACGGATGAGGAAACCTAAACCCAGAAGGTTAAGTGACTTGCCAAAGATAGACGTAGGACACAGGCACAAGACAGTCTGATCCCAGTGTCCTTGTCTTAGCTATAGAGTTTACTATATTCTATTTATTATATTATTATTATTATTATATTAGTTTGCAGTCTAGGGACATATTAGAACCTCTTTGAACCTACTGACTCTCCTCAAACAGATGGAGCACATACCCTATTCATGCACATTTTCCCTTTGCCTGGAAGCTTCTTGCTCCACATATCCACAAAGCACACCTCTTCTTTCCTTTTACTTCCTATGCAGACAACACCTCCCCAAAGCACTTTCCTGACCGCCCTATTGTGTGCTACCTTTATAGCTAATATGTGTGAGTGCTTTTAAACAATGCTTACTATTCTTCATGCTCCATTATAGGTTTATTGGCTTTATTATACCTTCCCAACTATTTCGATGAACAATGCCTAAGCCAATGAGTGGTATATTGAATGAGTAGGTAGTCATGAACCAAATGTTATACTAGCAGCTTTGAATATATTATTTCATTTATTCTTAAAACAATGCTGCTAGGCATGGATGTCATTATTCCATTTTCATACATGAGGAAACATTTAAATATGTCAAATAAATTTAACAGATGTCTGTAACTACTTAATATCAGAGTTCCAACTTTTCCCATTACTCTGCTGCCTTTCTAATTATTTGAAATGAAAGGTCAGGGACGTGAGGGTTTATCTCCTCTGCAACCCATTATTTCATAATATGACAATATGTTTTAGTATAAGATATTCATTAAACTAAGTCTGCAGTTTTGCAAGGGTGTTTCTCCATCCTATTACAATCAAAGCTCTGATGGTTTTCTTCTAATCTACTTTCATCTCTCTTAGTAACTCTACTGAGATATTCAAGGTAAGACCTTCATTAAAAAATAATATGCAATTTCTTAAATCTAAGGAGTGTAGGAGGCACATTCATCCTTAACCCTATGAGCCCAAGGGCCAAGACAGTTGTAATGCTTTTTATAACAGAATTAAAAGTCTATTTCACAAGTGGCCAAATTTATCTCTGCTATATATCAAGAAAAATAAATGTTTTCTTTTCATTTCATTCTTGAAAATTTATTTTGCAAAGCCTTTATAATCTTGAGAAATACAATCATGATATTATCCTGGTGCTTTTAAATAAATGCTTGATTGCTTGGCTCTGAACTCGTTTCCTAGGAACATGCATATAGTCATCATTCCTGTATTAGCATCCATCTTTGGTTTAGGTTAGCAGACATGTGATGTGGTAAGCATAGAGGTGGTCTGACAAAAAGGATTTTTGTGGCTATAGTTCATCAGAGATGGAATGTACAGCTAATGCATTCAAATAACTTTTCTATTATTTCTAATAAAACTTCTGCTAAATTGAATATTTTTAACTGTGTTGAGTTTTCAAAAATACATTGGTGTGTGAGATTGATTCCCATAAGTGAATTTTCAGTAGCTCATTTAGAAATGCATATTCCCAGAGTTTGGAAATATGCATTACTTAAATGAGATGGTAAATGTAATGAGATCAGAACATTTTCCTCTATCAGTATTTGTTGCTGTTGGATGAAAATATATTTATTTGGATATGCAGTCAATTTGGTTGACTATAGGGTTTTGAGCAACTTTAATGGGTGAACCTGTTATATGTGAGATATTATATAAAATGATACCTGGGAAAAATCTTAGATAGGTTAAAATCATTAATCAGTAGACTTAGGATCAAAAGACATAAGAAAAAATAAAATTCAGTAAAGTTAAAGTTGGACTACCAAGTAAAAGAAATTTTTAATCCTCACAGATTTTATTTTTTCTTGCTGTAAAGATACTATAAAAGCATCAGAGTACAGGCTGGTGATTCTTGGTTTTCTTTTTTATAACTCATTCAGGAAGTTTAAGCAAATCTGCTAATTTCATTGGACTTCTTTTATAGAAAAAAAAAAAAGAAAAGTTTGGATTACATGATTTTAAAATTGCTTCTAAATTTTCTAAATTGTAAGTGAATTTTGTTTTAGATAACCAATATAAAATCTTTAGTATCTTGTATCATAACATCTTAAATAACTGAAGGTCTCTTGGGAAACAGCTAGTCCACCGATTCGTACATATGGCTCATTACTGGGATTGGTAGAGGCTGTGACACACGCATCTCCTCCAGCTCCACTTCAAGGATTTCATTTGTGGCTGTGGAAACTGTATTAACACTTTGTGGATAAGTCTAATAAACAATGCCAGCAAGAAAACTGAGGTTAAATGTATGATTAATCTCAATAAGTACAGTTTCTTGGAGAAGTCCTAGAAAAAATATGAAATTACAAAAAGAAATGAGGAGCCAAGGACAGGGCAAATATTTTAGTAAAATCTAAGTGAAACCATGATAATATTTTCTTGTAAAGACTATATATACATATATATTTATATGTATAAAATTAGAATTATGGTCCCAGAAGGCGGGAGACAGATAAAAGGAACCAAATGGGGTTCTAAGGTCTATGCATTTTTTTGACAAAGTACTTATTTATTTTACTTTTTTTTTTTTTTTTTATCCTCACCTGAGGACATTTTTCCATTTTTTGTTCAGATAGTGTAGGAGGGAGAGAGAGAAAGAGAGAGAGAAACATCGACGGGAAAGGGACACATTGAGTGGCCACCTCCCGCACAACCCAGCCAGGGCCGGGGACAAACTGCAACCCAGGTACATCCCTTAGCGGGAACCGAACCGGGGTCTCACTGGACCTCAGGCCGATGCTTTAACTGCTGAGCCAAATCGGCCAGGGCTATTTATTTTACTTTTTTAATTGAATTTATCGGGGTGACATTGGTTAACAAAAGACAAGGTGCCAATTTATTAAACTCAAATTAGTGTACTGTATTATAGTGATCACCAAGCAAAGATAAAAGTATACATAATAGCATTGCAGAGAAATAGAAATAACACAAAAAGCAAAAGAAAACAATCTGCCTGAAAGATGAGGCTGATTGACAGGTAGCTTCCACACCTTGGCTGTTGTGAATAATGCTACAATGAACACAGGGTAAAAATATCTCTTCAAAATAGGGATTTCATTCCATTTGATATATACCCAGAAGTGGGATTGTTATCTGTTTTTAATTCTTTGAGGAGTTAATGAACTTAATGTAAATGCATTACGTACAACTGAAACACAAACACTGTCAATGAGATTTTTAAACATCTCATTCTCCTTAGAAAAGTCAGATCTATAATATTAAAGTAGAAACTGAGATATGAAACAATTGTAGAAGGGAAATCAAGAAAGCTTACTACAGTAGTCCTCTCTTATGGGTGGTTTCATTTTCCGCAGTTTCAGTTACCACTGATCAACTGCAGTCTGAAACTATTAAATGGGAAATTCCAGAAATAAACAGTTCATCAGTTTTTAATTGCACGCCATGCAGAGTGGTAAAATGAAATCTCACACAGTCCTAGGATGTGAATCATTTTTGTCCAGCGTCTCCACGTTGTATACGCTATTCGCCTGTTAGTCACTTAGCAGTCCTCTCTGTTGACAGGCTGACTGTTGAGTGATCTCTGGTCAAGTAACTCTTAAAGCATCTTAATGCTGTCACAATGCCTGTGTCATTTACCAACTTCATCTCATCACATAGCCATAGCGTCACTGCACATCATCACAAGAAAAAGAGTGAGTACGGTACAATAGATATTTTGGGAAAGAGAGTCAACATTCACATAACTTGTATTTCGGTGTATTGTTATAATCATTCTATTTTATTGTTAATCTCTTACTGTGACTAATTAATACATTGAACTTTATTATAGGTATGCATAGGAAAAAACAATAGTTATATAGGACTTGTTACTGTTCTGGATTGCAAATATCCACTGAAGTCTTAGAATATACCCCCAGAGCATAAAGGGGGACTATTATATTGGCAACTTGAAAAGATGAGTAGAATTGATAATATCCTGAACAGGACTGCTCAAATCAAAGGAGAGAAGGCATAAATCACCAATAATAGGAATGAAAAATGGGCATAATTTTAGGTCCTACATACACTAAAAAGATGTTGAGAGAATATTATAAATAGCATTATACAAAATCATTTTTAAAAAGTAGGTAGAAAGAGAAAATACCTTAAAGAAGACATTATTTTATATCTAATGGGGGGAGGAGGGAGTTCCGTATCTAGTAAAGGATTCAATCATTAATTAAGAATTTTGAAAGTAAGAAAACTTCTAAACTCATGGTTTCACTAGTTTAATTTATCAAACACTTAAGAAAGAAATAATACTAATCTTAAAAATTTTTTCTCAGAATAGGGAAAATAATAGTTTCTAATTGTTTTATATGAAGACTGAATCATTTTCAACATCTTATCTCACCATGACTACTACAAAGAAGATACGCTAATCTATCTCATAGAGATGCAATATTAGCATCTGAATCCAGTGATACATTAAAAAAAATTGTTATACCAAGGCCAAATTGAACTTTAACATAGAAATAAAATTTAGTTTTAATTTACAACATAAAAAGGAAAAAAGATATTCATCATCTCAGTAGAAATTGCAAAAGCATTTGGTAAAATTCAATGCACATTTATGTTTTATAAAAGCCATAAATTCTTATAAAATTTGTAATGACCTTAATCTAATAAAAAGTATAAAAAACAGAAAACAAACCACAAACACAGTGAAATACTGAAATTTTTCCAGAGATTAGGAATACAAAAGGAAGAATATGTACTATTACTATGTCAGCCAGCATGGCACTAGATTTACTAGCCAGTGCAGAAAGAAGGAAAGCATAATTACTGGGGAGTCTCCAGGCAGATAATTGTTATCATTGTGTTGTCCCTTGATCAAAACTGTTCTAGGAGTCAAAATCAGCTTTAATATCCCCTTGTATATGTCCTTAACTGTTATAACATTTTTGATGCTTCATACCTTTCTTTTCAGTGTGAAACAATCTACATCAATAACATTTTCACCAGAAATTTAGAAAGTGACTTGAAATGTGTTTTGTTTGGGAAGAAGGAAAAAAGCGAGAGTAGAAAAATTCAGAGTTTCTGCTTAATATGGTTATTTAACCCACTTTCATTGATATTTACTTGTTATCATTTTTAGTTTCCCTTTAATTAATTAATTGTTTTAAATTTTCTTGATAACAATTTTTCTTCATCTTAAACTCTGTTATAATAATCTGGATTTTTAAATTTTACGTTTTCTTCTAATTCTTTATATTGTTTCAGAACACAAATTTCAGTGATTGTTTAGTCATAAATACATGTTTTATCAGATTAGTTTTGCTCACCATTTGCTATAATTCTTTCTCTTTTAAATCCCTAATTCTGATTCTTTTGTTTGTTTGTTTCTCCTTCTTTGGCTGGAGCATTTCCTCAAATGATGTTTCCAGAAATAACACTCAGGTCACATAATTTTGAGTCTTTCTTATTTTATAATGTTTGATATTGCTGTTTTCTTTTTAATTATGTAACTATGATTTCTTTTAATCAGATATCTGTATATTTTTCTGTCATTTGATGTTGAAGCTAAGTCCTCCAGCTCTGTCAAATTTGCACACATACCCTTGCCATCACTCTCAACTTTGTTTCGAAATTTGTTAGATTTTGTCTTTAACCATGGAATTCACATTATATCAAGATATGTTTGCTGTGAAGGTTTGTAACTACTTTTAATACCGGTACCTTTGCCTAACATTAATATAGTCCTTTGAATGTGAGGTATCAGTACTTTCTTCTATGTGATAAACCTATTTGTTTTTCTTTTTTATGTTTTCATAAGTTCCCTTCTTTTTCTTTGAGAGTCTGTTTTATACATATTGTATTCTCTATTCTCTCTGTCATAATTTCCAACTTTAAAATGTTTGCTCTGTATTCAGAATAGTTCTTCATGTTGATTTTCTAATCGAATTCATGTGCTTTTCCGCAGCGATTGACTTTTCGTCCAGTGGTCCTACTTTGTTGACGTTTCATTGTGCCTTTTACTTACTTTAGACAACTTTTTTTACTCTGCTCCTTTACCTAGCAGTTTATTTTTATCATGTGCATATAATATTCTCTCCAGCCTCATTGAAAGTAAAGTCAAATTATCTTCTGTTTTATGCATGTACATTAATATTGTGAAGTTTATTTTATTTCATTGCTTAATTTGGTTATTTAAATTGTTATTTTTCTTCAATTTTTTTTTTTTAAATTTTCCGTGAGGCAGAGATGACGGGATGACAAGAAATGACCTTCATTTTACTCAGTGCGTGATCTGTGCCAATTGCTACTCCTGAGAGTCTGTATGTAGGATTTTGTTAAAATAAACGAGTTCCTGTGACTCACTGGCTTAGCTTCTGCTTCACCACTTTAGTATGGAACATGGTGCAACTGTTAATGGAAATTTGGGAAGGAGATTTGGGGGAGGCAGAGTATGTACTAAAATTTCACTGCTGAGAAGACTGATTCTCTTCAATTTCCTGGGGCTCTCTGCAGTGAGCTGGGGAATGCCCCCTCCTTTATCTTGCCCTGACATCCACGCAAAGGAATGATTGTGCACTGATTTCTTGTTTTCTTGGTGCGAGGTTGGAATCAAATGATGCTCAGGGACAAAGCAACACAACCTGTCTCAACTTAAGTTTCTCCTTCTCTGAATGGACAAGGGGTGAGGGCTTGTCCACAGTCGTCCAAAGTGAAAAACCGTTACCTACTTCTAGGCAACTTCCTCTTTGCCTTCATGGACTTGCCCATTGTTTCATCTATTCAACACTTAAACCCACCATGTATTCCAGAATTTTCTCAAATTCTCTGATAATTCACTTGGATTTAAATTTTTTTTTTCAGTTTATAGATATTCTATGGTAATTTATTTGGTTAATGCAATTATTAGTTAAATGGAAAATATAGAAGATAAACGTGGGCTCAGAGTCATTCTAAAATCATAAACATAATAAATATACTTCCAGTGAATTGGTTCATACAGTGTTTGGGAGAGCAAAACTTATGAGACAGTGAAAATATATTGCCTGACATTCCTAACGAATGTTCATTTAGGGTCTTATAAATCGACTGAAAACTATAAAAAGCAAGCTTATTATACTTGTTTTAAAATGTATTGTTATGATGCACCAGTTTACATTTCCACCAACAGTGCATGAGGTTCCCTTTTGTCCACATCCTCACCAGTACTTATTTGTTGATTTTTTGATGATAGCCATTCTGGTGATGTTTCATTATGGTTTTCATTTGCAATTCCCAGCTGATTGGTGACATTGAGCTTTTCATGTACTTGTTGACCATTTGTGTGTCTTCTTTGGAGACATACAGGTGGTTTGCCCATTTAAAAAAATTAGAGTATTTATTTGTTGTTGAGTTATTTTGCATCCCTTATATTTTGGATATTAACTCCTTATCAAATATATGATTTGCAAATATGTTTTCCCATTTTGTAGATAATCTTTTCATTTTGTTGGTTGTTTCTTTTGCTGTGCAGAAGCTTTTTAGTTTAATTCACCTTTTAATCTCCATAATCATAGTCCTTTGTCAATAAGAAGCAGGGCTGTAGTCTCACAATCCTGACTCAGGAAGATATCATTCAGGATTAATTTGCTTCCAAATTAACACATTCCTCTGATGAGCTGCCCAGTGGAATAAAGTTGCATTCTCTTACAGTCTTTAGCCCCACCCAGCTGATCTTTTGTGTAAAGGAATGTGGATGTGAACTTTTAATACCAAGTTATTAAAAGCATCTCTTCAGCCTTCTCTGTCTTCACTTAGCCCATTTTACTTTTCACTGCAGCCTCCCTGAGATGGGGTTAGTGCTGCTGTCACTTAAAGGCAGCAAGATATCTTCCAGGAAAACAACTCTAAAAGCCATCCACCCTATTGAAGACAGTAGCCCAGGCAAGGCAGGACTCCAGAAAACTTCTGAGGACCAGCTCTGCATCTTTTAGCTCTTTTGGATTTCCAAGTGAAAATAATTACTGGAAAGCCTAGAGTCATTCCTGATTCTAATACAGTGACTTTTCTCCCTCCTATGATTTTTAAAATTTCAATAGTGTGAACTTTGATTTATCTAGCTCTCAATCAGTTTTGCAATGTCAACTGTGAAGTTTGAACTTGATTCTCTCTCTTCTGAAGGCTTCAGACACGAACATGCTTCCAGCTCAGATTTTACTTTAACCTCTTTGACCGAACTCTCCGGTGAGTCTAGCCAGTTGGAACTTCAGTATTCCACTTTTGTCCCCGCTGGTAAGCTAAACTTTAGATTGGTATCTTTGAGTATCTGAACTTACCTCTGTACTTCTTTAATGTCAGATATGTAAAAAACAAATCTTGATGTCACTTACTTTGTGGTGGTAGAGCTGATGCTAATATTAGTTTTTTTTTAGTAATTTTTTCTTCAAAAATATGTCAGTAGATTTTCACAAAAAGAACAGAGGGTTTTGGCAATAGAGTGAAATGTCAGAAAACAAATTCAGTGAACTCAGAAAAATACTAATACTGAAGTAGATTTTGGTTATTGTTTGAGTGCTCAAGACTTTCAAGGCTTAGTTTTGTTTGGGATGACTATGAAATCAGGGATTTTATTCATAAGCTGCAGAAAAAAGTTCTGCCATTTTCCATTTATCTCTGTTATGTTCCATTTTGCATAATTATGTAAAAGATAATATGTTCCTTAACTTCTCATTAAGAACAAGAGAATATTCCTTTTGGTTATGTTGTTTTAAGACTTGACAGATTCTATATGAGATGACAGTATTAATAGATTTCAATGTGTAGAATTTCTATTTTAATACCTACAGGTGTTACTTACCCAGAATTGCGGTTTTCATTCTTGCTCTGCAATTTTGGGTAAATAATGATATATACTAATAGTTTGCAGCTATCAAAAAATTCTGAGGGATTTGTTTATAATGAATAGCTATGATATGTCACTAATAAGTAAATTATGCTTTGTTGAAGAATTTTGTATAATAAATAAATGTTAAGTGTTGCTCAAAAGGAAAATTTCATTGTGATTTAATTGTTTATCTTTCCTCATGAAAAAAAGCAGTATAATGTGAATGTGAAAGTTAAGCAAAGACTTCATAGCTCTGGATGTTACTGGGCATTATCTTTTTCCAATGTAAAGTACATGTAGAAATGATGAATTCTATTTTACAACCAGAAAAATCTTTTAAGATACTTTGGCACACTTATTTATTTTTAAATATTTGAAAAGAAGTTTTATGTGATTCCCAACCAATCGCTGATTTGTTGTTTGTGGATTATTTTGTAGTATGAAACTTATTTTACAATAAGGGCCGTTTTATGAACAGGAGATATCACATCCTTTTGTGTATTTTCTTTCAACTATAAGAAAAGAGATCTTAATGTTATTACTTTTCCTTTGAACCACAGATTTATAAAGTGGAAAAATCAGTTATTTACAAATGAACGGAACTTATTCCAGTAGATTTGGACAGGAAGAGAACATTTATAAACAAAATATTTGCCAGTACCATCATGATTTAAATACCTATGCTCATTTTACCATTGTTTGCCTTCTATTTATCTCCATCTCTGCACATCTATTTCAATAGATTTAGCAGCTGTCTTTGTGCAGTTCACCTACACATCTATAGCTAAAATAGAAACTTCCCCAGAGTCTGGAAGACACCTTTACCTCAATGTCCAGGCAGTGCCCCAGCTTCAGTGCAAATAAGCTACCTAGAAATGCCTCTTCCTTCTTACAGTCTTATTTTTGTCAATAACCCCTGAGTCATCGCCAGCATTCCTTGGCATTGGTTGCAATATTAATTTCATGGTGTGTTTTTTTGTTTGTTTTGTTTTTATGCACTGTAACCCCATCAGTCAGTGGGGTGCCTGGCAATAAAAGGTCTTTTATGTTTTAACTCATGATTTCATGGCTAAGGGACTGAAAAATTAGCCCCCTTCGTATCCTGAAGTGCATGCACCTGAATGGACTTCAAACTGAACGTACCTCCAGGTTTCCCATAACAAGCCTCTTGCCCCTTGACAGTCACCCAGTCCTTCGTAAGCACAAGTCTAACCCATTTCTAGCCTTGTTTGCAATTTCTGTAACTCTGTGTGACCTGGTGCTCTGTGACCTAAATCTGTATTTTTTTCCAAAACTTTTTTTATTCTCATGTGGCCTACACATATCTTGCAAGAATGATTTATGCTCCCAGTCATTGTTCAGATTACTTCAAAGTAATGTCCAGTATTTCCCCCCTGCTTCTATTAAGATCTCACTGAGATAAAATACTGTCTTATTATCAAATGTCTATGATTAGCTCTCTAACTTCTGCAAAATGTTTGTTCTATATATTAAAATTATCACATTCCAATTTTGTTGTAAATACATATGCCCATGGCTCCACTCCTATTGGGGTATGTTTCTTGGGAGTGATTGCCACTTCACAATTGTGTGTGCCTATGGGTGATACACACGCAATACATATAATCAACTAAATGACCAAATAAGACACTGTAGTTCCTCTTCTAATGAATTTTCTGCTATGAGGAGTATTTGTTTACATCAAGTTATACATGTATTTTATCTGCGAGAATATTATGTTGACATTATCACATAATTTGTTACCAGATGGTACCGCTGTACAGGATCGTACCATTGTGGACTGTGTCCTTCATTTGAAACTTTTATGGATCACTGAACATTCTAGAATCTTTTTTGTATGAGAGATCTTTTTGCCCTATTTCCAATAGAGTCAAGTTGTATTAATGCATTCAAAATATATTACTTGAATATTTATGAAGATTGAGAGTTAGGGCCTGGGGTCTATATGAAAATGAAGATAAGGGGATGGGAGAACTGGGGGAGGAGCCCTGCCCTGCAGCCCCAGTGGCATGGCAGTATGTACTTCACATGCATGCACACATGTCCCTAGCATGGGGGATAGAGCATATGAATGTTAGTCCAGAGAAAATGTGACAGGTCTGTCTAAGAAGAAATATATTCCATTGCCAGCAAAAACTACTTATGCCTCCTACTCGTAGAATACCTTAAAGATTCTCATAGCTACAGAATCTCAGTGCTTCTCACAAGTTGTCTGTCAGGTAGAGTTCATTTATCTTACACTTTTTTCAGTAGAAGGAGAATCCAAAGGCCAAAGAAGTAATGTAAATAGAACAAAGTCACATACATACAGGAAGTGTATATGTGGGTGTGTCCGTGGGAGAGGTGGTGGCAGAGACTAGGGGAATTTGAGGAGCTCTTAATGTATTTCTGTCTTTAAAGTTAGTGTTCTTTTTTTCTCCTCAACACCACTTGGAAATTAAATTTTAAAACAGCCACATGGGGGAAAGATGCTTCTTCATCTTCCAGAAATGGATTTTATTAGTCATTGGTAATGAGAATATAAATCCCCTGTCTGGATTCTGGAATGTGCTTTAAATGACTTCTAAGGCCATGAATATTTCATCATCATGATCATCATGGTCATTATCATCATCATTGTGGTATTAATAATCAGCACACATAATCATTTCCTATGTATCAGTGTTCAGATGTTTCATATATAGACATATAATGTTATATATAAACAGATGTATGTAAACACATATATTTATATATGTAACATATTTGTATATGTATACTTATATTTATATATTTTTTAATCCCCCACAATCAGCCCAATGAAGAGTTAGGTAACATTATTTCCATATCAAAGTATAAGCCGATCAACTAATACTTTCTAGTCTTTAAGAAATTTGAATTGGAACAGTGGGTCATTCCCACTATGAGATCAATAGTACATGTTTTACTCATGTGTGGCACTGTTTCTTATGGCTAAAATGAACAATAAGAAGCAAAATATTTGTACATAAGTGCAAACAGTTCTTACCACTGATTCATAGATATTTATAAACTCTACACATCTTTAATTTCCTGTAATGATCTGTTATGCATCTCTCATTCATGAAAACTTGTTTGGACTTAATTATATCTTTGAGTGCTGTGATTTTTCTGGTGATTGGCTATACTTGAATCTTAGAGGCTCCCATATTAGGAAGCTCATCATTTGTTTATGTTATGGTTAGTATAATATATCACAATGAAGATATTATTCTGTCTGAAGTTGTCCATGGGACAATTTTTTAAAGTTGTCCTCTCTCCTTGTCGGCCAAATTCTTTTTTTTCCTTTGAGAATGAAAGGAAGGGAGAGAGAAGAGAGAGAAACATTGATCGGTTGCCTCCTGCACGCCCCCACACTGAGGATTGAGCCCACAACCTGGCCATGTGCCCTGACCGGGAATGGAACTGGGACCACTCAGTCCATGGGACAGCACTCAATCCACTGAGCCACACCAGGTGGGCGACGATGCCTAATTCTTAGTTAGACTGACTTACTCTTGTGTCTTTACGTCTGTTTTCTGTGTACCTGATGTTTCCAAATGCTTCTGATGCTCTTGCCAGCTCTCAGAGACCATAGTTATCATTTTTATTTTTCATGAATTGTTGTTATTCTAGTCCTAAATTAACATGTTGCTACATGATGCAGACATCACGTTCCTTTAGAATTTAAGTACTTCAATGCAATTAAATAATCATCTCTTAACAAAAAATGTACTTTATTTTTAAAACATTATTTTGTCAGTTATCTCAATTATATAAAAATAATTGGACCAATGAACTATATTTAAACAATATAGATGTAATTCACATGAATACTGATATAATTACCTTACAGTGGTGGTAAATGTACAATGCTAATTCCAAAGAATTCAAACCACTTTGTTTTTCATTTATTTTACCTTTTAAAACACGTTTGTCCCACTGGTAGTTATATAACTTCCAGTACCAATGATGATAAGAAGCTGGGTCTCATGATTGTTTGTTCATTCCATTTCACACTAAAATAAATATGTTCTCTCAAATATTTCTTGGTACCACATCTTCCTAATACCAGATGCAAATAAACCTACTCTGCTGAAGTCATAGTGATTTTCTAAGAATAAGAGATGTTAAGGTCTCATATGACTACAAACAAATGATACATTTTAAAAAATGTGTTACACTATTCAGTAGTAGCGAGAAGAGTAACATAAACCCTTTATAAAAATTATGCAACATCCCCATTAAATCACACACACACACACACACACACACACACACACACACATTCAGTCATTGCATTTTTAGAGACTTTTCCTATATTTATCTGTTGGGATATGTCCTGGAACCCAGAAGTGACTGATCACTCTGATAAAATTCTACTTATGTTAATGTTACCATAAAAAAATATACATTTTTTTTGTTATGGGTGGCCTGTGGCTTTTTGAGGTGGGTTTTGGGATGATTGTTTCTTTGTCTCAGGATAATGAAAAGCATGACTTCTAAGGATTTGTGACCTTGGGTTAGAATATGAGCATCTAGCTAATTGTAGCCCAGGAGAGCCTCTCTGATCAAAAAGTAAAACGCCACTGTGTAAACGGATGTTTGTTCAGTTAGATTGTATTTAGGGTCCTAATTGCTTGAGATGCTGAGAACCATGACCAGTTGTCACAATACTAATGATAGTTATAATCCTACCATTATCAACTATTTGTATTTATTAGATGAGCACTCTATGCCCAGCTCTCTGTCAGTCTTTGTGAGAGATGTAAAGTATTTGGAAGGTCCAATGCACTCCAAACGCACTCTCTAAATCTAGTTATGTAAAACATCTAGATATGTGATTAAAATAGCTCATCCTGCCATTCTCATTCAGGGTAGGAACGTATGAGCTGGGGGGATAGTACTTTTTAGAAGGTTAGTTCCCAAAGCCAAAGTATAGCCCATAAAGCACTTGCATTAGAATCATCAGGATACTTGAAATCTAGATTTTAAAAATTCCCTGTGTTATATACATAAGCCCTAAAGTTGGAGCACCGATGCTTTTTGTCAATGGTCACGATAGGTTCATTGGCAAGGGTTCCCTACAGTGATCTTCCCATTATTACATTTTCTTCAGATAATTTTTCCTGATAGTAATCCATAATCAACTATAGCTTACATCAGTAGGCTTTTGTATAGTGGTTATTGATCCATTCATGTACTTGACAGATCATTTTCCTATATTTACATAATTGCCTCAAATAAATTCAGATTCAAGCCCTTCTTTTCAAAAAAATATTTTCTTTTTTATTAAATTTATTGGGTAATATTGGTTAATACAATTATATAGGTTCAGTCAAACCCTTATAAAAAGCCCTCCTTCATATCCTTCCAATAAAACTTCTGGTTTTCTCTGTGTTGGATGCTGAGTGTATCCATTTCTATGGCATTGACACCAATCTAAAATGCTTGTTTTCAGCATTTGAGCTTACATTTAAGTGTTTTAGCGTTCAGATACTAGATGTAGATTTCATTATCATTTTATCAGGTAGAAGATAAACTCCCACAAGATAGGAGATATTTTGTACTTCTCTTCCCCAAGGAGGGACCAATAGATAACTCTGTAAACAGAAGGCGCTGAATTGCTTATTCCTAATAAGGCTTTACAAAGATGGACCAATAGACAGATATCTTTACTTCCTTTGCGGAATTTTTTAATATAACTCTGATCTCTTAATGGCTCCGCCTGGGGACCTTCAACTCATTCTGTCTCAAGAAGAGCAATCTAGGTTCATATAATATGCATACGTTGACTGCCTTGGCAAAATGAAAAGTTAATGCTAATGTGATACTGAAAAGTAAAATAATCTCAACAAGGATCATTTCGTTAAATGCCTGCTGAAAATATTCTACTAGACATTGAGTATATAATAGAAATCATGAATTAAAAAGTGGCCTTTCTGAGAGCATACAAGCAAGTGCTAATGGAAGTATTGATAAGTGGTCCTTGCATTACTGCATAATACCTGTTGGAGTTCACTAAACTGGATAGAGATAGAGATAGATACAGATAGATAGATCTCTCTTCTCAAAGGTGTCCAGGTATCATGCGTATCATGTCTTCCTGATACCAGATGAAAAATTTTTACTCTGTTTTTGAAATTGGCCTTGGTACCTTGGCTTATCCTATACTTGATACAAAAAAAAAAAAAAAAATCAAGGCTTGTGGTGAAATATTTATGAGACTCTCAGGTTGGCATGATGAAATATAGCTACAGTCTTTATTCATAAAGCTCCTTCTGGAAAGCAGTTGACAAGTAGCTCTCTTTTAAGTAGTGGGTGGGTTTTCATCTACAGAGCAAAATCAGATATGCTACCAATAATTTATAGCCAATTATAGAAAATGTACTGTACTGTACCTTACCCGTATTATTCTCTTTTAAAGTGCAATTGATTCAAGAGTCTCTTGTAGTTAATCAATCTCACTTTAAATCCAATGCTTTTTAAAAAGTGGGTGACAAAATTTTGGGGTTCAGGTACACACTGAAATTAGTCAAGCCCTGCATATATGAAGTATGTCCATGTGTAAGGGTAAAAATAAAATTGAAAACCACTATTTTAGTTATATAAGCAAGAGGATAGTGATCAATGAGTAAACTATTCTGGGAAGAAATAATCTTTCTAATGGATTTCAAATCATGCATAGCCTTGGATTCAGAAATTCTAGTTCTAGGAATCATTTCAAATAAAATCAGGTGAGTACACAGAAATAATGGAGCAGAGATGCTCATTGCAGTATTGCTTTTAATAGAGAAAATGGAAAACAACTTGAGAGTCCAACAACATTGTATTTAGTAAATAATTAGATTATAACATAGCCCCAGGAAAGCATGTTTTAGAGACTGATATTATACAAAATGTTACTGACACTGGAAAATATTTAGGACATGACATTTAGAGAGGCAGAAAAATCACATATAGGTGTTTATAATTGAGTGAGATTTGTGCAAGAAAAAAAAAAATACAAGAAAAACATATACCAAAATAGTAAAACCTATTAGTCCAAGGAATAGGATTACAATAAAACTTACTTTTTGTTATTTGCTGTTTTCCAAATTTTCTTGATTGATCGTGTATTAGTTTTACCTTGTATATACTCAAAAAAAAAAAAAAAAACAAGAAAGAAACAACTTACATAAATATAGACATGAGAGGAGGTAGATTGTGTCTGAGTCCTTGACTGAATAAAAGTCCCTTGGCATCTAAGAGCTTTTAGGTCTTCACACGCCCCTTACAGCATTTCCATGACCCTTACCATTCCGGTCTCGTTATGCTGGCGCAGTCAGAGAGGCCCGTAAGAAAGCATCAGATGCTCAGAAGACAATGGTTTAAGGGCGTAGAGGAGACTGATCTTGAGCAGTAGTTTTGCGGCCATTGTTCTCCCCAGCCCTACAAACTCCTACCTCTCTTGCTAACCAAATTCTTCCATATACAGAAATAGCCAGTACATACACACAGATGGTCACTAGTGATACGCAAGTGAAATTATGGCTATCACTTTTATGAGCTTCATTATTTTTGTCTCTCAGAAAAAGAAATTGCTGTATTTCATTTAAGAAAGAGAATGATTCAGGGAAGACAGGCACTCAGACAAACTGATGTGCTCTGTCCACTTTTTAAAAGTTGGAAAGAAAAGAGAAGAGAAATAATGATAGCTTTAAGCATCAAAAAATCCGTAAGCCCTGGCTGGTTTGGCTCAGCGGTTGGAGCATTGGTCTGCGGTCTGGAGAGACCTGGGTTCAGTTCCCGCTGAGGGCACGTACCTAGGTTGCAATTTGTCCCCGGCCCTGATTGGGTCATGTGGGTGGCAACCACTCGATGTGTCCCTTTCACATCGATGTTTCTCTCTCTCTCTCCCTCCCACTCTATCTGAACAAAAAAATATCAAAAAATGTCTTCGGGTGAGGCTAAAAGAAAAAAAAAGAAGCACTGTAAGAGAGAGGAGAAAGGGACACACAGACAAACTAACAACAAAACTATAGAAGGTAAGAGGAAGATAATGAGAAATAATTTTTATGAATCGGGGCCTGTTTTTGAAACATAAATGATTTGTTAGGAAAATATTTTATAGCTCACAGAATCATTATGTCAGCTTGATGTTTAAGCCCCAGGCTAAGATTTCAGGAAAACAAAAATCTATAGGTGCTGAAAACTAGGCCAGAAAAGAGAGACGTATCGACTACCAGCTCCAGCTACTGCTTCTGCTTTGCAAAGGTCGCACCACAGTTCTGACCCCAGAACTACACTGCAAATCACTGAGTGCACAGGAAAAGGGCACACGAGACCCCTCCACTTCAACCCTATGCTGGGATTGGTGTCTGCCCGAGTCACTGCTGACCTGTTAGCTCTGGTGTAGAATGAAATCCACACACGACACATTGGCTGAAAGCAGGCAGTGGGTGGACCCATCAGGACAAAGCCACCCTGGACCTGGGTTTCATTTGAAAAATAAGAGACTTGAACAATATATTCTCTGAACCTCTTTCAAAGATTCTGTGATTTATTTTTTCATAAGCATTTGACTGAAAAATATTAAGTCTCTATATATTGGGAGACTTGCAGTTCACCCTAAATTCTGAATTATTGCTTAATGTAAATTTGCACACTAGAGAAACTCACTATTGGCTTCTGATCACCCAATTTCCTATGGCTATAGTCTCACCCCTCACATTTCAGCCTTTTCTTTTTTTAATCCTCACCCGAGGACATTTTTCCATTTTTTGTTCAGGTAGAGTGGGGGGGGGGGGGAACAGAGAGAGTGAAACATCGATGTGAAAGGGACACATCGAGTGGCTGCCACCCGCACAACCGACCAGGGCCGGGGACAAACTGCAACCGAGGTACATGCCCTTAGCGGGAACTGAGCCCGGGTCTCTCAGGCCTGCAGGCCGACACTCTAACCGCTGAGCCAAACCGTCCAGGGCACATTTCAGCCTTTTCAAAGCTCATTGTACTGTCTGACATGGGGATACTTTTCATCTTCTCGAGGATATTGGAGAGACCACTGCTTGTCCCTTGAGTTGGCTGTGGTGGATTATTTTACTGATAGTGAGATTTTACCTATTTTTAGATGACCAATGTACTACTTACATTCCCTGAGTTTCTCTCTTACTTTGACATTCTCATAAGTCAGCTTTTGTTATGCTTCTCCTTTGCTTTACCTGGTTTATAATTGGAGTTCTCAAAAGCTAAATATACATACATGTTTATGGTTTCTAAATCCTAAGTGGAGTCCGGCCGGTGTGACTCAGTGGTTGAGCATCGACCCATGCACCAAGAGGTCGCCAGTTCGATTCCTGGTCAGGGCACATGCCCAGGTTGTGGGCCCGATCCCCAGTGGAGGGCATGCAGGAGGCAGCCAATCGATGTTCTCTCTCATCGATGTTTCTATTTATCTCTCTCCCTTCTTCTCTCTCTAAAATCAATTTTCAAAAAAACTTAAAAAAAAAACAAAAATAGCCCTGGCCGGTTTGGCTCAGTGGTTAGAGCGTCGATCTGTGGTCCAGAGAGACCCAGGTTCGGTTCCCGCTAAGGGCACATACCTCGGTTGCAGTTTTTCCCCAGCCCTGTTTGGTTGTGCAGGTGACAGCCACTCGATGTGTCCCTTTCATATCGATCTCTCTCTCTCTCTCTTCCTCCCACTCTATCTGAACAAAAAAATGGAAAAATGTCCTTGGGTAAGGATAAAAAATAAATAAAATAAAAATAAAAATTCTAAGTGGAAGGTTGTTGCTCCAGTTTTTGAGTAGAAAATAAAAATTACAATGATAATCTTAGATTTATTATTCTCACTTTCTACTTTTCTGAAGTAAATTCTTTCCACTGAACATTTGGTTTCAGTCAGTGAAATTTCAGAATTTAGGTTCGAGTCCCAAGGCCTCAATATAGACAAGTCTCAAAGCAAAAGTATTTAAAGGAGTGGTAAATTCGTAGCAAAGCCAAGAGAGTGGATTTCAGAAATCCTCTTACTGCTACATGCAAATGTTACATAGTTCATAATTTCTGACGAACACATATATAACCACAGAGAGCTTAGTCATTTTTTTCATGTTGTTTTGCCTTAAAAGTAAAAACAAGCACAATTCTCAATAGTTTAACTCCTGCTAATTATAGGATTCTTTAAAAATGAATTTTTAAACAGTGCAGTTTTAGCCCTGGCTGGTTTGGCTCACTAGTTAGACCGATGGCCCTCAGACCAAAGGGTTGAAGGTTCAATTCCCAGTCAAGGGAATGTACCTGGGTTGCAGGTTTGATCCCTGGCCCCAATCAAAGTAGTATAGGAGGCAACCAATCAATCTCTATCTCTCTTCCTCCCACCACCTTCTCTTCCATTGTGTCTGAAAATCAGTGGGAAAATATCCTTGAGTCAAGATTAACCAAAAAATAAAAATAAAAAGAGTTTTATCAGCTCGATAAAAAAAGTGGCCATTTCATCACAGAAAAATGATGAGGAGGAAAAAGTAGAATTAGTGGCAAATTTAGCTTATAAATTGTTTATTATTCATGAGTCAACAATATACATAAAGTGAGACCTACTAAAATGTAAGACATTGTACAAGAATAGGAATTAATTAAAAGAAGACTAAAACATGGTGTCTATTCTTAGAATTAGAGAAGATATCACTCACTAAATTAATTGTTACTGAGTGTACAATGTACTTTGATATGCATGTATTAATGTATATAAGTGTGTGTGCATGTGTACTGCCTGGGCTAGTAACAACCCTATTCTCCCCGACATCACTGCCATCACTTGTCTCGTTCTCATCCATGAATGTCTGACCCGTACGAGCAACGAGGACTCTAGAGGGGGAGTGAGGATGAGGAGGGACAAGAGACACGAGAAATGGAGACAAGACAGGGCTCTGATCAAGTCTCGTTTATTCTGGGGAGATCCACAGTATATATAGGGCAAGAAGCAGAAAAACAAGAACATTTGTTGCCAAGCAATAAGTTTGTGGTAACCACCCCGAAGCAATTTCAGGTAAATATCACGTAAATATCCCAGGTGGAACAAAAGATAAACAGAGCATAACTGGCTGAGTAAATGGTTACTTAAAGGAATGCAGAAACATTGTATGCAGAGATGCAGAGATATCCTGCCTTGGCGCAGGAGATTGCAGAGCAGATTTTAGCAAAATAGATGCCATGCAAACAGTCTCCCACAAATGTCCAGCAGTAGTTAGGGTCGTCCCTTCAGTCTTAGGCCCATGCTCTCATCTTACCCTGAACGTAGTCAGTATTAGGATATTCAGTAGTTGATAGTTACAAAGAAGGCAACCAAGATCAAAAGGAGAGCCTACATGGGGGTTCTGCAATACATTGACTGTGTGAATGTGTTCATGTCAGTTTAAGTCTTTAGTTTCCTGAAAGTTAGGTCAGAGATGAGTCTCTTACTGGGCTTATATTCTACCCTCTTCTGTCATAATATCTCCTTATTTGTGGTAGTCTTCCCCTACTGTTTCTTACTCATGTACACCCTCCCGGATCCTGACTTGGTCACTGTTTTAATCCTCATCCACATTAGACTCTTTATACCCCACAAATATCACATTCTGTTCTGCATCCCCTGCCCCCATGCTGTTTCACTCAAGCTCACCTGTTGGAGCATAACTCCAGCATCTGTATTGCTGAAGACCCCATGAGAATACGGGAGCCCCCACAAATGACTAGAAATGAGCACCTCCTTCCACCTCCCAGGTCCAGTGAGGCAAGAGGCAGAAAGAATCAGTGTTCTTCCCTCTCCCAGTATAAGTGGTAGATGT
Source organism: Molossus molossus (assembly GCF_014108415.1). NCBI lineage: Eukaryota > Metazoa > Chordata > Mammalia > Chiroptera > Molossidae > Molossus > Molossus molossus. The sequence continues at coordinate 66,518,023 of NW_023425348.1, forward strand.
TAAAGAATAGCAAGGGATTTGACCTGGCTCTGGAAAGTCAAATTAGAAATGTAACATTATGCCTCAGTCACATGATGAATTAATTAAATTTTGCCAAGCTATCCTGGAAAACTAACACTGTGTGTATTACATTGTTTCTTATGAGAAAGGTTTTGTATCTTCCATGCACTGGGCTTCAGAATTTAACTCTGACAACACACACAGCTGCTTGTACGTTGGACTGATCCTCAAGGGAGTAATCAGGTGGCCATTCATTATAGTGTCTGCCAAAGACATATCAGTAATAAAGAATATGTGTCTAGACTTTCAGAAGTCTAATCAACATACACCAAAGAGAATAGAAAAGGAAAGAAATTTTAAAGGGGGTACAGACCTTTGAAGAGAAAGGAGAAGGGCGTTCCTGGGTAACGGAGACTGACCACAGAACATGATCTCATAAAGTACTCATTTGTGTACCTGTGTGTGTACGTGTTTGCTAGCTTACCTTTTGCCACGCCCTGCACACATACCTCTTGCTTTCAGTATGATTATTCTTGATTCGTTTGGGGAGTTAACCCCTTTCCTACTCTTTGAAGATACAGTTTATGCCCCCAATTTAAGCTATGGCTGAAGTCAGTCTTCCTTCCAAGTATTTTGGTTATTTGGCCAATAGATTCTTTGTTCGTTATTACTCGTTTATTTGTCTCTTTTATTACTTACCACAGGAAGAGTTCAATGGTGAATGTGGTGATAAATTTCCAGTTTGGGGTAGAATAGTGACAAGGAAAGACCCGCTCGGTTAGGGTGGAAGATCCATGTTGTAGCATAACACAAGGCAAGTTAAAGTACAGGTAGAAAAATAGGCCTCAAATACTGAATTGATAGCATTGACCAATAGATTGATAGTCACCTTGCTATTTGTGGTAGCCCCATTTTAGCTTTGCTCTTTTTCTCTAGTTAAGACCTGGTAACATCAGGCTGGGCCCACAGCCAAATAATCATTCTTAACTCGCAGAAGTCTAGTAAACTCTGGCCTTAACCTCCGCGCTCAAGGTTCCCGACTCTATATTCTTTTGCAGCTAAAATATGAAAACTAAGCCTCATATAAAAGTTTAATGTGTCCCCAAGGAAACATTGAGATTTTCTCTTCCACTAAAGAGAGATTTTTATTTAATTTATAGGAGGAGGAGGAAGTGGCTAATCTTAGGTTGTTTACAGAAACTCCTCCAGGGGCCTCAGACCGGCCTAGCCTGTGTGATTCAGTTCTATTTCAGGGTGGAATCCATGAGGCCCCTTCATGTTTGTGTTTTTTTTTTAATTTCACGCAGGGATGGGACCTAGGCAAAAATGTATGCTTGCATAACCACTAAGAGATGTCGTATCTAACCATCTGGTTAGGAACTGGGCCAAGGGTGCTCCCCCGCTCTGAGAATCCACAGCTGTAGAGTTGCTGATATTAATGACTTCCTGTGTTTCTGTACTTTCAGGTTAACTTAGGGGCAACTCTTTCTTAGATGAGGAAACTGATTTTTCTTTTCAGTGATGGTTTAGGACTGTATCTTGGCAGTTGTAATTAATCGTAGCAATGCACATGTTCCCCTTCCTTATGCAAACTGCTGGCCAAGTTTCTTCTGAGAAACCTTCTGTTGCCACATTCTAATCATGATGTTAGTAGATAAAACCATATTCTCTGTGAGTTTGTGTGACCACGGGGTGTTCTACTGTTTTAGAAGAAAGATTTGCCCAATAAGAGTGGACTTGAAGGCTTTGGTCAGGACTGCTGGGCTTACCTTCTGGGGAAAGGATGAGGAGACAGCCTGGTGGTGTTTGAAAAGTTTGCGTAGCCTAATGGTGGAGAAAACCCAGGGGAAGCACAGTTAAGAGACAGATAGACTGTAATGTTTGAGTACAAATCAGCCTCTGACTGAGGCTACACTGAATCCAGAGCTCAGTAAAATTGTTTTTGTTTCCTTAAACCAGTTCATATCAGCATTTATGTTGCTATTCAAATTTTCATGCTATGAAAAAATGTTTCCTCTCTGCCTCTTCCCTTGGAAAACTCCCTTTTCTCAAAACCACTCCCAAGTATATCTTCCTCTGTGAAGCTTTTTTTTTAGAAAAAAAAAGCTCAGTAGTTGGTCAGTCTATTAAATAAACTCTTTATCATATAACACAGTGATATGTTTACTCCTCTGTATTTCTCACATTGTAGATTACTGTATTCATGTTATACTATTTATTTAACACCTGTTCTGTGACACACTGTGTTAAGTTTTGGAGATTTGGTGCTGAACAAGACAAACATTGTGCTGTGTGTGAACTTTCGACCTGACAGGTTATTTGATCATGAAAGACGCAATGTGTTTTAGCTAATGGAAGAACTAGGGGACTATGGAAAATGGCAGTAAACAAATGGTCATACATGTTATATATTTTAGTAGTCACAAAAAGGGGAAAAGCACAATGCTAAGTATTATGATTCCTAGGGACCAAGATTGGCCTTTTCATCACGGTGTTTTGTTTTGTTTTAAATCAGTAAGAGCTGTTTCAATTCTTGTAAACAATAGAAATGTGGACAAATGTACAGGATCAGTGCATGATTCAAAACATATTCATCTCTGAAGCTTTCTTGACTAACACCCCACAAAAAGATCTTAAATCTGTATTTAATGTACACCTTTGCCTTAATTTATTTCTTAATTTTTGAGAGTTGATGCTTGGCATTCATAAGCCATATATCTCAGGTCTTTAAACATTTCACAAATCAAAATCGCGGAAATATTTACTAATGCAGATAAATTCTCCTTGAATCATAAAGTCACCAAAAGTCACATACATACCACCATGTGCCCCCAGCCCATGCTTACCATCTTTTCAGCTTTTCCATTTTCATATCTAGGTTGTGAAAATATCACATTGACTAGGGAATTCATTGAAACAGTTTCAGAAATGCTTCTTTTTATTTCCATGCACTCCATATTGTAGATTAAGTTCAAATGATAGGTAACAGTGAATTTGATAACTCACTTTTGAGGGTATCTAAAACTATTATTCCCCAGGCGAAGAACCAAGGCTTTATTATATCTACCGCCTTACTTTTTCTTCTAACCTAATATATTCAGTTGGACTTTTATTCGCCTTAGGCCAGGACCAGTTTTAAAAAAAAAAAAAAGGAAGCCAATTTGTAATAGCATTTAACGTCCTAACAAGCAGCTCATCCTCATTCGTTCAGTGAAGACAAGCTACCAAGGCAGTTAAGCAGGTCAGGGGCCTGATCTGAGCTGTGCTATTGATTGACAGATCCAGAAGAAGAACAGATAATATCTTTGGTCTTAAAATTAAGGCTAATTGTCTTAGGAAAATAATCACAACTTAGTAATAAACATAGATGGCATCACTATCAACTAACATTATTTGGACAAGTGTAGATAAATTCAGAGCCACACTGTTGGAATAGCTTGATTTTTCTTCATAGTCCCTCCTCTACTCAGTTACTCTTTTCTTCTTCTCAACATTTAAAAATAGACTTTTAAGAACAGCCCAGACGGTGTGGCTCAGGGACTGAGCATCAGCCCATGCACTAAGAGGTCACTGGTTTGATTCCCTGTCCGGGCACATGCCCAGGTTGTAAGCCTGATACCCAGTGGGTGGCATGCAGGAGGCGGCCAATTGATGTTCTCTCTCATCGATGTTTCTATCTCTCTATCCCTCTCCCTTCCTCTCTCTCTAATATCAATAAAGAACAAAATAAAATAAAAAAATAAGAGAACAGATTGAATTTGCATCTCTCTGATGATTAGTGATGTTGAGCATTTTTTCATATGTCTCTTGGCCATTTGTATGTCCTGTTTGGAGAGGTATCTGTTTAGGTCCTCTGCCCATTTTTTAATTGGATTCTTTGTCTTCCTGTGTTGAGTTGTATGAGCACTCCATATATTTTGGAAATTAATCCCTTATCTGATGTATCATTTGCAATTATACTCTCCCATATAGTGGGTTCCCTTTCCATTTTGATGCTTGTTTCTTTTGTTGTGCAGAAGCTTTTCTGTTTGATGTAGTCCCATGTATTAATATTTTCCTTTTTTTTTCTCTTGCCTTAGCCATTGTATCAGTGAAAATTCGGTTGTGTGTGATGTCTGAAATTTTGTTACCTACGTTTTCTTCTAGGATTTTTATGGATTCATGACTCACATTTAAGTCTTTTATTATTTTTTCACCTCACACCTGCCAGAATGGCTGCCATCAACAAATCATTAAATAAGTGCTGGCAAGGATGTGAAGAAAAAAGGACTCTAGTATACTGCTGGTAAAAATGCAGACTGGTGCAGCCACTATGGAAAACAACATGGTGTTTCCTCAAAAAATAAAAAATGGAACTGCCATTTGACCCAGTGATCCCACTTCTAGGAATATATCCTAAGAAGTCTGACACACCAATCAGAAAGAATATATGAACCCCTATGTTCATAGCAGTACTACTTACAGTGGCTAATATCTGGGAGTAGCCAAGTGTCCATCAATAGATGAGTGGATAAAAAAGCTGTGGTACATGTACACAATGGAACACTATGCAGCTGTTAAGAAAGAAAGATCTCTTATCCTTTGAGACAACAAGGAGGGACCTGGAGAGTATTATGGTAAGCAAAATAAGCCAGTCAGAGAAAGACAAGTATCACATGATCTCACTTATTTTCGGAATGTAATGAACAAAATAAGGTGATGAACAAAATAGACCCAGAGACATAGAAGTAGGGTTCACTCTGACAAACTTCAGAGGAGGGGGTGGGGGAGAGGGAAGACATAAACCAAAGAACTTATTCATATAAGCATAACCAATGGACAATAGACAACAGTGCTGGGGGCAGGGGCTAGAATTAGAGGAGAGTGTCAATAGGGGAAAAAGAAGAAACATCTGTAACTAAAATGAATTAAATAAATAAAAGAACAAGTTTAGGTTTAGAGTACAATTCAGAAGATAATGCAGAGAGTTCCCCTACATACCACACCCAGTTTTCCTTATTACTAACATCTTGCATTAGTGTGTTGTGTTTGTACAATTGATAATTAATGAATAAGCCAATATTGATATATTTGTATTAACTGAATTCCATACTCTATTCAGATATCCTTAGTTTTTACCTTTAGTCCTTTTGTTTTTTCAGAATTTCATCCAGTGTACCACATTACTTTTATTTGTCATGATTTTTTGGGCTCCTCTTGGCTGTGACAATTTTACAAACTTTCATTGTCTTTTTATAACCTTTACAGTTTTGAGCACTAGTCAGATATTTAATAGAAAGTTCCCAATTTGTGATTCAACTCGGATTATGTGTTTGGGAGAGAAAGACCACAGATGTAAAATGCCATTTTCATCATATCATATCAAAGGTTGTTCTACCAACATGACTTATCACTGTTGAAATGAACTTTTATCACCTGACTGAAGTAATGTTTGACAGCTTTCTGCATTGTAAAAGGTTTTTATTCCTTCCTCTCATACTGAAACTTTAGAAGGAGCTCACAATATACAAGGAGTAGAATGCTGTGTGTTCCAACTTCTTGAGGGAGTAGTATCTAGATTATGTTATTTCCTCTGCATGGGAGTTTTGTCTGTTTCCCCTATTTGTTTAGAAATGTACTTATTTTTATCAGTATGGACACATGGATACTTGGGATTTTAATACTATTTTGTTAATGTTTTTGCTTAAATTGTTCTAGCTTTGGCCATTTGGAGCTGTTTCTGTTGTCTCCTGTGCTGCTTTGCTGTACCACTATCATTGTGAGGTGTTTTTTTTCCTTATGAAATGTTCTTTACTTTGGGACTATATAAGATATTCCAGGCTTTCCTTGTATATTTCTTTCCCCAGTCCTACAACGAGTCACTGAGCCATTTATCAGAATTCTCTGGTTCCTTTTGTTAAAGTAATGTTAGAAACTAAGGTGTGAGCATTAGGTGTGCTGTTAGTACAGCAAGATCTTTACTTTCAGGCTCTCTTGCTTGTAAGAACAACTAAATGTATGCATGCTTAATAACTTATACAAAACCTTATTTCACTCAACATAATACTCTCCAGGTCCTTCCACATCATCTCAAAAGGTAAGAGATCCTTCTTTCTTACAGCTGCATAGTATTCCATAGTATACATGTACCACAGCTATTTTATCCACTTATCTACTGATGGACACTTGGGTTGTTTCCAGACTTTAGCAATTGTAAATAGTGCTGCTATGAACATAGGGGTACATATATTCTTTCTGATTGATGTTTCTGACTTCTTAGAGTATATTCCTAGAAGTGGAATCACTGCGTCAAATGGCAATTCTACTTTTAAATTTTTGAGGAAGTGCGATATTTTTTTCCACAGTAGCTGCCCCAATCTGCAATCCTACCAGCAGTGTACTAGTGTCTCCTTTTCTCCACATTCTCAACAGCACTTGTCCTTTGAGGATTTGTTAATGGCAGCCATTCTGGCAAGTGTGAGGTGATATCGCATATGTCTCCTGGCCATTTGTATGTCCTCTTTGGAGAGTTGTCTGTTCAAGTCCTCTGCCTATTTTGTAATTGGGTTCTTTGTCTCCCTTTTGTTGAGTTGTATGAGCACTCTATATAATTTGGATATTAACCCCTATTCTGATGTAACATTGGCTAATATGTTCTCCCATATAGTGAGTTCCCTTTTCATTTGGATGCTGATTTCTTTGGCCTTGCTGAGGCTTTTTAGTTTAATGTAGTCTCATTTATTAACTTTTTCCTTTGTGTCTCTTGCCCTAGGCTATGTACCAGTGAAAATTCTCCTACGTATTAGGTCTGAGATTTTTCTGCCTACATTTTCTTCCAGGATTTTTATGGTTTCATGAATTAAATTTAAGTATTTTATCCATTTTGAGTTTATTCTTGTATATGGTGTAAGTTGGTGATCTAGTTTCATTTCTTTGCATATAGCTGTCCAATTTTCCCAACACCATTTACTGAAGAGACTGTTTTTACTCCAGTATATGCTCCTGCCTCCTTTGTTGAATATTAATTGTGCATACTGTCTTGGGTCAGTTTATGGGTTCTCTGTTCTGTTCCATTGATCTATAAGCCTGTTCTTGTGCCAGTACCAGGCAGTTTTGATTACAATGGCTTTGTAGTATAACTTGGTATCTAGTATTATGAACCCTCCCACTTTGTTCTTCTTTTCCAAGATTGCTGTGGCTATCCAGGGTCTTGAGAACAGGTCTTTTACCTCCTTGGTTAAGTTTATTCCTAAGTATCTTATATTTTGTTGTTGTTGTTTCAATGGTAAATGGGATTGTTTTTTAAGATTCCCTTTCTGAGTATTAGTTTTTGGTATATAAGAATGCCATCGATTTCTGGATGTTAATTTTGTACTGCTACTTTGCCAAATCCCTTTATTAAATCTAGTAGATTTATTTTCTTTTAATTAAATTATTTTTGTTACAGATGTTTCTCCTTTTTCCCCTACTGATTCCCCCTTCCCCCCTTCCCCGCCCTGTCCCCAGCTTTGTTGTCCATGTCCATTGTTCAAGCATACATGCATATGAGTTCTGTGGTTTATCTTCCCCCACCACCCCCTCTTCTCGGGATTGTCAGTCTGTACCCCACTTCCACATCTCTGGGACTACCCCATTCCTCAGACTGTTATGTTCATTATATTCCACAAATAAGTGAGATCATATGAAACTTGTCTTTCTCTGTTTCGCTTGTTTCACTTAGGATGATACTTTCCAGGTCCCTCCATGTAGTCTCAAAGGATAAGAGATCTTTCTTTCTTACAGCTGCATAGTACTCCATTGTGTATATGTACCACAGCTTTTTCATCCATTCGTCTACTGATGGACATTTGGGCTGTTTCCAGATAGTAGCTATTGTAAATAGTGCTACAAGCATGGGGGTACATATATTCTTTCTGATTGGTGTTTCAGGCTTCTTAGGGTATGTGAATAATTTTTTTGATGTATTGCTGGATTTGATTTGCTAATATTTTGTTCAAAATTTTGGCATCTATGTTCATCAGTTATATTGGTCTGTAGTTTTCTTTCTTTGTAGTGTCTTTTTCTGGTTTTGGAACTAGAATTATGCTGGCCTCATAAAATGAGTTTGGAAGTCTTCCTTCTTCTTGAATTTTTTGAAATAGTTTGAGGAGAATGGGTATTAGTTCTTCTTTGAATGTTCGGTAAAACTCCCCCGTGAAGCCATCCAGGCCTGGGCTTTGTTTGCTGGGAGAGTCTTGATTACATCTTCAATTTCTTTTGTTGTTACTGGTCTGCTCAAGTTTTCTATCTCTTCCTGGTTTAGTTTTGGGAGACAATGTGTGTCTAGAAATTTGTCCATTTTGCTTAGATTGTCGAATTTGTTGTCATATAATTGTTCATAATATTTGTTAACAATCCGTTGTATTTCTGTGGTGTCAGTTATTATTTCTCCTCTTTCATTTCTGATTTTGTGTATTTGGGTTCTCAGTCTTTGTTTCTTGGTGAATCTAGTTAAAGGTCCTTCAATCTCATTTATCTTTTCAAAGAACCAGCTCTTTGTTTCATTGATCCTTTGAATTGTTTTTTTGGTCTCCATGTCATGTATTTCTGCTCTGATATTTACTATTTCCTTCCTTCTACTTGCTCTGGGGTTTTCTTTTTGTTTGCTTTCAGGTTCTTTAAATTGTGAGGTTAGATAGTCTATTAGAAATTTTTCTTGCTTCTTGAGGTAGGCCTGTAGTGCTATGAACTTCCCTCTCAGAACTGCTTTCACTGCATCCCACAGATTATGTGTTGTTGTGTGTTCATTTTCATTGGTTTGCAATAAGTTTTTAATTTCTTCCTTGATCTCCATGGTAACCCATTTGTTGTTCAATAACATGCTATTTAGCCTCCATGTGTTCAAATGTCTTTGCATGTTCTTATTGCAATTGATTTCTAGTTTCATGCCACTGTGATCTGAGAAGATGCTTGACATGATTTCAATTAACTTGTAGAGACTTAGTCTGTGCCCTAACATGTGGTCTATTTTTGAGAATGTCCCATGTGCCCTTGAGAAGAATGTGAATTCTGCAGTTTTGGGGTATAATTTTCTGTAGATATCTATGAAATCTATTTGATCTAGCGCTTCATTTAGAATCTGTGTTTCCTTGTTAATTTTTTGTCTAGAAGATCTATCCAGTGATGTCAGCAGGATGTTGAAGTCACTTGCTATGATTGTATTGCTGTTGATTTCTCCTTTGAAGTCCTCCAAAAGATTTCTAATATATGTTGGAGCTCCTATATTGGGTGCATATATGTTTACCAAGGTTATATCTTCCTGTTGGATAGATCTTTTCAATATTATGTAGTGGCCTTCTTTGTCTCCAGTTATGGCCTTCACTTTGAAATCAACTTAATCAGATATGAGTATTGCTACCCCAGCTTTTTTTTTTTTTTTTTGCTTTCCATTTGCTTGAAAGATTTTTTTCCAACCCTTCACTTTTAACCTGTGTATTTTGTTGTGAGGTGGGTCTCTTGTAAACAACATATATGTGAGTCATGCTTTCTTATCCAGTCAGCTACTCTGTGTGTTTTTATTGGAGCATTCAAACCATTCCCATTTAAGGTGATAATTGATATGTATTTATTTATTGCCATTTTTGTTTAGTTTGGTTCTTTTTTTCTTTCTATTTCTTCTACTAATTACAGCAGTCCTCTTAGCATATCTTGCAGTACTGGTTTGGTGTTAATATATTCCCTTAGCCTTTTTTTTTTTTCTGGAAAGCTCTTTATTTGACCTTGTATTTTGAATGATACCCTTGCTGGATAGAGTAGTCTTGGATTCAGATCCTTGTTTTTCATGACCTTGATTACTTCATGCCACTCCCTTCTTGCCTGTAGTGTTTCTGTTGAGAAATCAGCTGAGAGCCTTATAGGGTTTCCTTTTTAGGTAACCTGTTGCTTACCTCTTGCTGCCTTTAGGATTCTCTCTTTGTCTTTAATTTTTGGCATTTTAATTACTATGTGTCTTGGTGTGGGCCTGTTTGGGTTCTTCTTACTTAGAGCTCTCTGTGATTCTTGAACTTAAATGCCTTCTTCCTTCACCTAGTTAGGAATGTTTTCTGTCACTATTTCTTCAAATATATTCTCTAACCCTAGCCCATTTTCTTCCTCTTCGGAGACTCCTATGATGCAAATGTTATGTTTCCAGTTGTCCCACAGTTCTCTTAAGCTGTCTTCTTGTTTTTTAATTGCTTTTCTTTTTGGTTTTTGATTGGTTGATTTATTTCTACCCTGTCTTCTAATCCACTGATCCGGTCCTCAGCTTCCTCTACTCTGCTGGTTAGTCCTCCCAATGTGTTCTTAATTTCTGCTATGTCACTCTTCATTTCCACTTGGTTGGTTTTCAATGTTTCTATATCTTTACTCATGGTGCAATGTCCTTACTCATGCTGTTGAGCTTCCTCAAGATCATGACTCTGAACTCTACCTCTGATAATTTGCTTAACTGCATTTCATTTATCTCATCTTCAATAGAGTTCTCTTGTTCTTTCATTTAGGATTTGTTTCTTTGTTCCACCATTTTGGCTATCTCAGTGGGTTTTGGAGCCTGCCAAATTTTCCCTGTGGGTATTGGTGTTCTGCTGTTTGTGGCTCCCTCTACTGGGTTTGGATGAGCCTGGGTGGGCCCACGTTGAACACCACTTTCAAGTTTTACTTTCCTGGGTAGATTTGCAAGCCCAGAAAATGTTAAGATATCCTCTAACTTTTTCCTGGTGGTTAGTAGTTTCAGTTACTCAGTGCCTTGGAATGTGGCTCTGGTGTTCCGCCTAAGAGGATTTTCAGAGGGTAGGATAGATTCTGGTTATTAATGAGCCTCAATTTGCATTTCTTTGCCTCACCTGGGAAAGGCTGAATCTCCTAAGGGGGAGGGGGTTGCTGCTTTTCCCCACAGCTTGGGGAAGGAGCACACTGGCCACCCTCCTTTGTGGCAGCAACTCAGCAAAAAATCTGAGTGCTCTCCAAATCGTGGGTGTCCCCACAGAGTTCCAGCCCAGTCTGCCCTCCCTCTGCCCTAGCCCCTGGTGAGTGGCTGTGGCTATTTTAGCACTGTCCCACCTCTCTGCACTGTGGAGCGGGTTTAGTCTTTATTCCTCAAGACTGCTGCTGTCCTTGGGCTCCCAGCCCGCCACCTTCTTGCACCTCCGCAGATCCCACCAGTGTCCCTGGTTATATGGTCATGTCCTGCTGCTTTTCTGTTGCTTTTTTCTAAGGTTTTTACTTTATTTTAGTTGTAATTTCTGTTTGGTCCTGGAAGATCCTCTGTGTAGCTTCCATTCACTCCACCTCCATTTTCACATCCTCTATGCCTATCTTGTGTGCAGCTGGGTAGCATGGGCCTTTCTGGTGCCCCCGTACCCTGCAGGTCCTGCGGGTAACTGAATCACACAGTCCCTTTGGGGACCTGGCTCTATGCCTATGTTATGGGCTGCTGGGTTGCACAGTCTTCTCTGGTGCATCAGCACCCAGCATGTCCTGCAGGTAACTAGATTGCACAGTCCCTGCTGGGTCGCACAGGCCTCTCTGGTGTTTTAGCACACCACAGGTGCAGCGGGTAAGTGCATCACACAGTCCCTTCTGGGTCTCACAGGCCTCTCTGGTGGCCCCACACCCTGCAGTTCCAGCAGGCAGGCAGCTGGATTGCACCAGTCTCTCTCAGGCTCCAGCTTCCCACTGCTCTTGTGGGCTACTGTGGAGGCCTCTGTGGAGCCCCAGGTCCAGATGCTGGGGGCTGGGAGTGCTGCTGCTCTGTGGGGCTCAACTCCTGCTCAGCTTTTGCTGTAGTTTTTGGGATGGGCCTCAGCTGCTGGTCTGTGCTTCTGTTGCCTGGAGATGGATGTCTGCTTCCCAGCCTCTGTTGCTGGGGGTATATCTGGATTCTGATCAAGCTGCTACTATGGGGGATGGTGCTGGGCTCCAGGCTGTCTGCAGCTTCTGTGACAGGCACCTTGGGAGCTCTACTACTATACACCGGTCTATGTTGACAGGGTGTCTACTGGTCCGATGCTGCCAGGTGCACTGGTGGGCTCAGGTTGTTGGGCCCTAGCTGCTCCCACTGCCTCCTTCCAGGGAAGACCTTGGATCTTCCAAAATGGTGGGACCTCCCCAGTGCAGGGAGAAGCACCCTGAAGGGCCACTTACCATGGTAGCCGGCTGCTCCATCCACAGCACAGGAACTTTCTGCTCCGTGGCTCTGCAGTGCTTGGGGTTGGCCATCCACCTTCACGTCTACCCACACTCTCTCACATACTCACCCTCCCTCCAGTCCTGCCTGCCACCATCTTCCCCTAAATCTAGTAGATTTTTGATGGAACCTTCAGGGTTTACTATGTACACTATTGTGACATCTGTGAATCAAGACAGTTTCACTTCCTCCTTTCCCTTTTATGCTTTTTTCTTTTTCTTTTTTTTTTTTTTTTTTTTTATAATTGCTGTGACAAAGACTTACAGTACTATGTTAAATAAAGTGGCAAAAGTGGGCATCCCTGTTTTGTTTTGTTCCTGTTCTTAAGGAAATGCTTTTAGTTTTTGCCCATTGAGTATGATATTGGCCTAAACGTAATATAAGGCCTTTATTATTCCCACTCTTCTGAGCATTTTTATCAGAAATGGATGCTGGATTTTGTCAGATTCTTTTTTAGCATCTATTGATATCATATGGTGTTTATCCTTCACTTTGTTTATGTGGCATATCACATTTATTGATTTGAGAGTATTGTACCAGCCTTGCATCTCTGGGATGAATCCCACTTGGTCATGGTGAATAATTTTTTTAATATATTGCTGGATCAGATTTGCTAAGATTTTGTTGAGGATTTTTGCATCTATGTTCATCAGGGTATTAGCCTTTAGTTTTCTTTCTTTGTAGTGTCTTTATCTGGTTTTGGGATAAGGATTATGCTGGCCTCATAAAAAAAGTTTGGTAGTCTTCCTTCTTCTTGAATTTTTTGAAATAGTTTGAGGAGAATAGGTGATAGTTCTTCTTTGAATGTTTAGTAAAATTCCCCTGTGATGCTGTCTGGATCAGGGCTTTTGTTTGCTGGGAGTTTAATCATTACAGCTTCTGTCTCCTTAATTGTTATTGGTTTCTTTGGGTTCTGACTCTTCCCTGTTGAGTTTTGGAAGAGTATATAATTTTAAGAATTTGTTCATTTCACCTAGGTTGTTGGATTTTTTGGCATAGTATTTTCTTACAATCCTTCGTATTTCTGTGGTGTCCATTGTTACTTCACCTCTTTTGTTTCTGATTTTATTCATTTGGGTCCTCTCTTTGTTTCTTGATGAGTCTGGTAAAGGTTGATCAATCTTGTTTATCTTTTCAAAGAACCAGCTCTTGGTTTCATTGATCTTTTGTATTGTTTTTTAGCCTCTATGTCATTTGTGTCCGCTCTGATCTTTATTATTTTCTTCCTTCTACTAACTCTGGGTTTTTCTTTTTGTTCTCTTTCTAAATCTTTAAGTTGTAGGGTTAGATAGTCTATTAGACATTTTTCTTGCTTTTTGAGGTAGGCCTGTAACTTCCCTATGAACTTCCCTCTCAGAACTGCTTTTGCTGCATCCCATAGATTTTGTGTTGTTGTATGTTCATTTTCATTGAATTTTAGGAAGTTTTTAAAAATTTATTCCTTGATCTCCTTGGTAACCCACTTATTGTTTAATAACATATTATTTAGCCTCCATGTGTTTGAATGTTTTTGAGTGTTTTTATTGTACTTAATTTCTAGTTTCATGCCGTTGTAATCTGAGAAGATGCTTGATATGATTTCAGTCTTCTTGAACTTGTAGAGACTTGGTGTGTGTCCTAACATGTGGTATATCTTTGAGAATGACATGTGCACTTGAGAAGAATGTATATTCTGTAGCTTCGAGGTGAAATGTTCTGTAAATGTCAGTTAAATCAAGCTGATCTAGTGCATTGTTTAGGGTCTCTCTTTCCTTATTAAGTTTTGTCTAGAAGATCTGTCCAGTAGTGTCAGAGGGGTGTTAAAGTCCACTATGATTGAATTGCTATTGATCTCTTGCTTGAAGTCCTCTAGAAGATTTTTAATATATTTAGGTGCTCCTATATTCAGTGCATATATGTTAGACTTGTGGTTTGGGCCAGGTGAGACCTGTTTGGCCATGTAGGCAGGTTGGTGTTTATCAGATAAGACTGCGATTGCTCCCAGTCTTGGTGTGGTGGCCTTCCTGTGGGACTCAATGGAGTAGTCTCCATTATCTTCTGAGTTGAGTGCTATAGAATAGATCCATGTGTGGTTTATGTGGGCTCTCCTATTGGATTTGGGTCTCGATTGCTATTCTCTGTTTGTGGTTGGGCTCAGTCCTCTGGGTTTTTAACTATGAGTCACAACCCTAGCACTATTTACTGTGTTATGCAACCACTATATAGGTATTAACAGGACAAAATAAAGCAACCAGACCAAACCAAAAAGCCCCCACCCCAATATCCACCTCAACAATAATAGAAGCAACTGCCTCAACAAAAAGATTGAAGGACACACAGATAATCAAAAAAACAGACATCCACACAAGGAACACTAGGAGGTGTGAGAACAAAAGAATTAGATGAGGGAAAAAGAAGAAAAGAAAAAGAAATTGAAATAAAATAAAAGTAAAGAAGGTAATGCACAACCAGCCTAAAAACAAAAAAGGAAAAACATTAGCTTGAACAATGATACAAGCCATAGGCTCAGCAATACGATTAAAAGACAAACTAAAAACACACATGTTCACTTCCATACACACACAATGAATAATATTAGAAGGCATGACACTGAATGATGTAAAAGAGGTGGAGAAAAAAAAATGTAAATGAAAGTAAAGGAGGCAAGGCAATAGCAGACCAAATCAAGGGGCACCTAGAACAGTTATCAGCATCAACATTGGTAGAAGCACCAGCTTCAATGAAAAGCTTAAAGGAAAAATAAACAGCCAGACTGACAATTCCCAGAAGAGGGGGTGGGGGAGAGAGAAACCACAGAACTTACATGCATGTGTGCATGAACAATGGACATGGACAACAAAGCTGGGGACAGGGTGGGGAGGGGGAGGAGGCGGGAATCAGTGGGGTAAAAGGAGAAACATCTGTAACAATAATTAATTAATTAATTAATAAAAAAGAAAGAAAGAAAGAAAGAAAAACAACCTGAAAGCATACACACACACGTACACAAAGAGAATACTAGAAAGTATGAGACCAAAAGGGTTAGGATAGGGGGAAAACAAAAATAAAAATAAGAAAATGAAAGCAAAAAAGGCAGAGACCAGAAATAAGGTAAGTATAAAAGATATAAGAAAATAACTGAAATAATGATAATTTTAGAAGGTAGTAATGCTAATTTGAATAAAATGTAGAATAGGAAAGTAGAAAATGGGAAAAGAAAAAAAATAATTGAATAAAAAAATAAATAAATAAAAAATAAACACACATCCCAAAACAACCACCACAACAATAATAGAAAATACATACATACATACATACATACATACATACATACATACCTTGGATCTGCTCTTTATGGAGATCACTGGATTTTTCTCCATTGTAGTTGGATCTGGCCCCTTGGGTGAGGGTCCCTGTCCTCTTGGGCAGATCTCTGGTGTAGGCCAGTGTGAATCATTGTCTCTGCCTGGTCCTTGGCCTCCTGGCTGGAGCCCTACCTGGCATGGTCCCAGGTGATCCTGTGAGCTGGGCTACACTGGCCCAGAGGCTGGGTCACCTTCAGGGCTAGCCATTTGTATGCATTTGTTCTGGGCGCCTTTCCCTCCCCTCCCCCAGGGCACTGGGCTCTGCGGGGTATCAGGTCCAGCCAGGGTGCTTTACTCAGATTTGTGTTGAGGGTGGTGCCTGTAGCTTGCAGGAGAGGCAGGCAGTCCCTCCCTCTCCTTCCAGTAACAGTCCTGCCTGGGTGCTGGTGCCCCACCCCACACAGGTGAGGAAAGAAAAAGAGATAAAAAAGGGAAGGAACGCTCTGCTTGGCTCTTTGATCTTTCAGCAAGGCTGGCTTGTGCTGGTCAGGGGTACTGCCCAGACTCCCACCTGACCAGACTTTCAGCCCCCAAGGAGTCTGTCCCTGCCGCTGGGGTACAGATTTCCTGCCCTTCTTGTGCTGTTGCTGCTCCATGGGGTGGGGCTTCTACTCAGTCTCCCTCCCAGCAGAAGTCAGACTCCCCCACACGCCAGGCACTGCCTCTGGGGTGCAGATTTCCTGCCCTGCACTTTCGCTGTTCCCCAGGGCGGGGTTTCCTCTCGGTCAGATACCCGATTCCCCAGAGTGGCAGGCGGGGTGCTGGGTGCTCAGTGCCTATCTGATCTTCAGCTCAGAGCTGTTGGGGAGGGGGCGCCTCCTCTTAGCTCCAGGTGGGGAGGAAGGGCGCCTTCCCCAGGCACCAGGTGTGCTCGCCTGCCCTTCTCTGTTGCTCTCCTTTAAGGATCTCTGTGTTGCTGAGTTCCCCCTTTCCCAGGGGCTGGAGCTGCTGCCTGCACCTTCCCTGGTCTTCCCAGCTGCGGGAGTTCGCTCACTCACCTACTCATCTCCTTCTCTCTCCTCCCCGTGGCCTCCTTGTTCACAGTATTTCCAGTCAGCTATTTCCAGGTGGTTTTTCAGGGGAAATGGTCTGTAGCTGAGCCTCAGGTGCAGTCCTGTGTTTCATGCAAGCGGGAGAGGACTTCCTTAGCCGTCGGCCCTCTTGCCCCTTCTCCCAGATCTTTGGCCCAGTTTTTAATTGTATTGGTAGTTTTCTTGCTGTAGAGTTTTTACGGTCTATTGCTACATTTTGTATACAAGTCCTTCATCAGATACTTGTTCTGCAAATATCTTTTCCCAGTCTGAAGCTTATCTTTTTTTTTTTTTTTTTCTCTTAACTGTCTTTCTCAGAGATGGAGTTTTCATTTTCATAAAGTTAAACCTCTCCATTTCTTCTTCCAGGGATGACACTTTTGGTGTTATATCTGAAAACTTCTTATCAGCCCTGGCCAGTGTGGCTCGGTTGGTTGAGCCTTGTCCTGTGCACAAGGAGGTTGTTGGTTCAATGCCTGATCCGGGGCACATGCTCGCGCTCTGTGCTGGAGGCCTGGTAGGGGGTGCGCAGGAGGCAGTCCACTGAGTTCCTGCTCTCACATCGATGTTTCGCTCTCTCTTCCCCTCTCTCTAAAAATCAATCCATTATAAGCAAAAAAATTTTAAATAAAATAAAAACTCATCAAACTCATGATCATATAGATATTCTCCTTATATTACCCATTGAAGGTTTATGCTTTTGTATTTTACATTTAGTTCTATGATCCATTTTGAATTAATTTTTTTGTAAAAGATATACAGTCTGAGTCTAGGTTAGGATAGGCAATTAAGACTTCAGAGCAGTGCATGGATGTATGAGAGAGGAGCTAAAGTCCCTCTCCCCGCCCCCCCAGCCTGAATTTTCAGGGGTCTGAATGTCTATGTCTTGCCAACAGATCGAGGTTAAAATGGCCTCTGTCATACAGGAGTTGAGTGGACCTCAAAGATCATAGAGTCATAGTGAGAGATCATACGCTCTGGACTCAGACATCCGGTTAGAATCCCATGTCCATCTTTTACTAGGTAGTTGACTTTGGACAAGTTTTAAATAGTTTCTTGCGTCTCAGTTTTCCCATCTGTATAAGAATAACGGCAATACCTATTCATAGGGATGATGTAAAGTCAAATTAGTTAATATTTGTCAATTGAGTAGAACAAAACCTGGGACATAGTACATACTATAAAAGTATGTGATATACATGCAAATTTAAACTCAGATTATCTCTAGATATTTGTTACTGTGCTTTAAACATCTTAATTTTTTTTAACCCTTAATCATTAGTAAGGTGTGTGTGTGTATGTGTGTGTACTCTTGTGTGAATGACCGGAGATAGGGAAGAAGGGGAGTCTGTGTCCACGCATGAACCAAAATGTTAAGTGGAGAAGGTTATCCCCTTTGTGACCGGTGTGATAATTATGGACATTGAATTGTGAGCAGAAGAATCTGGGCGTAGCTGTGGCTGTATCAGCTGTCCTACGCTGTAAGGAACTCCCTCTTTCAACAACCTTACCGTTTCTGAATTTTATACATTTACTCATTTATTTTCAGTGAGGTAGCGTGTGTGTGTGTGTGTGTGTGTGTGTGTGTGTGTGTGTGTTGCACATGAACAGAAATACAGTCTCTTGAGGAAGAGTGGGTCTGGCACTTTTATGCCGCACACATCAGATCGAGGCTGCTGCAGCCAGTTCCAAATGCCAACCTGGAAAGAATGACCGGAGGAATGACCTTGCGGTGTGCCCAATAGTATTAATAATGATAATGGTAATAGCCTTTTCCTGGAGCCTTTTAGAGCCCTTGACTGGTTGTTTTTTCTCAACTTTCCTTTTGTTTGTTTTTTACATTTTGATTTTAATTTCTTAATTTTAATTGAATTTATTGGGGTGACATTGGTTAGTAAAATTGTATAGGTTTCAGTTGTACAAATCTGTAATACATCATCTGTATATGGTATTGTGCATTCACCACCCCAAGTCAAGTCTCCTTCCGCCACCATTTATCCCCCCTTTACCCTCCTCCACCTGCCCCCACACCCCTTTCTACTTTCTGTTTTAAATGTACAATCTCTCGAATTTTTCTCCTCTGTGTTTTCCCATGCTACTTCCTACTTTTGTTTGCCCAACAACAATTTAAATTAATGTGTTACACTCACCCTCCCAGGGCTCTTCTTTGTTTTCTCATCTTCCCCCTAGATACTATCTTATGTTTGGTCAGACCCTTTATGGTCTGATCCTTTATGTCCCTAGGGGCTGCTTCCCATCAGTGCTCAGCTTCTGCCAATTTGCTTTTGTCCAACAATGCTACTGATAAGAACTCTCCCAAAGGATATATATTTTTTTTTTACAAAGTAAGTTTGCAAACCTCTTAAGGAAACTAGAAGTAAATAAACCTCCAAACTATTAAAGGTACTTTTTTTTCCGAAGAAAAAGAAATATAAACCCGTAACCGCAGCCCATGGCACCTGAGTGTTTTTATGTGGAAACAAAGCTGAAAAGAGGGGGGAGAGCTGGTGTCCTGAGAAGTGACCCCAAGTCCTCATCTGAAAACTTGCCTCCATTAGCTAAGTGTTCCTGTCTGGCTACTGTTGATATTTTTGGCCAGAAAAATTCTTTGTTGCAAAAAGCTGTCCTGCTCATCAGGATATTTAGGGTATTTAGCAACATCCCTGGTCTCAATAATGCCGGTAGACAGCCCCCACGCCCCCACCACCAGTGTTGAAAACAGAAGTGTCACTAGGCATTGTCAGATGGCCCTGGTTGAAAACGCAGCACTGCAAATTTAAAACATTATTTTCTAGGAGATGTTTAGACCCATGGGGAAAAGATACCGTGAGATGCAGAACTTTAAAGCAAATATGTTAGAATCTTGGGTAGAACTTCAAAGAGTTATATTCATGTCAGCAGAGCCTGCTTAATCATTCCATTTTTGTGCTTGGTGTTTGTTTTATTTGAGTAGAAATCTGCAATAACCAGCAGTGCAAAAGGAAGTCGTATCTTGTTTTTATTATGGCAAAATAAACAAAGCTTATTTCCTGAGAATCTCTTCTTTTATCTTTCCATGAACCCTTTCTTCGAGACATGATAATGCTAAATAGTATACCAGTTGGTGTGGCCGAGGAAAGGGAACTGCATGCAAGAGAGCAACTTACCTAACCAGATACCCAGAGTCCAAAAGGCCCCCGGGACTGCTAATGGCCATATTCTTTTGTTTGTAGTTTAAAGCCACTCACTGCTGTTGTTTTGGGTTGTGTCTCTAGTGTGAGCATAAAAAAGCATGTTGCCTTTGAAGCAAAATTTTAAAATACCCATTTATTAAGTGCCGATTACTGAAGTCATGTCAAGCAAAGATTCTCTACTTAGGAAGCCCTCTTAACTCTGTGCAACATTTTTGCATGTTGTAAGCACTGAACTAGAATAACTCAACTTTATTCAAGAATGAGTAAGTGGCAGAAGAAGATAGAATTCATAAAAGTCTCAGAGAAAATTCAAATGCAAAATTATTTCTGACTTGAGAATAAGAAATGGTTCAGGATTTGTGGAGCCTGAAGCTTATAGAATTAGTAAGGCCCCTTAAATGAAATAATAATACAAAATAATATATACAATAGTTGGTAAGAAAGGAAACATTTAGAGTAAGAAAAGTAACTTACTACAATTACACTTTTTTTCAACGCTGACAAATTGCACAAAAACACAAACTGAAAACAAACTAACAAACATGGTCTTTTAACTAATAACTGCATGACATCCTCGATCACAGTTATTTTCTTCCCTGAAAATTTTGGCTTCATGATCTTTGATAGTTTCTTCATTTAAACAATTATTTATGTATCATTTCCTCTATCGTGCTTGGTTGAAGTAGCTTATTTTCATTAAAAGAAAATTATTTTAGATGCACAGTCATTTTTGGTGATGCCATATAAGTTTTTAGGATTAATGTCAACTTTGGAAGTACCTCTCTTGTTTCTTATTTACAAGATTTGGTGTAATATGAGCAGCACAGGAAGTAATAGTGCAATTTGTGTATGTGACCTAATCAATAGGCTGCCCTGAGATAGGGACTCTTAAAAGTAGGTGGAGCAGTGGCTATTATGCTAGCTAAAGTGTGGACAAGTGTTTCAGGCTTCATGCATAGAGCATCAGAATGAAAAAGGGCAGACATCACTAACCATCAGAGAGATGCAGATTAAAACAACTATGAGTTATCACCTCACACCTGTCAGAATGGCCGCCATCAACAAATCATCAAACAACAAGTGTTGGCGAGGGTGTGGAGAAAAGGGGACTCTAGTACACTGCTGGTGGGAATGCAGACTGGTGCAGCCACTATGGAAAACACTATGGTGTTACCTCAAAAAGTTAAAAATTGAACTGCCATTTGACCCAGTGATTCTACTTCCAGGAATATACCCTAAGAAGTCTGAAATACCCATCAGAAGGAATATATGTAACACTATGTTCATAGCAGCACTATTTACAATAGCTAAGATCTAGAAACAACCCAAGTATCCATCAGTAGATGAGTGGATTAAAAGCTGTGGTACATGTACACAATGGAATACTATGCAGCTGTAAGAAAGAAAAATCTCTTATCCTTTGAGATGGCATGGAAGGACCTGGAGAGTATTATGCTAAGCAAAACAAGCTAAGCAGAGAAAGACAAATATCACATGATCTCACTTATTTGTGGAATATAATAAACAAAATGCTGAACAAAATTAACTCAGAAACATAGAGGTGGGGTACAGACTGACAAGCCTCAGAGGAGGGGGGATTTGTAGGGGAAGAGATAAAACACAGAACTTACATGCATGTATGCATGAACAATGAACATAGACAACAAAGGTGAGGATTGGGTATGGGGGGAAGGGGAGGAGGGTGTCAATGGGGGGGGAAAATGAGAAACATTTGTAACAAAAACAAATTAATAAATAAAAATTTTTTTTGAAAAAGAGGGCAGAAGCTAATCAACAAACCAAATCAAATGCCAGTCATTAAGTATATTATGTAAGACATGAAGGGGGAAACAGTGGGGAATAATGAGCCCAGGGACTGTAATGTTCCTAAGGATATGGTCTGTAGTGGACCCCTGGGGCCTCCCCAATGGCTTGTAGTGCGTACTTGGAATTGTTTGGTGAATGATAATGGCAGATGAATGAATAGCTACTATTGTCTAAGGCCCATAGCCTGATGAAATGACCAGAGAAGTAAACAGTCGAGGAGAACGGGGTGTGATTAAAACTCAAGAGGAACATGTACAAGACAGACTGGAAGCACAGTAGCAGGACAATTGAACCACCCCCTAGAGAGTCAAGAAGCTTTTGACAGGGGTGAGGTCTGAGAGAAAATCTGGAGTATGAGTAGGGATGAGCCTGCAAAGAAGTGGGCTATGCATCCCAACGGGAAGCACAATAAGTGATAATTAAGGAAAGAGGCACAGATAAAAGCGGTGTGTTCAAGGCACAGAAAATAATTCTATCATATACATGGGACTGTAGCAAATGACAAAGCAGCAGAAATGGGCAGGAATCAGACACCCAAGGTACTTAATGTTTAATATTAACTTACTTATAAGTTAATAAAAGCCATTGGATGATTTTAGCAGAGAAGTAACAAATCCAATTTCTTTGTTGCTGTAACTAGTTTCACCTCTTGGCTCAAGCGCCCCAAGAAACAGTTTTTGCTTGGATCACCTTAGTATGTGCAACCCCTTAAGACTCTTATTGACCCCTTATATCCATACTTAATCTTTTAATAAAATGATGCAAAATTGTTACCCTGCTACACGTCCCTTTTTATATATTGAACACTTCTTGATCAGATGAAGTTTTCCTTAAGTTATGTAAGCAAATCTGGTAGTTTACATTTTAATAAAAAGCAAAAAAAATTGCATGGCATATCATTTTAATTGAATGAATTTTACAACTAACATAAATATATCACCCTTAAATCTCAATTTATAAAAATTCAGACTAAAATCTGAAAAAAAAGATTAAAATTTATACTTCTGAAAATTTTAACTATTGTCTCATGCATTTACTATCTTTTTAAGACTCTTTTCATCAAACGCCTGCCTCCATTTAGAAGCATATTTCTTTGAGCAACTGCTTTATGTGGTCAAAGTCATGGCTGGATCACTTGTCTCCTATTGCCATCTGCTGGTCACAGTTGAGAACACATGTTCACATCTTTTTGGTTCAGGACATGTTTAAGGTGTTGATAAATACAGGGGTGGGCAATAGTAGGTTTAGAGTTGTTTGTGTGGAAAATAATACAGTAATTAATAAATAACAATATAAGAATAAACTGCGTGTTTCATATACTCACAGCTGTAAATCTATTTTTGCCCACCCCCTAGATCAGCCTGTGATTAAAATAGTCTGGGCAAATAATTTTTCTCCTTAATTTAGCATTTTCACTCTAGATAAGGGTTCAATACCAGGTTATATGGGAATTAAATTAAATGGACACTTTGATGAGAAAAAAATCTATTTGCAATAGGTAGACTAGTATGGTATACTATAGTGTGGTATAATATAGAGGTTCAGATTATGGGCTATGGATTCAGATTTCCAGGACTGAAATTCTGGCTCACCTACTAATTTAACCCTTCTATCTGTGAAATCAAGATAATAGTAGCACCCACCTTATAACAGTTATTATGAGGACTAAAGGAATTTATTTCTCTGAAATGCTTACGGTAGTTACACAGTGAACTTTTTACAGTACTGGCTATCATTATTAATGTTTATCCAGTGACTATCATGTTCATGGCCGTGATGGCCCCTGTGCATAAGATGAAAGAGCACAGCTGTAATCTCCAAAGACCAAGTGAAGCTGTGGATACAAATGCAGGCTGGAACCCTGTTCCCATTACACCAGGGTTCCTTGGTAGCGGAGCTGTTTCAGAGGACTCTTTGGTCAGTCTTACAACAGAAAAACAAAACAGGGTTATTTCAAAGATGCTGAGGGGACTTCTGGTCAAGATGGCGGGTAGGTAAACAAGGTATCGAGTCCTACCACAACCACATCAAAGTTACAACTAAACTACAGAACAACCATCATTCAAAACCACCTGAAATCAAGCTGAATGGAAGTCCTACAACTACGGAACTAAAGCAGCAGCCACATCCAGACTGGTAGGAGGGGCAGAGGGGACAGGCTGGTCCCACACCCACGTGTGGAGGATAAAAATCAGGAGGACACCTCGGCTGGGAAGGTTTTTCCTGAGGACTGAGTGGTCCCCATCCCACACCAGGTGCCCCGCTCAGGGTTCCAGTGCCAGGAAGAGAATCCCCATAACTTCTAGCTGGAAAAACCAGGGGGAACTGAGGCTCAGGGAGGCTGACGCGGCTGGAGCCCCAGGCAGCTCCTTAAAGGGCCCGCGCACGAACTTATCGGACTCTCTCCCTCTGAGTTTGGAGGGGAGGCAGCTCGAGGGGCAACAGAGACACACAGGGAAGAACTGAGCTGCTTGGCACTGGAACGAGGGCTGGAGAGGGGGCTTTCTCCGGGACAAACGTGCTGTCAGAGGCCTTTGTTCCTTTGGTGAGCCCTTCCCAGGGGCGGCAGACAGCGGCCATATCTGGGACTCCAGCAACCTGGCTCACACTAGTAGCCGCACCTGGTGACTCCCTGAGGCCCTGCCCCACCCCACCCCACCCCACCCCACCCCACCCCACCCAACTTTCAGGCCCATCCAAGCTGTTGCCACTTGCTTAACCATAGGATTGGCCTGCCTTGGATCCTGCTTCAGGTTTTTCCTAAATTATTTCAAACAAGCAGCATCTGGTCTCAGCTAGCCCCATACCACTCTTTAAATAATACACAGAAACAAACACAGGGAGGCAGCCAAAATGAGGAGACAAAGAAACAGGTCCCAAATGAAAGAACAGAACAAAACCCCAAGAAAAGAACTAAATGAAATGGAGATAAGCAACCTCACAGATGCTGAGTTCAAAATACAGCTTATAAGGATGCTCAATGAACTTAGAACCTCAGTGAACTTAGTGAGGGCCTCAAGAGCATAAAAAAGGACCAGTCAGAAATCATTTATGCACAGTTAGAATTGAAGGAGGCATTAACTGAAATAAAGAATAATTTGCACAAATTCAATAGTAGAGTACGTAAATCCAAGAAGTGAACCAAGGATTTGGAATATAAGGAAGCAAAAAATGCCCAATCAGAGCAGCAAAAAGAAAAAAGAATCCAAAAAAATGAGGATAGTGTAAGGAGCCTCTGGGACAACTTCAAGCATGCCAACATTCGCATCTTGGGGGTACCAGAAGGAGAAGAGTGAGAACAAGAAATCGAAAACCTGTTTGAAACAATAATGGCAGAAAACTTTCCTAACTTGGTGAGGAAACAGACATACAAGTCCAGGAAGCACAGAGGGTCCCAAATAAGATTAACTCCAAGAGGCCCACACCAAGACACATCATCATCAAAATGCAAAAGGTTCAAGACAAAGAGAGAATCTTAAAAGCAGCCAGAGAAAGGCAGCTAGTTACCTATAAGGGAGTTCCCATAAGGTTGTCAGCTTATTTCTCAAAAGAAACTTTGCAGGCCAGAAGGGAGGGGCAAGAAATATTCAGAGTGATGAAAAACAAGAACCTGCAACCAAGATTACTCTATCCTGCAAAGCTGTCGTTTAGAATCGATGGCCAGAGCTGAAAAATGGCGGCGGAGTGAATGGAGCTACACAGACCATCTCCCAGGACCAAACTGAATTTACAATGAAAATAAAGACAAATCGTCAGGAAGGGGCAACCGAAAGACACCTTGGAGGACCACATAACCAGGGACACCGACTCAATCCTGGTAGTCTTGCAAGGACGCGAGAAGGGAGCGGGAGCCCACAGTCTGCAGCGGTCTGGGCGGGGACCAGGGGACTCAGCGGGAAGCTGCTGCTGCCACCTCGGCTGCAACCCTGCCTGAGTCCTGCGAACTCTGCTGCCTGCTAAGCCCTCGAACTCGCTGGGACCAGGGGACTCTGCTGGAAGCTGCTACCACCTCGGCAGTGCCCCACTACCGCAGCTTAGTCCTGGGGCTTCTGCTGAGTGCAACGCCCTCGGCTGGTGCCAAAGCCCCGGCCGCCCTTGGCTGGAAGCACGCCCTCGGGTTAAAAGTCCCAGACGGCTCCACGACGTAGAGTCTAGACAGAGGCTAAATTGGCAGCAGCCACTCACCTTGGGCTCCGGCAGAGGGAAGGAAGACTGGAATGGAACTGTGTGGGGACACTTGGGTTTTGGAGGGTGCTAAGAGCTTTTTCTGAGTGCAGCCACTCAGAACTGTGATCATCTTACACCTTCCCAGGGCCCTGGGGAGATGCGGAGTCCCCTCCCTCAGAGATTCAACCACACCTGGTGGCCATTGAAATGCTAATTGAGGCCCATTAGCAACCAGCAGCTGCCCCACCCTCAGGAAATCCTCTTACACTGAGCACCTGAGGGAGTTTTACAGGCAACTCAGAAACCAAGGGTCTTCAGGTGACCTCTACTAATAGCCTCCAGGAAAAAAAAGCTAGAGGATAACTACGATTCCCTGGGCTAGCAACACTAACCAGAAAAGCTAAGACTTGACAGTGGTGTTTAAAGTGGGTCCTCCCTGGCTCATTCAAACCCAGGAGAGGGAGCCACAAACAGCAGAACACCAACACCAACAGGGAAAATTTGGCAGAATCCAAAGCCCACTGTGATAGCCAAAATGGTGAAAAACAGAAACAAAAGCCAAATGAAAGAACATGAGACCTCTACGGAAGATGAGAAAATGAGGTGCAGTTAAGCAAGTTAACAGAACTAGAATTTAGAGCCATGATGTTGAGGAAGCTCAACAGCATGTGTAAGGATATGAGCACCATGAGTAAAGACATAGAAATGTTGAAAATCAACCAGTTGGAAATTAAAAACCAACAAGAAGAAATGAAGAATGACATATCAGAAATGAAAAACACATTGGAAGGTCTAAAAAGCAGAGTAGGGGAAGCTGAGGACCGGATCAGTGAATTAGAAGACAGGGTAGAAAAAAATCAACCAATCAGAAAACCAAAAGGAAAAAACGATTAAAAAACAGGAAGAGAGCTTAAGAGAACTGTGGGACAACTGGAAATGGAATAATATTCTCAACATAGGAGTCCCTGAAGAAGAAGAAAATGACCAAGGGTTAGAGAATATATTCAAAGAAATAGTGACAGAAAACTTCCCTAATTTGGTGAAGGAAGAAGGCATTCAAGTTCAAGAAGCACAGAGAGCCCCAAATAAGAAGAACCCAAAAAGGCCCAAGCCAAGACACATAATAATTAAACTGCCAAAAATTAAAGACAAAGAGAGAATCCTAAAAGCAGCAAGAGATAAGCAACAGGTTACCTACAAAGGAAACCCCATAAGGCTCTCAGCTGACTTCTCAGCAGAAACACTATAGGCCAGAAGGGATTGGCATGAAGTAATCAAGTCATGAAAAACAAGGATCTGAATCCAAGACTACTCTACCCAGCAAGGCTATCATTCAAAATAGAAGGTCAAATAAAGAGCTTCCCAGACAATAAAAGGCTACAGGAATACATTAGAACCAAGCCAGCACTGCAAGAAATGTTAAAAGAACTGCTGTAATTACCAGGAGAATTGGGAAGGAAAATAGAACCACACTAAACAAAAATGGCAATAAATAAGTACATATCAATAATCACCTTAAATGTAAATGGACTGAATGCTCCCATAAAAAGACACAGAGTAGCTGATTGGATAGGAAAGCATGACTCATCTATATGTTGTTTACAAGAGACCCACATCACAACAAAAGACTCACAGAGATTGAAAGTGAAGGGATGGAAAAAAATCTTCCAAGCAAATGGAAAAGAAAAAAAGCTGGTGTAGCAATACTCATATCTGATAAAATAGATTTCAGAATGAAGGCCATAACTAGAGACAAAGAAGGCCACTACATAATATTGAAAGGATCTATCCAACAGGAAGATATAACCTTGATAAACATATATGCACCCAATACAGGAGCACCAAAATATATTTAAAAACTTCTGGAGGACTTCAAAGGAGAAATTGATAGCAATACAATCATAGCAGGGGACTTCAACACCCTGCTGACATCACTGGATAGATCCTCTAGACAAAAAATTAACAAGGAAACAAAGACTCCAAATGAAGCACTATGGACTTAATAGATATCTACAGAGAATCACACCCCAAAAATACAGAATTCACATTCTTTTCAAGTGCACATGGGACATTCTCAAAGATAGACCACATGTTAGGGCACAAACTAAGTCTCTACAAGTTCAAGAAGATTGAAATCATATCAAGCATCTTCTCAGATCACAATGGCATGAACTAGAAATCAATTGCAAGAAGAACATACAAAGACATTTGAACACATGGAAGCTAAATAGCATGTTATTAAACAATGAATGGGTCACCGAGGAGATCAAGGTAGAAATCAAAAACTTCCTGGAAACCAATGAAAATGAAGACACAACAACACAAAATCTATGAGATGAAGCGAAAGCAGTTCTGAGAGGGAAATTCATAGCACTACAGGCCTACCTCAAAAAACAAGAAAAATCTCTAATAAATTACCTAACCTCACAACTTAAAGAACTAGAGAGCAAACAAAAAGAAAACCCCAGAGCAAGTAGAAGGAAGGAAATAGTAAAGATCAGAGCAGAAATAAATGACATAGAGACCAAAAAACAATTCAAAGGATCAATAAAACAAAGAGCTGGTTTTTCAAAAAGATAAACAAGATTGATGGACCCTTTGCTAGACTCACCAAGAAACAGAGAGCGAACCCAAATACACAAAATCAGAAATGAGAGAGGAGAGGTAACAACTGACACCACAGAAATACAAAAGATTGTTAACAACTACTATGAACAATTATATGGCAACAGATTCGACAATCTAAGCAAAATGGACAAATTTCTAGAAACACATAGTCTCCCAAAACTGGATCAGGAAGAGATAGAAAACTTGAACAGACCAGTAACAACAGACGAAACTGAAAATGTAATCAAGACACTCCCAGCAAACAAAAGCCCAGGCCCGGATGGCTTCACGAGGGAGTTTTACTGAACATTCAAAGAAGAACTAATACCCATTCTCCTCAAACTATTTCAAAAAAATTCAAGAAGAAGGAAGACTTCCAAACTTATTTTATGAAGCCAGCATAATTCTAATTCCAAATCAGAAAAAGATACAACAAAGAAAGAAAACTACAGGCCAATATCCCTGATGAACATAGATGCCAAAATCCTGAATAAAATACTAGCAAATCGGATCCAGCAATACACCAAAAAAAGTTATCCACCATGACCAAGTGGGATTCATCCCAGGGATGCAAGGCTGTTACAATATTCGCAAATCAATAAATGTGATACACCACATAAATAAAATGAAGAATAAAAATTACACAATCATATCCATAGATGCCGAAAAAGCCTTCGACAAAATCCAGCATCCATTTCTGATAAAAACACTCAGCAGTGTGGGAATAGAGGGATCATATCTAGACATAATAAAAGCCATATATGAAAGACCTACAGCCAACATCATACTCAATGGGCAAAAACTAAAAGCATTTCCCTTAAGAACAGGAACAAGGCAAGGATGCCCACTTTCGCCACTCTTCTTTAACATAGTACTAGAAGTCTTAGCAACAGCAATCAGACAGGAAGAAAAAATAAAAGGGATCCAAATTGGAAAGGAAAAAGTGAAATTGTCATTATTTGCAGATGACATGATACTATACATAGAAAACCCCAAAGACTCCATCAAAAGTTTACTAGACTTAATAAATGAATTTGGCAAAGTAGCAGGATACAAAATTAGCATCAAGGAATCGATGGCATTCTTATACACCAATGATGAACTCACAGAAAGAGAAACTAAGAAAACAATCCTATTTACCATTGCAGCAAAAAAATTAAGATATCTAGGAATAAACTTAACCAAAGAAATAAAGGACCTGTTTGCAGAAAACTACAGGTCATTGAAAAAAGAAATAGAGGAAGATATAAAAAAGTGGAAGCACATACCCTGTTCATGGATTGGGAGAATTAACATCATTAAAATGTCCATATTACCCAAAGCAATATATAGATTCAACGCAGTCCCCATCAAAATACCAACGGCATACTTCACAGAATTAGAACAATTATTTCAAAAGTTCATATGGAACCAAAAAAAGGCCTCGAATAGCCACTGCAATCTTGAAAAGGAAGAACAAAGTTAGAGGGATCACAATACCAGATTTCAGGTTATACTACAAAACCACTGTAATCAAAACAGCCTGGTACTGGCACAAGAACAGGCATATAGACCAGTGGAACAGACCAGAGAACCCAGAAATGGACCCAAGGCAATATGCTCAATTAATATTTGACAAAGGTGGCAAGAGCATACAGTGGAGTAAGGACAGCCTCTTTAATAAATGGTGCTGGGAAAATTGGACAGCTGCTTGCAGAAAAATGAATCTAGACCATCAACTTACACCCTACACGAGAATAAACTCAAAATGGATAGAAGACTTAAATGTGATTCATGAATCCATAAAAATCCTAGAAGAGACTGTAGGCAACAAAATTTCAGACATCATACGCAGCAGAATTTTTACTGACACATCACCTAAGGCAATAGAAACAAAGGAGAAAATGAACACATGAGACTACATCAAACTCAAAAGCTTCTGCACAGCGAAAGATACAATCATCAAAATGGAAAGGCTACCCACTGTATGGGAGAGCATAATTCCCAATGATATATCAGATAAGGGGTTAATTTCCAATACATATAGAGTGCTCATACAACTCCACAAAAGGAAGACAAAGAATTCAATTAAAAAATGGGCAGAGGAACTAAATAAGACACCTTTCCAAACAAGACATACAAATGGCTAAGAAACATATGAAGAAATGCTCATCATCACTAATCATCAGAAAGATGCAAATTAAAACAACAATGAGGTATCACCTCACACCTGTCAGAATGGCCGCCATCAACAAATCATCAAACAACAAGTGTTGGCGAGGGTGTGGAGAAAAGGGGATTCTAGTGCATTGCTGGTGGGAATGCAGACTGGTGCAGCCACTATGGAAAACAATATGGTGTTACCTCAAAAAATTAAAAATTGAACTTCCAGCCCTGGCCAGTTTGGCTCAGCGGTTAGAGCGTCGGCCTGCGGTCCGCAGAGACCCGGGTTCGGTTCCCGCTAAGGGCATGTACTTCGGTTGCAGTTTGTCCCCGGCCCTGGTTGGTCGTGCGGGTGGCAGCCACTCGATGTGTCCCTTCACATCGATGTTTCTCTCTCTCTCTCCCTTCCTCTCTCTCCCTCCCACTCTATCTGTACAAAAAATGGAAAAATGTTCTCGGGTGAGGATAAAAATAAAAAAAAATAAAAAATAAAAAAAATTGAACTTCCATTTGACCCAGTGATTTCACTTCTAGGAATATACCCTAAGAAGCCTGAAACACCAATCAGAAATAATATATGTACCCTCATGTTTGTAGCAGCACTATTTACAATAGCTAAGATCTGGAAACAGCCCAAGTTTCCATCAGTAGATGAATGGATAAAAAAGCAGTGGTACATATACACAATGGAGTACTATGCAGCTGTAAGAAAGAAAGATCTCTTATCCTTTGAGACTACATGGAGGGACCTGGAAAGTATCATCCTAAGTGAAATAAGCCAAACAGAGAAAGACAAGTTTCATATGATCTCACTTATTTGTGGAATATAATGAACATAACAGTCTGAGGAATGGAGTAGTCCCAGAGATGTGGAAGTGGGGTACAGACTGACAATCCCCAGAAGAGGGGGTGGTGGGGGAGAGATAAACCACAGAACTTATATGCATGTGTGCATGAACAGTGGACATGAACAATAAACTGGAGAAAGGGCAGGGAGGGGGGGGAGGGGGAATCAGTGGGGGGAAAAGGAGAACCATCTTTAACAAAAATTAATAAAATTTAAAAAAAAAAAAAAAAGAATCGATGACCATATAAAGAGTTTCCCAGACAAGAAAAAGTTAAAGGAGTTCATCACCACCAAGCCGTTATTATATGAAATGATGAAGGGTCTTTTTGAAGAAAATAATAAAATATATGAACAAAGAAAATGGCAATGAATACATATCTATCGACAATGGAATCTATAAACAAAATAAACAGGGAGAACAGAAACATTCTCATAGATACAGAGAACATTTTGTTGGTTGCCAGATGGGAGGGGGGGTTGGGGGAATGGGTGAAAAAGGTGAAGGTATGAAGAAGTACAAATTCATTGCTAGACTGACAAACCTCAGAGGGAAAGGGGTTGGAGGGTTGGAAGAAATAAACCAAAGAACTTATATGCATAACCAATGGACACAGACAATACTGTGGGAAAAGGCAGGAGGGTGGGGGGGGGGAGGGGGGAGTCAATGGGGGAAAAATGAGGAACATCTGTAATACATTCTACATTCAACAACAAAGATTTGAAAAAATGAAAAAAGATGCTGAGGAGGTGCTGAAGACGGGGTCTGCTGGCAATTGTATAAAGCGCCCGCACTGTACTTGATCCCTGTGTTCCTCGGTCTTGTGGGGATTTTTTCATTGAAATTGGTCCCTAGCGACTTGAAATATCAGAATTAGACTCTGCTAAAATGCTCTCTTTAAATATACTTTATGTTCTTGGCTTCCAGTTTTGTAAACAATATTTTGATGGCTTGGATAAATGGTATGAGTCCAATTTCATCTAAACTTAATGTGTGATGGCAGCAACTGAAGAATTCCCTTGACTCACGCAGGCTTGAATGATTGACCCGTTATGAAGAGAGAGAGAGATCTCATAACGCCCCAGTATCCTGTGTGATATTCCTCAGGCTCCAAAGACAACCGCTAAATGTAAAGACCAGATTCAACACCTTAACAAACATGGGAAGACCCAGAAAAAAAAAAACTTAAAAAATTAGTTTGTTCCTTCATAACTGAGAGAGAACCCTATGCTTATATAACACAACTTATGTTAAAATTTCAGTTCCATCATAATAATGTTCACTTCTGAAATATGAGAGTCGACAGTTCCAGAATTATACAGGAAACTAACCCTCATAAGGCCCCTGGCCCTGAAATACAGCTGCTGGATCTTAAGTTTCAAAACAGAATTCTCTTTGTTTACACTAATACTCCTAATGCATCTAGCCAACATATCTCGTCAACTTCATACAAATTAATCTCTTAGGTCATTTCCCCATTTATGCTCACATTTCTGCTTTAAAGAAATTACTCTTTGGTAATAAAGATGTACATCAGTAATTTTAGTACAGACAACAAGTCCCATTGTAGTAGCAATTAATAGGTAGTATTTGCAGTTCGTTTACTTATAGAAACTCACGTGGTGCTTTCTAAAGGCTACAGTAGTTGATCATTTCCACTATCATGTCAAGTAGTGCAAACAGTCTCGATTTTACAGGTAAGCCAGTTGAGGCACAGGAGTTTGAATCACTTAACAAAGGTTATTCAGAAAGCAAGTGGTGGGGCTGGGATTCTAACCCAGGCGGTATCTGATTCAATGGCCCAAGTTTTTAATTACTAAAATTAAGGTAGAATCCAATTCTAAGAGGACAAAGATAAGTAAGACTTAATTGAGCTTTTAGGTGAGATTAAAGTAGAGAGGTTTCAAGGAAAATGAGAAAAGATATGACATTTGACATGAGTGTTTAAGGATGCAGTTTTCCAAGCAGATAATCAAAGAAAGGATACTTCAGGCAGGAAGAAGAGTTGGAACAAAAGAGGAGAAAAGAGAGAATGGGGGTGGGAACTGGGTGGAGGGGGGCACTGAGGGAAAGTGTGGGGGGGACGTCTGTAATACTCTCAACAATACAGATAAATTTAAGAAAAGAGGAAATGATGCTAATTAGAAATGCTGAGACCATTGCTTTTCCTTCTGAATAATGTTTAAATTAATTGAACTAGCATATAAGGGCCAATATGATATGCCCTCACCCGAAATGTCTAGTCATCTTTACAATTGTCTTCTACTATCTGCTTTACATATTGCAGTACATGCCGATTCTTCTACCACCTACCTCCATGCTTAGCAAGTTAGCTAAAAAATCTAAAGTTCATCGCTTCTCGGCCTTTTGGCTAAGATCAAATATAGTATCTGTTCTTATCAGTTTAATATCTGATACGTCCTCTATCCAAGGACATTATATTAAATGCATCTTTGGAACAGGGAGATGGAAGAGGAGCTTGCTGAGTCCACTCCACGCATCAACCCGGTCTTGTAGTACCTCTGGGAATGGTGCAAAAAAAAATCTAAAGTTCAGTCATCTCATCCCAGATGTAAGCATAAGATATGTCCCTCAGAACTCTGTTGTGAAGTTTCAATCAAATAGTAAAAGTGCTTAGTTCAATGTGAGCACTGAAGAAATGACAGCTATCATTATTACTATTGTCGAGATAAGCAGCAAGTTCCCAGGAGCCGGATGTGAGGGTCACAGATGAAGGGTAGAGCAGCAGTTCTCGATTTTAGTATTTATCTTTATCATCTATAGTGATCACCCTAGGTGCTTGTAAAAAATGCAGATGCCGTGGCTTTATTCCAAGACGTTCTGATTTCCTAAGTCTTGGTTTAGGGCAAGAGTCTTCATTTGTAAGAAGCAATCCGAGTGACTCTATTGCAGATGGTCCGGGGACGTATTTCGAAAACTCTGAAGAAATGCCGAAGCAGAGACATGGCCAATGAAAATTCTTAGTTTGAAAATCAATATGCTTATTTAGCCAGATGTGCCAGCCTGGATGTAATCGATATCTTTATAAATCTATTTCCCATTCTCCTCTCTCTCATTTTAGAAGGTTGAAAAAAAGAGGGGTGGGGGGCTTTTTCTTCATGCATGATCTCAGATTATGTGTTATTCTCTGCAAGAACAGAAGCTTTGAGAATTACATGTGAGAATTCTTATATGTTTCTTTGATTTACAAGCAACAAAAGAAAGCTGTGATAAAGCAAAAAAGCAGAGGATGAAAATAAAGGAGAAAAAGAAGAGGAGGAGGAGGAGGAAGAATTTGTATAGTAGTAGTGATTTAAAGACAAAAGCTATCGCATATATATGATTCACTTTTGTTTGGTAAACAAAGATTGTCTATTGTTCCTGAAAAAGTTCCCCATTGTGATTTTAACTATGTCAGAAACAGAACATTTTTTTCTTTGCTGACTGGCCACCAGAATCTTTTATATCATATAATCACACCACCTATCAGTTAATCTCAAATCAAGATCTCACATGAAAATGAATTTGTTTTGATTTTTCTGCTTCTTTGGGGGTTTTTACAATTTGAATGTCTAGCTTTATTCCAGAGAGTCTGATTCAGAAAATCCTAAATCAGGCCTAGGAATATATCTTTTTAAAAATCTCCCAGATAAACCCGATCATCTAGGTTTGAGAACCCTTGACCTCCCAAAGTGTGGCTTCTAAGTTAAGTTCCACCCAAGGTCCTTGCTGAGAACATAGATATCTGATTCCTACCCTAGACCCATTCATCAGAGATCTCCAAGGGTGACTCCAGCATCTGCAATGTGAGCAAGATTTTCCGATGATTTATGTACATTGGACACCCAGACTTTACTGGGCCTAAGTCTGTTTGGCCTTCCCTGTGTTCCTTTTCTGTTCATCAGTAACTGGATTAATTAAAATGATATCAGTATGTTGCATATAGTTTTTAGATTTGTTTAGTTTTCTTTATTCTAGAATATTTTTCTGCACTTTTATGTATGGGCATATCTGTGTGTGTGTGTGTGTGTGTTTCATGACACAGACATGTTCTTTTATGATAGCATGTCATGTATATTGCAGAAAATTCCTCAAGTAGAATTTTTCCTATTGTTTCCTCTCAATTAGAAAAAGAGTTAAATATAAGTTTTAAATGTGTATATGTGAGGTGTTTTTATCAGGGCATTGTATTGGGAAGCATATGATGTCAATTGGTCTCACTTTGACAGTGTAAATTTTAATCACTCTGTGAAGGTGGTGTCCACATGATGTCTTCATTGTTAAAGTGCTTTCCCCCTATTGAGATTAAAAGGCCATGTGTGGAATGATTCATGGAGTTTTGGTGAACATTCTCTTTCACAATAATGTTTACCCAATAATTTAGCATCCTTGAGTGATTCTCGTCTGAATCAATTATTTCAACAATGGTTGCTTAATGACTCATTTAAAAATAAGTAATACTTTGTTGTCTTCACAAAACCCTATGTAAACAAACCCTGCAGGTGTACAGTGGTCCTGAAGGACTCTGGGTGAAGTGGGTCCTGTCCAGTTGTGCAGTTAACACAGGTACTGCGGTGGTAAAGCTAGGTAATCAGCTTCCATTACACAGTATTGTGAAGAGCTTCGCAAATGTTAAGTCAGGGGCAGTGTTTTATCTTTGCTTAAGTTACAGTTCTGATATAAAAGAAATACAGGAGTCAAAAGACAATAGAAAAATGGTGCACCCACAGAACAAAGAACAGCAATAAATAAAAACTTCACAACTTCACCAAGTCATTTCAACAGAATTGGTATCTGGGTAAACAATATCTGCATACATGATCTAGTTCACACTGCTAATTGATTGCACAAAGATATAACAGGGGGAAAAATCCCTTGAAAGAACGTCTTTGTCTTTTATTAGAATAAATACAATTTGGCACAGCTTTTAAACAGTTTCTCTATATTTCCCTTCATTCATGCAGGTAAACAAAAATCACAGGCAGTATCAGAGTCACATATCATAACCTCACTTAGGAAAGAAGGCTAACTTGAAACAGATCAGCTTGGAAGATGTGAATTTTAAATCCTTTCTCTTAAAAGTGATTAGAGTTCTCAATTAAATAAAACATCTGGATCTTCCAATAATACTCTCATCTCTTCAAAACAAATAGATAACAGACAGAGATGGTACAGCACTAATTGAATTGAGCTAAAACAAGAGTTTCTGCAAAAACCATTTCCTTCAATACCCAAAAGTTTGTCTGTTGGTTTCAATAACTAATAAAAACAAAAGTGCTTACAATTCTGATCATCACTGTAACTGGGGAAGTGTATTTTGCTTTTGGTACTGGCACATAGATACACAGCTCAGTGAATTAAAAGAGGCGACTTAGGAACAGAACCATGTTCATAGAGAAATTCAGTATGGGATAAAAGTAGCATTCAAGTCACTGGGGAAAGATGAAATATTAAAACACGTAAGTGGACATCCGGGTGCCTGTTTAAAAAAACAATAGCACTGTATCCATTATCTCACATTATATATAAAAATAAGCTTGAAGTGATTCAGAGACCTAAAAGTAAAAAATAATACAATACATACTATGAGAGAATATAACTGAATTTTACAACTCAGTGTGAGGAAAATTATTTTGAACTGAGTCCAAAATCCTGATACATTAGAAGAAATTATAAATTTTAATATTTAAGAAATTATATCATAAATAAATTATAAAGAAATTAAAAAACTGAAGATGGCGGCGAGCAGGACCCGAGGGAGGGTGAGTGCGTGAGAGAGTGAGCTGGTGTGTGAGAGAGTGTGAGTGGACGTGAAGGTGGACGACCAACCTCGAGCAGTGCAGAGCCATGGAGCAGAAGGTCCCTGTGCTGTGGACGGAGCAGCCGGCTACTTTGGTAAGTGGCCCTTCAGGGTGATTCTCCCTGTGCCATGGGGAGGTCCCACATTTTGGAAGATCCCTGGTCTTCCCTGGGAGGAGGCAGTGGGAGCGGCCAGGGCCCAGCAACCTGAGCCCACCAGCACACCTGGCACCATCGGACCAGTGGACACTCTGAGGACCAGTGCACAGTAGTGGAGCTGCCAAGGCGCTGGTCCCGGAAGCCACAGACACCCCGGAGTCCAGCACCATTCCCCAGAGTAGCAGCTCAATCAGAGTGGAGATGTACCCCCAGCAACAGAGGCTGGGGAGCAGACATCCATCCCCAGGCAACAGAAGCACAGCCCAGCAGCTGAGACCCATCCCCCAAAACTACAGCAAAAGCTGAGCAGGTGTTGAGCCCCTCGGGGCAGCAGCACTCCCGAGCCACCAGCAGCAGGACTTGGGGCTCCACAGAGGCCTGTGCCATCCAGCAGCTCACAAGAGCAGTGGGAGTCGGAGCCTGAGAGAGACTGGTGTCATCCAGCTGCCTGCCTGCCCACGGGACCTGCAGGGTGCGGGGGCACCAGAGAGCCCTGTGCCACCCAGCTGCGCACAGGATAGGCCTAGAGGATGTGAAAATGGAGGTGGAGTGAATAGAAGCTACACAGATGATCTTCCAGGATCAAACAGGAATTACAACTAAAATAAAGACGAATCCTCGGAAAAAAGCAACAGAAAAGCAGCAGGACAGGACCATATAACCAGGGACACTGGTAGGATCTGCAGAAGTGTGAGAGGGTGACGGGCTGGGAGCCCACGGACAGCAGCAGGCTTAGCTGTGAGCAGCGCCCTTGGGGAATAAAGACCAAGCCTGCTCCACAGTGTAGAGAGGCAGGACAGAGCCCTAAAATAGCCACAGCCACTCACCTGGGGGCTAGGGCAGAGGGAGGGCAGACTGGGCTGGAACTCTGTAGGGACCCCCAGGATTTGGAGGGCACTCAGAGTTTTTGCTGAGTTGTGGCCACAAAGGACAGTGGCCAGTGTGCTCCTTCCCAGAGCTGTGGGGAAAAGCTGCAGTGCTCCCCCCCCCCACCAGGAGATTCAACCTTTCCCAGGTGAGACAAAGAAATGCAAATTGAGGCTCATTAACAACCAGCATCTATCCCACCCTCTGGAAATCCTCTTATGCAGAACACCAGGGCTACATTCCAAGACACTAGGTAACTAAGACTACTAGACTCCAGGAAAAAGCTAGAGGATAACTGAACCTTTTCTGGGCTTGCAAATCTACCCAGGAAAGTAAGACTTGACAGTGGTGTTTAACGTGGGCCCACCCAGACTCATCCAAACCCAGTAGAGGGAGCCACAAACAGCAGAACACCAACACCCACAGGGAAAATTTGGCAGGCTCCAAAACCCACTGAGATAGGCGAAATGGTGAAACAAATCCCAAATGAAAGGACAAGAGAACGGGGAAGTGGGGTACAGACTGACAATCCCCAGAAGAGGGGGTGGTGGAGGAGAGATAAACCACAGAACTTATATGCATGTGTGCATGAACAATGGACATGGACAACAAAGCTGGGGACAGGGTGGGGAGGGTTGGGGTGAGGGGTATCAGTGTGGTTGAAAGGAGAAACATCTGTAACAAAAATAAATTAATTTTAAAAAAAAGAAGAAATATAATCCAACCCAATTAAAAAAAAAAAAGAAATTTAAAAACTGGGAGAAAATAGTTTCAATAGCACAGAAAATAAAATAACATCTCAATATATTAAGGATTCTTAAATATCAAGAATATAAATACCAAATATTGAAAAGAAAAATAGCAAAATATACGCACAGTCTCAAAAATGTACAGTTCACCTTAAAACATGATGAAATGTTCAATTTTCAGTCATTAAAAAGAGAAATGTGTATTAAAACCACACTCAGATACAATTTCTCACTTATCAGATTGGTGAAAATGTAAGAAGCCTGACACATTCTGGCTGTAAGTCTGTGGGTTAGCAGGCACTTTTTTATGTAGTCGATGGGAATACAAAATGTGAGTAAAATGGAAATTGGTAAGAAACACAATAACCAAAAGAAAACTTTCTATGGCATGAATGGATTGGCCCAATAGTACGACTATTAGGAATTAGTCCTGATAATCCACCTTTAAAAATACCAAATACACAGTTACACATATACAATTTTATTCATTTGGCATTAATAATAATAATAATAATAATAATAATAAATTTCAGAAAAAAATTGTTTTGCTCATTTTTGAGAAAATAATTCAATAAATTTTGAAGTAATGTTACTACGGAGATATTCAAAGAGAAAAAAGTCTTTATGAAATGATGTGGAGTGATTTTCAGAATATATTATTACTTAGAAAAGGCAAATTCAATTTTTATATATACTGTATGTTATTTTTGCTTTATAAGATAGAGGATAACTAAGAAAAAAAATAATCTTACTTTGCAAAAAAAAACTACAGTAATAATAAGCCAGAATTTAAAGTAGGTGCCTAGCCCTGGCCAGTTTGGCTCATTAAAGGGCACGTATCTTGGTTGCAGTTCGTCCCTGGCCCTGGTTGGGGTTGCGCGGGTGGCGACCACTCAATGTGTCTCTCTCACATCGATGTTACTCTCACTCTCTCCCCCCTCTCTCCCTCTTGCTCTATCTGATGATAAGTGCAAAAATGTCCTTGGGTGAGGATAAAAATAAATAAATTAAATAAAATAAAATGTGCCTATAGTGAATAGGCTTAGAAGGGATAACAAAGAATATTTAACTTTGGTAAGTACATTACTGAATTTTTTAACTAGATCAATATTTTATGTATGTAAAATATAAGATTTTATCAAGGATAAAGAAAAATCATAAAATTGAATATAATCAGATAAGATAAATCTTAAATGAATATCAAATAGATAACATTACCGCATTGAAGTTGTGGGGAGAGAGAGAAAAAAGAGAGTAATTGACCCCAACATTCTCAGACTGTATACTCTTAGTGGAATATACCTAAGAACAATAACAACTTTTTAAAAAGCAAAGAAATCCTGAGTACTAACGGTTAGTCTGCTATAGGTACAATAGTTCTGAAGTAGTTGTAGTTGAAAAAATGTGGAAAACAGTTTTGTGACCCAAAGATCTTATTGAGAAACAGAAGTATAAATAAAGAATAGACGAAAGAGAGGAAAGTGTGATGTTGGGTTGATTTATAGATGTTATGGCAATTTAATTACTTATATTAAAATATATTTTTTCCAGCACTGTCCACTAGGGCCTGGAAACACTGGCTTCCAGAAGCAATTTGTCTAGTGCTTTGACCTTCACTTCTGGACGTCATTACTCACTAAAAGACCAGGCCTTCTGGGAAAGTGGTTGATTCTAGTCTGGATCTCAGAAAATTCAAGATCAGTCTAGAACTTCTTACTGTGTCAAAGTAAAGGAATATGGAAAAACTGATGGGACGTGTTAAAGGACACAGCGCCTGCTTGAAGTAACTCGTTGAATTGGAGACACGTGAACATCAAAAGCCAGAGGGCGGAAGGAAGGTGGTGGAGGGACTGGATGAAAGAAGGTGAAGTTATGGCCAAAGAACATATATGCATCGCCCACGGACACAGACCACAGGGTGGTGCTGGCCAGAGGGAGGCAAGGCAGGGGCTGGGTGGAGGTGGGCAAAGAGGTGGGGATAGGAGCATCTGTAATAGTGCCAACAATAAATTAAAGAAATAAAAGGAATTATGGCAGCAATGGTTACATCCCATTGAATTCAAAAAGAACAACGCGTACTTATAAGTTCACCACAGACATAAGCTAGACTTTTCATAACAACATTTTTATGTTGGTCTTCAAACTACCACATGCCATTCACAGTAGATTGGATGTATGAATTGTGATACATTTACACGATGCAACAATAGACAACAAGGAGAATGAGTTATCTTTGTATTCCATACAATAATAGGTATTATTCTAAATATTAGGTAGATCCAAGTAGTCATATACAAAAAAAAAAAAAAAGTGCGTATTATATGATTCTATTAATCTCAAGCACAAACACAGGGAAAACTAGCAAGTGCTGTTGTGTTTTGGAATAGTGGTTACACTTGGCATGCAGCTGTACTGTAGGTAGTAACCGTGCTGTAATGCCCCACTCTTAATCTGAATGCTAATTACACAGATGTGATCATTTTGTGAAAGTTCTTTGCGTTTTATTCTTACTATCAGTGTGCATATTAAAGTATGTGTATTAAAATGTTTAAAAAGAAAGAAATCTAGGAGTCCTAGATGATAATCACACAATGAATTGGAAAGGGGAAGAGGAAAACGGTCTACTTTACAGAAGAATGCCAAATAAAAAACAAGAAGGAACAATAAAGTTAAAAATGAGTTTATGCTATGGAATGACAGTTGAACACCTGCTACTATGTAGTTAACGTAGGAGGTGATAGGTATACCACATAGTCAAGAATATAGTGATAATCTGATACTAATTTTCAATTGCTACACAAAGGAACCGATGGAGGCTGAGCCAGTTGGTGCTGAGGGAATGAACTGTGTGCTGTTCTGGTCTCTATTACTTCTTGGATTGTGTGACTCTGTGCCCCTTCTGGTGGTCCTCTGGGACAAACTGCTCATTTGTTTGTTCCAAATGTTCTCCTGTATGTTGAGCAGAATGTGAGAGGGTCAGGATGGCAGTTTGGGAATATACAGGAAAGCAGCCTCAAACTTAACATGCAATGCTAACCCACCCCCTCCTCGCTGCAGTTTCATTCTAGAAGCGAGTGCCAACATGGAGACTTGCTTGATCCTGTGACACAGCCATTTAGAAACAAATTTTAGCATGACAGGCTTTTGACCTCCACAAGGCTGGAGTGTTTTCTTCCAGAGCTGATGACTTATGAGTGCTTGCAGCCTTTCCTGGAAAGGTATTATCAGTTTATATTGTGCACTACAGTAGAGTGTGTATCTGCCCCAATTCAGTCAATTTGGGGAAGAGATGGCATCAGAGTGTCTAAATATTTTTAGATCTAGTATATTGCTATACTTTCTAACTAGGATGACCTTGAATGGAGACAAGATAAATGAACATATAAAAAGATAAAAGCAGAGCTGGAGAAATAAACTATTTGGGCCAGATAACCAGTCTTTAAAATGACCAAATCATAACAAATAAAATTACAAACTCTGTCTAAATCTTTCAAAATTATTACCAACATTGCTATTATTTTATTGCTATTATTTTAGGAGTTTATTACTTAGTACATGGAGGAAAGAAGGGACTTCATAAACATTCAGTTCTTTCTGATGCTTGGGATTAGTGTTACTGATGGCTGTCAATACTGAGATTTCTACTGACTGTTACTCATTTTGTTATGCTATTTTAAATGTCTCTCTACCCTCTGGCCCGTTTTGCTCAGTGGTTAGAGCGTCAGCCTGTGGTTCAGAGAGACCTGGGTTCGGTTCCCGCTAGGGGCATGTACCTCAGTTGCAGTTTGTCCCCAGCCCTGGATGGGTCGTGTGGGTGGCAGCCACTCGATGTGTTCCTTTCATATCGATGTTTCTCTCTCTGTCTTCCTCTTTCTCCCTCCCACTCTATCTGAACAAAAAATGGAAAAATGTCCTTGGATGAGGATAAAAAAAGTTAAATGTCTCTCTACCCTTTAAATAACAATGTGAGATAAGATATGCTTTAAGACAGAATGGAACTTTATAAGAAACACTCATATCAAGCAAATATTAATAAAATGTAATAAAGAATCATTAATTAGTATGCCCTGGCTGGTGTGGCTCACTTGGTAGAACATCATCCCACACACCTTAAAAGGTCACCAGTTTGATTCCAGGTCAAGGCACGTGCCCAGGTTGCAGGCTCCATCCTCGGGATGGGGGAGTGGGGGTGCAGGAGGCAGACGATTGATGTTTATCTCACATTGATGTTTCTCTCTCCCTCTCCCTTCCTCTCTCTCTAAAGTCAATAAAAACATTTAAAAAAAAGAATCATTAATTAGTTTAAATAAAAGTATTTTTATATCCATTTGAATAATGCAGGGTTAAACATTGTCAAGTTCAGAGAATGTTGCTAAATATTTAGAAGGAAGCCCTGGCCAGTTTGGTTCAGTGGTTAGAGCATCGTCCCACAGACCAATGAGATGTGGGTTAGATTCCGGTCAAGGGCATGTACCTTGGTTGCGGTTCATCCCTGACCCTGGTTGGGTCGTGCAGGAGGCAACCAGTCGATGTGTTTCTCTCACATTGATGTTTCTCTCTCTCCTTCTCTCCCCTATCTCTCCCCCTCCTACTCTATCTGAAGATAAATGGAAAAATATCTTTGGGTGAGGATTGAAATAATAATCATAAAATTAATAAATAAATATTTAGAAGGAAGATGCGCTGCAGGCATTTCTGCACAGCACTCCAAAACTGCTTTACTTCATTCCCTCAGCACAACCATCTGAGGTTGGCCTCAGTATTCTAATTTCATAGATGAAGAAACAAACTCATCAAGGTTAAAGAAGCTGCCCAAATCCAGAATTTGAATTCAAGACCACATGAAAGCTCACACTCTGTTCGGTCGGTCCTTCAAACTGTTTCATGCTGATCATGTGTTTATTTCCCCCACAAGGAAATGATTTGATAACTAGGGTAGAGTTTTGCTTCTCTTTCTCTATCTCTCAGAGAAATTAATTGGGAAAGCTGATGAGATATTTGTGAGACAATCTGAGTAATCTTTTAATCTTATCCTCAGGCCACAAAGGCCTTTTGTTCTTCTAATTTCATTTTGTATCCTTCCTGGTTAACTGTTATAGACAGTGCAGTGCCGTGGGGGCGGGGGGTGGAAATGGGCTACGGCTTCCGATTGGATCCCAGCACCAGCATTTCTAACCGGGATATT
This sequence comes from Molossus molossus, assembly GCF_014108415.1. Classification (NCBI taxonomy): domain Eukaryota; kingdom Metazoa; phylum Chordata; class Mammalia; order Chiroptera; family Molossidae; genus Molossus; species Molossus molossus. The sequence continues at coordinate 66,562,102 of NW_023425348.1, forward strand.
TGGTGGGCTTCCTCCACTCAGATTGGCTCTTTCTGGATCATGTGAGGACTGAATGTGCACTGTGCATGAAATTTTGCTGCTGCATGTTAAGCATGGCCCATTTATTGCTTTACATCAGGCATCTTCATTATCTTATTTTAGGTTTTCCATACATTTTCAGACAGTACCATCTTTAATTCACTTTGAATCTTGTGAGCCAGAATCAAAACTGGAGATGCACACCTGAGAAGAGGTTGAAGCTACCAGTGAGATAGAAAAGATGAGGGATTTTGGTGTCTGATAAACATCAGACATTCGAAAACTACAGAAATGTCTCGTGTGAAACCAGTCTTTAATCCTTATGTGTAACACTTTATTCTTCCGTACATAGATCTGTTTATATGACATATCCTTTTTTGAAATAAAAAAAATCCATTTGCATTTTTAACTACCATCTGAAAGTTATAAATGCAGTGACAGATTATTTTATGAATGGTTGGATTCTTTCTAATTTTATGGATTAGACCAGCTATGTTTGGCTAATGGAATAGCACTTTTCTATGGGACTACTAGGAAGTGGGCAGGGGGTTGAGGATTGGTAGAAAATCAGCAAAGTAAGGGTCATGAAGTAAGTTATTATCAATTAACTGTTGTTGATGAGCGAGTTGATTGACTAGGTAAGATCTGTGACTCAGATCAATTGATAAGTAGGAACTTCCTAGAGCCGACAGTGAAGGTATTTATTAGTTTACAGATTTCTCTTTCCCAGGTATAGGTTTCCTGGAACAAACAACTAAGTCATGATGACATAGGTTCTCTATAGTCAGGTCTAAGTCATAATGACAGAACTGCTCTCCACTCAGCAAAGTCACACCAGATGCTACAGGGGAGTTTAGCAATCTCAGAACCTATGCAGTTCCCCAGAGACCTGACCAGAGGAGGCCCTCCACAGATTGTAGACTTTAGTAATCTGACACTAGGCCTCTGAAATGATCTTCATTTGGGTGGATGTCAAATTATAAAAGGAGAGTTGGAACGGTGACTAAAGCAGGAAGAGGTGAACGAGAGGTTGGAAACTGTTGGGGCGCATGGTAAACATAGGAAGAATCCATTGAGCTGGAGATAAATGGTTGGGTACTATTCCCTGCCGTCTGTCAATCCATGGGGGTGAATGGCTGACCTCTTTGAATCCAAGTCAGTGGATGATTTTAGCAAATCTCTTAGCTCCTCAGAGTCATGCAGTATGAGAATGACTGTACCATGTACTGAAATTTAGTCTCAAAGACATTATGTTGGATTTGGGACTGAATCTGTGGCTTCTACTGTTCATTGTTGAATGGATCAGTAAAACACCACTGAATACAAGTGCTTTGGTTATTGCCTTCCTCTGACCTTTAGAATTGTTTTAAAATTATAAAGATTACAGATGTTTCTCCTTTCCCCCCCACTGATACCCCCTCCCCCACCCTCTCCGCTCTGTCCCCAGCTTTTTTGTCCATGTCCACTGTTCATGCATACATGGATATAAGTTCTGTGGTTTATCTCCCCCCCACCCCCTCTTCTGGGGGTTGTCAGTCTGTACCCCACTTCCACATCTCTGGGACTATCCTGTTCCTCAGACTGTTATGTTCATTATATTCCACAAATAAGTGAGATCATGTGATATTTGTCTTTCTCTGTTTGGCTTATTTCACTTAGGATAATACTCTCCAGGTCCCTCCATGTCATCTCAAAGGATAAGAGATCTTTCTTTCTTACAGCTGCATAGTACTCCACTGTGTATATGTACCACAGCTTTTTTATCTATAACAAAAATAAATTAATTAAATAAAAAAATAAATAAATAACATGAATTATAAAATAAATAAATAAGATATAAAGATTATAAATTATCAAAATTAAAATGATAAAAATTTGTGAAGTTTACCTCTTTGCTTACATTTGCAATCTTATTTATCTTTTAGACATATTGTAGAATGGTGGATAAAAACAACATATTTGGTTGTTTATAGATGCAAACTTTGATTTTACTACTTACTAACTGTACAAGGTTGATCAGCTTACCTTACTTTCACAAGCTTCATTACCTATGGTGTAAGAATATACATGTTGCTCCGGTGAATTTCTTAATCCATAAAATGGAAATAAGAACAGCTTACAAAGTTGTTGAATGAGTCACAGGAGATAAAGTGTGTGAAAGCAGCTAATACCACTGTCCCTGTTCCAGAGTGGACACTCGGGTATTTTATTTCTTCCCCTCCCTTTTTCTCATCTTCATGATTTTAGGGCATAGCTAAAATAAACATGTGTCCTTTGTCTTTATCCCATGCTAGCTAAATAAGGGGTCTCAGTAGGGGAGTTTTTTTCTCTGCAGGTATATTTGAAAATGTCTACAGTTATTTTTGGTTGTTAAAATAGGAGAAATGGATGCCGCTGCTCTGCCCACTAAGGAGAAGGCAGATATGCTGCTATGCATCCTACGGTGCACAGGACAGCTGCCAACAACCAAAACACTGGCCGTGCACATCAAAATGCTCTGATGATTATTGATTAGATGTGCATTTGATTGATTGATTTATTTGATGTGCATTTTATTTAAAAGAAATCTGTAATTGAGAAAGTCATCAAAATCAAGATCATCATTGATATCAGTAACATTTATTGACAATGTTATACTAAATATATATGTATGCATATATGTGTACATTCAGATATATGCATACATATATGTGTGTGTATATATATTTTTTTGTTAATCCTCACTGGAAGATATTTTTCCATTTAGTTTGGGTTTTTTTTTGTTTGTTTTTTGTTTTGTTTTTTTAGATAGAGTAGAAGGGAGGGAGGAAGAGAGAGAGAGAGAAACATCTCTGCGAGAAAGACACATCAGTTGGATGCCTCCCACATGACCCCAATCAGGGCCGGGGATCAAATCACAACCGAAGTACATACCCTTGACCAGAATCAAATCCTTGACTCTTTGGTCCACGGGCCAACACTCTAATTGCTGAGCCAAACTGGCCAGGGCTAGAGTTGTTTATTTTTTATTCATTTTTATATGGGGCTTGGTCATTTAATGCAACCTGACCCAGGAGCATGCAGCTAATCTCTGATAAAGACAAATTTAATCAGGTATGTCTGACTCCAAAACCTATGGTTTGAATCACGAAGCAATATTGTCTCCATGGTTAAATCCTGGCTCTGCCACTCAATCATTTGGATCTTTGACTAAGAATTTAATCTTCATGAGTTTTACTTTCTGTCCTATAAAAAAGAATAAATGGTATTTTATATTTCCATTTGCATTAAAGAGTTAGAGCATCCAAGATATGAAACGAATAAAAACATTTTAAAATTTTAAAGTGCTTTAAAATATAAGCTGTCATGCCTACTGACTGACTGATATCTTCCTTGGGAGTATTCAGGGATTTCAACTCTGCGTTGCTATAACAGTGTTCTGTTGGTTGCTCCATATAGAAAGAGAGGTAAATGAAAATGAAAATTTTGTGCTACTGACACCTCATTTCTATTTGAATAAGTGATATTTCTGACAAATTATTAACAATAGAGAAAAAAAACTCTCTAAAAATCCTTCAAAAGTTCAACAAAACTGTTGTTTATGTTGATGGGACCAGGGATGATTGAATTGAAATAGCTGATATTAGAGCAAAAGTTGGGTAGCTTATTCACACAGCTTTACCACACAGATTTATGTCATGTGTGTGTTTTTGTGTGAAAATTAAATCCAAGAACTATCAACAAATGCTAAAACTCTACTCACAGAGACAAATATAACATGTGTGAGTGCTTTTTTTTTTAACTAAATGTACCCATTTTTTTTTTTTTGCAGATATCAAATTAATACTGCAATAAGTTCAAATAAAATGTTTTTTCTGTTATATTTTGCAGAGTAAAAATTTATATGTCATTTCTTATAAGAGTACATATATATTGACTAACCTATGATTTTTTTCCTTGAGTAAAATCTCCATGGTGTAATATTGTTTCCCTTTTGTGGATCAGGACAATTAACTGTGAGAAAGATGCTACACTTAACATTCTTATTGATCAAAATGTAATATAATGATATTCACTACACATTTACTAAGTACTTACATCAGTCAACTATTTAACACATACTTATGAAATAAATGCTCATTACTGTGCAAGGATACTTGGAAATAAAAAGAAAGGTCTCTTTCTGAAAATAAATAGAAATAAATGATTTAATAATTTTTTATAATTCTTCTAGGAAGCTCAGAGCCAAACTTGAAGCTGGATTACACCCCTCTGTAGGTTTATAAAATCCTCATATTTGAGTTACTTACTGAGTCATAACTGCCTCTTTTCTCTTCATTCTCTGTTAGACTCTTGTGTTTACCTCCTACTCCATGGGAACATTTCTGATCTTTTAGGACTTCATTCCTATCAATTCTGAGTCCTTCAGTAGTATCCAGATGCAAGATTAAAATGAAATTCATTTTAAATTTATATAACTCCGCCTATAACCAATGTATATTCATGACGTCAATGTCCAAAGAGTGATAAAAAAAAACTTTCAAATTCCCCTTGTAAGATGACTCAGATTCTTTATAGAATGAGAGATAATGTTGATACAGTAAGTATGAATATACAAAGACATCACTTGAGGGAATCCCCACTGTGGACACTGAAGCTGTCTGACAACATCCATGCCTCCACTCCTCCAGGGACACCTTGATGGAATTGGGTTGCAGGGACTTCAGGGTGAACCTTGATGGACCAAAAGTTGGACCTTGATTGTTCATTCTTGCCACAATGAAAGATCCAAGTAGCCCAGGCCTAAGGTTAATAGATGGCATTTCTCTGGCCATAGGACTTGAATCAATGCAAAGCCCAGAATTTTATATGGCCCTTGAATGAGACATATATTCTCTCCTGCTGTCACTGAGTACAGAAATATTCTCTACAATAGATTTAGTTGTTTGTATGTCTTTCTCATACATGTATATGTCTATATATACAAATATACAGACAGAAAGGGAGATGGGTGGAGAGAATAATAGAAGTACTCAACAATATCTACTCCTTCATAAAGGGTACCAGAATGGTAATATTTTAATAGCATACCTCTTCATTTTACAAAGCACTTTCACATAAATAGTATCTACTTTCTATAGCACACATATACTGTGTAAGTACAAGTATTAGCCTGTTTTACAAATGAGAACTTGAGATCTGAAAGAGGTTTTCGTGTTTTATCCCATACAAATAGTAGCTCACGTGAGTACCGCCCACCACAATTCGGTGTATGAGGACAGACAATAAGTGGACAGACCAAAGAGAGCCCAGCAAACTACAGTTCTCGGGGGAGCCTGAAGCTGTCAGAGAAGCAGAATAATTCTTTAGATGAGTAACAGTGAAAACCTCCAGAAACTAGAAAGAGAGGAGACATCCTTGAGCTGAGCCAAGATCTGATTCCAGAGTCCCTTCCTTGGCCCACTCAGGCACTGCCTTCATCCATTTTTAAACCCACACAACCATTTGTGGGCTCTTTTCGTTACATGGCTACAGGTCACTTGAATGCACAGATATTTCTTTGTTGTTTTCACTGTTGTTAATCCTGCAGGCCCTTGGCAGATCCTCCTTTTGGTGGGTGGGTTAATGATGCTGGGAAGGCTTTTTGAGGTGTCTCAGGAGAAAATTACTAAGGCAAAAATGCCCAAGAAGAGGATGTGCCTTTCCAGAAAATTAGCCTTGAATAGAATAATATGTCAATGAAACAGTTAATCTTACACATCACGTAATTTATCAACAGCCCCTCTAAGTCTCTCTGTGCCAGAGAAGAACCTTTCATAGAGAGCAAACATGAGCAAAATAAGATAATTTACCTTTTGGGCTATTATGAGGGGCTAAAATACCTTTTCAAGAACCTACCAAATTAGAACTACCCATTTGTTTTTCAACCAGTCACCAGGGGATGGCTTTTCACCATATATTTTTATTTTCACTGAAGAGACAACATTTTTACGGGATCCCGTTACTGACTGACATGTTTCACAGGTATCAAAAATTGGCCTTTCTTCTTTCCTTCTTCCGTCTTTCCCTCCATCAAAAAAGCATCTGGTTTCTATTCCTTACAGTTCTAAAATCAACCACACCATGGAAGGTTTTCTGACGATGACAAGAAGCATATTGAGAGAGACTCAAAAGTAATTTCCATCAGTTTCAAAGTGATTTCTTTACTGCTCAGACTGACACCCCATTTTCTTTGCCTCTCCTCGGTCCCAGCATTTATGATTTCCTCCTTCCTAGATGTTTATAAGTCTCACCTGGCACTACCCATCTGTAGTGGCAGACTTCTCGATTGCGTGACTGTGCTGACCCCAAGCAACTCACTTTATTTCACAACCAACAGGTACCAGGGCACCATTAAGACAGAATGTCTCAGTTTAGATGTGCCCTAAGATTTACTTCATCAAAAACTCTATATAAAACTTGGAATTTGGGAAAAAGAAGAGTGGATTTATTTATGGGAAATTAAGAGTAATGCCTTAGTTTCATAAAGGGTGTTGAGAGCATTATGAAATAAATTTTGTGTTTAGTTGTAGACTGAAACTTTCAGATTAGTATTCAAAGGGTGTTTATAGATCTTAGGATAATGAGTGTTCTATGTTATAAAGCTGACCAGAAGCACAGTCTGTAACAGGATGGTCAGGGGTGTGAGGTCTTAGAGATGGTATAATTTGGAATCAAATGCTCTAGTCTAAGAACCAACATTACTGCTCATGATGGCAGGTGCTACAAACCTGCAGAGTGATATAAATGAGAAAGACATCTGTTCAGGGCCTATGCTTCCCTGAAACAAAGGATAGAGGAATTTAGCCCACAAAACCTTTCATGACGTGGCCCATCCTGATCTTTATAATGCCATCAACATTATACGGATGTTTTTCTTTATTGATTTCAGACTTCTTACAATGCTGTAAAAATGCATTTTCTCACTTTTCTATTTTACGTATGTTCTCTTGTAATGAAAGCGATTTTCCACTCTCTCAACACCCTTCTTCAGCCAGTGAAATTGCATTAAGACAAAAATCAAGAGGCGCATTTGACTTTTATTCTTTCTAGTTGCTGTTGCTCTGAGACCCAATAAACCGCAGTGGTTATTTTTATCAGCCTTGCGGAGCCTGTATTAAAATTGATGTTGTGTGTTCAGCTTCTATTACACTGTGAGCACTGTGGGACCACAGAGGTTGATATTTTATTATATTTGCTTCCTTGAGTGACGGGGTACTTGAAATATAACAGGTACTCAGTGAATGCTTACGGAATAATTAAGTGGCCAAATGAATGAGGTTTCTGGACTCCGCCTTTATTTTCATCAGCAATGTGATTTTCTTCTGTCTGGTTGCCCATCCCCTTCATTCCAACACCAAGCTTTGTCTCAGCTCATCCTTTCTAACCCCTGCTTCCTCCACGGTTACCTCTTTGTCCCCTGTTCCAGGTTTACTCTCCAGCATCCAAAATGTAAATTTGTTTCATGTAAAAATAATTTGAGATCTAACGTTTTTAAATGCGATTCAACTACATAGTCGTATCCAAATCCCTCTCCCATTCTGAGGCACACGAACCGATCTCTCTCATCATGAAGCTTCCGCAGGCCCTGGCTGAGCACTGGGCGGCCGAAGGGAAGAGACCAGGGCGTGTCTGCCCCCACAGGCCCCCACGGCCCCTGCAGGGCTGCACACCTCCTGAGGCCCAGCGCCTACTTCGTAAGCGTGTCATGCTTTCGGATTCTCCTAAGATCCATGTGCCCTGATGTCCAGTAACACCACCTCTTCCTGTTGTCATCCTGCGCCACAAATAATTTTCTTCCTAATGTTACTCATTTCTCCATAGCTTTTCTGTCCCTTGTTTCTAGTTAACTGACTTAAATTTCCTTTATTTTCTAATTCTTAGAATAGTATTGTTTTCTGGTTGGACCTTGACTAAATTAGAAATATGGGAAGAGAGGGGCTAAAATTGTTCTTGGTATATTTTTGAATTACAAAGAAAACCCCATGTTTTTTTAATGCCTTCAGTGACCCCATGTAGTTTATTCACATCGTACTTATTTCAGTGGTTACCGGAAGCTCTGCGGAGTTGAAAAAATAGCAAGTACAAATGAACAAATGACTAATATAACTTCAAACTCTGTCAGAGACCGAAATTCAGCGAGAACAAGTATTACTTCATGATTCTATAATCTCAGGTCTATTTTGATAAAAGTAAACCAATCACATTTAGTCCCATGTGAAATTATTCACCTTCATTAGAAAAATTCAAATGAATCCTATTGGTTCTGTTCTTTGAAATGCCAGATAATATAGTTTTTTTCAACCACCCAGGGAAGAAGGGGAATACTGTGGGCTAAAGTCGTAAAAATAAATTTCCTGGAAAAGTATGCACGCTAAAGCCCAGTGGATTTTGTAGTATTTCCAAGAAACAAAACTAGGACATTTAGCTCTGACTTAACTAGGACCCCAGTTTATTCAGTCATTTTAATTCAATGAATTAAAATGATTATGAAGCTTTATCAAGTATCCTGTCATGGAAAAGCTAGCAATTCTACTCTCAAATCACATACCTAAGTAAAAATTTTGGTGCCTTGTCATCCTTGGAAGAAGTGCAAGCAAACACACAAAGAATGAAGCCAAGACAACAATACCAAGACCAAGGAAAAGTGTGCCAACTGCTCTAGGTCATTTTCCTAATACCATGAAGGACCTTTATTTTTATACCTTTTGCATGTGAATCTTTACCTTTCTTTACACCAGTAGAAGAGGGAAATGTCCTGTTGTTCATTGTATTAGTCTGCAAGGGCTGCCATGGCAAAGTACCACAGACTGGCTGGTTTAAACAACAGAAATGTATTTTCTCACAGTTCTAGAGGCTACAAGTCCAAGATTAAGAGGTCAGCAGGGTTGGTTTCTTCGTAGTGTTTCTCTCCTTGGGTTGTAGAAAGCTTATTTTCTCCCTGTGTCTTAAGCTGGTTGTCCCTTTATATGTGTCCTAATTTTCTCTTTGTATAAGGACAATAGTTATATTGGATTAGAGTCCACCCGAATTACCACATTTCAACATAATTACTTCTTGAAAGGTCCTATCTCAAAATAGTCACATTCTGAGTTATTGGGGATAAGGATTCAATATGTGAGTTATGGTGGTTTTTGTACTAAAATCTAAATAAAGAGGAAAATAGGAGGCAATGAAAACAGAGAAGATTAAAAAAGTAGAATTGCTTCTCACTGTGCTATCCTCAGGTATGTTCTAACGTGATATTTTTCCATATTTTTGTACATTTTTGTCAGTAATCATCATTTCTCCTTTGATGTCCACTTCTGTTGATCTGAATTTGGTGGTTTTCCCTTGTGCTGCTTTGGCACCTGGATGTTTATCAGCAATGAGGAGCTGCATCCTGTACAATAGTCATATATATATGCTCTTTGACTTCAGATGAGATTATGTCCTGATGAATCTGTCATAAGTAAAAATAGTATCATAAGTGGAAAATGCATTTCATACACCTGACTTACCGAACAGCAAAGCTTAGCCTGGCCTACTTTAAACCTGCTCAGAGCACTGCAGTTGGGCAAAATGATCTCAATGTTGCTACCTAGCATCATGAGACAGTATCTTACCATGTATACCTAACCTGGGAAAATACCAGAATTCAAAATCTAAAGTAAAGTTTCTACTGAATGCATATTGCTTTTGCACCATAATGAAGTCGAACCATAGTAATCAAGGACTGTCTATCTATTTCCTACATTAATCTAGAGGACTAGATTGGGTTGTTTCATCTGTATGTCATCAATGCTTGGTTTGGCACCAAGGAGGTCCTACACTGGCATAATTTCTTGACCCAACAAATATTGATCAGCATCCTCTTTGTGGGAGTCGTAGAGGACACGGTGATGAGAAGAATCAGACACAGTCCCTGCTCTACTGAAGCAGTTTAATAAAATAACCTCAGAGAAATAAATACTGCACACCTCCCCACCAGTAGCAACACCACTATCCATAATCAGGAAGATACATCCTTTATATTTTCTCTTTTGACACATGCAATTTTACCATGAGCATTATATTCTTTAGGCAGGGATTTTCTGTCATTTTAGTAATCCTGTATAGCACAGGTAATTGTGGGCTCAAGACAAATTTTGTAGTGAGTCAAAAGCTGTGAAATATAGGACCAATTCTCAAAGTTCAGGTGGGTATAAATATATCCTGAGAAGGGTGCATGACAAATTCTGAGTCCAAAAACCTAGAGATGAAATGGTTACAGTTCAAGAGATGGCAGTGATAAATGGACGAAATGTCAAGTAAACCTTTCATTCTAACTCAGCAGCCTACTTTACCAGCTGCACAGTGGACAGGGAACCCTTACGGTCAGTTCATCTCTACTAGAAACTTTCTGGGGAATAAAGAGAGTATTTCAAAAACACTCTTTGCCTCTCATCTCTGGGATAAAATATATGATCCAATACAATTTTATCTCTAGATGTTTACACTGGGATTCATCAAATCCCTCTGTGAATGACCTAGGAGGATTTTTTAGTCTACCTCTGCAAAATGTTCAACTTCAGAAATGAAATACTTTCAAACTTGCTCATACCCAGCACTCAATTACTCTAAAATGTCTCCCATCTCTCCTTCAGCATTTTCCATTTCCCTATGATTTAGATTTTAAAGGTTTATTAATTTGCATATAATTCAAATCATTCCCCCTGTTTGTGCTCCATCCAGAGACCACTAGCATAACAGGTTCTTCTTTATAGCAGAAAGGCTGCTCATGAGAATGTAGAAGGCCCTTTTCACCTGAAAAATAGTATCTTACTGAAGTGTTTAGCCAAAGGCGTCAGCCTTGACATATTTATATAATACTGCTTATTAGCTTTTAAAATTATCATCTAAGTTAAGAGGAGACTGCTAGAACTAATGATCCAAGGGTCGTTTGCCATCTCTGTTGGCTGCCAAAAAAAGTTACAAATTTCCTACTTCCAGATCAGTGCCACCACAAGAACTACATTATGCTAAGCAGATTCCTTTCCTAAACGATTTCACTGATAACATGATTTTCTCCACAGTCCCACTCATCAGAGTAGAGGCTTGATGGGAGTAAGAATAAGTCATTGCAATAATGCGATGAGTGCAAAAGAAATGATGATCTGGTCAAAGTACCTCAAAGGAAAAGTTACTCCACATGCATACATATGGGTTGTCCCACAATTAACAAGCTCAGAGTCTTGGGGGAGGATACCCCAACTCTTAAACACTCAGTTATTAAGTAGTCTCGATCCTGGCCAAAAACCTCTCTGTGATCTCTCAAGCCCAAACAAAGACAATTACAAAAGCTTTACCTAGCAAGCCTCACCAAGGGAAACTGCCCTTCGCACACAAGATTTGATACACAACCAGTGCATTGTAGTTGTTGAAGGAAGTGGCACTCAAGGACTTAGCTCTCTCACCCTCCAGCCAGCCATGTTCTCACAGATAATCAGTGTTCCTAGAATAGGCGCTTCTATTCAAAGACCTCCTCATCAGGGGCCTTGGGCAGAGACCTCACTGAGGCAACTCTGCCTAGGTGGTCTTAGAAGTGGTAGAGAGGAACCTTGAAGATACATTTCATCTTTTCTGGTTCCATATCCAGTAGTTGTCCATTCCTAGCTTTCCCCCATCTCTCCTCTCCCCTCTCTCTTGGGCTCTCACAATAGCAAGGCGATCTCCACATCTTTGCTGATCCAGCTGATCTTTTTTTTTTTTTTTTTTAATCCTCACCCGAGGACATTTTTTTGTTTTTTGTTCAGGTAGAGCGGGAGGGAGAGAGAGGAACAGAGAGAGAGAGAGGAACATCGATGTGAAAGGAACACATCGAGTGGCTGCCACCCGCACGACCGACCAGGGCCGGGGACAAACTGCAACTGAGGTACGCGCCCTTAGCGGGAACCGAATCCGGGTCTCTCAGGACCGCAGGCCGATGCTCTAACCGCTGAGCCAAACCGGCCAGGGCGCTGATCCAGCTGATCTTAAAGCAGCACTATTTGATAGGGAAATATGGAACGGGGGGAGCCAGTGCTGTCTCTGGTTTAGCCTCTTCGTTATACTATCGCAGTAAATGCACGTTGCTCTCATTTTGGCTACTTCAGAGCTGTCCAGCTCCTGATAGTCGTCATCCAGGCCCATAGGACATGGAGCAACCAGGTGTTGTCCAGAGCATACACTGAATCCAGAGTCAAAAGAGTGGATTCAAATTCCTGTTCTGCCACATTTTAGTGTTAACAACTGTTATGGGCTGAAATGTGCCCTTCCCTTCCCAGTACTTCAGAACGTGACCTTATTTGGAGATAAGACCTTTAAAGTGGTAATTAAATTAAAATAAGGTCATTAGGATAGGCCCCATTCCAATATGACGATTGTCCTTATAAGAAGAGGAGACTAGGACACAAACACACAGAAGACTGTGAAGGCACAGGGAGAAAACAGCCATCTACAAGCCAAGGAGAGAGGCCTCAGAGAAATCAATCCTACTGACATCTTGATCTTGGACTCACACCCTCCAGAACTGTGAGAAAGTAAATCTCCGTTGTAATTTATTTCTGAATAAAGTATAAAAATAGAAATTCCATAATATATAAGGCTTCACCATCTATTTGAAAGTAGTCACATGAATTACTAACTGAAGAACTGTTCTGCACAAAGAATTCATATTTGATAAGAATATATTCCAAAAAGTATGCCTGAGATGAAATCGATTCTGTCCCAGAGAACCATCATCATCAACCTGTCCCACAATATTCTTCTGTAAAGAGATATCTTGAGAATGTTCATCTCTTACTCTTATTCTTGATTACATATCTGCTGGATATAAAAATGTTAGCAACAACAGTTTTTCTGTACTTGCTTCTATATTCATATTCGTGTGAAAAAGCCTAAACTCAGTTTATTTCTAAGTTTATAATTATCATCTATCTATCTATCTATCTATCTATCTATCTATCTATCATCTATCTATCTATCTATCAATCATCTATCTATGTATGAATCAATTATTTTGGCCACTCATAGAACCTCTTTTTATCCTTAAAATACAGACACTTAATCTGTCTTAAGTTTTATTGTTGATAATCTCATGTAAGTTTCCTTAGGACATCAATTCCCTTTCAAACTACATAGTTTAGGTTTTTTTTTCCTTCCACCTTCCTCTCTGAAAGAAAATATTTCTTTCTCATAAATCTTTGAATATCTATGTTCTGTGTTTTTCCTAATTTCTATCAAGAACAAGACCCCAGGCAGTTTTAATCTTTCATCTTCTCTGTAATCACTTTTTTGTTTCTAGTTGTTCATTACCAGTCTTTCTTATATTTTTCTTCTTTTAATGTGTCTCCTTTTTCTTTGTTATTTAATGATATGTTCCCAGATTTCTTGGTCTCCACTGAATTTATGTATGGTACACAGTACAATGCCTGCCACCTAGTGGGGTTTCTATAAATATTTTTAAAATGTATGTATGTACGTATTAATTTATTATTTATAAAAATAGTTTTTATAGATTGTGGTTATGGTTTCACAAATGCATAATTATCTCCAAACTCATTGGGTTATATATGTTGATTATGTATAGCTTTTTCTCTGTCAGTAAATAAATAAATAACCCAGTGAGTGTAGCTCAATGGACTGAGTGTTGTCCCATGGACTGAAAGTTCCTGGTTCGATTCCCAGCCATGGCACATGCCTGGCTTGCAGGCTCAATCTCCAGCAGGGGGCGAACAGGAGGCAGCCAATTGATGTTTCTCTCTCTCTAAATAAATCAATAAAAACATATTTAAAATAAATAAACAGAGGAAGAAAGGCTAATGTGTGTATGTGTGTGTGTAGGGTTGCTGAAAATGCTGTACTTTATCTTCACCCCCTGTGAATATCATCATGAATTCCAGAGGTATTTTTGTGAGGCTGAGTGATATTATATATAAAAAAATGGAAATCTGAATTTGCTCTCTCAGCTAACATATTTAAATGCATGCTGCTAAATGAAAGACAATTACCAAAAAAATTTTCTTTATTTAGTGACAATGGCCAAATGTATTTAAAAGAAGAGAAAAATGAGCCATAGTCCATTTTTATGCTACAGTATTTCATGACTAAACTCTGACTAGAGTAAAATTTGATTCTTTAGAGAAGCCTAAAAAATTCTACAGTAATTTTTCCAGAAATTTTGTTCATTTTATTTTTCTTAGAGATGAAATGCCTGGCCTTCTTTTGATTTTAAATGCTGAGGCCCATAGTTTATAAAATCCTACAAACAAATATGTAAACCAAAATAAATTCACTTAAAAATGGATTTTCTTAAAGGAGAAACTATTAGGAAGTCTTCCCTACCTCCTTTCTCAGGACAGAGGCAGGAGTTAATGTTTTTCTCAAAAGTCACACTGTGGGTTGAAGATGAGCTTTTCCCACAGGGACTCTGCCAGGCAGGTCTCAGGATCGAAGGAATGTTCTAGCATGGCATTTTTCCATTTACTACGGGGGCTATGACATCTAGTCCAATAACTGAGGATTAAGAAATAATGAGGAAATTAATAGATTATAATAAACCTTTCACTACTTCCCTCCTTTCCTTCGTAGCTAAAGAACCTTAGAGTTAAACATACCTTGATATTAATTCTGGTTTGATTGCTTTCTAACTGCATGATCTCGGATGAGTCCGTTGACCTCTCAAGCTGTGTGAGTACAATGAGCATACAATGTGCATACGATGCCGAGCAGAGTTTGTGACCAAATACGAGTGTTCCACACAAGGGAGGCCTTGCCTGCTTTATAAAAATATATATTTGATGCGAGCAAGCAGATGACCCTTTACTTAGCTGCATGAGGAGTCGGACCCAACCAATGTGCCTCCCACAGGCCTCATTCAGGTATCCCCAGTGAGGCCACACACTTCGTCTTCCAATGTCACTGCAAATGAAAAGAATCTCTTAATGCTTGTGTCAACCACACAGACTCCTAGACCCCACCTCAGAAATTCTGATTAGGAAAGATCGGGAATGGAACCTCGAAATTGAAATTTTAGCAGCTACCCCCAGGCGACGCTGAGACAGGTAGCTCGCTCATCAGTCCCCTTCCAAGAAACCCAAGCGCGTTTCCACAGGCGAATTTGATGTTTGTAAGAAAGTTGAGCTCATTCCAAAAGTAACCCAAGGTTTTTATCTAAAATTGAGGCTGTCTGCGTAAAGGCTATCTTATTTTAGTCATGACTATATTCAAATAGGGGTTAGTTTCCCAACAAATAAGTTACAAGATGGCTGCCCCTCAGTGGTCATATCTTAGCCATTATTTTCAGTTAAAAGCACTTCCCGCTTCGTTCTGTTTCTGTTAGAATTTCACCAAGTTGGAATATGTTTTCACAGCTGATTTAATGTGTTTGAAAAGGCCTCTGTCTGTCCTTATGTAAGGCTAACCTAATCCACCATCTGGAAGTCATCTCCCTCAAAATGACACTCTGCCCCTCTGTTTCCATTGTCTTTGGGTTTGGATGGTGTAATTGGTCGGCTTGCCTTCAGAGTCACTCAAATGACAGTCCGTCTCTGTCATTGATAGACTGACCTCTTCTTTTACAGTAAGGGGGCCTCCATGACCTCTGCAGAGGTTGAGGTCAACTTTGAGGCTCTGTGATGCTCTGAAGGAAAGTAGCAGGTTGCTGGCTGGTCAGTGTGAGGTTAGCTTGCTCTCTAGTGGTCGCCATTCAAATTGAGCCGTGGGGGTTGGTTCTGCCTTCATTTTTGGGAGGGGGGACAATTTAAGTCAGAAATAAATTCATCCACACAAAAAATACACATTTCTCCGTTTCACCAAATAATACTTTACTGGTGTGAGGATTTTTCTCATAGTAGTATTTTGGATGAGATGACACAGTGTTTCCATAAAATACGCAGTTAACTAATGCCTTGAGTGTGTATGAATGTCTAGTAAAAGGGCATTTTCATCATATAAATGGAGGGAGCAACTTTAAAGGGGAAAGGATCGTCCATACTCTATCTAGAATTCAGCAGAGATAGATTCTATGATAATATGTCTGATTTTTATTGACATTAAGGAATAGATTTTGATTCCCAGAATGTCTGAATTATCTGGTCATCTTACCCTGTAGTTCAAAACGCCTTATTAGACCCTGATTACCAACAAGTGAAACTATAACCTTCTTGTTACAACATAAATAACGCCATCAAAATTTGGGTCAAAACAGTCTTTTAAATCGTCCACTACTCCTTCGTTTTGAATTCTGAGATTTTAGCCATATCAAACTACAAGTTATCTCCATTCATACTTCTGTGCATTTCACCTTCTGTTCTTTCCACTTGAAATGCCTTTTCCCCTTTTTCCTACCTTCCCTCTTTCAAATATTTGTCAAAACACAGCCTTTCTTCTTCTTGACTTAAATATGATCTTCTCTGTAAAACTTTTCTGATTCTTCCTTTTCCCAATATGCCTTGAACATCTCACTACATCACCACTTAAGATAGTAGACTGAGTTTCTGAGGATCTACTTAAAGCTTGGTGGTGTGCCTGTGATCGAAACATGCTCAGGTAAGATTTCTATGAGTAAAAGATTGACTTAATGTGTAAATGATCTCCATTGTGTCTCCAAATACAAACTGGTGGGTGTACTCTGAACTTGGTTCTACCTATGGTTTTCCTTCTAAGAAACGGTCAGTGGTGTGTGTGGTGGTTACACCCCAGTGTCCCTTCCTGATATATGAGTCTTGACCCCCAGTCCCGTCATTGCAGTAATGACCCCCAGGTTCTCCTTCTGGGCTTCTAGTGGGTTAGAGCTGACCAATGAGAGCGTCACATTCTTCTGCCCTCCTCCCTGACCCAAGAATGGACAAAATCGGGACCTTTGCTAATTCTCCTGCAAAAGAGGCTTGTACTTGTCCACTAATGATGAATCTTGAAGGCTGTGAGGAGTGGAACTTGACCGCTCTTCCTACCCCATGAAGCCAGCACCATAATAGCAGAACAGAGCGGCACAGGAATGAAGGTGTTGCTTGTGTTGAAAGTATGAATTGTCATGACTCAGTAGAACATACTTGGGAATGCGATCCAGTTAAGATTGGCTTCTCTATCTTTATGCAGTCCAAAGAGTCATGTTTGATTATACATATTTTATTATTTATCTTTACTCAGACCTTACTATTTATTTTTAATCAACTAGGCTCAAAGAGCAAAAAAAAAAAAAAAAAAAAAAAAAAAAAAAAAATCAAGCAGCCATCAATAGGTAGGTCTCAATCTTCAGCATAAACGTACCATGGCTGTTTGGGACCTCAAGTGTCTTAATTGTTAGATGATGGGATTTTGCATTGGTGTCTCCAAGTTCCTCAGTGGATTAAACTCCAATTACCCACAGTAGTAGCTTTCTAGTAATAGATCCTTTATTGCCTGTTTTCCCTGTGTCCCATCCCCGCTTCTCTATACCTTCCAAGCAAACTACTGGCATTTGAAATTTTGTCTCTGGGTTTTCTTCTGGGGAAACCCAAACAAAGATGAAGATGGTGTGAGGGGGTGATGTCTGTACTATATCCTGGGATTTGTACATTGGGACCCTTTTATAACACAAGTTGCTATGTAGACATCTCTACTTGCCTAACTTTATGCTCTAGTTCTTAGAGATAATCACATGGCATCCAAGGGCTAGTTCAGGGAAACCCCAGTGTCTTCGAAAAAGGTAACTTTGTGTGTAGGAAGGTGGGAGAAATTAGAAGCAAGAAAGCATGTGGCCAGAACAATAATCCAGGAGAGGGAAGAAAATGCTTCATCGCTTCAGCCTCTAAGGCTTTTCCTAGCTCAGCTCTTTCCCTTCATGTGGTGAGAGATATCAGATCTGATAACAAAAGAATTAAAGGTGCTTCACAGGGGTGCTTTGACTGCCAGATTTATTGTGGTATCACACTGGAAACAATGTTGCAGTACAAACAGCACAGACACATGGCGATCCTACCACACTGCTACCACCCCCTCAAGTGCTTTTCGTTGTTGTTGTTATTCTGAGCCCCAAAATAAAAAAGGTGCCCTGTAGATATACAACTGTAAGGATATACAACTGCAAATCATATATCTGAAAAGGATTTAATACCCCAAATATACAAAGAACTTTCCTACAATGTGACAAAAAAGGGAAAACAACCCAATTTGAAAAATAGGCAAAGGACTTGAATAGGCATTTCTCCAAAGAAGATATACAGTTGTTCAACAAGCACATGAAAAGATATTCAATATTGTGTTTTTGTTTGTTTTTGTTTTTTTTTTGCAAAGTGCAAGCTATGAGTCAAGTCAAATCAAGACAGCTTGCAAGTAGGGTCTTCCAGGAACTCAGCAGACAGGCCACGTGAGGACAGCTGTCTGGGATGAGTCTGTGAAGGGCTCTATCCCTGTTCTGCCTACACCCACTGGCTGCGAGGCTTCTCCTTATCACTGTGATTTTGTGCTATTGTATTTTTTTAATATGTTCAAATACAATTTATTTAGTTACTGATTCTTTTTTGTGTTTCAATTACAATTTATAATCTATACTATTTTGTGTTCGGTTCAGGTGTACAGCATAGTGGTTAGACAATCATATACTTTGTCAAGTGGCCCCCCTGATCTTTTAAGTACGCACCTGGCACTGTTCACAGTTATTACAATGTTATTGACTGTATCCCTCTGCTGTATGTACTTCACATCCCTGGGACAATGTGGGCTGTTATATTTTAAGGTTACCCTGGAGCTGGAGGATTGGATGGGTTTGCCAGTTTTCTCATTGCTTTTTATACAGGAGGGATTTTTTGGGAGATCCTTACTCTATTGTTTTGAATGACAATGTTCCCCAAGGGTTACCTCATGTAGAATTAGAGTATAATATAAAAACCAGGAAACCGACACTGGGACAGTATGTGTGTACAGTTCTCTGTCATGTTATTGCATGTGTAACATTGTGTAGTCACTACTGAATCCAAGACCCAGAATTACTACGTCACCACGAAGATCTCTCTTGTGCTCCCTTTTCATAGTCACCCCCACTCCTGACCCCCACCTTCCACCAGCCCTAAACCCTGCTCACAGCTGCTAATCTGTCCTGGAATCAGCACCGCCTGTCAGAACAGGTCCCCGCGTCGCGGGAACGGTGCTCCCACATCCCGGCTCCACTCGGGCGTTGGCAGGGAGAGCTTGACAAGTCTCTGCACATAAGACCAGAATAGATTTCCAAGCACAGCCACTGGACAGCCAGTCTTTCCGGCTCCCTAGAGTCAGGGCGCTGACAGGCTCATTTCCAGGGCCGCCAGAATCAGTAAGAACATGTGCAGTATCTGTCTCCATCATTGCTTCACCCCAGCCCTCGGCACCCAGAGGTGATAACACTTTACATGCACCGAACACTGCTCAAAGTACTTTTTGTATAGTGACTCACTTAATTCTTGCTAGAATCTTTTGAAATCGTTAACCCAATTATTCCTATTTTACAGATGAAGAAATAAATATATAAAAAGGCTAATTAATTTGTCCAAGGTTATACAGCTTATAAATGACTGGCAGACTGTCCTCAGCATCTTCAGGAATATATAATACTGTAGCAGGCACTCACTGTTAAAAACAATGAATGAGTGAATGAATAGGAACTAATTATTTTCTCCTCATATTCATCATTGGAACAGCATTTCCAATCCAATCTGAAAACCCGGTGAGATAGGAAAATCGGGAGGTGAAAATAATTAAAGTAGGCCCAGAGGGACCCTTCTCCCAAATTATTAGCTTCAAATCTGTCCAAACTCCACCTCAGATGACTTGAGAGCTTCATCTTCACACTTAGTTTAAAAGATTATGGAAAACTTGAAGATGTAGACACTAAAATTGGGCAAAGGTATTCTAAAGTGGAGTAAATATGCATAATAACTTTTTACTCCATTACAGTCATTTTCCTGGGGTAAAGTCAAGAAAAACGTTCATAGGGGATTTGATCCAAATGTTTTGGCAAGAAAAGTATGAAATACTTAATGTTTATCAAAAGAGTACATAGAATTATAAAGTCCAAGTAGTAGGTTCTGTGCTGATAAGTTCTTGAAAATGTTATGGAGACATAACCTTACCCTTTGCCCTTCTGGGGCTCTTCCTATAACCAGGGCTAGATGGGTTTTATACCAGCCAAACGTCTTCCTCCGGATCCTCCTCTCCTTTGGAAGACGTCTGCCCCAGCCCAGCTCCTGTGCCCGTTGAAACAACGGCTCAGCAATGATAAAACCACCTGGATCAGCCGTAATGCGTATCTTCCTATGTCAAAGTAAAGACATGAAGCTGTTACTTAGCATCTACACACCGTTTAATCTGCTTTAGAATTAATATTTGCCGCAAGCAACTGTGAAGCAGGGCTTGGGGCTACATTAATTTGACCATCGACAGAACTCTTTGTTTTTTCCTGAATTGCACTTTGCAATTATTATGTCATCAACCTGAGTTGCAGGGTGTTAGACAAAAAATTCTGAAACCCCTTGTTTTCAGTTGAAATATCGTTGGCAATGCTGTTCATGCGATCATGGGCTATCCACCTCACATTATTCTAAAAAACGTTCATCTGAGGCCCAGGAATTGATCTGAACCGCTGTTTTCCCTAAGCAAATAGATTTTTTTTTAATGATTTTTTTCTTTAACAGATTATTTGATTCTTGTGTCTGTATGTATCTCTTTTTGTTAAGGAAACTCAGGGGCAAATTTGTTGCCAACTTCTGATAAAATTTGAGGACCCCCACCCCCTCATAGCCTGCATTCTGTGTACTATTTCACTTTTGGATTCATCCTTTTCTAAAAATATTTTCTTTTTCTACTACTTCTCAATGTTTAAATTTTTATCATGTGTATCTATTCCATCCTGAAAAGGACAAGATAATATATTTTTTTAATGAAGAAGTTTAATTTGTTATTCCTGGCATTATGTAGGTCAGTTTGTGGCATTAAAAAATTAAGTGGACTGCCCTGGCCGGTTTGGCTCAGTGGTTGGAGCATTGGCCTGCAGTCCGGAGAGACCCGGGTTCGGTTCCTGCTAAGGGCACGTACCTCGGTTGCAGTTTGTCCCCGGCCCTGGTTGGAGTCATGTGGGTGGCAACCAGTCGATGTGTCCCTCTCACGTCGATGTTTCTCTCTCTCTCTATTCCCTCCTTTCTCCCTCCTCTATCTGACGATAAATGCAAAAATGTCCTGGGGTGAGGATAAAAAAAAAAAAAGAGAGAGAACTATGATCCAATCTTCCTGGAAATGGAAAAAGGTTGCTATTTTGTGAGGGCCTACTCAGAGGAACCTGTGCAGAGTAATTTTTAAAAAATGAATTCATCTTTGAATCTATTCAATGAATACTTAAAAGCACCAGTTTTCCAGATACTAGATATCTATCATTGAAAAGACAGTCATGGTACCTTAAGTTCTAGGGGGGATAATGAATACTTAAATAAACAGATAATTAATTATAGTCAATAAACATAATACACAATTAAACTAATAAATAAACCACAAATTGTAATGCGTGCTCTTGAAGGAAACAAATAGGGTGCTATGAGGGAAAAACATTGAGAGTTGGGAGACCAAATCTAGATATAGCAATCTCTAAAACATTATGTAAGCTCAGATTTGCAAGATGAAAGAGAACCAGACACAAGAAAAATGAGAGAATATGCTCAGGGGGTGGGGATCCATTTGTGCAAAGACCTGAGACTTAAAATACCATAAGCTGTCTGTGCGACTTCGGGAAAAGCTTGTGCTAAACCCGGCGGACAGGGGGTGGGGGTGGGGGTGGTGGGAGTCGTGTGATGTAACGTGGGCGGCACAGGCTCCTCCAGATCCCTGCCGTCTGGGAGGCGGGGCAAGAAGGGTTCTCAGTGCAGTGGGAGCGATTTCACCGTTGGGTCTGAGCTGACACGGCCTACATTCCTCTGAGTCTATGAGGCTAAATATCCTGCGTGCGCACGGACCATCTGAACACCACAGAGGGGAGTTAGGAAGCTGGCCCATCAGTGTGGACGGGAGGGGACAGTGGCAAGCACGAGGCAACAGATTACAAGTGGAGTGGAGTGGCCTCAAATAAGTGGTAATGGCTGATGAGCAGAATGTGGGTCAAAGAACAGGAGAAGGAGGATGCAAGTTTGATGTAGAGAAAGACCGAGGAAGAAATCGATTTCTGTTTAATCCTTAAAGCAACCCCGTGGGTGTCTGATACTCATTACGTGTTTATGAAAGTGAATAATGAGAGAGATTTACCTTTCCGCCCGTCCTTTAATTTAGAAGTGGGCGAATATAACTCAATTTCCCACGGGATGTATTGCCCTAATAAATACACATTTTAAATACTGACCTTCCTTCCTTCCATTAAGTTTTTGAATGTTTGGACGAGTTGGTCTCAAAGTATATGGTATTGACGCCTTTGAAATTTGGAACTATTGTTGGAGATTCCTTGCTTTCAGAATTTCCACTAGAGGGCGCTACCATAATGCGTTTTATTTTCTCTTGACTAAAGCGTTCAGTTTTTGGTAACTATGGTGAAGTTAGTACCTACTAGTCACTCACAGACTTAATCTCAATAAAGTTCATTCACTTTGTAATCTTTTAGAAAATTGCGCATTTTGCACAAAAGCCTAATGTCTTGACCAAAACCGTTTGAAAGGAGAAAATGTAGGAAATGAAAGGGGAAAGAGAAACTCATTAGTTATGTAATTGGCCACAAAGTATCTAATTTAAACTGTGGTGGAGGAAGAATCTGAAAATATTTTAGTAAGTAAGGCATATAAGATTATATAAAATTTAATAAAAATTATTTTTATTATCTTAAGATATACAAAATCATATCGGTCTGTATTTTTACTTAAAGTGAAATTCTAATAAATATTTAAGAATAATTAAGGGATCATTTTGTTGTTGATGTTAATCCTCACCTGAGGATATTTTCCCATTGATTTTAGATACAGAGGTGGTGGTGGTGGGGGGGGGGGGGACATTGATGTGAGAGAGACACACTGATTGACTGCCTCCTGCCTGACCCAAACCAGGGCCAGAGTTTGAAACTGCTCCCCAGACACATGCCCTTGATCAGGAATTGAACCCAAGACCCTTCAGTCTGTGGGCCGACCCTCTAACTGCTGAGCCAAACCAGCTAGGGCAAGGGGTACTTTTTAACATGGTCTCCAGCTCTGTTCCTATAAGGGCATACATTCCTGAATATAACATTTTTTTTGCATAGCGAGGTTTCAAAACACTTGAGTCATACAGGGTCTCTCCAATATAATAAATAACACAAAATAAGCATGAACATAGCAACAATAATAATGGCAACCATTTGGGTGCCAGCTGACCTGCTGATCACTTTACATCTAGAGTCTTATTTAATCACTTCTGTTAGAACTGAAGTGTTGGTCTCTGATGCATGAAAGACAGGGCAACCCTGGGGTGTCCCTACCCTTTGTCATGGGCTGAATCATGAAGTGCTGCATGAGGACAGTGGCAGCAGCCTAGCAGTGGCCCATGGAAAGGCACGAGTGATAAATGTGTCACTCAGAGTGGAGTCCCTACAGCGCCAGTGGGCGATCACCGGTCCAGTGAAGCGTGTGTTTCTAATCTGGGATTGCCTTCCTCCCAGGATCTCACACAGAAGGTGTTGTGAGTTCTGAAAGGTCTTTGGATTTCGTTTGTTGCCTCCTGTTATCAGATAAAGTGGCAAATACCACTTTCTGAGTCGGGCCCTGTTCCATCCCAACAGATGGCTGTTAGCTCAGCCTATTGGGAAATCCACCTCTTGTTGCGCCTCTGAAAATAAGCAGGTCAGTTCTCCACATCCTGGATTACAATGGGAGAACTAGCCCAGGGGCTCTGGAAACAGAACCTGAAAATACAGCCTGGGGAAGGAAACGTTCTTAACCACAAAATGATGTGTATTTGATAAACAGTAACATTTTTGTATTCCGAATACCTGACAGAAATCATTATATTGTGGTGAAAAGGCTAGGGGAAAGTCAGTATTTAGTTCCAGTTGTGAATTCTGGCACTGAAATAATTTAGGAAAATGTTAATAATCTTGATGCTCAGGCCATACTTCATACTAATTAAATCAGTATTGCTGGGATTAAAATCCAGGCGTTAGTTATGTTTTAGGTTTTCCAGGCAATTCCAATATGCAGCTGTTCTGAAAATCATTGGTGTCGTGTGGTGTTTCCCAAACTTTTATAAGAGTCACCCTGGGTTCTTGTTGAAATTCAGGGCATGTTTCAGTAGGTGTTGGAGGTAGCCTGAACTTCTCAGAAAATGGTAACATTGCTGTTAACACACCACTCTGCATAACGAGGGCCAGGCAATGCGGTGGGCTTCCTGACAGGTGTGGAGCTCCTAAAACGTTGAATTGTAAGTGTCCTTTGTATAGTCTGAAGACAAGTCTCTCAACAGATATATAATTTGCAAGTATTTTTCTCCTTTCTCTAGGGTTATCTGTAAACTTTTTTGATAACCCATTTTGAAATTCAGATGTTTTGAATCTTGATCAAGTGAACATTATCTAATTTTCTTTGATGACATGCTTTTCATGTCATACTTAAAAAATCATTACCTAACCCAAAGTCACAATGATTTAGTCCTATGTTTCTTCTAAACGTTTTATAGCTTTAGCTCTTATATTTAGTTCTAGGATTCAGTGTAAGTTAATTTTTGTCTATAAAATAAAGGAGTCCACCTTTATTCTTCCCCATGTGTATTTCCCATTCAAGCACAGTTTTTGAATAGATTATTCTCTCTGCCTTGGATTGTCTTGATGCCTTTGTGGAAAATCAATTGACTATTAAAATAAAGGTTGAGCCTTGGCCGGTGTGGCTCAGCAGTAGAGTGTCAGCCCGCGGACCAATGAGTCGCTGGCTCGATTCCGGCCAAGGGCATGGACCTCGGTTGCAGTTCATCCCTGGTCCTGGTCAGGTTGTGTGGGAGGCAACCAGTCGATGTATCCCTCTCACGTCGATGTTTCTCCCTTTCCCTTTCTCTCCCCCTCTCTCCGTCCCACTCTGTCTGAAGATAAATATAAAAATATCCTCCAGTGAGATTTAAAAAAATAAAGGTTGATTGCTAGACTTTTAGTTCTATTCCATTGATCTGTATGTCCAACCCTCTGCCCATTCTTCAGTGTCTTCATTACTGTAGCTTTGTGGTAAGTTTAGATAATTGGAAGTTTGTGTCCTCCAGTTCTTCTTTCTCAAGATTGGTTTGACTATTCTGGATCTTTTGTATTTCCATGTGAATTTTGAAACTGACTTACCAATTTCTCTTGTACACACACATACACACTAGCTGGAATGTTGACAGAGATTGCATTGAAACTACAGATGACTATGGAGAGTATTGCTATCTTAATGTTAATTCTTTTGATCCATGAATATGAGATTTATTTCCATTTACTTAAGATTTTTAAAATTTCTTTTAATGGTGCTTTTTATTTCATAGTACAAGTTTGAGGATATAAGAAGCTAATTCTTTTGTTAAATTTATTCCTAAATATAGCATAATTGCTGGTGCCATTATTAGTAGATTTGTTTCCTTAATTTTATTTTCAGCCATTTATTGCTAGTGCATAAAAATAAAGTTTATTTATTTTTATATCTTATCCTGCAAACTTGCTGAACTCATAATTATTTCTTAGGAATACATATATTTAAATTATCTACATATAGAGATAGTTTTACTTTTCAATCTGATACATCATATTTCTTTTCTGGACTAATTGTTCTTGCTAGAACCTCCAGGAAAATGGTCAATAGAAACAACAGTGGACATCTCTTCTTGTTCTTGATCTTAGGGTAAAAGGTTCAGTCTTTCACCATTAATTACGTGTTAGTTGTAAGTTTTTCATAGAAGCCTTTTCTAAGGTTAAATAATTTCTCTTTTATTCTTAATCTTTTGAGTATTTTTTAAATTTTTACCACGAAAAGCTTATAGATTTTATCAAGTGATTTGTGTGTGTCTATTGGGATGTTTATGTGATTTTTGTCTTTTATTCTGTTAATATGAGGTATAATGTTGGTTGATGTTCATAAATTATAGCAATCCTGGTACAGTCCCACTTGGTCATGTGCTGTAACCCTTTATATGTGTTGCTGCATTTTCTTTGCTCTTATTTAGAGATTTTGTTGAGGATTTGCATCTACATTCTTAATAGAGATTGGACTTTAGTTTTATTTTCTTGTGTTGTCTTTGTTTTTAGTATCAGGGTAACACTGGGCTCATAAAATTAGTTGGTAACTAATCTATATTCTTCTATTAGGGGGGATGTTCTGATGTATTAGTATTAATTGTTTTTTCAATCCTCATCTGAGAATATTTTTTTATTTATCTTCAGATACAGTGGGAGGGAAAGAGAGGAAGAGAAACATTGATGTGAGAGAGACACATCGACTGGTTGCTTCCTGCATGACCCCAGCCAGGGCCAGGCACTGAACCGCAACCAAGGTACGTGCCCTTGGCTGGAATCGAACCCATGACTCTTTGGTCCACTGGCCGATGCTCTAACTGCTGAGCCAAACTGGCCAGGGCAGTATCAATATTTTTTTTATATAAAGTTTGCATCTGCATGTGTATGAATTTATTTGCAGGAAACACTAGGTGAACACCGAACACTACATGCAACTGAACCCAGCCATATAGGAAGGCATAACACACACACATATACACCCCTACCCCTACCCCCACCGACATCTGCCATCTAGCTCAGTCGGTGTGTGTGCTATGGGCCACACCCATCCACATGCGCATTACAAACCCCCACTAGGTTTCAGGTAACCCTTCTTCCTCCACCTCACAGTCTACAACCCTTTAAGTGGTCACTCCCACAAGCAAACTTTAGGTCTCTGCCAAGTAAAATGTCACCATATTGTAGAACTTATGTACATGTTGACCATCAAATATATAAAACTGTGCTTCCTTTTTCATTAGGTTTTAATTTTTATGTCATCGAGGTAGTTTTTGAGTGTTGTGTCCATAACCCCATTTTACCGTAGCCCTGTGGTTTTCATAATGCATTTTGCATAAAGTGGTGACTTTTAGGTATATGTCTGTCTTGCTGTAGCAAAACTAGTTATTTCTATAAGGATTTCAAGTTATTTAAATACTCTTTTCTTGCCTCAAAATAAAAATCACAAATGTGTAAGAGGTCATGCATGGTTTGCCTAATTTTAAAACTCAAGAGTATTTTAAAAATCCCTTCTATTCATTAATTACTAGGGAAATAATACTTATCCAAAAAGCGTTGGAAGACACAACGTCTGTATATATTATTCTTGACGTAGTTCTACTCGGTGTTTTTTCAAACCTAAATATGCTTAAGAATTACTGTACAAAAATAAAATAAAATAATTATTATACAGGTTTATAAAATAAAAACTATATATGACTACATAAAGATGTTTTCAAGGTCAGTTTGACCCATCTACTATTTGTGTATTTTACAGTGATGAGAGGAAATGGTGTCCATCTAGCATTCTGCTGATAAACCATTTAATGCAGTAGCTTGAAACCATTAGGGGTCCTCAGCTTTTTTGAAAACCTGATGAAAGTTATGGATCAGCTCCCCAGAACAACAATAACAACCACACACACACACACACACACACACACACACACATACACAAAAGTTTTGAATGTAATTTTAGGAGATTAAGCGAATCCCCAAAATCCAGGTATATACCTTCATTTAAACCATTACTGCTATTGCAGTGTAACCTGACTTGCCTTGGAAGTGTAAGCTATTTTATATTCATTAAATTCTAAACCTTTGGCATCCACATTTGTAAGAAAGAGAGAAAAGAAAAAGAATGATCTCATTTAATGAAGAATGAAGTCAATCATCTGTGTAGCACTCTTGTACATTATCTTTTATATGTACAGCTCTTCTTGATTCATGTCAATGAGCAAGTTTATCACCATTAACCATGGTATGAAGGGGCTGTGTTCCAAGAATAAATTCCTAATTCATACATGACTTTTCACTACATATTTAGTTCAAAGGTTTTTTAATGTTATAATGACTACAAATTTAGTAGTACATATCTTCCTTTATCTAAGCATGACTAACCAGATGAATGTTTGTTCCATGTGTTATCAAAATGGGCCTTCACCAGAGAAAAATGTATTACTTAAAATGTTATGCAGTAGATTGTATTTCTTACCTTACCAAATGCATTTACAAGCAGTGTTTACATAATGTCTTCCGTGGTTTAAGTTCATTGGTGAGGCAGAAACTACTAGTAGGTAGGAAGGGCAGAAGTTGCCTATTCAAGAGCATTCTCTCTTTCATACTTGCTCACCAGACACTTTTCTTCAAGTATGAGGAAGCAAACTTCTCAGAATAATGGGGCTGTCTCCCAGGACCCTCTATCAAAGTGTGCCCTGGTATAGCAATTCACAATAAGCCCCTACCCTTTAAATAGGAAACAAGACAGGTGGTTGATGCTATTGCATTGAACCTCATTCTTCATCCTGTCATTAGAATGTCCCTCTCCCCCTTTTTTTAATCCTTAGTGATTTTCACAACCTAGCTCAATTGTTGTTCCCAGTAACCGGATCCAGTTTTCCATTACTAGGAAAATATGAGATCTGTGCTTCTGTAGTTTTTGTTGTCGTTGTTGTTTGTTTGTTTACAGATCATCTTCTGTCTAGAGCAGGTTCAACGATTCCGTTTTTGTTGTTGCTGTTGTTCATGTTGTTTTTTTACTGTTCTGCTTTGTAGTGTAAGAAATTCTGTGGGAGGGCGTTTTATGGAAATATATACAGACGGAATGTATCACACTATGAAGGACATTGAAGGTTACCCATGCAAACCTCTCGTGTTACAGATGGAAAAACTGAGCTAGAGGATGGAAAATGATGTCAACCTTTCCTGAGCATCCGTTACGTACCCATGTAATCTGCACATCATTATATTTTTATTAAATGTAATCTCTGGGCTGACTGTATGAGATTGGTGTTACTAATACCAATGTATAGGTGAGGAAACTACTTGTAAAAACTCACTCAAGTGACATAGCTAGAGTTTTTATGTTATTCATCTAAATATTCTTTCTGCCTTGTTGCCAGTGTGTCTGATTCCACTTTCATGTGCGGGTCCCGCGCGTCTGGTGGAGAAGCCACAGGAAGAGGGTGCGTTTGGGACCGTGCTGGGGAGATGGGTAGCGGAAGCCGAAGGAACAGGGGTGGAAAGTGGCCTCCGTGGAAGGAAAGTGTTTTTGCAGGATTGTTGTCCGCAGTTTGGGAAATTATGGACTATATTCTCGTCTTAGGGTTCAGAAGCCGACTTATTCTGAGTATATGGTGATCGCCTTGGTACGCTGATTATATTTTCAACATGGAATTGATACAGTTGATGGAGGGCCATTGAGCTACTCTTGAACCCCTATGATATACCGGGGTCAATCTGTAACGGCCACTGTGCCGGTGCTTTATGTAACGAGACGTCACGGAATCCTCACGATGGCACTGTGTTAGTTATTATTGCCACCGTAACTGTCATCCCCACACTCCACATGGGGAAACAGCAAGCTCAGTAGATGAAGCACCTTTCCCAGAGTCACACAGCCGAACAGGCAGGACCGAGGTGTAGACACTGTTCTGGTTCCACCACCTACCCAGTGACTTGTCCTCTCACTGGGGAAGAACGCCTGTGATTTCCCACAGTGTGATCTATCATTCTCTGAAACTTCAAAACATTGAAAAAAATGTTACGTCTTTCTTTCTTCCTTTAGTTTTATTCTTCCCGTCTTTCTTTCTGGGTACCTTAAAGAGACAGAAATATAGCTGCAGCAGTGAGTGCGGATGTCACCAATTGACAGTGTTCCACTTCTGTCATTTCTGTTACACGGTTTTTAATAACGCTCTTGCAATAAAGCCTTAGTAACAATCCAACTCATTTGGGTCAAGAGATTAATGGAGAACAACAAGGCTAATAAACGCCTTTAAATTCATTTAATAACACTTAAAGGTATCATGTAGTAAAACAGTTATTGATGTTTCTTTAAAAAATTATTTAAAAGTTACATATCTCTGTAAAAAGTCATGATGTGAAATAGATCAACTCATCTTTCCATCAGATATCAGACAAGCCTGAAATTTTCAAAGAAGTCTTTTAAGATACCTCTGGGTTTGCTCTTGCACTTTTTATTGTTTAGAAATAAGTGGGGGGGAATGGAGCCCAATGGACACTTGGAGTCAAATTCTTCCCTTTTCCCATCCTTACCCAAGCTTCTACCTTCTATGTTCTTTTTTTTTTTTTTTTTTTATCCTCACCCGAGGACATTTTTCCATTTTTTGTTCAGATAGAGCGGGAGGGAGAGAGAGGAAGAGAGAGAGAGAGAAACATCGATGTGAAGGGACACATCGAGTGGCTGCCACCCGCACGACCAACCAGGGCCAGGGACAAACTGCAACCGAGGTACATGCCCTTAGCGGGAACCGAACCCGGGTCTCTCTGTACCGCAGGCCCACGCTCTAACCGCTGAGCCAAACCGGCCAGGGCCTACCTTCTATGTTCTTAATGAGATTGTTTTTCTCCCTGCTCTCAAACTACAGAGCTGATTCCCTCTGTGGTTCTGTTTTTATTTATGAGCCTGGAAATCCTCTTGTGACAAGTGCCAACTGGAGAAGGGAATGGTAGACAGCTACTCAAACACAGCACTGCCATTGTTGTTCACTGCCTAAATGTGGGGGGCTCTTTAATACAGAAAAGAAAATGTATTGGTTTAATATTTTCTGTAACAAAGTGGAAGTGGGTTGTATGATCCTCCTCCCCTTTGTGTTGGTAATTGATCTTATGTGCACTGATTTATATATAAAAATGTTTTTGGTGCCTAAGGAAACAAGCTCTCGTTACATGAATGAGTTTATTGAAACCCTAATGCCTTGGGTAAGTTAACAGTTTATGAGTCACTGAATGTAAACATCTCTAAAATAAGAGATGAGAAAATGTCTATATGAGATGCCTATGCTGGTGCTGACCCTAGATTAATTGACCCTCCCTTTAATGCTTTGAGGAGTGGCTAATATTAAGCAACATATTAAAGTTGCTGAAATTTAAATTATGTCTCTCTTTTACTAGTCTACAAGGGAGAGCAAAAGTAAATTCACTGTCATGGTAAAGTCTTATTGTTTACCCACACAGATTGAGTTTATCCTTAAGCCTGAGGTTAGTTTTACTACAAGATTTGAACGCTTTACTGATGTTAAAGGTAGAGGAAGAAATAGGGTCATTCTTGCTATTCTTGTGTTAGGTGATCAAAAAATTATCGCATAGGTGAGAACTTGTAGATACTTCTATTACGTTTCACTGCAGTGAGCAATTATTGATGAATGATGGCAAAGGCACTGATTCGAGAGCACTCTTATTTCCAAAATGAATAGAACCATAACAACTAAACATTTTTTTTATATTTTACATATAAACAAAGGAGACAGTTTTCACTATGAAAATTATTAGCTTCCAA
This sequence comes from Molossus molossus, assembly GCF_014108415.1. NCBI lineage: Eukaryota > Metazoa > Chordata > Mammalia > Chiroptera > Molossidae > Molossus > Molossus molossus. The sequence continues at coordinate 66,593,613 of NW_023425348.1, forward strand.
GGCACATAAAGATGAGTTTGCCCTGAGCCCTTGAGTATCAAGAACTGGGAGCTGGGGCACTTTTAAAGATCATGTAGAATTCCTTCATGTATGAACCCTCTCTAGGGCTACTATAATTCATGACTGTTCAATATATATTTCAGGAGCTCTTGAGTTAAGGAGCCACAATCAAGGCAGCTCAATCCATAATGAATAACTCGAAAAATTGTATTGGTCCACATACTTGCAAGATATCCTTTAATCCTGAGATTACTTCTTATAAATTAAACTTAGCAATCACTGGCTGCTTATGTTCTTTTGGCCAAAATGCCCTCCATTACTTCACCTATTCTACATGTGAATTCCTTCTTGCCCTCTTGTGTGTATTTCCTTTTGTTACCTTCAGATAACCTTGAGTGTTCCCTTTTTAGTTTGCTGACATCTATCGGGAATATTTTAAATTCTGCTTTACAAAGAAGATATTTTTTGGTGAGTATTTCTGCCAAAATCAGGAATGGCCAGCGAGTGTCACTGTTTTAACACAGACAGATATACTGGTTTGTTGTCCAGTAATGATCAACAACATCCTTGCATAAACCTTAAAAACTTGTAATTATGAAGAACACAGGCAGAAGGAAGGACGAATCAAGGGTCCTTTTATTCCACATCAGCTATTATAGATTTGGATAGATTTATGAGGCTTTTTTTTCTTCACCAGTTAACTTCAGTCTTAGCAAGAAGATAAATTGTTTTGCTGTCCTTTCAAAATCAAAGACTGGCCATTTTTTTCCAAAAGCTACTATCACTCAATTTTTTTTTTATTGTCATAAACAACTTTCACATGACTACTAGTAGATATTATTTCTGTCTTTATTTCAATCATTTATTAAATTAATTATATATATATGTATACTAGGGGATGATAATAATTCTGAGTATACATTTACACCAGGTTTTCTGCTCGACGGTTCATGTTTATTATTATTTTTAACTCCACAACAATGCAGTGAGGGAGTCATTATTCACGCTATTGTGTAGATCATGAAAAAGAGGCTAAGAGACATGACTAATTAGACCAGGGAGATATAATAAGTAACACATCTGATATTACAAGCCAAGACTGACACCAAACCCCCATCTTTCCACTAAACCCTCCCACCCTCAGACTATTGCAAAAATGGGAAGCTTAGAAATTAGTATCTCAACTCTTGAACATGTTGGCATTTTAATGGACTCCATCGATAGCACCTCTGTCCTCCCTACCTGAATTCTGAAGCAATTGAGAAATAGAGCACTGGAGACCAACAGATGAATATCAAAAGGTCAGTTGTATAATTCATGAAAGCTAGGAGACTGGGACTTGGATGTGTGGCCAAATGAGCTTGCCCAATTTCCTGTCCTTCTGAATATGAGACATAATCATCAAGTAACTGACATGGCTGGGAAACCTCAGGCAACCCCCATAGTGTCAGATAAGAAATGTTGTGGCAGGAGAGAGGGGAACAGACTAAAATGAAGAAGAAATTACAGAACCAAGCATTACTAGCCCCCTTTTCTCTCAAACTTGCACATCCTAGAACTCAGATCAATTAAAGTTTTCCCAAGGGAAGAGAGGTCAGATGTGTACGCAAATGAAATATCTACACATGGAAACAGGAGGCTATGGAAAAACCATTCCCTGAAACAGATGTGTTTTTATATCTGCAATGCCAAGCAAGATTGCTTTAGACTTTGTAAGCGCTTGTAGTTGTATAATAATTTCAAGAACTTGGACTTTTACTCTAAGTGAAGCGGGAGTTTATTGAGTGAAGGATTTCAAACAAAGGAGTCATATTTGTTGGATTTCATTTTAGATTCATTTGTCTCATGTCTATTCACTCTCAAACCCAAATCTACCTTCAACCGAGATGGGAAAACTGTAGGTGAATATGGTCTGGGAGCAATATCAGAAAGTTCATTTGGGAATGTTGCGTTTGAACGTGATTCTTTCAGATCAGATGGAATGTGAAGAAGACAGACATGTGATGTGATACATGCCTGGAGTTAGGGAGAGATATCTGGACTTTGTGTGCATTTAGGAGGTATCCATGTATAGGTAATATTTAAAACCATGAGAGAGGATGAGATCCCCAAGGGTAGGGAATAAAGATAAAAAAGAGAAGGGTAAAAAGATTGATCTTTAGGCTTTTCCAGAGTTAACCTGTCAAGAAGTCAGAGGAGTGCACAGAGGAGCCTGAGAAGGAGCATGCAGTGGGGAGGGAAAAGAGCCAAGACGATGTGGGGTCTAGGAAGCCAAGTGAGAAAAGTGTATCAAGTAGGAAGGCACAAGAAATTATGTCAAATGGAGGCTAAGAATTGACCATTGACTTTGACAATGAAGAGGTCATTGGTGACTTTGATAATCTTAGAAATAGTGACTATTGACTCTACCTTTGTGGAATTTTGGAGCAAATGGGAACATACAAATAGAGGAGAAGCCACCAGGACAACTAGAATCAAAAGAGGTTGCTTTTTTTTTTTTTTTTTTTATTATTATTCCTCACCCACGGATACTTTTCTATTTTTCATCAGATAGAGTGGGATGGAGGGCGAGAGAGAGAGACAGAGAGAAACATTGATGTGATAGAGCCACATAGAATGGTTGCCTCCCGCACAACCTGACCAGGGCTGGAGACGAACAGCAATCGAGGTACATGCCCTTGGCCGGAATCAAACCCACGACTCATTGGTCCACAGGCTGACACTTTAACCACTGAGCAAACTGGCCAGGAAAATTTTTCTTTCTTTTAGTGTTTTCAGGAACTGGAAGAGCAGGCTTGTATGTTGATGAGAGTTATCAATTAGACAGAGGAGCAGAGCCGGGGTTTAATCCTGTAAGGAGAGAATATGGGGGGTTACTGGGCTGATATCCCGAGGTCTCTGAGAGGGATAGTAAGTACTGCATAAGCAGAGGAGATGGGCTTACTTGGAAGTGCCGTTAGTGTAGCTGAGTATCAGACACGAAGTCAGAATACATGGGTACAGAGGCTGGTAGGTGGGCGGGAGCTGTGACGGTGTCTTCAGATTGCTTTCATCTGCTCAGTGAAACAGGAAGCCAAATCAGCAGCCAAGAGCTGGGATTGGAGAGGAGGTGTTGAAAGACAGTTTGAAGTGAGAGAATAAAATATGAAATAATTTTGTAGGAGAATGGGGAAAAAAAACAGATAACCAGGGAAATATATTTTGACTGTTAGGCAGCATTAAGTATCCCTTGAGGTTATTGTTATGAAGTTGAAGGTGATCAGTTTCCATTTTGGCATGCTTTTACCTCCATTTGATGTTTAACTGCCCAAGTATATGCACTGAGGAGGTGTGATTGATAAACACACACACACACAACCCTCATATTTAAAAAGAATTATTTTGCTTCTCCTCTATTCTTTTCAAAAGCATATTTAATAATACTTATGGTCATGTTACAGCTCTATCAACTAACATAACCAAGTATGTACAAATTGAAAATTATTTTAACAAGCGATCCCATCCCCCTCGTCGCACATAGGGAAGCGAAAGCCCAGAGGAGGGAGATTGGTCTGTGGCATGCAAGATTCTGCATAATTCTTCCCATGGAAATTGACGGTTAAACTTTACCTTATTTGTTTTCTTTAGAGCCAGATCACAAATCAGACTCTGCCTTATGTTATGATAGGACCAGGGGGTATTACTTGTTCAGATTTTGGCAGTTACACAAGAACAAACAGCTAGGAGCCGTCCTTACAGATATTCTTCTGCAGACAGGTGTGTCGGAAAAGTTGTGAGTGAATTCCCAGCAGATGCTCAGCCTATCTTTTCTTATATACTCAAGAGCTCAGTTGAAGCAAAAGTAACTTCTTCTTGCATAATATCCCTCACATCATTGTTGGGGAAATGGCACTACTGTTGCCTGGTTACATCTTTATTTTCTTAATTACCTCTTCATAGTGTTGAGTTTCAGAAGATGTAGCAACCCAAAAGAAAATCCAAAATTACCCCTGTGATTAGCTTTCTAATTTCCATTTGGAATTTTAAAAATCTAGGTACATGATTCTTGTCCTGTCTCATTCATAGTCTTGTAAACTTGGTTAAGTAACTGAGCTTTCTGAGCCTCTAGTTTCTTAATCTAGTAAATGAATAACATAGATTTGATCGGTGGTTTAAATATTTTATTTTTAAAAATTGTTTTTTCTTTTTTTAGAGAGAGAGAAAGGAAGAGAGCCCTGGTCGGTTTGGTTCAGCGGTTGGAGCGTCGGCCTGCGGTCCTGAGAGACCCGGGTTTGGTTCCCGCTAAGGGCGCATACCTCGGTTGCAGTTTGTCCCCGGCCCTGGTCAGTTGTGCGGGTGGCAGCCACTCGATGTGTTCCTTTCACATCGATGTTTCTCTCTCTCTCTGTTCCTCTCTCTTCCTCCCACTCTACCTGAACAAAAAATGGAAAAATGTCCTCGGGTGAGGATAAAAAAAAAAAAAAAAAAAGGAAGAGAGAGGTAGAAACGTCAAGGAGAGAGAACATCGATTGGCTGCTTCCTACATGCCCCCTTCTGGGAATGGAGCCCACAAGGCGGGCATGTGCCCTGACTGGGTATCTAGCCGGTGACCTGTTGGTGCTTGGGTTGGCACTCAACCACTGAGCCACGCCAGCTGGGCAGTGGTTTAAATATTTTAAAAATAGCAGCATCCGAGCTGTATGAAAAATCAAAGTAAAGTGAATTCTGTTTTTATTTAAATCGAAAATGAGAGCTAGAATGGCCTAGTTGGCCACCCTCTTAATACCCTTCCTTCCTTGAGACAGCAGCACAAAACCCAAGTGTTCCAAGGATCATAATTTTGAAAACACTAGACTAGACTAATTCTCTTTGGCTTTATTATTCTAAAAACATATGATGTCAAGTTAGAGGGGAGAGAGAAAGCGCGCGCGTGCGAGAGAGAGATGAAAATTTCAAAAGACGTTTATGTACCTGTAGTTGCAAAGACCCTTCAATACCTTATACCATAGACTTTTTTACTTCCAGCTTTATTGATGTAGTCTTATAGAGAAAGAAGTAGACTCAAAGAGAGGTTAAAGCAGACCTCTGTCTTCTCCTCTAATTTTTAAGCCCCATAATATGAATCTGTTAGAAAAATTTTCATGGTAAAAAATGGTGTCGAGCGCCTAATATCACAAATTACAAGTTGGGGGGAAAGAATTATCTTTCAGCCCTGCTAAGCTCCAGGTGCTGGGCAGAGGCTACACTGATACCTATCAAGACCCAGACAGTATGACAGTAATCACATGGTATCTATCTCACTGAATTTCTTACACGCAAACTGAATTTTACCCTGATCTTTGGAAAAGTGAGGAAAAGGTCCCTTTATATAGAAGTGGTAAAGGTACAAAAGTTCATTAAAAAATGAAAGGGATGGACAAAGTCAAAATATCTCTGATTATTCTAATGGATAGCTAAAGCCCTTAAACAAACACTACTTTCAAAATTCTTTTTATATTTATCTCACTATAATGTACCAATGCTGGAAGGTATTTAAAGTCATAAAAAATAACAAACTTAAAATGTTACTATTTGGAGATTAGCATTTTTTTTTATTTATTAGTTTTTGTTATAGATGTTTCTCATTTTTCCCCCATTGACACCCTCCTCCCATCCACCCCCCCCCCCCGCCCCATCCCCAGCTTTGTTGTCTATGTTCATTGGTCATGCATACATGCATGTAAGTTCTGTGGTTTATCTCCCCCCCAACCCCCTTCCTCTGAGCTTGGTGATTAGTGGTTCTAACATTCTGTAATATTTACTTTCAGTTTTTGTAAGGACATAGGTATGTATTAATAAAATTATGATGCTACCATGCAAAAAATTACCACCAGCAATATAGTAAAATGTCTGGTGATCAAACCCTCACAAATATTAATTATTATTTATTTTAGCTTGTATAAAATGTTGGTTCAATGATGCCATATGCTTGTTTTTATTTTTTTGGTTACTAGTGACAATTAATACTTTTAAACAATTACATAATTTTTATATTTTCGTATTTTAAGATTGCTTCTTTTTTTGTGACTTAAGCTAATCACTTTTTAAATAGTTTGCTTGAATACATATAGCCTTGGGCAATGTGGATTGATCTCTATATGGTGCTTTAGAGTGAAGGGTTTATGCTATGTATAACATAATTAGTTGCCATTGAGGAGAAATAATGCAGCATTTAATATTTTACCCATTGAATTCATGTTAACTTATTTTATTATTTAAAATAAATTTCCCCAAATCACAAACACTCATTATAAAAGTTAAATATATACATATGTATTTAATAAATGTAAAATTTCCTGTTACCTTTCAAAGCTACTTATCATAGGCAACCAGTATTACTGCTTAAATGCGTATAAATTTCCTTAGTCATTCCAATTTAGATAATAAATAAATAAATACAACAGGGGGGTTACAAGTGGGTCATAGTATAATCATTGTTGAAACTTGCTTTTTCCACTTAAGATTATATAATAGTTTATTTCCATGTTAGTACATGTAGATCCATTTCATTCATTTTACTGGCTTTTGAGGATTATAAAATTTTGACATATATATTTTTAAAGATTTATTTTTGGTTGTCTAATGTTATACACAGTTTGGCAATAAACATCACTGCACATCTTTCTTTGGCTTTGTGAGTGTATCTCAGTAACTACAGAGTTATAGTGGATATGTGTTTTACGTTACTGCTCAATTACCCTCCAAATGGGATTTGCCAGTTTAAAGTCATATTAAGAGCATATGACAGCACTCATTTCTCTATGCTTTGCCAACCATCTATTATTAGTGTTTCCAGAAATGTTGGTAATCTGATGCTATTTTATTTCAATGTATACTTTGTTAGTAAGTTTTCACTCTTTTTCAAGAACAATTCTTTATATATGCTAGAAATGACTGCCATCTGTAATAGTGCCTTGATTTCCTCTCATTCGATTTTTAAGATTGGCTTTTTAAAAACTTTTATAATTAATTTATAATATTACTGGATTGTTGTCAGAGAATATGCTCAGAAATACTCTAATTTGGTCCCATAAAAGTGAAGTCCTATGGTTGTGTCTTTCTGTCAGCCTGTTGATGCACCCTGGTTTGTACTGATATTTGCTGTGATCTAGTGTCTCTGTGAATGGGGTTGCTATACTGTTCCAATCAAATGAAAACAAAATGCTCATTTCTGAGTGTTTATTTCACGACTGCTTAAAAACCTCTATTTCTTACATGTTGTGTTCACATTTCTATATACTATTTATACAATACACACGCACGCGTGCGCGCGCGCGCGCGCGCACACACACACACACACACACACACTATTGTCTTGGAGCTAAACAACCATCTGTTCCTCCTTCCCCTCTCCTAAAAGCTTCCCTGCCTAGAAGCAGAACTCTTCTTATATTTCAAAAAATTTTGTATTTATTTCGCACGTGGCATATATCATATTTTTCTTTAAGCCTGCCATAAATTAACTTTTCTAGAAAATCTATTTCATTCAAAACTATGTTTATATTTCATGTCATACCATGTCATAATACATATACCCATATCTATATCTATATTACAACTATGTGAAAGGTTAGGTTACATAGGGTTGATAAGAAACTTATTATAACTCCAGTTCATTAATCTGGAAACTACTTAACATTGTAAAGAGAGCAGGGAGTTTTGATCATTCAGTTCAATCCCCTCAGACACAGAAACAGAAACAGAAATTAAGGAAGAGTGAACTTCCCAAGGTTATCCAGTTCTTTGGTTCGACTCACTTTCATCCTGAACTGTTTCATTACTTCTTTGAAAAGAAAATAAATAAACAACAATATTCTACACAACTTTGATCCTAATCAAGAAAAACAATGGTAGATTATGTTGTGATTCAGCATTGATAATGTGTGATTTAGATTCAGTCGGGTTCAGAAATCATCATTTGTTGAATCAGTTAGTGGTTGCAAGCATCATTGAATAGTCTCAGCATTTTTATATTTTTATTAATTTATTTCTGATGCAGATGTTTCTCCTTTCCCCCCCTAGACACCCTCCTTCCAATCCTGACTCCCCCACAAGCATTGTTGTCTATGTCATTGGTTACCCATACATGCATATAAGTTCTTTGGTTTATCTCATTTCTCCTCTGAGGTTTGTCAGTCTGAACCGTACTCCTATGTCTCTGGGTCTATTTTGTTCATCAGCTTATTTTGTTCATTATATTCCACAAATAAGTGATATCATGTGGTATTTTAATTTAAACAACTTCTAACACTGGCTGTCCTCCCTTCCCCCATTCCTTTCAAAATTATATGTAGCTCCTCTGATGATTTGGTATCCATGTCGGTCAACTTACAACTAGTGTAAGTTTTTCCACTGAGTCAGACTACAAATCTAGTCATAAATTTTGCCTTAATTATGAAGCCTGAAAAAAAGAGGGTTCCTCAGCAATAGCAATTTTTATATCTAATATTTAACAAGTAGTCTGGAGAGACTTTTACTTAGAAACCAAATTAATGAACTATTTCAATTCACTTTTTTTCTGTAGTGAACTAGTCTAATATAATTCTCTTCTTTCAAAATCCTTTACTGAACTTTTTATAACTGTTTTTCATACAATATACAAAACATTTGGCCAGATTCACATCCTGACACAGAAACTAGCATTTTGAGAGTGATACATAGTGTACAATCTCCCCAACTGTGTTTAGAATACAGAGTTCAAGATGAGCTGAAAATACCCATTTTCCCCCCAATACTCCACTTATGGCTCTTCATTTCCTCATTGGTTTCTTTTCTTTCATCTGCCCACCAGTGTGAGCATTGGCTAAGAATGTCTTGACTTCCTATATTCTGCCCCTCCCCCAATTCTTCTCTTCCAAGGGCTTACTCCTTATATAGATTCAGTCCTGACCTTTGTGTATATAACATCTCAGTCTATGTCTCCCACTCTTATTCTCTCTCAGGCTCCTGACAGATTACAAATTACAGAGTGGTTATTTATATCCATTATAACATATACTGAGTTGTCTAAACTCAACCCAAAATTATGTCTGAAACTGATCCTACTGCACATGTCTCACATCAGTCTGAAATTTCAGCCTTCATTCCGAATTTGGTAAATGAAAATATGTGGCAAGTCTCCTGTGCTTGAAGAATTAGCACAAACTCTGATTAAAAAAAAAAAAATTCTATCTCTTCTTTTTTTCCACTCTTTAGCCAGTTGTGGACTCCAGATGCTTCTTTTGTAATGTTACTAACATATTTTACTTTCTACTGCCACAACCTTGATTGGAGCATCCACCTAACTTTAAGAATTTCTGGATGATCTATGAGGATCTATTTATGACTTTTCCATAATCTATACACAATTGCCAGATTAAACTTCCTAAAACTTAATTTCAGTAATTTGGTTCAATTTTTCAATATCCTTTGTATGCAGTTAATGATTTAGTGTAAGAGACAAGATGTTTCAGTTTTGTTGATCACCATGCGATTGGATCGACACATTTTTCTCAGCTTCCTGGTAAGTATGCCATTCCTGCATTTGTTGGTGTGGAGTTATGTAAACAGGCTTACCCAACCCTATGGTTCTCTTCTCTCTCACACAAAGCCTTTGTCTGTTCTGCTTCCACTTGATCACTCCATATTTCTCACATCTGAAATAACCTTGTAATATACTGGTTCTACCAAAATCCTTTATTCAAAAGACCCTCAAATAATATTGTGGTGTTCAATGTCATTTCATTACACGTTAATAAGATGTCATAGGAACTTAACTCTTGTGAATCCTAGCCTACATAAAATCAGTTTCATTATATGTTTTTCTACTTAAAGCCTCAGAACCCATCGATGATGTTAAGTGAGGACTTACTGTAGTTTTAAAGTTCAACTTAAATCCTATGTTTATCTGAACATATTTCAGCTCAAAATTATTATGGCCAGTCTGAAAAAAATCTGGTATTTGTCTCCCCCAAATAATGTTATCATATTATAGCACAATTGGCACATCTAAATATCCTGCTATGAAGACACAGAGTACTAGGTAATAAAGAACAATAAAGAAACCTGGTTTTAAGTCTCAGCTCTGCAACTTCCAAGCTGCGTATCTTCTAACAAGCCCCTTACACACGGTGTCTCAGTTTGTGCACCTGTGAAATAAGTAGGGTTGGATTAGATAGTTTCCAAGTTTTTTTTCATTTTATGATCCATAAACTCATATTTAAAGGCACTTCATACAACATAGTATAAAATATACCCTACTATAATAATAAAAACTTTGCTATTATCAAATAGACTCCATTATGTGTTCATCTGGTGAACAGTACATTTTTCAAGCCTATGCCCTTAAAAGACTATCTAAACTTTAGAATTAAAATAATAGACAAATTATAGAATGCTTGTTTCATTGATTTTACTGTATAAAACCAATTTTATTCAGTTGACATGCTAGTAAAATGTGGGGTTACTTGTGTAATATAATAACGGAATAGTCTTAGGCAACTTTTATTGAAATGAAATATGAAAAGCTTGCTACGTAAAAAGCATTGTGTCAAACATCAGTAGATTGGAAGTGGGAACACGGACGTAGAAATGAATCCAGAGGCATGGCATCTACCTTCAAGGAAACTATTGTTAATGAGGGAGGCATGTAGAGAAACAAATTACTATAACTATATGTATAGAAGCTGTTGATTGCTACCACTTATTGAATACTTAATATGAACTAAGACTTACGCCAGGGACTTAACATATATGACTGCTAATTAACGTAAACAAACTAATTTTTATAACAGCATTGCAGGGTGGTTTGTATTCTTCCTATTTTGCAGAAGCAAGAAATGTGAGGCCAGAGACCTTAATCTCCCCAAGATCACATAGAGTGATGGGGAATGTATTATTCCTCTTTTTAGGTTTCTTCTGAGGCTTGAAAACATTTCTGTAGAAATGCTTATTTAAAAGGAATTATTATTTCCAAATGGAGGTGTCATTTAGAAAACTACCTTTGAGGGTAGTCTTAGAGCTGTATACTAAAAGAGAAATAGATTTTCCATTGTGGGTAGGCAAGACATTCTCGGTACAAAGAACAGATTGAACAAAATTCCAGAGGCAAGGAGGTAGAGGTTCAGGGAATACTGGTGATTTATCGTGGATACAAAGAAAGGCAGGGAGTGAGCAAAGAGAAAGATTCAGCTTTTAAGGTTGGGTGAGCAGGATATTAAAAGAGTGTGTTACTCACCCAGGGAAAATGTAATTGGAAAATCTAACCATTCTAAGCTCTTTACAAGATGACAGTTAAATCAGCTTGCATAACAGCAGATAGAACCTACCCACCTGCTTAGCTTCTAATGCAATTAACTGAAAGTTGTGTCCTCCTACACACTTTTTCATAACTAATTTGACCTATACCACATAGTAGTTTTATAGCAGCAATAGAAAACATGAAAAGCTCTTTTTAATAATAATTTTCTGCTGTCTTTCTGGTCTACTGAGTTTCTGAGCAAAAAAAAAAAATTGTTTTGTTCTTTTGTTCCCTTTCACAGGCTCCCAGAAGTACTCATCTCATTGTGGGCTTGAGACGAGTGTGTGGGATGACAACGGCGTAGATAATGAAGGTGAGGTTTAAGGACGGCGTGTCGGGCCATCCTACCACCTTTGCTCGTCAGTATAATGGAGTAGCAACTTCCGAGTCTTTGCGGGGTGTGAAGATTTAATACACATCTGTACTATCATGTTATTAATTATCAGTGTAGCTCATCATGCAGTTTGCAAGACACATTTCATATCTGTAATATATTTAGTTTCATCCTAAGCTTCCAGTGAAATTGCTTTTAGTTACAAATATCTAATACAAGGTCTTACAGTGTGTATACAATGTGATGATTTAATACACGTGCATAAGGTGAAATGTAATATACCCATGTAGTAAAGTTATATAACAAGGTTAGTTAACACCTCCGTCCCCTCACATAATTACCTTTTATAGTGGTGATGACTTTTAAGATTTACTTTCTTAATGATTTTCAAGTATATAATGCATTTGTGTTGATTATAGTCACCAGGTCCAGAACTTATTCATCTAATAGTTGGAAGTTTATACCCTCTGACCAACATCTCCCCGTTTTCCCCATCACCAGTCCCTGGTCACCACTATTTTACTCTGTTACTACTGACTTTGGCTCTTTTAGATTACACATATAAATGAGAACTTCAGACATTTGTCTTTCTCGAGGGAGGAGGGTTGGGAGGGTAGGAAGAGGTACACCAAAGAGCATATATGCATGCATGCATAACTAATGCACATAGACAACAATACTGTGAAGGTGGGTGTGGGGACAGGAGCCAGGAAGAGGGTGTCAATAAGGGAAAAAGAAGGGACATCTGTAACAAAAATAAATAAATGTAAATAATTAAAGATAAATAAACAAATCTATCTTTCTCTCTCTGACTTTTTTCACTTAGCACAATGCACTTAAGGTCCATACATGTTGTCACAAAGGGCAAGATTTTCTTCTTTTTGGTGATTGAATAATATTTCATTGTACATGTGCATGCCATACTTTATCCTTTCATCCACTGATGGGAACTTAAGTGTTTCCATGTCTTGGCTATTGTGAATAATGCTGCAATGAACATAGGGTGCATGTATCTCTCTGACAACCTGTTTTTATTGCATTTGGATATACACCCAAAAGTGGGATTTCTGGATCGTATGGTAGTTCTATTTTTATTTTTTTTTAATTTTTGAGGAACCTCCATACTTTTTCCAATAGTAATTGTGCCAATTTATATTCTCACCAACAGTGTGCAAGGGTTTCCTTTTCACCACAGCCTCTCAAACACTGTTGTCTCTTGTCTTTTTAATAATAGCCATTCTGACAGGTATAAGGTGATGTCTCATTATAATTTTGATTTGCATTTCCCTGATGATTAGTGGTGTTGAGCATCTTTTTATGTACCTGTCGGCCACTTGAAAGCCTTTAGAAAAATGTTTATTCAGTTGCTTGCCCATATTTTAATTGCATTATTTTTTGTTTGTTTTGCTATTGAATTGCATTAACTTTTCATGTATTTTTATGTTAACCCCTTATCAGATAAGATTGCTTGAAAATATTTTCTCCACGTGGCTGGCCAGTGCGGCCCAGTGGACTGAGCGACGCCCACGGACATGGACTGAAAGGTCCTGCTTTGAGTCCCAGTCAGGGCTGCAAGCTCTATCCCCAGGGGGAGGGGAGCATGCAAGAGGCAGCCGATGAATGTTTCTCTCTCTCATCAGTGTTTCTATCGCTCTCTCTAAAAAATTTTTTTCACTGATTTTTGCAGGTTGTCTTTTTATTTGATGATTTCCTTACTGTGCAGAAGATTTTTAGTTTCATAAGGTTCCACTTGTTTATTTTTGCTTTGGTTGCTTTTACTTGTCGTATCCAAGAAAATGATTGTCAAGACCAATGTCAAGGAGCTTTTCCTTTATGTTTTGTTCTAGTGGTTTTACACTTTCAAGTCTTATATTTAAGTCTTAATTCATTCTGAGTTAATTTTTGTGAGTGGTTTAAGATAAGGGTCCGATTTCACTCATCTACATGGAGTTATTCAGTTTTCCCTGCACCGTATGAGGGTTATAATATAGCCCAGGAACTTGGTGACCAGTAGTCTCCTTTGAAATGGTTTCTGCTTCCTTCTCTCAAAGTCAGATTTTTGATACTGTAACTGAAAAGCAGTCTCTCATCATATATAAGTAAAATCCACCCTGCCTCTCAGCAACCAGTAGGCTAGCTTTTCCTCTGGTATAAAGTTTGTTATCATCTTCTTTGCTTTTTAATGTTATTCACAATTTTGCTTCTTGGATAATATTTATGACAATAAGAATATTAGGAGGAATTGGTATTTACTGAGCTATTTTATGTGCCAACTGCTGCACTAAGATTTTTGTGTGGGGCATTGATTCCTCCCAGCAACTCTGTGAGGCCAGGACCACTATCGTATACAGGCAAAGTGAACGGAGATTATTACACGTGATGTAACTTGTCTGTGGTCTCACTACATCTACCCTCATGGGGGCCTGAACCAGGACTTGAAACCAGGTGTGTCTCCTGAAGAGACAGAGCTCTTGACCACTCACAGGTATTGGCTTGATCCTGAAAACTAGTGACACCTAAAATGTCTACCTGCGGTAGAAATCAGAATCAGAAGTATCCTAATTGCCAGGTGCTATATGAGGTAAGCTGTTACAGTGTCCATCCACACTCAAGGCCATGTTCGGTGACTCTAAAATCAGCACTCTTTCCACAGACTGTTTTAAAGTAGTATGGCATTAAACATCAGAGGAATCAAATGTGTTCAGGCACACCCCTTAGGAAGTAACAAAGCATAAATTTTAACTGAGATTCGAGGTGAAGGCTGCAGACTTTCCTAGCTGCCTCCCTGTTTGGAAACCAAAGATCTGACATTATGCTGTACATAACAGTAACCACACCAAATGTACAATCTGGTGAGCATCTGTTCAAAGAAATAGAAAACTTAGACTAGGAGTTGGGGAGACACACGAACTGGCATACAATAGAGAATAACTCATGGTTCTGTATAATTAAGTGCTGAATTATTTAGTAAGGATGAAGAAGCTCAGAAGAGCCTTCACGTGGGCTGGTGTGTTCCGGGAAGAGATGGCACATCAACCAGGCCTTGGAGGATTTGGATAATGAAGAGCAGGTGCAGAACATTCCTAAGAGAAGTACCGACTGTAGAGAAGTATTTTCGGTTATTTTTTGTGAGGCAGGTAAAGGAATATATCCTGAGCCAAGCTGAGAGATTGTACTGGGGAATAGAGAAGAATCTGGTGGATAAATTTTTTAAGCCAGATTATGAGAATCTTTTTAGTGTTTAATTTTGCTTTGCCCATACATCTATATAACTTTACAAATGCATGAATGTGGTAATACACTTGCTTTGGAATGTATAGTCATTTACTTTTTTGGCTTCCTTCTCTTTCTTCCCTCTTTTATTCAGCCATGTTAACCCATCTATCTACCCATGTTAACAACCTAGTCTATATATATATATTTTTTCTCTCCCTGTTCAAATAATCAGACTTTATAGTAGGATAAATCATAATTTACATATTGCTGGTTATAAGTTTTGTTTTCAGTGTTTTGATACCAAGATCAATGATGCAGTAAGCACTGACATACAGGTCATTATTTATGGCTGTGTTGTTTGGATAGACTTCTAGGAGATAGATTACTGGTTAAAATAGACTCCAGTGCTCCACAGTTCCAGAACCATGGATGAAGGAATGCTTTTCCTGCTATCCCCTATAAAAAATAGGTTTCATTGATTCTTTCCATTTTTGTTCATGTGAAATGCTTAAATGTATACCTTGTAATTTTAATTTTGTATCTCTGACTACCAGAGAAAATGTCTTTCCCACTTTAAATAATTTATTTATGATTTTTTTAAAGATTAGGATCTAATAAAATGGTCCATACATACTCTACATCTTTCTCTCTCTCTCTTTTACTTTTCTTTTCTTTCCCTTTTTTGTTCTTTTTATCGATGAGGAAAACAGAATGAGGAATTCATTAAGTATTATGGAATAGGGATTTACTATAGGAATAAAAACTTACCCAATTATACGAATTTTTGGAGAATAATGGTCCAAGATGGGATGTTAGAGGATCAGAGTAAAGGCGCCAACCAGCCCTTCTAAAGCACTGGTGTGGCAGACAATTCAGAGCTTGTGATGAAATTGGGGGGGAGGGGCACGATCATTGCTGGTGGAGCACCTGCAGAAAGACTACTGCCTCTATATTTGCTGGTGCCTGGCATTTCTATGGGGAAGAAAGAGCTGGACACGGTACCAGGATGAATAAGGGCTAACTCGAATCTGTCTACCTGTGTGCCGTTCTGTCATTGCCTTTGAACACAATACCTGCAGAGTGCCCTGTCTGCTGCTTCCCTTCAGCATTCCTCGTCTTGCACAAACTTTTCTTTTGTTCAGTTTCACCCTGGAACCATACAGGCAAGGAAATTCTGAAGAACATGGTTATAGCTTAGCAAAGTGGACACAAAGCAGATGTGCAAAGCACATCTGTTAGTAAATGCACACAAAATACAAAGATAATATATGTATCTATAAACTTCTGTTAAACGAAGTTCACTGATTGCAGTAAGTCATATAGAACTTTTATTGTTAATTTGTTTACTTTGGTCTGCTATATTGTTTAACTTTTTAGAGACAGATATTGTCTTCCATTACAGTGGCAATTTTATTAATTTAACTGTCTAATAATTTTGCTTTTGTATTCAAAGCCATATGGTTTGATGTATAAAATATATGTCTATTATATCTTATTTATAAGTTATACCTTTATCTTTACCTAATGTGCCTCTTTAATATTTAACCTCCTAATGTGAAATTCCATCTTGACTGATATTAATATTGCCAGACTTGCTTACATTTTAATTTTCACTTACCTGGAATCAGTTTAACCACCACTTTATTACTTTACCTTAAATATTTTTATTCATTACAAAGTACACACCTTGATTTTAATCACATGTAAGTCTCTGTCTTTTAGTGGGAAAAAAATGAGTCTGCTTATATTTAAAATATTGGCTGATATACTTGAATGTATTCATTCCATCTTGCTTTGAAGCCATTATTTGAACCTATTATTCATGTCCATTGTTGAGAATACATTTTTCTTTTCCTTATTTTTTCTGATTTAATCAAGGTGCAATATATTTCATTTATTTTCTCCTTGGACAAATTGCAGTTTTTTCCCCATTAATTAGATATTACATTTATTTTTTTCTTATCCTCATAACCAGATGCTTTAAAATAAATTGTTTTTTTCTATTAAAGTACATGCTTCTATTTGCCTCTTATTTGATCCTCTCCCCAATAAAGGAAGGTCTTAATACTAATTTCACTTTTCGTTTTTCTTTTCTCATTCTCGAATCCATTATATTCCTGTAACATTTTTCCTCCCCCACTTCCAACTGCCTGGATTTGTTGAGAGAATTGATAACTATTAAGAATTTATTTTGTAGTGTTTCCTTTTTTTTATATCATTTAGAGCTCTTACGGTAAGTATCTCTGGATAAAGTATATTATTATCCACTTTAATTTAATCAGATAAACAAACAAACAAACAAATAAGTAAACATTTTATACTACTATATTTTACTCTCCCCATTTTATCTTTTTTATAGTTACTTTATCTCTTCTTTTTTAAAAAATTTAATTAATTAATTAATTTATTTTTGTTACAGATGTTTCTCCTTTTCCCCCCACTGATTCCCCCTTCCCCCTCCCTCCCTGCCCTTTCCCCAGTTTGTTGTCCATGTCCACTGTTCATGCATACATGCATATAAGTTCTGTGGTTGATCTCTCCCCCACCACCACTCTCTTTAGGGGATTGTCAGTCTGTACCCCACTTCCGCGTCTCTGGGACTACCCCATTCCTCAGACTGTTATGTTCATTATATTTCACAAATAAGTGAGATCATATGAAACTTGTCTTTCTCTGTTTGGCTTGTTTCACTTAGGATGATACTTTCAAGGTCCCTCCATGTCGTCTCAAAGGATAAGAGATCTTTCTTTCTTACCGCTGCGTAGTACTCCATTGTGTAAATGTACCACAGCTTTTTTATCCACTCGTCTACTGATGGACACTTGGGCTGTTTCCAGATCTTAGTGATTGTAAATAGTGCTGCTACAAACATGGGGGTACATATATTCTTTCTGATTGGTGTTTTAGGCTTCTTAGGGTATATTCCTAGAAGTGGGATCACTGGGTCAAATGGAAGTTCAATTTTTAATTTTTTGAGGTAACACCATATTGTTTTCCATAGTGGCTGCACCAGTCTGCATTCCCACCAGCAGTGCACTAGAGTCCCCTTTTCTCCACATCCCCATTTTATCTTGAAGTCTCTCTCCTGATTCATCTGTTTGTTTTTTAGTTGAATCTTTCTTAAGTGTTTAATCAAACATATTATGTAAATTAGATATTCCAAAAATTATTGCAAATCCTCAAATGTCTTTCTATATTTGAGAATAAATTACATCTTGTCTAGGTATGTGATTCTGGGATGAAGTCACCTTTATCAATCTGAAGAAGCTAGATTCCAGCATTGGATATAAAAAAATCTGATGTCAGTTTCTTTTCCGTTTTCCTCAGTCAATATTTTACTGACTCGAAGTGACAAAATATAATTTGAGGATTGGAAAATATAGTCACTACACTTAACAGGCAAAATTTCCTGTAAAAGACCATATGCAAATCCTTGTTTTTATAGTGTAAAATGTAATGCTATAATTTTATTTCCAAATGTTCAACCATTGTTTTTCAATAAAACACCACAAACTTGGAAGACTTAAAACTGGGCTTATATGACCATTTGCTTTCTATTCTTAAGTAATTACAAAGATGTACTGTTTCTTCTGGCATAAAACTTGCAAAGACTAAAAATATATATCCTGGCTGAATTTGGCACATAGATTCCAAGTATATATTTGTTAAATGTAATGAAAAGAATATATGTAGCTTTCTCCTGTTACATATAGAAATTATATGAAGAAATATATAATATAAAATTATATAATGGCCCACATTATGCAGGGTGAGACAAAAGTAGGTTTCCAGTTATTCACTGATAAATAATACAAGAATAAACTCTGTGTTTCACATGCTCACAACCATAAGCCTACGCTTTGACCACCCTGTATGATGTAAAATGTGATTTGCTGAAAAATTTTCAAGGCTACATGATGTGATCAGTTATTCAGTGAGGTTAACCTAGATTTTTCAGATTTACTTTAATGAATACAAAGCTATATTGAGTATTGATACAAGAATCATTTCAGTTTCCAATATTGATTTTTAAAGTAAAGGTAATGCTGTCTCATTAGTTAAATCATTAATTCAATAAGGTTTTCATCCTATAACTTTCATTTTGGCAAACTTTTTCTCTTTAACATATTGTCGTATCTAATTTCAGACTCTACTCAAGTTCAGATCCCCACAAAGTTTCTCTTTGTAGATTGGATCAAGGGGATTTTCTGTACTGTTTCCACTATTTTCCTTCCGAGGAGAGAGAGTAATAACTCTGGTCAAACCAGCCATAAGGATTGTATTTATGAAGTGAGAGTAGGTGAAATTCTCTTCCAGCCAACAAGAATCCTAGAATGTGAGGGTTGGAACAGACCTTAAGAAGCATCTAATCCATGCCTGACAGCATGCCAGTTTATACACTGGGCTAAGTCTGGAGGCTCTAGACTCCCCAAACAATGTCTCCACCCGCATTCCTCAGCTGGGTTAAAAAGGGAGTCTCCATGGCAAAGTGCCGATTCCAACCCCCCCCCCCCATTTTAAATCTGAGCTCTCATTAGATTAAAATAGCATAATGATCCAGATCATTTTTTTAACTTATATATTTTGTTAATCCTCACCTGAGGATATATTTTTATTGATTTTTAGATAGAGTAGAAGGGAGAGACAGGGAAAGAGAAAAACGATGCAAGAGAGGCACATGAATTGGTTGCCTCCTGCACAGTCCCAACTGGGGCCGGGAATTGAACCCGCGACCCAGGTGCCCCTGACTGGGAATCAAACCCAAGACTCTTTGGTCTGAGGGCTGATGCTCTAACCACTAAGCAAAACCAGACCGGGTTCTAAGCAGATCATTTTGCATTTTGTTTTTACATTTATTTATCTAACATAGTAATACATATTTGATGGTTATTTTGACCACAAAACTTCCTATCCCAACCAGAACACATTTTAAAGTTTCAGGCTATTGATGACACTGTGACCAAAGACAACCTAGAATATAAGGTCCCTTTAGGTATGAATGCAGAATAAGGTTAAACTGTTGGTAAGCAAAATGAAAAAAATCAATATCTTCTCCATGCACATTTAGCTATATTTTGAGTTTTATCATTATAGATATAGCTATGCAATACAATATTTTTTAAAAATTGTCTCACACTGCAATATTTTTTGTAGTCTGCTTTTATTAATGAGCAATGCATAAGGAACCTTTAGTCTAGTAAATGAAATCCATGTACCCTCTATTTTTAAAGCAATGCTCCGTATTATGTTGGAAGAACAACAAGCCAGCAAGCACATCCCTTGCTCCAGCTGGACTGGTTATGTTCATATAGAGACCACAGTATATTCACAACCAGTCACACCAGCTTCTAAGGAATCAAGATTATCCTAGCTCTGAAAAGTAAATAGTTACTACAAAAGCTACCTTCATCTCTACCCCCCTATTGGCAAACACCCAAACAATCAATGCAGCACAGTCCTAGCCCAGTCAGCCTGTGGCATCAAGATCAGAAGACACTAGCCACAGCTGGTAGCACCCCGCCCAGAGTACCAGCTGAGTAGCAGCTTTGCTCAGAAGCGTGGCAGTTCACCCAAATGTGGTATAGTGGGTGACAGGACCGGAGTATTAGTTTAAGTGCTCACTTCCCCCACTCATAACTGAGCAGACATAGAAAAGAAATCAATAATTATTACCTTCTCAGATTTTCCAAAAAATCACAGCAAACACAGTCTTTATGAAATTATCTGTCTGAGAAAAATAAAATCACCAAGGAATGCAAAACCATAGTCTTGCATGTAAACCTGGCAAGTCAATTAACATACTGGACTTATATTTAAAAGTCTTATTATTAGACTCTTTTGACAAATAAAAGTCTCATTATTAGATTGCTTTGAGGATCATGGAAAACCATTTATTCAGTAAATGTGTATTCGATTAGCTTTTATGTATCAAACCATCTTTTGGGGACTGTGTGAAATAGAAATATGAGTCAACACAAAGTCTCCCTTAAAGTATTTCTTCTGAACTAGGAGAAAAGTATCCACTTACTTTCAAAAGTTTATATTATATATAAGGCATGGATGGTAGAAACATGGTAAAATAATAAAGCAATGAAATAAGTTTATTCCTAAGTTTATTAGGAATTAGAAGAGCTTAAATCCACATCTAACTGATTGTATAGTGGCTGGATGTGGATAAAGGATGTGGAAATGGCAATGCTCTGGGGCCTTGAGGGATGGGTAGGGTTTGAGAAAAATTATGAGCAGGATAAAAGTTTTAGGATGAGGATTCCAAGTGGAAGAAACAGCAGCAGCAAAAGCAGAGAGGCCTATGAGAAAAACATTGTAGGACCAGAAGAGTTTGTAGAGAGGCCTAGAAACATGATTGAAAAATGAGCCTGGCCGGTGTGGCTCAGTGGTTGAGCGTTGGCCCATGCACCAAGAGGCCGCTGGTTTGATTCCCAGTCAGGGCACATGCCCAGGTTGTGGGCCCGATCCCCAGTGTGGGGCGTGCAGGAGGGGCCAATCAATGTTCTCTCTCATCAGTGTTTCTCTCTCTCTCTCTCTCCCTCTCCCTTCCTCTCTCTCAAAAATCAATAAAGAAAAAATAAAATAAAATAAAGAAAAACGCTGAGAACGCTGAGAGCAGGTCATGGAACCCCCTGACTGGTAGAACAATGGTTTGGATTCTAAGGCAACTTGAAGACGTAATTGTAAGTTTTTAGCAGGGGCATAAGATATAAACGGTTGTTTAATCCATCATCACCTACTTTGGCCCACACATCTGTCTTCTCTTGGTGCTATCTTCTCAAGCAGATCCTTTTGTGTTTCTGTCTGTTCAAAATACGATGTGATAAGACCACATCAGGCCGGATTCAAAGTAGGTACAGGCTGCTATTTTACTCCATTGCTTTCTCTTCGTCTTACATTCATCAGGAGTGTTGTTGCTGAAGGCTTCTCTGAGCATGCAGTCTGGGTATCAGCAGGGCCAATCTGCTTA
This sequence comes from Molossus molossus, assembly GCF_014108415.1. NCBI lineage: Eukaryota > Metazoa > Chordata > Mammalia > Chiroptera > Molossidae > Molossus > Molossus molossus. Next base: position 66,615,438 of record NW_023425348.1, read on the forward strand.
ATCCTGTTGTACTGTCACACGTGGCCAGGAAACAGACTTTTTGGGAAGCAGTTGTTAAATTGTACTCCACTCCGCCATTTATCACAGCATGTGTGTGTGTTTTTTTAAGAGCTTGTATGTGTCCTTACTATAGTGTGCATAGCAGCTAGCAACTAGAATCAAGAAGGGACTTAAGATATTAATATAAATATGTAAGAATGTAAATAAATTTTAAACATACAAAATATTTTAATATATTTTCCTTGGCTTTACATAAGAAAGAAAACAACTGCTTAGGGCACTAAACAAGCATTTTTCTGGAACTTCATTCTTTTCTTTATTTACTTATTAGTAAGCATTTTTTTTTAAGCTTGTGTGGCAGGAACTAGACTGGTCTCTGAAGAAACAGATACTCTACACGTACTCTTTTCTCAAGGAGACCATAGTCTCCCTTAATAACATCTTGCAGGGAAGTGTCTTTCTCTCCTCTGTCCCTTACTCTTTGCAGATAAACCCATTACCAGCAGGACTTGGCTATTTCACTTCACCCGTTAATAATACCTTACATAATTGAATTCCAAAATAGAAATAAGTGCAAAGAGAATTTCCATCTCTATTTCTGTCTCCACCTAGGCAATGAGAAGCAGACCTGGCAATTTCAATTTCAATTAAGTCAGAGATTCAAGGTGTAAGGAAGTTCTTACAGAACTCTCTCAGCTAAGATAGACCGCAATGCGGGGAAACAATGGCCTAAGCTGAGGGTCATATGCCAAAATTTATTTTTTAAAATTATACATGTGTGTGTGTGTGTGTATTTAAGTATAGTTGGTCTACAATATTATATTCGTTTCAGGAGTACAATACAGGGATTTCACATTTATATACCTTACCATGTGATCACTATACTAAGTCTAGTAATCATGTCACCATGCAAAGTGATCGCAATATTTTTAATTATATTTCACTTCACTGCTTCTCCCATCAAAGGAGTAAAAAGCCTCCAGTGATGTGAAGAACAGAGTCCTTACTTCTCTGGGAAGCAAAAGTTAGCACAGAGCCCGACAAATTAATTACTTGGGAGGACAGGACACAGGTGTTGAGCTGTGGGAGGGCGATGAAGCAGAAACCTCAACAAGAAAATAAAAAACGAGGCTTCAAAACTGAAAAAAGAAAAATTGGAATTGTAGAACGACAGATATGGAGGGAGTTTAAAGATTTGTATATAGTGAATATAAAACCAATATATATCATTTGTAGAAATGATAGAAATATGGAGGTATTAAAAAATAAAATCAGCCTTAATCCTATCTTTCAAAAGTCATTGTTCTGGGCATTTTGATGTTTCTTTACAGTCTTGTTTTTATTCTCTTTTGCAAAGACAGTTAAGAGCATACTATATATGATATTAATTATGGTACCCCACTGAAAATTATAAAATAAATATTTTCTCATCTTTAAAATTTGAAGATGTTTGAAACCAAAAATAGTAAGAAAAACCAACCCAACAATCAGTTTAGCCTTCCCTAATTAGGCTATTTAACATTCATTCCTTATCTTTCTATCATGAAGATGTTAGTATCAAAATATTTTCTTTTATTAGATCAGAGGAAGATTTAATTTTCAGGAAGGTCTTAGTTCAAATCTCTCTGCACTCCCCACTTCCAAAACATACACGCTGTCTCTCTTTACACACTCGCGCGCACACACACAACCTTTTCCTTTTCTTTGGATCGCCTTTCCTGTCAAGCAGATGGTGCTTGAAATTCCTAGGCCCCTCACAAAGCTGTTCCTCTAGCAACCTTCCCTAAAACGGTGATTTTAAAACAAGCAATGATGTCCTTTGAATCTCCTGCTACTAAATCTATCAGTCCAGCCCGAAATGTTTCTAATTAAAAATAATAAACTTTACCGGAAGATAATGTAATCGTAAGTGCAGAGGTTAGGGTGTAACAGTGTTAGAAATGATACAAAACCACATGGGTGGGGCATTCATTTCTAAAGTGATTCAAATTCTTAACTAATTTCTAGCTCTGGCACATACATCCCTACCTCCTGCTGGGTTACGGGTGTGGGAGGTGGTTGGAGAAAATAAGACATCTGTAGAAAGAAGAGGTTCCAGAAAACTGAAGGTGGTACCTTTGCCTGGAAGAGCCTTTTACTTCTTTCAACTGTTCCTCCTGATCGAGGATAGAACTAATGCTCACTTTTCAAAAATATGTATTCTAATCCTAGTGATATAAAAAGGTTTTAGAAAGAAAATCAGATCCCCGGAGGTCATAATAATAATAACATCTAATATTTATTGGGTATTAATTTTCTGCTAGGAACTACTCCTTAAGTACATAACTTAATTTAATCCTCACCTATGAGGATTGGGTTGTATTAGAATCCAATGGGATATTGCATTGTATTAGAATTTTTAACTGCAAATGAACAAAACATTAAAGCAGCCTCAGGCAAGTTACTTATTGCTGTGGGGTTCAGTGCCCTCTCTTATAAAACATTTGTAAAATAAGCCTTTGTGGAGATGGTCTCTGAGGTTTGTTCTAGATCTTCAGTTGGAGATAACCTCACATGGAGTTAGTTCATTCTTCATAACCAAGTATTTCTTCAGTGCCTGCATACTGAGCTCTTAATTGCTCAATATTTTCCTTCTGGAAGGACCATTGTGTTTCATTAAAGAGGGCTGCACAATCTCTGCTACACTTCCCACTGAGAGTGGAATCCAATTTCTCTTTTCTTGCTTCAGATGACTTCAGGCCCAGCCACAGAAAACTCAGGAGAGACTCTGGGTCATAACCACCTTACCGAGCCTAGTCAACATACGGAATACCACGAGAGATAGTATGTTACAGCTTTGAGCCTCTGGTTTCATAGTGGTATGTTATGCAGCCATATAAAACTGGAACATCTTCTTGTTCAAAGCTATATTCCCTTTGTTGCCTGTGTGTCATGAACCACAGGTGAAATCAAAGATCATCCCATAGTAGGTTAACCTAATTGACGTTCTGAAAATTTTGAATCTCTGCATTTTCTCTTTCTCATCTGCCTTTGTTTGGATCCTTCACCTGATTCTAAGTTGACCTCACAAAACTTCAAAACTCAGGGGACCACAGACTCTTCTGCTGTGTGTCTGTCTGTTCGGTAATATGTTACGTTTTCCAAGAGGAACTTGGGAGGTTTGAATGTGTTGAGCTAACTCCTAATCCTTTATTAGCTACTGGGGTTTGGCCTTCACTCTTTGGCTACCAGGTGCCCTTGCCTTCTCTTTCAAATAAGGTGTTGCTGTTTGTGATCTTGACAATTCTTTGTTGCTCTGGGCCTCAGTTTCTTTTATAATAGTAAAATAATAATATTCTGCCTACTTTACATAAGTATTATAAAGAGTAAATGAAGTATAATGGGCAGCGGTTTTTTGTTTTTCCAGCATCTGTAATAATGGTCCAGGGTCAGTCATACATGATTCAACGTCTCTCTACAGCTGAAGCACAAGCGGGGAACTCAAGTGTAATGTGCTAGACATTTAAAATCGCTTTAGCTAATAAAAACACTCTCCTGGATAAATGGAGTCTATCCATATTTTCCATATTGAAGTGAAGAGGCAAAGACGAAAAACGTCGCTGCATCTGCAATTGCATTTCTCTCAAAGAGCCCAACTCGCCCTTCTGTGAACGCCAGTGTTTCCAAACCAACTTTTAGAAGATTAATGCTTGTGTCCGGATATAAATCAGCCTTGAAACTTGAAAAAGAGGTCATGCCTAGCGGCTCTGGAGGTTTGCTGGGACTTTGTACAGTCACTAAATAAGATCCTCCCCTGCTTGTCCCAGCAAACCCCGCGCATCTCCCACCCACGCTGCGGCACTGGAGGCAGGGGATGCGGGGTTATTCCGCAAGTAGCCACTAAGGGGCGCCGGACGCTGGCCCGCCCGCCGGCGTTGCCGTGACAACACTGGGCGCGCAGCCCCGGGAGTGAGGCGACCGCAAAAGCAGGTGTCGGATTGCAGCGGGCTCGAGCGGGCTCTGGGATTGCGTGGAGCCGACGAGCCGCTCAGAAAGTCGGGCTACTGTTCCTCCGCCTCCCTCTCGGACAACTCCCTAACCCGTCGGGGACGCAGAGTCAAAATGGTCCACCATTCAGGCTCGATTCAGTCCTTTAAACAGCAAAAAGGTCAGTTGGATTCAGCTCCCCCCTCCTACGATCGTCACGTCCCCCTCTGCATGCCCTTGGAGTTGTGTAGGAGCATCCTTTGCAGGCTAATGAGACGCAGAGGTGGAGAACTGTGAAGTTTTTTTTTTTCCTTTTAATTGTTCTTTGTTTTAATGTGTCTTCACTCTATTTCCGAGATGAGTCTGAATGCTGAGCCTCCCCACGGTCTGTGGGAGAAGTGGAATTCGTCATCTCAGGGACTTGATTTAATGTGAATTTCTGCTAAGACTGGTTCAATGTATTGCAGTAAACCAGCTTAGTGAGGTTGTCCTACTAGCACTCTGAGGTTTGAGGACAGAAGTGTTTGCCCCAGTCTGCGATTCAAATGCCTCATAAGCTTCATGCAAGCAGGTGTCTTAACTGAGAAGCTTTCACATAATCCTAGGATAAATTAATTTTTGGAGCGTTCAAGAACTTGGCCTGTTGAAGGGACTCAGAAACTTTCTTGGAAAACTTTATTTTGTCCTTGTCCTCTGCTTAATTCTGGGTTTTAGGTTTTTGTAATTGTTGGTAGGTTCTGCTTCTAGGAGCTTTGTATTTTCTCTCTTAGCTTCTAGTTCATGTTTCTCCCCGGAATGAAGTGGTAAGAGTCTATATGTTCACAGTCAAATCAGGCATTTTTCCAAGTTATCCTCCTCACTCTTTGTTCCTTATTTTGTTTAAAGGGAATTTATAGAGTGCATTCATATTGAGGCATATTCCCAGTTTTCTGGAGTTTGTGAAAACAGTTATTAAACAGGAACGTTGCCATTTCATTGCTTCAATAATGGTAATTATGCCATAGTTGACCATATGCTATCTGAGATACGTGAATTCTGGGGTGGTAAATTTGCTCATTCAAATTGAAGTAAATATTTACTTAAATATTCCTACCCCCCACCCCCATACCATATATATAAAACTTTGTATGGTGGCATGATTACTGGACTTAGTGCAGTGATTACATCCTAAGGTATATAAATGTTGAATCACTATATTATGCACTTGAAACTAATATATTATTGTGTAACAACTATACTTAAATAAATAATTATATACATATATCTGTGTATGTGTACATATATATATATCAACAGTTGTTTCTATGTAGATATTTGCCTTTTTTTTTTTTTTTAAAGCAAACACTGAACGGAAACACCAGGGATAATTTAGTAGGGATTCCTGTATTAGGCTGAATATTAGACCTAGTGAGCTTTGAATTACATAATTTTATACTCTGTTCAAGACCTCTGGGTTCTTTCAAAAATATGTTGAAATTGATGTGGTGAGAGTGGGCTGAGAGACTGTCCAGGTAGACAAAAATGTCAGTTAATATACAATTGCACTTCAAAACCAAATGTTCCAAAGAAAATTAAATTGCTTCAAAGAGCTGTGGGTGTTGTTTTGTTTTTTTTCCCCATCATTATTTAAACCCATAGAAACTTTCAAAATGAAGACAGAGATTATAGGAACTTTGTGCCAGCTTCATACGCTTACTATCTTCCTCTCATACATGACTTTGGGTGATTCATTTCTGAAACCTTTGAAATGGCCCCCACACAATTATTATTATGGATACATATTGTGTTTTTAAAAGCAATTAATTGCCAACTTCAGGACCAACTGTCACTGCTCAATGTGAGTGATAAATAATTTTGTTATTCCTGGCACCTCATATAGTTCCCTTTATGATGCATTATGAGCCATTTATTTTCAAGTCTTTCTTTACTTTTTGGCACAAAAGGCAACTTTAGTGGAATAATTAATATAAAGAGGAGGAGGGCTAGGAAAGATATACCATTAAAGTAGATCTGCTTAACTCCTTTTTAACTCTGGATGGGCATTTTAAAAAGACACTTCAGAAGATTAGACCAAATTGAGGATTCATTATTTTAATTTTTCAAAAAGAAAGAAACAAAATAATATTCTAAATGCTATCTGACCCAGGAGGCATGAGACAAAACACTTGTGCTTTTCACCATAACATTAACCTCAACTCTACACACTAAAGGCTGAGAAAATTCTGTGCTGGAACTCTGGAATCCTAAATTCTAAGCTTGCCTTTATAACTAGTTTAAAAGTGTTTAACTTTATTGGACTTTGGTTCATGTATAATGTGAAAAGATTTAACTACTGATCCCTTTGGCCTGTTCTATCTCCTTTCCTTTGTGCTGAGGGAAAGGGCCGGGCAGTGTAACAGTGGACATGCCTTCTTTCTGGGCCAGGTGAATAGGGAAGCATGCTTTTAGTTCACTTTTAGGAAGTAATTCAGCCGAGTAATCCAGTTTATTGAGATTATTTTTGCTTTAATCAAGTGAAATGAATGTATTTTCTAAAATCCTCACTCAAAGGTTATTTTTTTTTTTTTATTTATTTATTTTTTTACTGAGTTTATAGAGAGGAAGGGAGAGAGATTGAGAAATATCAATGTGAGAGAGAAACATTGATCAGTTGTCTCCTGAAAACACCTCGACCAGGGATCAAACCCACAACCTAGGTGTGTGCACTGGCTGGGAATCGAACCCACAACTTTTTGGTGCATTGGATGATGCTCCAACCAACCCAGCTACCTGGTCAGGGCTCAATTTATTTTTTTAATTTTCATTTTAAATTTATAATACCTAGAAATAGCCTGAGATATCCAATAAACACCCTTATTATATAGCTTAAAAAATTTCCACCCTCACTTGGAAAACAGACCATTGTATTTAATCTCACTGAAGGCATGAAGATTTTTATATATGTGTGTATGTAGTAACCCCACCTTAATCCTAACACCCTTACTAATAGTACTCAGTCTTTTTCAACAAATCAGTAGAGATGCCAGAATAGTAAAATGAAAGACTATATATAAAGCCAAATTTGTCCTTTTATTTAATCCATGGTCTTCATTTTCAACCCTGGATTTTAACCCTCCATATCCTATTTGCAAGTTACGTTCTTTAATATCACTAAGCCTCAGTTACCACGTCTGTGAAATGAAGATATTTATGTTGCAGATTTGTAATGTATTTAGCAGTTTGGCACACAATCAGGGCTCAAAAAATTTAGATACTACTACTACTATGACTACTACTAATAGTTCTAGTTCTCCTCCTCCTCCTCCTCTTCCTCCTTTTCCTCCTCCTCCTCTACCTCCTCCTCCTCCTCCCTCTCCTTCTTCTTCTCAGGGTCATTCATATTTATTAGTTCCTTAGGAGTACAAGAAATCCTTAGTAGTTTCCTTGTAATTTTTGCCTTTTATTTACTTTTTCTCACTCAGTTTTATTTCTTTGGGGTTTATTTTAAGGAAAACAGTGGCCTACAGACCATCAAAAGATAGTCCTGTGCACTATTCTTGAGTTGCAATCGCAAACTATTCAAATCCTGTGCCCATTCCCCAGGAAAACGTCCAAATTTCCATAGAGTAAATTTAGATATTCAATTCATTTTATAATTTTAAACTTACATTGCAAATAAATGTTACGTATTCACTCTCCATTCAGCCCATATTTGCCCAGCTCTTACTGTGTGCCAAGCATCATGCTCAGTGATGGCATGTCAAGAACACTTCTGTTCCTGAACCCGTTGCTGAGAAACCTCCTTCTTCAGAGACCTTGTCCAGTAGGAAGTCTGAGAGCTTTGCTAGATATGACCTTTATGAGAAATGTAGGCAAGTCTACATTTTATTTGTAGAAAGAGGTTGACATTCTGTTTCTTGGCAATGCCAGTTAAATTGTATTTTCTGAAGAGGACATCCACATACAGAGGGGCAAAAGTAGGTTTATAGTTGTCTGAATGGAAAATAATACATAAATAATAATACAAGAATAACCTCTGTGTTTCACATACTCTTAACTGTAAATCTACTTTTGCCCCGCCCTATATATTTTTTGAATTTTTATCAAACTTTAATTAAATTCTAGTTTGATAAGAGGCTTAATAAGCTAGGAAGTAAAAAGTGAGAGTGTTTGGTGGGTGGGTGGGCAGGCAGGCCGGGGGCAGAGCGGGGTGCTTCATGCGTAGAGACAGTTGGGAGTGTGTGTTTGCCTTTGCCTCAGCACATATTGGAGGAGCACATTGGCTGACGAATCAGCAGTGATTTCTGGTGGAAGTCCAACTGTGCTTCCCAGTCTGGCTTGCTCTGTGTCATTTGATTTATTCGATGGATTCATGCATCATACAAGAGTGAGCGAGGAAAGGGTGATGCTAGTTCTGACTTCTGGTAGCTGTTATTTACCAATACATCTAGCAAGAGTTTCAGTGAATCCATAGGTCACATCAAGCGCAGCCTCCCCCTGAAGGGGTCAACCGAAATTGTTAAGTGATTCATCGTGATCCTGAAGGACATTTATTTAAACATCAAAAGAAAGCTTGCTTTTAATAATTCCACAGAACCAAACACTTCCTACTCAACTTAGTTGTTTAATAATAATTATCTTTATACTTGCATTGGAAGTAGAGACCATAAAGTATTTTCAGTCTCTTTTTCAAAAGTAAACAGTCTGCTCTTGCAGGTGCATACCTGTAAAGCTTCTTAGCGACCATCCTGCTTTGTGTCCAGTTCCTACTTCATAATACCCAGGAGGCACGGTGTTGGGAAAAATACCTAGTTTCAGAATCTCTGATATCTCCTTTTCAGTCTCCTTTGCCCCTCACTGATGACTTCAGGATCTAGAACGTTCATAGATTCTACCCTGGTGAAACCAGAAAAAAAAAAATTGGAAGCCACGACAGAAATTCATTCATGCATGTGTATTAACTCTCCCTGGTATTTTGGAACTTTGTTCTTATATTTATGACTATGTAGAGAAGGCATTGTTTCTTGTTATGATACTCCCAGCTGTACAGGAAAAAAGTTGGGGGATATTTTAGGATCAGAAATTATATTTCTCTTAGGCTATTACTATCAATTGGATCATCAGAGCTTCTCAGGTCTTCCCTCCCCTGTCTTTTCTTCCATGGGAGATTTGCTAGATAGTTATCATTCTAGTTCCCCATTGATAATCTCTCAGTAAGGGCAAGCCAAACAATGGACAGAATGTAGTGAGATTACAATTCCCAAAGAAAAAATATATATCTGGGACCATTTCTTTAAAAACCCTGCATGGCTCAGAGGAAATACAATATTTTTTCAAAGCAAGAACATTGATGTTTAAAAGGATAATTTTGACTTTGCAAAATTAGTGTTTATTATGTGATGAATATATACCTTCTAGTTAGGAATAAGGAGAAATTGTCAAGTTGAAAAGAAATTTGTCCTAAGTAGTTATAACGTAAAAATATGAGTGTCTTAAAGCTATCTAGAAGTTCAGTCAACTAAACATCACATTTCTTGAGGATTCTAGGGAGCTGAAGTTTTCACTGAATCTAGAATTTAAAATTATACTCTGTACATGGATGTTACTAAAAAAAAAAAAAAAAAATTGGGGCAAGATGATTATATAAATCAAATTACCAAAACAAATTCAAACCTTAAAAAAAGCACAGAAATTCAACTTTTTTCTGTTTATTACTTTAGTATTTTATAATTGTGCAAATGTTTAGAAATTATTCATGGAAAATTTGTGGGTGTCAAGTAGTTGTACCTTGATGAGAAGAGCGTTGATTCAAAGCTCCGTGTGAACGAATCCTGTATTTGGTCATTTACCTTTTCTGAGCCATAGGTTTTTCCCCCCCAAATTTTGGAATTATAATCCCCACCTCTCAGGATTGTAGTGAGGAAACAATAATAATCACAACAACAAAAACAGCAGCAGCAGCTAATATCGTGTGAACACCAATTACTACCAACTGTCCCCAAAGCTTAAAAGTCCACTGCATTATTTCTTACCTACTAATAAATAACTTTAGTAGTTAGGTGTATGATTTTTCCTATGGAGTTTGAATACAGCCCTTCCTGACTCCAAAGTCGACCTTTCTACCTGCTCTACATTCCATAACGAAGCCTCGTTGCTACAGGTGCTTTGGAGGAAAACACAATTTGAGCAGCTGGAAGGCGTCTCGCTCCCACCACAGCTGTCTTTAGCGTCTTCCATTGCTCTGCTCCTTCTCTGCAAAACTTGACCAGAGTCCAAGGCAGAGTTCTGTGATTTCCAAGCTTGATCCTGGGTAGCTCAGTGTCCTTCTGTAGCCTGAGTAAACTGAACACTTCAGGCAGGATAACCCCCCCACTGCCTTCCATCAGAGGTGACAGCAGTGTGAAATCACTTCCACACCCCACACCGGGCAGAGGAGTAACACAACCAGCCCAGCTGTTCCTTACTGCCTTTCCTCCTGAACTGCACTGTACAACTTCTTGTGAAGTGGCAATTACTTTATATTCTGCTTGGTTTCAACCAGACATGTAAGATGCCTGTGCCAGCTGCAGGATTCAAGTTCGCCAAAGCATGAGTCAGGTATTCACATCCCCACTGTAACTGAGATGCAGTTGGCCACAGAGGAGAGGACTTCCCTTGTGGGTGCAAGAGGGTAGATGGAAAGTATATTGCTGAAAGTGATTTGCAAATACAGCATTAGACATGGTACGAGGTTAACAGGCTACTCAAAAGGCACCTCTAAAAGTAACTTCTAAAACGGTACATATAATATTGTATGTCTGGCTTTGAAGCCCTATTAATAGCACCTTAGAAGTGGGGGTGTCTACTCTGCAAATAGTGTGTACTAAAAAAAAAGTCACTTACCAAACTACTTCTTACCCTTTTTGCTATTTTTTCTGATATTCTAGTACAGTCTATGCTTACAGTGTAAATGTTTCTATGAAACATTGATCAGGAAAAGTCAAATCTAACACACTTTTCTTACAGTTCAGTGCTTAGGCTGATTTCTTTCGACTCATAACATATCTATGAATTTTAATGTAACGAGTGTTTAAATAGAAAACAATATTATCTAAAAATAATCCCCGTCTCTTGTTAATCCCTCAATTCACATGTATTTCTGATATAATATTCATCACTTCTGATTGTTTATGGTCTGTTATTATGCCTATAAAAATTATAGAGCAGTATTATTCATGGACTGTGAGTGTAGAAAATGGAAACTAAATATAATTTTATTCAGGTAGGGTTCAAATTGCATTTTTCTCTTCATTGTACTTTATGCGTGTTACAATATGAAATAAAAAGATTTAAGATGTCAGGCACTGAAAGTAGACAAACACTGGGGGTAAAACAGTGAACTCAAATGTCCTCACCGAGGAAAATACTGTCTTAGGTATAATGCCTCCACTGGGCCAGTATATTTTGAATGATGCTTCTCCCTTTCTCTCACATTGCTCCAAGGTGCATGAGCTGGTGGTTCATACCACATTGAACAGTTTACAGTTAGCATGACTCTGGGTGATGTGAAGAAATCGCCCACCCAGAGGCACTTGTACCCATTTAGAGAACAGTGCTCTAGAATTCAAATCATGGATAGCAGTTTCCTTTGTATGTGCTCCATATACATTCATGTTATGCTAAATTCATTTTTATATGCTTTCAAGAACACACAATAATAAGATAATTGAACAATGAATTATATACAAGGAAATTTTGTCTATATATAATGTTCAAGACATAATTCTTTTCATTTTCTTCATATAATCTGGGACCTGCGTGACCCTTGAATATTTGGGGAATGGCATGATTCAATATTAAAAAGTAAAAAAGGGATGGGGAGATTCTGTGCCTTTCTCTGCTTCAAAGCTAGTCTTGAAAAACAGTTTCCATAGCCAATTGGAAATGAGACAAAGTTTCCTTTGAAACTACCAAATATTCCTTCCTTCCACCAAGATAATAATCCCCATGTGAATGATAACCAACAGATATAAAGCTCATATACTTACATTTTATTTCTGCTGAGAATTTTTGTCAGATTTAAATCTTTTCTTCAACTACTCAGTAAATGAAAAGATGTTATCAAGTGTTTATTGAACATGTTTATGTTTTTATTTTTTTTAAACACATTTTAAAATACCTATCTTAAAGCCATGCATGATTGGTGATACATTTACCATGTCACTGTGTGCTTGATAAGCATTAACTCCTCTAATTCTCCCTCAAAATAAAAATAAATAAATAAAAGAGGTACTATCAGCTCTGTTTTACAAATAAGGAAATTGATCGCCCGGCCGGTGTGGCTCAGTGGACTGAGCATCATCCCATGGACTGAGAGGTCGCTGGTCCGATTCCTGGTCAGGGCACGTGCCTGGGTTGTGGGCTCGATCCCCAGTAAGGGGCGTGCAGGAGGCAGCTGATTAATGTTTTCCTCTCACATTGATGTTTCTATCTCTTTCTCCTTCCCTCTCTCTCTCGCTCTAAAAAATCAATAAAAACATATTTTTTAAAAAGGAAATTGAGGCAGTGTGACAAAGAGTTTACCCAGTAACATAAGACAAATGTTTGGCAGAGCTGGATTTAAGCCAATTATACAGCTGGAAATTTGTTCTCTAAAACAATGTAAAAGTTTTATCAAGGTAGCTGATGATAATGGTCCTGGGCCTACTGTGTGTCTGTTCGTGTGCCATCCATTGTACAGATGTTGTATCACAGAATTCTTATATTAACACTTTAAGGCAAAAAAAATCTGTTTTACAAATAAAGGCAACATACTGAGAAGTAAGTTGCACCCAGTCACATAACTAATATGTGACAAACCTGGGAATAACGCTCATGGATGTGCACCATGAGGTATGTCATGTTTAAGAAGAATGGTTTGTTTCTGCCATAGTTTACCATGAAAATTGGATTAGGAAAAACAGTTTATTGATAAATAATCATGACGGACACTCCAGGATATGATCCTTTGAATATCATACAAAGTGGAAAAGTTATGGGCCCTTATGAAATTCAGTCAGTTTCAAGGTACAACAGAAATACCAACACAGAATCCTTCAGAATTACTGTCACAGCTTATTTATTACTTTTATAGGATGATCACAATCTATGCAGATATGCTTCCCATCTCAGAAAGATTCTATTCCAATCTCATGCCATTCTAAAACACCTCCTCTGGGAATGCCCAACCGCCTTTAGTCACATAAAGTTCACCCTGGATTTGATGTTTGTTGCGTTATTTCCCCTGGATATGAGTATTGACTGGGAAGTTTATGTGTACTGGGCTGAGAAATGACAGAGCACCAGAAATCGTGATGTGGCTTATTCTAAACCCTGGACTGTGTGTTTCTGCAAATACTTCTTCAATATCTATTGTATTCCAGGCACAATGCTAAACAGTACAACAGTTTATAAAATTTGACATCTGCTGAGGAAGCTCTGCTAAAAATTTATGTCCTTTTCCATCAGGAATCATGGTGCTTTAACATAGAGCTCCCTGTTAGCCAATTATTTTTATTGAAGAAATAACTGTCATCAGCTTTAGTCATAAAAGTGCTCTGTGGACAAGGAATCACTTAACATTTTGAAAGCAAGCAAAACAGCTTTAAGAACAGGTATAGTCATCCTTATCCTTGGAGTAAACTCCTGGGAGCAGACCTACTATTAAAATAAAAAATGGGCTACCCATGTTAGTGTTTTGGAGGTATTTTAAATAAAATTTCACAGTAATTAGTATAAGGAGGTAGTACACGATGGCAGTTGCATACAAATTCTTGATTATATTACCTACTAGCTGTGTCATTTGACAGCTTCAAAAATTATCTGAAACTTGACCCTTTCATCTATAAAATAATAGTTACTTCATACGTTGTGTGAAGTTTGGAGATATATGTAAAGCAATTAGGATAATTCTTAGTGACTAGCAAAGTGCCTGCCACAGTGTTGGCACTCCATAAATATGTAACTATATTGAGCTTAACCTTTCTTAGTCATCAAAAATGTGAATCCAATGATGATGAATAAATAACAGTATGTATTGGGTGTCTAGCAAGTGCAACATAGTATTGATGCTATGGATCAGGATAAGCAAATATCTGTGTTCCAAATGATCATGCCCCTCTTTTGTCTAAGTCAAAGCCAGACTTCAAAGTACTTCTTCACAAGGATCTCAGGACAGAGTTCATGTGGAAATGAAATCTTTCTGTTGCGCTTTTTATAGAGTCAATAATTTATCTCTACCTATTCCCATGGTGAAAACTTCTCAATATCACTCCTTCCTTTATACCTTCCTACTGGATTATGGCTGCCCTTATCAATCCTTTAAGGATAGATAGCACATATTTTCTGCTTTTTATTAGTGCTTGTGAGAGGAAGAAGGTAAAGATACACGGGTTGTGGTGGAGGAGAGGAATCAGCAAAGCAAAAATATTTGGGATTGTATTTTATGATGTCGTTGACAAAATAATCCAGATGTTTCTTGCTTGGCATGTTGGAAGTCCAGGTATTATTTGCTTTCCTTGAAAACCAGTGGACTGTACAGTACCTAGTACAAAACCATGTGTTCTACAGGGTCCTGGGCCAGAAGACTCTGGTTATGATCAATCAATAATCCTCTGGGCCCTGTGTATTGAGTGCCATTTGCAGAGGTGAAGCAGAGTGTGAAGAGGGTGCTTATGGGATGCACACCAGGTCATGTGGTCACTGGGAGATGGACCCCTCACCTGAGAAGAAGAGATGGTTTTTCTGGAGAAGTGTCTGGTTGCTCTTACAACATTATTGAGGTTTTGCTCTTTTGTTTCATTTCAAAACTTATTACAAAGGAAGGCCTGTGATTACAGATGTAAACACAGTTTATAGGACTCTTTGAAAGGAATCCATGAGTTTATTATTAGAGTGGATTCTTGTGTTAATAAATATTGTTTGGTTGATTAACTTAAACACAGTAATCATTCCCAACTCAGAGAAGAGAATTTATTTTGATTCATAGCATGGACTTAATCCTTAATCAGTGCATCATTTTGGTATCACAATTACAAATGGCTTTAACATAGCTTAGAGTCTGACCCTTGAGGCTGAGCTTTAATAGAACATTTCAAAATTTAAAACCCACGTTTATATTCTTTCTGTAACCTACTTATTAAAATAGAAATGAAAATGGTAATATGTAGTTAGCCTAATGGTACATTATACAACTGTTTATGGTGTAAAGCATCTCAAAAATGTAATAAAGGATCATGCAGTACTCACACACCTCAAGTACATGGAATTATTATTATTATTTTATACTAGCATTTTCCAGTTTGCTCTAGGAAATGGTACTATTTTACAAGAACCCCTACTCACTGATATAAACTGTGTGACAAGTGAGAAATGTTTTAAAGAAACCAATGAGCCAGTGAAGAAATACTCCTCCTGGGTGTTAGGAAGAACTCTGTGTCAGCAAAACCAAATAGTTCAGCCCAGTGACCTCCTTTCTTAGTGGAGCAGAGTATTCCTCTGGCAATGCCCACTTCCTCCTAGAACTTCATCAATCGGAAGGAAGGGAGGAGAAATGAGAAGGCAGAGGAGAGGAGGGATAGAGAGAAAAACAAACAGAAAACAAACTGACCTAGGCGTAGAAACCTGAAAAACAAACCACAATTTTGAAGCCAGTCCACTAAGGATGCTAAGAACCTAATTTAAAAAAAAAAAAAGTTTTTTAGACGGAATGAGGGAGACTCATCAGCACGGGTGGCCCTGCATGCGTGTGGAGTGGGGATCTGCTGCTCTGGACCTGTTCACAGTCACATCCACTCGCCAGGTTCAGACAGGCTGCGTAGCGGGAACTTGACTTGTGCAATTAGTTATATGCACATGGCCTGAATTAAAAAATTTTTTGTGTGTGTTTCTAAATTTCAAACAACACATGGTCATTGTAGATAATTTGACATAGAAAAATTGTTAACTTTTCTAATTGTGCCTTTTATAATAGCCTACATTTAAAAATATAATTAGATTCTGATTTTCTAGTTTATCCGTATTTAGGCTTAATTTATTTATTATTTTTCTAGTTTATTGTTTAGGTTTAATTTTATTTTTAGGTACATCCATTTAAATATTTTCTACAAATTTTATATTGTTTTAGTTATATATATATATTTTTTTGATTGACCTCACAGTTGCAACTTTGTGAAGTTTTTGCAGAAAAGACATATCTGGTGGAATACATTTTCTTCATACCTTATTCATATGTGAATGAACACTTTTTGACTATAGAATACTTAAAACAGGAGTGGTTTTCTTTAATTTTTGTAAATTCTCCATAACCTAATCTAAATCAGTGCATTGAGAAGAAATCAAATTGCAGGCCAATGTTTTCTTTATTTGGGGTAAGATGCCCTTTTATGCTTATATTCTTTTCTTTATTTTAGTTTATTTTTTTTCATCCTCACCCGAGGACATTTTTCCATTTTTTGTTCAGACAGAGTGGGAGAGAGAGAGAGAAAGAGAGAGAGGAAGAGAAACATCGACGTGAAAGGGAAACATCGAGTGGCTACCACCCGCACAGCCAACCAGGGCCGGGGACAAACTGCAACCGAGATACGTGCCCTTAGCGGGAACTGAACCCAGATCTCTCTGGACCACAGGCCGACGCTCTAACCGCTGAGCCAAACAGGCCAGGGCTATGCTTATATTCTTATAGATTTTCTCATTATTTATAAAATTCAAATTTTCAACGATTATGTCTGAGTATTGAATCTCCTTCTATTGTTTTTGCCTGGTGTGTGGGGAGTCCTTTAGAACTGTAGATGTATATTTTTAGCCCTGGGAATTTATTGTGGCAATGCTTTTATTACTGTATCTGTTTCTTTCATTCCTGCCTCTGTTCAGCCATCACAATTAACAGTATAAACTCAGGGATATATACCTTTCACTATATCTTCTCTCTTGTTATTGTCATCATTTTTTGTCTTTTTCCCCTACATTCAGGTAGCACTGCTAAAGACTGTATTCTCTATCAGTGATTCAGTTTTTCCATAAGTAGATTCTGTTCTTTATTTCTTCAGAAAAAATTTTAAATGTCTACCAGTAAATTACTGGTGATTCTAAATTATGTCTTCATAACCTAGCTTGTTTTCATTTTAATGTGTTGTAACTTAATATTTTATGAGAATACAATTTTTATGTAAGGGGAAATTGCAAGTGCTGTCTATAATCTGTTTAGTGTAGCTTGTCTTGTTCAAAGTTTTACTCTTCTGCAACTTTTGAGACATATTATTTTCACTTCTATTGAAAAAAAAGAGGCCTTATACAAGCCAGGTGTGTGACCTAAAGCCATGTGAGGGATTCTCTCTATTTCAGCCTCCAGTCAAATCTTAAGGTGACTGCTGCTCTGAGTTCGTCTGTCAGTTCAGTGGCCTAGAAACTTGAGGTGACAGGAAAGTGGGTCCTTGGGTAGCCTCTCTGGGTGCCATTTTTTCTTGTAAGTGTTCAGTCAGCTATGCCTCTGACCATATTTACTAATGAAAACATTCTTTGGGCCTTGTTTCTCCTTCAGGCAAATTGTGTGTTTTGGCTAATTTATTTCTGTTTTTGTTTCCTTCTGTATCAAGGTAAACCCAGGAGGACCAAGGAAAAACTCCACTTCCAGCTGTTTTTCTGTTTGGGATGGACATACTACCCCTGGGCTATTGCTTCTAAGCCATTAATACCTAGAGATCAGGGGATGGCAAAAGTCACTTAATCTGCCCTGCCCACTGGTCCTGGCTTTTTCAATCAAGGGATATTAGTAAACTCAAACCAGAATGTCTTCAACTTTCTTCCAGCAATGCAACACTACAGCTCCTTATTTAGTCTGGCTTTGTTATTCAAAATTCTGTCCTAGTTTCTAGTCTGGAGGTAGGAGTGAAGATTTATTCATTTACTTTCTCTTTCCCTCTCCCACTTCCTTTCTCTTATCTCTTTAGTCATTTCATTTGGAATTTCAGGTAGAGAAAATTAGATGCTTTTCTTAACAAGTGTCTTACCCAGAATTCTCATTTTAGAAGTTCAACAGAGAGCTTTCCTAGTATATAAATTATATTTGTTAAAATGGATGTGCCTTGTCCTTTTAAATTATGTTTAATGCTTCCTGGATTTTAAGATCCTTTACTACTTACTTTGCTTTCTGTCTTTGATATATTAAACTTCAGTTTGTTTGTTTTCAACTTTTTCAATAATTTGGAAGGTATATATATTCTTTCAAATTCTACTAATGGTCTAGCCTGTGCCTGCTGTTCCATAAACATTAGATCATTCACACCTTTCTCTCTTAATTATCTTGATTACATTTGTCAATCCAAGAAGTTTTTCTATAAACTTGGAAACTATCCCAGGTTTGACATTTCTTCATAACTAGACCCAGCCACCTTCCCCACTTCCTTGAAATAAATGCTTTGAACATAATCACAGTGAATTCTAATTGTATGTTTACTTGCTTCCACTCCCTCCCCCCCAAATAAACTGTAATCTGTTGAGATCAGGTTTGTATTATTTTTTGCACCAAAATTGAAATAAGTGCCTCACACAATAACTTTTAATTTTATTTTAAAAATATTGTTATGCAAGGGTGATGAAATCCAGGTTTCTAATAAAAATATATTATTCAGTTATATTTTTTTAGACCATAAATCATGAAAATAAATGATTCAGCATGTGAATAAAGGCTTATGCAGAGCTGCACTAATTAGGAGGTGTTGCTAAGACAACAGTTGCTGATTTCTTATTAAACACTTTAAAAAAATTTAATATATGTGCATGGTTTTAAAAATAGTGGAATAGTGACAAGTGACTTAGAAAAACAAAATAGCAATATCATGTCACACGCCTTTGCACATCCTAGGCCCTATTCCCAGAAAATCCTCTGATTGGATTCTCTTGGTGCAACATGTTTTAACAACTCTCTCAAGACAATAAACAGGCAAAATTATAGGACTCACCTCATTTGTTACCCGTCTGTCAGGGATTGCTGTCCCTTGATGCCTAATCTCTAGATTCTCGCAAAACATTGTTTCAGATTGGAAGGTATACCAATTCCCATTATTCCTTCATGGTCAGAGTGGAACTATACTGTTAATGTGTGTGTGTGTGTGTGTGTGTGTGTGTGTATAAAATTATGTAGAAACTAATAAAGTTTTAAATTATATAATTTAAATGGTAATATCTATTTATTATTCTCTTTATTTTTCCTAGTATCTTATTCTTGATTTTGGACACAAAACCTCCTTAATCTTTTTTTAATCTCTCTGAAAATTTTAAATGTGACTTTTTTCCTACTTTAATCTTTAGTAATTAATTAATTAATTTTTATTGCAGTTGTTTCTCACTTTTCCTCCATTTACACCCTGCTCCCCACTCTCGTACCTCCCCTCTTCACAGTATTGTTGTCTATGTCCATTGGTTGTGCATATATGCATATAAATTCTTTGGTTTATCTCGCCCCCCCCCATCCCCTTCCTCTGAGGTTTGTCAGTCTGATCCCTACTTCTATGTTTCTGAGTTTATTTTGTTCATCACCTTTATTGCCATGAACTTTCCTTGATAATTTTGTGTCTAGATTATCTAGACAGTGGTGTCAGTCAGGTGTTAAAGTCACCTACTATGATTGTATCGCTATCAGTATCTCCCTTGAAGTCCTCCAGAAGTTTTAAAATTTATTTTGGTGTTCCTATATTTGGTGCATACAAGTTTACCAGGGTTATATCCTCTTGTTGGAGTGATCCCTTTAATATTATGTAATGATCTTCTTTGTCTCTTATTATGGCCTTTGTTTTGAAGTCTAGTTTATCAGACATGACTATTGCTACACTAGCTTCTTTTTTCATTTCCATTTGCCTGGAAAATTTTTTACCTTCACTTTCATCTTTTGTGAGTTACATGTTTGAGGTGGGTCTTTTGTAGACAGCATATATATGGGTCATGTTTTCTTATCCAATCATCTACCCTATGTCTTTTGATTAGAGCATTTAAGCCATTTACATTTTAGGTTATTTTTGATAAGTACTTATTTGTTGCCATTTTTATTTTATGTCTGTGTTTCCCTCTCTCTGTTAATTCTTCTTCTAACAACTGTCCATTTAGCATTTCTTACAGTGCTGGTTTGGTGGTACTACATTCCTTTAGCCTTTTTTTTTTGTCTTTTTTTTTTTGTCTTTGAAGCTCGTTATTTCATCTTAAATTTTGAATGATAGCCTTGCTTGATAGTCTTAGATTCAGATCCTTGCTTTTCATTACTTTGTATATTTCATGCCACTCCCTCTGACAGTCTAATGGGAGCTCACTTGTAGATAATTTTCTCTCTCTTGCTTCCTTTAGGATTCTTTCTTTGTCTTTAACATTTGCCATTTTAATTATGATGTGTCTAACTATGGGTCTCTTTGGGTTCATCTTGCTTGGGACTCTCTGTATTTCCTGGATTTGTGTGATTTTGTTCTTCACCTAATTAGGGAAGTTTTTTTTTTTTTGTCATTTCTTCAAATAGTTTCTCTATTCCTTTCTCCATCTCTTCTCCTTCTGATACTCCTATGGTGTGAATGTCACTATGTTTCGTGTTGTTCCAAAGCTCCCTTAAACTCTCCTGCTTTTTAAATTTTTTTTTCCCATTTGCTGCTCTATTTGTTTTTTTTTCTGTCTTGTCTTCTAACTCGCTGATTCAGTCTTCAGCTTCTTCTAATCCATTATTGAATACGTCCAAGGTTTTTTTTATATCAGCTATATTATTCTTTATTTCCACTTGATTTTTCTTCATAGCTTCTACCTTTTCCTTTATGCTCATGTAGTTCCCACTGAGCTCTTTATAATTCTCATTAAATTGCTTGTAGTTTTCATTAATTTGTTTTAGCACCCTTAAAACAATTGTTTTGAATTCTTTATCTGACAAATTGCTTACTTTCATTTTACATAGTTCCTTTTCTGGTGAGTCCTCCTATTCTTTCACTTGTGGGTTGTTTCTTTGTCTCATCTTTTTTTTTTTTTTTTTTTGCATTTATCATCAGATAGAGTGGGAGGGAGAGAGGAAGAGAGAGAGAGAGAAACATTGATGTGAGAAAGAGAGAGACACATCAAGTGGTTGCCACATACACAACCCCAACAAGGGCCGGGGACGAACTGCAACCAAGGTACATGCTCCTAGTGGGAACCGAACCCGGGACTCTCTGGTCTACCGGCCGACACTCTAACCGCTGAGCCAAACCGGCCAGGGCTGTTTCATCATTTTAACAGCCTGGTAGTTCCAGGCCAGGTGAGGCATGTTGGGATGTGTAGGCAGGTTACTGTGTATCAGTTGAGACTTATTTCTCCCAGATTGTTCTAGTGTGTAGCGTGGTGCCTCTTGTCTGTTGTGGGTCCTGAAAGATTGACAACTGGTGGCTTGTGTTGGTCTATTGTGGTAGGCGCTGCTGGGGTGTGCAGGTCTTCAGGTACCACTTCTACCTGGTGGGGCTCAGCTTCAATTCAGTGCTGCTGATGCTGCTGTGGGAGGGTCTTAGCTCCAGGTCTGCTCAGCTACTGCTGCCCCTGCTACCTCTGGGGGATGAGTCTCCGCTCCCAGTCCTTTGCTGCAGTTGTCAAGGGCGGGTCTTGGCTCCACAAGCCTTGCTACTGCTAGGGCTGGGGCTCTGTTCGTGATCAGCTTTTGATGTTGCTGGGGGTGGGTCTCAACTGCCAATCTGTACTGCTACTGCGCTGGGGATGGGTATCAGTTCCCAAGCCTCAGCTGCTGTTGGGGGTGGGGCTCCACTCCCAAGCCTGTGACTATTGCCATCAGGGATGATGCCAGGCTCCCAGCCCTGCTGCTCCTCCCAGGAGCAGGTACCTTGACAACAATGCTACTGTGCTCTAGTTTACACTGGCACAGCGGGGACCACTGGTTCGATGGTGCAAGGCGCACTGGTGGCCTCAGGTCACTGGGCCCTGGCTGCTCCCCGCTGGCTCCTCCCAGAGAAGACGCAGCGGATCTTCCAAAATGGCAGGACCTTTGTGCTGTGACAAACTGCTCAGTGGTAGCCGGCTGCTCCCCTGTCCACAGCACCGGAACCCTCTTCCCTGTTTCTGCACTGCTGGGCACACTCACGTCCTCTCACATTCTCTCTTGTACTCGCTCACACTCACGCACACACCCTCACTCTGGTCCTGCCTGCCTCCATCTTCCACTCTTTATTTGCTTTTTATAAGATTTTTCCTTTCCTCTCCCCTCTCTCTCTTTTATTAGCATACTGCATTGGTTTTGTTGCCTCCTGACTTTTTTTTTCCCCACCAAATATGGTTTTGCTGTTTTCTGTCCTTCACGTTGCTAACTTTCTTAGATGTCCAGGAATCCCTGGCTGGACCTGAGGCCCTAAAAAGAGTCCACCCAAAATGTCTCGGCTGGGCCTGGTGCCTGATGTCCCTCATCGCAGGGCATCAGAGGGCAGAGGAACTACATTTTAACCCCGGACGGAGATAGTGGTGGACGTAGGAAATGTACAAAGGTGCTGGAATTTTAGGGATAGAACAATGAGAGGAGACCACAGCTATCACATATGTATACATTTTTTTTGGTTGACTCTCATTTCATCTCACTTAGCTCATTCTTGTGCCTCATGTTATCCCACTGTAGTAGAGGAGGAGACCTGGCAGATGAACCGCTCAGGGTGCCAATCTGTTTTAGCTTTAGGGGTCACCCAGCTTTCCCCAATAAATAATACATCACTTTGCTGAGCCTCTTAATGAAGGTCTCATGGAATCCCTTCTGCATGTTTTTGTTGGAAGCTTTCTCTGCCTCATAGTGTCCTCTGTCGCCTTATTAATGTATTCTAAAAGTTCATTCATATCCCTTAGTTAATGTTATCTAATCATGTTTTCTTTGCTCTCATAGATTAAAAACTATTTGTATTCTTTAATTCTTACTTAAGCTAAATTTTGGGAGTAGATGGATAAGTGATAACTATTTTTGGAATGAATCTTCTGTAATTAAGTGGATAACCTGTAAACTTGGTAGCAGGGACAACTTTGACTGTGTACCAGTTGAATGTCCAGAAAAGGTCCTGTCTTGCCTTTGGTCTTGGCAATGAATTTTGGATTGGGCACAGAAAGCAAAATACACAAGCAGAACTGCATCAAGCTAAAAAGCTTCAGCACCTTTTACAGAATACCTGATCGTATAACTGTAATGATATAGTTGAACTGTTGTTATTTATGCTTCTCCCATATGATTGCCAGGCAAAAAGATTAGAGAATATTTGCAATAAACATACTTATTCTGAAGGAGAAGCAAGGGGTGGTAATTGGGCTTCTGGGGTCAGCTGACATTGGTGCTGCCCCAGTGATTTCCAGTGTGATGTTTCTAAAAATGTGGTTCCTTCTGCTTTAAGCAAGCCCCAGGTAGTCCCATGGAAGGCACTTACATAATTGTCAGTAATGACTCATCTTAGACCTT
This sequence comes from Molossus molossus, assembly GCF_014108415.1. Lineage (NCBI taxonomy): Eukaryota > Metazoa > Chordata > Mammalia > Chiroptera > Molossidae > Molossus > Molossus molossus. The sequence continues at coordinate 66,638,833 of NW_023425348.1, forward strand.
GCAAACTTGGACTTCTTTTTGCAATACCCCCCGTTTCATTAAGATTTGTATCTCCTCTCAGTAGCTAGTTGTTATTTAGCTCTGCCCGTGGGTGGTGAACCCTGTTCCAGATTTTTGTGAAATAACTCCCACCCTTCCCCACATGTATCCATTAGAATTCAACAGACAGGTGCTAATTCTTTGAACTCAGTGCTTGATTCACGGTTGCGGGAGAGTTGTTGGAACTGAACACTACTGTCCCCGTTTACCATTCATTCTTTCAAATAGTTTTTAATATGAGGATGGCAATTCTCACTGATGCCCATGGCAGGAATTTCTCATTGATCGTGACCATGGATCATGAATCAGATCTCACTCATATTATTTTCATGGTAATGCTCCTGGAAGCCACAACCAGCCATTAAAAATTATTTTGGCTGACAAACCTCAGAGGGAAGGGGGGTGCAGGAAGAGATAAACCAGAGACCTTGTGTGCATTTATGCATAACTAATGACACAGACAGTCGTGTGGGGAAGGTGGGGGGCAGGAGTGGGAAGCAGGGGGTGAATGGGGGAATATAGGGGAAACATCTGTAATACTTTCAACAATAAAGATAAATTTTAAAAATAGGGAAATTATTTTGTAAATTTTGCTTTGAAACAAAATAATAATGACAAACACTTTGTGTACCTGCTGTATGTTTAATAGTCTACTTGGAGTTTTTTGCGTTATCTGTAACTCTCACAACTACACCAGGTGGATTGTGTTTTTCTGTCATGGATATTGAAGCTTTGAAAGCTTAAGTAACTTAAGTTCAGATTGTTCTTTGTGAACTCTCAAACAGCTGTATCTGACCCCAAAATCCCTATTGTTCTGTTAAGCAAGGCAATTTATCTTAAATAAATGGCTGGTGGCAAGCAAAGGCTGCAGATTTTTGAGCAGATGGCCTTGTGGCAGTTACGAAATCACGCTAGCCTGGGCTGACCCTACGGAGAGAAATTCTACCACTGACTTGAAACGCATGAACAAATTGTGCTTCGGGTGTATGCCTCAGATGAACAGTCCATCTCCTAAGTTAATTTTATCTCTGGAGGAAGGAATTACCTTCCTGTGAATTTCACTATAATATTACACTGTTTTTCTCAAATGTTTATTAAGCAAATATTAGTAGATTGCTATAGCAACTAATAACATATTTTTACGAATTGACTTGCATAATTTTATTTGTTAGTTCTCTCCTGAGGGAAAGTCTTGTGTGCATCCTCTTTTTAACTTTATTGTCAGCTTCAATGGATATGTTTAGTACATATTTTTAAATGATTTGATAAGTGTATGATCTGGAATCTTCTCTGACGACGCTTACAGTTCAGTTGGTGGAACTAAAATATGCACGTATCAATCAAGAAAAAAATAATATAACTAGATATTTGTTTTACAGTGACTAGTACAATCATTTAAAGGCATTTGTCAGGAGACTGGGAAACCTGGGTGGAATGACATAATAGGACTGTGCCATTCCCATTACATTTAAATTTGTGAATATCTTAGAGATCAAGTTCTCCCATCAGCCAGAGATGGAAGCTATGAGCTATAGAGATGAAATAACTTGCTATAAATTATCATGTTAGTTAATGGCAAGACACCAACTCACACTGATTGACTGCCTCTCACACACCCGATACTGGGGATCAAGCTAGCAACCTGAGCTTGTGCCCTGACCAGGAATCGAACCAGTGACCTTTCTGTGCACGGGATATCACTCAACCAACTGAGCCACACTGGCCAGGGATATGCAGTAATTCGAACACACCGTTGCCATGTATCTAAAAAGGCCCACCTCTCTGAATTTTCCCTGTTCGTGCATGCAAGGCCGTCACGTAGAAACAGCATCATCTCTGTCTTGATACTCTCTCCAGTTGAAATCCTGAATTCTGTAAGTATTAAATTCTAACTGAGTGGGCAACAAATCCTGGGGACAGAGAACTCTTGTCCAAAAGTGCTGAGAGAGCTCTCCGTGCCCCATCCCTGTAAATACAAATGTTTATGACAGAAAGCTTATGGGCTTTATAGGGTGAGCCAGAAGAATCTATGAGCTGTGCCTAGCTACAAGAACTAAAGATATCTCTACATCAGTTTCTGATCTCGGTATCAAAGTTTATCAAGAACCTCAATATGAATAAAGTTAATTTAAAATAAAATTATATGTTTTTCTGGAAATACAATTGTCAATGTTCGATTTTCTTTATTCTTACCTAATTTTATATGAAGCATTACCTTGGTCAGTGCCAGGTGTGAAAGGAAGAAAGGACTGGTAGAAGGTGGAAAGGAGAGGGACAGAGAGGGAGAAGTAGAGAGCAGGAGAAAGGAGAGAAAAGGAATCCTTTTAAAGAAGGTGTTTATAGCCCGGTGTGGCTCAGTGGATTGAGTGTCATCCCATGGACTGAGAGGTCCCGGTTTGATTCCCAGTGAGGGCAAATGTCCAGGTTGTGGGCTTGATCCCCAGTGGGGGGCGTGCAGGAGGCAGCCGATCAATGTTTCTATCTCTCTCTCCCTTCCCCTCTCTCTAAAAAAATCAATAAAAAATGTTTTTTTTAAAAAAAGAAGGTGCTTTGAATCTTAAAAATGTGTGTGTGTATGTGTGTGTGTGTGTGTGTATGTGTATAAGAAGGTGCTTTTGTATAGATACTTCATAGTTCAAAAAGCACAAAGATCTACAGTTATGGCACAGGTAATTTTTTTCACCCTTTCTAGTCCTAGAAAATAATGTCTTGTTTATTTTTCTATTTTAAATCAGGTAAGTATGACTCTAAAACAACACTTTTTCAAATGATAGCAGTTGGTGTGTGTGTGTGTGTGTGTGTGTGTGTGTGTGTGGTGTGTGAGTAGTGACAGTAAAGAAACGAAGCAGAACTTCACATGAAATATCAGATTTCAGAAAGGAATCCAGGAACCCTTTCAAAGTCTGCGCTATCTGGATACATTTGAATGTCAAAGAGTCTATACTGTTTGTCGTTGGCATTCTCTAATTTTCAATTTTTCTTATCCTCTTATTCTTTCACTTCTTCTTCCTCTTTAAAAAATGTTACAATGTGAGAGCTCTGAGGCTGCCAGGTATAAAATAAAGCTGATTTTATTCATGGTTCTGATTTTTCAAACAGGAAGCAACAACACATTGTCCATTACCAGGGTTTTCATTTATTTATCATTGTTACTCTTTTTTTGTTGTAAGAAATTGCTGAAATGGCCTTGGCAACCTTTAGGCTACTCTCTAAATTTTAGCGCTTCTTCTCATCAGAGTCTGAGCTTGTCTCTTCACCATCTGAATTTATGTACTCAACGCAATTTCTTTCTCTAACTCTATCCTCATTTTCTTACTGCTTCCCTGTACAAAGAAAGCATCTTCTTCCAGGTTCTCTGCAAACAGTATTGCCTATGCTCTTGCTTACTGTTGTTTTCTAAGTTGAAATCTCCTAGTTTGGTATATCACAGAACCATTATGTGGGAGTCATCCTTGGATGCTCAGAAGGATTTCAATGTGTGTACATTGGTCTTTCTACCTCCTGTGCCCTGCCGATTGCCCAAAGAGAAAATATACCCAAACTGATGAACACCTTCTTCAACTTTTCTCTCACCCTGTATCCTCAGACTCCTCTTTGATGTAAGGCATAAATCTATTTGTAGATGAATATTAACTTGCCCTATTTAGAACAGCATACTTACTACAAATAACTGAAACCCTTAAAAATGAATTGATCACTAACCTTTTTGTTTTCTTCATGATGAAAAGTCAGACCTGGATAAATGAACTTAAACAAATGAATGTTCTTTTATGAAAGAGGTTGCTGTGCATTTGTAAGGTGTAATCAATAAATACATTTTCCTTTTAATGTGAATGTTTAACTGTATTTTTTATATGACTGCAGTTACATTTTTTTATTCATTAGATACTGATTGATTTTATACAATGCACCAGGCACTGTTCTAATTCCAGCAGGAAAACATAACAGATAATAAAATTTATTTCAGGGTGTTGATATTCTACTAGTAGAGAGAGACAATATAAGTAAGGAAAATGCATAATGTATCAAACAAATGGTGACTGGTCCCAAATAGAAAATTAAAGCAGGAAAAGGGGCCATGAGATGCAGAGTCATTGTTGAAATTTTAGATAGATTGTCCCATTAACTTTGAACATTTGTATTCGTATTATATTTTGTGAATGCGTTGTTTTATGGGAATAGAGCTATGCACGCTTGGTATAGAGTATTTGGAAATATAGAAAATATAAATGATAGTATAAAATCAATCATAAACGTACCTAGATACCACTTTTATCTTACTGGCTTACTTTCTTCTATTTCATTTTCCAAGACTGAGGATTTATACATATAAATGTCTGCATATATGTATACTTGTCAACTGAGTAAGAACTTAGATTTTAGGTCAAAAATTTTCAGGTACAAATGTAAGTTCTGGTCCTAACTAATTTTGAGATTTTGGACAAGTTACAGATGTATGTTGATTAATAAAATCTGTAAAATGGAATAATAATGGCACCTGGCCTACCATATCATAAATATTTTAAAAGTTTAATATAAACAAACCCAAACACACACATGCACACATGTACACACACACACACACAAAGTGTTTACAAGAGTACATAATACATAGTAAGAACTGTATTAGAGTTAGTTATTAATATAAATTAATACACACTTATTGATGAAAAAGGTGTTGGTGATGTGTTTAGTATATATAAGAAAATGGAAGAACAAGCATTTTACTTTAGCAAATCTTAGTAATTAAGGAATAAGCCCCATATAATTTTCCAGGAAAGAAGATTGAATGGAACTGGTTAGAAGTCTAATTTTCTGACATTCTTTCCCTGTCAGAAAATACTGCTGCTTAAATTTTACCCTGATCGCCCAGGCCGGTTTGGCTCAGCGGTTAGAGCGTTGGCCTGCGGTCCGGAGAGACCCAGGTTCAGTTCCCGCTAAGGGCGCGTGCTTCGGTTGCAGTTTGTCCCCGGCCCTGGTTGGTCGTGCGGGTGGCAGCCACTCGATGTGTCCCTTTCATGTCGATGTTTCTCGTTAATAGATAATACTTCCACATCCACCCAGCTGAGTCAAGTATATGAGTTGCGTTGATCTTACTTGGTTCGGAGAACGTATCTGCCTCCAGGTTCACAGCTGTATCACAGTTGCTTGTGCTTGTTAGATCTCATGGACCTGGGTGAATTAAAGCAGCATTGAACAGGATATATTCTAGAGTGTTTACAGACCTGTATTGTTTTTGGGCTCTTCTCTGTTTCTGGAATCTTTTCTTTTCATGGGAGGAAGGGACTCCATCAAATAAGTTACTCTTTGTTATTTCTGTTGCTATTTGAGTGGCAAATAAAGTGTTCAGGGCAATGAGCCTTAGGAGAGGTGATAAACACCACATTTAGAAGTTGAAATATATTAAACATTCATGATTTGCTATGGTAGATTGCTGTAGACCCGTTTTCCCTTAATGCCTTGTCTGTTTCTGGACAAAGTCTTTATAATTGAGACCAGAAAGATCAAGAAAGTTGGTCGTTTAGGAAAGAAGAAAATCAAATTCAGATAGACCAGAAAAAAAGGTGAGTAATAATCATTTGTCCATTTTAATTATATAATTTATTCAGGGTGACTTTTGAAATCAAATATTGCATTGCGATTTTGGTCATGGTAAAAATGATGGATCTCTATTCCCTAGGAGTATAAATAACTCCTTTTACTAATGCATAATATAGTTATACACATGCTCAGAAATTTACCCATCTACAAATACTAACTACTTAACAAATACTTGGTGTTTGGTGGAGGAATTATTGTTAAAAGCTTGAATGAATGAGTGGATTATGGCTAGCTGCAACACTTAACAAAACTATAGGAAATTCAGAAGTATTTCCTCCCTATCTTCTGTGGGCTTAAACACTGTGGTAAATATTTTAGAGGCTATAAAATATGTCATAGCATACTTTAATGCTTGAGTAGTTTATGGTTTAGTTTTTTAATGGAAAAAGGGGAGTCAAGACAGGTACACATGAAACAATAAGACACCCAAATGCCATATAGTGGCAGAGCTCCCATCCTGTGGCACAGGCCAGCACAAACATTGAGTATTTTCAGCCAGAGAAGGTAGTGTCATCCCGAAGGCCTCCTGAAAACAACAAAACAACAAACAATAACAACAGCAAAAACCCAAGAGTGTGGAGTCGGAAGTTCAAGTTACTATTTACATTGCTTTAACTTGTTGGGGCAAGGGGAAAGTGAAGTTTTTCCAGTGAAAAAGTGTGCATTCTGAGATGATTGCAATCTCATATCCTAAATTCAAACATTAGCATTACATTAAGAGTGGTAAAGAGCATACAGTCTAAAAGAAAAGCTTAATGGAGGTCTCCTGACTTGGAAGTAAATTTAATTCAAATTTATGCTAAAGAGCATGTACTTGATTAACAACTGATAATGCTATTATAAGTATATGAACAAAAAAGTGAAATAATGGTAAAAAAAATCCATGAGCCTCCTAATAGCAGCCTCCACTCCCCCCTCACACCAACCTGGGTAAAATTGGGCTCAGGTGTTATAGTCCACCAGTCGGATCCAACTTTTAACTCATTAGTAAGAAATGTATTGAAGACTGAAAAAAGTGATGGAGCTATATCACAAAGAAATAAAAAGAGGAACTTAAAATTTTACAATAAAGACCTCAGATCTTTTCCTACAAACATCTCTTACTTTAATTTCTCTCTCTTGTCCTGAACAATTCATTTATCCCACTCAGCAAAAATAATACTCAGCATTTATTTAATGGGGAGGCATGCAAACCTCCATACACCATGAGGGTCCTCGGTCTTTACATAAACATTTTTCTCAAAGTTGAGTCCTAACTAAGATAGGTCTTTCCCTAGGGGAAGAATCTACTATTGAGTTGGATAAATATAGTTATTGTAAGAAATTAAGGCTTCCTCAGTACATTATTTGAAATGGAAGGATAGGTTGGAATGTACTAGAAAAAGCAGCACTAATTTCTGCTTGATTTCAGTTTCACTTTCATGTTCATGCTGCACTGACATCTTTGTTGGACAGTTCTTCTTTTGATTATTTATTTTTGTACAATGTTATGTGGGTTTATCACTGTGAGACAAAAAGGTAACACAGCCACACCCTTTGCTGTCTGTGCATGAACTTAATAACAGATACTCAATGACCAGTTACAGTCAAATTTCGAAAGAAGTCAGGTGATTGGTCACTGACCCTAATGTGCATCTGTTATTTTGGTAGTGATTTGTGGATTGAAAAGCTAGCAGAGAAGTCTGTACTTTTCAGCTGCATATAGCTAATAGATCATGGTATGGAATTTTAAATTGTGTTGTTGGGGAACTGGTATTACTTAACTACAGTGTGGCAATTGAAAATTGTCTTTTTTAGAGCCATGTAAAATAAGGACTTTCTGCAGCATCATTGAAAGAATGGACTAGAAAAGTCATGTTCTGCAGAGACAAGAATATTGTCTGGACTGTGGCTCACTGAGGAGAACAAAAAGCCCACTCTAAAAATATATAAATCCACCCGAGATTTACTTAAATCACCATTAACACAGTGTGTGCAATAAATCACACTGCTCAAGAATTGGCAAAACTAAAAGGTGCCCAAGAACTTCAGATATTGAAATTATCACGTGGAGAATATTATAATATTTATGAATGAAGAACTCAAAAAATGGCCCAGCTGGTGTGGCTCAGTGGTTGAGTGTCAAGCTATGCACTAAGAGGTCACCGGTTTCATTCCCAGTCAGGGCACATGCCTAGGTTGTGTGCTTGATCCCCAGTGGGGGGTGTGCATGAGGCAGCTGATTGATGTTTCCCTCTCACATTGATGTTTCTATCTCCCCCTCTTCTCTCTCTAAAAAATCAATAAAAACATATTAAATTTTTTTTTTTTCAAAAGAGCTAAAATAATGGTTGAAAGTATAAGCACAGAGATCATAAATAAAAAGGACAAATTTCAAAAGAAACCACATGAGCCTCTTCATTTATAAAAATATAATCATGGTCATAAAAAACTCACTCTTAAACTACAGAATTGACATAAATGAAGAGAATTAAAGAATTGGAATGTAAATCTGACGAAAACTGCAAAATATAACTTAGAGAGCAAAGAGCTAGAAACCATAAAGAGTGGGCTAAGATACAGAGAACAGAATGAGAAATTCTCACATATGTCTAATTGCAAATCTGGAAAAAGAGAATAGAAAGAATGAAGGAAGCTTTCATAGTTGTTGAAAGAGATCAATCTTCAATTCTAGGAAGTTTAATGAATACCAAACACGTAAATTAAAATAAGTACACTTCTAGATACATTGTAGTAAAACTGCAGAATGTGAAGAAAGAGGAACTCTGGAAATCATCCAGAAAGAGAAATGAATGCCAACAGATAAACAGCAATTAGACAGAGTGCTGACTTCTCACAGGCAACAATGGAAGCATCACACAGTGGAATAATATCTTCAGATTGTAGAGAAGAAGTAACTGTTAGTGCAGAATTATATACTTTGTGATAAAACCATCTTTCAAAAACAACTGTGAAATCAAGATATTTGCAGAGACTCAAAAACCGAGTTGGCTACAAAGAATTAGTCAGTAAAGGACATTCTAAAAAATATGATACAACCAGAGGAAAAACACCCAGACTGAAGGCAAGATAAAATACATAAGAAAGGAAATTAAACATGTGATAATATAAATAAACAAGATTAATCGCTAATATCTTGGGTTAATAAATAACTATTAAAACTAACAGACAACTATACCATCTGAAGGAGTTAGACATCAATTCACAAAAAGCTCTGGACCAACAAGCCTCCCCCATCATTCAGTATTAGGTTGTAAGGTGCTTGCCATTCTAATTCTTTGTGGCAGCTACTGAAACTGAGACCAAAAAAAAAAAAAAAAAAGTGATATGGGTTCCATGCAAAAACCAAAACAAGAAGAAATGGTAAGCAATCCAGGGATTGAAAAGAGCAGTATAAGAGTGCGTTAGAAAGCTACTCAGTGTTGCCAGAGAAAGTGTTCTATCAGCAAATAGCCCAATGACAGACAGACAGGAGGCGACCCCCGGAAAGATGTGGAGTACAAGCTACTACAGCTATCCTAAGGAAGTACGAACCTGACACATTTGCAGAAATAAGAGAAGGTGGCCTAGGTTGAAGTGAAAGGAGAAAAGATCAAAGATGCAGAAAAACCACGTGGAACCTTGTAAATCTGGTTTTAAATTTGGGATCCCCCCCCCCCTTCCCTGAATTTAAGAAAAGTCACTGGATGATTTTAAACAGAAGAAAGATAACAATCTATTTCCATTTCTAAATCACTGGGGAGTAAGGGATTGTAAGAGTTCAAGAAGGTCAGGTAGGAGGCACTGCCATGATCCAGTGAGAGATGATAATAGCTTGGCTTGGTGTTAGCGTGGGAAGAATGGGGAGAAATGGAAAGATTTAGTATGTGTTGGGAGCAGAATTGAAAGCTCTAAGTGATGAATTGGTTTCAGGAGAAAGGGACAAGGAGGAATCAAGAAATGGGGGAAGGAAAGGAGGACATCTGTAATACTTTCAACAATAAAGATAAGAAACAAAACACAGCCCTGGCCGATTTGGCTCAGCGGTTAGAGCATCGGCCTGCAGTCCAGAGAGACCCAGGTTTGGTTCCCGCTAAGGGCACGTACCTCGGTTGCAGATTGTCCCCCGCCCTGGTTGGTTGTGCGGGTGGCAGCCACTCAATGTGTCCCTTTCACATTGATGTTTCTCTCTCTCTCTCCCTCCCACTCTATCTGAACAAAATATTGAAAAAAAAATGTCCTCGGGTGAGGATATAAAAAACAGAAACACACAAACACAACACTGGAAATTGTGCCTTGAGCACTTGCATGCATTGAAGGGTTCTCTTTTCTTTGAAAGATTTTCGGTTAATTCTGTTTAAACCCTAAGTAGCCCTTTCAAGGGTTGTTGATATTTCTCATTTCTGAGCTGTTCTAAATTCCAGGAGCTGATGGGCATGAGTCTTGCTGGCTTCTCCATGCTCTCTCAGCTCTTCACTTACTTCATTTTTAAAGCCAGTTACCAGTTGCCTCTCTGCTTTTCTAGATTCCAAAATTGTGAGGGTTACCATTGCAGTTTTCACTGAAAGTAACGCTGTTAGAAATGCCTGGCCCAAAGCATGTGCTGTGGGAATGCTAGTTGTTATTATTTATCTATATTTTGCTGGTTTTTGTGGGTAATTTTTTTTTAATGCTTCACTGTTAATCCCTTGTCAGTTGTGATAAGATTGAAAATAAACAACCATGAGTCAATGCGCATATTAAATCTGAAGCCTGAATTTTGTATGCTTTATTTTTTGTTTTTTCCAGTTCAAGCTGAATTCTGGCACTTGATGATTTATTTCCTTCCTTCCTTCCTTCCTTCCTTCCTTCCTTCCTTCCTTCCTTCCTTCCTTCCTTCCTTCCTTCCTTCCTTCCTTCCTTCCTCTCTTTCTCTCTTTCTTCTTTGTGTCTTTCTTTTTAATATTGTTCTTCTCTAAAGGCAACCCAAGATTATTGTGAAAACTAAAGCCTAACATGTTAGCAGTCAGAATTTAATAATCTAAACTCATTTAAGATAGGGTGGTTTGTTATTTAAACCATTGTCAATTCCTAAAACTTTCACTCTCCTAACTTAAATTTCATCATGGGAGCTTTTAAAACATGACTCTGAAATGTCCGTGAGAAACCACAGCCGAGGAACAGTGTTTCGTTCTTGTTTCTCCCCGCTGTGGCCCCTGATGTTCCCTCTTCCCAGGATGTTATCTCAGAGTTTGCACAGTTACTCTCATTACTCAGGCCTCAGTCCAGTATCTCTGCCTCCAACTGGCTTTTTCCTGCTCTGACCACTCTTTCTAAACAGCACTCACATTGCTCTGCATCCTGTCCCGTCCCATTATCGTGTTTTGTTTTCTTTATACCATTGAATTATTCGTGTAGTGTAGAGCTTGTATTAACAGTCTCATTCTGCTTGAAAGTCCCAAGGACATGTGCAACAGTACCTGCCATGTTGACGTAATAAATGTTTGTTGACCAAAAGAATGATTCCATTGGCTGCCATATGTAACTGGTCAGGCCTCATTTCTACAGCATCTCCACCCCAACCCTCATTCTTACGTGTCTGACATAGAGTATTGCCCACAATGTCTGGGCAGTAACTTGCCCGTTGGTTGCCTGTGGGCAGGGCCATTTCCCACAGGTAGCGATGCACAGCTGCGGTTTAGAACTTAGGAGTGACTGTCCAGGAAAGTGGAAAGTGGGCGTTTTGTTTTTAGAAAGAAACATAAAATGGATTTATGTATACACTTTTAAAAAATTTCTTAGAAGAATGCCCCTCCTGGTGAGAAAAATCATGATTGTATTCTTTGTTTTTCAAACATTATTTTGAAGATAAGATCATACTGTAATTTTTATTTTTATATCTACTCCATATGTTTATCATCTCTACATTCTAGCCAATTGGGGTAATAAATTAGCTTATATACACACATATATGCATACACATACATACATATCTAATTTATTCAATTTGTGCAGAGAGATTTCTGGGCTTAGCGAAATAGGTTAATCAAATGAGGAAAATTATAAAACATGTCAGTTTGTATTTTTCAAGCTAGACATTCTAAGACACTAATTTAGAATCTATTGATACTGTAATATAACAGTATTCGCCCTGGCCGGTTTGGGTCAGTGGTTAGAGCGTCGGCCTGCGGTCCAGCAAGACCCGGGTTTGGTTCCCGCTAAGGGCATGTACCTCGGTTGCAGTTTGTCCCCGGCCCAGGTTGGGTTGTGTGGGTGGCAGCCACTCGATGTGTCTGTCCCTTTCACGTCGATGTTTCTCTCTCTCTCTCTCTCTCTTCTTCTCTCTCCTTCCCATTCTGTCTGAACAAAGGATGGAAAAATGTCCTCGGGTGAGGATCAAAAATAATAATAATAATAATAATAACAGTATTCATACAGTGAACATATAATCTTATAGCTTTCCAAGCAATGGTCTTTTTATAATGAGTGGACAACTCAACAACCTCACTCTTGAGTTTGCTGGGAGTTCCGGAGATTAGAATGTAAATTGGCAAAAACATCCTCTAACACTTTACACTTGGCTTTTCTACTCTTCTTTCTTCCTCCTCCCTCATCCACCCACTCTGATAATCGCTTAGATTTTAAAAGTCTGAACTCCTACCTTAGAAAATTCAATAATTTTCAATTTTTAAAGCTGAGTACCTAAGAAGAAACAGTTATAGCTGTTTCTATATAGTTATGGCTAATTGTCCCCAAATACTCCTGTACTGTGGAGTTAGTCATCATGGCTCAGAAATTGCATAAATATCCTCTCAAAACCCACTTCTATCTGGTAGCAAGCTTAGAACAGTTATGAGCCCAGCCTTGTAAATCGTAGTTTCTGCCTCCTTGGGGATGCCCCAAGGTTATATAAAAATCGTACTGTTTACATAGTTAGAAGTATTGTTACAGAGGCTGTGAGATTGCCCTTTTTAATTGTGGAAAACACTTGTATTATTTGATGAAAAGTTGAAGAATTGAAGCCCCTGTGCCTATCTATTTTTGAACCACAAACAGCTTTCTCGTGCTGGGGAATCTTTATAGGAATATTGCATTTATCCTGATCTGTGATGTCTGGACTTGGAGGGAACAGTTACCTACTTGTATTTTACAGGCCGTCACTACTGTGCTCTCAATACTAAATAGAGGATTGGTGTTCAGCCACAGTTACATTACAGCACTTTGAGATGAATTTCAGTCTATATCCACATTTTCCAAAGCCTGGTCTTAGGGAATTCTATTAAATATTCAAAGAAAAATAAAAAAAGGATAGTGATCAAATGAGGTAGGAACTTGTTTCTTAATAACATTTACTAGGCTCCAATCATCTCTAAAATAGATATTAATTTTAAAAAGCACATGAAAGATACAAATAGGTTAGTTTTCCCAAGCTCTAGCCAAACATGTTTTAAACAAACTTATTTTTAACCAATATATTCTAGCATACTCAAAAAGAGTTCCATAAGCCAGGCTTTGAGAAATTTCAACCAAAGAATGGGTCGTTAAAGCTACATATCCTGTCATGTTTAACTGTGAGTTTAGTTGTGAGACTCCTAGCTTACATCTCCTTTTGATATGGTGTTTTATGGACAGTCCACAGTCACGTGTTAGAATGCCCCTGATAATTAAACTCAGGACAGTGAATTGGCATTTTTAGGAAATTACAGCAATTTATGTCAAGGGTCACCCCATTCTGAATGAGGTTACACTATTAAATCCTGAAATCAAACAGGTCGAACAGTCTGTTTTCACAATTATTTCAGGTTGTCGTTAGAGAAAAACCACACTATAAAAAGAAGACATCCTAAAGTGTGAGGATTCTGCCTGAACTGGGAGAAGAAAAGACACACTATTTAGACTCCTGATGAAATGTGCACATTGAATAACATTTGCTTGTTTCTCATTCATTATAACCGGTCCCGATGCGGAAGGAGAGGACTGTAAGGCACACACTGCACCAGAACAGCGATCACAGTAGCCAGCTCTTACATGGCACATGCTTTGTGCCAGGCATCGTCCTCGGTGCTTCACCTGTACTAACCACTGGCAGTGGATGTCCTCACAGTTTTGGCATCTGGAAAAAGCAGATAAGCAAGTAATGACTAACTTTAGACAAGAGATAGGTGAAAAACTGAAAGTACACGGAGAAGCCAACAAGAGTCATGCCTATCAGCCCCCAGAACAGCTGAGAAAGTGTCAATACCAAGAACCTCTGCAAGCTACGTGGGATAGAGCTTGAACAGGGTTCACTGGAAACCTGTCAGAGGGACCTCCCTCCAATGCCTCCAAGTGCTCAAGGCACAATTCCCAGTTTTTCTTGGTTCCTTCTTTTCCCTTTCTCCTGAAAACAGTTTATTACTTAGTCATTTAAACTGTACAAAAAAAAACATATGCCAACTCTTTCCAGTCCTCCCTGTTAATCAATTTACTGTAACACCAGGCCAACCCAGCATGTCTCGCCTAGATTAATGCAGTGGCCTCCTATTGGCTTTTCTGCTTATATTGTTCCTCCCTGCACTCCATCCTTCCTGTGTTCAGTAGAATTTCCAGTGACTTTCTGAAAGGTGTCAAAACTGGTTCAACACGATGGGCTTAGTTCTCTGAATTTCTCACTTTGATTTGGCATTTCAGGTCTGTGAACATGTACCCTGGCAATTCCACGGTTCCTGACTTTATTCTCTAATATTTCTGTCTTGCTTAATCATGCCCTTACCTCTCTGGTCACTTCACCCTTGTGTGTCTGATCTCGATTTTTCTCAAGTTGTTTAATGCATTTAAAGTATCATTTTAAAAAATATGCCCAAGTCCTATTTATTCTTAAAAACTTTTCTTGTATGGTACTGATATTTTTAACTTAAAAGTATAGAACATTTGATACATAGGATTTGTATGAAATGAATGTGTAAGATATAGCACATAAATGAATAAATGAATTTACTGACAGGAAAACTTAGAACAAAAAAGTAAATACAGTGAGGATGATGGCAGCGAAGTTTCTTACTGTTGGAGAAAGTGTTTACAAACATAGAAAAGAAGAAAGCGAAAAATAACCCTGAGGTCCTGTGCCCATTGTATTAGTTCTATATTGCTGCTACAACAAATAAATACAAATTCAGTGGCTCAAATGTATACTCTTAGAGTTCTGGGGATCAGAAGTTCAAAATCAGAGTTGACTGAATTCAAGGTATCAGTAGGACTCATTCCTTTCGAAGGCTCTAGGGAAGAATCTATTTTCTTGTCTTTTCCAGCTTCTAGAGGCAGCCTGGATTCCTGGGCCCAGGGCCCTTCCTCCTTCAAAGCCAGCAGGTTAGCATCTTCAGTCTCTTTTCAACGCTCTGACCTTCACTTTCATCATCATATCTTTTCATCTGATTGACTCTTCTACCTCCTTCTTCTAAGGACCCTTGTGATTACTATAAGCTCACCCGGACAACCCCGATTTCTTCTCCCATCTCCATATCTTTAACTTAATCACAAGATTCAAGGGATTAGGGCATCTTTGAAAAGGGTGCTATAAAATCATATTTTCCCTTCTCTGGTTTTCAAAATTTATATCCCTTTCTGTGCTTAGTCCTGAGTATGTACTTTAATACATAAAAGTTATATGAAAAGAATATTTAAAATACAACATACATATTTATATGTTTTACATGTATATTTATAGATGTATATGGATATATATGTCTTGGTTTTAACACAGTTCCACACAAAACAATTGTGAACAAATGAATAAATGAAGGTCTATTTAAAATCTCTTTAACAGTAGCATTGCGTGTAACATTTCATTTAAGCTTTCATAACATATTACCAATTGTTTTCTCATTTTACAGATAAGGAAACTGAGGGAGCTAAATCAGTTGTTTTAAATCAAACCTTCTCCGTGGTCCCATTGTGACAGATTTTTTTTTTTTAATCCTCACCCGAGGGTATTTTTCCATTTTTTTGTACAGATAGAGTGGGAGGGAGAGAGAGGAAGGGAGAGAGAGAAACATCGATGTGAAAGGGACACATCGAGTGGCTGCCACCCGCACGACCAACCAGGGCCGGGGACAAACTGCAACCGAGGTACATGCCCTTAGCGGGAACCGAACCCGGGTCTCTCCGGACCGCAGGCCGACACTCTAACCGCTGAGCCAAACTGGCCAGGGCCCATTGTGACAGATTTTTAATATCCATGGTCATAGAGCCAGTTGAAGGTACTGCTTATGACCCCATTGAGAGAATGCCAGCAACTACGTAAGAGGGGATTTAAGCATAAACAAACAAACTAACAAAACAAATAGTTAAATGTGCACCCACGTACATGCATTCTGTACACCCAAACCTTTCTATATAGTCTTCTTTCTTAGATTTTTTTTTTCTAGTAGTATTCTGCATATTACACTTCACCAAATAGAGTAACGTTGGGGCATTCTTTACAATGTTTGCACTTGAAAAGAATATTGGGGAACATTTTACATTTGAGAAAAGCTAAAACTCAATACAAATCTATAGTTGTTCTTGTATTTAGAATGCAAATTCAATGCTTAGAGATAAGACTCACAGAATTTCTTCCTAGGCACCGAATCTTCAGGACAACTTTGTTTGATATGTTAAATTAATTTATAAACTCATGTATTTTGATTTATTTTTTAAATTTCCGTAGCAACAAGGTTAAGCCAGTGTCAGAGAGATGTCAGCACTACTCCAAATATGATTTTCCCCCTTTATTAGGAAAAACAAAGCGTAGAAACAAAACAGTACAGCAAGATGCAGAAGCGTGTACTGAGACAGCGGGGGTTGAAATCCCAGCTCTACCATTTGCCCTGCGGTCTTGGGCTAACTTAACCTCTCACTACCTCTGAATGTAATGTGAGCATTAAAAGTATCTTAGCCCTGGCCGGTTTGGCTCAGCGGTTAGAGCGTCGGCCTGTGGTCCGGAGAGACCCGGGTTCGGTTCCCGCTAAGGGCACGTACCTTGGTTGCAGTTTGTCCCCAGCCCTGGTTGGGTCGTGTGGGTGGCAACCACTCGATGTGTCGCTTTCACGTCGATGTTTCTCTCTCTCTCTCCCTCTCCCTCTATCTGAACAAAATATCGAAAAAAAATGTCCTCGGGTGAGGATAAAAAAAAAAAGTACTATCTTATAAGGGTTTTGTGAAGTTTAAAGGTGAGTAAATATAGCTGAGTGAGTGAATGAATGAATGGTTCCAGGGACTGACACATCATTAGCATAATGTATTATTCTTATTGTATTTCTCCAACCTTAGCCAAGCTGACTTGCTCATTTTCAAATGGGGACTATTTATAGATACCATCCTTTAGAGACCTTATGAACTTTGACTAACATTTGAAAAGAAATTTCTGATTCCTATGAATAGTTTTACTTTATAATCATAAATATGTATTAAGTACCACATGTTTGCTAATTTTGTCTTAAAGTTGAATATCTTAAGATACTTTTTGTAGGGCTTTATCCTTATGCATATTGAAAAGGTATTATTTTTTCTTGAATAAAAGACTCTGAGGAACATTGAAAATCTAATTTTGTATGTACTTTGCAAAATTCTAGAATTTAAAAGAGGTTTATAATGAACCTAATGTATTTTGTGAAGAATTATAATGAAAAGGCATTGTACTCCTCTGCTGCCTAACTCAAGAAGTATTTACTGAGCTGCTTTGGGAAGTTCAGTGTGTGTATAATGGTCTGCATTAGGAGGTAACATTTGAAAGCAGATATGAAAGTTAAATAAGAAGGAAAACAATCAATAATCAATAAAACAGTCACTGTTGCCCGGCTGGTGTGGCTCAGTGGTTGAGCATCGACCCATGTACCAAGAGGTCACCAGTTGGATTTTCGGTCAGGACACATGCCCAGGTTGTGGGCTTGATCCCCAGTGGGGCGCATGCAGGAGGCGGCCAGTCGATATTCTCTCTCACTGATGTTTCTATCTCTCTCCCCCTCCCTTCCTCTCTCTCTAAAATCAATAAAAAAATTTTTAAAAAGAATTAAAAAAACAAATAAAACAAAACAGTCACTGTTTCCTGCCTTAGGATGGTTGTGTTGAGTGTCTTCCAACTGTTCAAAATCGTAGGAAGCGGTTTCGTGGTTGGCAGAGAATAGTCTGCCAAACTCTCGGAATATCACAGGAGCGTCTTTCAACCCCCTGTTCGTGCAGCTTTATAGCAATGTGCACTCAGATTAGGCCTCTGTATTTCTGTAGTATTGGAAGGACGTTAAGGTCTGGGTAGTTCCAAAGGGGATGTTTTTGTGGTTGTGTACAGTGTGAATTGTAGGTGGGAGAGAACAAAAGGCACACAGAAGTGAGAGACACACTGAGAAAGTTACTGCAATAAGGGTATAAAAGTGTTGATGAGAGAAGAGACCCAAAGCCCTACTGCAAAGCTGTCTTTATCTTGAACTGTGTAGGAATTGGCATTGTGCCATGTGTTGGGGGAGAGGGCTGGGGTGGGGGACGAGGGGAGAAGGAGAGGACGACGGAATTAACTGAAAAGATGAGGCGATTTATAATCCCTCTTTCAAGTGTGAACTGGTTTAATTGTTTGGGCCCGACTCTATTCCTTTTGTATAACTGATATAATTTATCATTTTAAGTCGATTTTCAAGTAAGATGGTGCGGTGTAGTGCGGCAGGGATGGTTTTGGTTAGGACTAAGGGAAAGGACCGTGTGAGGCGTGAGGACACGCAAGCAATGCTTTCATTCCCTTTCACTGTCTGCTACAGACTGGCTTCCTCAGAGTCAGGCAGGATGTGCCTTGCAAACCCCCAGGGCTGCTTTCCACGTAGATCATCCTGAGGCTGTGGACCTGGTGGTGTCCCATTCACCAGCCTTTGGAAGGAAAGATGAGGGAGGCCCACAAATAACCAAGTGTCATTAAGAAATTGAAGTCTACTAGCCAGAAAGGACCAGTCTCAATATGATGACTTTTGAACTCAGTCTAGAAAGGTGACTGGAATTTGGGTAGGTGGTGGGACAGGAGGGATAGGCCAGCCCAGGCCGATGGGTTGGTAAAGGCACAGACAGAATATGGGGCATTTGTACATTCCTCCAGCTCAGATTTGTTCAATCCAGACAGTTACCTGGAAAAACTCAAAACCTGGAGAGAAAAAACTGTTCAGACACACTTTACGGTTTCCTGAAGAGCCCGGTTTCACCTTCTTTCTTCTTCAATCTCTTTCTGTGAGTTTCAGTGAGTGTTTTTGCACTAAAGTCTTAAGACCTGTAGGTGTTTTCCTTTGAAAACAGGACCGTGGTGAAGGATGGTGCTTTCAACGATAGCGCACCCCCACCAGAATGAACTTTCTAGAACAATGCTGCCCTTCATTTAAGAGGCTTCAGTTAGCCCTGGCCGGTTTGGCTCAGCGGTTAGAGTGTTGGCCTGCGGTACAGGGAGACCCGGGTTCGGTTCCCCCTAAGGGCACGTACCTTGGTTGCAGTTTGTCCCTGGCCCCGGTTGGGGTTGTGCAGGTGGCAGCCACTCGATGTGTCCCTTTCATGTCAATGCTTCTCTCTCTCTCTCTCTCTCTCTCTCTCTCTCCCCCTCCCTCCTCCTTCCCTCCCTCCCTCTCTCTCTATCTGAACAAAAATGTCCTCTGGTGAGGATAAAAAAAAAAGAGAGAGACTTCAGTTTCCTCCTGGCAAATATACGAAGACTGTAAATACATACTGCACAGCATGACTTTCAGACCCCTAAGGATCTGCACCATTTCATCAAGTTCTCTCCCCTCCCTGGGCTCCAGCCACCTTAACACCTGCGCCTCTGTCCTCCCCAGAGGCACTCAGTGCTGGGTGGCCAGGAGCCCAGCCTCATGGGACTGGAGCTCCTGGCTTCGCCTTTTACCAGCGGTTTTAATTTGGGGCAAATTATTTCCTCAGGGAACCTTGGTTCTTCATTTGCAAATGAGATAAAAAGTATTTAGTGTTCAGGGTGATTGTTGTATTTAAATGAAGTAGGTGTGTAAAGTGCTTAGCCGATTTTCTGGAGATATCACACACTGAACATTCAGTTCCTTTTGTTCTCATTCAGCTTTGAATAGAGCCCTTTACTTTTGCTGATTTTTGCAAGGATTCAATTCGCCTTTCTCTCCTGCCCCACAGCCCCAAGCACACCATTATATATATAATTTATTGGGGTGACATTGGTTAATAAGATTATATAGGTTGCAAATGTATAATCCTATGATATATCACCTGTACATTGCATTTCGTGCCCACCACTCAAAATCAAATCTTCTTCCATCACCAAATATTTGATCCCCTCCTCTTAATGATTTAACCTGACTCAGTGTATCCTGCTCTTACCACACTGGAGAGTAAGGCATTTTCCTCCTCCTCCTCTTTTGTGTTTCTCCTCTTCATCGTATCAACTGCCTTCCTGGAATAGGAGGTATGTTCTCTTGGCTTCTGGATTTGACTTATTTACTTTCTGCAGTCTGCAAAGGCTAAACTCATAAAACACACAGTATTTAGAAAGGCTTAAAAATGCATACAATTCTGCTAACCACATAAAGGAAGTTATTCCTTAATCTTAATTGCCCCTGTTTTATTGCCACAGTGACACCCTTGTGGTAAAGTCTGTGTTTCTGCAAATAGTGATTCTGCAAAGCAGATTATTTTGCCTCTGTGCTCTTATCTGGGGCGTTAACCCAAACATCTGAGGAAACTTGAACGTGCAAGGTCATCAGGAGAAGTAGTGTGTGTGTGTGTGTGTGTGGTTTTGTTTTTACTGGTTATGAATTTACAGTGGATTGCTGGGCATTTTCATAATCAAATCTTAATTCTAAGGAAGCATTCAACTGATGATGTATGCCAGCACAGATATAAAGCAAGTCCAGTATGTACAGGGCATAAAAAAAAAAATGATGCATTGTCAAAGGAAGAGAGTATTCTGAATGCACCTCTAATTTTATTCTTTTGTGTGTTTTTTGAAAATACAAAACAATTCTGAAAAACATTTTGAAATAAAAATCACTTGTAACAAATTTTAACATAGTATTTATATTGTATACCACCTTCTGGGCCTTGACCAAAGATATACATATTTGAGAGTTTCAAATGTATTATCAATGTAAGAAATGTCCAAACCTGTGGGTAATTTTTATGAGTTTATTTGACCCAAATTAACAACAATTGCAGGAAGCAAAATCTCAACAGATTGAGAAATGGTTCCGAGAATGGCAGTTTTGCAGCTTATTTTATATATTGCAATCAAAGGAGGAGACATAATAGAGGTTACACAAAATCCATTGGTGGCAAATAAAGGAGGCGTGAGAAAGCAAAGCAGGGAGATCTCTGAGATTGGATGAAGAATAAAAAGCATAGACTAATGCCTGGTTTACAGTGGGTACAGGATAGTTAAGAATTAACATTTGGCCCTGGCCGGTTTTGCTCAGTGGTTAGAGTGTCGGCCTGCGGTCCAGAGAGACCAGGGTTCGGTTCCCGCTAAGGGCACGTACCTCGGTTGCAGTTTGTCCCCGGCCCTGGTTGGCCACTTGATGTGTCCCTTTCACGTCGATGTTTCTCTTTCTCTCTCTTGCTCTCTCTCCCTCCCACTCTATCTGAACAAAAAACGAAAAAAAAAAAATAGTCCTCGGGTGAGGATAAAAAAAAAAAAAAGAATTAACATTTGCACCACATAGAGATATTTGGAGAAAAGGATAACGATGAGAGCTTCTGTGGTCTGGTGCTCTCTCTGGTGCTGCCGGTGTGCTCTGAGGGGGCTGTTAAAAGGGGATTGCCCTGGCATTCCAAACGCGTATTATGTTAGATGCACAAAGGCAATAGACAGGCTTGATCAAGGTAAAGATTGATCTTTGTCAATGAAGCTACAGACTCAGGACAAGACTACTGGCCAGGCCATGACTCTGCTTCTAGTTAGGAATTTTTATGTTCGGACCATCCTATGTGGTTACTTTCGGTTTCTGAGTGTCAGCCTCCCCTTAGCTTGTCAGGTTTAGTATGTGGCCCCTTTTTTGTCTACACTACACATAGTGCATCTGTTATTTGGTATGTTGCTTTTATCCCATAATATTCCTTCAGTATTTTCCTTTTAGAAATAGGGTTTTCTGCCCGGGAATATGCTAGGTGCTGAAGAAAAGAGGTTCCAGGCCAATATGAATTACAAATGCATGGACCCTGGAAGGTCTTCCCTAGCCCAACTCCCACGCTAAGTGTGGGTAAGAAGCACCTCCCAAGTCCTGCGAAGACTTTGGGCCCTCCACTACCTCAACGCTTCTCACAGCCTAGTAAGCATCAGTTTTTATACACTTAAGGACTCGGCCACATTAACAATCAGCCATATGCCTTGTCTCTAGGGTATCATGTCATCATCCTGACTACTACATCATTTTGCTAGAAGCCCAAGGAAGACAAACATCACATACATTGCCATCCTGCACATACCCATTTTATTTATTTACTTTAGAGAGACAGGAGAAGGGGTGGAGAAAGAGAGAAACATTGACTTACTCTATCCTACCCACCCATGCCTTCATTGGTTGATTTTTAAAAAAATCATTATCCGAGGATACTTTTCCATTTATCTTCAGATAGAGTGGAGGGGGGGGGAGGGAGAAACATTGATGTGAGAGAGACACATTGATTGGTTGCCTCCTGCAGGACCCCGACCACGGCCGGGACCAAACCACAACCGAGGTCCATGTCCTTGACTGGAATCGAACCTGCGACTCTTTGGTCCATGGGCCCACGCTCTAACTGCTGAGCCCAAACCGGCCAGGGCCATTGTTTGATTCTTGTATGTGCCCCAAATGGGGATCTCTCCCTCAACCCTGGTGCACTGGGGTGACGCCCGCACGTGTGAGCTCCCTAGCCACCGCTGTGCACCGTTTAATGTCCCTGCCAGGGCACCAGCAGGGACAAGAGGATGAGATGACAACAGTCTGCTGAGGGAAAAGTTGATGACATTTATTGTTTTTATGGTGGTTTCTACCTGGATGGAAATGTCATGTTATTTCCTTATATATATCTCAGTACTTGAATCCACAGTGCACCTATAGAGTGAACTTAATACACCAGCATGATTCATGTAAGTGTTGCTCTTCCAATGCCAGGGCGTTAACATATACAGCATAGATGTGGGGAGTCCAAGCTGTACCTAAAGAATAAGGAGGAGCCCTGGTCAGTTTGGCTCAGCGGTTAGAGCGTCGGCCTGCGGTCCAGAGAGACCCGGGTTCGGTTTCTGCTAAGGGCACGTACCTCGGTTGCAGTTTGTCTCCGGCCCTGGTTGGGTCATGTGGGTGGTAGCCAGTCGATGTGTCTCGTTCACGTCAATGTTTCTCTCTCCCTCCCACTCTATCTGAAGATAAATGCAAAAATGGCCTCGGGTGAGCATAAAAAAAAAAAAAAAAAAGAAGAAGAAGTAAGAATTAGCCAGATAAAATGGGAGAGTGAAGACTACCAGAGAGGAGTAATATCTTGTAGAAACATCTGGAGAAGGGGGGAAAGTTTGGTGTTACTGGAAAATAAAACAGAAAGTGATAGAGAGGAAGCAGTGGACAGAGACAGGACTACAGAGGAAAGGTTTTGATGGCCTGGCATAGCCTGTTGAGGGGGTTAGAATTTATCTGAAGGGAAATGGGAACCGCTGCAGCATTTACGCTGCAGAGTGGCACCGTCTACTGTATCTTCTCCGTGGAGAACAGATGTGAGTGAGAAACAAGAGAAGTCATACAACCAATGGATAAGCTGCTCCAGTTACGGGAGAACAGACAGTAGCCTCGAAA
This sequence comes from Molossus molossus, assembly GCF_014108415.1. Taxonomy (NCBI): domain Eukaryota; kingdom Metazoa; phylum Chordata; class Mammalia; order Chiroptera; family Molossidae; genus Molossus; species Molossus molossus. The sequence continues at coordinate 66,662,211 of NW_023425348.1, forward strand.
CTGCAGCTGTGGCTGTGGGACTAGAGAAAATATGTTTAGAAAGTTAGAATTCACAGGCCATCAGGTTTGATGGAAAGTATTCACTTAATGCTAAATATAAAGTAACATTCTATCAACACGAGGATACGTTCAGATGGCACAGAAGCAGAGAAATAGCTGACATTAGTTCCCAGTAGGGATAGCAAGCACAGAAGAAGAAAAAGGTGTTATCTGAGTTGGGTCTTGAAGACCGCACATGATTTTCAGAGGACAGAGATGAGCATAGAAAACAGAGGAACAAATTAACAAAGGCACAGAGGTAGATACGTTCATAGAGGTAGATAAGCTGGGGTAGCAATACTTATATCAGACAAAATAAACTCCAGAACACAGGCTATATAGTAAGTGACAAAGAAGGACACTACATGATGATAATGTGAGCAATCCAATAAGAGGATATAACCCCTGTAAACACTTATATACCCAGTCTAGGAGCACCTAACTATGTAAAGCAAATCTTGATGGACATTTTCTGGAGGGAAGAACAAGGACCAATGCTGGAACCATAGGAAGGCACATTTCTGCTTTACAAAAATACGTGTGCTTTTCTTTTTTTATGCATTCAACCAATATTTATTAAGTGGATACTGTATGTCAAAACACAGTGGTGGGTACCAGAGGTATAAAGGTGAATAACACCCTTTTTCCAATTTTCAGGAGCTCCATTTAGTTGTCCATTGATCCATCCATTCATCCATCCACCCACCCATCCAATATGCTTTTTCCTCCTCTTTCTCCTCCTCCTCTTCTTCCTCCTCCTCCTCCTTATTTTTTTATTTTTCTAAAAGAAGTTCTTAACAGCTGGCACTACCTGAATGTAGAACAGGCTGCCTGAGGGAGCCATTGACAGTTTCCAAGCAGGGATGACATAACCTGAGCACATCAGCAAATTCTAATGTTAGAGCCGTATCAACAGAAATGTCCATTGTTTGGATGGGCACCCCATGCAGTCAGGATGCCACTGGCTGTCGGAAGCAGTTTTGTTTTTCTGTCCTGGGACATGATGTTTCTGAATCTAAGACAGAGGATTTGTTCAGTTCTAGGATAAATCTACTGACTTAAATTACAATAATTTTCTAGAGCAGAAGAAAAATTCTTTTAAATACAGTGGATGCAGAGGCATCCATTTGTAAAACCTGTGACGTGGAAAACGAACTCAGATGTAGCTGAGGATTGAAATATTTCATTCATTTGTTTAGTCATTCACGCGCTCTGCCAACTATGAAGAGAGTGGTGTCCACATTTGGGAGATAGAAAGGCCAGTTGGCTGCAGATCTTGACTGAAAGGTGCTTATAGTCTAAGAGAGAAGGCTGATGGGAACGAATGGCTGTAGCTTCGGTAAGCAGACCTGTATTGTAACAACATGTTAACATTAATTAGGTTATCTGAAGGTTGACAATTTTGCCAGTGTGAGAAAAGTATTTATCCTTTCCTCTGTTACTAGTATTTACCTCAAGTCAAGATAGCATTTCTTTTGGAGATAGGCCAATCATAGTGTGAATATTAGGAGGTATAGAAAAAGAAGTTATTTCAGATTTTAAAAAATGTCCACTTGAAACCAATATAATCTGATTAACTATTGTCACCCCAATACATTTAATTAATTAATTTATTATTTTTTTTATCCTCACCCGAGGACATTTTTTGATATTTTGCTCAGATAGAGTGGGAGGGAGAGAGAGAGAGACAAACATCGATGCGAAAGGGACACATCGAGTGGTCGCCACCCACATGACCCAATCAGGGCCGGGGACAAATTGCAACCGAGGTACGCACCCTCAGCAGGAACTGAACCCCAGTCTCTCCAGACCACAGGCCAACGCTTCAACCACCAAGCCAAACCGGTCAGGGCCCAATACATTTAATTTAAAAGAAAGAACAAATCCATTTAAAATGCTGTGGTCTTACTAGTATTATGAATTAAAAAAATAAATAAGTCTGGCATATAAAAAGCCCTTAATAAAGGTAATTGTTATAATAATATTGAGTAAACAAAAACAGGAAAGTCAAATAAAGGATTTGTTTGATAAATAATATTTCATCAAAATCATAATACTCTGAGTATATACATTTTAACAGGTAATTCCAGTAATCTCTTATAACTATAGTATAATGAAGCAATATTGCTATTGATATAATACTCTTGATAGTTGTTTTAGGATCTGCAGTCTGTAAAGCTATATTTTAAGGAGTGTGACTGGCCCCTGGTGTGTTCTGAAATCTATGTAATGCTTCAAGTTGTCCCATAAATGTAAAGCACTAAGCAGACTACTGTGGAGGAAATGAACAAGCTTCTATCATCCCTGACCTCAAGGCGCCAAGTCCAATGGTAGCGATATAGGTTGTTCACACAAATTATAATGCAAATAGAAATTACTATTATTCATTAAACAGACTACGCGCTATCAATATTTAAAGGCAGAACAAAGCAAGATTGTATACATGTATGGATGTTTACGGATGCACTATTAGGTATATTAAACTAGAGAGAAAGTGGAAGCACAGAACCACATTTCTGAACTTAAAACGTGGTCCATTTTGGTCCTTACTAACCAGTAATGCCATAAATGCAGTCAGAAAGATCTCCCTATATATCTGAAAATGAATGTTGGCAGGCAGCTACCATTGTTCCATAAGCAGGATTCCTTTTTAAAGAGATTCACAGGACAGAATATTTCACTGTGTGCCTTACAATGAGAACGGGAAGAACACTCGAGTCACCCTACAGTCCCAGGGCGGCTGTGAGCTATATCTATTTACTCTGCAGTGATGAGTCCTGCTTTGGCATTATGTTGCCCGTGGTGTTCATAAAAGCACCATGAGGAAATAAAAGAAACTGTGTCTGCTTCAGTCACACACATATTTGCAAATTGTCATCCTATCATCCTTGACTGCTTTTATCATGAGTACTTCACTGATTCCTTCAGTATCTTTTTTTTTAACCGGAGATAATAATTAGGTTGTATGGTGTATTTTTTTTTAAATCCCCAAATAAGAGTATTTCAAGGCAAATATGACATACATGTTGGGGAAAACTATTATCTGAAGATGGCTTAAATGCATTTCCTTGAATTTGTTTAATTTTTTTTTCAATTTCAGTATAATTACTGTCTCTATTTTCGCAGGAAAAATGTATTATTTTAACCAGCTTAAATTTTCTTTAAAATAAATATAATATGAAATTAATTTCTTAACTTTAGGAAGAAGCACTAATGTCATGAACTGTATTTATGTACTGCTTTCATTGATTTAATCTTGGAGTATTGTTATTTCCTTTAAACCCAGAACAAAGGGACTGAGTTGGTGGTAGGAGTTGGAGCTGGGCATTACACCTCTGCACGGTGTCAGTGACTATGAAAGGGTTCTTTTCTATATGCCAGTCAATTTTAAGTACATTATTCATTCTATGATGACAAAATTAGAACATTTGTATTCAGATAGGTTTTAAAAGGAAATCAGGAGGTGGTGAAACTCCCTAGAGGTTTTTGACATTAGACTTTGACTGGATTAAATGAATTATTCTTAAATTTCTCACTCTTATAATTATCAAAGTGCTCTGCATTGATTTTGTTCAGGTTAGCAATATTTCCTTATTAACTTCCATTTTACCTAACACGTGGACTTGTCTAGATACTCAAATCATATTCTTTCTTTTTTTTTATCCTCACCCAAGGATATTTTTCCATTTTTTGTACAGATAGAGTGGGAGGGAGAGAGAGACAGAAACATCGACGTGAAGGGACACATCGAGTGGCTGCCACCCGCACGACCAACCAGGGCCGGGGACAAACTGCAACCGAAGTACATGCCCTTAGCGGGAACTGAACCCGGATCTCTCCGGACTGCAGGCCGACACTCTAACCCCTGAGCCAAACCCACCAGGGCTCAAATCATATTCTTGATAAGGTTGTTCAAACTATTTTTCTTCTCTTAAAAAGTAAAAAATATATATTAATATATAGTATAATATAATATATATTAATATATAATATATATGTGTTTTGTTGTCCCCTAGACATTATTTGAATGATCTTATTTCTCTTGAGTAGATATGTTCTAATAATGCTGCTGAACTATACAAATAATGTGAGCATTGGATTCCTGAGGATTTATAAGTATTTCTTGTGTTAAAATAAAGATTTACTTGAGACCCAGGAGATTTATTTTCAAATCTTAAAATAGATTCATGAGAAAGAAATCTAGAAAGGACACATTCCGGCAAAACAACAATGTTTTCTAGGGCCTTGGCTTAAAAATTCTAGGTGAACTCATTGGCTCTGGCGAACTGGGCTCTGCTGGATGGTATAAAGTAACAGCAGACCTGGTAGCCTCCCAGGTTTCTTTCTTCTAGGCCTCTATCTAATTTTGAACCTTAAAATTACATCCTTTCAAAACCTTGAAAACACAAAGAAATCGCGAGGGAAAATGAAAATGTGTCCCTAAGGTATAGTCTAAACTGGCTAAACTGTCTGTGGAAAGGTTAGCTGCATAAGGTATATGCTGTTTTTGCTTCACCTTCATAAGTCCTAACACATGGGAGAAAATTACAACAAAAATGCAAGACCAAGAGAGACTGTACATGCCAGAGTTTATCATCTTTGTCAGTGTACCCACTGGCTTCCAGTGTACCCTGGAACAAAGTTTGCTTTTCCTAGACCCTCACTGGGACCTCCTTACCTTGGACGTGGAGTATAGGGAGGGAAAGGCTTCAGGACTGCCCCGGAGGCCATCAGTAATACTTCTTGCATATCTGTGAAAGAGGTGCCACAGTAAGAGGAATATAGCATGGAGATCCCATCCCATGGTCTTGAGTTCAGTTAATAAGTTTGTCAGTATTGGTGTTGAATGCCCTTAAGTTAATTAATTTAGTTAGTTTTTTACTATTCAGTATTCATAATTAAAGCTTTGTTTTAGGATTACTGTGTGAATTAAGTATATCAAATATCACCTAAGAATGCAAGGTTGGTTCAGCACTCAAAAATCAGTTTTATAATTTACCACCGTAACGGACTTGATAAAAAAAACTACATGATATACCGATAGATGCAGGAAAAATCATTCAATGTCCATCATGATAAAACCTTCAGCAACCTAAGAATAGAAAGACACTTCCTCCATATGACATGGAGCATTTATAAAACACACAGCCACCATGATACCTCATCATGAGATAATGTTTGCTTTCCCCCTAAAATCAGGAATTAGGCAAGATTGTCTGACTGCACCACTCCTACTCAATATTGTAGTGGAAGTGCTAGAAAAGTAAATAAGGATAGAAGAATAAAAAGGTACTCAATTGGATGGTAAGAAATTATACTACCTTTCTTTGCAGACAATAGGACAGATTATGTAGAAAATTTCAAAGAAGCTACAAAACAGTTCCTGAAACTAACAAGCAAGTTTGCAAGTTACAGAATACAAGATCAATAAACAAAAATCAATTGCATTTTATTTGTAAGTGTCTATTTGCATCATACTGTGTGTGCAGACCCAGGGCCTGGTGCTGAAGTTGCGCCTGTGAACAGGACTAGCATGGTCCTTGCCCCTCATGTAACTTCCCTTATAGCTACAGGGAATATATATTGAATAACAACCTAATAAACAAATAAATGCAAACATGGTAAGGTCTGTTAAAGCAAAGCACAGTCCATGTCTCTAAGGGGACATATAACACGGGAAATTAGCCTATTTGGAGTGGGCTGTGGGACTTGGAAATCAGAGAACAGGGCACCAAATGAAAATAAAAATGAGGGCCCTGGTTTCAGCTTCAGGACCTTTAAACTGTGTGTTCACCAGTTTGCAAATCCCTTCGTAGCTTTGTGCCTTTCTTATAGTCTTCTGTCTTGTATTAAACTTAGAGCTTTTTTTATTTCCTAATATATTTTAATTATATGAGATACATTTTGATTTTGCTAGTTACTCTTATTTAAAGGCTGAGTGTGCATTATTCACCCTTGTCTCCTGCAGAGTGTTGCTCCTAGCAAGGAAACTCAAAAGTATTTTGAAATCAAGAGTTGATTTTCCAATGTTAATTTATAAGCATCTTAGAATACTTACAGTTTATGGCCAAAATTTAAAAAATAAATTTTTTTAATTGATTTTAGAGAGAGAGGAAGGGAGAGGGAGAGAGCGATAGAAACATGGATGAGAGAGAATATTGATTGGCCGCCTCCTGCACGCCCCCCACTGGGGATTCGGCCCACAACCAGGACATGTGCCCTGACCAGGAATCGAACCAGCAACCTCGTGGTGCATGGGTCAACGCTAAACCACTAAGCCACACTAGACAGGCTATGGCCAAAATTTTTTAATTTTATTCTCTAGTGGTTAAAAAAAATACGTATGTTGCTTTCTGCAACCAAAGGTTATGTTGAGAGCTCCTCTGAAATTATACATCTGTTCATGTCCCGTGGATCATCTCTGTTTATCCATCCAGATCCATTCAGCACCATTCCCTCCCTGCCCGGTGCCCCAGGAAGCAGGTACCCATGGATGACAACAACCAGGGCTTCACAGGACCTCTAGCTACTGTTGAAATGTAACCAGTGGGAGGAAGCAGCAGCCGACCAGAAGTTAACAAAAGAGGGGTTGGAGTATTTTACTTCCCTGGCTCCCTCCAAGCCAGTCTCTGTTTGTCGGTAGTTAAGCACATAGGTACTTTCCTTGTCCCCAGGTTCCTGTCTGCTCCCTGACCCTCCTTGCTCTGCAGGCCCAAAGTGGATCAAGTTTTCTGGCCCTTGTTAGTTGTCGGGAGCTTCACCAACCTTTATTGGTTTCTCGTGATCGTGCCCATACCCTTGTAAATAATTCTCTCATTAAACTTTCGTCAGTTACTCTGAGTTAGCCCTCTCTGATCTACTAAGACTCTGATGTAAGAGACATACTTGTCCTTTTTCAAAGTGAGAATAAAACTGAAAAAGACCAAACTGTTGTAAAAAAAAGTCCCTGAGTAAACAAAGTGGTTGCATGTTATATTACGAAGAGCAGAGGCCTCGCAATCAGATGGAGTGGGTATGTTTCAGCCTCCAACACTTCCTACATGTGGGATTTGAGACAAGTTGCACATTCCTTTGAGGAAAATGTGGTAAACCCACGAATTATAAGTAATAAAAACGTAGGAGAAGGAATATGCCAAAAAGAATCAGCTCAGACGACCTTCTCAGATAAGAATACACTGATATGAGCAAGAGTTTTTTTTTTACTAGTTTTTAATATAAAGATCTGCTTTTATGTATCTGCTGCCCCTGTGAGTGAGCACCATTTTACACCCAACACTGAGCTAAGGCCTGGCTCAGAGAAAGAACTCGCATCGTGTGAATTATTAAATAAATGATGGAAAAATGAATAAATAAAATTAATCTTAAACATATTGATACTCATTTTGTGTAACTCAGTTATACACATTGTTAACTTATAGATTATTATTCCTATCCTTTATTGTACCGGGAAGTTTGAAATAGAAGAAATACAGTTTAGTAAATGGTGGGTAGATACTTCCTGCTGATATGTACAAGTAGTACATGTTTCTTTTTCATCACAATATATTTGACACTTCACTAAGATTGCAGATATAGACTGAGGTTTAGAGGCCCTGAGGTTTGCTTTATTTAGCTCTGCAGTTTCTACATTTAGAGCACTCTGCTTAACATTTGTGTGATATTCATACCAAGCCAATCAAAAGTAACACACCACCTGGAATTGATGTTCATGAGGAGCCATGGAGATTTCTGGAAAGATCATAAGCTTTGGCATCCAATACCTATAGCTTTAACATTCAGTTCTGCCAGTTGCTAGATCCATGACCTTGAGTAAGTAAATTTCTTAACCATGCCCTGTTTCATTTCCCATCTGATGTAGGCATTCTTTACTCTAGCATGCAGTTATTGGGGCTTCTACTTATGGAATCACAGTCCTGTTGAATGACATTCTTCTAGCAAATCAGCCTTCTCTGCATGAGGGGAGGACCTGTCACCCTGAGCACAGGAAGGCTCTCCTGTGGCCTCGACCTGCTGGCCAGTTTTTGTACTACACTATGCTAACTCCAACTTTGTTTAAGGGAGGCTAGATATAGAAAGCAGGGCTCTGCTTATTAGTAGTAATTTGAATGTTTATGACTTAGGTTTTATTTCTTTTTCTGCTTGAAAGCCTAGATGGTTAGATATATCCAAACACAATCCAAGTCATTGTTCTCATAACTCCCTAAGTGAACTTAAACATTCATTCCTTTTGTAAAGACCTTTAAAAAATGATGAAAGGCCACACTGAAAGAGGGACTATTTATTTCTCAGAACTACCTGATAAAAACCGCGAAACATTTTGCCTGACAAAATACTAACAAAACTAATTCAATTAATTCTCTTTCTTCAGTGGTGCTATTTAAGAGCATTTTCCGGAAGCAGCCATCACAAGAATTAAAATTACTTGCTGACTTCTGCTAATTATTTCTTACGGCTAACACTTACCTATTGGGATTTTTAGGAATGAATATAAGCAAGAGTGAGATAGCAAAAGAAACTTCCCTGAAGCCGTCTCGGAGATCCCTGCCTTGCCTGGCCCAGAGCTGCGCTTACTCAAAGAGCCTGAGCCAGTCCACCTCACTCTTCCAGTCTGTTGAGAGTGAGTCTCAGGCACCTGCTTCTGTGACCTCAGTCTCCGATGACAAGGCCGAGCAAGGTGAACTCTGCTTTCTTGTTCAACTTATAAAGACTAAGTTTTTATTTTTTCAAATCATTTCTCCTTTCATTCCGTCATCCATTTCTCCAGTACTCATAAAGCTCTTTGGGAAGGAGGCTGGCATAAGACGAACAGTACCCCATGCCAGTCGGATGAAAGGCCATATGTTGGCCAGATGTGTTTGCAATTCTGTCTTGCCTTGAAGGTAACCAACCCCATGAAAATCTAGACCAAACACTTGCTGTTTGCAGGGAAGACAGACGGGCTTATCTGATTCATCGGCTCATTACCATTCCTGGTGAAAATCTGTAAACAGTGATTGAGTAGACTATGTCATCCGTAATAAACTCAATTTCCTAAAAAGATCAGACTTTAAATAATATTGACATCAAGTAGTGAAGATTTGGTTGCACGAAGATGCGGTTTAGACAAGTGTTGCAAACCAAATGTTGGCACCAAAGTCTTACATACAAGGGCTGACATACAGAGCAGTGCCAGCTAGATGCCACATTTAAGAGACTTTGTGGCCGCCCTTGGCCACTCTTCTACACACAGATCTGCCCATCCGAGACACCCCATTATGTTCTCAGGAGTCAGGGGTCAAAATACAACCAGGCCACCATATCATTCAGGGGATTGGGTGTATTTTTATTTTTCCATCTCTTTTTAAAAGGTTTGTGTCTTATTAGAATGTATTTCCTTATCATTTCTTACGGTTGTTTCTGGCTTTGGATAACTTGAAAATACCAAGATTATCTTTTTAATAACGTTTTGAAATCACTACCTATTATACATAGTCATCTTACAATCCATGTCCAATAAGGAAAGTGGCTAATTGTTCAAACCGATGAAAGTATTATAAAATACAGTATCATAGATACTTCTTTCCTTTACAGAGTGAAATTTTATATAACTAATTTCAACTCATTAACTTTAAAAAATTCTTTATGTTGAGTCAGCATTCAGATATAAGTCACTATGTTCATTGTCCTAACTCTTAATATGTTCCTATTTCTCAGATCTACTAATTGTCTTTTTTTTTTTTTCCCAGTTAACGCTGAGGAGGATAAAAAAGACTCTGTACTCAAATGCTCTTTTGCTGACCTGAGTGAGTTTTGCTTAGGTGAGTTGATTTCTCATATTTCTTTTATCTTTTCTTCCTCTCTAAAGGTAATCTGTCTTCTTCAAACCTAGAACATTATTATTATTATTAGTTTAGAAAAAACATTCATGTTTGGTTCTTAATATTTGCTGGGTAATATAATATTCTGAGGTTAAATTACTAAGGTATTTTATATACAGTTTGACATTCAAAGAATATTTGAAAACTTGTAATGAACAGCATTCCAATAACTGAAAAAAAAATAATTTCTGCTATTATTCATTTGGAAATTTCTTGCAATTCTCTATGAATTAGTACATTTATATTACTGTGTCTGGATGGTTCCAATCTCAGCATTATCTGTCGTTGAGTTCCTGTTGTGCTAGAGGAAGGGTTAGTTCAGTAATAACCTTTCCATTTCTCGTAGTTATATTGCCATTTCAAATGGAAACCTCTCTGCTGACTGAATTCATAACTTTAAAGAGTATGTTTGCACCTTTGTATCATCTTCTATCACATTTCAATAATATATCTCGACTCCTCACTTGGCATATATATTACAGCTATGAAAATAACGCTTTCTGCAGATGTAGTATCACTTCCTTGGCTGTAGTCCCAGGTTGTTATTCCCCTCAGTCCTCTCTCGAATATCCCTAGAGTCAAGGTCAAATGAATTCCCCTTTGCAACTGTCCATCAAATAATCAAAATCATACGACATCATACTTACTTCATTGTTTATACCACAAACTTCTGTTAGTTTTATTTTCCTAGATTGTCTGATTTTTTTTTCTTCTTGGGAGAACAAAAATATCTCTTTTTCTAATTTTTTTTTTTATCACATGTCAGTTTCTTGTTTTTATATCCTCCATTTCATTCCTCTTTAAGAAATTCTTGATTCCACTGACTTTTCATTGGATTACTGGATAATTCCAGTTTCTAATGTTACTCTTATTACTCTTTGTTAGTTTTCATTCTTGTTGTGCATGTGTGGTTTTTTTTTCCCAGTGTATCCTTAAGCACCTCTGACAATTGATGTAATGTGCAAACTTTCTAAGTTATTGTATATCTGAAATGACTTATTTGCTTTTACTATTGATTGGTATTTGCTTGGTTATAAAATTCTAGATTAAAATTCATTTTTCTTGAATTTGGAGACTAATTCACTGTCATCTAGCATCCGCTGTTACAGCTGTCTGATTCTTATTTCTTTACAATTGGTGAAAGAAATGTCTTGCCACCAGATGGGGCAAATTTTATACAAGTAAGGGTCTATGTCCTTGATAAGAACTAAAGCACATATTTCAGAGGATCCTACCGATGGAAGATGGATTAGAAGTGGTATGTGGAAGTGGTGTATTTGTTCTCTACTTACGTCCATCAGTGTCAGCTTCATAAGGGTGAGGATTTTCTTGATTGTGGTTGCTGTGTATCCTCAAGCTAGATAGTCTCTGGTACACCTACAACTCAGTATAATAATTTAATGAATGAAGCATATCTTATACATAGTAACTATTAAATAATGATTAGATACCTACATTAAGAAACATTAGTTAAAAGTTGTATTGTTAATAGAGTTAGTGTAAGAATAATTCAAGTATTTTTTAGAAAAGAAGACAAGCTACTTTAAGGCCTTTGTATGTTTAGGAAAGTGTACACTAAGCCATTAAGAGTAATGATTTCTAGCCCTGGCCGGTTTGGCTCAGCGGTTAGAGCATCCACCTGCGGTCCGGAGAGACCTGGGTTAAGTTCCCGCTAAGGGCATGTACCTTGGTTGCAGTTTGTCCCCGGCCCTGGTTGGTTGTGCGGGTGGCAGCCACTCGATGTGTCCGTTTCACATCGATGTTTCCCTCTCTCTCTCTTCCTCTCTCTCCCTCCCACTCTGTCTGTACAAAAAATGGAAAAATGTCCTCGGGTGAGGATAAAAAAAAAAAAAAGAGTAATGATTTCTGGTTTCTAAGCTGAGGAAATGTTTTATGAACATTGTAAAAGACAGTGAGTGGTACCATTTACATCATTTACATTACGATGACAGGAGTTTGTAAATCTTGCTAATAATAAAAAAAGAAAGCTGTTATATACAGAAGAATCCTTTTGTATAATTCCAAGAAAAATGACAATAACAATGGTAGACATACCTACATTCCTAACAATAAAAGGGAATTTATAATTGTATTATTTAAGATCAAGCTTTTCCAAAACAACAAGTACATTTTTTCCCCCTCTTAACTCATCTACTAATGACCAACCTGTAATAGAGTCTCCAATAAATTAAGAAAAAAATTATAAAGAGAACATGGGACATAAGATAATTTTTTCTGAATTTGGAAAAATAAAAAGATTGGAAGGAAGGAAAAAGGGAAAGAAGGGAGGGAGGGAGGAAGGAAGAAAAGAATGCAAGAAAGGAAAGGAAAGGAAAAAGAAAGAGAGAAAGGAAGAAAGAGAGGAAGAAAGAGAGGAGGAAGGAAGGTTTTGCATTTTTTATTTTTTCTATCTAGACCGTTCTTACAGTTTACTACCCCTCCCCCCCCATCTGACTTACTGCCTTACCTCATCTGGTCTTTGCTCAAAATTACTACAATTCTCAGAGCTGAAATAACATCCCCGCCTTTCATACCTGCATCCATTCTCCCTGCTGTGTTTTCCTCCAATGCACTGATTGCAAAGCATACTTAAAATTTTACTTAATTAGTTTTGTTTATTGTTTTTCTTCCCTTACTTGAATATTTCATGAAGGCTGTGTTCTGTTTGCTGCTATAGCTCCAATCTTAAAAGAATGCCGGGCATATTGTAGGGGTTTAGTAAACCATTATTGAATGAATGAAATGTCATTTACATAAATCTAGGGGGGCATTACAGTATATTCAGCAGCAGCATCTTTGCAGTCAGATTCTCATGTGTTTCAGGTCTGGATGCACCCTTCACAGGTTTAGTGACTTTGGCAATGCCACTTAATTTTCATATGCCTTAGTTATTACCAAATGTGGGTTAAAGTATACCCACTTCTTAGAGTTGTTACAAGGATCAAGGAAAATAATGCATGTAAATTTTCTGGCTCTCACTGTATAATCAGTAAATGTTAGCCATCAATCAGTGTTAGCTATAATAATAGGTCTAGGATAACCCTCAATGTTTAGAGCACTTTAACATGATTGGCAATTAATTATACCCTAACATAATATGACCTGTGCAGTCTTAGTTCATACCACAGCCAAGAACCTGATACTACTAGCTGTATGTGGTGGAACATGTTATAGCAGATTTTAAGCGTTACTAATAAAATAAATTAATGCATGTTTTATAAACAAAATTGTTTTTTCTTCTGTCACAATATTATGTGAAATGATCAAACTCCTGTGTTTCACAGTTTATTAACAGTTTAAAAAAATAACTCCAACATATGTTTATTTATTTGAAAAGGTTAAATACGTAGGAATCTGTTTTTGAATTTGAAGAGATATTTGTATCACAGGGACATGAATTTTGTAAAGTGTGTCAATAGTTCTTACAGCCACCATAGGGATTTTGTACTTTATACTCTTTTACATTGATTATATCTTGCTTGTTATTTTTTAAAATCTTTCTGGTAATGTTTGTTAGCATTTCTTCTGTGTTTTCTCAGACTTCTTATACCCTTATGTCAAATTCACATTTATAAAATTTGCCAATTTTATGAAAAAAAAATTTCAAATTTATACAGTTTTTAATTCAGCAAATAAATGCTTAGAAATTTTAAGTTCTTTTTCTTCTTTTTGTATATGCCTCTAGCGGGAACCAAACCCGAGACTCTCTGGTCCGCAGGCCGACGCTCCAACCGTTGAGCCAAACTGGCCAGCACAGAGATCTTAAGTTCTTACACACATCTATATTCATTAATATCTCTTGATATTGTATTCTTACAAATATTTCTACCTTCAAGTCCAAAAGAGGTAGTATCCAATAAATTTTGTATAATTTTAATTTTTAAAAAGCTTAAGTACATTAAATAGCAGAGATGCATTTAATTCTTATGAAAGTTACTCTAGTCAATATTAACCCACTAACAGGCAAGTTTTCATGTTATTACTTTTTTTGACTTATTGGATGGATAGGTCATAAGAAAACTATATTTGGTTGATCATTGGGAAAACATGAAAAAATAAAGGTTAGTACAGGTAAAGAGAGAGAAAAGGAACACGGATAAAAATGGATTTAATTGTCTTTGTCTCTTCTCTAGCCCTAGGAAAAGATAAGGATTACCTGGATGAATCAGAACATGCTAATTATGACAGATCTCGGCTGATTAAAGATTTTGTTCCCAAAGATAATTCTGAATCTAAGAAAAAATTGCCTAAGGTAATGTACATTCAACTCTCAGTAAGCCATTTGAAGACCATAACTTCTAAAACCTTTCAATTTTTTCTATAGTAATCTGTATTGTGCTGAAGAGTCTAAGAAGGCGCAACATTTAATATACATATCTGGACTCAAAACTGAAAAGTGATGTGTAGACATAATAGTTATTTTTAAAACAATCTGAAATGTAAAATTGTTCAGTAATATTTTCTTTAGGGAGTTATTCCGTCATTTTTCATGTTTTCCGAATGGCAGCATGGTTTAAAGAGTGTATGGATTTTAGCATCAAATGGACCAAGATTCGAATTCCAGTTCCACTACTTACGAAACATGTTAACTTGAACAAGTTAAATTGCTTAGCCTTGTTTTCCCTGTCTGTAAAATTAGAATCATGTCATCTGCTTGACAAAATATTTTGATGGGCTACACAAGATAACCCTATGAAAGTATCTGGAGCACTGTGAAAGCTGACTGTGTTGTTGGTTTGTATAAGAACTTGGAGGAGGAGAATACCTCGCTGATGTAGTTCATTAATTATTTGGTAACTGGGCTAAAGTTCTGTTTAAAAGGAACCATGGCTTGAGCAATTGCACCATCCCTCAAAATCAGATTCTTCAGAGCATCTGAGTGTGCTTGTCCAACACCTTTTTGATGTGCTCCTTCTTGTTTTTTATTGATTAACATAGGACTGACTTTGCAAAAGGAATGTTCTGTTTAATACAAGGAATGACAGCTTTCATTGTCTCTGCATGGCTAATCATATCTTTCTCTGTGTTGTTTGCTTTGGTTTGGCTTGGATCAATTTTACAAATCCCTTGTTAGTCACCACCAAAGCATTAGTGAGCAAATATGGCACAATTTAAACATTGCTATTACAAAAGAGACCAGACTTTAGTAAATACATTCAGGGATACATGCTTCCGCCACATTTCTTCATTTCTCTCTGGGTTTGTTTAAAGGAGTCACTATTTTGTGCCTGTAATTCTTAAGTTATTCACAAATCGAGGGTTGCTCTCCCTGTGTTTACGTCATCTGCCTCTGTATCCGGTCAACACAATGGCTGTTGGGAGAGTCTATTATCTGTAAAGCATTGTTCCAAGTGGCTTGAGAGAAGGAGGAATTATAAGAAAAATTGAAGAGAAATACATGTTGTTCCTTAAGATACCTATATCCCCAAATAAAAAGACAAGCACAGTATACTTCAAATAATTAGAAAATGAACTAAGATTAAATAAAATCTGTATACCTGCTTCTCTAGGATTTCCTGCAGGCCACCAATGATGCCCACCGTTTCATTTCTGCTCAGCAGCAGTCATTTTCCAAAGCTCACTTTGACTAAACTTGAACTTCAGAGTATAAAATGGAGAGAAATAGTTAACTCTGCATGCATATTTGGGTTTTGACATGAAATAAGAGATGGTGTGTGATGATGGTAACAGTTCACAGTTGTTCAGTCCAAGAAATCCAGTCTAATGTGAAATTACCTGATTACACGATCTGCTATTGCACCTCTGGAAATACATCTGACTAGTTTACTGGGCATTGTGACATTACTTCTGTTTGAGAATTTGGTTTGTCAACCATTGTGTAAATATTTCCTGAGTGATTTTGAGTCAGCATGGTGAATTTTTATTTTGATCAGGTATCTACTGCTTATGATAATTTAGTAAGCTAAGTATATTGGTAATACACTAAAGATTGTCTTGGAATTAATCTTCAGAACAAGGAATTATATATCTTTAAAATATTTGGCTTGAGAGCATGAAGTTTTAGCATGTGTTATTTATTTGTACTAAAATTCTTTAATATTTTATAGATGAAAAACATCTGCAATATTAAGACCTAATGTCAAATGATATTGATAAAGTAATATGACATATGTTTTATATCTAGTCATAGCATTATAGGAAATTATACCTTAATTTTAAATTTTTATATAAAATATGGGCCATACAGCAAATTATCTTGGTTTATTAATCTTTTGGGGCAGTGTTTTAAATGTATGCTCTTACCTGGTATTGAGAAAACTTTTCTTCCAATAGCCCAAAGGATGTCTTGTCCGCAGAGTCTCTGATACTGAGGAGGGTATTTTCCTCCCTGTGATCCCTGGGGGCATCTCCCTCCCTTGTGCCATCTTATTGCTTTAACTCCAGAAAGTAGTGAGGACATGTTCTACACGAGCTGAAGGCTAGTGTGTATTTCCCAGAAGATTTAGCATAAGATATTACAGAATTCTTCCACATTATCTGTGGATTGCTTAAATTCAAAAATGTATGTGTTACAATAGAGGTAAATCAGTAAAGAAATATTGATCCTTCAAAAATATGCCAATGTGCCCTGGCCAGTTTGGCTCAGTGGTTAGAGCATTGGCCTGTGGACCAGAGAGACCAGGGTTCAGTTCCCGATAAGGGCACGCATCTCGGTTGCAGTTTGTCCCCGGCCCTGGCTGGGGACAGCCACTTGATGTGTCCCTTTCACATAAATGTCTCTCTCTCTCTCTCTCTCCCCCTCCCTCCCTCCCTCCTACTCTATCTGAACAAAAAATGGAAAAATGTCCTCAGGTGAGGGTAAAAAAAAAAAATGCAAATGTTCTCACAAGAACTCGTCATCTATTCAGAGGGAATTAAATATTTGTAGACACCTACCTCATATCTTACACTGAAAATAATTTAAGAGCTAAATAGTTAATAAATTCAAAATTAATATGTAAAAATAAAATAACCTTTGTTTTAAATCATAGAATTTTAAAACTGGCCTTTCTAAATGGCTTCCATAAACCAGCAATAAAATTAATCATGGAAAGCTTGATAGCTTTGACTATTTAGATTCTAATTAGTATGAAAATTACAAAAATATATAAAAGTAAGTTATAAACTTAACATGTGGTAATAAGCTTACATACTGAAATATACAGGTATATTCCTAATCTGCAAAGATATCATAATATAATTAATAAATGCAAGAGTAAAAAATTACTGAAAAACAATATAATTTTAACATGCAAAGTGATTAGTGGTACTAATAATTGCAGAAATACAAATGTAAGCATTGTTTTTTTAAACCAAATTAGAGAACATTTTAAAACAAAATAAAACCCAGAATTGAAACTATAAACTTCCAGTTTTATTTCTTGCTGGTAGATGCATATATTGATTCAAATTTTCTGGAAAACAATTTGACAATAAACATTAAAAACCTTAAAATAATCTTTCTCTTAGACCCACTCTGGGAATTTATCCAGCAAATGTAATTAAATGCTAGTCCAAATAATTATGTTTAAGGATGTTTCTCACACTGTAATTTGTGAGGAATGGGCAGGAATAAAGAATTTAAGTGTTCAAAAATAAAAGATAAAATTAAAAATAGAAATGCCCTTGGACAAGGCAGTTGAAAAATACCTCCCTCCCCCCAATATGGTTATATAAGAAGGTGGTTACAAGTGCAGTTTGATTCCAATTATAAAAATATCCAGCTCTTTTTCATTGAGAAAATGCTTAGAATTACACACAACACATTTTTATAGTGTTTGTCACTGGATGGCAAAATTCAAGGGACATAAGTATATTTCATGTATTCTTAATTTTAAGCTACAGGTATTTTCATATTATCATTTCCATTTTTATATTTTACATGGCCAGTACATGACTGAACTTAGATTTAATATGAGATGATTCTGTTTCCCAAAAGTGCTTTTCTACTTTGCTACACTAGCAAGACAAGAGCCATTC
The DNA here is from genome assembly GCF_014108415.1 of Molossus molossus. Classification (NCBI taxonomy): domain Eukaryota; kingdom Metazoa; phylum Chordata; class Mammalia; order Chiroptera; family Molossidae; genus Molossus; species Molossus molossus. The sequence goes on from NW_023425348.1 coordinate 66,680,087, forward strand.
AGGACTTGACCTCTTTAGTCTGGTAACCACCGAAGAGAATTGCAGTTAGCTGCCCCCGTAGGCACTGGTTGCGCACACACCAGAAGCGGTGGTAAGCACTTCGTGTGCCGCATCTCATGTAATTCTCATCATAACTCCATGAGAGTAGGTAGCAGTCGTCTCATTTTACCAGTGAAGAAAATAAGGTTAAAGAGGTTAAGTTTCAAGCCCGGTTTCTAAGCTAGGCAGGAACAGAACTGAATTGCAGCCTGTTCCCCTTGGCTCCAGAACACGGCGCTTCTCTGACTCCCGTTCAGTAGTTAACTGGAAGAAATGCACTCGCGTGTATTAATCACACCTTTCCAAAGCCCTGAAACATTGCTCCGAGGTAGGCGGCTCTGCATCCTGATAGAGCTGTGGCTAACTCACAACACCCCAGGAGTGGACTGACCTGTTTATAACTCACTCTTGTATCAACAGACAAACAAATATAGACAGGGAGTCTGTTATACATGTAATACTAAGTCTCAGCAAAAATAGTGAAAACGGAAAAGGTATATATTCCTTGGGATTACGTAATAATCAGTGTACTAAATATTTTCAACTGCATCTGCTACACAGTATGGGAACCACCTTTGTTAATCAGAAACACACACACACACACACACACACACACACACCCCCCACTCTACCCACTTCTTTCACAAAAGCCCCCAGAGCTGCCAAAAGCGATGTCTAGAAGAGGATACTAGGACATCAAAGCATGGAGACATTTTAATTATTAGAGTAGATTTAGGTGAGGGATGGATCTGCTGGGGCAGGTCTTTAGTTCCCTCAAAAACTAGAGAGGAAAAATTGTGCCTATCTACTTAGGGAAGTCTTATTTCATAACAAGTACAGGAAACAAACAAGATGCTATACATGCGCGCGCTCTCCTGAAACCAATGTCGTGGTAATTAGACACACAGCAGGCTCCCCCTGTCACCAACTTGCGGGTTTTCCCCCTCAGTGCGTAAGAGCTCATCTTGGGAAATCTACCTCCTAAGCCCCCCTGGAGGATGTCAGCTCTAAAATGAGAGCTGCAATACCTTGTCTGCAGAAAGTTTACATATGTTTATAGGCTGTGAAAGTAAACTCAATTAGTGTGTGAGCATGCCAACTAAATTCTACAGATAATTGTTCTACTTGATATGTATACATTCGATCAATGATGGGTTCACACTAACCTAATTCTCCAACTGCTTAGACACGAAGGCAGCTAGGGAAGTCAAATCAAAACTAATGTAATTTGAAGACATTAAATGCCAAAGCTACCTCATTATTCTCCCACCTCTAGATTATGGAGGTAACCAGGTAACCAGGCCCTTTAGGATATGTATATATCAGAAGGATCATAGGATTGAGAGTTGGAACATTAACAATAATGATCATTTTATTTTATTTTTTTTTATCCTCACCCGAGGACATTTTTGCCTTTATCTTCAGACAGAGAGAGGGAGGAAGAGCGAGAGAGAAACATTGATGTGAGAGAGACACACCAAACGGTTGCCACCCACATAACCCCATTTGGGGCCAGGGACAAACTGCAATTTAGGTACGTGTCCTTAGTGGTAACTGAACCCGGGACTTGCCGGTCCACGGGCTGATCCAAACTGCTGAGCCAAACCGGCCAGGGCAATAATGACCATTTTAAATTGTAACAACAGCTAGCATTTATTAAGGACCATTCAGGGATTTTGTTGATGACCTATATTCTTTTAGCCTTACAACAACTCTAAAAAGGTATGATCTATTTTTACCCCCAATTCATAGGTGAAGAAATGGAGGCTTATAATGGCAGGTGACTTCCCTGTTATCATACAGTTGGGTAAATGGTAGCAGGAATTGTATAGAAGCCACCACAGTGTTAATCAGTGTCTGTGCGGTATGTAATGGAGGGACACACAAAGGGGCTATAGAAGCTACAGGACAGGTATATCAGGTAGTTAGAGAACATGTTTTCATTCCTGGGGAGTGATCGTAACCATGAGGGACAATGCATATGGTGCTTTCCTTGATGTTTTATGCTCAAGAGAAAATATAATTAAATTGAGACTCCTATGCTTAGATCCTGAGAAAGTATAAAACACTCCTTCCCTGCTGCCTACAGCTCTCCACCTGCCACGTCCTTTACCTCCGTTCACACGGGCAATCTCACCAGGTGAGTCCAGCAAACTGTGAATATTTTGAGCAGCTATCACTAATCTCAAAGGAAAATAATGTCAGCAAAAATAAAGCACTCTTTCATTTATTAAAAAATTTCTGATGCTTGAGGAATTAAAAAAAAATTTGTTGCTGTTGTGGTTGCCTTTGAGGTCTTTGCGAGATACAAATCAAGATTCCAGATGAGGGTCCCATCATGGAGACCTGTATGGTTTTATTAACCGCTTGATGCCACAGGCGGTTTAAACACAGGGATTACAGCACCTACCCTTTGTTGTCTACGTTTCAAACTGTTGTGTGAAGTTAAAATTTGCTATTTTGTGCGCTTGCTGGAAAGTTAATGTTTAGGCCTGCTGATTAACTCAAGGCCACATCCATGAAGTGTCTTGTCAGGGCCAGTTCCCAGTTGTCCTGTGGAGGTTTCTTGACAGAAATCAGTGTACCCCTCTGTTACATCTCCTCAAGTGAGTGTGAACCACGAGGGAGAGCAGGGGGTCGGGGGCAAAAGATTCGATGTCACTTATTTGTTTATTTGTATGTAACAGCTACTTCCCTTTCAGATTGCAGTCACTTCATTATATTCAGCACAGAGCCAATATAATAGAATGTCAAGTTTAACAGGTGCAGGATTTTTCAGAAATGACAAAGGTTTGTGTTGTACCTTTCTCTAATGAACAAGACTATGAATTTCCATGAGAAGCTAAAAAAAATACCTAGGAATTTCTAGTGAACCCCACTCAACTCTCAGAAAACCCTACCTGGCTCACCAATAAACAAGTCATGTTTGCTAGACCGCTATTATTCAAACGGAAACACACCTCCTACCTTTTATGTTAACCTGCACAACTCGTTCAAATAACAGAAGAAAATGCAATAAGCTATTAAAGATTGACAATAAAATTATCGAAATGTCACTGACATTATATGACTAAATGTCACTTAGGTGAATCATAGATAGACACTATTAACCAATGACACATGAAGACAGCCCCCTACTGCACCCTAAAACCAACCCTCTTAAAATAAAGTAATGAAAAACAGCAGATACTCTTCTAGAGATGAGTTGTCTTTTTTTAAAATTATTATTCAGACTCAAGCATTTAAAGAATCGTCTAAAAACCCTCCAGTCAAATGCTCTGTGCAGCGTTCAGTATGTAACACTCCAGCTGATGGGAAGAGAGAGAACTTGCCGTTGTCATGCTGAACGGTGCTTCAGGGAAGATTGTCATTTGAGACTCTGTTGTCAGCAATGAAGGATTCCAAATGCATCTGGACCCAGAAGTCTGACTGTGGTATGTTTAAAAGTGCATCAGTCTAGGAATTCTACATTACTTTTCTGTTTTCTTTAAAATACGTAGAGACACCGATTAAGAATAATTGGTATTGATTTCAGAGTTGGTGGAGTGTATCTGTTATTTCAGAATTTTAGAAATTTCTTTTTTAAAATTAGAAATATATGATCTATATTGTCACATTTTTAAGCATCAGTTTCTTGCATGCAAAACAAATGCCTCCTCCCAAGTTTTGGTTATTTTTAAATTTATTTGAATGTTTCATTGAAATTGTTATTCACAAATTCTACTCAAAATGAGTTCTTGATTCAAGTATAAATAAAATAGAATTACCTGTAAAAGTATTTACTTTTGAAATGTTCTTAAATTATTTTTATGCAAGATGTTTGAGTAAATAATTTTGGTCAAAGTAGGAAATCTGATTTAGAAAACCTGAATTTAAAGCATATCTCTTACCATTAAATGTTAAAATAAACAAGTAACACCACTGTGAAATTAACTGTGTTTTAAGCTAGGGAACAAAAGGTTTTCAACCTGCTGTCTTTATTTTCTTATGGTGTTAAAGGTGATAAGGAAAGTAATTTTGTCACATTCTGAAAGCTTTATTCTTATTTCTTTGTTTATAAATGTAAACCACTTCCTTTTTGAAATCAGAGGTTCAGTTTCTAAATGTGCATTCAAGGTTAGATCACTTAGAATGGATAATCACTGTATGGAAATGTGTCTTTTTCTTTAAGAAAGATAAGTTTTTAAAAAAAGATTCCTTATATAGTACTTCAAATATAAAGATCAGTGAGCAGGAAAGATATATTCATATTTATTCTCTATAAGTTACTTCCCCTAGGAGGATGTATAAAGCATACATGTATTTAAAAATGTTTATTTTAGTGAGGACACAGTAGAAAACCACAGTTCATGCTCCACCATAGATTATTCTATTCAGAAAGGCTTGGCTTTAGTTTTCCTTAGGTAAACTAGAAAACCTGTGGTTTGGAGCAAATAAAAATGGATGGAGAAGGAATAATATAAGTTTAAAATACAGCACTTAGTACAGTGCTTGTTACATTAGAGAAATTGAATTAATATTTTTCTCTTTTCTTTAGTTCCCATTTAACTTTTTAGAAGAATTTTTATTCTTTCCATGGACTTATGCTTTATTAGATGGCATTCCAGTTCACACTTGACCCCGTTATGTAGGTCAGGTAACTCGGGTGTTTGGATCCAGTCTGAAGTCTTATCTTCAATGATGAATTTTCCATCTTCTTTTAAGCCCACTGATAGTGTTACCCAATGGACTAGCTTTTTCATAGGACTCTCCAAATGTGGAAAACAAATGATTCCAATTAGAACAACTAAAATCTCTATGGAAAAAAATCACCTCAAAGGCAAAGTGTCTCATAAATCATCTAGATCCATTCAGTGTTTGAACCGTCTTGAGAGAAGTTGGAAAAGCAATTTTTTCATAGTTCTACCTGGTTTTAACTGAATTAATACTCAGCCATTGGTATGAAAGTAGCTTATGGAGCTCTTTTCAGGTCACAATTTGTGCTGCACAATTATACTTAATGTTCATGGAAAATATGCATGTTTTACAATCTTAAAAGCAAAGTCATAAACAGAGAACTATCACTAGTTATTAAATTAAAATATTTTAAAAATTGTTTTTGAACAATTTTTTTTTATCAATAAAGTGGTCGATTACTTTCAGTTATATTTAAAGTTCAAATGTCATATCCTAAGAAATTTTGGCAGTGACAACTTTAAAGCAAAGTTGGTATGATTCCGTTTCAAAACAGATACTAGACAACAGTGGATGTCAAACTGGGAATAGCAGAGTCACCTGTAGGGATTATTGTACTTAGCATAATACTTTCCAGGTCCATCCATGCTGTCTTAGTGGTAAAATTTTCTTCTTTTTTTATGGCCGAGTAGTATTCCATTGTGTAAATGTACCACAGCTTTTGTGATATATTTACATGATAGAATTTGCATTTCTAACAAGTTCTCAGATGATGTTGATGGTTCATGCTTCTGGTGCTGGTACCACATGCAAGAATCACTGCCTTAAAATTCCCCTTAATATCTTCAGTGTACTGTGCATTTTGAGAGGCTACAATATGACCAAATCAATACTAAGTCTCGATATTTACTGATGAATAAAATAGGCAAAATTCCTACTCTTCCAAAGCTTGTAGTCCAGTGAAGGAGGCATAAAATAAATAAATAAACCAGCACGTAAATATCTATTTACCAGTTGTCATTAAGTGGGTCATTAAGCAGTGGAAGAGGAGCTACTCAGGGTGATCAGGGAAGCAGCCTCTGAAAGATGAGATGTCAGCCGAGGGAAGAGTGGAGGAAAGAGCCATTCCAGGCATAGAGTTTGCCCTGTGAGGGACCTGGGGTGGAAAGAGCTTGGTGTGTTTGAGAAACTGGTACGTGGCCTGTGTGGCAGGGTCACCGAGACTGACCACCAGGATGGCTGAAATGAGAGGACAGAAAGAGGTAAGCAAGCACAGTGTTGCAGGGGGACTGTGATGGGAGTTTGTATTTTATTCTAAGTTTAAAGGGTTTTGGACAGATTTTTGTTTTTATAAGATCACTCTGTTCATGAGGGTGGGGGAACAAGGCTGGAAGTCGGGATGACTTTGCAGCCATCCAGATGAAGAATGATGGTGGTTTAGTAGGAGTAGTTGCAGTTGATTTGGATACATCAGTTTCCAACACCAAAATATGGAAACCACTTGGCTATCTAACCACAGAAGTAGCAGTTATTTCGAAATCACAGTGGGGATGATTATAGTGATATGAGAACCTGTCAAGGAAGTGAAAAAAGAAAACAGATAGAAAGTAAAATTATAATTGTGTGTGTGTGTAAGAGAGAGATAGAGACACCAATTATATTAGTGGTATTATAGGTGATTTTTATTCCTTTTAATATGCAAAAGGAAAATGTGCATTACTATAAAATTCCTAAGTTAAAATATTTTTATTGGAAACAAAAACTGTAACTTTGAAAGAAAAATCACAATTTAAATGTCATTCACTCGTGTGTGAATGTGTGTGTGTGTGTGTTCACATATATACATTTCAGGCACTGTACAAAGTATGGTAGATGTGAAATGAATAAAATATAGTTTCTGTCCTCAAAAAAAGTTTGCAGTTTATTGAGAAAGATAAGAAATAGGATCATAGAGCAATGGGTCTATGATGTTAAAAATTATATTTGTGTTATTTGACCACCTTTCCTGGTACCAATTGCTCCTATCACAACCAACCCTAATAGATCTTGAAAACACTGTCCCTTTTCCATACCCCATGGCTTTGCTTGTAGTGTTTCCTCTACTTAGAAATGCTCCCACTCCCCCTTCTTTCATTCATTGTTCAGAGATCAAATCACATACCACTTTTTTAAAGACTGTTTTTAGAGCAGTTGTAGGATTACAATACAATTGAGAAGGAAGTACAGAGACTTTCCATACACCTCCTGCCCCCACATATGCACAACTTCCCCCATTATCAACATCACTTACCAGAATGGTACTTTTTTTTTTTTTTTTTACCAAGGATGCACCTACACCCAAAATTCATACTTTATTTTAGGGTTCACTCTTGGTGTTGTCCATTGTATGAGTTTGAAGAAATGTATAAAGACATGTGCCCATCATAGTATACAGAGAATTTCACTGTCCTAAAAATCCTTTGTGCTCTATGTATTTATCACTTGACCCTCCCCCCCCCCCCCTTTCAGCAACCACTGATCTTTTTATTAGTGTTCCTACCCTCTCTGTAGTTCTGCCTTTTTGGAATCATGCAGTATGGATCCTTTCAGATTGGCTTCGTTCACTCAGTAACGTGCATTTAAGTTTCTCCATGTCTTTACATGGCTCAATAACTTGTTTCTTTTTAATGCTGACTAATATTCCAGTGTCTGGATGTACCACAGCTTTGCATCTTGGTTGATTCAGAGTTTTGGCAATGATAAATAAAGCTGCTGTAAACATCCATGTGCAGGTGTTTGTGTGGACGTAGCTTTAGGACTCCTTTGGGTAAATACCAGGATCACAATTGCTAGATCATGTGGTAAGGATATGTTTAGGTTTTAAGAAACTCCAAACTATCTTACAAAATAGCTATACCATTTTTTTTTTTTTTTTTTTAATTTCCACCAGCAATGTGTGAGAGTTTCTGCTGCTCCAGCATTGGGTGGTGTTAGTGTTCAAGATTTTGGCCACTCTGATAGATATGTAGTGGTATCTCATTGTTTTTTAACTTATATTTGTCTGATGACATATCGTGGAACATCTTTTCATATGTTTATTTGTCATATTTATGTCTTCTTTGGTGAAGTGTCTGGTAAGGTCTTTGACCCAATTTTTAATCTTTTTTTTTAATTTCTGAGTTTTAAGAGTTCTTTATATATGCTGAATAGCAGTCTTTTAGCAGATGTGAATTTTGCAAATATTTTCCCCCATTTGCGGTTGATTTCCAATTCTCTTGATAATTGTCTTTGACAGAGTAGGATTTTAACAAAGGTCCAGCTCATGAATTATTTCTTTCATGGATCATATATTTGGTATTGTATCTTAAAAAGTATCAGCATACCCAAGGTGATCTAGGTTTTCGTGTATGTTATTTTATAGGTGTTTTCTAGTTTTGCATTTTATGTTTAGGTCTATTATTCATTTTGTGTTAGTTTATATGAAACATAAAGTCTTTGTCTAGATTCATTTTTTTTTCTTTTTTGCATTGGATGCTCAGTTCTATCACCATTTGTTGAAGACAACATATCACTTCTGAATGAAGACTTCTTCTCTCTCTCTGGACAGTTCAGTATATCTTCACCCTCAAAGCACCTGCACTAACCACACCATTGCCACAAATCACACCAAATTGTAATTACTTGACCTCCTATCTCTCTACCTGACTAAATTACTCTCTCTTAAAGGATGAGGACCATGGATTATTTTTCTTTGTAATTACATTAGCATCTTGCACAAAAGCCTGACTCATAATAGGGACTCACTTATTGTTAAATAAGTGAACATGAAAAAGAACATTAGGAAAACATTACAACTTCAGGTGGAAAAGAGTTATGCATGTGGCCTTTAAGAGTTAAGGTTAACTATAAGCTTGTATTTAAAAAGAAATAACACCTTAGGGTAATTTTGCTTATAAAATTTTGCATTAATAAAATAATCAGAAAGCTTAACAGAGATGTATGAACAAAGATATTCAATGCATTATTATGAATCAGAGCAAAGAATAATTTAGCAAAAGAAGCCTAAAAATTTTTCAGTAGAAGGTAAATAAATAATGATATACTCATGAGAAGAATGGTGTTCAGCGATTTCAAAGTACAGGAAGACACAGCCAGCCCGCACCACTGTTTCTCTAGTGGGCCGATGGCACAACAAGAAAAAAGGGATGGGAATATAAAACTGCAGTATTTTCTACCCCTGGTTCTGGGAGAGCCTGACCCAGCATCTCTACCCCACTTGAGCTGCTGACACCATCAAACCTCAGACACTGCTCCCTAAAAAGCAAGTAAGAGTTTTTGGAATCCCGGTATTATGTATGCTTGATCGCATGTGTATTCCTTGAACTTAAACAAGATGAAAATAACTCATCACTCTCACTTGGAACAGCCTTTGTTTTGTGCCTAACTTAAATGAAATTAGATACAGCTTTATATATTTATGGACAGATGTATAATGGACTTTTCTGTTGCTTTACCCAAACATGACTTTCTTTGGGGTTCGGGTAGAACTGACCATCTTTTCCTACCTGAAGATAGACGGTAGAATTCTCTATCTGTAGTGGCAGATACAGGTTTGGACAAGGTCCCCAAGCTGAATTCCACTCTGAGATGTTCCCCCAGAACTATGGGGAAAGATGCTCCCTCCCCAAACATTGGGAAAAGGTTATTTTTAGAAGGAAGTAATGAAACAAGCAGAAAAACAAACAAAAACAATTAATAGTTGAGAATCCTGACAGCTGCATTTGAATAGTCTCTAAAACCTGCTGTTCTAGAAGTTATCTAGCTCTATTTCTGGACTTTTTAGAGATAGAGAACTGAATAAATTTTACTGTATGAACAGAAAAATCCTTTGGGGGTTGGGGGGGTTTGATTGTCTGGCTTGCATTGGACTTCTGTCATTTGGAACCGAAAGTGTCCTGATTAATATAGATATCCTTTGCATGTAGTTGAGTAAGAACAGATTTTATACCCATATATATAAAATTCCATATGTGCCTGCATTATGCGTATAATATATATGCATACACACATACATTTACATCTATATTTTGGGCAAAACAGAGAATGAGGGAAAGAAAACTCTGAACTTGTAACAGCAATTCTGAGCTGTTATCTCTAGAAATATTTTCACTTTCTTTTTCTTTTGTATTGATAATGAATTATTGGAAAAACAAGAGCAGGTTGGGAGGGGAAAAGAGAGTTGATAAATGCCATTATGAAGAGCAGAGGAAGGGTTGGGACAATTGGAGGAGCAGCATAATAAAAGTACAGAGCCTGGACTAGATTGGGTCAGCAGCCACGGTGCTAGAGGAAGAAGATGGATCGTTTGTGTGTGTCTGAGGAGACTTCCTACTGAGAAATTACCTGTATGTAAGGAGAGTTCATATATGCACATGAAGGCCTATTAGTCTTTATTCTATTAGTATTTATTCCTTGTATTGTCTAAAAAATATGTTTAATGTGGTTTAAAAGACATGTATGTATCAATAAGGAATATATTATTTAGGAAATTGATTTATTTTTAAAAAAATCACAAGGGAGATTAAGTGGTTAGAAGAGAATGATTTTGGGATTTCTAAATAGGGGCCCCTGGACTGACATTAGCTAGAATTATGTTTATGGGTAGTTGTTTTTATGGTGTCACCGCACTGGAATGCAGTATTTCTGATACTGCAAATGCTTGCCGGGAGCTCAAGATGTGCATGTGTTTATAAATGTAGATGTCACCTTAGTCCTCCTTAGGCAAGCCGTTCTTCCTTTGGCAACAAAACGGTGTCCAGGATTTCGCCATCAAAGATTTTTCTTCCTGACATGGGATCTTGGAGTTTAGCAGAGGCTACTGGCATTTTTGGCAACTTAAGTAAAATGTTTTTCATTAATGGATGGAAAGCAGCCATTTGTTAAAAGGAAAGGGGTCCTGGGGCCGGTACAAGATTAGAGAAATGACTGCTCTTGAGGAACTTGGACCTTGGAACCTGTCATCTCCGTTTGATGGGGTCTTAAAGTGGTACCGGGTCAGAACAGGCAGACAGAGGGGAGGCTCTTAGTGGGAAAATAGCGTTATCTAAACACATGTTGCATACTGTTATTAAGATCCTCTCTAATGCTTTCTGCTCTTAGTCGGCCACGACTTGAAGTGCTTGCCGCAGTCCTGTATGCCCCATCCTGATTTGCAAGGGCTTTTGATGACTTGAAATTGTTTGGCTTCCAAAGAAGCCTCTCAGAAATCAGTCCCAGCAGTCATCTAGTGTAAACCCCAGTTCATTCCTTATTCCCACACCAAAGTGTTTCTTTTAATGTTTTTATCTTTATTGATTTTAGAGAGAGGGGAAGGGAAAGAGAGAGAGATAGAAACATTAATGAGAGAGAACATCAATTGGCCGCCTCCTGCATGCCCCCCACTGGGGATCGGGCCCATAACCTGGGCGTGTGTCCTGATCAGGAATTGAACTCGGGACCTCTTGGTGCATGGGTCGATGCTCAACCACTGAGCCAAATCAGCCAGACAAAAATTTAAAAATTGGCTGTTATTAGCAGGTGCCAGCTGGTTCTAAATAGGGAAAGAGCTTCACATAAAGAAGGGCGTTCAAAAAATGGAAGCAAGGTATCAGGCGTCTTTACTGGGAGGCCCCAACAAGTCCCAGAAATAAGGAAAGCTGTATTTCTCCTTCTCCCTGGCCAGTTTATTTTTTCTTTTGATTCTTAAGAGATAATTAAGAGATTCTTCATTTTGACATAATTCATCCTCATCCTCTCCACACCCCGATGGAAAGCAGGTGAATTTTAACCCGCCCCTCCCCCATGGCCTCCACCTCCATTCCCATTTCTGTTTTCTACCAACTAGCACAGGGCTCAGAGCAGCCGTACTCTGCAATTTGCAACTTTCCGAGGTTTTCTTAAAAACAAACAGAATATAAAAATTCAAAGCCAAAATGTTTAACTATCTATATATTATTTATTAAATTGTGATTATGCTGAGGACATTTAATTTGTTCATAACTACAGTTTAATACTTTCTCTAAATATGGTTTGTAAGTTCTGAAGCCCAAGAATGTCACCTTTAAATATGTCCCAAGGCCTGTCCAGTTTTCTCAGCGGTTAGAGCGTCTGCCTGCGGTCCAGAGAGACCCGGGTTCAGTTCCTACTGAGGGCGCATACCTTGGTTACAGTTTGTCCCCGGCCCTGAGTGGGTCATGCGGGAGGCAGCCACTCGATGTGTCCCCTTCTCTCTCTCTCCCTCCCACTCTGTCTGAACAAAAAATGGAAAAGTGTCCTCGGATGAAGATTAAAAAAAAAAAAATCTGTCTTGAAAAGGGCAAGGGCTCCTGTTCCCAGCTTCACATTTCAATATGGATAAGCACAAGTGCACTGATCGCGAGCCGTGAGCCCTGGGCCGTGGCACAGGATTAATTCATGATCTAGAATTAAAACAGTGTTTGGCAAAATCAGGTTCCCCTCGCCTGGCATTTTAGAATACGACTAAGCTTTAAATAAGTTAGGGGGCCGAGATGTTTGCTTCATGGGCTCTGCCTCAGCTCTCCGTGCCATTCCAAGAGGGAGTGTGCACAGATATTTTTGCCTAAATGGTTGTGACACCATATAATCTGTTTACTTTTCTTATAGTTTATATGTACAGTTTTTTGGCTTTTTTTTTTTTTTTGTATGTACCTGACCTTATAGGGTTGTTCTACTTAGATGTTATCTGATAAGGGAACCTATCTGTTCAGTAGAGCTACCTTTGGTCAGCCTCAACTGGTATGATAAATCCCTGTATTAACTTCTGAGACAGCAGTTGTTTCTTTAAAAGTGTAATCAAAATGATTGTTATTTACCAGACACTCATTTAATACTTGTTTTCTTAAAATATTCTTCTATGCGCATGTATTCCTCATCATCTTCCCTGTTCAAAGTATCATCATTTAATGGTTACAGCAATAAGTTCACTACATTATCTGTGCACTAATCACTTTTAGGTAAACCCGCTCACTTATCCCCATGGTTGGACTGTAAGGCTGTGTCCGTCACATTTACTGTTTATTTTCTCCATGCTTAAAATAGTAACAAGGACAGAAGAACACCGGATCAGTACTTGTGAGTACTTAATTCTATATTGTAGGAATATTTGTCTCCCAATTTATGAATGAGGAAACCAGAACGCACGGAAGTTAGTAAAATCCAGGTACATGTAGGTAGTTAAGAGGCACACCAGAATTCAAATCCAGATCTGTCTACCTCCAAAAAGTAAACATTGAATTCTTGGCTGCACTGACTTTCATATGATGTGAGAAGAAAACTAAGGTAAAGAAAAAGGCACGATTTCAGCACATAATAGGTAAATAAACTTGTTTTGTTCAAACTGAAACACACAAGCCTTCACTTGAGTATTTATTTTATTTTTGTAATTGCTGTTCACTTCTCTATCCTAATCACTTGAACACATATCTGGTGCAGTAGGCACAGAAAAAAAAGAGAGACACGTTGAATGATAGATGCTTCTTTGTTTCTTCGGCATATAACTCAAAGTAGTTGTACTTAAGTACATTCGGGGTGTATTGTGTGTGTACCAAGAAGATTTAATAATCTGACTGTGATGCAGCGTGATCATCTCCTTTCTTATTTATTGATGTATTGTCTATACAGGAGGAGGACACTGGAGAAGGACTGCTCTGGGCGGCTCCGAGGGCAGTATCGGCAAAACATAAGCAGTGATTTAATGGTCTTCTAAATCCTTCCCAGAATTACAACCTTGTGTTTTGTGTTTAAATGGGGATGCATTACAGATGCTTTGCATCAGTAAATCAGCAGAGAGCTGATTGTTCTGCCTTTCAAAGCTACGGCCCTGACCATGCCTGTTTTATGTTTTTATTTCTACTATTTTAGGTAATAAATTACCTATTACGTTTTGCCAGCTTTAAAATAGTGCAGCTGTTAAATAAATAAAGATGGAGCTTTAGCACGCTATAAATGACAGAAGTGAGTCCAGCTCTGGACCTGCGGGCACTGACATCAGTCTTTAAAATGCAAGCACCTCTGTCCTGGCCTCCTTCCCTCCTCCTTCCTTGCTCACAGCCCTCAGGGGCTGTACCTCACCGGCTGAACCCCGAGTGCCCAAGGCCCTGCCACCTGACCTCCTTAGAGCATTTCCTTCTTCCCTCTCCAACAGCAGAAGCCTTACCACCTTGTCTCCAGTCTTGCACCTGGCCAGAGAAAATAAACCCAGATTAGGTTTAATTTAAGCTAAGGTTTAATGGCTTGTCATAGCCACGTTTGTCAAAACATAGTTTTCAAAATAATTTTTTAAAATATGTTTTCATTGATTTTTTTAGAGAGAGAGAGAGAGAAATGTTGATGCAAGAGAGAAACACCAATCAGCTGCCTCCTGCACGCCCCCTACTGGGGACCGAGCCTGCAACCCAGGCATGTGTGGACCAGGAATGGAACCGAGATCTCTCCGCCCTTGAGGCGATGCTCCATCTGCTAAGCCACACTGGCTGGCCTCAAAATGAAATTTTAAGCTACACAGTAACATTTGAAACAATTTTTGGTACACATGACATTACTTAAAAGTGTTGGAAAAACATAACAAGCACATTAAACGGGTTCTTTTTAGGTTAACATTATTTTGGCAAAAGCTGTTTTTTAAAAGAAGAGTGCAGTTTAGACCAAAAATATTAACTATGTGGGCTGCGGCTATGGCAAAATAGATATATTGTTAAAGTTTGAGAAACAATGCCACATTGTACCTTGTCTTATCACGTCCCTGATAACAGTTGCCGAAGAAGTCAGCAAGCATGCTCCTTATTTTACACACATCAGCCCCCATTTTCACAATGTTTTTTAGGGAAGTCAAAAGGCCTATTATTACCATTTTGTAAATAAAGATGTTGAGACATTAAGTATTTGTGCACAGTAACATGAGATAGGAGAAGTGTGTCATCAACTCTGGTCCCCCAATCACAAGGCACGTTGGCTCCACAAAATGAATGAACTCTGAATGCCTCTGCATGCCTTGGTTTCAGACACGCGGCCTTGTGTGCTGGTTGTTGATAGTCTCCAGAGAGGAAAGATTAGGAGGCGGAAAGGCGATGTTGGTTACCTTCACTGATGCCCCATTTTCTTACCAGTGCAAACGGCCGCACTGCTTGTTTAGCTGTGGGGCTTCCAGAGTGTTCGGAGGAGTTGCTGTAGGCGATTCAACTCCGTTCTGCCAAGGTTTGCCCCGGGGAGCTGAGTTACAGAGGCAGGTGTTCTTAGAGCTGGGAGGATTCTGAGACTGTCTCATCCAGAAGTTCTCAGCCTGGAGCCCAAGAAGCTCTACGGGGATCCACGTGAGCTCCCGGGGATCCACGAGCTCTCTGAAATTGTCTGTATAGTCATATGAATATGTGTGTAAGTGGGTTTTTTTCCTCAGAAGATTGCCGATTACCAAAACAGGACTAAAAACAACAGGTTTTGTCTTGACCCATCCTTGTACAGTTTAGGAAATTATTAAACAATCACCACTGCAGAAGCCTATACAAGTACAAATAGCCAAGGTCATAATCTTAAATGACACCCATGGGGACCTCAAAGAGTTCATCTTTCTCTCTATCTCTTTATGAAATATCTAACTTATAGCAACAAGAGTAATTCTGGTACTGGAAAGAACTAAGCTTCTTATAAAACAGACATTAATATGGCACTGTATGTTTTCGATGCCAACTTTGCAAAGTTCTAACATGACCTGATATATTTTTACAATGAGTAGAGTATGTGTACCCAATGTGACAAGGTCCTCTGCTTTATGATTTTAGCAAAAATAGTTGTTTGATAATCCTTCTTCCTCTTGCTTGATCTCAAGAGTTTCTGGTCTTATTGATAGAGCTTTTAGGGAGAAGGAAAGAGGAACGTAGAACTGCCAGGTCATGAAAATCTGCAAATGTAAGGAACACAGCCTAGGGCTTATCTTTTCTGCAGGAGCTGATGCATTTCTCATCGGATCCAATCCATCTTGGTGTGCAGGTTATGGAAGGTCTGGCATTTCACGTTATTCAGTAGCCTTTGACCAGGGTAATGTTCTGGGCCATTCCTGTCTTTCAGAGACATTTTGTCCCCTGTTGTATATTTTTGACTTGACAATTTTATTTGCATTTGCAGAAATGCAGATGAATTCAGTCTGCCCTTGTAGAATTTGACCTTTCTGTGTTGAGCTTTTCCCTCTTTTTAGGCATCTATCTGCGGTTCACCTGTTATTGAATGTAGAGCCAACAGAAGGGAGTACCTTACTATTTC
This sequence comes from Molossus molossus, assembly GCF_014108415.1. Taxonomy (NCBI): domain Eukaryota; kingdom Metazoa; phylum Chordata; class Mammalia; order Chiroptera; family Molossidae; genus Molossus; species Molossus molossus. The sequence goes on from NW_023425348.1 coordinate 66,696,089, forward strand.
CAGGACACTTGCTACTGACTTATTCTAAAAATATCTTGGGCAGACTGGGCTTTTTGGCTCACTCACCATTGTATTCCTGGCACCCAGCCCCCAGAAAAATACTTATGGAAAAGTCCGCATTTACAGGATATGCACATGTCCTCATGGGTAAAAGCTACCAAAATGCTTAGGTATATAGCTTACCTTCCCGGTTCCGATTTCTGATGTACCCCGGACTTGACCTAGCAATTCCTCACTATCTTGTGAATTCTTTGATAATTTTACTTTGCATAATTTTTGCATGTTCGTGGGAAAAATGGATCTGAATTACTAGAAATAGTGCTTCATATTTTAGGAATGTAGTCATTGTATTTGTGAGAACACTAGTATTTTAAATTAGTTTCCTAAACACGTGTTGGAAATCATCCAGTGCCCTTTCTTATAACACTGTTTTGTTTTGTTTTGTTTCGAGAGCTCTGTAAAAGAGAGTATGACATTACAGGTAATGACACTGATGTTACAAGTTATCGACATGGTATTCAAGCAGCGTTACTGATTTTTTCAAACCCTGTGCCAAGTTCATTTTCTCAAACTCCTTTACAATACAAATGTCATTTAATTTTGTTTTGCCTTTAAAATTTGATCTTCTAGTCTAAAAATTTTTATTTTCAAACTTTCAGTGAATTTTTAAGTGTATTTTCTTTGTCTTTCCAACTGAACACGTCAGAATTACTGAATAACTTCAAGCTGGGTTTAAATAGAGTTTATGTGAAAAGTTGTCTTACATGGTTGATGTGAAACTTCAGCACATGGTCTCTTAGGTGATCATTTATTCTTAATGATGCCCCCTAGTCTTCATGGAATGCTTTCTGAGTCACCAATGATTGATATATCCAGTTTCATATCTCTGATAAGCTTATTTTACCCTATTTTATTTTTCAATGATGATTTAGGTACAAGTATAGTTGACTGAAGGAAGTATACTATTTAGTGACCATGATTAAAATTGGAGCTTTAGTGTTTAAAGGTCTTTGACTGCAATAACTATAGTGTATGTACCTTTTTATGTTTCACAGTGTTTAACTCATTTAATTCTTAAAAATTCTCTTGCAAAGTTGTTATTGCCCCCATTATACAGGTGAGGAAACTGAGGCTTAAGTTATGCATAAGATTTTAACTACTTAACAAATATACAATCCCAGACTGTTGATTTCAAAGATCAACAGCAATACTGATCTTTTAAATTATTGTTGTTATGAGTATTTCAGGCTGATTTAAAATGTATTTTTAAACATATTAACTGTAACAAGATATGCCCAACACTGAGCTTTACTGGGTCTGAACTGCTTGCCAAAATTGTTTCCAAATAAAGTGTCACAGATAAAATTGAAGACTCTTATATAACACTCCCTGATCCTTTTCCTCAGTTTCTCTCAACAGAGTTAACCACTATTCTGATTTTGACGATTAGTTTTCTTATGAATATTTTATACTTTTACTACATATGATATATCCTTAAACAATATGGAACATTGTTTTTGCAGGATTTTAAACTATGAAGAAAATGTAATGTAATTTATATTGCTATTTATAAAGTTAAAGAACTCTTTATGGAATGGCTACTTAAGCAGATGCATCATAGTCCATTGTTTGAATACAAAACATGTGGCATTAAATGTGTTTCCAAATTTTATTCGCTTTCTGGTTTATGTGAAATTTTATTTGTTTCTAATTCTCTTCTGTTCCAGATAATGCAACAGTGATTTTGTTTTTTTGTTAAAGGTCTATTAATATTATCACATTTTTATCTATTGCATTATTTGCTTTGTTGATTAAGAGGAGTTATTTATATATTGTGGAGTTATTTATATTATTAGTTGTACTTATGAAAAATATCTTCTTGTTAAAACTTACCTTTCACATTCTTTATGATATATTTTAGTGTACAGAAGTTTTATTTGAATGTAGTGATATTTATCAGTTTTATCTGTATTACTGGTGCTGGTTCTTTTTTTTTTTCATATTAAGAACAAACATAAACAAAACTACTTTTCTACTGAAGTCATAAAAACATCCTCCTATATTTTATTTTAAAAACTTCAGTTTTTCCTTTTTATAATTATCTTTAGTTCTTTTCTTTGTATTGTACCTATTTTTCCCAAGAAAATATCTGATTTTCTTAGTGCCACTAATTGAATAGTATGCTCTATCCAATGAAGAGTACTCGGAACTGTAATTCCATCTCAGTCACATATACGTAGGTCTTTTCCTGGGATCTCTGTTCTGTTTCTTGTATTTTCTATTCCTGCATGAATACCTTGCTGCCTCAATTACTACAGAGTTGTAATAAATATTAGTATTTTAAAAGACAAGCCCACTTTTATAATTGTTTTCAAAAAAATTCCTATGTGATATATATACACAACGGAATACTACTCAGACATAGAAGAGTTGAAATACTGCCATTTGCAACAATATGGATGGGCCTTGAGAATATTATGCTAAACTAAATAAGTCAGCCAGAAAAAAGCTAAGAACATACGATTTCACTCATGTGGAATATAAAAGTGAAACTCATAGACACAGACAACAGTGTGGTGGTTACCAGAGGGAAGGGAGTAGGGAGGTGGCATGGGTGTGTATGGGGCCACATAGTTGGTGACACAGATGGTTTGCCTTTGGGTTGTGGACACACAATGCAATATACAGGTGATGTATCTCATAGAAATGTACACTTGAAACCTTTATGATCCTATTAACTAATGTCAGCCTAATAAGTTTAATAAAAATAAATAAAACATGATCTCCAATATAAATATTAGGATTACCTTGTGAAGTTGCATGCGTACACATAAAACTCTGTTGAGATTTTAATTTAAATGATATCAACTTTATACGATGAATGTCATATTTATAATAGTCTTCCTGTGATGAACAGATGCTTTTACACGTATTATAGGCAAATTTATCCATCTTTTCCTTTCTGTGTTCTGTTTAAGAGCTATCCGCCTACTCTGAGTTCCTATGTTAGCTTCTAAAAGCAATATTTTGTGCATTTCACAGTTAATAATTTATATTTTATTGATTTTTGGAGCATTATTGAGATCAAATGCACTTACCATACAATCCATTCCCCATTTAAGCAATTCAGTATGTTTTTAGTATATTCATGATTATGAAACCATTACCACAATATAATTTCAAAACAGTTTGTCTCCCCAAAATGAAACCCTGCACCCATTAGCAACTGCCTGTACCCATAGTTAATTTCGATTCCACCCACCCCGTTTCTCAGTGTTGCATTGCAGGAGGGTTTTGAAATGTTGTTTGCCGTGCTGCTGAAACCACCGTCCTGCTTCTGTGGTTTATGCCCTGCTTCTCAACCTTGTGCTCAATTTTACCAGGAGGATTTCACATCTCAGCATTTTCCCCTTCAGAGTTTATTTCAGTGGGCAAAAACAAGTGCCACGTTCCGAAGTAGGTACTTCGTATTCCAGTTGATTAGTGAAACGTGATGACATTGAATTAGATCGGAGACCGCTTTTCCTTTTGGAATGAGCGAAGCCCTCGTCTCCTGCTTCCCCTTCATGATGTTAAAGGTGCTTACTCAGGTAGAAGTGAAACAGATCTCAAATGGCATTGCAGTTTTCCCAGAGAAGACCTTTGGAGCACTTTAGAGAGTAACTGCAGCGGCCAGATATTTATGTGAGTATCAGTCTTTGCAGAAATAAACACCCTCGACAGAGTCGGTTGAAGATTTGAGAGACCTGAGGAAAGAGCCTCTTGGAGAAACATTTGGGGAAAAGAAGAGCATCGTGGGATGTCCGAGCTCCCAGGACCTTTGCTTGCAGTAGCGCCCACACTTTATTTCACGGCAGGGGAATTGAGCAATGGGAGGAAAAGCCACGTGTATCAAGACATTTCACTGGGGCAGAACCAGGAGTCAAACCCAGATCCCTTCATTTCCTTCATATTTTTTTTTATTTTAAAAAAAATAAAATAAAATATGACATTTTCCAAGCTGGTAAGTAGTTGTATTGAGGTTTTCGGCAAATAAAACCATATGCCTTCCTTCCCTCATACATTATCTCATAAGATTTCTTTTTAATCAACCCTTTAATCTTTTTACTTTTTTAAACATTTTTTCTTTATCGATTTTAGAGAGATAGAGAGAGAAACATCGATAAGAGAGAACATCGATGGCTATCTCCTGCATACCCCCCACTGGGGATTTGGCCCACAACCTGGGCATGTGCCCTGACCGGGAATCGAACCGTGACCTCTTGGTGAATGGGATGATGCTCAACCACTGAGCCACACCAGCTGGGCAACCTTTTAATCTTTTAAACCAGTCCTTTAATTTTATCTAATTCATAAACCTTACTGTGACCGACAGACTCTAGGATGGCGTAAATGATCCTTGCCCCCTGGTGATCAGACTGGGTTCTTTCACTGGGCAGCTCAGTCATCTTTAACTCTCTTAAAATTTTAGTACAATTTAAAAATAAACCATGAAGCTCTGGATGCTGTGAAGTTGTCAAGCACTAGGAAGAACAAGCATCTTAGGTCCTACTCATCCCCAAGTGTCTCCTTTAAAAGTCTTCTTCCTGGAAAAGTGAAACTCAAGACTTACCTGGAGGTCGAGATTGGCATGAGGTCTAGAACGGCTGTGGTGCTTGGTTATTGCTTTGTTTCGATACATATGCTGTTTTGAAGCTACCACTTGGGGCAAAGAGCGTTACTCCATCAACTACAGATCCTGTGGGCAGGCGGGGATGCAGAATAATCCATGTGCACCTACCTTCAGGTCAGGGGAGGGGCAGTGGTTGTTTCCTCCCCTGCCCCCCCCCCCCCCAAAGCACAAGCAGTGAGAAGGGGCGCAGCCCTGCCTCTTCAGCCTGGGGCTCACAGAGCCACACAGCTTGCGCAACCAGAGTGTCAAGGAAAAGGGAGATGAAGCACATCCCTGTAGAAATCCCAGAGGGCACACGTTGCTCCTAGACTACTACCAGGACAACTTTCTGTCGGATTTCAGATTTCTGCTCTCAGCCCGCCACAGAGACCACCCACCAACCAGCAGCTTCTCTCTCCTGTGCCCTGAGCCCCGAGTGTACCGTCACCCTGCTGGGCCTCAGAGGGGGCCTTCTGGGGTTCTATGAAAAGGCACTGTTTCGGTTCTTTAGTGATGTACTATTTTGGAATCTGAAAACATTTCTTATTTTTCAAAGTCAGTGTGGCATTGCCTGCTGAATAGTAAGCCGATCACACTATGGAGGACTTGTTGCCAAGATATCACAAGCTGTCTCTGGAAGGAAGTGAAATCAACTTATTAATTGTGAATTGATTGAATTCCCTGGTCAGCAATGAGCTTTAGTCAGTATCATGCCATACTTATGAAACATATGCATGTAATACAGAGCAAGAGTCGTGGTTTCAGGTAGTAGATTGAAAATAGTAATAGCCTCTCATTGAACACAGGATTGTAAAATAAAACACACTACTTAAGATCTGGTACTTCAAATCAGACTATCAGGATTCTATCCCACACTCTGCATCTGATTGGCTCACTGACCTTGGGCACTGTTGTCTTGTATAAGTCCCTGGGCTAATGATAAAACTGACCTGTCTGTTTCTTATAAACATTAAATTGGTTTTTATATGTATTATTGCTTGGCTAAATGCATAGCATAAAGAAAACCTTTGATAAATATTAGCTATAGTTATAACTATGGAATCAATTATTTTATATATTATATATGATATTATATATACAAAATCAGTAGCTAGTAGTACTGTTAGAAACCCAATTCAGCAAATGAGTTATCCTAACAGAATTTTTAATAATTTTAATTTTAATAATTTTATTAAAGATGTTATATTTCCCCAAGCAGCAACTTTAGTGGTAACCATAACAGCATATAAGATATATAATGCTTTCCAGTGCCGTTTGATATTTATTATACCTCAGTAATAGCTGAAAATGTAGCCCGACTGATGAGGCTCAGTGGTTGAGCATCGACCCAGGCACCAAGAGGTCTCCAGGTCAATTCCTGGTCAGGGCACATGACCAGGTTGTGAGCCAAATCCCCAGTGGGGGGCATGCAGGGGGCGGACAATAGATGTTCTGTCTCATCAATGTTTCCATCTCTTTCTCTCTCCCTTCCTCTCTCTCTCAAATCAATGAAGAAAAACAAATTTAAAAAAAGAAGGTGTAGAGAATGTAAACACTTTCCATCTATTTTAGTCTGCTTCAATTTTAGCATCTGTGAAATGGGAAAAATAGTATTGATCTCTCAGTTTTTGTGAGTATGAAATGTATTAATCATGCAAAGTGTATTGAAAAGTGCTTGGTTTCTGCTTAATTTATGTTAGTGTTATTATTTCTTTAAATATTATTTTATTAGTTATTATTTTCTTAAATAGCTGCCAGATTGTAACAGGACCTGAAATATAATCACTTAGAATTTCTGCTGTAGGATGAGAGAACTCCAGGGTTACTGATTTAGGAGGATTTGTATTTCTATGTGGTCTAGAGGTAGGATTGATATCCTGTTAAGGCTCGTAATTAAAAATGATTTGCATAGGAAAATTTGCATAGTAATTATATTTCTGGCATATTTTAAGTTAAGGTAGGTGCATTAAAATATATATGTATCAGTATACTTTTTCATTCCCCAGGACATTTAGAAAATTAAAACATTCTTCTCCTATAAGTGCTATTGTAAAATGAAAAATTTCTCTGAGAAAAGAACAAACAGAATTTTAATTAAGTCAGTAGCACTTAATAGATTTCCACCCCTGTGTGGAATTTTTTCCAGTCCATACTTTTTAAGTGTTCTCTGTTAGTTTGTTTTTAATAGGGATTGTTTTTGTTGTCGTATACATAGGATTTTCTTGATAAAATTTTCTATTTGTCTAAAATGAAAAAACAAAAGCAGAGACCTGTTCTTCCCTCTATAATAACAAGAGCTATTTTGAGGAATGGCTTCCATTCTGAGAAAAATTATAGTTACATACCAGGGCTATTTGGATTTTTCTCTAATTAAGGACTGTAAATGAGAATTTCTGGGTAAAACATGGCATCCAACTAACAGTGTCTGGACTGCTTATCTCCTCATTTTTCCTTAAAAATGGCCAAATGAAAATACAGAAACACAAAAGCGAACAGCACGCTGAAACTAATAAAAAGGATTTTCATTATTTGGAGATTTGGTAGGCTAGGATTAATAAGCACAAGCCTGGAACACAGACACTTGGCCTCATTAGCTGGAACCAGTGTGTGAACCACCAAAATTAAAGAGGAGAGTGGGACTAATCATTGTTTGTCCTCGTCATTGAGCTGCAGGGCCTCACAGTGAAGGAAACTAAGCATCCACTGCCCTCAGCAGCAGCAGTCTCCTGAGCAAGCCATAGTCCTGCCCTGCTCCTCCTGCCCTGCCTCACCTGTGCCTCTCGCTATATAAATCCCAACAGAAGCAGGACTACCCAGTAAATGGGTATGGCAATAATTTGTTGAATTCTGAATACCAGAATTTGAATAAAAGGAGTCTTGTGTGTGGGAGCAGCTATTGGCAGCACCTGAGACCTATGTACAGAGAAGAGTATAGGTTTCATGTTATATACTATGATAAAATAAGTCATGTCTAAAGCATAGACCAGGAACTAGTAATCAAGAAGTTTCCATCTGCACAGAACGATGTTCCATGAATTCTTATAAGACACCAGACATTGGTTCAGGGCCTGAATACAACAAGCTCTACTTTTAAGTCAAGAACAACATACTTCTAAGGTTGAAAATCAGTATTTTCTGTGAATCAGTAACTTTATCTCCTAGGTACATACCAGATAGAAATGCATGCACATTGTGTACTGCAAAATATACAGATGAGGCCCTGGCCGGTTTGGCTCAGTGGTTGGATCATTGGCCTGTGGACCAGAGAGTCCCGGTTCAGTTTCCGCTGGGCCCTAGCGGCTACGGGCATGTACCAAAAAAAAAAAAAGTACACACACACACACACACACACACACACACACACACAGAGATGACTGTTTATTATAGCTTTATTTGTCACAGCCAATAAAACTTCATCAGTCGATGAGTTGGTGAATGAACTATGAACATTCCACAAATATATTTTTTATGGGAAAATGTTAGCAATATTTAGTATTTCCATACACAGAAATTAGATTTAGGACAAAGGAGGATTGCAGCAATGGGGAAGAGATCTTTTGCTACAGGTGCTGGAACAATTGTCTAAGCACATGGAAATAATAAATAAAATGAGACCCCAACCATACATCTTAGCAACAAAATCAATCCCAGTAGACTTGAAATCTAAATGCTAAGACAAATAATAATATTCTAGAAGAAAATGGAGGAGAAAACATTTTATGACCTAGAAAGAGGGAAACATTTTAAAATAAGAACAAAAACACACACTATGGGAGAAAACAGTAAATCTGACTGCATTAAAATTAAGAATTTCTGTATATTTCAAAACATCATATACTTGTGTAAAGGTCAGCCACAGACAGACATTTGAAATGTGAATACATGTGAATGTCAAAGGACTTATCTAGAATGCCTATAGACAAACAAATCCTTAGAAAAGGCACCAGTAATCATGGAAACACAATTAATTCCAGGAAATTATGACTAAGCACTGGTCCACAAAATGTCTAAAAATAATAGATTTTTAAAACAAGACTGAAAAGCCCTGGCCAGTTTGGCTCAGCGGTTAGAGCAGTGGCCTGCAGTCCAGAGAGACCCAGGTTCGGTTCCGGCTAAGGGCATGTACCTCGGTTGCAGTTTGTCCCCGGCCCTGGCTGGGGTGCGGGTAGCGACCACTTGATGTGTCCCTTTCACATCGATGTCTCTCTCTCTTTCTCTCTCTCTCTCTCCCTCTCCCTCTTCCTCTCCTTCCCTCCCACTCTGTCTGAACAAAAAAATGAAAAAATGTCCTCGGATGAGGATTTAAAAAATTAATTAATTAATTAAAAAGACTGAAGAAGTTATGGAGCAGGGGAAACTTAAATGCTACTGGTAAAGATTGGAATTGGTTTAGAATGTTGCACATGATCTGCTCAAGTTGAAAGTAAACATTTCCTGTGCATCAGCATGTCTTCTAGGTTACAGGCTTGATAGAATTAGATGCAGCCGAGTATTGTAGGACACACACAAGAATGTTTCTTATAGCTTTATTTGTAATGCCTAGAAACAGCCTAAGTATCCACAATTAGTAGAAAACATAAATAAGTTTGTTGTGCTCATATGTTACAACAGGGAATAAAAGGAACTATAAGTATATGAACATTAGGAATGGATTCCACACTCACAATAGGGCACGAAAGCAGCCAAACGCTTACTATTCACTGTATATCTGCATTTTCATAAAGTTTGATGAGAGATAGAACTAAATACAGTGTTTAAGGTTCTATGCTATGGTGATAAAACTAAGAAAAGTAAAGTAGTGCCATACATGATAGAACTGGATCACCTTGGGGCAAGGGGATGTGGAGGGCATCATGGCTGAGCGGACATAAGGGAGGGCTTCTATAGCTGGGAATAATCCCTTTCTTGACTTATGTAGAAATTATTAGATAGTTCTCCAAATGTCAGAATTTTATTTTTAATCTCAGGAATTCCTTTATGGGAAAAATGGAATAGAGAGTTGGTGCAGGTGTTCAAGTAGTTTGATGAAAAATAAGGAACAAGAATGCCAACATATATAATAGCTCAGAACATGGACCGGGAGTTAACACTGGATTTAAGTCCTGGCCTCAGTGATCTTGGGCAATACACCAGTAAAGCCCTCACTCTTAGAAGACTATCAGGAAGATCTCGTGAGCAATAAGGCTGATTTTATTGAAGTAACAGCAAATAAGGATACCATCTGGATAATCTTAGTAGCTTTCTAAAAGATGAGGTTAGGGAAGAGTTTTCAAATAGATCGAGGACCTGGGCTGAGAGATTTTAAGGTAAGACTCACATGGCAGAAATTTGGTAGAAAACTGGGCAGAGTCTGTGAAAATAGCTGAAGTGGGCGGGCACAGCATGGTGAGGGCCTTAATGCACTGTTGATAAGTCGGCTGTTTTAGTTGGATCACAGTCTTATGTTCTGGGAGCAAGAGTTTCTTGGAGCAAGCAGCTCGGGAATTATTGTTCGGTTTAGTGTTGTAGGAAAAAGATGTCTGGTCTAAATGCTGTTTAATAAAGGAAATGATGTTGGTTTCAGTTGTCAGTACTTATGTTTTTAAGCCATACTATCTTTATCTTTGAAATACAAGCTGTGGGTATTAAATAAGATAATACAGGCTGTACTGAATAAAACGTGGATTTTGAAGTCAGTATCAGAGAACTCACGTTCTGGTATTAGACTGCCTAATTTCAAATCCTGTTCCATTACTTTCTGGCTTGTCTCCTACAGTGGATTGCGAATTTTAAAAATTGTCTTTCCCTATCTTATAATTGAAATGTGAAAACAAAATTTTTTTGTGTTTTTCTTTGCTTTGTCTTTATATTGGATTGCCTATTCAAACAGAAGTGACTGAAACCAAAACAGGTGTGCTTGTCTAACCCACACTCTTCACTGTCATTGTTTTATTTGCAGAATGACATGAATTACATAGCATCCAGTGGACTTCTATTCAAAGATGGCAAAAAGCGGATTGATTACATCCTGGTTTATAGAAAGTCAAATATACAATATGACAGAAGAAACACATTTGAAAAGAACCTCAGGGCAGAAGGCTTGATGTTGGAAAAGGAGGTAGGTGTATTAATAACATTAATTATGTGACATAATATGCTGGGAGAGAGATGATCTGTTATATTTTAGTATGGAAGGTATGTAGCACATGGCTTTATAAAATGTATAGTTATTTTCTCCCAAATGTAAAACAAATACATACCATGTATAGTCCCACTTAAATATGTATCATTTTTTGCTCCAAACATTTCTATAAATTTAAATATTTTTCAAAGTACATAACTACTTTTATAATTTTAAAACTTGAAGAAGGAATAATTATATCTATGCAAAGTACAAAATCCTATGAAAAGAAAACAAAATGTTGAAAGAAGAGAGTTTGCCAAACTGTTAATGTCTGGATTTTAATATTGGAACTATGGGTTATTTTCTTCCCAAGCCTTTTTCTTTCATGCCTTTTTTAATAACTACTTTTTAAAGTAGTTTTAGGATCACAGTACAATTGAGATGAAGGTCCAGAGATTTCCTATATGCCCCCTGCCCCTATATATGCATACCTTCCCCCACTATCAACATCTCCTACCAAAGAGGTATATTTGTTACCACTGATAAACCTGTGACACATTATTATCACTCAGAGTCCATAGTTGACATTAATGTTCCCTTTTAGTGGTGTACATTTTGAGTTTGGACAAATGTACAAAATGCATCTACATAATGGCATCATACAGAGAATTTTACTGCTCTAACCTATGCATTTCTCCTATACTCCCAACCTTTGATTTTTTTTACTCTGTGTGAAGTTTTGCCTTTTCCAGATTGTCATATAATGGAATCACAGTGTGTAGCCTTTTCTAATTGGTATTTTCACAGAGTAGCATTAAGTTTTCTCCATGTCTTTTCCTGGCTTTATAGTTCCTTCCTTTTTTTTTTTCATCCTCACTCGAGGACATTTTTTGCATTTATCTTCAGATAGAGTGGGGTGAAGAGAGAGAGAGAAACATCGAGTGGCTGCCACCCACATGACCTCAACTGGGGCTAGGGACAAATTGCAACTGAGGTACGTGCCCTTAGCAGGAACCGTACCTGGGACTCTCTGGTCCACGGGCTAACACTCTAAACACTGAGCCAAACCAGCCAGGGCCCTTCTTTTTTAGTATAGAATACTATTCCATTGTCTGATGTACCAGTTGATTTATCCATTCATGTGCTGAAGGACACCTTGGTTGCTTACATGTTTTGGCAATTATGTATACATTTTTTGTGTGTAGATAAAAGTTTTCCACTTCTTTGGGTAAATACCAAGGATTGCATTGCAGGATCATATGATAAGAGTATGTTCAGTTCTGTAAAAAACCTCCAAGCTGTCTCCCAAGATGGCTGTACCATTTTGCATTTATGAACTAAGTCTTATGATAGGTTTTTCTTCATTTGTTTTCATTTTGATTTCTCCTCCATACAAAAAGTACCAATTACTTCTTCATTTGTTTCAAGAACAGTTTATAAATACATTCTGTTAAAATACTGTTAGTTATTTTGCTCACACATATCTGGTTATTTATTATTTTTGCAAAGAATTTTGACTGGTATTGTGCAAGCTGTTGGGGATCCAAGGGTAAAGCAGACCACATCCCCGCCTTTACTGAACTACAATCTGTGTAAGAGTCAGTCATGAAAACTGATTGCTTGTGAAAAAGGTATGACTTGGCTCACAGTCTTTACCTGGTTTTCTGGGCAAAATGTCCAGATTCTCTTTTTCTCTTTTAAGTCTTCCTCTCCCTTGTTCCTCCAGATTCCCCCCCCCCCAAATAATACTGAATGTTATTTATGTACCGGGGGTACTCTACTGCTTTTGAAAAGAAGCCCATTCCTTCCTGAGAGCTCTCACTCTTAAGTTTCTGCCAAAGATATATGTTTGTTTTGTTTGTGGGTTTTGGTCTAGATTGACTCTCAGCAAGACAGTACACACACACACACACACACACACACACACACACACACACACACACAGTATTCCTGTTCCTGGACAGGGAGGTCTTTCATTCTGGGTTCAACAAATACAGCTCTATTAGCTCACATTCTTGTGATTTATAGTAAAAGGCAGATACTTGGTGATGGTTTGGATATGGTAGGAAAGAAAAGAAGATCTCAAGGATGATTTGGATTTGTGGCTTGAGTGATGATTTCTTGATTCATTCAACAACCATCAATGATGCACCCATGTATACTACATTCTGGAGATAAATAGGGACCAAGATAAAAAATGTGCATGTTCTCATGGGATAAGAAAAACTATGAACAGACAAGAAAAAATGGCATAGTGAGGGATAGCACCCAATAATTCAAACAGAATGTTACTGTAGGGAGTGTGATGAGGTAGCTATGTTAGTGTGTGATCCGAAAGAGTGACCTGGGAAGGAGCCCATCATGGGAAGACAAGGGGGCAGAATGCTGTTTGCAGAAGAAATAGCCAGTCTAAAATTACTGTTGACTAGAAGAGAGCCAATTTGGGGAGAAAGTGGGACGGGATTATGGCAATGAAAATCATGAACTAGTAATTAAGGTGCCTTTGAGAAATACAAGTAGAAGTGTTTGAAATGTCTGTCTGGAGCCCAAATGAGGAATCTGAACTGAAAGTAAATATAGATAGTAATAGAAGGCATGTGTCATGACAAAATCACTAGAGAGGATGTGAAAAAATGAGCCTCAGGGAGCCTGTGGAAGGTAGGAGAAAAGTCATGTGAAGGAGTAGGAGGTGGGTAGAAAAGGCAAAGATGAGGAGTCACAGGGAAGCACTGAGAATCACTTCTCCGAGGTGAACTTGCAGGCTAGATTGGCATGAGTTGAAGAGTGAAGAGATAATGGAAAAATAGAGGCAGCAGCAAATGCCATCAACTTGCTTATCTGTGAATGGCTGAATGAAGAGCAATAGCCAATGAGGGAAAAGAAGTCTTAGTTTTGTTTCCCTCCCTCCCTCCCTCCCTCCCTTCTTTCCTCCTTTCTTAGATAATATATTAAAATGATGATGGGTAAGATCCTGGAGAGAAGGATGGACAGAGGGAGGCAGGGAGGGGAGGGGAGGGAGGGAAGGGAAAGGAGAGAAAAATTGAGGAAACAGAAGACAGATGAGATCAAAAGAAAATTTAAAGGCCTTTGGGTAAGGGTAAAAGGGAGGATCGGTTATAGTTAGAATATCAAGTATAATACAAAGAAAAGATTCCTGAATTATATTTCAAAGTTAATTTTTTACATTCATTTTTTTTTTTTTACTTGTCAAAGACATTTTTACAAAAGGGTTATCTGTACTTATGTTTCTAATTCTAAAAGTAATGACGTTGATTTTAAAAGGTTGAGTTAATTAGGACTAGATTAATTATCCTAATATTAGTGTGTAAAATCAACCTGTTATGACAAATACAGTTCGAGGGAACAAAAACACGTTTCTATAAAAAACATTTAAGCATTATATCATAAAAATGATTGCCTTAAGTTTTCAAATTAAGATTCTTTTAAAACACTGTTTTTGTATTGCGTTTCTATTGCTGCTTAACAAATTACCACACCATTTAGCAACTTAAAACAAAAGCCATGTGTGAACACACAGTTCTGTAGGTCAGAGGTTTGACCATGGCCTGGCTGGGCCCTCTGCTCAGTCTCTCACAAGACTTAGAGCATTGTTTTGGCCAGGCTGTATTCACACCTGGAGCCCCAGATACTCTCAAGCTTCTGTGGTTGTGGCAGGATCCTTGTCGTTGTAGGACTGAGGTTCCCACTTCCTCGCTGGCTGTCAGTCAGGGACAATCCTCAGCCCCTAGAGGCCATTCTCTTTCCTTTCCACATGGCCTCCCACCACCTCTTTCAACACCCATGATGGAGAATCTTCCTTGTGACCCTCTGCTATTTTAAATCTCTCTTGCCAGGAAGAGCCCAGTTCCTTTTAGGGGCTCATCTGCCATGGAGGATAATCTTTTTTTTTTCTTAACAACAGAGGTGACATATCACAGACCTAATTATGGGAGTGAATATTCCATCCTATGTACATATCCCCAAGGTTGTACTGGACAAGGACAGCAGCAGAGGATGGGGGTCTCAGAGAAGGAATTCTGCCAGCCACACTATTAAAAAAATACCAGCATGCAAAGTGTACAGCCCTTCCCAGCAAACAGCCTTAGAAAGAAACTTACCTCTATGATGACAAGACAGAATCTAAGTATATTTTTTAGTTTAAATCTATGGTCACTGATGACTAACTGGTATGTAAATACAAATAGCTCTCTGAACTATCAAATTCAACATTTTGCATCATCATAAACATTTATTTTTCTGTCAACATTTCTACTATTACAAATGGTGGCCTTTGGTGGCAACTTAATTTTAATCAATATTAATTGAAAATACTTAGGGCTCGTGACAGGCAGAAAGTGGACAATGAAATTGTGAAAATGTCAACAAGATCGGATTTTTAGCTGAAAAATGACAGTATTTCTCAGTGAACTGTCGTTATTTTTTAAATTTACATTTACCTGAGCCGGGCACAGAGATCTCCAGTCCTCACTGAATTGCATGTCAGTGTGCACAGTTGTTAGGTGGTCCCCATTATCGACGGAGAAGGATGAGTATTTGAAGGCCCTGTGAGTGATTAGGTAGGTGACCTGTCACAGTCAGGGCAGGTGCTTTGTTGTCCAACTACATTTCCAGGTTATAGCAGCAATTTGTCTTTATCTGAGACTTAATACCATGAGCTACCACATTCTATTTTCTTTTAGTTCTCTGCCACTAACTTGCAGAGTGACTTTGTAAAACCAATTTTTTAAATTTCCTCCTCTCGCAAGAGTGAATGTTCTACCTCTTGGGAATTTTGGATGGAATAATTAAATAATAACATGAAGTGTGAAGGCAGAGGGTGTTTTGTTCCCTCAGAAAAGTCTGCCTTCACCATAGCTTCACAGAATACTGCCAGGTTGGGAGCTTTTAATCGCAAGGGAGAAATAAATCTTTCCCCTGCCAACACTATCTCTTCACCAACCCCTGCTCAGTAGGTACAAGAAAATGAAACTGCTTTTTTTTAAGTAAAGGTATAAAAAAGAGAAATTTTGTTGAAGGGATTATAAAGGAAGAGAGTTCATGCTGCTTAAAAAGATCTATGTATATTTAAAGTTAAGACACAAAATTAGAAATGTTCTAGCTCTGTCTGCACTTAGTTTGATGTTTTATTCATTGATGACAGAGGTAAGACAGAAGCATCCTTCTAGAGCATCCCTTTTATATAAGTGCATTAGAATATTTCATGTGTAGAGGTTGATAGGAATGACTTACTAATCAGTGCTAAGCCATCTATAATGCTAATTTGATTCCACACAGCAACTCTTCCAGAATAATTCTGGCTTAATTGCTTTCTTATCTCCACTATCTTTTGCTTAAGTACAAGTTACATAGGATGTACTCAAAATAAGTTACATCCATTCATTCGTTAAACATTTGTCAATTTTTATTTTCATCATTCTTTGCCTTTTATTGAAAACAAATATATTCCTAGTAGGGAAGGTCTTTGGAAATTGCCAGCTAGTCTCACCGTGGCTGCTGCTTTATACTCTTAGTTGCTGGACTTCTCTGTTCAGCCAGATTTCAGGAGGTTCTGAGTGATGGTTGTTCTGTTAATCTAGTTGTAATTTTGATGTGATGGGTAATTTTGATGAGTGAGAATGAGAGGAACTTTATCAAGTATCCAACAAGAATAACTTTCAGTTCCTAATTGGCCCCTAATTTTTCTCATTGGGGATTCTGGATCTTGATAACGATCAATATAAGAAAATGCACTAACTCATATCAGTGATTATTTCTTGTATATGATATCATTATTAAATTTTTATGTAAGATTTTATATATTAAGACCTTTTATTCATATAAATTACTTTTAAATTAGTGACAAAGATACATGTATAGACCAGAGGACAGTGTTCTTTTCCTCCAAACAAACTGTCCCCTGATGGCATCGGCTCCGGCTCTCAGTGATGGTGCCTGTCCTGCTCTCCTTTGCAGCCGGCTATTGCAAACGCTGACATCATGTTTATTAAAATTCACATTCCGTGGGACACGCTGTGCAAGTATGCAGAGAGGCTGAATATCAGGATGCCCTTCAGGTACTTTCAAATTTTGTTTCATTCTCTCCGAATGTATATCAAGATGGGTCTGGTTTCTTTTTGTTGTTTTTTTTTTGCAAAACCTTAGGGCAGTAAATGTCATCTTATCAACAAGGAAATGCTTTTTCTTCCAAAGGTTAGGTAACCTTTGACACTTTTTAAATTTCCTGCTCATCATTTTGCCTAGTGTGGCAAACTTTATATCATTTCTAGATGGACCTGCCCAGAGGGAGAAAGAAAAAACAGTTATTTTCACATTTTAACTGATAACGTAATTCCCAAGATCAATCTCATTTCTTATTTTATATAGGTAGATAGAACTCTTATTGTTTTCATAGAAGGCCGGAAGTATAAGTATGTACCATCCTCGTGTATACAAATAGTGTTCTTTTATGGATAATGGTGAGCAAGAGTCACTCCTTAGGTGTAGTTCAACCAGATGGTTTCTCTGTTCTGTCTCAGCATCAAAGGAAAATGGGAATAAGATTCCAGCTTAGTTCAAACATTTTTTAATCCCCCCTATATGCAAGCAAACACTGAATAGACATGTTTTTCTATATTGTGTATCTTTTTTTTTTTATCCTCACCTGAGGATATTTTTCCATTTTTTGTACAGATAGAGTGGGAGGGAGAGAAAGGAAGGGAGAGAGAGAGAGAAACATCGACGTGAAGGGACACATCGAGTGGCTGCCACCCGCACGACCAGCCAGGGCCGGGGACAAACTGCAACCGAAGTACGTGCCCTTAGCGGGAACCGAACCCGGGTCTCTCCGGACCGCAGGCCGACGCTCTAACCGCTGAGCCAAACTGGCCAGGGCTATATTGTATATCTTGTATTGTATGCAGAATGTTTCACTTCCCTCCATCATTTCTCAAAATAAAATTCAGCAGCGTTCCTACTATGTGCAAAGTGTTAACTTGCATTGAAGATATGAACATTTACACTTATTTGGAGCTCAGTGTGCTTTATCAGCTGCTAAGAGTGTTTTAAAAAGTTCATAGTAGCAAGATAGCAATAAAAGGGCCTCTAGATAATGAATATGAATGAGCAGTAAGAGCATAATTTATAAATATGGAGACATTTCTCATACTCGGTAGCATGAGAAAAGCCAACTCTGGTAAGAGTGCTGACATCCTTAAGTCTTATGATTTTATTTATTTTTTAAATGATATTGATTTTGTATTTTCTGGTAAAGGGTACATTTGAAAGAAGAGTTTTGATACATCTGAAGAAAGAAATATAAAACCATGAAGCCTGTGTAGTTTCCCATTTCTTCTTATTGATGTTTTGGTTGAAATCTCGTCTTTATAATATGTTTTTCAAAATAATGTTTATAATCGCTGCATTATGAAACTTTTGGAAAGTGTCACTGACATTCTCATGATTTAATAATAGCATATTAGAAAATATGTAACTTTTCCTAAAGTGTAAGAATGCTGGTTCCAAAGGCTCTTAGTAGGAAAATATCTTGTGACCAAATATGCTTCTGAATTTCTGAGTTACACAGTATTTCTTCACTTTAGGATTTTTGGAGAAGTGGTTCTCATTCTCAGCCTTCAGTGGACATCAAAATCACCTGGGAAACTTTGTAAAATAAAGGTTCATGGAACCTACACCTAGAATTCTGGCATATTAAGTCTAGGATAGGATTGGGTATATACATTTATAACAAACATCTCAAATGATTCTGATGCATCTGGGGAAGAAATACTGTCTTGGAGATTGTAATATTTTAACAGTTATATACTTTTTTATAAATGCCAAGAAGTATTTGTATAGAGCAACCTTTCCCAAATTTCCATCTGATAATGGATTCAAAAAATGTTTAATATAATGGTGTTCTTGGGAAAATAGTTTGAGAAATGCTGGAACACAGAGTTCTTTTGGAATATCTTACCAGATCAATTTAAATAATAGATACAGTATCAACTAATTCCTTCGTAACTAACCATTTATTTATGATACTCCTAAAATGTGGGATAGTTCTCAGCTCATAAAAAGAGAATGCTATTCAAGCATAAACTGCATGGCAGAGTATTTTCATGATAGCCAATTCAGTTTCCAACTGTCAACTGTTCTCACGTTTAAGAACATATATGCTGTCTTAAAATTAAAATATACAAGAATAACAAAGAACTTAAATAGGAAAAATGCATATCTCTTTTTAAAGACATATGCATAAAAAATTTTACCATGTTTGGCTAATCTACGTATTTATTCACTGTTGAAATATACATGTGACTTTCCACAAAGAAAAGGTGCAAATTTATTCAGAAAAAAAATAGAGTTATAACACTGCCTGCAAATGTTTTCTGCTCAATTATTGTATAAACATGAATCTTGAGAAATTTATCTGAATTTTCACCTTTAATATATGTTTAGAATTGTATTTACCTATATTTTCTAGCTATTTGTTTGCTTGATTATTCTTGCAAAGTAAATATGGTCTACATATTGGACTTGATGTTTCACAACTAACCTAGAAACTTTCAGAGAATTAAATTAGTCTACATTTTCTAGTTTTTAGTCTATCAGGAAGGACTTAACATGTCTTCTCTACTCTTTCATTATTTTTATTTTTATTCAAATGTGTTTCCTATTCATTCTTACTCATCTTTCACATTAAAAGAATCAAATTTATTTTAGAATGATTCAGTCATCTTGTGCCTTCTCAGGTTGAGTTCCAAGGTGGGGTCAACCTTCCATTTTTCCTCAAGCATTTCCTTCCACAAATATTTTAAATATAGCGAATTTCAGGAAATATTTTCAAATTATTAAGAACGATCTCTTTTTCTAGATAAAAGAACAATCTTTCTTTTAAAAATCACAGCTAGGATTAAACTTAGATCACTTTTTTTACGCAAAGGATACCTTACTAAAAAATAAAATAACAAAACATATACAGAGCCAAATATATAGCATAGATAAAAGTGCAGTAGTTCTGCTTGACAGCAGCAGGGGGCCCTGCGTCCCACCCACGGGACTGCCCTCCTCTCTTGGCCCCAGGGTCATCTCCACAGGTGGCCACTTAGCTCTGGGAAGCACTGGTTGGAAACAGTATTGAGATAATTATTATGATTTTGAGCGGTGGATGTAAAAGGTGGGAAGATAGGTAAGTAAAGGCTGCCCTGATGCAAGGTGTAAAATAGCAGACTCTTTTCAAAGGAAAAATAAAAAGGGCTCTGTCCCAGAATAATACACAGTTGATAAATTACAGAATGGTGGATTATGGGTAGGAAATAATTTGGCTCTGCTGTTTCATTTTTGTAGAAAACTACGAAATTCAGGTAATTTTTGACTTTAATTACATTTGTATTTTGTTGGGGATATATAATTAAAACAAAATCTTCCCCAATCTAGAAAACTGCTCCACAAATGTAGAAGAGAAAGAAAACATATTTATTATTAAATGAGCATAAAATCAGAAGGTGATATCCAGCATAAACAATGTGCTAAGTAATTGCAAAGACATACAGAAATCTCACCCTTTATGTGGCCAAACAGGGACAACCCATTACTGACATGCTCTCAAGGTGAGCGATAACCAGTCCTGATGTAAAAGGACTTGGCAGCTCTAATTGCCACACATAGTTCATCCCAGATTTGTTTGGTAAGTATGGTGTTAGTTAATTGGGAAGACTGTCTCATATTTTAATTTTTATTTGCTCTTACAATATATATAGTCTAAAAAGTATATATATTTATGTTGTATGACTTTCTTCCTTTATTTGTCCCAAAGCATTTCAAAATTTTAAAAACATTGTTTAAAATAACGATTTCAAAGTAGCAGCAATACGGATAGAGAACAGTGTTTAATCCAAATGCCCTGTGCTTTTATATTTCTTATCATATCCATGACCAATAATTATAACTGTAATCTTTATCTTTTCTTCATCACATTTGAGACTTTTTTCTCTCTTTTTTTCCTTTATTGATTTTAGAGAGAGAGGAAGTAAGAGGGAGAGAGAGAGATGGAAACATTGATGAGAAAGAACATTGATTGGCCGCCTCCTGCATGCCCCCCACTGGGGATCAAACCCACAACCTGGGCATGTGCCCTGACCGGGAATGGAACCGGTGACCTCTTGGTGCATGGATTGACGCTCAACCACTGAGCCAAACCGGCCGGACCATTTCTAGACTTTTTGATCCTAAAATTATTTTAAACTGATTTCTACATCTATAGTTTTTCATGATATGGTATTAGCAAATGTTTATTAAATGTAAAATGTTCTCTGACACTGAATGAGTAAACACGTTTACTAAATGTGAAGTTTTCTCAGACATTGTAGCTATGAATTAAAGAAGGCCAGCTCATTTATTCAGCTTTCTAGGTACCACAATGATTCTCTCTAATGCATTTTGATGCATGGTGATACAGAGGCATTTTAGAAGGCCCAGAATGACATTCCCAAGCTCCAAGATAAGGATGTAGTGGAAATCTATTGAGAGATTAATTAACCTCTGTCCCTAGAATTTTTAGTTTCTCTAAAATCTGATACCTACTTAAAGCACACAATGTCTTCCCATTGCTTTTCATCCACAACCTTAGCATTAGTGGTCAGACTCCTCGTCATCTGTGCCTTATTCATCAGGCCCCCACCTTTTTATTACTATCCTTAATTTGCAACTTATACTTTAGTGATTACCAAATTAGTTGCAGTTCCTGAATCTTAACAATGGTTGATCTTGTTCCCATAACCTTTTCATAGGTGGTCTAGAATGCCATGTCCCAAGTATGCATTCAGAAGACTATTCCCACTCTTGCTTCAAGAGTCAACACAGATAACTCTTTCTCTGGGAAGGCTTCTGTCTCCTTTCTCCTCCATCAACGGAAACTGATTGAGATCCCTTTCTGGGTCCTTCGACAGCACTGTCTGTTTTCCTGCATTGTCACATTTCACTGTACCTATCACTTGGCTCCTCCATGTAAAGGAAGCTCTTTGAGGGTCAATAACGTATTATCTGAATCTTTAAATGTTATGCCTTAACATTCCTTGCAAAATCAGAAATATTTATTACTTATGTGTTTAGATGGATGGGTGAATGCATGGATGCATGGATGCATGGAAGGGTGGATGGATGGATGGATGGATGGATGGATGGATGGATGGATGGATGGGTGGATGGGTGGCTGACTTCACATAAGAAATAAATGACCCAGTTAATAGGCACGGTGTAGCAGAAGTGAGACCTTCACAAAATAGAATTAAAATATCAAAATTCAAAAATGATTTATTGATTTATGAAAGGTTTTTGTTATTAGTAACTTAGATTATGAAATTAAAACAATGTAAATTCAGAATTCTTCCTATTATACTGGCTGATTTCATGTCTTTTTGAGGCGTGGGGAAGTTGGAGTATTGAAATGCTCAATGTGATTGAACGTTGTCGCTCACTGGTTTCACTATTTTCATGTGACTTTCCCCCGCTGATTTCTATTATTTTTCAGGAAAAGATCCTATTACACTGACCAGAGGAGCAAATCAACGGGCAGGTTGGTGGGTGATGTGTAATTGTTTTATGACTAATTTGTCATTTGGAGAAAAAAAATTAGAAAGACATTTCATTACCCTTATCAGCAGTTGTAAATTTTAGGAGAAAAATGGTTTATTGATTTATTCAAGAGATTTTAAAAGTGACTTGTGCTAATTTACCAGTTTTAAAACAGATAAATCTCCTTTTTTTATGTACCATCAACATTCCTACAATCCTCACTTGATATAATGGCAAGTTAGCATTTTAGGAGATTTTAATTTTAAAAAGAGTTATAAAAGCAGATTGATAGGTAAATGTTGACCCAGTAGAGTAATAGAACCACAGGTCCAACAGAGACCTTCTGGACCATTCGATCCAAATCTCTTATTTGATAGGGGTGGTAAAGGAAAGACTGGTATTCACAGTGATGAATTGCCAGCACCTTTTGAATCAAAGACTTACTCTTATTCCACCACCTGAAGCTGACTTTCTTATTCTAGTATTCAAAACAAACATTTTTTCAAGAGTGTTCATCTCAAATTAGCATCTCTTACCTATTTGGGTAACAGTGGCTATGACAAGGGAATTAAACCACAAGCCTGAGACAGAAGAAACCATCCCACCTGAATAGCCTAGCCTGACCCTGTTTCACTGGAGGAAGTGATTTTGCCTTTACTGAATAGTAAAAAAAAAAAGAAAGAAAGAAAGAAAAAGAAAAAAAGAGGGCTTCTTACACTTGACTGTTTTCTGCTCTGAACGAATCAATGAACGAAAACAAAGTGTGAATGTGGTAGAGTGTACTCCACAAAATAACACTGCAGGATATTACAAGTCAAAGACACACAAACTAGAACATGTAGTGCAAAATCAGACCATTTTAGGAAAGGATTCAGTAAATGTAGTTATTTTACAAAGAAAAGGCTGAATATAACTTAGAACTTTACAAGAGAAAAAAAATCAGTGTTAAAATAGGAAAACATTGGTGTCTTTAAAACGTTAATTTTATGTGCACTTGGGATTGGCGACAAGTTCAGTAAATATTGGGGAGGGGACTTAATATTAGAACAAGTGTTAGAAGATTTAGTACTCAGAGTGCTCTTTTAAAAAACTATTAATAATGGTGCTCCTCAGCCAAGTCAGATTTTCTTGTTTGTGCAGTTAGCATGCTCATATTTAGAAAGAGTTTTCAGCATTTCCCTTGGGCCCATTTGGTCCTGGTCTATGTAGCAAAAGTCACTGGAATATTATCATTCATAAATTTACAACTGCAGGTTTTTCTCTCTCTCTCTCTTCCTTTTTCTGCGTGTGCCTGTTAATGTTGGATGTGTTGCTAAATTTCTGGGTTTGTTTTTGTGTGCTCTATAGAATTAGTGAGAATTTTTTCTGCTGTAGAATTAGTGGGTTTCTGATAAATAAGCATCTTTCTTTCAGAGACTTGCAGAAAGATAAAATGCTGTATATTAAAATAGCAACAAATGTCTGTTTATGTAGTACTGTCATAATTTAGTTTTAGAATAAATGTGTTTAATATGCCTAATGAATGTGTATATTAAATCCTAAAGAAACATTTTTAAAATTTTATTATATTTTTGTAACATTTTTATTGGATATTTAGATAGAGGAAGGGGGAGAAAGAGAGAGGGAGAGAAAGAGCAATGTATAAAAGAGAAACATTGGCTGGTTGCCTCCCACACGCGCCCGACCTTATTTCGAACCCACAACCCGGGTATATGCCCTGACCTGAATCGAACCACCTCCTCTTGGTGTATGGGATGACGCTCCGATCAACTGAGCCACACTGACCAAGGCACAACCTTTTTAACAATGGGAAAAAATGTTCTTTTTTTTCTATTTTGGTCAAATTTAAAAGTAAACTAGAAAGATGAACACTGTACTGTGGGTCTTGTGTTTTACTATCTTTTGTATTTATTATTTTCTTTTTAGTTTCATAAAATGAAAATTCGGTTATCAGTTATTTCAAATGATTATAAACGTTTGTTAAATGTTACTATAGCCAAACCTCTTTGCAGTTTACTTTTTACAAATAATCTCTTTGTTGCTTTACTTTGTGGATGCACAGGGGGAGGGGAGGGAAAAAATAGGAAAGGGGGTTATGAAGAAACTGAAAAAAACCATGACATGTTATTTACCTGAATTTAGACTTTAAGAAAATGAATAATCTTGATTTTTTTAAAAAAATTACCTTTGGAGAAGAAAATTAAGTGGAGTGTGTGTGTATGTGTGTGTGTGTGTGTGTGTGTGTGTGATCATCATTGTTATAAAATTACAAAACCCAATTGGTGGGCAGTTGGAAAGAGGGGAAACAAAATCCATTATGTGCCCTTAGGTATTACTTGTGCTTGTTCTTTCTAACGTGGGAAAGGAATTTTGTGCACGGATATTTTAGCCGATAAACATGAGTGGGTAATTATGTGCGGACAACTGTCCAGCTTTTGCAGTTCATCATTTCTCCAGGCAGGTTAATAGACAGTGGCGATAATTTTATTATTGCTGCTCTGTGCCATTTATTTATAATGCACTTTAGCATTCAGTTATCAAAGCATCTTCTACACGATGCTCAGAGTGGCAGAACACATAGTGACTGGTTTTGGAGACCAAGAAAAATCAGTGACTCTCATCACTACTCCCAAACAGCCATGCCTCATCCCCCAGCCTTTGAAACTGGTGTGGTACAGTTGGGGCTCTGACCAAGTTCTTCTGACCTTTTAATTCAGATTTCTTTTCATTTCCACCTGCACGCAGGAGGAGTGCATGTGTGCGGGTTGAGAGCGTGGGTGTGCTATGTCTTTTTGGAACTCTGTTTTGCAATGGCAGCGGAAGGTAGGCATTACTCTGGAACGCAGCCTGATCTAATTCTATAACGTGACTTTGTTCCAGTATGCACAATTATTTCAGAAGACTTAAAAAATGGATGTCTCAAAACCCAATGGTTCTTGACAAGTCAGCGTTTCCAGACCTGGAGGAGTCAGACTGCTACACTGGCCCCTTCAGCCGAGCACGGATTCACCAGTGAGTTCCCTCTCTCCCACTACCTGCCTTGGTACCTTCCATTTTATGAGAGTTGTTGACAGAATAAAAAGAGCTGGGCCCACTTCCATTGTTTGCCAAATAAGTCAGAGGATGCATCATTTTATTCAAATGTGCACTTAGCTTAGAACAACACTCTGTGAACATTATTAATTAATGATCAACTATGATTTAGAGATGTTCTAGTAATAATAATTAATTGTAAACTCATGGATTGAGAGTCTAACTCCCAATTCTTTCCAAATAATTATTGTGGTAGTAAGTCACTCCATTAAACTAACAAAAAATGATGATGATAATAATAATAATAGAATTGCTGTTAAATAATATGTTTAAATAATGGATTTTTCTAATTAATAAATTATATTTATAATTCCATTTAACTAATTGTATTTATTAGTTTGACCCATTATAGTTTAATCTTAAATTAAGGTGAATAAGAAAATTTTTCAGAGATTTGTTACATGCCTATCTATCTACCAACATATCTCTAATCATATATTTATTCAATTATGTACAGTAGGTCTATAGCTGCAAGATCAGTTTGCTATACACAATTTTGGATTGACTTATATTCTGGGATGTAGGAAGACAAGGGCAAGATGAAACAGAATTCCTGCCCACCAGTCAGTCATGTGACAGAGCCAATAATCAGTGGGAAACCCTCGCCTTCCAAATATTTTATTTATGTTATTATTTATTCTTAGAGGCGGATCCAGAAGCATTCCGTTTTATTCCAGCTATGGAAAATGGAGGAAGGAGTGGAAATCCAAACAGCTTCAGATTTAGAGAGAGGTTTCCGTTTTATGGAAGCTTCTTTAGCTTTTTGCTCTACTTTTTCAGCTCTGTGATGCACAATTTTTTTTTTTTAATCTGCTATTTCTCTTTGAATCCTAGAAACTAGGGTGATCTTTGAAAAATCTCAATGAGATCATGAAACTGTCTTGCTTACCGCCCCCCCGCCATGGCCTCCCATTTAACCTTATAATAAAATTCAAAAGTTTTATCATCTACCATTTGGTCCTATATGCTGTGGGCCCTGCCTACAATTTCCATAACATTTACGTACTTCCGGGACACAAGCTTCAGTTCTACATCCAAAGCTCAACTTTAATTACATCTCCAAGTCTTTGATTTTGCTGTTCTCTTTGCTAACCTGCTCTTTCCCTAGATCTTCACATGGAATATCCCTTCTTATCATTTCGTTCCCATTCAAAAATCACCAGTTCAGAGAGACCTTCTCTGAAAATCGTATCTGCAGTCTCCCTCGCCCCAGTCCTTCTATGCTGTTATGCAGTTTCATTTTTCTTCACAGCAGTTTCTGAAACTATGTAACTCATTTTTTTGCTTGTACATCATCTGTTTCCTGCCTTTGCCATATAACACTACAGAAAAGGAAATTTGTCTGCTAAAGAAATACTTAATCAGAGAATTCTGAATCAATCCAATGGTAAAATAATTGGTAGACATTCCTTTCGATTCTTAGAATTAGCAGGACACAGAACTGTTAACTTGGTGCATCTAAGTACAAAAATAAAAGGCACAATTGCAGAATATTGGAGGGACTCTGAGTCTATTAAAATGGACAGTTATACAGACTACCCTAACACAAGGCAGAGTAAAATTAATGCATAGGAAAGACACAAATAAAATGCATATTTTTGTAAGAGAGGGAGAAGCTACATCCAGAGGAGACCCAGGAAACTTTCATGAAAATCTAGTTCTTTTCAGCAGGTAAAAATGTGGAGGGAGGTGGTGAGAGACGGGGGAACAGATCTGCGAAACAGCAAAATCTCAAGGTAAAGAAGAATGGGATTTCCAAGGTGATGATAAGTTTATAATTTGACAGACTAACAGATACAAGAAGCCAGAGCTCTAAGAAGTAAGACCAAGAGGGAGTTTGAAATACAAGACTAGAGAGACTCAGAGGAAAATAAGAAATGTATTTATGCACGTTGGAGAGCTGCTGACCCATTAATAGTAGGAGTCCTCTGGGGGTCAGAGGTTTGCATTCAAAGTCGGGTGGGAAATTGCCCAGCCAGTTAGGAGGACATTGCTTTTCATCACCTAGACAAAAGGCAGTGAGACCCAGAACAAGATGGGTATGAGAAAACCAGAGAGAGGCAGTTTAGTGATAAACATTACTTTGGCAACTTTTTGGATGTGGACAGTGAAGAGAAACAAGGATCATAGAAGACCCGATATTTGAGGTCTAAGAATGTGAGAAAATGGTTTATCATCCACAAAGATAAAGCAAGTGGAAACAGAAATTGTCGGCAGTTGAGAGAGGGCCAGATGCTTCCATTTGTTTGAGGCTCCCAGTGTGTCACAAAGTCAGTGCTAAAACAGACCCTTCCTTTTCTCTTGGGATTACTCCTTTGCTGTTTTCATCGCGGACTGTCACGTGGCTTCTCCTTGCAACTCTTCCTGTGTAGGGACAGAATAGGGCATGAAGGGGAAGAGAGAACTATTGCCTGATAAGCCAGCTTGGAAAGGGTGACATGGGGAATTGCATCCATTTTTAATGGGTTCTATTTGGAACAACATTGCTTAATTAAAATGAATGGGAGCCAATGGAAACTCCATTCTCTCCTTGTTCAATGCCAAACAAAAAAATATGACAACACTCAGGCTTTCTCATCAACTGAAAGATATTCAAATGAATATTTGATAATGTCCGGTATGACTGATGCTTATTTTTCCTCTGCCATTGGATTTACTTTTAAAGCAGATGGTTTCTCTTCTGATTTACTGTACTTCCCATGCATTACTTTAAAGAAGAAAGCAGATGATGACTTCCCAGGAAGTTGTTAGCTGTTGCTGGATTCTGTGCACTGCTCTGCATATTGAAACGAATCCCCTTATCTTAACAGCTTCATAATAAACAATAAGGACACCTTCTTCAGCAACGCTACTCGGAGCAGGATAGTGTATCACATGCTGCAGCACACCAAATATGAAAATGGAATCTCAAAAGTGGGTAAGAACACGAGTCCAAAATGTAGAGAAAGAACGGTTTGTGGTTACTGATACTGCCCAGAAATATTTAATAACTGAAACTTTGCCTTTGTGTACTAAATATGAATACATAACACATTGAGCTCAAACTCTAAACATTCTGGGTGTTTTTTTTTCAGCCTTTCAATAAAACAAACTCTTAAGAACATTTGGCCATATGTATCAAAATAGGAAATGTGCAAACACTTTAGAACAGAAATGTTATTCCTGAAATGTATCCCAAATAAATAACAATATATGAAAATACTTTAACTGTCCATCGTTAGGAACTGACAAATAATTAGGCTACATCTACATAAAGCATCCATTAAAAATGAAATAATTTAAAGATGTCTCAACACTAATATCCTTTAGAGATATGTTGAGGGGTGAGGAATTCCTCTGCTTCCTTGACTTAATTTTGTTTTGAGGAAAAAGAAAAGTTTCACAAGGCTCATGTGATCCCAATGAGTGGATATTAAAAGTCCCCTAATTTCATGATGTGGCAAAGTGAAATCATATGTTGGCACCTTGCAAATCTCCATCTATTGAAAGTATAAGGACAGAATTAGGCTCTTAATATCAGTCTCTTTTATAACCTCACTGTACTCATAGCTAATGTGGTTATGGAAGTCATTTTGGTTATTTTTTTAAATTAATTTATTTATTTTTGTTACAGATGTTTCTCCTTTTCCCCCCACTGATTCCCCCCTCCTCCACCCTCCCCGCCCTGTCCCCAGCTTTGTTGTCCATGTCCATTGTTCATGCACACATGCATATAAGTTCTGTGGTTTATCTCTCCTTCCCACCCCCTCTTCTGGGGATTGTCAGTCTGTACCCCACTTGCACTATTTTATGTTTTTAAATTAATTTATTCAAAGTGTATATGTGTTGCTTCAGAAGGGAGTCTCTGTTTAAACTAACTCAAGAACTGTTCTTTTCATTCCAGGTATCTGTAAACTGATAAACAATGGTTCATATATAGCAGCTTTTCCCCCCCATGAGGTAATTTTGGAATATAATTTCCTTTTTTTTTTTTAAAAAAAAAAAGGTTCTCATACTCAATGCTTGATCCCATTTTTTAACATTCAATTCTGGTTTCCTGTCTCCCAGGAGGGTTCAATCAACGGCTGGCCCTGGGCTTTTCTGAGCCCCCATTATATTCTGTGTCTGTACACTAGCTCCCCTGCTCCAGACCCCTCCTGCAGTTTTTCCCCACGAGGAATCCCGGCCTTGGAGGGGACTCATGGACCTTGCCTACTGCTCTCTACTCCAACACAGCTCCATGGTGACCATTCCCAAACACGGCAGGTTCCTGGTTTGTGCAAACGACTTTGGGATACTTGAAACTCCAACACAAC
The DNA here is from genome assembly GCF_014108415.1 of Molossus molossus. Classification (NCBI taxonomy): domain Eukaryota; kingdom Metazoa; phylum Chordata; class Mammalia; order Chiroptera; family Molossidae; genus Molossus; species Molossus molossus. The sequence continues at coordinate 66,725,802 of NW_023425348.1, forward strand.
CCCTCACAAAACCGACAAACTATTCTGTGCTTGGTTCTCTGCCTGAGGATTACCTCTCTACCAGTTTTAAGTAGAAGAGCCTGCTCTGAACTGTGGTGGGCTTTGCCTGCTGAGTCATGAATTACATTCGGATCAGTTTTAATCAACACCACCACCACCACCACCACCTGCACATTGTACTCATTTCAAGGCAACTTTGCATTTTAATATAAGAAAGGGGTCATTAGAGGTTTTACTTCTGCACTTTCTAAACTGGTCCCTCTTCTATGTATAAAGTCTGAGGACTTGAAGGACATAATCCCTGTAGCTTGAGGACCTCACAGTACAGAATAACTCACAACCAATAAAATGTGTTGACCACTTACTACTTGCCACTGAGCTGGATGTTTTATAGGGATTATCTCATTTAATCCTTGAAGAAGCTCCTCAAGGCATAAAAATGTTAAGCATCAACGGTACAATTTTGAGGGCAGAAAGCCAGACTCCAGTTTCTCTCAATGATGGTAAAGTTGCTGTGTTTTGTTAATAGGCCTTACATTCCAAACGGTAAAGTCTAGTTCACTTGAAGTAAAAGGTATCTCATTGGTTTAAAAAAAGAAATTTAAGAAAGAATTTTAAAGGAACTATCAGAATATTCTCAATGAACAAGAGATATATAAAGATATCATCCTTCCAGAGATCAATTAAGTTTACAATTTTGAAGCTTTGAATAAGTTGTTAAATTATTCTGTAAGGGAAAAGAAGCAAAAGCAGTTCCTATTTAGGTCAAATTTCAGTAAGAAAATGGATAGTGATTTATCTTATTTGATCTGTTTCAGGGAGCCTACAAGAGTAGCCAGCCCATCAAAACCCACGGACCTCAGAATAACAGACATCTATTATATGAGCGCTGGGCACGCTGGGGAATGTGGTACAAGCATCAGCCCCTGGATTTAATCAGGTACTTTGCATGGATCCCTAATGGAAGACATATGTTATTTTGTTGTCCTTTTCTTAGATTTGAAATTATTTCATTTGCTCATCAAATTATCTGTATCAGGATGCAACCAAGAAAAAATAAACCACTATGGGTCTTTTAAATAAAATGAACTTAATTTTAGAAATTGGTTACACAGGGGATAGGAAAGCTGAGAAATCAAAAAGAAATCATAAAACAACAGAAAATTGCTGACTACCCTAAAGCTGAAGGGAAAATAGAGTGAAGTGTATTTCAGTGCCCCGTACCTGGACTGTGCAATCCATGATTAGATTACCTGCACAGACGTGAAAGTGTAGGGAGTAAAGCTATGGAGAAGCTGAGGCTACTCTGGAGACAGCACTGAGGACAACCAAGAGAGCAGAAAAGATCCTGGCTGCTCCCTTTCTTCCACCTGTGAGTCTCCCGGTACCTCCTGGCCCAGCTACACCAGGAGCAATTTACAGAGGAACCTGTGTAATTTACTTCCTTGTGAAAACAAATCAAAACAGGGAAAGGCAGAAAATGAATCTGTGAGCAAAGAGGAAAATGACTAACAAAGCATCTGTGCATATATTTATCTTTCAACAAAGATTTAGTGAATATCTATTCCATTCCATTCCATTCCATTCCAATCCATTCCACTCCATTCCATTCCATTCCATTCCATTCCATTCCATTCCATTCCATTCCATTCCATTCCATTCCATTCCATTCCATTCCATTCCATTCCATTCCATTCCATTCCATTCCATTCCATTCCACTCCATTCCATTCCATTCCATTCCATTCCATTCCAATCCATTCCACTCCATTCCATTCCATTCCATTCCATTCCACTCCAATCCATTCCACTCCATTCCATTCCATTCCATTCCACTCCATTCCATTCCACTCCACTCCATTCCATTCCATTCCATTCCATTCCATTCCATTCCACTCCATTCCACTCCATTCTATTCCATTCCATTCCATTCCATTCCATTCCATTCCATTCCATTCCACTCCATTCCACTCCATTCCATTCCATTCCATTCCATTCCACTCCATTCCACTCCATTCCATTCCATTCCATTCCATTCCATTCCATTCCATTCCATTCCATTCCACTCCACTCCACTCCATTCCATTCCATTCCATTCCATTCCATTCCATTCCATTCCAATCCATTCCATTCCATTCCATTCCATTCCATTCCATTCCATTCCACTCCACTCCACTCCACTCCACTCCACTCCACTCCACTCCATTTTCCAATGAGTAATTGCCCTCAACTTGAATTAGTTTTGAAACTGTTACATGTATGATTTATTTTATCTTGATGGAGAATAAATCATTTTTTAAAATCAGGAAATATGTATTATAAAGGAGTTAATCAAGCCCCAGGATAACAATAAATATTTATAAGATGAAAATAAAATCCATATTATAAAGTTATATATGTTGGTATTTTGAATTGTTTATGGAGCATAAATATCAAGAATTGCTAATAACTATATGTGTCATTGTTCCAGTAGGAAACAGATAGAACCAGTAGAGTATAAGGAGTATTTGAAGAGAATTTTACAAAAGAATTATGTACAGAAGTGGAATAGGATCATGCAAGCCAACAAATGATGATGAAGCTTCCAGGGACTAGCAAAAGCTGGATGTTACAAACTTAGTTCGGCAGGGACAAGGGAAGAAAGCAGTTGGCAGAACCTGTCACAAGCTGTCATCATAGGAGCAGGGATGCCCAACAGAAGCTATGGTCTTAGGAAGAAAGCAGCCACAGCCAGAGCATAGCCCAGGAAGGAGCAAGTCAGGGTAATAAACACCCCAACATCTTTCTTTTTTTTTTTTTTTTATCCTCACCCGAGGACATTCTTCCATTTTTTGTACAGATAGAGCGGGAGGGAGAGAGAGGAAGAGAGAGAGAGGGAAACATCGATGTGAAAGGGACACATCGAGTGGCTGCCACCCACACGACCAACCAGGACCGGGGACAAACTGCAACCGAGGTACGTGCCCTTAGCGGGAGCCGAACCCGGGTCTCTCCGGACCACAGGCGGACGCTCCACTGCTGAGCCAAACCGGCCAGGGCCCAACATCTTTCTTATCCCACCCTGTGATGTCCTGCTGGTACCTTCTGTTGGCCAAGGAGCCATCAGGAAGCCAGAAGTAGGAAGGAGCATGGGTGACACGGTCCACAGCGGTGAGCCTCCTGGGCCAGCAGAAAGGAAAAGGGTGGGGCGTGGATCTAGATGCACAAAACAACATGCTGCCCCAAACCGATTTTACTTCAAGCATTAAGTGCTTGGGTATATCCAACATCATGGTGCTTTGATTCTAAATCTCCAAATCACAGCAAACTGTCAGATTTTTCTTTGTGCAGGTGAAAGATTCTTTTAAAGATATAAGCAGAGTGAGACGTGCTACTCCACAGAACCATATTTATTAGGAACCAAAAATGAAGCTGGGATTTGCAGGCATCGTTTCCGCGTCAATATTTTATCCATAGGAGATATTGCTGTTGCTGCTTAGGTCAATTCAGCAAGCCATCTTCAGTTTCAATAAATAGAAAATACTGTTACCTCAGCTGCTATCACCAATTATTTGGCTATTGATGTAGAAGGGAAATACTGCTTATGAAAATCATACATTTCATGTTCAAGTGGCTAAGGGGAGAGGGATGTGATGAAAGTCTCACCCAGATGAAGGCCATAAAAGATGATAGATGGCATTCCAGGAGGTCCCTACTCCCTGGGACCTTGCTTGTTATCAAAATTGAGGTGAGGCAGACACATACGTTGAACTATACAATCTCGTGCAAGGCTCAGTTTTCTGTAACCAGCAGGAAATTTACCTTAAAATCTGTGACTTTTATAAATCATTTGGAGTAAAGCTGTTCTTAAGACCACACAGTTTTGCCCTGGCTGGTGTGGCTCAGTGGTTGAGCATCCGTCTACCATGCACCCACAGGTCACCAGTTCGTCCTGGTCAGGGCACAGGCTGGGTCGGGGGCTTGATGCCCAAGAGGGAGGTGTGCAGGAGGCAGCTGATCTGTTTCTCTCTCTCATTAGTGTTTCTCTTTCTCATTGATGTTTCTCTCTCTCCCTTTTCCTTCCTTTCTCTCTAAAATAAATAAACAACATATTTGAAAAAATAACCCACACGATTTTGAGGACACGGGGCTCTTATGGTCTTGCTTCCTGTTTGTAGTGAGAGAAGGAGGGTATTGAGGAGTTAGTGGTGGTGGATGGAGACCTTCACAGACGTGCAGGCAAGGCCTGTGTGCTCTCTTGCTGAGACAGGCGGTTCATCAGTAGTGGATGAGAGGTGGGGGGCTCTTCATCTGTTTTTCTTTTTATAAACAACCATCTCTGGACATGCATTTTTGGTTTTTGTGGGTTTTTTGTTTTTTTTTGTTGTTTTTTTTACATTTTAAGAATGAACCCAAACATTTGCTAGCCAAAGCCTCTGTTAGTTCCGATCTTTTTTCTCATGGAAAACATTTGAATCTGAGAACAGCAACATTTTAAAAATTGTCAGTTACCAAACCAGCTTAGCCAAATGGTTGTATGGCATTTTCCAAAATGTTTCACCATAGGCACCAGAGCGGTTTAAATTGAAAAATTAAATGAAATAATTATCTCTAAAGTAAGTTCAATTTGTTTATTTATGATTAAGGTTGTTTCAGAACAGAACCTGGTCCTCACGTGAAATGTCACATAGGGGCCAACATAAGACAGATCAGACAGAAGGGCTGTGGGTGAAGTGTGATGGTTCGTGACAGCCACCCTCTTTCCTCCTCCCCGCCTGCCTGGTCACGGTTTCTGAGATCCCTTTACGGAACACTTAGCCTGGAAGATGGTGAATGCAGTGCTCTCGGTCAAGGCGTTTTCATCAGCCTTCTTTGCGTAGTAGAACTCTCTTTCCTCTTCTGAAACAGATCTGAAACCTGATGTAACTCAGGTGATTATACTCCTGTCAAATATGATTGTTACTCCTGTTAACTTTTAATAATATGTAATTAAAAATTTCAGTATAATAGTGTCTGTATAAGGGGTCTATCTATATAGTCTATAATCAGTCTCAAGATATTTTGATATATTAGTAATACTCCAATCTTCAATTGAACGCTTGTTTAAAGGGACAAAGGATTTGTTGTAATACCTGTTATTAAAATACTCTTCTGTTTCAAAGGAGAACATTATCATTGTATTGAAAATAAATAGACTAATAGTCCATGTCTGGTAGGAGATATAAATGAAAAAACAAAAAACAAAATATTCGATAGATGAAGCTTAATGGAGGATGACTTTATGTCTACACCTGGTAGAACAGACACATTTTAGTTGGCACAATACAGAACATAAAGTAGCAAAAGAATGATTTTCAGAAAGAGAAATCTTGTTAAGAAAAAATAACAGGAGACTTTCTTCCCAGCGAGAATCACTGCCCAGTGCAATATTCCCAAATGAACTGTAAAACACCAATCTTTAAAACTATTGCTGAGATAAGACTCTGTGTTATGGAACCAATTTTTAGGAAATGGAGATCAAAAAGTAGTAGAGAATTCAAGAAATTATTATTTCTTACCGGGGCAGCTGGTACTAACAGTAGACTTGGTGAAGAAAGAGCAATTGAGTAGTCTTTTTTTTTTTTTTTTTTTTCTTCCTCTATTGATTTTTTATAGAGAGAGGGAGAGAGAGACAGAAACATCGATGAGAGAGAACATCGATTGGCCATTCCCTGAATGCTCACCACTGGGGAGCAGGCCCACAACCTGGGCATGTGCCCTGACCGGGAATCGAACTGGCGACCTCTTGGTGCATGAGTCGATGCTCAACCACTGAGCCACACTGGCCGGGCTGATTGAGTAGTCTTTAGATATGCTTTATTATTCTTCCGTTTCCATATAGACTCTATTCAACAGCTAAACGGAAGTAAAATGTATTCTCTCCCTTAGAGCCATTGGCTACTTCCTGTGGAGAGAGAGTAAAACAAGCCATTCCACTTCCCGGCGACATTCAGTCTCGGGAGGGGGAGGAATGGGGGACTCCGAGTGTCTGCCATAAGTGTATACATTGAGGGTGCTGAAACGTGGGTGAGGGCATGACATCCAACCCGGGGTTGGAGAGGAAGTCAGGAAAGACTTCCTGGAAGAAGTGATATAAAGTGACGGGCACGTACAGGCCAGACACGGGAAGAAGGTGAAATGTGATATCCCACAGCATGAACCAAGCAAAGAATCCTAGGCTCCAGGAACCGCAGACCTGAAATGTGTTGAGGGACTGTGACATAACTGTGTAGACTGTCCGGCATAAGGGAATGTGGCCAAGGGGTGCCGATGGAGACTGAAATCGAGCCTGCTCTCCCCATCCTCCTACAGAGGACACTTTTTTCTAATTTAAAAGCAATATGGTGTATCACAGCCCTGAGTGCAGTAAACGAAAAGGGATTCTACTAGGAGGATGGAGAAAAGCAAGAATTGGCTTCTAAAAAGCTTCACGAACCACATTAAGAATTTTGACACAGAATTAAACATACTTTATAAAATTGTTCCTATGAGGACAATGTTTCAAGATAAACAGTGTCACTATTATTAGAATCATGAACAACCATGAAAATTAAGATAACCCACGTGGCCCTGGCTGGTTTGGTTCAGCAGTAAGAGCGTCGTCAGCCTGCAGACCAAAGAATCTCAGGTTCAATTCCAGTCAAGGGCATGTAGCTCTGTTGCAGTTTGGTCCCTGGCCCTGGTCAGGGTCTTGCGGGAGACAACCAATCAATGTGTCTGTCTCACATCAATGTTTCTCTCTCTCTCTCCCCTGTCCCTCTCCCTGCCTCCCACTCTATCTGGTGATAAACAACTATCCTCCAGTGAGGATTTAAAAAAAAAAGAGAACGCTGTTGGAGCCAACAAGGGGCTGAGCTGGTCCATCTGAAATTCTGACTCCGTGTGACATCAACATTTGTAGTGTCACTTATCTTGCCTTAAGCTAACAATTTGCTTTCTCATGCAGGCTCTATTTTGGTGAAAAGATTGGGCTCTACTTTGCGTGGCTGGGATGGTATACTGGAATGCTGATTCCGGCAGCACTGGTTGGCTTGTGTGTTTTCTTCTATGGAATATTTACAATGAATGCAAGTCAAGTAAGGTAAGCTACTAACAGACTTACTGAAAGCTGTTGACCTTTCTTCTGGTTGGACAAAAACTTTATGATAAAACTGACTATAAAAACAAGTGATGGTACTGCAATATATTTGCTGGTTTTTTGTGTTTTTTTTTTTTTTTGGTAGGGAAGCATCACAATTAAAAAGGTCATTTTTCTACTATTGTTATCAGTGGGGTGCCCTCTATGTCCCCACCTGTACTGTTGGAAGTGGAGTTCTTGGGGTACCATGGGGAAAATAATTTCCTGAGGCCCCCATGGGAGAATGAGGTAGCGTGGAAACCTTATTGATGATGTAAAAGTAAGGTCCCATTTCCGTCTGTCTTGCGGTGGAAAAAGTCCAGTCTTGTCTTCAGCAGAACTAAGATTAAAGTCACTGCCCAGAGGTTCCGCTCCATATTAAAGCACAGTCCAGCCCAGCATCTGGCTGGCTTAGCCTGTGCTCCCAGCTGCAGTCCACTGCATGTGGGGTCTGCCGGCCATGGCCCATGAGGCACCAAGGCCATGGGGTGGGCTAGTGCATGGGTGAGTGCAGGTCATGGAGCAAGGGAGCAGGAGCACAGAGAAGAGCAGAACAAGAGAGAGAATTCCTTGGGGATTTTAACATTGCAAGATTTTGCATGCTTGCAGTGGCTCTACCTCCTAGCCAGTTGTTTTTCTCCCAGGTCAGACTGACAGGCAAGTCCCTTCCCTATGTCACCCCACCCAGACTTCACTGCACATGCACCCATGTCACCCTTTGTTTGGTTTCTTCCCCCTGTGATCCCCCAGGTATTTCCCTGGGGAGCGTGAAGTTGCAGCTTCCTGGTGAAGCATCCAAGATGACTGTGCTTATAATGTCTCGCCTTCCCTTTGCTCTCTTCCTGTCATTAATATTAGTGAGTTAATTATGACAATAACACTATTATATGCAAATGCTCTTGCATAAGTTCTAAAATTGTTTATGTCAAATTTCTCTTTCTAGTATATGCCACATAATAATTCGATGATGCAATAGACAGTTTTATACAATTTACATTTTAGCATTTGGAAATCTAGAATGCCCTCTACATAATTATATAGCTACAATTCTTTTAACACTCACAGTATACAAAAGCCTTCTAAATATGTTGTTTCATTTAATATATCCTTTACTACCGCACTTGGAGACGAGTATCCCTTTTTGCTGATGTGGAAACCTTACATAGTTAAAGATGTCTAAGCAAAATACTCGTCCCACATAAACCTTGCTCTAAGCAGCTTGCTCTCCTGAGAACAGAAAATCACTTTCTACTATCGTCTTACTCTCTGTAAGAACAGATATTGTAATAATTTTTTGCATCAACTTAAGATATCAAGATAGTGAAATAAGGTTCAACAAAAATCACATGTGTATTAGAATAGTGATTGTTTTGTTAAAGTCGAGGTAACTCAATATCTGGATATAGAAACAATGCCTTCTTTTTTTTCTATTTATCTTTATTTCTTTAGTGTTGAGAGTATTACAGATGCCCCTCCTTTTTACCCCCATTGACACCCTCCATTGGTTTTGCATATATGCGTATCAGTTCTTTGGTTTATCTCTTCCCACCCCCCACCCTCTTCCCTCTGAGGTTTGTCAGTTTGTTCCCTACTTCCATGTCTCTGGATCCATTTAGAACAATGCATTATTATTCAGCAGAGCCAACAGTAACCCTGGCACTAAAGGCTCTTAGCAGCATCTTCTATTTCATTTATCTCAAGGATATCATTAAGTTCAACCTTGTAGGATACAATTCAAAATATGAAAAAACACCTCTTCCCTCCTTCAAAGCTCAGCACTTCTGTTTTCTTCCAACTTTTAACCAGGGCTTGTCACTAGGTAGTAATCATGACAGTTAAGGGAATCGTGAAAATCTGTTTCCTTAAATTTTGAAAAATATGTCTATGATATTCAAATGCACATGTATGAATATGTGCAACAGTTTTCCTCAAAACAAAGTACTTTCATTGTCCTAGAGATGAATTCTGCTCCATAGCCAACTTCTTTGATTTGATATCTCAGCATGAAGTCCAAATGATAATCAGTATGAAAACAACAACAAGAAAAACCACCTACTGTTCAAAAGCATTTCATCTAGTCGTAGGTTTATTTCAGAGTTTGACAAAATCACTACCACTCTGGAAGGCAGCATCTTCCTGTTCCTCAGTTTATTTAATCAATGTCTTACAGTTTTCAGTGTACAGATCTCTCATCTGCTAGGTTAAATGTATTTCTAAGTGTTTTATTCTTGTTGATGCAATTGTAAATAGGATTGTTTTTTTTAGTTTCTCTTTTTGATAGTTTGTTGTTAGTGTATAGAAATACAAGCGATATTGTCTATTGATTTTGTATCCTGCAATGTGTTTGAACGTGTTTATTAGTTCTGACAGTTCTCTGGTGGAGTCTTTAGGGTGTTAGAAAAACACTCTTTAAAATGAATTAACACAGAAAATAATTCTTAGACAGCTAGCTACTGTTCAAGTTGGTGCCAAGGTTACCTATTCTCGAGGTTTTATTATGTCCCATAGATTCCGCCTCCACCCCTACAAAGCTGAAAATGAACGAAAGGCAATGAAAGAAATAGATTTGTTCCTATTGATGTATGTACCAATGGGGTAAATTAGACTCCTTTGTATGAGATAAGTATTCTTTAACCTTCAGTACAAGGAGTGTTTTAAAAGGCATTAGCAAACTCTTTTCTTCAGTGCTTTATGGTTTTCTATTTCTGCTACTTCTATCACACTATAATTAAAATCTTGTTAGACTTTTTATTCTAAATCAAGATAAGCTTCACTGAATATCTTGACTTTCAAAATTTTATGGAGCTGAAATTTTCCATTCAAGGTGTCAGACATAGTTACTAGTTAAGTTGTAGGTGTTATTGTGACAGGTGGGGAAAGACACAGAGCCTTTTGTGTTGCTTTGTTTTAGTATAATTTTTTTAAATGTATTTTTGTTACAGATGCTTCTCCTTTTCTCCCCATTGACACCCTCCTCCCGCCCCCCTCTTCACAGTATTGTTGTCTATGTCCATTGGTTATGCATATATGCATATAGGGATTTTAGTATAATTTTATTAAACTCTTTTTTGTTTATTGCAAAGAAACAAAATGTTCAAAAGCTGAGGATTGGGTTATATTTATTATGTTTCTACCAGGTATGTCCATATAAGTTAAAGTCATATTAATTAATTGCCCTGCAGTAGAATTATGTAACAATTGAGTTGTAGATTATTTATTGTATGTACATGTACATGTATAGATTTACATGTAATCTTGGTCTTGCATAATCAAATGTGGTCAGATTTATGCACGGGAGAGGACATACCGTAGGAGTATGAAAATGAACAAGCAGATAGATGTGGTCTGCTTCCCTGGGATTCAGGTCCAGAGAAAGAACAGAAAGCCCCACTTTCTAGCCCATTCTTTCCTCTTTGGCATTAAAATGCACCGAGACATTTATGTGGTCTTCGGTATTGACCAACTTTTCTAAAGAGGTTGAGTCCTAAAGGAACTCTCCAACCATCTCCTGACATCTGTTTCTTTCATTTATTAACTGTCTATGGTATGCCAGGCGCATTATCAATAGCCCTTATGTGGTATCCCAGCTAGATATTATCTCTCTCTAGAGATAAAGAAATTGATCCTCAGAGAGGTAAATGACTTGGTCAGGGGAGGCAAGAGTCACCCCGGCACTAAAGGCTCTTAACAGCATCATCTATTTCAAATGGTCAACTAATTTTCAAACCTCTATCTGATATATATATTTAACATGAGATCTACCCTCTTCAAAAATGTTTTAACTGCAGCCCTGGCCAGGTGGCTCAGTTGGTTGGAGCATCATCATGTACACCAATAGGTTGTGGGTTTGATTCCCAGTTAGGGCGCTTACCTAGACTGCAGGTTCAAGCTCTGGTCAGGGCACGTATGGGAGGCAACCGATGGATGTTTACTGTTTCTTTCTCACATGGATGTTTCTCTGTCTCTGTCTCTCTCTGTCTCTCTCTCTCTCTCTCCCCCACCCCCCCACCCCTTTCCTCTCTCTGAAGTCAACAAAAAATGTTTCAGTGCACACTGCAGTATTGTTAACTATGGGCAAAGCATTGTAGAGCAGATTTCTCGAACTTATTTAGCTTGCATAACTGAAACTTAATACCTCTTGAACAGCAACCCTCATTTCCCTCTGCCCTGCCCCCTGGGAAATAGCATTCTGCCCTGTTCCTAGGAGTTTGACTGTTTCAGATGCCTAATGTCAGTGGAACCATGCAGTATGTGTCCTGCTACTGGTTCATTTTACTTTGTGCAGTACACTCCAGTTCGCCTATATTGTTGCATAGGGCAGGATTTCCTCCTCTTTCAAGGCTGAATAATATATCCGTGTATGTTTATAGCACATTTTTATATCCATTCATCTATGGATGGATATTTGGGTTATTTCCATATCTTGGCTGTTGCGGGTAATGCTGCAATAAATATGGGAGTGTAGATATCTTTCCAAGATCCTGATTTCAGTCCTATTAGATATATACCCAGAAGTGGGATTATTGAATTACATGGTAGCTCTATTTTTTAATGTTTTGAGGAAACTCCATGTTGTTTTCCATAGTGGTTATACTATTTTACCAAAAATGTACAAGTGTTCCAAATCTTCCACATTCTTGCCAACATTTGTTATCTTTTATTTGTTTGTTAATAGAAATTCTAACAGGCATGAGTTAATGCCTCATGATTTGATTTGCTTTTCCCTGATAATTATATCTGATTCTAAAATTTATGCTTTACTCATGCTTCTGTACTATCTTTTACACCTACTTAAACATTTTCCCAATTCGCCAAAATGAACATCACCAAGCATCGTGTTCTGTGCTTTGTCACGGAAAACATCAAGACCCTGGAGCGGGTCCAGACATCCACCCTAAAATGGACAAATTGCTACCTCCTCCCATTATCTTAAGTGGTGGCAATTATTATTTCCTTTAAGTCAGTCCCTTAATGTGTAGATCTGACAATAGACGTAAAACAAAAGAAACCCACAATTCAAGGAATGGTTTATATTTTCCAGCTCAGCAATAGAAATGAAGAAACAATCATGCTGAGCTCTCTTTCTCCCTCTAGTGGTTAAGTAAAAGCAAATACATTTCTGATAGTCTCAAATCCCTTATTTCAAGCAAAAAACACATTGTCAAAAAATTGTTTAATGTTTTTTATTACGTATTAAGTTAAGCTTTGAGCTCATTATAGAAAATGAGTTTAGTGTTTCTGGAATTAAAAATAGGACTCAGTCTGATGGCTGGCTTTCTAGACTTGGTGCTTTTTTGACCATTTTGGGAAATGAGAAAGATGATGTAGCATAAACTGACGTTACCATTTTAGTGTGCGATTTCAATGCAGGACACTTCGTGTCATCCTTGAAGCACAATGAATTATGATAGAAAGCCCATTTTAACCTAAATTTCCTTCAAGACATGTTAATTCTTCTTGTTTGTACAAATTGGTAGTATTACTAAGAGAAGATAGAACCCTCTCCTTCTTTGGGGCTTTTAAAATGTATGCTTTATCTGCTTCCTCCTACTTCATATAGACATCTGATCACTAAAAATATGATGTGTGTGAAAGTGGGGGAATGTATATACAGGACCCATTATATCATCATCATCACTGATACATTTGTTTTTGATAGGAAAGTTCCTTTTAATATGAAACAAACATGTCCTTTATTTAGATATATTATAGTTGGTGGAGAATTAGACCCAGAATCAGAAAGACCTGTATTCAGTTCCCTGAAGGACCTGTTGTTAGCTGTATGACCTTGAGCAACTCACTGAGATTAAACATCAGTTTCCTCTCAGTTGTGAAGATAATTACCATTGCAGGAGATTGCAGTGAGGACTAAACTGAATGGACATGAACTCATTTCTGCTTACTGTGAAGCCCTGTATTACTAAACAGTATTCTTATATTTATCCTTACTACAACTTGAGATTATACATTACCAGCACTTGAAATACCCATGGCGTTTTGCTTTATTGGATTGTAGACATTTCAGAAAACTGGAATTCTTGTTGCAAACACCACAATTAAATTTTTATGTTCAGAGATATATTCAGAAGCCTTGAACTTACTTTCATCATTTCCAGAGCAGATTCACTTAAAGACAATTTATTCTGGGGATAGTCAATGAGAAAGAACCATGTATGACAGAGTCACAAAACATCTTAAAAATAGTTGCTGTAAACTCTCAAGCTGTGAGGCTTTTGCGAAGTTATTCTTGATGCCCTAGTCCTGTCCAAAATGTATGCTGAGATATTTTAAAAGGTAGTGGCAAGAAACTGAAGAGACAGATATTATAAAGGTATATTCTAATAGAGAATATACCATATTTCAGTAAATAAAAAACTATGTCATGTCAGCATGACAGTGTGTGTCAAGTTAAAGCAAAGATGGATGGAAGGAAGGAAGGAAGGAAGGAAGGAAGGAAGGAAGGAAGGAAGGAAGGAAGGAAGGAATTAGCTGTCTCAAATTTCCAATGGACATGATGCACGGATTTACTGTGGTGGGGGTTATGAAGTTGTGTGAATTATGGATGCTATTCATTTTGGTAATTCTAAGGCAGCAAGATCCAGGGGAAAGATCGATAGACTTGAGAAGTCAGAATAGTCAGATTTGATTCCAGCTCAGCCACTTCTAAGCCTGTATGATTTGATTGGTTGATATTCCCTTGGGTGTTCCTCACAAAATTATCCTGCATGGCATGAAATCATGTGTAAAAATGTCTTCATAACAAAGCCTCACAAGTATCTCCCATATAAAAATATGCCCTGTGGCCTGGCTGGTGTAGCTCAGGGGTTGAATGTTGACCCATGCACCAGGAGGTCATTGGTTCAAACCACAGTCAGGGCACATGCCCAGGTTGTGGGCCCAATTCCCAGTGGGGAGCATGCAGGAGACAGCCAATCAATGTTCTCTCTCATCAATGTTTCTCTCTCTCTCTTTCTGTCACCTGCCCTCTCCTAAAATCAGTAAAGAAAAAAAAAAAAAAAAAAAAAAAATATATATATATATATATATATATATGTATATATATAGCCTATGATCATTACATTATCTGGATGGAGATTTTTAAAAACAAAGAAGCAAACAGAAACCTCTGTATCACAAATATCCTAGAAATTCAAGTTGGAGCCACAGTCTTAAGTTCTTCCTCACCTGTCTACCACGTCCTACTATGTCCATGTCTCCGTTTCCGCCCCTCTGTTGCTGCTTCCCACAGAATTGACCATAGGAGCTAAGTACCTTCCTAAACATTGAAGGTTTATGCTTTCTTTTTTCTTATTTGATTTCTCAAGCCAAGAAATTTGCAAGGCTACTGAAGTCTTCATGTGCCCTCTGTGTGAAAAGAACTGCTCGCTGCAGAGACTCAACGAAAGCTGTATCTATGCCAAGGTGAGTGTGGACCCTCACTCCTTCCTGAGCTCCAGGTAGTAAAGTCCTGGAGTAAATTGCGTTTTATCAAAGTTAAATGTTCCTAAGACTTTCAACAATCCACATCAATGACAGTGGCATAAGATGTCATCTGCGGCAATTACGGAACGAGTATATTTCTGTTTAAATGTTGTCTCTCCCTTTGTTTTTATAATTGATTGTTGCCATCATAGACACAGAGTTTCTCTTGAAAGGATGTCTAGATTCTTTTCAGGAAAAGATGATTATTTTTATTGCTAATGATTACATTTGAATTTTCCATGAAGATTTATGAAACTAAGATACTTTTAGTTTTACAGGAAAAAATGAAATAACATACCAAAAGTTCTCAAATTGTTCATTCTTAAGCGTCACCTGGAGGTTTTCTCAAATTTCTGAAGCCCAGTAATACCCAGAATCTTTGGGTTTGGAACCTGGGTGGGCATCAGCATATTTTAGAACTTCCCAGGTGATTCTACTGTGCATACAAGTTCGAGAAGCTAAAATTCAGTTACTATTGTTTACTTAAGAAAGTTTTTTAAAATTATAATGAACATATAACAAAATGTACAAATTTGTAGTGTATAAACTGATGCGTTTTGATTTCATATATGCACCTATGACGTCATCACCATGATCAAAATAACGAACATATCTATCACTTCCGAAAGTTTTCTTCAAACACCCTCATAATCCCTACCTCCCAACTCCACCCAGCTCTGCCTGTTCTGTCATTGTAGGTAACTTTGTATTCTCTAGATTTTCTGTAGATGGAGTCATACAGTGTGGGGTTTTTTGTTTTGTTTTTTATCCTCACCCGAGGATATTTTTCCTTTTTTTTTTTGTACAGATAGAGTGGGAGGGAGAGAGAGGAAGGGAGAGAGAGAGAGAGAAACATCGACGTGAAGAGACACATCGAGTGGCTGCCACCCGCACGACCAACCAGGGCCGGGGACAAACTTGCAACCAAAGTACGCGCCCTTAGCGGGAACCGAACCCCGGTCTCTCCGGACCGCAGGCCGACGCTCTAACCGCTGAGCCAAACTGGCCAGGGCCAGTGTGGGGTTTTTTTATTCTGCCTTCTTTCACACACCATAATCATTTTGAGATTTATCCACATTGTAACATTTATTAGTATATTAGTCCTCTTTACTGCTGAGTAGTTCTGCAGTATATGACCATACAAGAGTTTGTTTATGCACTCATCTATTAATGGACTTTGGGATTGTTTTAAGTGATTACCATTTTAAATAAAGTTGCTATGAGCATTTGTCTAACAAATCTTCCTGTAGAGAAATACTGTTATTTCTCTTGGGTAAATAAATACATAGGTATAAAATAGCTGGATTATATAATAGGTACAAATTTAACTTTCTAAAAACTGCCAAACTATTTTCCAGAGTGTTTACACCACTTTACATGTTTGCCAGCAGTGTATGAGAGTTCCAGTTTTCTTCATAGTCACTAACTCTTAGGATAGTCAGTCTTTCTAATTTTAACTATTCTAACAGATGTGTAGGGATATCTCATTGTAGTTTAGTTACTTGAAAATAATTCGAACTTTTTGGATCTTGATTTTAAGATCTGTGAAATGGGCACACAGCAGTGCTCTGTCTAGCACTTTTCTCACAATAAAAGCAAGATCTTTCTGTGGACTCTACTTAATGCGCTGTGGATAATGGGGAATTCCAGTCTGGCAGTTGGAATAGGCCCTATTCCTGTCTCTAATCCTCTCAGATATTCTTTCCTCAGGTAGTCTCCTCATGGACATGCTCACTGGGTGCTGTCTGGATTGCCTCTCTGTGCACCCTAGTAATCAGTGTAGTAACCTGAGGCAATCATAATGCTCACTTCATTTGTTGCCCACCTCTCAGGGATCACCATTCATTGCCTAACACCCACTATCTTGAAATCTTGCCTATATATTTTGTGAGTTCTTTGGTTGTTTCCAGAAGAGGTAAAATTAATCACTGTTATTCCATCTTGTTCAGAAGTATGGCTCAGTGGAGGGAGAGCACTGGCCCACAGACTAAATGGTCATGGGTTTGATTCCTGGTCAAGGGCACGTACCTGGCTTGTAGGTCTGATCCCCGGCCCTGGTCAGTGTGTGTGTGGGAGGCATCCAGTGTGTCTCCCTCACATTGATGTTTCTGTCAGTCTCTCTCCCCCTCCTTCCCTTCTACTCTCTAAAAATTCAATGGAAAAAATATCCCGGGTGAGGATTAATAAAGAAAAACTGAGTAGTAACTCTCTATACAATTAACTTTGACTAGGCTGGGTATAATATCAGAGTCCCTCAATATCCTACTATAAGACCAAACTTAGTAAAATTAGCTCCTAAATAATTTATCTTGAATGCATAGTATGGGAAGTCTGTTGTTTATAATTTAATTTCTAAAATACACTGAGTTTTGAATTATTTGAAATGTTCCACAAAGATGTGTCATTTTGGGAAGCATTTTATCAACATTTTTTTGCAAAATCTAAGTATATTAGAGTTTAGAGTTATTAGATGTATAAATATGTGTGTATGTATGTACACACACACACACACACACACACATACATCCCTCTCTTAGCCCATGCATTTTAAAGACATATGACAGCCTTCGAGACACCAACAAATTCACATGTTACTTTTACTTAAACAGATAAATGAAACACACTGGCTTTATCTGAGCACTAAATATAAGACACGTCCACATATGGCAGAGTGACAGAGTGAAGACACATTCCAAAGACTAGGGGGCTTTTGTCATAGCACAGTATCTACATCCCTCCATTTCTTGGGAGGAAAGAGTATGTTTAGGGACAGGTATGACTCATAAAGCACCCACTTAATAACTATTATAATAAAGGTGGGAAAAGTACCTTAAAGAGGAGAATATTGCCTTATAGAACAATACAAGAAATAAAACCCATCAGGGTGACATTTGTCTTGCATTTGTTTCTCTGGCTAAGATAAAGCGTGGAGCCAGCTGCTCCCAGGCTGTGCTCAGTGGGAGTGTTGGGCCTGACTCACCCCAGAAGCACAACCAGTCCACCACCCAGCCCTCCAGTTCCCTCTATGCAGCTTTAGACCCTACCCACCACCTCCATGGCCAGTAACTGCCTGGGAAGCAGAAAATGCTCTCGAGGGAGGTGCTGTCCCTACCTCCCCCAACACTTCTCCAAGGGCAGCCCTCTACCCCCACGAGGTCACCTGGGGGCACAGAGGGTGGACTGGGGTCCCCAGGGTCCCCCATAACTCCCAGTATATATGAATAAATAAATGGGATTTTAATGGTTCCCCCCCCACACACACACACATATTCTTATTACTTGTGTGATAATCTGTCAGTATCCCCTCTTGACCCTTCACTCTCTCGCTTTATTTCATTTTCCTTTTTGGGTTCCACCCTGAGCCCTCGGGTCCCCTTCCAGATTCCTGTTTATAAGCCCTATCCCCTCTGTCCTGGATTCGTATGTGAAACTTATCTAAATAAACCTTTTGGAGAAAAAAAAAATGAAATTCCACTTCCTTCAATGGATAGAAATAAACATTCCTTTTATTTTTTTGAAGGTTAAACATTTATAACATACATGCAGCCTATACATGAAATCTGTAGCCCAGGGGCTGTGGCTCTGAATGGACCCTTGAACCTGTCAGCAGCTCCACCTTCCAGGCCCCACCTGCTGCCTCCATAGTCCAGAGTTTGCTTGGGCAGGTAACATAGCAAACATTGTGGATACAGGCTTAGTCACAGGGTTAGATGAAGCTCTTCTACCTGGAATGATGAAAAGGTGTCTCAGCAGCTTGTCTGTCCCTTCCCCTTCTGGGAAGTTTGCTTCCACTGCAGTTAAGGTCACCAGGATGAAGGCAGGGTTAGGGCTGGAGACTCACTGGAGCCTTGGGAAGCATGTGGTGGGGATAAGAGGGCTTGGGAGAATAGATATTTGAAGGGACCTGCTTAGAACAGAAACTGATGATCTTGGTTCAGCACTCCCAAAATAAGGGCAAGATGACTGTAACAACCATAGAGCATCCCAGAGGAAGAAGATCATACCTCACCCCCACAAGATGATATAAGCCCTTAACATAAGAACTGGACCAAAGAGCCCAGGGAACTCCACAGGAGGGGAAACCCTGCCAAAGCTTGGAGGGCATGGAATTTAGAATGTCTCTCTGGACTCCAGGGCCCAGTCTCAGAGCAAGGGACTGGGGACCTGGCCCACCCCTGTTTCTCACCTGTGGACATGTAAGCAGGTAGTGAGCCTCCTCTTTCATGGGAGGTCACAGCCTGGGGAAATCCCCCCTTTAGGGTGGGATGGGCCTGTGGAGACAGAGAAGGGTTGAGGCCAGCTTCCAGGAAGCTCAGTTGGATGCTCTGGGCCCCTTTGGTATCTCATAGAAAATCTTTCTTGCAGGGTGGATGCCTCAGCTCAGACTGGGGAAAAGGTAGAATAGAGCTTGGCTGATCTCACTCCTACTAGCATGCACTGGGGACCTCAAACAACTAGATGGGGAGGAGCCAAGCCCATAGGGTCCAGAACAAAGGGTGGGGAGGGACTGGGGGCACAGCACCCAGGGTCCATGGGTATTCCAAAGTCCTCTGAGTTACGGGTTCAGCTGATGTAGATACGGTGGAAGTCATGGGCACCAAAGGCTGTGTTGCACTTGGGGCACTTCCTCTGGCGGGCCTCATAGCGACCCCGCACACACTCAAAGCAGAAAACATGGAAGCACTTGGTAAGGACAGCATCTTTCTTGCGAGTGTTACAGCAGGGGCAGGTCAGCCGCGCCTTGTACTCCTTGATCTCCTCCTGGAGGATTTCATCAGCATCTGCATAAACCTCCACCTTCCTCTGCTTCTCCAGCTTGCGCCGCAGTCGTGAGATGTCCTCCTGAGCCCTCTTGAGGTTGAAGCTCTCTTTCTCTCGAGCAGCACGGCTCTCTGCCAAGCAAGGCTGGATCTCTCGAAGCCGTGTCTGCACATGTTCCACCTGCACCTTTAGGTCCTCAGCCAACTGGGCTGCTTCCACAGCCTTCCTCTTATTGAGCTCCAGGGCCTGGCTGCACAACATCAGCTCCTTTTCTACACCTCCAAGGCTGCCCTGCAAAGCCTCCTCTTGTTCCTCCAGCTTCTGCACAGTCAGCAACTGGGCATCCACCTGAGACTTGAGGCAAAGAACCTGCTCGCCCAGCTCATCCTTCTCCTCCCGCAGCAGCTTGTGAATCTGGTTGGCTTTGATCCGCTCTGACATCAGCTTAAAGTTGGCATCATCCTTTTCCCGCAATTGCTGTAGCAGTCGCCCATTTTGCTCCTGCATGTCCTCAAAAGCCTGACCTGTCACATCCATCTCTGACAGCAGCGCTTCCTCCTCCTGCTTGGTGGTACCCAACTTGCGCTGCAGATGTTCTATCTGCTCCTCTGCTTGCCGAATGCGTCGAAGGGCATCCTCATCAGCAATCTTCTTGCTTTCTCTTTGATCCCTCTCCTCCAATTCCCGGATACGACACTGTAGCTCCTTGACCTCAGCCTTTGTCTTGCGTTCAGCTGCCACAAGCTGTGCCTTATCCCGTTGCTCTTTGGACACCGATTTGTACATGTCCAACAGCAGCTTCATCTCCTTCTGGCTTTCTTGGGCCTTCTTGAGCTCTTCTCGGAGACCTTTGAGGAATTCTGACTCCTTCCTCTTGGTCTCTTCCACCTTGGCCTTCTCCCGATCACCTCTTAAAAATGCTGAGGCCACAGACTGGGATCCCAGGCCAGGACCTTCCTGCTCCCAAAGCTCCTGTTTGGGTCTGGTCTCAGGTTCTTGGCCCCAGAAGGGGCCCTGGAACCCAGGGGTTAAAGCCTGGGTATCTTCCTCAGAGGGGACCAGTTCCTCCTCCTTTGCTGAAGAGGTAGTAGTGGCACCAGGCATTGAAGCTATCTCCTTTCTGTTGTCATGGGCACCAACAATGCTTGGCCCACCCTCTTCTTTCCCTGGGGCTGCAACACAGAAGTCAGAATCCTCTGAGAGACCCAGATTGGGGAGAGAGTGCATAGAGCCACTGGCCTGTTCCCGGAACTTGCCAATCTCAGCCTGCACTTCCCTTAGCTTCCGCTTGTATCGTTGGGCATCCCCCTTTAACTGGTGGTTGTGACTTTGAAGGCTGTGGATCAGGTGGCGCATCTCACGGTTGATTGGCCCCGCCTGCTCGTTGGCTGCCAGGTTCTGTTCAAACTCAATGCGTAGCATCTCATACTCTTTGCGTACCTGAGCCAGAGTGTCCTCCAGCTGGATAACCTCTGTGCGCAGCTGCTTCTGCAGCCCCAACTCATTACTCTCCATGTGCTCAATTTGTCTCAGGTGGGAGTTCTTGGTGGCCAGCAGCAGCCCCCGGGCCTCATCCAGCTGGGTCTTCACTTGCAGAGACTCATTATAAAGCAGTGAAAACTGGGCCTGCAGCATTTGGTACTCCTCTGTCTCCTGTACCACCTCCTCAGGAAGGCTCCGTAGGGCCACCTTGAGGCGCTCATTGGTCCGCACAGCCCCCTGAAGTTCCACCTGTAGCTTCTCCAGTTCTGCCATGTGGCTGTTGGCTAATTTCTGATTTTCCTCTAACTCCGAATTCAGCATCTCAAACTTCTGCAGGCTGAGTGTGATCTGGCCCCCCTGGAAGCCTGAGGAGCTCCCAGAGACATAGTAGCCAGAGTTAAGTTGCTCCAAGGCCTCCGCCAGGTGCTTTTTGAGCTTTTGCTCACGCTTGTGCAGCTTCTCAATGTCCCACTGCAAGTCCTCTACTGTCGTCTCCATCTCCAGCACTTTGGTCTCTGCTGATATCACTTTATCCTGGAGCTCAGAGTACTCCAATGAGATATGGTGGTGCTTCTCCTGTAGCTGGGTGGCCAAGTCCTGAAGTCGCCGGTTATCACGGCCCAACTCCCGAGTGTATGCCCGAGCCACCTCCCCGTGGGGCTCACTTGCCCCTTGACTGTATGCTCGATGACACAGTTCCTCTACCTGGCGCTGTAGGCGGTCTGAAGCCTCCATCACACAGGACACGGCTACCCTGGAGAACTCCATTCGGCCCTGCAGCTGCCGCTCCACCTCCTCACTGCTGCTGGTGCCCTGGACCACCACGAAAGCCAAGGCTGGCTCACTGAGCGGGGGCTGCAGCTGCCCTGGCATGTTCTCCCTCAGTTCAGACGTCCTCGGCTCAGTGAGAGGGGTCTCAGCACATGTCGGCCTCAGCTGGGTCCCAGGCGCCTCTGTCCCTGAAGACAGCTCCCCCTGGTTCTCAGGATGGCAGAGAAGGGCTTGCACAGTTTCACCCAGCCGGGCCCAGTAGTGATTGACGATGAGGACTGTGGCGTCATCCGTGGCCTGCCGCTTTTCCAGCTTCTCGATGCGTTCTCGGAGTTCATCTTCACACGCCTGCCGCTGTTCCAACCGCTCTGCTAGTTTCTTGTTCTTGAACTGCAAAACCTTCAGGTCCATCTCCTCCGTGGAAGAGCGGTCCCCAGGACCAGTGGTTCTCTGTAAGCACGGTTGAGGGCTTCTCCGCGCGGCTCCACTGCTCTCCGCCTGAAACCCAGCCGCTGGAGGAGCGTTGGTTGCCCAGACAACAACGTTAGATGCGAGGTGGCGCTGGCACTTCCGGTAGCCTCCGGCACTTCCGGTCGCCCACAGCAGGAGCAGCCCAGCGCCGCCATCTTGGACTTCCCTGACGTCACCGGCCTACACATTCTTCTAGTATCAGTTTCTATGCTTACACATCTGGAAGTCTCTCGGTGGGCAGCGTCAGATACAGGGAACAGGTTTTCACCAGGGGACAAGCCAAGCAGTGTGGGGTCATCAAGCGGCACGACCACCTACCCACGTCACCCAGGAACCTGTCCATTCCGTACAGAACGGACCCCCACTTGTGACGAGTAATAGGAAATTAAATCTGCCACATCTATTTATTGGAAAGTATGTGTATACATGGACTTATTTCCTTAATTATTTCAAGGATATGTTGCATGATTAAAAATTATGTTTAAGTCCATTAACATTTTCTTTGATGACTGGTTTCATTTTTAACATTTAAAAGTAATAGGAGTTGAGAAAGCTTGGCAATTAATTCAGTGATGTTTGCACACTCATTTAAAAGCACCTGACGCCGCACTGTCAGTTCCCCTTATGCTAGGGTTTTAAGGTGCAATCATCAGAGAGAAGGGCCCTGCAGTGTTTTTTCATATAATTCTAAAAATGACTCAACCTTTGAAGTTAGATTTATTCTTAATAGATGTTTAGTTTGCGTTGTTGTTTGTTTGTTTTTTGTTTTGGTTATTTTAAATTGTGCAACATTTATTCAATATCTAGTAGGAGCCTGAGACCATATATTGACAGTGAGGTTGCAATACAGGACAGATGGTGTTTCTTCTTAAAAAAACTTTATAGAAGAGTTGGTATAAAACTACTTCACAGTCATCTAGAACCTTTGTTAAAAATAACGTTTCAGGACCTCAAGAGTAAGACTTAGAATTATGAATGATAACAAGCAATTCGGGTGATTCTGATTCCAGGCGCACATTTTTAGAAGATATTGCCCTAAATAAGTAATGGGTTGGGGGAGGGAGAGCAACTAATGAGGTTTCTGTTTGATGTAGCTGGTGCCCAGGTACAAGGGCGGTGGATGGTTATAGAGATTTGCCCTGTCTAAGAAGTAAGGGCCGAGAAAGTAAGAGAAGCCTAAACTCCAGCCTATAGTCTGAATCTCTGCCCCCAATTCCCTCTCCTGTAATAGCCTGAGCCACAGGATTGAATCTGCCCAAGGGGCACCTTGTTCTCCTTAGCCCAGAGGGCTTTTATAAAGTATAACTGGCCATTTCCAGAGTCTTATGTTATTCTGAATCCATCAAGCAGTTTTAAAGAGAAATTAGCAATTACAGTAGAGGAGACATAAACTTTAAGCTTCCAACCTTATAAGAGATGTATGTAATTAAACAATTCCCACGTTTATTGATATCTAGCCACACATAGCTCTCCAAGAGAAATAAGATGTCAAAGATAATGGAGAATTTGTACTTAACCAAAGCTTTGTTTGAGGCTTAGTTTGCTTCTGTCGTCATATATTATCTCCACTCACATCAACAGTATTGAATAGAATGTCCGTGGGTCCGTCTATGCATAAAGGCAAGTTATTTTTCTAATAAAATAATTCATTGCAAATATACATTCATAGAAAGGACAAGCTTATTTCTGCTTTTAGAAAAATTTATTATGTTGTTTTGGGAATTATCTTTTATTTCATCTGGAGTTTTCTCTTTTTGAGAAAGTATCCCTGTCCTATTAGGCAGAAGGCCTCTTCTCTCTTTATTCTCCTGCTAAACACCCGTGATCTAACCTTGAGCCATCCACACTAGACTTGACGCTTTCTTCTTTCTCTCCTTCATTTTCATTTATCAGCTCTTATGTCAGCATGCTCACACCTCAAGCTATCATTTCAGGCTTCTAATTGCTCTTTTTGTCTCCATTGTCTCTCATATCATAATATACCCTGCATGTAATAGCTTAGTGGCTCTAGTGATTTTACACTTTCACAGTCCTCCTTAGGGCAAGTTCTGAAGTCTTTCTTAACTTCCATTCTAACTTTATTTTCCATTACATGTATGCACTCTCACATTCTATGAATATTACATGTATACCATGATGTATCTTGTGGATGTATTCCTAAAAAGTTAATGTTTTACTATGCAACTATAAGAAAGAAAGATCTCTTATCCTTTGAGATGACATGGAAAGACCTGGAGAGTATTATGCTAAGTGAAACAAGCCAAGCAGAGAAAGACAAATATCACATGATCTCACTTATTTGTGGAATATAATGAACTAAACAAACTGCTGAACAAAATTAACTCAGAGACATAGAGGTGGGGTACAGACTGACAAGCCTCAGAGGAGGGGGGGCTTGTGGGGGAAGAGATAAACCACAGAACTTACATTCATGTATGCATGACCAATGAACACAGACAACAAAGCTAGGGATGGGGCGGGGGGGAGGGGGAGGAGGAGAGGAGGGTGTCAATGGGGGAAAAATGAGAAACATCTGCAACAAAAACAAATAAATAAATAAAAAATTAAAATACAATTTAAAACACACACACACAAAGTTATGTTTTAATTTATAGAGTTAAAAATATCTCAGATGTGTAAACAAACTTATCAAGAAAAAAATGGAAGTTTTTTAAAGAAAATACTGTATAAACTGTAACAAGTCATGTCCATGCAAGCCAACTGTTGCTAAGTAGGATTTTGTATCTGCCACTTCTCCAGAGGTATGGCTGTTCTGGAGCAGGGGAGAGCCACTGTTTCTTGGTGCCCTTTAAGTCTCCTTTTGTAAAGTCTCTATTTTAACACTCTCAGAGGCCATTCCCTCCTGTAGGTATATTTATAAAGGAAAGCAGACAGCTGTTGAGCTGAGTGGCAGCAGCAGGTGTCTCTGTGGGATGCCCCTGGAAACAAAAAAAGCTGGATTCCCCTGCTGGGTGTAATTTTATGAGCTCTCTAGGAGAATTTCTTTACGATCCTTTTCTCTCCTATACATAATATGTACTGATGATTGTTACAAAAACCAATTTCAATAACATTTTTAGAAATTCCAGCCTTAACAATCATAAAAGTTGAGAGCTATTAGGACTTCTTGCACCTATCCACAAACCATCAAAATGAGCACATCTTTTATATAATGATATCTTCAGTGATGCTACATCGAAGGAAAATGCTTCCTACCTTTATCTGTTTTACATGTTGTTTGCCGTGTGTTCCAGGTGTTCCAGATAGAATATACATTTAAAACCCCCATTGAGCAGCCTCTGAACTACAGACTGAGCAAAGAAGACAGCAATTAACTCCCACTACTCTTATAATAGTGTTATTTAGGCCCTAACTGGCCTCTCTAGTGAGATTAGTGCCCCTATTTTCTCTTTAGTTTTTATGGTATGTATTTGACTGCCAAACATGTATCGCCTTGACTGTATCGACTTAATCTCTCTCACTAACATAAATATAGTGAGGGCATTATGCAAATGAAAAGAAGCAAAGGTAAATTGAATTGACACTTTATTAAAATCAAACAGTTCTTGCAACCCTGAAAATTATATTCAATAACATCATATAACTGTACATTGTTCTTTATAAAACTTCAGGTAATTTCTGATTTGAAAACACTTGGACTATATGCTACATGTCAGTGATTTATGAAACTTCTGAAAAACAGCTTAATATGGAATGCATTACCTTTTATAGCCACTACTGGGCCATGGCCCATTCTGAAAGATAGCCGAGAGTCGGGATGGCACTGTGATACCGTGCCATTGAAAGTTGGCCTCACTGGTGGAATTCTGCATTTTCAACTTCCCTAATCCTAGATGGTTTGCTAACAAAAAGTCCAACTAGGTAGGCCTCAAATAAAAAGCTGACTTCGTACGGTTCACACTATAGCTTGACTCTCTGTGCTCACAAAT
Organism: Molossus molossus; assembly: GCF_014108415.1. NCBI lineage: Eukaryota > Metazoa > Chordata > Mammalia > Chiroptera > Molossidae > Molossus > Molossus molossus. The sequence continues at coordinate 66,751,853 of NW_023425348.1, forward strand.
ACCTCCTCCGGGTGCTAGAACCATTTCTAAGCAGAAATGAGGATGCAGTCCAAAAGAATAAAAGGGAAGAAAGCAGAAAAGGGGAAAAATACTGATCTCCCCATGAGAAAAATCACATGAAACAGTTGGAGGAACCATGAAATGAGTTCATATCTTAAATTTACCAACTATAAAATAATGTGATTCCATTGGAAAAAAATTATAAGACTAAAATGCAAACCACAGTCACTGGATTATTACTATCAACAGTGTGACTAATACTTTTGTTTGTTTTTCATTAAGGTGACATACTTGTTTGATAATGGAGGGACAGTCTTCTTTGCTATTTTTATGGCAATATGGGGTAAGTATATTTTTCCATTACTTACTTCTTAGCCCTCATTCTCTGAGGCTATTACTGTATTTCTTTATACACAGACACACACACACACACACACACACACACGTGCGCACACACAACATGTATCAATTCAACAAAGTCTCTTGCTTTGTTTGCCCTCTTCACACATTCACTGCTTCTTTGGGAATTTATCTCTTGATCTAATTCTCTAATCCCTACAGCTCAGACCTTCCTGTACTAATGAATATTTTTTCCTGCCAAAAGCAGATGGTAATTAATAACAAACTGAAACATGCTAAATTCCAAGTTAAGCTTCTTGTTATTTTCTCTCTTGAAACTGATGCTCAGATAATTTTGTTTGCTTAACATTTCCATTAATCTATTTTAACCTTATTTTTTATATATTTAGAGATGCAGAATCTATTCCATATGATTGACTATCATGTATTAATGCCTACTACACATATAAATTCTGTCCCTATCTAACATCTTAAAATTGTAAAAATTATGTACAGGTACATGCTTTGGCTGACTTTTTTCACTACTTTTCTCACTGAGTTTTTAAAGTACCCAATTAATTAATGCCTAAAGTAAATCAGACAGATTTACTTTTGGAATCCCCCATCCTTTGAAGAAAGGCAATTACTTTCTTGATTAGGGTAAGCTTTCCTCACAACCCTGTTGAATGCAAAGTTATTGTCAACTTAGCAGTTAAAGGGACTGACCATATAAGTGCTAATGCAGAAAAATAAAATGTACTAGAAGACAGGTCTTTCACTCCCATTCTCTAAATTTCTCAGAAACAGAAGTTCTGTCCCATATATTCTTTCCAGCTTTAAGTCAAAAAATTAAAGAACAAATATTTTTACTTCCAGCATTCCTTCAACCAGAATGTCAACCGTGATGCATGGTGTTAGGATTACAGGGGAGCAGTAACAGTCAATCCATTGATTTTTGTCAAAAAAAAAAAAAAAAGTAAAAATGTAGTTTTGGTTGTCTATTTTCATTGAAGGGATTTTAAATTAAATTATCAAGCAGGGCAATCAAGGTGAAATTGTTTAGTCTCATGTGATTCCACAAACATTTCTTTCTGAGGAAAAAACAGACCAAAATACAAATTGAGGTTACTCAATAGATACTTCAGCACAGCCAAAAATGTCAAGAAAGGAAACTTTGTGGATGATATATCCTGTCTTTATGTTTCTGCTACTAGGTTCAGGCTTTTACAGTTCTTCTTGGCACAAGCCACATGACAGTCATCTTGCTTCAGCTTTTGGAAGATGGGTTGGTGAAAAGGCCAGGATGTAGGTAAACACTTGCCAAACCTTTTCCCCCGTTTTTTATACTGAGGTACGAAGTGGAGGTATGTCATCCATAGGAATGCCATCACGTGCACTTTCTTGTCCTGCTGGCATGGATGAGTCATTCACAGTTGAGCTGTAATAACTAGCATTCCCAAAACTCACATCATAAGGTTCCGGTGCATTGTCTAATCGCAGAACTAAGAAAATAACCAAAAAAAAAAAGATGTTTTATAGTGACAGCCTGAAAGATGCATACATACTCAGGCATCTGCCAGACCATAGGAATTGTTCTAGATGAGTACGTACATCTTTCCCTTACATGGGCTTTTAAGACATTAGTTTTGAAATTTTAACTTAGTAGATCTTTTTCAAGCCACATTTCTTTCTACAACTAAGGTAACAATTTAACTTCCAAAATTCCCCTACTGATGGACCAAAACTAAAGGGACTGAGGGAGAGAACACAACAAAAGTGTAGTTATACTTTGTATAAAGAAGTATGGACAGATATTTCATTGATTGGATATGATTTCAGAGTCTTGTCAATAAGGTCAGAATTTTTACTTCTGGTGTAAAAAACACCTTTGAATAAGGGAAGAGCATTAATTTTAAAATCGGTATCATTTTTCTACCAAGTGTCTCCATATCTCTATGCTTGAGCCATTGAACATGGAGGCCAGAGAAAACTATTTGGAAAAGCTTGTGTTTCCTGATGATAGATCCAACTTATCATGCACTTGAAGTACTTTATTATTTTGGTTATGTTATTTGAGAAACAGAGACTAGATCAGAAAAAAATCTTTGGTCCATTTCTGTCATATGAATCTATGAACCCCTTCTAGATAATGTAGTGACTGTTAGCAATCCTCATTTAATTAAAACCATGGTGTGCTGGTGAAGTTCTGAAAGTTGTTTTTACCTGGTTCATTCCTATCATCATAAAGTCGCCGATGGGAAAATGAATTCATTTTCCTTTTTCCACATAACAAGTAGCCAACAAGACTAAGCAAGGAAGCACCCAGGATAGCACCTAAAATGGCCCCAAATACTACTCCTGTATTTCTGTTCTCTGGAGAGAAAAAAGAAAAAATAATTTACAAATAAGAAATAAAAATGATTGTTCAAAGTACAGATATATATATAGAGAGAGACTTTCAATGTACCACAGAGAATATTTAACAATGTTTTTAAAATATTAGATAATGGTGATTGTGTGTGTGTGTGTGTTTTATAAAGTACTGAGTATTTGGAATGTATTAGCAAAATATACTTGCTGATAAAACCAAACTTTAAATTTTGAATTACTTCTAAGTCCTAGTTTTAGAACTGTCTCATTACTCACAACACCAACAGGAGTGAAATGTCATTAGGACATCATTTCTATGTTGAATGCTATATTGTTTTTAATCAACTCTGAATCTCTGATGTACTTTCATGGTGAAATGAACTTTGAGCTTATTTCTATAATAATTCAGAAGTAAAAAGCTAATGGGAGTAAGTGGGTAATAGAAAATTAGTCCACAAAACTCCAAGTGAAAAGGTACTACAAGGAGAAAGCAGAATATCCTGGTAAAGATATTTTCAAGTAGAACAAATGACCAAAGCAATCAAAGCAAGATGTTGTCAATGCCTTGCACATAGGGAACAGATGTGTAGGTCTGAGCTTAGGAGGACCCAAAATTTTACTCTATCATCCCCTTCACCAAGTACCTTATTTGAAGACTATCATCAATAAACTACTTACTGCTCCATGAACTCAAATTAAGTGTATTTTATTTTTTTTAAATGTCTTGAGAAACTTACTAATTAGGTAGGTAAGGAGTCTTATAGAGTCTCTGATTCTATATGAAACCATATTTATTTTAAAAATTAACCTTCACACTGGCAAGTTAACAGAAAAGTATTACTAAACAAAAGTGAAACAAAATTAACTTTTTTTTTTTAATTAAAGAGCAATGGTTGGCAAAAGTACTCAGTGTTCTCAGTATGTATTTTGAGTTTAGAGAGATGAAAGAAATAGTATTTTGAATATATATGTTTCTGCTGAATATTAGAATATGTATGAATAAAATAGATGTGTTAAAATTAAAGCTAATATAAAAATATATGTAAATACAATACATTGGTTGCAGAGCTACAGTAAAGCCTAGATTTCATAATTTAAAACTTTTTCTGTACACTAGTAACAACTTTTAAATAGGAATTTATATATATGATTTGGTGTTCACATCATTAATCCTAAAAAAAAAAAATATAATGAATTTTCATTAAATATTAGAGGTCATTTTCATTTTATATTTAAAGATTGATGTAATTCATAAAAATAAAACATAAAACTGTCCCCATATTACAATTTCCTTGCGATACTCACAGTTAAATTCCATTTTTATGGTGTTCATTAGTTACTAAACTAAAAATTAATGAGGATTTCCTCTTGTTGAGTTTATTTACTTAAAAAAAAAAAAAATCAGTATTTTATTTCCCTGTGATTCCATGGTGGTTTCAGATCATTTATAAATTCATTTACTTCAATTTTCAAAACCCACATTCATATAGTTTTAAAGTTTAATTGAACAGTATTCCTAGCATCTGAAATTTCAAGTACTCTTTCCAAAATTCAGTGGAAATTGTTACCCAGTATCTCAAAACTGTATCACTACCTCAGTGTCTATTTCTTTTCAGCCTAACCTACTTCTCATTTTGTCCCACTGCCTCCTCATACAGTAATGACTGGTATATGCTGACTTAAGTTCTAAAGTCCCCTCACTATTTCCAGTGAATATCATGGTCACCCCTAAAAGTGAGAACCGCCTGAGCTCCTGCAGTCTCCTGTCTTCTAATGTGCCGCGTTCCTTAGATGTAATGTATATGACTGACTTGGAGATCATTTCACACCAAAGGAAAGTTAACTTGTTTATATTTACCTTCTTGGGGGTCTGATGTATTTGGAAAGATTTTTGAATTGTTGGTGAATTTTAAGGTGGGCTGTAGAGTCCTCTCTTGATAGGGGGTAAACCCCGCCCAGCTCTCACTGGTAGTGTTAAGCCATTCACCTGGTTCCATTGTCATGGGGTTCACAGTGATGGTTGGTGCCGAAGGGAGGATGCTAACTGTAATGGAACTGTTGTCAGTTTTCATGGTATCATTGTCCAAAGACCAAGTGAACGTTTCTGAAGATTCAGCAGATGTAGCATTGGGAAGTGCTGAGCTGGACAGAGAACTTTCACCTACAGATGAGTTCCAAGGCAATCCAGACACCACGCTGGGGACCGAGGGAGAGCTTTTGGAGGATGTGGGCGTGGGTCTTGGACTCCTGGAAAAGGCTGTGGTCAAATTATCCACAACATCTGTTGTTCCATAACTTTCATTTGATTCATCCCAAAGAGAGGAATTACTTGCATTGGGATTGGAAGTTTCTCTATTTTCTTCATTGAAGTTGAATTCTCCTTCTCTTTTTGAAGGAACATATTCTTTTGTCATATTTTTTAAGCCATCTGCAATGTTTGCTGTTGTGTTTACTTCCAGACTTTCTTCCCCATGGCTTACAAACAGTAGTAAACTAAACAAGGTTAAAATCAGCAGAATTTGGGCTGAGGTCAACATTGTAGCCTTTTTTGGTATTGGTGTTATTCAGGGGAATCTAAAAGAAAATAACAATCATTTGAATTATTAAAAGAAGATCTACATTTTTAAGTGGTAAGATCTAGAAACCTGATGCTGAGATGATAATACTATGCTCTTAATTCCAAAAGTTTGTTTTCTTTGAATTATTTACTAAGACTAGAATGACTGAGTTCTGTATCCAGGTAACATCTTTTTCTTTTCCTCACTGGAAATGCCATGCAGAAACTTTGCCAGGCCAGACACCACTCTTCCACTATTTCAAAGATTATTTAGCTTGGGAAAAGTTAAAAAAATACACCCCCAAACACAGACATTATAAGACTGCTAGGGAACAATTTTAAATATTCTCAGTATCGTGCACGTAGAGCTGGCTGATTTCTTCAACCTATTTAGGAAAACATTTTCTTTATAAGATGTAATTTGGAATATTATGAAAATGATGTTACTGAATATGCACTAAATGTACCACTTTATTTTTTTATTTTTTTTTTATCCTCACCCGAGGATATTTTTCCATTTTTTGTACAGATAGAATGGGAGGGAGAGAGAGAGAGAAAGGGAGAGAGAGTGAGAAGCATCGACGTGAAGGGACACATCGAGTGGCTGCCACCCGCACGACCAACCAGGGCCGGGGACAAACTGCAACCGAAGTACGTGCCCTTAGCGGGAACCGAACCCGGGTCTCTCCGGACTGCAGGCCGACGCTCTAACCGCTGAGCCAAACTGGCCAGGGCTAAATGTACCACTTTAAAGTGAGTCAGGCAGGGACCCCACTTGAAAAGATTTTATACCTAATTTCAGTTACTTGAATTTGAAATTAACATCTGTTTTTCAAAATATTTTTCGTGATGCCCTTCATTCTATTCATCTCAAAGTAGGGGAAGTCAGAAAGCCTTATAGATTTTGGGATATTCCTTAATTATATTTCTTGTTGTATCAGTGAAGAATCTGGTTGGGGGTATGTGTGAAATAAATTACCTAGCTGGAACGTGGCAGACTTGCAATTTGAAACCATGGTCCTCTAATCCAGGCACATCATTTTGCTTTTAGTGTGGAAGTGCATAGATAACAGGATAGGGGGAGAGGTTTTTGAAATTAGATTTATATTAAAATTCAAGCTTCTGTCACACATAATCTATGAAAAACCATCATGATAACAAGCAATTGCTTTATCATCATCATCATAATTATGCTGACTTCACATTGTTGTTCTGAAGACTAAATGAAATGATTTTCGTAGAAGTACTTTGAACAATATCTGGCCTAAAGTAAGCAGGTAATAGACGTTAACTTCCATTTCTTATTATTAACATATAATATTTCTGTATGTGTCTTGCACTTTACAAAGTGTATAATATCATCTCAATCATCACAATGATCCTATAAGACAAGAAAAAAATAGCTTGTATTATCCCCATTTTGTAGATGAAAAAACTGAGGTTCAGAGTGGCTAGTAACTGGAGCTAATAAATGGAAGAGGCAACACTGAAAGGCACGTCTACTAACTCCAACCTAATTATGTGCTAAAATTTAAAGTGTTTTGCATTGAAAATATTATCTTTAAAAAAAATACTTGACTATTTCTCCTCAAACAATGAAGTCTGAAAACTGATTTTATATTATTTGAATTGAACTTTAGAGTGTATTTTTCACTAAAAGCCTCCAGGACAACTGAAGATAAGAGAAAAGAGAGGTGCTGCTGCTACTATTATTATTATTATTATTATTATTCCTCACTCGAGGACATTTTTCCATTTTTTTTTTTGTTCAGATAGAGTGGGAGGGAGAGAGAGGAAGAGAGAGAGAGAGAGAAACATTGATGTGAAAGGGACACATCCGGTGGCTGCAACCCGCACGACCAACCAGGGCCAGGGACAAACTGCAACCGAGGTACGTGCCCTTAGTGGGAACCGAACCCGGGCCTCTCTGGACCGCAGGCCAATGCTCTAACCGCTGAGCCAAACTGGCCAGGGCACTGCTGCTATTATTTAGGTCCAATATTACCAGCTATTTTTGAAAAGCTCTTCCAGAAATCTTGACAAATATTTTCAACCATGGTGATTTTTCATTAGGGTTTGAGGAACTTCTAAGTACCCCTCTGATTATCTTTTGATTTTAATTGTCACCCTCCTTACTTAGTGATTTCTTACATAATGGTACAACTTAAATATATCTATAATACCTCCTGACATCCTGATATATCTTTTCCTTCAAAAGCTTTTAGCAAGCAGTCCATGATCATGGATTCCTAAGGTTTAAGGATATACTATACCCCAGGCCCTATATTCCTCACTTCAGGAAACCTCCTTAACGAGCAGTGCTGGCAGGCATATGAGAACATCCACAGGGGCATTATTTCGAAGTCTCCAACCTAAACATCCACCAGTAACAAACTGGTTAATAAATTGTGTAGATTCATGTGTGAAAATTAAGAAATGAAAGCTACAAACAAAAATAGGGGAAATGATCACAAATACAATGCAGAGCTTAAAATGTCAGCTGCACTGGTGATTCTATGTATATAAAATTCAGAAACAGGCAAAGAACTACAGTGTTTGAAGCCAAGCAAGTGGTCCCTTGTGGAGGGGAAGGAGACAGTCTGGACTGGGTGGGTATGGGCAGGGCTTCTCTGTGCTCAGGAGACCAGGTTTCTTGACCTGGTAGGGGTTACATAAGTGTCTGTATTTGTAATAATTCTGTTTATTTATATTGCATTTACTTTTTTGTCATAACAAAGAAAATTGATTTAAGTCCTAAAAATTGTTCACGTAACTGGAAAACATACTGTTTATTATAGCAGATGTTTTGCATGTTTTCTCCCTCAATTCTTACTAGAAGCAATCAAACAATGAGAAGGGGATTATTAATCCCTTTAATCATCCCTAGTTAACAAGTGATTTAACAGATGATTAAATAGGGCATAAAAATGTAAATAATGTGACCAAGGACACACAACTAGAGACACACACTAAAGAGAAAGGCTTAGATTTCAAACCTTGGCATTAAAATTAGTAATCACTCATCTACGTAAGAAAAGTTACAAAGGAATGTAGAATTTGGTACTCAGCTGCTTTTTGGAACTTTTTCCATCAACATTGTCTTGGTACAGCTTCTACAAATTTTATTATTTTAATCAGAGGAATTTATAATCCCATATTTTAAACACTGGAAAAATAGGGTCTTCCGGCTTAAGTACCTCTCAAACACATTAATATACTTTTATCCTAATTTAAGATTCTAACAATTGTCTCGATGGTTTGTAGATAGATACCTTTACCATGTGTTTTCAGATTAACATGAACAAAACACAAGTGATTTCCCAGGACCTGAATGAACTCACCATTTTATTAAACTGGTGCCTCACCCAGCACAGTTAAAATGCTATTCCATTTAGTTTTAAAATACCCACCTTTTCAGAAACACCCTTCTCCTGTGAACTGTGTCCGGTTCGCGGCACACATGATAGGCTTTTTCATGATCTATGGCCAGTGATCTGATTAGTTAATGAATTGTACTTGGCGCCTGCCTTATTATTATTATGCAGTTTGAATCACTTTTCCTCTACCTAAGCTTTCTGGTTATTTTCTCTTCCTAATGAAGTGGTCACCAGAAGAGGGGAACGTCTTTTAGCGGTTCTTCTCACTTTCTCACAATGTTACACGAGGAACCACGTCATTGAGCTTTCTTGTCCCCTTCCCGAAACGAGAATCCACATATCAAGAGTCAACAAAGTGAGTTTCGTTGTCCTGTTTCCCTTTGCCTGTAACATGGAACCACCAAGGGGATCTCTCTACCCTTTACCCCACTTTCGATTGCAACGTGAAAACCTAAGGTACCAGTACCCCAAATGAGCCCAGCATGCTTACAGTTTATCCCCAGGGAAAAGGAAGGGCAGAGAGGGATAAGGCGGAATGCTATGAATACTACTGTAGTTTATTCCTAAATGAATACCACCGTGGGTAAGGCTTTTGTGAATATTGATTTATTCCTGTTGCTGGGGCGTGGCGGCAGGGGACCACTTTGCTTCTGTCCCCTGGCTTCTAAGAGAACCCTTTACACCTCTTCCTCAGGTCCCTTCGTCTTAAAGGGATAGAAACACCCAGGAATAGAAACTGTCAGCTATTCGGAATGACAGCCCTGGACTTGTGCTGGAGAACAGACTAAGCAACTTTAGTTAAGTCCAGTCCATTCGGAATTGAATGAAGCACGTTGTAAGCAGCAAAGGCTAATGGAGGTGCTACAGAGGCTCCAGGGGGCGAAACAAAAGTGTATTCGTTCTTTTTGCATTTTCCCCTCAGCTGTCTCTGTCTGGAGTTCAAATACTTAAATGTGGCGTGTACTTGCTGTGTAAAACTAAGTTATGCTGGATGATGGATGGCATGCTTCCGTGTACTGAAGCGCATCTGTCAACCAGGTGCAGTGTAGAGGGAGACATAAGTTGGGGTGAAAGAAACGTGAAGTTGTAATGGGAGAGAAATTCAGCACGACCAACTCGACAGCATCATCTCCCCTTCTGTTCTTTGCCCCTTCTTGTCCGTAGGTGGAAACCCTCAAGAGGAATTTTGAGGGTGTAACATAGGAACAAAGCTGAGATCAAACCCAGTAAAGCTGATTGCAAACCCAAAAAAAGCTCTAAGATTAGAACTATCAATTATAAAGTAAACAGGAAAAAAGATGATGTCCATCCACCTTGTGATATCTTAAACACAGATTCTAAACTTTCCTATATATATTGAAATGTTTGTATTGTTGCTAGTATTTAACAACGTGTAAAATATAAGAGAGTGTGGGTTTCACTGCTTTTTAAATAGTTCCTTTACACAGAGAAAATGAACACTATTTTCTCCCTTTCTTTGGTGTTGGCTCTAAAAAGTGGTTTCATGTTACTACTTTTGTATGGAGGGCTGCGAGAGGTGGTGAGAGAGAGAGGAAGACAGAGACTGTGGCCATTATGGGAAGCAAATCCACTCTCTCTGCACGTGATTTTGCTTCTCCTGAAATGCATAAAGCCATTATTCTGCCCCGCTGCCCTGAGTCATACCCAATTTATACCAAGCTTTGAAAATAAGGAAGTTTCCTGCTGTGTCAGGTAATCAACCCATGCAGGGGAAGAGAAATGCCAGTCATTCTAAATTCAATCAAAACCAGAAATTTTAAATAAAAACATTAGTTCAGGTACACCTAGGGGATCATATGAAAACATGTTTCTGTAGTGAAATACATGAAGAGTATATACTATGCTACTTCCCTCTCAGTTGCTTTTGATCACTTCTTGTTATAGCTTTCAGGCTACAAAGAAAGACAGATGGGTTTTGTTTGCCTTTGTCATGGGAAACTCAGTCTGACATGTAGCCAGTGTCCCAGGCAGACCTTGAGTGTTACTATGAGTGGCTTTTCCAATCTTGCGCAGTATTTTGCTTTGCCTAAATGAAAGAGCTACAGTAAAGGAGGACATAAGGAATTATGCCTCTATAAATGCCTTTTTTATGAGGGTTTTGAAAGGGTGAGAAGACTTAACCATAAAGCAAGACTGTGCCTGAGAACCATGGGCATATCATTTTACTGTCATTTGCTTCAAAAAGAAAGACAAGAAAGAAAAGATAACCATGATTTTTCTTTTAAAAAAAAAAAACAACCAAAAACATGTTATAAACGTTTGTGAACATCATCTAGTTAAAAGACTGAGGTATGTATAAATCCAGGAAAAATATATAGAACTTCATACTCCCTGCTAACTTGGGTTTTCTCAGACATAGACATCAGGACTGAAATAGTTAGGTAGGAGAGAGCCATGCCTAAAGAGAAAGAATCACTGTTTCTCCAAAAGACATATTCTGGACCCATATGCCCGAGCATGGGCTTTTCAGCCTTCTGTCAAGTTTCACTGTCTGTAAAAACAGCCTCCATGAATCAAAGAGAGAGTGAGTGAATGGTAAAGAAACATCCTCACGTAGGAGCCGTACATAGCCACAAACTGGAAATAATTTTAAGGAACTGTATTTATATCTCTGTTCATGGGATGTCTTTTGTAGCACTGACTTAGCCTTTAGTGTCCCAGCGAGTGGTGGACATGTGCACATACCATGCTAAGTAATATTATATCCACAATATTTTGCCAATTTTTTAAAGAAAGTCTTTGAGAACATAATTCATTGTATTGGAAGATTGTTTTTTAGAAACTATCATAGTCTAATGCTGGAGCAACAACCTTGAAGCCCAAATGCATAATTTAAATCTAAATATTCTATTTATATTCATGCTTCAATCTCCACTTTAAATGTTTTAAAACTTTTACTAAGATATGACCTCAAAACTGTCCTAGTCGCGGATGTTTTAAGTTAGGTTTTTATTTTAGCTCCTCAGCTGGTTTCATCATCTAGCAAATTTGGCAGTAATTCTTAAAGTTAACTAACTTAATGCAAATGCTCATTTGGAAGGTAATTACTTAATGAAATAACTACCTGTCTTTACAAGGGTCTTTGTAGCTAACTTCCCAGATTGTTCTGACAAAAGTTGAGCCCACTTTGATTCTCTTTGGAAAATCAGCAAAAGAAAGAGGGGCAGACAGAGGGACACAGGGGTGGGGGAGAAGGGATCCTACATAACCCAGCACCCAGCACACACTTACCTTCAGCTCTAGGAGGTGTTTACAAACAGGAACTGAAATATCACAGCTGTCCTGGCTAAAATGAGTCTGCCGGGCATTAGAGAAAGCAGAGGGGTTAAGTGTGACCACGTCCCACTAAGCAAGAGGGTGCCAGAGAAACAAAATTAGGTGGAGCTGGCTGTATCTTGCTTGTGTAATACAGCACCCAAGAACCTGACTGACCTGCTTCTCAGCTGTCAGCATGAAGATACCACCTCATTCAGGCCTTTAAAAAAAATAAGTCCAACCCTCCAGCTTTCATAGGTTGGTTGTTTTGACTTCAGGGCAGGCTAGTGTCTTAAGCGGTGGCAAAACAAGGGGCATTTATTTCGTGCTGTAAGTGAAAAAAGGACAAAGACATTGGTAACATCCCTGGTGTGTCAGGAATTTCTGACACATGCTAGGTTTGCGCTTTACAGGTGAGGAAACCAAAATGAGTCATGCCCTGCACCTGTCGCTGTGTGCTGGCCACAGGCTGCTCTCTTGACTCAGAAACAGCTCTTTCTTTCCCATAGGAAGATGTTCTGTTTGTGTACTTAAAACCTGAATGGAGAAAATGTAGTGGGGCGGGTAGTGAGGGGCCCTGTCTGCGGTGCACTGAAATCAGCTTTATAGAGAAGTTACACATAACACACAGTGAATCAATGTGCATTGGGATCCTTGAGAAAGCCGTAAGCTGTAAGTTAGCAATAATCACCAGGACTGAGATGGACTTTGTTGCTGACTTTCAGAAGTTTGAGGAGCAACTGGGCCCTGTCTCAAAATGTCCAAATGATCCTGAGTAATCCTGGGAGTTTTCTCGATTACGAAGTTTCCACCCCGGGTTCTCTTTGCTTTTACTCTCAGTTTAGAAGCCGGAGAGTTTCAGGAGTGCCCAGGTAATGCTGGAGTGAAATAGTAGAGTTGAATAACAACCTGGCATAGTTCCTTCACTTCCTTTCACGGCTTATGAAAGGGAGAAGAGTGAAACTGCACTTTCTGGGATATTCTGCACATCCATATTTGGGGACTGGCGCCGAGGTCTGTTCAGTGCAGTAAGCCTGAGGTGCAGGCTTGGTTTCTGTTGTGTGAGGAGATAGGTTTCCAGTTGCTGAGAGAGAAAGTGAAACTTTAGCTAAGGTTCAGGAGCTTCTAGTTGAATGCAAAGAATCTGCCCAGTTCATTGGCTCCAGGAAAGAACAAGGTAATTCTATAGTTTTCAATTTTCTGAAGCCCAAAGGCCCCTTTAGCGTTTGATTATAAATTAAGCCAACCCCTAAAAAAATGTTCACCCAAAGGATATTCAAGCTGTAGCTGCACTGGTATGAAGAAAAGCAAGTTCAATTTCATCAAGCAAGCTGGTAATTAACCAATGGCTTAATATAATTCAGTTGGTTATTTTCACATTAGTCAGTTACTATGAAAAAAATCCAACTGAAAAATATTTTATATCTGTACTTCGAGAACTGAACATGACTTGGCAGGATTGAGTGTACCACACCCTTACATCCTAGATACATGTATGAATATCATTACCGTTTTCTGACTTGACCTAATATTGATTATGGGCCTATACTAAGCATGGACATTACGAGGCACTTTTGCTACAAATCTCTACTTTCACTGCTATAAGAGCCAAAGCTCATTTTCCATGACCCCCTGGCCTCTTACCCCTTTTCATCATTGCCCTCCTGACAATCGTAACCAATTGATTAGAACTGACCCCATTTACTCCCCCCGTCATGAGCATTCTGGAAGTAAGCTATAAATGAAAACTAGGAGTAATTTAATGTTGCCTTAGTTATTACTTTGTTCACTTAGTTGTGATCAGAAACATTTGTGAAATCACCTGAGTTGGAGTTAAAAAGTAGTTTCTTGGCAAACAGGTTTCACTGAGATACATTTCCAGGTGTATGGCATGTTCTAGGAAAAGCCAATCCTGTGTCGGATCTCATTTCGCCAGAGTAACTCAACAATAAGTCAAGCCAGCTGAGATGATACATTGTACAATGTTTACTTTTTTTTTTTTTTTGTCCTTACTGTGGTGCCTTTCATCTGGCACCAATTGCTTTACACCCATTAATTAAATCTCACAATACATATTGGAAGAAGAAACACCTTCTCTTTGTCTGAAATGGTGGAACTACTCATAGGTGGATTTTCCAGAACATGAAATCACATATTGTCACCAATGGATTTGAAAACAGAAGCAGAGTAGCTTGGGACTATGTCTCAAAATCAAAGCATTGTTCTAGATTTAAGATGGTATTTTTTACAACTCATATAGCATTGCATGCCTGATGCTACTAACATCACACATCGGGAATTTGTTCCTATAGATCAAATTTATTAATAGCAGGTTATGAGTTTGAAACAGAATATAAACTGAATTCATATTTTTTCTCAATATAAAAGCACGGACACTTTAAGCAACAAATAAATATTTGATCAATAATAAAATAAATAACATGATGGTTACATTGGGCATAGTTCAGTAACATTCAGTATCGATACAGTGGACATTGATGACTGGAAAATTTCTTTAAGGATAATAATAGTTTCACTATTCTGCTACAATAGAAATAGAAGCGTCATTCTCACAGTTTTTTGGTGTGTTTTTTTAACATACAAGCTTATTTTTTTTCCTATTAAGTTACATGGTGTTATAATATGGTCATCTTCACTTAATTATAACTTGATGGAAAAGTTTAAAAACTCCATTTTGGTGCTAAGGGCTTTTGAGAACTATGCCCTTTGTTAAGTAGATGTTGTGACATAGTATATACATGTATACATATGTGCATTATGCAGATGGGGAGCTAAGGAAACTTGTACAGCTGATAAATCATATACACACTTTGCTTCAGCCATGGTTCAAGGACGTGAATAACAAATTATAACAAAACCTGTTGCATTCTTATCAACACATTTATGTCAGTGTGTTTTCTCAGCAAATGTCTTCTTGAGGTAACTGGTGTGAGTACAGTTAACGAGCACAGTGGTTCAGTCCTGGGGGAGCCAAGTGTGAGTGAGAAGGACAGCAAGGTGTGTGTGCAGAATATGGGTATGGTGTCATCTTGCCAAGATGGAGAGTTCCGGGCTTCCTCTGGGCTCCTGCACAGCCTAGTTCTGAAGTGAAGGCTCTTATTCCTAGCACCCAAAACAATTTTTCAACCCTGCAAGTAGCAGCCTGTTAGGAAATAATATCACCCTGCTGAGCAAGTACAAGGTATTCTGTTGTGTGGGAACACAACACGACTGCTTCATTCCGTGTGATGGAGCATACTGTTGTACGTTTCCTTATTTTAGAACCCTAACTTAATTATAGAGTCTAACCTCTTTAAATTATGGCTGCCCATTTTATCAATTATGTAATCAACTTTATATGGATGTAAGTGAAGATACAATCAGGCATATCTATAATAATATGGCAAAACTAGAAAACTAGCAGATTGATAATATTATAACTTATTTTTCCACCTTTAGGAAAAAAAAATCCAAGTGGTTTATTAACGCTTTCTAAAAGTATATATCCAGTCAGATAATTGGAAAATCCTAGGGCTTTTAATTTGTTTCTTTCAGTTAGAAAAGTTATAATAGCTAAAGGACCACCTCGGCAGCCTCGCCAAGTGCTCTCAGCACTGAGCCGGGACCTGGGGAGGCCCAGTGGGGGACAGTGAAGTGCCTGCCCTCGGTCTCTACACAGCAAAGGAGAGTCTGGATTCCTTCCTTGGCTCTGAAGCTGGGACAGAAGAAGAATAAAACTTTTTCATGACTTGAAGAGTATTTCGAAATCAAGTTCACAGGCAGCAAATAACAATGACAAGTGGCTTTCACATCCGTTTAAAAGACTGTATGTACTATAAACACTTTGTAGAGAATAATGAAAACATGTTGTTTTTAACAAAGTTGGCAGTTCCTAGAAGCTTTTAGCTACAGAAAAAAAAAAATTGGTCTGAATCAGGAGAGAATCTTTAAAATGAATACCTGGGGTTGTTGTAAATCTCCTCTTTTGAATAGTTACTTTGAACCAATAACCTGCCTTAGGAGTCAGAGTGACCTGGGGTAGAGTCAGGTTCATTTGGGGACAAATTCATTATTTCTGAACTTTATATCACTGCCAGTAAAATAGCAATAAAATTATTTCTGTAATACAAAGCTGTTGTGAGGTTAAGAAGTAAACATGTAAAACATTTAGCAGGATGGCTAGTACATATGTGTTTGAGTCATCATAGCTGTTCATGGGAAGAGATTCCCAATTTTAGAAGCTCTCTTTAAGAAACAAATATAGCCCTGGCTGGTTTGGCTCAGCGGTTAGAGCGTCGGCCTGTGGTCCAGAGAGACCCAGGTTCGGTTCCCGCTAAGGGCACGTACCTCAGTTGCAGTTTGTCCCCGGCCCTGGTTGGGTCGTGTGGATGGCAGCCACTCGATGTGTCCCTTTCACGTCGATGTTTCTCTCTCTCTCTCCCCATCCTCTCTCCCCCACCCACTCTATCTGAACAAAAAATGGAAAAATTGTCCTCGGGTGAGGATAAAAAAAAAAAGAAATGAATGTAAAATTATGAGTACAAAAGGAGGTACAAAAGTAAATAAACCAACTGGGAAAAATGACAAATTTGCCAATTTTAAAAAGCTCCAAATATGTAAATTCAAAATCCGGAAAAGTAGCAATGTTTTAATTAATTAACTTCCTGACACATCTCTGTAATGTTTTTGTCCTACAGTTTTATCTGCATATTTATTACCTCTGCATATGATGTCCAAAAATAATTTTCATACAAAGTATAGAAAAGCCCTGGCCGGTTTGGCTCAGTGGTTAGAGTGTCGGCCTGCAGTCCGGAGAGACCCAGGTTCGGTTCCCGCCAGGGGCACGTGCCTTGGTTGCAGTTTGTCCCCGGCCCTGGTTGGGTCGTGTGGGTGGCAGCCACTCAATGTGTCGCTTTCACGTCGATGTTTCTCTCTCTCTCTCTCCCTCTCACTCTATCTGAACAAAATATCAAAAAATGTCCTCGGGTGAAGATAAAAAAAAAAAAAGAAAAGAAAAGAAAGTATAGAAAAGTAATTTCGTGTTTCCTCTTCTTCTAGCACAGTTAATTGAAAGTTATTTTTTATTATTTATAGTTTTGAAAAGTTTATGTCAGCTTCTTAATATGTGATTGGTAATGTCACTGCATTTTTCATATTGTTGTAAATTTGAGAACATTTCTAACATGTTTCGATATGAATTGAGATTTGAAATAATTTTTCATAGAGGAGTTTCTGGCTCCATACATTTCAGATCTTATTTCTCTCCCATGATCAGTGCTGAATACCATGGAATGTGTGCACCTCACCGTGCAGCCCTGTCCTGGCCCCTGAATGAATCAGCATATGAACTGGAGGAAGTTTCCTCTGAATCCATCCCTATATTAGGATAGTTTCCAATAATTGGACAACATGTAGGAGTGCTTGCAAACCACTTAAATCTATCTTACGAAATTCAAACTAAATGTGTCCCTGACTCAACATTTCATTAGTCAATGTTAAAAACATTCAGGGCCACTCAACCACCCAGTATTTGGGGACGCCAAAGATTCTGGGTTTGTCTACAGGGAGCTTTTAGACACAACAAAATTATAAACATAAGCAATTTGATTATTTTTTGACTAATTCAGTGTTTGCCTAAAGTGTGGCCAGGAAGCATTATGTTGGCCTCTGCATGTCTGTCTCTACAAAATGTAGATATAGTGATCTAATCAAAGAAAAATATTTTTTCAGACAATGAGGTTATAAGCATGCATAAAAATTTTAGTACCAGTTTACTGCAAAGTAAAAGTTCTCTAAAAGACCAGTGCAAAGATTTTTGTCTTGGTAGAGATGTTTATAAGAAAAGAGACTAATTAGTAACCATTTTTAGAGAAAAAAAAAGGGGGGAGGGATGTGTGGTCAGTACTCGAGTCCTGATGGATGGACCACTGGTGGTAGATGAGCAGCTAACCTTCCAGAAGTTCTCAGACCTAGTAGAATTTTCCTTAAATGTTTTGTCTATAATGCTAATTCTTCACAGGAGTATGTTGTAAATTATACAACTCAAAAAGGTCTGTCCCAAGCCATGTTCGGAATCATTTTTTTTTCCTTTGACATGGAAAATGTTCTGGATTTGAATTTTATCCAAGTGACTTCTTCAGGTAACATAACCTCCAAGAGCTTCAAAATGCTTATCTACTGAATGAGATTAGTAACTTTATTTCACCTGGGTTGTTGCAGAAATTATGTTAGTTAATTTAAAAATAACTAACACAAAGTCTGGAACTTGGTAAGTGTTAAATAAATGCTAGTTCTCTTCTTTCTCTTTAGAAATATTATGCAACTCATTTTTTGGTATACTTTTTATAAGAAGAGACAAACATTGTGCTCTCAAAAAAATGTTTTCAATTGAGTTATTTAGAAGCAGCTTTATAGTCAAATACCGAAGAAGGAAAAAGGACAATGTAAGTCCTTTGCTAGGTATGGGCAAAAGATGTAAATTACTAGTGTAAAAACTGATTATGACTGAATTTATATAAAAGTGAAACAGTTGAAATATAAATAACTGACAGCAGCTCTGTTTCCCTGCAGGAAAATATACAATATCATAATGCAGCAAAAAGCAAGAAGTTTGTCTACAGAAGTTCTTCTATTATAATAACTAGCAGAATGTTGAAAAAATGCTTATTATAATTGATTTTACTCGTAAAATTCATTAAGTGTAGACTACTAACAAATTGTACCTTATTTTATTCATGCAACACCCCTATGAAGACAGTTTTGCTATTGTTGTTGGCAAGCTGTGTATGCGGAGGCTTATCATTGCTTAGTTGTTTGTCCAGGGTCACACAAAAGAGCACAGGATGCTTTCAAACCCAGAACATTGCCATTCGAAGCCATGCTCTTTGCCCACACCATAACCCTTTCCTACATGTGATTTTGAGGATGTTTGTAACTTATCAAGATAAATTGTACTGTGTTTATTACAAAAGAGGTTAGTCATTTCTTTTATGGTGGCTGGCATTCACCTGTGATGCCAGGTATCCAGCTCCAGAGGAATGCCTTTAAACTGAGAAGGCAAGTGCTTAACAGTGTTTAGGGCTGAGCGGGTGGATGCAGACCTTAGTTTGGAGCTCTTTCCTGGGGCCATCGTTGTTCCAGGGGTTACCTGGACAGATACCTGGTCCTGGTGAAGGTTTTCTGAGGATGACAGGCCAGCCTGTTAGGGGGATGAGGCTTTCCAAAGACTTAGTTACCAATTTTGTTTCGTTTTTGTCATAAATTAATAGCCAGTATGGCCATACCTCTACATGTCAGTAACATAACTGTCCTAAATACACTGCTCAAGAACGATACCTTGGATGAAATTACCAAAAATTTAATAGCAGCTTATTATTAGTGGTGAGATTGTAGGTGACTTTTATTTTCTTTACAGTTTTAATCAATTCACTTAATATTTATTTATTTATTTATTTTTACTTTTATTTTTTATTTTTATTTTTTTCTTATTGATTTTAGAGAGAAAGGAAGGGAGAGGGAGAGGGAGAGAGGGAGAGAGAGAGAGAGAGAGACAGAGAGACAGAGAGAGAGAGAGAGAGGGAAACATTGATGAGAGAGAACATTTATTGGCTGCCTCCTTCATGCCCCCCATTGAGAATCAGGTGCACAACCTGGGCATGTGCCCTGACCAGGAATTGAACTGGTGACCTCTTGGTAAATGGGTCAATGCTCAGCCACTGAGTCACACCGGCCAGGTGTGCATATATTTATTGAAAGCCAAGTGTAAGGCAGGCACTCCCAGACACCTACATTTCCCAAGTGAATCAGACAAGGTGCTGTTCCAGTTATTTTTGCTGGTGTTACATTTATAATCAGAAAACGTTCCACAGAATTGATAAATTCTATCAAATAGTT
Source organism: Molossus molossus (assembly GCF_014108415.1). Lineage (NCBI taxonomy): Eukaryota > Metazoa > Chordata > Mammalia > Chiroptera > Molossidae > Molossus > Molossus molossus. The sequence goes on from NW_023425348.1 coordinate 66,771,665, forward strand.
AAAAGATAAGATGAGGAAAATTAATTCTGTGCTTAAAAATGATTACATTATATTTCATTAAAAAATTACATGGCAAAACCTGAGTTTTTATTTGTGTGGACTCCTCCAATTTTTTAACAATTCAATTGAAAAGATTCATTTACATTTGAAAAAATGCTACTGAAATGTCTATTTAATATACAAATCCCAATAGCATATTGAGTGTCTTGTTACCAGACTGAAGGGGTCCCTTTGCCTGTGGGCATCAAAGCCCACAAAGACTCAAATAGGAGTTTACAGCGAAGAAAGTAAGGGTTTATTTTCAGGAAGTAGCCACGCCTGGAGACAGGTGAGCTAATACCTGGCTTCCACTGGATGGTTATATAGGGATAAAATCATTAACCACAGTGACTAAAGGAGTTGGGGTTGGGGTCAGGTTTGTGGTCTCTACTGACTGGTCAATGCTAGTGTAGGGAGTAGTTGATCAATGCATCTATCTGGTCTTGATGTCAGCCATGGGGTAGCTTCATCTAGTCTGGCCAATTTTCTGAGCCTGGAGCTGAAACACAACTGAGGCCTAGATGTTATGTGAAGTTTGACCGGAACTGGATACTCTGTCACTGGGGTAAACAGAACTGAGGCTTTGTTCTAAAGAGTATTTGATGTTTATCAGACTCTCATTGTCCTGAGAGCCTAATGATTAAGGGAGTGGACAAGCAAGGGAGAAGGAGGCAGGTGAGTGAGGATGCTGGATGGAAAGAAAGGAGAAAAGGGTGTATTAAAGAAGTGAAGTTTCTTCATGGTTGCAAGTGGAAGAGTTAGCTTTAGAGAGATTTCTTTTTGTTTCTCCTCACCTAAGGATATTTTTCCATTGATTTTTTTTTTTTTTAGATAGAGTGGAAGGGAGGGAGGGGAGGGGGGAGAGAGAGAGAGAGAGAGAGAGAGAGAGAGAGAGAGAGGTCGATGTGAGAGAGAAACATCAATTTGTTGTTTCCTGCACAACCCCGTCCGGGGCCAGAAATTGAACCTGCAGTCCAGGTACATGCCCTTGACTGGAATCAAACCCTTGACCATTTGGTCCACAGGCCAGCACTCTTAACTGCTAAGCCAAACTAGCCAGGACACAGAGAGAGATTCTTTACATAAAAGTTGAGTCTCCTCTATTGGTGAGAGTTCTCATTGTTTTAATATAACATAATGCTGTTTGTGTGTAGCTTGTTATTTCTAAATGAATTTTATTAGAGAGGAAAAATGTCAAATCTGACTGGGAATTGGTGAATATTTTCAGTGCTTAAGGTTCAGATGATGGCCATACCATGTTCTTAGAACCTAGTTACTTGTTTCTTATCTGTTATCGGAGAGAAAGAAGGAGGGGGAAGAAATTGGAAGTGAAGTTAGAGAGAGATCCGATATCCTTAGACAAAGAGCAAATTTAACAAGACATGAGGACTTAATTACATAGTGAGTTCTAGGTGTGGCTGTGTCAAGTACAGTTCAGCTCAAATATTCAATATCTGCCGCCTCACAAATATTTATAGGCTTTTTATATTGACTAGCTTATTCTTTCATGTACAGAACTCCTTTATTTTTATATCTGTAAGGTGTTAACCAAAAGAACCCCAGTAACATGGAAATGGAAAATGTTCCAGTTTCATAGCCTTTCTGCTCACTGTAGAACCTGTTCAGTGGGATTTCTATTTTTGGCTCTTGTATGGCGATGTTGCAGTACCACGTGGGGAAAGCACAATATGCTTGAGGATGTTGCCGATAATGAATCTGGGAAATGAAGGCGAGTCTTCAGTAGTACCTGGGTGTCATCCAAGTTGGCAGTCTCAGAGCTGTTGCTTGGAAAGCTGTTGTTTCAGCTGGGTCTTGTTTTAGGAAGACTTTAAATCTTTATCTCTTCTGATGAAAACAATACTTGGAATTCCTTTTTGTTCTCCACACTGAAACGTGCTTAATTAAGTTCTTTGTGTGTCGAATTGACTTCTTTCCCCTGCATCCCCACCCCCATCACACACACACACCCCACCACCACCACCACCACTAAAGTATGGGGAAGTCCTTTGCAGATTTTTAAATTAATATTTATCTTTCCAAGTAAAATGGCACTTTATCAATATATAAAACGGAATTTTAAAAAATGGGGCTTCTCTAGTGAGGGCCCCTTCGTATATCTCCAATGAAATTCCATGGAGCAAAATTTGTAAAGCTCTGGAATTAATGGAAAGAACACTTGGCCAGGAGTTAAAGACCATCACTGGATTCCATTCAGTCAGTCAGTTCAATTTAACAGACATTTATTGAGCATTTTTACTTGCCAATCATTTAGAAGGCTAAGGGTAGAAACTTACCTTCCAGTGTAAGGAAACGCAGGTACCGGAACAAGTGTAATAAAGTGTTGCCAATGCTTCGACAGATTTCTGGACAAGGTCAGTGATATATGTCAGCCACTCTGGGCCTTGTTTTCTGTAGATTTAAAATAACAACTTGGAACAAACTACATATGGAATCTAACCTCCGTTTCATGCATGATCATATGAATCTGTTACTCTGTGCCATGGACTTTAGATCACAAAGAAAAGCCACTGGAAAGGGACATGAGGAAATGGAAGTACAAAGACTGGATGCAGCATGTGCAACTTTGAATTTTTTTTTTTAATTGGGAAAAGTTTGTCATTATAGTCAGAAAGGCAGGAATAAAAAGATAAATACAATGTATGGTTGCTAAGAAACAGAATAATACAGTATCATCTTCAGCTTTTCCATAATACTCCTACCTCCATGACTCATGTGTAATCTGGCTTTCCCCTGATAACAAAATTCCCTTCTCCATTAAAGGCCTCTTATCTTCCAACTCCACCCTCATCCCAGTTTCATGGGACCAAAGGAAGAATTGATAAGGTTTCACATAGAATGGTAAGAAGAACATAGGCAGTGGGTAATTCACAGACGATGTATTCTTTGTACAAAGTTTTCCATAATCCACTTCCCACAGAAAATTAGTATTAACACTTTGGTATATATTCTTTTGGGCATTATGTATCTATCACTATATTTAATCTAGCTACATTTTATTTATATATATATGTATATATATACACACACACATATACATATACATACACAAACACATATATAACATCTATGTCTGCATATTATGTATGCATTTCTATTACTTATCCACATCTATATCTGTATTGAAACTTCATTCTTTGTAAGTGAAATGGCTTTCACTTTATACACTTTATTTTTAAAGCATTTTTATTTTAATATTAAGTAATTTTAATATGCTTCCTTTCTTCTTCACCGTCCCACAGTCTCTGTCACCATGTTCATTCTGAACCAGTGTCCTTGGCCCTGCCGTATCATATATTCCTCCTTTGGATCCCATGCTCTTTAATTTCTACTGCTCTCTCTACATTTCATATCTACTTATCTCCAGGGTACTTCTTTCTTGAATACTTTCACAGCTTGCTCTCAAATTCCCATTCCCACCTGTTAGCATCTCCAATCTCAACCCTATCCAGTGACATCCAGGGAGGCACTATGGTATGGTAGAAAGAGTATGCATTTTTTAGTTTAAATTATTTATGTTCCAATCAGCTCCGTGACTTTAGCATGTCCCTCAACCTCTCACAATCCCTAATTTTTAATCGTAAAAATTAAGAATAATGTCCATTTTATTGCACATTTTGTATAAACTTGGTACATGTTGTTGCCATTTATATTTTTTCTTGTTTTTTTATCCTCACCCAAGGACATTTTTCCATTTTTTGTTCAGAGTGGGAGGGAGAGAGAGGAAGAGAGAGAGAGAGAGAAACACTGACGTGAAAGGGACACATCAAGTGACTGCCTCCCGCACCCAACCAGGGCCGGGGACAAATTGCAACCAAGGTACATGCCCTTAGCGGGAACCGAACCCGAGTCTCTCTGGACCACAGGCCATCGCTCTAACCACTGAGCAAAACCGGTCAGGGCGCCATTTATATTTTTGTTAACTGTTGAAAATGACTCTGATGGAGATTAGAAGTAATGTATCTAAAATGATTGTTAACAATGTTTTATAAATAGTTGGAATTCAAAACAAAACAACAGCCATTATTTCTGACAACATGACTTTAAGAAATTCTAGTGTTAATGTTCTACTGCCTCAGTGACCATGCCTGATCTCAATTCCACCTCTTTCACAAGCAAAATTGGTTTTCCTCTAGGAGGTGGTGATCAACATTGACAGCACATGGGAAGTCTTTGGGAGTCTTTAAAAATATACTGATATTGGGTTTTGTTCTGAGATTTTGATTTAATTGCTCTGAGGTATAGCATTAACACTAGGATATTTTTAAAGATCTAAGATGTGAAACCAAATCTTAGATGGAATGCTTCACCTTTCCATCTCTTCTGCCATCCCCACATTCTCAGCCCTGCTAAAGCCTATCTGGGTCTCTGTCATTAATGCTCCTGTATTCTTTCAATCTGCTTTGCTTCAGAGACTACCTTGTCCAGCCAGGATCCCAGAGTTAGCTATGCATACAAAACTTGTTACCACCAATTATAATACAATGACTATGTTTGCTTGCCACTTTCACAGTTTGTAGATGCTTCTTTTTAAAGTGTCACTGACTTATGGAGTCCTTGACAGATTCCCATTTCTTCTTGAAATGTCCAAACCCATTAGTCAGTCCTCAACTCGTTACCAGGTCAACGCCTTTTCTCATTCTCTTCTAACAAGAATGGGGTTAAATTCATAATACTCTTTTGGGAGAATAAAATAACTGAATTGAAGCCATAAAACTTTTAGCCCTCCATCTCACATTTAGAATCTATAACTTATTTTTTAGAATCTACTCTTTAATCCAGGCAGCAAAGTGTGAGCCAGTGAGACAAATCTTGCTGATGACTAAGGGCAGCTTAGTGTTTTATTTCATTATGTGTTAAAGGAAGTTGAGTATATTTAGATGGACCAAGAACTTTCTAGTTTAGAATAGGCTCCATCTTTTTTCAGTGTATTTATAGTAGACCACACATATTTACCTACCAATGAGAATAAAAAAGGACTTTAAATTCGTGTTATTTCCAGTTAGATTTTGTAAGCTTTCAAGGCATAAGGGCTAATCAGTTAATCTGGTTTATTCTGAGTATGGTTAGCTCTGATGGATATCCAACAGTGAGTTAAATTGACACTGTTGGATAATTGTTGGCTAATGGGACCAAAAGGGTGTTGAAGGGCAAATAAGATAGCCATTGCAGTAAGCAGATATATGAATCTGAATATGTTTATCTTGAAATTAGATTGAAGAACTATAAAAAGGAAGAATGTCTTCTCAGGAGTTTTGTTCAAGCAAAAATTGGGTTATGATAATAATATAATTAGTAATGAAACAAAACTGATCAAAAGAAAGACCAAGAGTAAGAGTTGCTGAATGGAATCATGTATGACTGGCCTGGTCTGGGGTCTGGGGAGAACCGTCTATATCAAGTGCCATCTGCTTTGATCCGGAATGAGAATTCTAGTGGTGGTCTTGGGTTGTTTAGAGATTTTCAGTGTAAGATCTCCGATAGGCTGAGATGACCACCCAGGTGTGGGGGTCCTTTTTAAATGAATCTATGAGTCAGTACCCTTAAGTTTAGTGGCACAAGGGTTAGTTATTAATTCTTAATATGGCTCTTTTCATTGGGGCTGAAGGGCATCTTTATGGAGATGGCATTTCCAATAGACGTAATTTTCAGGTTGGCAATCATGATGTAGATCTCCATCTCCCAGAAGTGTGTAATGGAAAGGTTGCTCTAGGAGCTCTGATTTAGTCTTAAGTGCCCCTGTATGTTCCTTAGAGTAAACCAGGAGGTCTCCTGTCAGCAGTGGAGGTTCACACACTTCTTGATCTAATCTCGTTAGTCTGCTGGCAATACTTTCACAAGGAGATAGTCTACGCTGCAAGGAGTAGATCTTAGGTTGAGTAATAGCAAGGGAAGAGCTTTAGGCCAAAGTAGATTAAAAGACTCCACCAGTTTTGCCAATTGAGTTTCGAATACCCTGTTAGTCTGTTCTATGAGACTAGAGGACTGGGGATGATATCCACAATGGAATTGTTGCAAAAGCGGCCCCATCCTACCAACAGATTGTATAACGTGTCCTGTGGTATCAGTTCCCCAGTCACTACAAAGCTCTGAAGGGATTCCCCAAGTTGGAAAGCTGTTCTAGGAGTTACTTTACTTAGTGCGGAGACTATGGCTCTGTAGCGTGGGAATTCTCCCCCCCAAGGAGAAAACATGCAAGTCATTACCAACACATACTTGCATCCACGAGAAGGAAGCAACTGAATAAAGTTGATTTGCCAGTCCTCAAAGGGGCCTAAGTGCAAGGGGAAATGCCCCATACAGGTACAAATGGGCTTTCCTGCGTTATACTATAGCCAGATTTGTGTGTGTGTGTGTGTCTGGAAAGCTATCTTGGCCATGGCATCCAGTATTATTTTGTCAGTGTCCCAATGAGTTAAGTCATGTGCATATTACATATTTTATGCTATCAGGAAGGAATGATTTTTCATTTGGACCTACCTATAAGTTTCTTACAGGGCCAAATGTACAGCCTTTTTCTAACCATTTATTTCTATTTTGTTGAATAGCCAAATGCTGTGTTTTTGTAATGTTATCTTTTATATCCCCAATTGTTTCATCTGGTGGCACAGATATCTTCTTTAGGGACCGTGATTGTTTTAATGCTGCTAATTTAGCAGCAGTGTCAGCCAAGTGATTGCTGCTACTGTGAATGTCCAGGGGTTTTTATGTTTGATAAATTTGTAGTACATTGGATAATCTTTAAGAATTCTAAAACATAATAACTGTTTTTTTTTATCTCTTTTCTGGAAGAAGTCAAGAAATTATCTCTGTCTCCAGAGCATACTAATGTCATGGGCAACACTGAAGGTGTACCTGCTGTCAGTATAAATGTTAGCCATTATACCTTTGGCCAAATTGCAAGTTCAGATTAATGCATAGCACCCTGCTTGTTGAGCAGAAGTTGCCTGAGGCATGTTAACCTTGCTCTTTCTCTCTCCAACCTTATCCCTCTCTGAATCCTGAAGAAGCAGCATACGGCCTTTATTGTCATTCCTGGAGAAGGCTTCATTTAAGTCTTTTAGATAATGTTGAATAAACATGTACAAGTCAAAAGAAACAATAAATATTTTGCTCACTAATATTGACATTCTCTCGTAGCATCCCTTGGATGGGTCATGCTAACAAAAGTCTCTACTTATTTAATCCAGTGAAAAGAGTTACTTCCCCTCTAGGAATGCAGTATCCAGAGACAAGGAGAACAGGGTGAGAGAAAACAAAATTTTAATTGTATGAATTTAATTAATTTCAGTAATTCAATCATATGGTAAAAACACATCAGTTCAAAGAAGAAAAGCAACAATGAGAAAACGCAGTGTGTTTGGGTAAATAATTATAATGACAATATTATTGTTTATAGCCACAGTCTTCCTGGAATTTTGGAAAAGAAGAAGAAGTACACTGACCTATACTTGGGACCTTATTGAATGGGAAGAAGAGGAGGTAAGATGTTAGGGAACAGAAGATAAGGAAGCCGGGATGAGAAGCATTCCAGAAAATTGTCTACTACTCTCAACATCTAACTTGGAAGCAGCCAAACACTCTTAGATTTTCCCTTGATTTTCTTTTTTTAACTAACACGATTTCTTATTTAGTGAGGATAAAAAAGTTTAATGAGGTAATGTAATTTTTTCAAAGCATTTCTATGCTCTTTCCTTAAACTACATTAGTGGAAAACTGGCTTAATTAAAATATAGTTTAGGGTTCATTTGGAAAGTAATTTGCATCTTATATTTTTAAAGTTGCTTTTTTGCCAAGACTTGATATAAAAGTAGGCCAAAATGCGGGAATTTTGTATCAACTCATAGATAAATTAAATAAATTTTTTTTTTAAATTTTGATATTTAGGTAACTTTAAGTTTCTCTCATAGGAAACACTCCGTCCCCAGTTTGAAGCAAAGTATTACAAGATGGAGAGAGTGAATCCCATCAGTGGGAAACCTGAGCCACATCAGCCTTCTTCAGACAAAGTCAGTCGTCTTCTTGTTTCTATCTCAGGAATCTTCTTCATGGTAAAGTATAACCATTAATGTCAGAATGTTGTGGGATTGCAGGGTTAGAAGGAGGTTTTGGGACACCAACTCATTTTGTGACCCTGATGATGTAAGAAACCACATCCTGCTCAATACTTCAGCAATACATGCTATTAAACAAAGTAAAAATCACAGCAGGTCATGGAGTAATTACAAAGGGAGTTTGTGTGTATCCTTAAGTAAAACACAATGTGGGGAAAACAAAGATCATCTAACGTAAAATGGAAATTATATGACTTGCTCTGATTAATTAGTTTTCTTGTTTTAAAACCACGTATTCCATTTAAAAGTGGAAATTTGAACAAAAATTTTAATGTGATAACTATCACACTACACCAACTTAAATCTTATACTATTTATTTTGATGCTAATGTAACTTAGATCCTTAAAGGAAAAAAGTAAATTTATGTATACTTTCTTAGACAGATTTCTTTAGGTCTTGGGGGCAGTGTATTGGATCTGTGGTTTTGCTGTTGTTTTGTTAGTGATGCAGAATATAGTCGTCTCCTCTGGTCTCCCATGTTGTAGATTTCTTTGGTGATCACTGCAGTGTTTGCAGTTGTGGTGTATCGCCTGGTTGTCATGGAACAGTTTGCATCATTCAAGTGGCATTTCGTCAAGCAACACTGGCAGTTTGCAACATCTGGTGCTGCTGTCTGTATCAATTTTGTAATCATCATGGCCCTGAATGTGGTAAGTGTTTACAGTTTTCAATAAGTACGAAAGGAGAGAGCTCTATGTTTCCTTTACACTTAGATTGCATTTACAAGGAAGCCAAAGTAAGACTAAGCCACATCTCTGGCAAAGACAATTCATTTTTGCAGAAAACATTTTGTCCATGTGGTTGAGATGATGAATTCCTTTAAATTAAAAATAAGTGAGACTTGTATTGTCAATATTTCTTTCCCTTTGAGTTTATAGTTTGATTGGTGATAACTGTATTCATAAGTATCTAGTGTGTGCTAGAAAGGTGCTGTGTTCCTTTCATTCAAGTAAGGGAGTGTTTGTATTAGAAAACCGTTCCTGCAGAGTCCAACTCACAGGAGGATTTGTTGGAAAGATAAACGAAAATGTGTTTGAAAATGAAGGCGTATTATCTCCAGGGCCTCTTGTGAAATAGAATACAGTCAGACAGGTATTTCATTTTTCTTTCTCTGGAACTAAACATTTTTCTTGCTTTTCCTTCCCTTTCTCTCTCTCTCTCGTCAACACTTCTATTTACATGTCTACTCTTTTCTATCAGGAAGATAACTATCTTTGCCTAGTCATGCCCTGTCTTTCTCTCGTAGTCCAGTGTGCTGTGGCATTGCTAAACTTTCGTTATCTTCTTTGGTTCTAACTACGTGACCATGTTGGTCAGCTTTCTGTAGTTGATTTAATATAAACTTTTTAAAATTCTTTCAACTGCACCAAGGCTACTATTCTCTCCATTATGTAAATGAAGGAAACTGAGATTTGGAAAGCTTAAATAACTTGCCCCAAATCATACATAAGTAAATGTTACGGCTATTATATTGACATCATGAGATAATGTGTGTAGATAAATTGGCAATGCTCAAATAATGATGTTGATATCATGTACAAGTAATAAACATTTAGTTCCAAATGTAGATTGACACAGATGTTACACACTTAAAAGGTTTAGGACCATTTGCTATTTAGCTTTAAAATAATCAGAGAAGGCCTTAAGAGAAAAGTGAATAGTCACTATAATTAATGATTAAATTTTAAAATGCATGGTTGATAGTTACTATCTTCCACTGTAGTCTGCTTTCTTCAGGTTCATTTTAACTTGTAGGAGAATACTGTTTACAGTATCTTCAAACCAGCCATATCATAGTGTAATGTATGCCCTTGGTTCCTATATTGAAGTGAATGATAAACACTGAAAAAGAAAATGCGATACTAGGACTCGAAGTCGTATGTGGTAGCGCGGGTTGTGCGTATTCCGAGTCTCCACATTGAAGGAAGACCATTCATTGCATAGACGTTGCTGATTTTTATACTTATCGTAATACTCTTATGGTAGATAGTGAAAGATCACATTTCTAACAAAATCAGTATATCATGAGAGTTTAGTTGACAGGGGTTATTGTGGTTAGCCATTATCCAAGGAAAAGGAGGCTAAGTAGTTGGTGTGTTTATTTGTAGGTAACACTAGCATTCAGCCAGCCTGATCTTAAATTGAATCCATTTCTTATCCTCAGTAAGTTATTTGATATAAACATGACTGGACATAGTGCTGTTATCCATTATCTAACTGAGTAGTGGGGAAACAGGACTCCAGGCACAATGGAGGCTGCATTGTGGTTGAAGCACAAAAGGCCCTGAGTGAGATGAGAAAGAAGCCGTCAGCCGCATCTGAAATGGGGAGAGGGGTTGTGTAGTGGATCAGAGACTCAAAGGGAAGAAGAGAGTACACGTGCTCTGATGAGCCAGGAACGAGCAGACAGTGGATTGTCATTTGAAGAAATTCAGTCTACAGATGTGCACAGGCACAGAAGTGCAGGCTGTTTATCCTGAGGTGATTGTAAGTAGAGTATATGAAGCACACATTTACGGAAGATTGAAGAAAAGGAGGACAGAGAAGTAGATAGTGCCTCACTGTGGAGATCTGGAGTGGCGTGGAAGGAATGTGGACATCGTCTTCCCCCACTGCGGGTGACGGGGAGCCATCCATGTGGGTACTTGATTAGCCACCAATCAACTTATCAGGTACATGTATCCATGTAAACGCATTAAAATACTAGAATATATTACAATGTAATTGCTATGCTAATACATTTTCAAACTCGCAAGAAAAAAAAATGCTCTCTGGGGAAAAAATTGAATGTTCAAAACTGCTAAAGTAAAAGAAGATATCCTGAGTAGATAATCAACCAAGAAGGAAATTATTAAAAATACCTTATTTTACTTTTAAATTAAAGATGATTTCCTGTTGTGTAAATTAATTCAGAATTTAGACAAAGATATAATGCTTCTGAGCAAACATAAACCTGATTTTAAAATTATATGTGACAAAGACAGTATCAAGAATCAAACTAAAGAGCAATTATAGCTACACAGATAAAAATTGCAAGTATATATCAAAATGTTATTAGGAGTTACCTCTGAAAAGCATAGGTAATTTTTATTTTCTATACACTTTGTCTAATGTTAAATGTATATTTGCATTTTCTGGGTTTTTTACAATAACTTATGTTCCTTTTGAAACTAGGCAAAGACAGTATTTGATATTAATTTCTAATCTGTTTTAAAGAAGTCATCAATACTAGTATCCCAAGATTTATGTAGAGGATTCTTATCATATTATTTAGAGTAGCAAAAATAGGAAAGAGACTCCTTAAATGACCCAAAAATAAGAAAATATTAATTCAAACTCTATGGAGTATCATATAACCAACTAAAATGGCTTATTTAAGGACATGCATTTACATAAAAATTATATACAATTCCACTTGATTCCCATTGGAGCATACTTGCATTTTGAAACTATAAGGTATGACAATAAAATATTAACAGTGGTTATCTCTCAGTAGTGGGAAAATATTTGAATTACTATAACATTTTATGTTTATTCACATATTATCCCTATATGTAGGTTTTGATTTATACTTAGAAAAAAAAAACCTTTACTTTGAAAACATTCTACCATTTTGTAACACTGGGAATAAACTAGAAATGAAAATGTACTTTATTCTTTATATATGAGTCACCCATAGAACCTCAGCCACCTAGGTAACCACTGTGGGTAACTTTTAAATTTTGTCTTTCACCAAGTAAAGAAAAGGTTTATCACTGGCTAGCAACATTGCAAAACGCACACACTCTGTTCCTCTGTTATTTCTGCTCTGCCCCTCTGAAGACTGTCCAGGCGTTCATCAGCTTCCATAAATTTCTCAGCATGGTATGCTGCTAAAGGCAGTGGGCCCTGGGCCTGCAAAACCTGTGTGATCCCAGCCACCCCACATAACACTTTGGAACTTCAGATTTTTGATCTTTTGACTGAGCATGACAAAACAAATACTTGGGGGAACAGAAAGATTAAATGAGATTTGTTTCTGGTGCAAAGGTGTTCAATAAATGCTAACCAGTTGCTACTCTTCAGTATTTTAAAATTCTATTCTTACCTTTAAGTCTGTCTGTACTCCTATTTCCTTTCTTTGACTATACCAACATTTTCTTTATTTCACCATTTTTCTTCTCTTTAAATAATAATAAAGTGTATTGCCCGTCTGGTGTGGCTCAGTGGATTGAGCATCATCCCATGGACTGAGAGGTCCTGGTTCAACTCCCAATCAGGGCACATGCCTTGGTTGCGGGCTCAATCCCCATTGGGGGGCGTGCGGGAGGCAGCCAATAGATATTTCTCTCTCACATGAATATTTCTGTCTCTCTCTCTCTCTCTCTCTCTAAAAATTCAATAAAAGTCATATTAAAAAAATAATAATAAAGTTTATTTATTTCCCTTCAGTCCATGATATAGAAATGTTGATGATCTTTCCTTTGGTCTTTACAATTCTTCATACCACATCTGCATTATATTTAAGTCTCACTCTCATTTCAGGAAGTGTTATCATTACCCATTTACAAATGCTTGAGCACTCAGAGTTATCTGTGCAAAGAGAAGCACATATAAGTTGTATTATGTCTTTTTTATCAAATAAACCTCTAAAATATAAGAAGATTTGAAATTTTAATCAATTCATATAGAAATCATAACCACCATGCTAATTTTAGTGTTCCTATTTGATGCCTTTTTTTAACATTTTCTTTTTAAAATTTTTTTCTTTATCGATTTGAGAGAGAGAGGAATTGAGAGAGAGAGAGATAGAAACAGCAATGAGAGAGAACATCGATTGGCTACCTCCTGCATGCCCCTTACTGGGGATTGGGCCCACAACCTGGGCATGTGCCCTGAACTGGAATCGAACCAGCAACCTTTTGGAGCCTGGGCCGACATGCAATCAGGGAGCCACACCAACCAGGCCCTTCTTATTCCTCTTTAATGCCTTAACTTTATTTTCTCCCTTTTAAAGTATAATTTTTATCTTTTCTTAACTTTGAATTATAAGACACTTTGTGATCGACAGCACAAAAACTTGAAAAATATTAAGGAAAGTCACTTGACTCAGCTCAAAATCTCGCTCACCTCCCTTCCTACCGAAAACTAATTATACCCCCCGAAGGTAATCAGTGTTAATGGTTTCATGTCTTCATTCCCCACCGCCTTCAGAAGAGTGCCCTCTGTTCCTGTGTCTGACAGTCTGTTCTGAAGACCTACTGATCTTCAAAAACATCTTGAATGAATTAATGAACTGGCCTAATATTTTTGAAGAAGGAAAATATTTCACAGACAAGGAAGATGAAGAAGCCAAATGTGGTTAATTAACTTCTGCTCGGGAAGGCAAGCATGACAGCTCTGGGAACAGAACCTTCAGATCCAGGGTTCAAGCCTTAGTTCCTACCCAAGTCCTTTCAATTAAACTGAGAATTTGTCTAGATCAGATTTGAATCTGAAAAAAAAAAAAAAAAAATAGAAGCTTTTATCCTCAAACGTGTTCCATATAAAAGTCACTTATATTGCAAAAATTGAAAATTGGCTGAGGTTTCCATTGGTGTACCACACACTCATTTTATATTATTCCAGTGGCTCCTTCATCACCAATCCCCTAAACTCTGACTCTGCTCCACCTCCAGCCCCTATCCTGTCGCCCCCTTCTCTAGAATGACAACTGACCCTCGTACACGTAGTCCTCTCTGGCATGAGGTTCATATATGGCTTCTTCTCACTAAGTTTCTATGTATGATGAAGTTTAATAGATTCTTCCTTCCAAAGTAATGCATTTTACAGATAACAGAAACTGAAATGAATGGAGAGTATCTCTACTAATAGAGATAAGATCTACATAGGGAGGTGAAGATAGTATTATTTTTGTCATAAAAACAATTGTTTGAGATCCTCAAATTTCCTCTAGTTCTACTTCATTAAAGACAAAAGCCCATGTAACTGCCTGGTGCTGTAACAATCAGCCATAGTTGCTGGAAGAAGACAGGACTGACTTTTTTTTTAATTAAATTTATTGGGGTGACATTGGTTAAGAAAAATATATAGGTTTCAGATATGCAATTCTACAGTACACCATCTGTATATTGTATTGTGTGTTCACCACCCCAAATCAAGTCTCCTTCCATCACCATATAGCCCTCCTTTACCCTCACCTACCACCCCCCCTTTCCCTCTGCCAATCACCACACTATTGTCATAAGTCTTCTTTTCTCTAAATGTTTACTTCTCCTTATTGAGCATTTTGACACAAAGATTAAGGAATTATTGGAAGTGGAATTGACCATAAATACTTCTTTGCTCTTGCAACTGACCCAGAGGTTTTAAAATGGATTTAGCATAAAAGAAGTGAACTACAAAGCCAACTCAACAAATGTGAAAAGAAGTTACATTCCTCAGATTTCATCCGTGTGAACAACACCACCCCGTGAATTTGTGCATTCCCTCCCACTCAGGATGCTAAGACACTTCACAGAGTACTGAGCAGTCCTTCTGATCCACCTGCGTGTGCAGGATTGACTTAAGAGTTTTAATATGCATAGATTAAAATCATTAATACCAAAATGCCAGACTCCAACAACATTATACCACCAAAAAGATTCACCTAGAAAATGACCTGCTACTTGTTATTTCCCAACCAACACTAAATGTGCAGCTTTTTCTTTCTTAACAGCTCGACTTTGTGATCCTCATGCTCGCACATTCCTCAAACGAGGGACTTGGCCTCAGTAGAAACTCTATTATCTAATATGCTTTTCAGCTATAATTCGTAATACAGTGATACCTCGGTTCTCGAACATAATTCGTTCCAGGAGGACGGTCGAGAACCGAATTGTTCGAGAACCGAAGCAATGAAACCCCCAATAGGAAAGCGTGACTCCACAAAGCGTGACTCTCTCCACAAAGCGTGACTCCACAAAGCGTGACTCTCTCTCTGCACGCACACTGATGACGCAAGCAAGGCGCGCTGGGCCGAATGAACGCCATTCGGCTCAACTCGGCTCATCTCGGAAGTTCGAGTTCCAAATATTTGTTCGGATTCCGAGACAAAAGTTTCTCGAATCCCGATTTGGTCGAAAACCGAGGCGTTCGAGGACCGAGGTATCACTGTATTACAACATGTGGGCATGGCAAAATAGTTTAAATCAAGAGAATCTTTAAAAATAATGAACGTTCGCTGTTTAACGTCCACTGCCCGAAACCTTACGTCATTCTTCATGCATTTCTTTTGTCTCCTTCATCTTATCAGTGACGGTGGTAAATTTTGCTTCTGTAGCGTTTCTCTTACCTATTCCCTGCTCACTATCCTCACTGCTTCTTGGGTCACTGCTAGCTTGGACTGGTGCAGCAGCCACATAGCTGGTTAGTCCTCCTGTGTCCACTTTCCAACTCTTTCTCCTAGCACACTGCCGTTTGGATGGATCTTTCTGAATGGCAAATCTGGTCATTTTATTTTGTACTTGCAGCTGCTCCACGGGCCCCATTGCCTCTGACATAAATTCTAAATTCATTTTCGTGGTGCGCGAGGAAGCCCTCCATTATTTACAGCCTTTACCTTCTTGTCTGAAGTGGGGCCTCTCCCTCCCTGTCCCAGGCTACGCTGCAGCCACAGAACCACCCTGCTTGCTGCCTGGCATCCTGCCGTTTCACAGTCCTGTCTCTTAGCTCACAATGTTTCTTCTATCCGCTGTTTTTTCCTTTTGTCTCCTTGAAGAATATCTCTTCACCTTTGAAAGTTCCAGTTGAGGATCACTTCCTCCATAAAGCTTTCTTTCAATCCCATATGTACAATTGAATCATCTCTTCGTGGTGTACATTCTCCTCACAAGAAGCGTGGACATGCCTGTTCTCCCTCCTTATCAGAGTCTCCTGGTGGATTGAAATAATCCCTCTTGTGAATACTGTCTGCCACAGTCAGGGGGTCCCTCCTTATGAGCAGGGGCTGTAGCTTCCTCATCGTTGTTTCTCCAGGTCTTTGCCTACGGCCTTTACATTTTAATTATTTTATTCACCAAAGACCCCAGCATCTTGGATATTGCATGCATTCAAAATTGTTACTGAAATTACATTTTCAGTGTCTTCCAAGTTTGTAGCACTTGTTATTTTCATTCAAACTATAATCAAAGAATATATATTCTTTTAAGCTTTAAAAACAGATTTGTCATGGTATCCCTAGGTAAATATTCAAATTGGGAGAAAAATAGGGGCTACGATCATCAAATTTCAATTACAAGTTCATCTTTTTTTTTTTTTTTTTTTTTTTTGGTATGTGCCCCTAGCGGGAACCAAACCTGGGACTCTCTGGTCCACAGGCCAATGCTCCAACTGCTGACCCAAATGGCCAGGAAATACAAGTTCATCTTAAAGATCATAAAAGT
Organism: Molossus molossus; assembly: GCF_014108415.1. NCBI lineage: Eukaryota > Metazoa > Chordata > Mammalia > Chiroptera > Molossidae > Molossus > Molossus molossus. The sequence continues at coordinate 66,788,239 of NW_023425348.1, forward strand.
AGCTTGATGATTGTTTTTCTGTTCTTGCTATGCTTAAAATCACCAATCACTTACCAAACTACAGATCCCAAGTTCCATTCAGGGTTTCCTTGGTGGAGCTAGGCAATCTATATTTTAAATAAAATACATTAAAAAATACAAGTGATTTCGATTCATTCAGTCCCTAAAATAGCATTCAGAAATCAATAATTCAAGGAATCTTAGGTAATTTTGATGTATAGCCAAGGTCTGACATCACATTTCCAAAGATGATTGGAAATAACTTAATAATCAAAATTTATTATTTTAAACATTCCTTTATTAGGCATATAACTAAAATCCTACAAAGCCAGAATTTAAAACCACGGTTGCTTTTCATTAATTCCATCATTTTTCTTCTTTATTTTGCTACTTCTGAAAATGTTGTGCTGTTTAAGGGTAGCATAGTTACTATCACACAAATGTTACTGCCGTATCAGAAAGTATTTCCAAGAAGATTTTAATGAAAATTTAAAACGTGGAATTATTCCAAAGTGTATATACTTGTTGCTTGTCAATTATACCCTAATTGGTCTCATGATTAATGTGTAGGTTTCAAGAAAAAAAGAAAACAAGAAATCTCACAGCAGAAGTACTCTCGTAGTTTGAAATATCTGGGATTAAGCCAACTAAACCATTTCAACATGGTCAATAAAAGAATAAACTCCTTTTAAAATCTTTGTATGATGACTATGTACGATGCAATGAGTACGCTAGAATTAAAAAACAAAACAAGCCCTAAATACATTTGGCTAATGTAAGTAGTCTGCTAGTTCTGGACTCTCTTACGTTATTGATCTATTTTCATCCCCAGAGTCCAGAGCATACTTTCCTGTTTCTTTCATGGCTTGATTACTGAAAATCTCAAAATGTACCTAACTTTCCTTAACACCTGGTTACCAATTACAATGCAAACAGGTTATTATGGAGTAGGGTGGGTCGAAGCATTGGACCACACATCTTAACCTAGAAAGAAGGTAATGCCTAATGACTCATTTAATAAAATGTCTGGCTTTTTATAAAATGTATTTATTTAGTTTGTTCATGTCTGTGTCCACAGTTTCTATAAATTGAGAAAGGTGCATCACCGGGAAAAAGCAATCTCCTTTGATTCTGAGAAAGCCTGTTTGAAGCTTCTTTTTACCTCGAAGGTTAGATGGTGAGGCTCTGACCCAGGAACGAAATGCTAAACCAGGGGCAGAGCTCCTTCTGTGCCTCTTCCCAACCCTGCCCTTGCCGTTCTTATTTTCCCCAACGTATTTGTGCCTAGCACCCCAAAACCAAGCATTTGTGCAAAGATAATGACTTGTTAGCTTAAAGTGAATTAGAAAATCCTTATCAGGCCTGCCAAGCCCTGCACTGCTGTTTCCCTCTGAGATCTCTCTAACTCATCTCTTCTTACTTTGCTCCTTTACTGCTGCCACTACTGTGCCTCTAACTTCCATGCTTTTCGTGAAACACAGCAAGTGCATCCCTGTCTCAGGGCATTTGCACCTGCTCTTCCTGTGTCTCCAAGGAACTCAGCACAGATCTCTGCTTGGCTCCCTCCCTCACTACATGCAGCTCTCTGCTCAGATGCATCGACCCAGAGAGGCTTCCCTGACCACTCTGCAAAGTAGGCTGCTGTGCCCACCAGTGCTTTCTGTCCACACGGCCTTTACTTTTCCACCGTAATGTTTATCTCCCGACCAAATACATGTGTTTGTCACTTGTCTCTGCCCACTGGAATTGAGTTTCCATGAAAGTAGAATAATTCTCTCTATATAAATGTAGTGGCCAGAACAGTTAACCCTGAACCCCCTTATTTCCCCCTCCCCTAAATACATATCCATTTCACTTCTCTCTCTCTATCACTGTCTCTCTCTCTCTCTCTCTCTCTCTCTCTCTCTCACACACACACACACACACACACACACACACACCCTGTCCTGTCAAAGGGATTGCTATCATACACCTTACAGTTGGATGTGTTTATAGTACGGTTCTTCCTGGACTTGGTGGTGGTTTGAGAGTTGATGAGTCACTCTGCAGGGATTGATTCTGTGTCTCATCATCATGCTGGTGTCAGTCGGCTAACATCCGGGACTTGGACAATGCAGGTTCCAAAGTACCCCAGAAAGCTTCCCAAGAGCAGTCTTTCCAGAGGTGGATGAACATCTCTTGTGATTTATACATTCTTCCAGACGTCACTGTGATCCCTTGGCGCATCAGCTGCAGACATCACTGTCCCAGGTTGCAGACAGGTTCTGTGTGTTAGGTATTAGGATGAAAACCTGAAATGGTTTATATGACAAGACAGAGCATAGATGTTACCAGAGAGCCACTTAGCAAATCCTGACTTTGCTACTTACTTAGTAGTGTTATCCCAGGCAAGGTACCTGACATTCTAACCCTTGTTTTCTTCTTCTGTGAAATGGGGATCATTAGGCCTATCTGATGAAATTGTTGTAAGGACTAACTTAAATAATAGTATATGTAATATATACTATTATATATATATATGTATATGTGTGTGCGTGTGTGTGTGTATGCATATAGTTGGTATATATAATATTGTTGGCACTAGCCAAACACTCTGAATGGCAGATATTTAAAAAAAATTTCTTTCAAACCCAGGGAGGGCACTCAGACCAGTGCAAGAGGCACAGTACCATTTAAATACTATGTACTGATTGACAAGTCTATCTTATACTTTTTGGGGACCCTTCTGCAATCATCTGACATGATAAATGGGGCAGGGAAAAGAATATTTTACAATGTGGAAAACTTTTGTACTCATGAATTCAAGCTAATTTTGTCCTAAAATTTACCTGTGTGTATAGTTAAAAAAAAAGAAAAGAAAAAACCCACCTACACTAGAGAGAGAATGACACTGTTGTACTCAGTATAATCTTTCTGTGTCAAGATAACACTTTATTTATTTATCCTCACCCGAGGACACTTTTCGATATTTTGTTCAGATAGAGTGGGAGGGAAAGAGAGAGAGAAACATCGATGTGAAAGGGACACATCGAGTGGCTGCCACCCACACGACCCAACCAGGGCCGGGGACAAACTGCAACCCTAGCGGGTACCGAACCCGGGTCTTTCCAGACCGCAGGCCAACACTCTAACCGCTGAACCACACCGGCCAGGGCTCAAGATAAGACTGTAGATATTAGGAAAAGGTAGGTTTGAATCATGGCTAAGATAAATAATCACAGTAGTTCTACTGAAAGAACAGGCAGGGGAAGTGAACATATTTTGAAGTGTCCAGATACCTACTTTTTAATTTTACATGCCAACAAGCAGGGTCATTGAAACCTAAGGAATACTTTGTAGAATTATAGGCTTATGTGGGAATATTTACATGCACACTTATATACCCACAAACACATATCACCCTTCTGTCTGTAGCAAATATATTTCCCCAACTATATTTACTTGGAATATTATAAAATATGTTTTCTTTCCTCGAGTCTGCATGAGTCATGGACAGAGCATGTCGGGGCAGGGAGAAGGTGGCAGATGAAAAATGTTCTAAAAATCTATTGTGCACATGCCTTGCTTGCTTATGGAGTCAACAGATTTGACTTAATGAATCTTGTTTCAAATAACTACCAGACCATTTCTGTTCTATAGAAATGCAATCTGCACACTGTCTTTGCCATAGTTTGGAAAATGTTTTGTCAGTATTAAAGAAGTCAAGTTCCACTTAGTCCCACAGTGTAGTAAGTAAAAAAAAAGTGTATATAATTTGATAATTAGATCCCAGGTCAATCACTGGTTAAGTGACTTTTGGGATTTTCTCATTTCCTTTATTTATAACATGGAAGTAAAGATAGCTACCAAAAAAAACTTTGTTATTATAGAATGTGACTGTTTATATACGAACCTGTACAACACGTTTCTATTACATGCATTGTGTGTATGTATAAAGTACTACATAGTAAGCTTAAAAACATATTTCTACTTAATTAAAAATGTAGCTACTGTCCGGCTGGTGTGGCTCAGTGGTTGAGCATTGACTCATGCACCAAGAGGTCTCTAGTTCGATTCCTGGTCAGGGCACATGCCCAGGCTGTGGGCCTGATCACCAGTGGGGGGCATGCAGGAGGCGGCCGATCCATGTTCTCTCTTATCGATGTTTCTAACTCTCCCTCTCCCTTCCCCTCTCTCTAAAACCAATAAAGAAAAAACAATTTTAATAAAAAAAAAAATATAGCTACTTTGTAGAATACACTTTATTTATTTATTTTTTTTATCCTCACCCAAGGACATTTTTCCATATTTTGTTCAGATAGAGTGGGAGGGAGAGAGGGAGAAACATCGACGTGAAAGCGACACATCGAGTGGCTGCCACCCACACGACCCAACCAGGGCTGGGGACAAACTGCAACCAAGGTACGTGCCCTTAGCGGGAACCAAACCCGGGTCTCTCCGGACCGCAGGCCAACGCTCTAACCGCTGAGCCAAACTGGCCTGGGCTAGAATACACTTTAGATGTTTCTTTAACTAGGTAAATAACAGGCTTTTCTAAAGAAAACAATAATAGTAACTATTGTAAATAACAGCCTTTTCTAAAGAAAACAATAATAGTAACTATTGTTCTCTTATTACAGGCTTATGAGAAAATTGCTTACCTTCTCACTAATTTAGGTAAGTCTATTGTTTTTACCTCAGTCCTTAGTAAGAGAATACTTTCTATGGGCCTATCAATCTCTAGTTGCTTTATATACTTTAGTATTTTTTATATCAATTTCAGTTATATAATTGTCGATAAAAATGAATGAAGTGGCATGACATGTTGGCCTACATCGCATAACTATAGAGAGTCAATGTATGTAGTTACAAAATCTCCTTACCAAAGCCAGCAGACCTTGTTCTTCCTACACTGGAGTGCTTTTTTCCCTACCTTCTCAGTTTTTTGTTCTCCCTCAACCCCAAAATTATTTTTCAAAGTATTTTACTGCATGTACACAATTCAAAAGGCAAAGGAGTATTAAGAGATTTATCATGAAAACCTGTCCTTTGCCACATTACCCATTCTTATTTCCTATGTCCCCAAGACACTACGCGTTATCAGTTTCCTTTGTATTTCCTACCCTGTTTCTAAATGACATGCTTCTACGGCCGTTCTTGGATTTCTGAGCTTCAGGAAGCTATTGTTTCCCATGACAAAGACAGCTCGGGTCATAATGTTCCCTGCCTTGTCCTGTCTTCACACACTTCCCGATCCAGCACCAGGATACACAACCGTTACTTCTGCTCCTCCCACGGGAGGGATAGCAGCATTTTTAGCCAAATTAGTAATTAATGTTCACCTCATGGTGTCTATGTAACCATTTTCCTATGAAAGGCCTGGTGTGTACTGTCATCGTTTCCTCTCTTATACAACTTTTCTATTTTCATGAAGCACATTTCGCTTAATTTTCTACATTTATTCCAAACTTTCTGCCTCAACTCCAAGTTCTCTAGAAATACATTAAAAAATATCAAGTTTTCTACTCATTTTATTTTCTTCTTAGAGTTACCCTCCCTGAGCGTACTGTCCACGCCAGTGTCAGGGGTTCCCCTCCAGGCTGTGGTCAGCCGCCCCCCACCAGCGTTCACCAGCACCCTGGGGGGTCCTTTGCTTTCTCGGTTGGATATTTTGGGGTCCTTTGTTGCCATCTGTCTTGGCTTAATTCTCTGTCTTGCTCCCTGGAAAGTAAATTTCTTGAGAAATTTATATGTCAGAAAATGTATTTTTTCCCCTATATTTTTAACTTCATGTTTGGTCCCCAGTTTGGGGGACAAAATGTTCATTACAGAGCTGTTTGAGCAGATCTTTCCTTGTTTGGGAACTCACCAGATCCCCGGCCCTGCTCTAAACATTTCTCATTCGTCATTTTGTTTCACTGTAATCACAGTTCTGTGACAGTAGGATCCTTATTTTATGGATTAGAAAACAAGGTAATTAAATAAAGAGAGTGTAAATGCAGATACGGCAGACTCCACTTGAGTATGGTAGAGTACCTATATCACTCCACTGTATGTATCCCTTCTCCTGTATTGTAGTTGCGAGGACAAGTGACAATAGAAGGAACATTGTATAGAGGAGACAGATGGGCCCTAGTTCGTGCTCTGGAGCTAAATGACTGTATCACTTGGACATTATGTAACTGTGAGCAAGTCTTCTCCTCTCCCTATTTCCCGTCCTCCTCCTCCTCCTCCTTTTTCTCTGCTCGCTGCTCCTCCTCTTCTTTTTGTGTCTCAGTTTCCTCATTGGGAAAATTAGAACGATAATAGTTCCTCTTTCATCACTGTTGTAGGTTGGCTGCCTGACACATGACAAGTGCTCAATAAATGGGACCAATGTTTCATTGGTCTGAGCTAAAGTATCTTCAGCTGGGTAATGAAGCACTTGAACGAGGTTGTCCCAAAGCATTCTTCTACTCTGATTACCTATATTCATTTTCTTTTCAAGTACTTTATACCCAGGATGGCATCAAATCTAAGAAAGTGATTTGGGGTTCAGAACACTTCTCAGTGCTAAGTACTGGGAGTACCCACGTACTCCTGGGGGTAAATGTGGGCTCTCCTGAGTAGTCTCGCTGGTGCCCACCAACCAGTCACTCTGTGGATGCCCCACAGACCCTCCTATTTCTGGAACCTACACCCCTTTGGGCTTGAATTTCCCTCGGACCCATTCCCTCTTTTTTCTCTGATTGGCTCCTACCTATATTTTGGCCTAATTTTTTCTTAAATTAGATCCCATCTAATTTTCTACCTTTCTTAAATTCTTCAATTATATTACAATATTTTAGATGTACTTATATATTTTTTCTGTCATTTGTTTGGATACTGGGTAGGAGCAGAGGCTGCAGTTCATGCTGCCATCTTCATCAGATCTCTCTCGTCTCATTGTTTTTTGTTTTCTATCGTTTTGTTTTGTTTTCTATCATTTTGTTTTGTTTTCTATCGTTTCGTTTTGTTTTCAGGGTCCATATACCATACGAGAGTTGACAGCATTCTTGAAATCATCTCATCTAAATCCCTCATTTCATAGGTGATAAAACTTATTGCAGAAGATGTGAAGTGACCTGCCTGGGATTACCAGCAGTTGGGTGTAAAGCTGAGATAAGAACTCAGCTCTTCTGACAGCTGTAGCATTTTTCCTCTTCACCATTTCACTTAAGTCTGCACATGAAATATCCATCCTTCACAGGACTCTGGACAATTTAGGTCCCTGTATTGAGATATAGCCACATAGGGTGAAAGACTGATTTAATACTTATGGTTACTTCTAAATGATGATAACAGAGAGAATCCTGGACACCTTTGTATGTTAATAGCAGGCATCGTATTTCCGTAGCTGTGGGGAGAGTCTGCAGATTATCTCATTGGATCTTTTCGCCAGTCTGTACGGCAGATGTTATCACTCATGGTGCACCGGCATTTTACTGAGTGCTTCGCAGAACTAGTAAATGACTCAACCAGAACTTGAACATGGGCCGTAGCTTCTGTACCTGCATTTCTTGTCATTCACCTCATCTGTGTAAACACACCCTGTGTTCCCTTTAGAATACCCTCGGACAGAATCTGAATGGGAGAACAGTTTTGCCCTGAAGATGTTCCTCTTCCAGTTTGTCAATTTAAACAGTTCTATCTTCTATATCGCCTTCTTTTTGGGGAGGTAAGTCAGCTTTATACACATCATCTTTATAGAGTGAAAAAGATTGTCAACAGCTCCATTTCCAATTTGTTAACAAAGGTGACACTTTCTTATCCCCAGCCTTGGAAATCTGGGCTAATCCGTCTTCACATGTTTTCAATGGAAAGATTTCAGTGTAGTACTTGCCATTGCCGATTAAGGTTGGCATAAAAGAATAAACCCTATATGCCAGACATGGGTTGAATTATGACTATCCAGTCATAGGTAATAGTTTTAATAAGTAAAATAACTTTTGTATACTCCTAGGTTACAGTTCCTTAGTGTAGAAACTTCTTCTACCTATCATGTTAACATTTTTTTCCCCTATTTTGGCTGCAAAATATGGAAACAAAGCATATTAGACTATGGTTCTGATTTGCCATATGATTGACACTCCAGCCAGTGCCATGGAAAACAGACTGAAGTGAGAACCATTTTAAATTAAGTTATTTAGCACATTACGTTAATATTCTTTAACTAGGTCAACCAGACATTAAAACTGCAGGTGAAAGTGGAAAAATTCATCCAGTTGGTTTGTCTGTATTTTCTCAACCTGTTGGCATTGAATTCACACGCCAGTTTTTTCTTTGTATGTCGAGCACTTTGATGTGTCAGCTTGGCCTTAGTCAACTATTTAGGAACAAGCTGCACCAGTGGACATTTATGTCTACCCACACATGCCCCTGTGATGCCGTCGATGTTCTTCAGTCAACCCACATAAATGCTAATGAACTGAAATTGCTTTTTACAGATTTGTAGGCCACCCAGGAAATTACAATAAACTTTTTAACCGATGGAGACTGGAGGAAGTAAGTAACCTTGTGAGGGTGGGTGTGGGGATATGCATGGATATGGGCCAATTACTGTGGGAGGGCGGGAGGAGGGAGAGAGAAGGTAAGGCATGCTGCAGAGATTACATAGAGAAAGCCTAAGACTTTCTGAGAACATATGCTTTATATTATAGAAAACTGGGCTCATATCTAACCTTGCTACTTATTAATGCTTTGCCCTTAATTGAACTTCTTTGAATATCTTTCTCATCTGTATACTGGCAATAGTAATTCTTCAGTTGCAAAGCTGTTTATACATAAATAATTTGCATAACACAATTCAAACAATCCATGGCCTGCGGTAGGTGCACAATAATTTATAGTTGATATTTATCAATGCTTTGTCTTCATACCTACCCAGGTATTATTATTCTGTTGGCCAAAGATAGATAAGGCCATTCAAAAATCCCAGGTCTTCAGGAAATCTCTAAATCGAATCTGCAGGGTTTTTTTATAGCTCAAAATAATGACTAAATCTGCTAAAAGGCTTTTCATCTACCCAATCTGGGAACCAGTGCTTACTTTTTTCCATGAGTGTCCAGCTGAAGTTAGCAAGGGTAGTGTGGGGAATGGAGTGGCTACAGGCAGATCTACATATTAATGCCACCAATAATTTTGTTTAATTGGATATTCTTGTTAAATTATTGGAAATCACGATTCTTCTTTGGAAATCCCAAGGAAATAATTATAATACTGGTGTCAGGCAAAAATGTTTTATAACCATCCTAGACATTTTCCACAATATATAGGACACAGATAGACATCATGTTTTTTGACAAAGGATTATTTTTTTTAAATCAGTGAAATAAAAAATGTGAGTTTGTGATAGATCCTAAAAATCCTAGAAGTGTAGATATAAAAAGTATACATAATGGAAGATAAGAATCGACCCTCTGAATTCAACCATACAACAAGCATTTATTGATACATACTCGAATCTAGGCCTCTGCTGGGTAATACGGGGTACCGATGACCTAGCCCTTTTGCTTTCTTTGATGTTAATAGGCTTGAAGAAAAAGCATAACCATGATGTCTAACAAATATTTCATCTCTCAAGTCTGATAGTCTACATCTAGTTCTGTCCCATCAAAATGCATGACCTTAACTCTAAGTCTCAGTTTTTTTCTTTTGTAAAATCTGATATGAATGGCTATTTTAGTAGTATTGGTGATACGTGGATTAAACTGGATCATGTATGTAAAATCCCTGGCACAAATAATGGTAGCCATTATAAAGACAGAGAAAAGGTACTGTACTACAATCTGGAACATTTATGAGCACCTATACTAGACTTCCCTCATCCTGCACTATATAATACCTCACATAAGATGTTATGTAAATCTACATAACATGTTAATTGTAGCTAATTTTTAATGAGGACTTACTATATGTCAGCACATTCCAACAATCGTTTCTAAGAGTTCTACATGTATTAATGCATTTAATTCTCACAAAAATTCTATCATTACACTCATTTTATAAAGAAACAGAAGATTAGCGAAGGTATGTGATTTGCCTCCAATTACAGAAACATATTTATACACTGATGAAGTCATCCATTGGATACCAGTATGATCCAGGCAGCCTAGCTTCAGAGTCCATGCCCTGAGCACTGCCCACCGGCCACCATGAGACAGTGCACAGGCCCAGTCAGGAACATAATGGAAACCGATTTCCATGAGAAGTTGCTGGATGATTGCTGGCACACACATGCAAACTGGATTTAGAATACACATACGACAGTGGGTGAGGTGAAAGGAACATGGGTATTGGAGTCTGATGGTCCTGTCTGCTACTTAGCTTCATCGTCTACACAGTGGAGACGCCAACACCCATCTCACCAGGTCCTCATGAGGAGCAAATGAGAAAAATATTCGGAGGCAGCAGCCTTGGGTTGTCCGTGGTCATAGGACTCTGAGTGGTGCATTGGGTACAAAAGCCGGGGTCTCCTGCATGCTCATTCGTGTCCTTTTACTCATTTTAAGTATAGGCCTTTTTACCAAATGAATTTTTGAGTATGGAGGACTAGATCTAGCTCAAGGGAATCATTATATGAGGGAAGTAAACCCACAAAAACTGTGGGATCAATTCAACAAAGTTATAAATGGTCTGTCACCGACTCTTCCCACTGATACCATTGTAATAATCTGGTTATTATTTAACAGGAAAGGAGCAGAGTCGATTAGATAATGTAGGCATGCCATCTATGCAGCTTTGCTGGCAAGCTGCAAATTACTCTCCAGGTCTATTCCCCACAGATCGATGGGGGAAGCCCTGGAAAAGGCAGTGTAGACACATACCCAGTAAGGATGGGGGATGTGGGAAGATGCTTACCTGTCAATCATGCCTAGAAACAGGTAATTGGCCAGGATTGGCATGGCTACTACAAAGGAGTGAGAGCTGAATATTTAATCTCCGGAACAAAGGAAGGCTCCTTCTCTTCCTCTCCCTCTTGCTGCCCGCCCAGACTTCTGACTTGCTGGGCTCCCACAGCCTCTACCCACACACAGAGCCCACAGCCATTTGTACCCCGTGCAATGGACTAATGGACTGGATTTTGCCTGATATTCCACCAGACCCAGCTCCACCCTGGAAAGAAAACTCTGAACACTGGCCCTGCTTCTAGCTTTGCTGAATCCATAACTGCATGTCTTCTAGAAGGAGATTTAGGGACGTGGGACTTTACAACCCCAGGAATGTAACTCCACGCAAATAAAATACATTCATTCTCAAAAGCAAGTCTCAGAAAATTCATTTAGTGAAGATACCACAAGAACCTCACGCCTGTGAGCAACAGGGAAATCTGGCCCATTGATTTCTCCTGCACACCGCTTTGGCCTACTGTTGTGGAGAGTGATTCAGTCAGTGTTCTATAACAGCCTTTTTGCCTTCCCACATAGTATGTTTTGCAAAAATAGTCCCTCAAGGCAGACACATTAGTAAATAGAATTCATCTTTAGCATCATGTGTAAGAGCAGTGGGCCCTAGCAGGAGTGGCTCAATTACTCGAGCATTTTCCATGCACAGGGAGGTTGCTGGTTCAGTTCTGGTCAGGGCACATGCCCAGGTTGCAGGTTTGATCCCTGGTCAGGGTGAGTGCAGGAGGCAACCAATCAATGTTTCTCTTTCACATCTATGTTTTTTTCTCTCTCTCCCTCTCCCTTTCTCTCTCTGTAACAGTAATTAAAATATTTTTGTTTGAAAGCATTGGATTAAGGTACAATGAGACCAAGGCTTTTATTCCTACACCAACATGCAACACTGCATGACCTGGGACAACTTAATTTGCCTCTTTGAGACTGCAGAAATTAAGAGTTTCAGTTTGCAGCTATGATCTGTGCTCTGTTTCTGTAGCTTAGTTATCCTTCCTCAGACATTCTACCTATCCACTTACCGTATACATGTGGCCGAGTTCAGGGGTCCTAAATTAATCCTAGAAAGAAGGGGCGTGCTTAGATGGGAGAGTGGAGACTTCTGCACACAATGAAAATGACCACTGGCAAACCCTCTCTGGCTCAGATTGGGGAGTTTTAAATTACTGGGCTGAAACCGGAAAATCAGGCTCTTCGTGTCCTAATTATTTGTTCTCTTTGAAGTCCCACTGGTACTGATTTGATAGAAATAGAAACTGTGGATCAAAGTTGTAGAGTCTATCATCTTTATGAGCAGGACATGAGCCCATTTCCAAAGAAACAACCCCATGTTTTTCTACCCAAATGTCTTCTATAGTGCAGTTTTCAAGCAAAACACATTGGTTACATTTTTTTATTGTAATCACATTTTTGTTTGTGTGGGTTTCTGATGCTAACTTTTTTTTAAGAGGCAGAATTTTTTTTTTAAATTTTAGTGAATTTATTTGGGTGACATTGGTTAATTAAAATATATCAGTTTCAAGTGTGCAATTCTATAATAAATCATCTGTATATTATATGGTGTATTCACCACCCAAAGTCAAGTCTCCTTCCATCACCATTTATGCCCCCTTTACCCTCTTCCACCCCCCCTTTCCTTCTGGTAATCACCATACTGTTGTCTGTGTCTGTGAGGTTTTGTTTTGGTTCAGTTTGGTTTGGTTTTTGGTTTTTTGCTTAATCCCTCACCTCCCCCAGCCCTCCAACATCCTTCCCCTCTGACAGCTGCCAGTCTGTTCTCTGTATCTATGAGTAAGTTTCTGTTTTGTTATGGTCCTATCATTCTGAATGCGCCCACTCTCATCTAATGCTAAATTTTATTGAACATCTAAAAACACAAAAGATCAGAGAGAAGGCAAAATTTGTATCATACTGACAAACTATTTCATGGCACGCTTTTATCACTTAAAATACATTATGATATATTTAGATACTCCCCCTCAGGAGATAGAACTTAACATCAGCCCCCCTCTTGTAAAGGGGCTAGATTTAGTGACTTACTTCTAAAGAAAGAATAAGGAGCCCTGGCCGGTTTGGCTCAGTGGTTAGAGCGTCGGCCTGCGGTCCAGAGAGACTTGAGTTCGGTTCCCGCTAAGGGCACGTACCTCGGTTACAGTTTGTCCCCTGCCCTGGTTGGGTTGTGTAGGTGGCAATCACTCAATGTGTCCCTTGTCACGTCGATGTTTCTCTCTCTCTCTCTCTCCCCCTCCCTCTCTCTCCCTCCCACTCTATATGAACAAAAAATGGAAAAATGTCCTCAGGTGAGGATAAAAAAGTAAATAAAATAAAATAAAGAAAGAATAAGGAAAAGAAAACGTGAGTAACTTTACAGTAGTGAAAAACTACATCAACCAAGTGATGACGGTTGATGTCATATGGATATCATGTAGCTGCTGATGGATGGGATGAAATGACTCTTCTCTCTGTGATCTGCCTCCATCCCCAAAACACATAACCCCAGTCTAAATGTGTGGAAATCTAAGAAAAACCCAGACTGGGGGTGGGGTGGGGTTCTACAGGATACTTGCCCAGCAGTTCTTAACATGTTCAAGGATATGAAAAACTAAGAAATTGTCTAGATCAGAGGAGACTGGGGAGACATGACAAATAAATGTACTGGGTACCCTGGGGGGAGAGGACATACATGGAAAAAGTGAAATCTAAATAAAGTCTAGAGTTTAGTTAAGAGCAATGCACTAATGTTGGTATCTTAGTTTCGACAAATCCACCTTGATAATGTCAGGGCTAATGGAGGAAATTGGGTGCGGGGTATACGGGGGCCCTCTGTATAATCGTCACAAATTTTATACACATTTAAATTTTTCAGACATAAAATGCTATTTTAAAATAATATGTTACAAACATTTTGCCATAGAATGAACTATTTGTCTATCTCCTGACTGTTACTAGATGTGTAGTATTCCAGAACGTTCATTACGGGTGATAGGACCTAACACAGAGCTTGGCAGGTAGTAAATGCTCATTAAAAGTTAGATATGGTATTAGCGCTGCTAGAATTTGCAGTAAAATTCCCATATAAATCCTGAAAACTCCCCTGTCAAGTGTCCTCATCCATGGTATTTCTTTATTGTTTTTATTTTCAATACACACTGAGAGAGTGGGGCCGGCTTTAGAATTGGCTTTGCAGGGGGGGTTGACCTGGCCGGGAAGAGAGAGTCACCACTGCTCTGTTCTGCTTCAGTGTCACCCCAGCGGCTGTCTGATAGACCTCTGCCTCCAGATGGGAGTGATCATGTTTCTGAAGCAAATATGGAACAACTTCATGGAGCTGGGATACCCGTGAGCACTTTATTTTTTAAATTGCTTCATATATACTTACAAATGCAGAGGTAGTTAGAATAGTTCTTAAGAATTTGGGCTTGGCAGAGAGGTGAGGGTTCCGTTCTTGCTGTGCTCCTCGCTAAATGTGACCGTGTGTATGTTAGTAAAAATGTTTCCCAAGCCTCCAGTTTTACCTTTCTACAAGGGGGTCAACAGCGGTATTACCTCAAGAACAGTTGTAAGGACTAAAGGAAATGATAGATGGAAAGTAACTTGTACTTGTTCAGCACATTAAGACACTAGTTTTTCCTAAAACATTATTGATAGCACAGGTTCTTGAGGAGAAAAATAACTTCCTGATTTATTTTGGCTATCAAAAGACCAGGACCACTGTTGTGTAATAAAGACTCCATTTCCACACACACCCTCCCCGAAAAAGAATAAAACAAAGATAAAGTACAGATGAAGGAGGTTTGTACTCTGTTATGCACACATAAAAAAATCATTAGAATAAGATTGATTGTGATAACATCAAATCAATACCACTCTTTTGTCCCTTTAGATAAGTTTTAACTGTTGGTGAAATGCTGACACAGAAGGACACCGAATCTCTACTTTTCTATTTATTAAACAGATTTTCTGCAGAATACAGTAAAATACAGTATGTTTTAAACAATTTGGTACAGAAACTTTGGAACCTAATGAAGGTTAAAAACATAACTATTCTGATGAATGTCCTGACTATGGGGGAAGAACTGGTTAGTTGACACACGATATAAATAGTTTAGGATTAGTCATTAAGTTATACCTTGATTCTTTCTCCCTGCGGGCCAACAAATGTATCAGGGCATTTCCCAGAAGAGACCTTAGGGCTGGAGAGGTGACATTAACCCTGAAATCTGCCATAAAGTATTGTATTAAGTTCCAAGGAGTCTTAGAGCATGGATATGAAATTACCAAGACCTTGTTCAAATTTCTTCTCTGCCCCTTGTTAAAGAAGCTTATGACCTCGCAGAGATGTTATTATTTTTACTTGTATAAAGGGGATTTGTGAAGATTAACTGAGATGACTGAATGATCATTAACCTTCAATAAATGGCAGAACCCTGTTGTAAGGAGATTTTTATACAGATCCTCAGTATTTATAACCGAGTAAAATGAATCTCTTCTGAATGAAGAGAGAATAGGGAATGGAGGATTGGGGCGCCTAGCGTATTCTTCATATCCCTGCCTTCCTTGGCCCGTCTCTTTGAAACGTAGGGTTTGGGGAATATCATTTAAACATACCTGAGAAGTTTGTTATTAAGAGCCTTGCTCCGGATCTGACATGCTATCAGTACTTCCTAAGCACCATCAAGAGGGTATAGTGGTTATAGCATTTAGAATGATTCTATTGTAATCATTATCCTGGACGTCTGTCCATGCCATGCACGTTGGGCAGCACATTGTCACCATGGCCTTGTCCAAGATCAACCTGGATTATTCACATCAAATACCAAGGGTACCATGGCAAGGGACACCCAGTTGGTATTGTCCAACAGATGGGCAAAGGCATTGTTCAAGAAAATCTCGCAGGGTTGGGCCAGTCATTAAGCAATGATTTTTAAATGTTTGAACCACAGTTCTCATCTATGAATAAAATCTTAAGCAAGCAGCACTGAAATAAATAAAAAGAAACAAGCAGACCTGCCTCAGCTCCAACCTCCATTCCCGTTTTTATCTTCCTGGGGCCCGAGGCAGCCTCCGTTGGGCACACGTTCCTGACGTTTTGGTCCATGTTTCTTCCAACTCCCACTAAAGTTCTGGGTCCACTATTAATGGAAATTGAGAGTTGTGTAATGTTCACTGAGTCCCGTGACAGTTACATCATCCTAGAGATAATTTTCATATTACAGAATAATTCATTACCCAAAGTCCACTATATATATTCTGAGTCAAATAATGTTAAGGCTGCCCCTGGGCTTAGGGAAGAGTGTTGTTACTTTCTCCCCAAATCTGAGAAATCAACTCAGACACACATCCATTCCCGGTAAATTATTGTCCACTATGGTAACAGAATGTAACCACTGATGCTCAAACCCTTCTCTTCATAAACTCAGAGAGGTGAATGACTTGCTAAAATTCACACTCCTAATGCATTGCAGGGTGGGGACTGGAACTTACATGTCTTGAAACCCTACCTAGGTCTCACTTTTGTAATATGGAACCTGCTTTTACTCATGTTCAGCAGCACAGTCCAGAAGAGTTGGGGTTATGAGAAATGAAGGGCTCAGATGCGATCACAACAGGCAATGGAGGAGTTTCAGTATTTACATAGATAGGGTATGGGAAGCAATCACAGAAACAGGTGTTTGTCTAATCAATATCAGGAAGCATCTAACTGGGGGAGGGGGGATTAAGTCCTAGATAAACATGTAGGTGTTTATAGGGCCTCAGAGAATTCAGTAAGGCTGAGGTCTGTTCTCCCATGCTAAACTTGAAAGATGAGACCATGCAAATATCTTCAGTTCCCAGGAATGCATAGTGTAGTCCCAGGGTAGTTGGTGTTCATACACTATAAATTGGTCACTAAATACTTCAGTAAGCGCTCAAAAGCCCTTTGTCTGCTCCGTGGTGCAGGTTGATCCAGAACTGGTGGTCACGACATAAAATCAAGCGGGGAATACAAGATGCGTCTATACCGCAGTGGGAAAATGATTGGAATCTGCAGCCCATGAATATTCACGGACTGATGGATGAATACTTAGAAATGGGTAAGGAGAGAACCTTCTGCAGAGCTACTTGGCCTTCTGATGCTATTTTTCTATTTCACACAGGCTTTTATTAAAGGAGAAAGCCCTCTCTTTCTAACCTAGGTGTTCTAAAATACATCTGCACCTTTATCTCAACAGAACCAGAGAAGATATTAAAGCAATGCCTTTGGAAGTCTATCACATTTTGTCATAATGTTTGTCAGCCATAATATTTAACCAAAATTAGAATTCATAGTAAGTCACCTAGCTTTTGAGCAAATGTGTGTGTGTGTGTGTGTGTGTGTGTGTGTGTGCAGGGCCAGGTATCAAACTGAAACCAAGGCACATACCCTTGACTGGAATTGAGCCCATGGCTCTTTGGTCCACAGGCCTATGCTCTAACCACTAAGCAAAACTGGCCAGGGCTGAGCAGATATTTTAAAGGAACAAAATAAAGCAGAACCCATTGCTATGTTAAGAAATCTACTCTTCCACCCAAATAAAGTAATAATTTTTTCTCACAATAAACCTCTGCACAGACCTGGCCTGAATCTTGGCTTCTTTGAGAAACACACTTACTTCTATTAAGAAAATAAAGATTCCTGCTCCAACCATTACTGTGTGTTACCTGGGCATTTGCTTTTTCTCTGGACTTCAGTTTTCTCTTCTAAAAAGAGTGGACAAGATTAGGTGCCTTGGGTCCCTTCTAGAGTTAAGCGTTTTTCTTTTTTTTTTTTTTATCCTCACCCGAGGACATTTTTCCATTTTTTGTTCAGCTAGAGCGGGAGGGAGAGAGAGGAAGAGAGAGAGAGAAACATCGATGTGAAGGGACACATCGAGTGGCTGCCACCTGCACGACCAACCAGGGCCGGGGACCAACCAGGGCCGGGGACAAACCGCAACCGAGGTGCGTGCCCTTAGCGGGAACCGAACCCGGGTCTCTCTGGACCGCAGGCCGACGCTCTAACCGCTGAGCCAAACTGGCCAGGGCGAGTTAAGCGTTTTTCAAGGCTTCCTCTGATGTCTTCTTTTATCTTCACTCCTCCTTCATGCTGTGTGGTGTAAAGGTGAAGAGAACATAGACTTTTCGTCTTTTGAGATCTGAGTTTCAATGCAGGTTTTAACGTTTTTTAGCTATCTACCCTTTAGCCAGTTTACTGAACACATCTGCGTTTTCTCAGATGTAAAGTGGGATAAACATATTTACCATGTAAGGATGTTGAAAAGTTTAAGAGCAATTTATGTAAATTATTTAACATTGAATAAATGATCCTGTTTATATTACTCATTTCCTAATGTTCTCCCCGTTCAGTTTTGCAGTTTGGGTTCACCACCATATTTGTAGCAGCTTTTCCTCTGGCCCCTCTTTTGGCTTTGTTAAACAATATCATTGAGATCAGGCTGGATGCATACAAATTTGTCACCCAGTGGCGGAGACCTCTGCCAGCTCGAGCAACTGACATAGGTAAGATTTGGGAATTAAGTCGTTTTGGCATCGCTAAGGCCAAGAGGTAGCTAGATCTTATTTAACACCATGGGGGTTTCTGTTCCAGCCCTAGCAAAACTGAATGGTCTTTATGAAAGAAAGAAAAATAGAAAGAGAAAGGAGGGAGGGAGAAAGGACGGGGGAGAGGGAGGAGGAAGGAAGGAAAACTAACTTAGTTGAGGGTAGGTTCATACTGAACATTCTATTTCATAAACTTTGCAACTACAAGGAATCTCATATGCATCTTTCCATGTTAATAAATATAGCTGTGCCTCATTCTTATGATTGGTGCATAGATTTTCACTATATGTTGTGTGACATTTCAAAAAAAAATCAGTCCTGTTTGGAGATGTTCAGATTGCTTCATTTTTTGCCATCATAAACAACAATGAGGTGGACATCTTCATGCGCACTTTGTCTGATTATTTCCTCAAGGTACATTGCTAAAATAGAACTCCTGTGTCGAAGAACATGCACATTCAAAGTGTTGGCTAATTTGTTAACATGTTCTCTAGAAATATTGTGCCAATTTATACTCCCACCACAAGTGAATAAATACCCATTTCTCCATTTCCTCATTTCCTTCACAACTCCAGATGTAATCAGGTTTTTTTGTTGTTTCCTTCTCAACAATCTGAGGAGGAAAAAATGATTACCTGTTAGATTTATCTGCATTTTTGTAACTATGAGATTAAATACATTTGTATCTTTTCTTTGTGAATTATGTTTACAACCTTTGACCATTATATATGATTTGGCAATCTTTCTCTCATATTAAATATATTAACCTTTGACATACATGTTATAAACACTTTCCAATGCTCGTTATTAGTTTTTTACTCTATCATGAATAAGATTTCAAAGTATATATATAATAAAATTGATATATATCCCTTATAGTTGTTATTCTTAAGGTCCTTTAGAACTCAAGATATTTTACCCATTGTTTTCATCGTTGTTTTGTATTTTAGCTGTATGTGTTATTTGCCTTTTGTTTGTTGGAATTTTATGATTTTATTTAAAGTGTTGATCTATCTAGACTTTGCTGTTAATAAAAGAGTTAAAATAGAGATCCAGCTTCTTTTTGTAATGGATAGCCAATGTTCCCAAAACTATTTAATAAATCATCTCTTTTAAACTTGTTTAATTTATCTCTATTTTCTCATACCAAATTTTATATAAACTTAGGTATATTACTAGAATCCCCATTTGTTTCCTTGATCTGACTCCTTATTTTTGGCATAATGTTTTTATAAACTGTAGTTTTATAATAGAAATTCTAATGGAAAAGCAAATCTATTCTTTTTTTTTTTGAGAATTTGTGGCTAAGGTTACTTTTTCAGTTGATATTATTCATTTACATATTCAACAACTACCAAAGTCTCTTTAAAATATACTAATCTTTAGAGATTTAATGCCATTCAATTTGGTTTCCCATTTATTGAAACAACTAAAATTTATTATTTTAAGTTACTATTATTTAATTAGGATATACTTATGATTTTATTATTAAAATAATGTAAGCACATTAAAGAAAATCTAAAAGACAATTTAAAGAAGAAAAAATAAAACTCCAGTTTTAGCTTTAGTGTTTATTGCACTTTCTAATGCATAAATTGCCATTTTCTAAATTTTGCTAGATTGTCTTCCTCAAACCAGACAACACAAACATATAAAAACAATGAATAATAATTCTCTCTCCTTTCTACCTTTCCCGTCTACTTCATGGAAGTAATGAAATCAATTAGACATGTATCCTTTGTCAATGTTTTTCTTGTTCATACAAGTATTCAAAAATATATTTATGAACATATATAGGGTGCTACTTTTTTTTCTTTGTGACCATACTCCAGCTCAAAACATGTTAGTGTAATTCATTTAGAGTAGTAGTATACATAAAATGAATGACATAAATTTTATAGTCATTTATTTAATTTCCCAACTATAAACAAAAATAAATATATATAAATGTTGTTATAGATAAATGTAGTTATAAATATATAGACATCAATATTATATGTATTATATATCACATACCCATGTAACTATATATATGTACAATGTATCTGTAAGTATAGATTCCAAAAAAACAGTATGACTAAATTAAAATATATTTATAATTTAATGTTAAAAGGTATCAGATAATTACCACAAACATTGTAACAAGTCATACTTCAAATAACTACATAAAATAGTTTCTGTTTCCTCAGTTCCTAAATAGCACTGGATGATATAAGACTCAAATCTTCAACAATCTGGTGGATTTTTTTAAAACCTTATCTTTTGAAGGACATTTCTCTGAATACTAGTGATTGGAACTTCTTTTTTAAAAAATATTTTTTCTTTATTGACTTTAGAGAGAGAGGAAAGGAGAGGGAGAGAGAGATAGAAACATCGATGAGAGAGAACATCGATTGGCTGCCTCCTGCATGTCTCCACACTGGGCATCTGGCCCACAACCTGGGTATGCACCTTTACTGGGAATCCAACTGGTGATCTCTTGGTGCATGGGTTGACGCTCAGCCACTGAGCCACACAGGCCAGGCTGGAACTTTTTAATATATATATGAGTTATTTGCATTTTATATCAAATTGCTCATTTTGATTCTTTGCTCATTTTTCTCTTTTTTGTGGTTTTTTTTTTTTTTGCCTTATTAAAATTTTAGGATACTTTTGTATGTTAATAACAAATAATAATCATTTGTCCATTTTTTAAATCAAATATTTTCTCCCTGGCTATTGTTTTCTTTTGACCGAATAACATTACTTTTGTAAAAATAAACATTACATTAAAAAATTATTAATTTTAGAGAGAGATGAAGGAAGGAGAGAGATAGAAACATCGAGAGAGAAACATCTATTGGCTGCCTACTGCACGCCCTCTACTGGGGATGGAGCCCACAACCTGGGCAAGTGTCCTGAATGGGAGTGAAACCAGCCACCTCTTGGCGCGTGGGATGATGCTCAACCAATTGAGCCACACCAGCCAGGACATTCTGATTTCTTGGTCTTATGATCTTCCTGACAAGGGAAATGTTAACATCTTTTTTATTTTTACTTTTTTCTTTACAATGCAATGTAGATACATTATAAATATTTTGAAAAACAATGAAGTGGGGAGCGTATGCCAGGAGAAAGCTCCATGCTATCCAATCACCTTTAGCACTTTGAGCATTTATATCAATTTTAAAACTAAGTTTAATCCTATTTGAAACATAGTTTTGACTATAATCAATGACATATTGATACTATATGCAATTTCAAAAGCTGGGTTTGTGTGTCTCTACAATGCCAGGTTGTCCTCTTTAGAAGTAGTCAACTGGTGATATGCAGGTCTTGATGCCAAACTAGGTTTACTTTCTTGCATTTTTACTTTAAAAAGGTACTTGACAAAGATAAAGGGAAAATCCATAGGGAACACATATATTTTAGACTTTACACAATGATGTAGAACTTGAAGATTTTTGTTTGTTATTTTTATTACCTCATTAAGTTCTAATTAGTCTTTGAAGCAACTGTACTATGTCTAATTATTATAGACATGATCCAATTCCTAACAATTAGTTCAATTTTCAAATCTTTCAAGATAGATGTTGATCTTCCTTCTGTGGAAAAGCATTCAGTAGCTGTTTTATCTGTAGTAAAATACTATACACAAAAATTAAATAATAGAGCTCTGGTTCCATCATAAATGAAATATTCTTTTCAAGATAAGATTGATGAGAGGGATTATTTTTATTTTATTTTATTCACTATCTTTAATCTTTCTCCCACTAGGTATCTGGTATGGAATTCTTGAAGGAATTGGTATATTGGCTGTGATCACCAATGCGTTCGTAATTGCTATTACATCTGATTACATCCCGCGTTTTGTCTACGAATACAAATATGGCCCCTGTGCAAGTCATTTTGAATATGGTGAAAAGTAAGGTTGAAATTTATACTTTCTTCTGATATAGTTTATGTTTGCAATTAAATTGGAACTTATTGGGAGGTTTTGTTCTGTGACCATTAAGCACAATATTTTTTAACTTAAAATTTATTTATTGTATGAAATCAAGCAGGATAAAAAGAACAACTGTTTTGCAGCTAATAATTTTTCAGTCTCCTTATTTTTGTCTTGTAAATGTATCTCTGACATCAGTGTATCTTTTTTTTTTTTTTTTTAATCCTCACCCAAGGCATTTTTCCATGTTTTGTTCAGATAGAGTGGGGGGGGGGGGCGGCATTGATGTGAAAGGGACACATCGAGTGGCTGCCACCCACATGACCAACCAGGGCCGGGGACAAACCAACCTAGGTATGCACCCTCAGCGGGAACCAGACCTGCGTCTCTCTGGACCTCAGGCCGACACTCTAACCGCTGAGCCAAACTGGCCAGGGCTCAACGTATCTTTTTAATGTTATAATGTATTTAGAGATCTAATTTAGAACTGGAAGAGATATCAGAAATCATTCAGTGCAATGTTTTGACTTTGTAGATGGGGAAATTGAGGCCCACACTAGTTAATGAAATTGAAGAAGGAAATAAAGCTAATTGGTGGGGACATACAGAATCTGAACAAAATGTCAGCTATACACCATAGATTTTTCTAAAGGAATTTACAGTGAGCTGTGCCGTGCCTTATAGGGTGATTAGCAGCAGCCTTGGCCCTAACCCAGTAGATACCAATAGCAACCTCCCTACTCCCCATGTTGTGACAACCAAAAATGTCTCCAGACTTTGCCAGATGCCCCCTGGGGGACAAAATCACCCAATTTAGAGCCAGGTGCTTCCAGGGCCATCGCTTGTTCAGATCTTTCCTCCTTGGATGCAGATATCAGGGAAGAATTCAGGAGAGACTGGACTTAGGGAACAGAGAGAAATTGGAGTTTTAGCAGGAGATTAGCCTTAGGTGTAGAAGTCTTGATAGGAGACAAGGTAGTAATAGGAGAAACTCTTTCTCCTTCTTCCTTCCAGTGTGGTTTGGGGAATGTCTCTTATCTAGATGCAGGACATGTGCCCCAACAGGCTGAACCCTGGTTTAGGGTGAAATCAATCCTTAGATCTGCTGATGAACTGATGTTTTCTCAGAATCCTGAAATGTCTTTCTGAGCATAAACATTTCAATTTTTCAAAGAGAGGTAATAAAGGCATGGGATTTTATTTTATATTTCAGAGTCGTTTCAAGGGATTTTAACCTGAATTTAAATTCCCTAGTTTCAAGTTCTAACTTCACCTTTTACTCAAAGGTATATCATTAACCTGGACCTATGATTATTAAATGATGTCTGAAGTAACATTTTATGTACTGTGAAACACTATATGAATATAAAGTGGCTTTAGTATTTATAGTGAAACTCCCCCATTTTTTTTTTAATTCAAAATGCTGCAGAAGCAGATTTTAAGGGTTTAAAATATGTAAACCTGTTTAACAGCTCACTTCCTTAGAAGCATTATTTGCTGGTGTCTTTACTGCCACCTAGAGGCAAAAGAGAATAAGATTGCTTGGGTTCTTACAGGAGCTGCCTTTCAGGTAGATAGCACCTGATCCTTTCTCCATATGAACTGTGACTGGAGATGTAGAATAATTTTAAGAGATGTGAGGAGCTTATATGAATTTATGAATCTCTAAATCACATAATGTTTCTCTTTTCTCCCAGTTGTTTAAAGGGATATGTCAACAATAGCCTATCCTTCTTTGATCTGAGTGAGCTTGGATTGGGAAAATCTGGTTATTGCAGGTACTGACTTATAAATCATAGTTATTCTTTTCTTCTTGCTTTCACCATTTCATCTCTTCCCTCTACATGTTGATGAGCTCATTTAAACTGTCATTTTGGAGTTTTGATAAATCAAGAACATTTGGACTCCCCACACTTTGATCTCTATTCTTCAAACTGTTTTTGTGCTTGTGGATTTTAGATACCGAGACTACAGAGGGCCCCCTTGGAGTTCCAAACCCTACGAGTTCACCTTACAATACTGGCATATTCTTGCTGCTCGACTGGCCTTCATTATTGTGTTCGAGGTGAGTCACAAACTGATAAAATAACTGTAGGTAAATGCTTCTCCAACTGATATATTATTTGCCTTTTTGAAGTAGGACTTGAATATGTCCCAGGAAAAGGTTCATATACAATAAAACCACTATAACAAGTGCAACACAGCATGAGTTGAATAATGTAAGAAGGGAGGTTAGTGGGTGTTTGTACCAGAAAACTAGGATAAAATAAGCTACTCACAGTTGAACTGAAAACTTTTTCAGCCTCCTAGCAGCCAATTACATTATCTGATAAAATAGTTCATATCTATTCATCAGGTGATGGACAAACTTATTTTCTGAACAATCAACTCTACTTACAGTCGATCATATGCATTTGTATAAGGGACATTGCATAATTCATTAAGTTCTGCCTGAGAACACTTTTTTTTATTTAAGTGTGTATATTTTGATTATCAGAGCCATGCAATAATATTTAAGTGTAGTCCCATGAAGAAATTTTGGAGAAGCTACAGAATTATTGCATTTTTTAGTATAAAACCAGCAAGTAGCTTGATCTAGTAAAGAGCTTAGCACTGGAATATATTATCTATTCTCTAAGGTACCATTAAGGGCTACGGACAAGCTTTAAATGCATTGGTTTCCTTTGGCCAAAATTACGCAGAGAAAAGGATAGCAAGGAAAGAAACTCCTGACGTGCTTTTCTATGGGAAAGTATGATCTGCTTGCTGTGATCCAGCGTGTAAGGCAGTTCCTTGGGACACAGGTAGCAAGCTCAGTTAAAAGCATCTTGAATTCTTCCTTCCAACATAGAGAGACTATGTCATAAAATCCTTTAGGTAAATGGTTTATTTTCTATAGATCATGATAACTCTATCAGTATCAGATTTTTTTTTTCTTTTCTGAGAAACTGAAAGATCTATGCTTCTTCATAGGAAAAGAAGAAGGATGCAGTCATAGTAATAGGAGGTAATATTTTAGTGGTGCTTATACTCATTTAGTTCTCATACCAGTGGTCAAGAGATACTGTGATCAGCACCATTTTAGAGGTGACGCACAGAGACCTAGGTGGTCTGCATCAGGTAACAGCTGCGTCAGAGTAGGGTTCAGACATAGGCAGTCTCACTCAGCATCTGTACCGTCAACCACAGGCATAGTACCTTCTGATTTTTGTTTCTGATTTTTGTATATAATACTTTTGTCGGTCTATTTTTAAACATATTTTTATCATAGAATAATTGTGTAATGGACATACAAATTTTAAAACAGTTGTAATGATGTAGAATTTAGTAGAGTAGAAGTTCTGAAAAATGCACGTGCTGGAGGTTGAGTCTAATCCCGATATCACAGGCAAGCTGTGTTCTGTCTGATCTGTGGGCTGTGTATTCCCATCCGTCGGAAGGGTTTTTACTGGATGTGATCTTTCCCGTCTGTGTACGACATCTGTGTCATAATACTATTGCATAGTGTATAAGGACACTATGGATAAGAATTTAAGACTGTGTTTAAACGGTGATATCAACATGTGGCAATGAAAAGAGGAAACAATTCTCTTTTTCCTTCTAATACCGATGTGATATAAGGCAGTAGTATTCCCAATATAATTTTTGAAAATATTAACATTCTAGATGACACACACTGAGTTCTGATGCTTGATTATAAGATAAATACAATACTGTTCATGACTGTGGTTTTATAATTGGCATTTTAGAATCTTTGAAACATGTACTTTTCCTTCTTAAATTTGTAGCACCTTGTTTTTGGGATCAAGTCATTCATCGCGTACCTGATTCCAGATGTACCAAAGAATCTTTATGACCGAATACGACGGGAGAAGTACTTAGTCCAAGAAATGATGTATGAGGCTGAGCTAGAGCATTTGCAACAACAGCGGAGAAAAAGTGGTCATCCTGTTCACCATGAATGGCCTTAGCCGATACCTGTTGCCCAGTAGGGGCAACAGCATTAGGGAGAATGATAGCAATTCACAGTTTGGTGGCATCTAGGAGAAAAGCATTCCTGGCAAACCATATGTATAATATGCATCACAGCCATCTCTTGGATTCAGAATATCCAAGCTTCTAGGGAAAAGGAAAAGATGACTCATGACGTTAAAAAAATAGTAAGGTTGACACTGCAGGAAGCCAGGGTCTAATTCTCAGAAGAAGCCTCAGGGAGTTGTGTGTGTGTGGAGACCTCCACCTTCCATCAACGGAAGCATAACAGGAAGGGTGATGGTGAGGTTTCTAGAGGTAGATCTAGATGTTCACAAGCCAGGTATGACTTAAAGGATTGTGTTCTTTACTCACACACTAATCTGACTTTGGAACCTTAGGTTGACTTGGGATATTCCTAAGAAATGACTGAAATCAGTTATTGCCTTTGCTGCCCGAAATCCATGTCCCTTCAGCTTACAGGTTCATAAGAATTTCCCTTGTCTTTTGCTGAGATTATGGATCTGTGCCACTGGGGATCTATGCTGCTCTACATTGACTATGCAGTTAAGGAGTTGCACGGCAACTTTAGTTGTCAAACCAAAAATCTGAGATTCTGAAAAGAATTTGACCATTCATTGAAATAACACTCTATTCAAATTTGTTGTATCACTGGCAGAACCAGTTGCACTGGATTTTTTTTGTTTGTTTGTTTGTTAATCCTCACCAAGGATATTTTTTCACTGATTTTTAGATAGAGTGGAAGGGAGGGAGGGAGAGAGAGAGAAACATCAATGTAAGAGAGGTACATCGATTGGTTGCCTCCTGCACAACCCCAACCAGGACCAAGGATTAAACCTGTAACCCAGGTACATGCCCTTGACCAGGAATCAAACCTGTGACCCTTTGGGCCTCAGGCCGATGCTCCAACTGCTGAGCCAAACTGGCCAGAGTGTGGAAATTTTTTTTTTTTTAACTAAATGCCAATCGAGCCACATACTTATAAAATATGGGTGTTTATTCTCATATCATTTAGAACACTACTAACCCATATTTTACCATAGAAGATTGTTTTATAGTATATTTAATTTTTCCCTTGCTAGTTTATTACATCAACTCTCACAGAATAATTTAAAATGCTGTAAATATTTTGGTTTTCCCTTACCTTTGCACCTTGACCATATGTAATGCAAGTTACAGTTTATGCAGTTCTAAGACCAATTACACCGTACACCGTTGTGACTTGTTTATTCAGGAAAACAGAAGCCAGATGCTTCGCAACTCTATGCTTTTCCAACAATGTGCACTATTGCTCATGAGCTAATGAAAACAATGCATGAATGTAAATTTGTTATTTGTAAAAATAGCACACACAGTTTTGAGTTTTACTTTCTTTTTGTTACTGATGGGAGTTTTCTGTTACTATTTCTTCGATAGGTTGATTTGGTTTATTATTGAAAACTCTCTAGGAACAAAAGCAAATTAATTGTGAAAGAATTTTGGAGTTGCTATGTCATGTCAACCCTGTGTCTGTGAGTGTGACTTCACAGATGGATGAGGTGGGAAGGAGGGGACATGGAGCCACAGAACCTCTGGTGAAGGCATACGCTGTGGGGACAGGATGAGAAGAAAGAGAAGAGTTGAGTCAAGGAAATGTAAGGTAGAATTCAAAACACTTTTCCTTGCAAACAGTCAAAGCTAACCTCAGTTTTCCACCCCTGGGAATGAGTTGAAGAATAACACATACTCATTGATACATAGAAATGATTGTTATGATTATTATTTGTCCAATTAATTTTTGTCCAATAAAACGAAGCATAGATATTTCCAAAATGTATACAAACCAAATTAAACATAATGGAAACAAAGCTACCTTGTATATGTGCTAGGTTTTCACTAGTAAGAAAGTTATAAAGCTTCTCTTACTACAAAACGAGTTTTATAATTCTAATACTGAAAACATTTTTTGACTTTTCCTTCTTTCCTTCCAGGGAAAAGCTGATAGATGATAGTCATTGATTGGCTGGTTGGTTTTAACAAAAATATTCATTTCCATGCTTGTCTTCTGAAGGACCCCGGATTCTAAACGCCCCATCAAGCTCTTGCCACAGGGGACTCCTCCGTTCAGATTCCCCACATGTCCCGTTTCGGCTGTGTGGCTATCACAGCACTAGCTCCAGTACACAGAGGAGTTTTAAACTCCTTCATTTATATATCATCTGTATTTCCTCTTCTTTCTGAGTTAAATAGATACACAAGCCTGTTGAAGGCATAAATGTCATTCGGGTCCATAACCTGACGTTTATGTCTTTTTCAGATTAGGGACACATACAAAGACATTTGTCTTGTGGTAGAGCAAAGACAGACAGCCGTGCCCTTGAGAATTCTTCTCTTTCAGAGTCATTTTTATATAACCACCATAAAGGTCTTAAATCATGTTGATTGCCTACAAAGGAAAATATGGAAGTAAAAGGTATATTTAATGAAAGATTTATAGTACATTGATTTAGCAAATGCCTTCTCTGATCTTTTCAAAAACGAGGGAAAATTAGAGAAACAATGAAAAAAGTACCTGAAATTTTCCTCCTATGAAACAATGCAGTTCGAATCTCGCTATGCCTTCACCACGGTTAGCAAAATGGAGAGCCCTGCCCAGTACATTAGTTTTAGCTCACTCTGCTTTAGTTGAGAGAAATGTTTTATACCATGGTTTTCATATGAATACAGATTATTTCTCAAAGATTTCTATAGCACACACTCTTCTCAGGAATTCCGTGTCACGTGAATGCTGCTTATATATTTTCGTATTCGAAAGTGTTGTCTTTTCAAGCAAATTATTACATATGTGCATGTGGTCAGGTTGTTCAGAGCTCAGTACGGTGTGTGGGAAACTGCTCGAGACTGCAGCACAGTTGTCTGCCATCGGCTCGGTCTGTGCATGTACTTTCAGACAACACGCTGCGGGGTGACTGCATGAGGCACACCTACCAAGTGCTGCACTTCTTCCAAAACGACGCCTAGCACAATCTGTTGCGAAGTGGAATGAAAAGGAACCTTTTTCACTCAATAAATTATCGTGTGATATTTTTTCCTATAATGTGCATGTTAAATTTAATCCTGTTGATTTTTTAGTATTAAGTTGGGGTTTGTTGAGTGTGTATGGGGAGAGGAGGTCGCTCATCCCTTAGCTCTGCACTGCAGTAGCTTTCTGTTCTTCTAAGCCTTTTATTCCACTTTTAAAAACCTCTGACTGTTTGTCTTCCAGTAAATTCATTGTCGTCATCAAGACATTTGCACATGAAAGTGCAGTGGAGTATCATATGGATCCTAAGAATGCTTTGTGTTAGGAACAGATGAGAGAGGGATCTTGCTTAAAAAGATATTTTTTAAAAAATACATTTGTACTGGTTTTTAAGGGAGAGAGAGATAGAAACGTTGATGTGAGAGAGAAATAACGATTGGCTGCCTCCTGCAGTTGGAGGTTGGAGCCAGAAAGCCAGGCATGTGTCCTGACCAGGACGTGAACCGGGACCTCTCAGTCCATGGGAAGATGCTCAATCCACTGAACCACACCGGCCGGGCATTGCTTAGTTCTTATGAGGCTTATAATGCTTCCTTTTCACACTTGTGTTGGTTATACAAATGATCTTCGAAATCTCTTTAGGACAGGCATTTTAGCACAGAGATAGTTCATGCGGAGGAAGGAGGGCATAAGGCACCACAGCCAACTGTCAACAGCAGGCTAACAGATTGAGCATTTCTTTCTTTACTCGATCAAAACTGAAAATCCAGGTTGCCTGAACTGATGAGCTACTTAATTGATGTGGTCAAATTGATTAGTCTGTCAATTTGGGGCAGATAGACATAGGTCCAAGATGTGGTGTGGTGTGTGTATGTGCGTGTGTGTATGTGTGTGTGCACACTCACACATTGCTAGGCATATCTTTTGGTGTGTAAAGCCAGTGAACACTTATTCTCTGCAGGATATGTCCATTTCAGGTCTACTGTAATCACCAGGTATTTCCACTTCATTTCCTCCCAAATCAGAGCATTGTAACAGGCTTTGGAAATAGCTGTCAGTTGTATCCAGGAAATTTGTCAACATCTTCTCTTATTTTTTATATTCTCAGTAGCTCAGAAAAGAATCTCTGGAATGGCCTGAGAAATCCAGATTCTGATGGAAGGGTGAGCATTTCCTTACAGTCATTTCTATTCAAAATGAAAAGTACCAACAATATATAGTCCAAAGGAATGTTGATTGGGCTTTTCACTTGAATGGTTGACCATCCTAGGTTCCTGCTGGCTAGGACTTATGTGTTTGTAATGGTGATAAGTTACCACCTATTGAACTTGCCATCTGAGTTCCTCTGGAAAACCACCCCCATGACCACATCTGATGGTTTTCTTTCTAGAGAACACAAGTATTAAAGCCTGGGCATCCTAGCCACATCTACACTAAGGCAGCGTTTTCAGGGGAGTAAAATGAAATGGGCAAGTGGGTAGAGAAGAGACTCCTGTTCGGGACCAGGTCCAATTTGTTGTACCATCAAAATCTACTCTCAGGAAAAATAAGCGTATACATCCAGTCCTGCTGCTTTGAGACTGTACCAGCCAGTGTGTGCCCCCGTACAGGTCCGCCTCAGACAGCCTCTTGTTGCAGGTACAGCTGGCCCAGAGGGGGCGTCTTGAGTACTAGATAGTCAGCTATGTGGATGCTGCTGTACACCCTCCCAAGGAAGAAAGGTGGTGAGACTTTCAGCATACACTTATATTGACATCTTAAGAATATTTATTTCCATCACCATTCTCATTCTCTCTGTGGGAAAGGCTGTGTCTCTGCTCTTTGTTTTCCAAAAAGCAAAATTTTCCTAAATTACAATAGTTGAAAAATAAAACTTAATGAGATCTATTTAAATAATCTACACGGAAACAATTGGCATGTGGATGGCTAGCCCCATGTGGTATTCAAGCTGCCTCGGTAATTATTTTGTCAATGTTCATGCCACTCACTAACAATTAGTATGAGCAGATTTTTTCCCACTGATTTTAACACAGAGTACTCTTGATTTGTTTTTTTTAAAAGATTTGTTTTTCCTAAGGGAGAAGATAGGATTTGAATCGTCAGAAAAATCTGATGGCAGAGATAACTGTAGAAGCAGTGTTTTGGGGATGGTGGAGGGGACATAGGACTTTCCTACCAGAGAAAAAGTATTGACTTGTAGATTCTATTTTGGTATCTCCTGTGCACACACCCTGTCTTCTTTCTGACTGCAAAACAACTGTGACTTTCATCTTTTAACATTCAAAAGGAATAGATTTTTCTTCATTCTTCATTCATTATCTATGTTAAGATTTACGAGGCTAAATATAGTAAGTTTAGATTTTAGTGAAAACTCCAGCTAAAGAATAAATGCCTCAAGTTTTAATGTTAAAGATGAAAATGCACTTAAAAATATAAGCAATGTTTTGTTTTTTTTTTCTAGGGTGTGTGGCTGTTGCCCCCTATATTGTACTTTTCAATAGAAGAGAGAGAGTAGAGTCCTGTATTTGAAGAAGGGATATGGGGAAGGCCAGAGGAGACGGTGGATTTCTCGATTATTCTCAATAGGAGAAACTATATTGCAACCATATATTTAGCAGGATGGTTATAAATATTGAATATTTCTTTCTATAAATAGATAAAAATATATAGATATTGATAAATAGATATAATATTGTTTATCATTACACATTTCTTCCACTCTCATAAGAAATTTGAGAGCCAATTTAAGGGAGCTTTGTTCTGTTGAAATAAACTGAATCAGTTTTAAGCTGGTGTCTTCGGGTCAGCGTTCTTGAAAATAGTAAACAATAAAGGTATATAAACCTTAATAACATCGATTCCAAATTAGTCCATTGCCTGATTGCTCAATTCTCTCCACATTCTGCCTGACTGTATTTCGCTGTTACAAATAAGCAATTTATTAATTGCTCATATATTTTTTTACATGGCAGTTACATTAGACCTTAAATCAATACACTACATGTAATTATTCTTAGCTTTTTAATGTGTTAAAGCAGATTCTGTAATTGAGAATTAGCTGAATGTTCTGAACAGCTGTGTACACATTTGATTTAACATTTAAAAACCAAAACAAAACAGATGTATTGCTGTTTCTGGAAATTCCTGAGGACAAGAAGGTCAAGGTAACCTATCAAGTCATAAAATTGTCTTGATGGTAACTTCTGTTCATATGTGTATGTGTGCACACTCTTGTCCTAAGCTCTGGAGAGCCCTCCCATATGGTAGGCACTAGTCAAAACACTAGAAAGAGAAAGAATCCATGCTATATAACATGTCCAACCTTATGTTGACATGTTTACTTGGTCACTTGGTAGACCTGCCTTGATCTATTAAGTTAATATAGAATATTTTAGGGTAGATAACTATATTGCATCCTATTCCTAATGCTTAGAGAATATTCACACTGATCATTTGAATGCACTTTAATCTGAACTTACTTTTAAAAGAAATTAAAATAATTTTTAGTTTAATTATATATCTGTGCTCATTCTATAGATATTTTTCCTAAAATTGACTACTTGTATAAATATAGCATTAAATTTAGCAGTATTCTTGCTCTCTATGAAAAAGCTACATAAAATTTTGGAAATATAAAAATATCTTTAAAATCCTATTGATATGCAGAAATATCATTATCAACTAACATTTTCTACCATAGGGCAGGGTTATTTTTGTAATTTGTCATAAGAGTCTAATGAGAGCCACTGATACACTGCCACGCCCCCAGTAAGGACCGTGTTGTGATTAAGTAGCCACATGTTTATAAGCTTAACTCTGTCTTCTCAAGATAGCTGATATTTCAAACACCAAAAAAATGAAGTATTAAAAAGTGGGCCTATGCCCTGGCCGGTTTGGCTCAGCGGTTAGAGCGTCCGCCTGCGGTCCGGAGAGACCCGGGTTCGGTTCCCGCTAGGGGCACGTACCTCGGTTGCAGTTTGTCCCCGGCCCTGGTTGGTCGTGCGGGTGGCAGCCACTCGATGTGTCCCTTCACGTCGATGTTTCTCTCTCTCTCTCCCTTCCTCTCTCTCCCTCCCACTCTATCTGTACAAAAAATGGAAAAATGTCCTCGAGTGAGGATAAAAAAAAAAAAAAAAAAAAAAGTGGGCCTATGTTTGTTGTTCACACAGGCGTTTGCAAATCTAGATTGATTTGGTCAGGAGACTGGAATGAAGGAGAAAATAATAGCATTGACTCCAATAATTAGAAATAATGAAAATCATTAGGTGATTCACTATCAGTTGTGAGTTACACTTGATTAATTTAAAATTTTCTATCATTTTAATAGATGTCACTGGTAATATCAATTAAAAGTTAAGTTATTTGAAAATAGATTATACTTCAAGGTTAGTCGTGCTGGATGGAAGAGGTTGACTCTACAGTAAACCTGACTGCGTTGCAGTGGTGAGACAGCACTAAGACTTCTAAATAAGTATAACATATATAGAGAAAGCTAAAATTTCTGGAATGTTTTAAAACAATCGATTTCTTAGATTATTTTCTGTTTATCAATCTGATCTTTGTAATACTGTTTAAGAATGGAATACCATAAAACATTTTAGTAATAATCTCTTTGAAATACTATTTGCAAGCCCTTTGTCATTTTTTTTCCTCTTTAGAAATGGTCTAACCTCATAAAGTTGCAAAATAATAAAATGTATATTCAAGAAGAATTATTTAAATTGAACCGAGGGGAAAGCCCTCCCCCTTTCACTGTTATTGAGAGACTCACGGTTGCTTTTCACTGTGCTCTGGGTCATGAACTTGGGTGAAGATGCTGTCTCCTTATCAAAGAAAGCCACAAATTTGACCCATCCCCGTGGCTTGGATTGAAGTTGACACTAGACAGATCGTAGGCTGCACCCGCGGCCTTTCCACACTCCGAGCTGACGTTTCTAGCAGTGAGGTGGGTGTGCGCTGGGACCAACGAGCCAGGTCTACTGACTCGGCCCTTCCTGGCTCCCTTTTGCTTTGCCTCATCACACGTGTGTACTCGCTACACTGCGGAAGACGATTCTCCGGTGGATTCCCATCGCCCTCTGCCTGAAGCCTTAGATTTTGGCGTGTTCAATCAGGAAGACTGGGGGGGGACACATAACAGTCTAACAGTACTACTGTCTCCCACTTGTAAGTCCATTTAAACCGTGATAACACTCCAGGTCAGAGAATTTGTGACTGAAGAATGATCCTTTCGCACAGTGCTGTTCTAGCCGCCCCTGTAGGACATTTCTTTCTTCTTTACTCCGCTCTGAGAGAGACTTTACACTTCTTGTGGAGCACAGAGTCAATTTTTCATTGTAAGGTGGTAAAAAGGTAAGAAAGAAAAAGTAGTGCGACACTGAACACCCCAAGGGAGAAGAATATTTACTTAAAATTGCTGTCACTAACCAGGCATTCCAGTCTCTCCTGTGCTGAGCACGGTCCTTGTCAGGCTCGGTCAGCACAGCCGGGGAAGCAGGAATGACAATGACAGGATGACAGATGCGTGGCAGGGGTGTTCACAGCGCTGTGCGCTCCACCTGAAGCTGCAGCAGGGGCCGACGGGAGATGTCCCCACAGATGTGAGGCCCGGGGCTTGGGGTGGACGCCAGTCCCCCGTTTTACCAGCATAAATGAAAGCATTTGATGTGTATAGACCTTCCTCATTCTGCCTGTAAACTCCGAGAGACTTGAGGGTTAAATAAAACTACCCCTAAAAAGGGAAGTTTAATATGACACAAAGGGAAGAGAATGATTCCTTGTACCATATATGATGTGATGATGAAATCCAGTCTTAATTTATTCAAGAAGGAAGTTGCTTGGGCACTTAGGCTTGGTTATTGTTTCTCACCTGAAAGTTTGTCTTCCAAAGAATGTCCTGGGGAACCGTCATCTTATTTGTAGTTATAAATAAGTATAAATAGACATGAGACATTCTTGTCGTCTAGCAGCGGAAACTACACAAGTGTACTAACCAATAGGCAAGACGAATGTGGACTCTGTATATCTGTGTGTGTGTGTGTGCACGCGTGCGCGCATGTGCACGAGTTGCCTTAGAAATAGGTAATCTTCTCAAATGCCTCATTGTCATAGCTTTTGTCCTTGGGATCATAGCCTGCAACATGGGCCAGGCTTTCTCTCCTGAGTCCATTCTGTAAGACAGATTCAGCCCCTTGTTTCCAGGTGCTGCCATCCCCAAGGTTTTCCTGAGGAAGACGGAAAGACACCTGTTAGTGAAATAGTCTTCATGTTTTCTGAAATAAATCGAGGGACTCTTGCTCAGGCCTCCCCCCCTCAAAAAAAAATGACTATAACTATGAAAGCAGCACAAATAACTAACTCAAGGCACTTTCTAATTGATAGCATTGATTCCTCAATCCATGTGGGTACTATTTCTGATGATAATAAAAACAGAATAATTTAGTGAGCATTAACAACATACCATGTATTGTGTGAAGAAATATGCATATATCTCATTTAGTGGAGCAAATCTTTGACATCGTGGTATCACCTGCTGTGTCTTAGATGGGGGTGGCGCACCAGGGTACCTGTAGACAGATGTCCCTGGAGGCAGCTCAGTGATACTCTTTGGCCATGGAGCCCAACAGGGACACGCTGTGTGTTCCCTGCCACTCAGCTCAGGCTTGGGAACAGAAGCTGCCTGCGTCAACAGGACTTATCATTTATTTCAGGAAACTCTGGCCCAGGAAGACAAATATGTCAACTAGTAAATAACTTGATTCTTTTCTTTTAGAACTCACTCAAAAGCCATTCATCTGAACAATACACTGCTCAACCAGCTGCCTCCTCAGCGAAATAGATCGCCTTCCCTTTCTGCGTCCCTGTCAGAGTGATGCTTTCCTCGCTGAAGTCACTCTTCCACTCAGCTTTACTTCACACGCCTGTCATTACGGTGATTCGGGGGGGGGGGGGAGGAGAACACGTTGGTAACTTAGGTGATGTGATCAGGGTGAGGAGTCCCTCTCCTAGAATACTAAAGAATGAAATGTCTGGGACTGAAAGAGTGATAATAAGTCCAAACTAAAGAATAAAAGCATGCCTGCCATTAGCCAAGCAGAGAGGACAGATGCACATAAGACCAGCCGCAAACTCCCAAGGTTCTGCAGCTGCACACCAACTCCTCAGTGAGTAGTGCTCCTTAGCCAGCGCTGCTCCAGACAGATTTACGTTCATCCCTGCTTCTCTTCGACCCCTCTCAGAATCCTTCAGCCGGAACCCAAACCCAAAATACATGCCAATCTTCCCTCTTGTTGAGGGTGGCATTCCCTGGATCCCCTGGAGTGCCCCCCACTCTTGCTGCATCAAGTCAGTGAGCCTAATTTGGTCTGTCTTTGAATGATGTGACCCTCGTGGTACTCTGGACAGTGTCTCTAGCCCTGCCTGGCCAAAGCACAGTTCTTAGTGGGCTAGGAGAGCCCGAGGTTGGGGGTAAGTGCATCCTGCTGCTTCTCCACCTAGGAAGCTCCCCTAACACACCTTACAGTCACACTCCATGGAACATGTTTGTGTCTAGGTTGTACTGCACGGTCTTCCCTCCGTTCTCAGATAAAAGCTGAGGTTGGGAGAGGTTAAGCAACCTACCCAAGGAACATAAGACAAGGAACCAGGGTTCAACACAGGGCTGACTCCAAAGCCCATGCTTTCACCATTATCTGAGACTGTGGCCCTATTTTATTCCTTTTCTATGATTCCTTTTTATATTTTTTCTAGAATCACCCTCAGAAGGGTTCAAAGGCATTTTAGAAATTGATCACATGGCCCTGGCCAGTTTGGCTCAGCGGTTAGAGCGTCGGACTGCGGTCCAGAGAGACCCGGGTTCGGTTCCCGCTAAGGGCACGTACTTCGGTTGCAGTTTGTCCCCGGCCCTGGTTGGTCGTGCGGGTGGCAGCCACTCGATGTGTCCCTTCACATCGATGTTTCTCTCTCTCTCTCCCTCCCACTCTATCTGTACAAAAAATGGAAAAATATCCTCGGGTGAGGATAAAAAAAAAAAAAAAAAAAGAAATTGATCACATGCATAGACAGTAATTTAGCCCAAAGGCACATTTTGCCACAACATAATTACTTGCTTACGTGCTAATGAGCTGAAATAACTGAAGCTGAAACCCAGATTTTTTCAGGTTCTAATATTCACTACCTTCCCACCCCACACCCGCCTTTGCAGATGGTTTAAGTGGGCAAAGGGGAATCCCTCTGAGCCAACGTATAATTTTCAATAGCTCAGACATCGGCTCACCTGCTCCGTTCCACTGTCATGCTGAACTCCACACCAGCACAGTGTTTTATATTTCTGAGACCAAAAGCAAAATAAATTGCAAACTGGTCTAATTAGCATTGGTTGAACATCCTTTCCACTTTGGTGACCTAGTAATGAAAGAACAGATGGATTAGGTGTTTACAGACTTCCAGGGATTCCTTTGAGGACTGAAGCGCTGTCAACTTGAGAAGTAGGTCACTTCTTAGCATAAGGGTACAAACAGGTCCTGGCCGTTTTGCTCAGTGGTTAGAGCGTCGGCCTGCGGTCCAGAGAGACCCGGGTTCGGTTCCCGCTAAGGGCATGTACCTCGGTTGCAGTTTGTCCCCAGCCCTGGTTGGTTGTGTGGGTGCAGCCACTCGATGTGTCCCTTTCATGTCAATGTCTCTCTCTCTCTCCCTCTCTCTCTCTCCCTCTCTCTCTCTCTCTCTCTTCCTCTCTCTCCCTCCCACTCCATCTGAACAAAAATTGGAAAAATGTCCTTGGGTGAGGATAAAAATAAAAACAAAAAACAGGCCTGGCTAGTTAATAGACACAAATTAGTAACTGCTCAAAAGGGTGGGAGTTAAACATCCACAAGCTATCAGGTCAGGCAAGCTCATGACCAGAGGTAAACAGAGACAAAATATTTATTTTTAAATATTTATTGTGGAAAATTCTACAAGCATCCTTTATAGGCCAACAGAAGTGATAGCAGAAATTATATAATTTATTCTTTTAGGAAAACTCTCCGTTTTCACACAAATCAGATATATTAAGAGGTTGTTAGAGTCAATATACAATTTAAAAGGCTATTTTTACTGTTTCTTCTTCCTTCCACCCCATCATCCTGGACAAGTAATACCCTCACATTCCTCCAGCTACTCCAGACTTTACTGACACTTCCTTCTCCATCATTAAAACGTACCTGTTCAATGTCCCATTCCCTCAAATCCTACAACAAAACAAAGTCTCTGGCCAGCAAAGCCGGAAATAGTTAATGTCTAGCCTTTAACCTAAAAAGTTCGCTGACCTTTGTGTTAGATCCTTGATCTTGTCAGAGAAAATTTCTGGATTACATTATAAATTTTCAGGAATAAGTAACTATAAAGATAAAGATAAAGTACTTTGGGCTTTGCTGGCCAAAAAGTCTTTGTCACAACTACTCAACTCCATCTTTAAAGAACGAAATCAGCCATAGACCATCAGAAATGAATGGGCATGACTGTGTTTCTATAAAACTTTATTTATAAATGTAAGTAGTTTGCTGACTCCTGACCCAAGAGATAAACTTAATGAACTGATAATAAAAGGTTTTATATCTGAGACCTGCAGCCATATGATAAATGAGGAGTAAAAGTCAGAAGATTCAGATGAATACCACTTGCTGCCAATGGGAAAGATTAGAATAAACTGATATGCCGTAGTCTCAAGTGGGATGTTCTGGCCATTGGATAAGCCAACAAGGACATTTGTTTCTGATTTACGAAATAGTATTTTCATTTTATTTATTTATTTATTTATTTATTTATTTTTTAATTTATTTTTTTTAATCCTCACCCGAGGACATTTTCCCATTTTTTTGTTCAGGTAGAGTGGGAGGGAGAGAGAGGAAGAGAGAGAGAGAGAGAAACATCGATGTGCAGGGACACATCGAGTGGCTGCCACCCACACGACCGACCAGGGCCGGGGACAAACTGCAACTGAGGTACGCGCCCCCAGCGGGAACCGAACCCGGGTCTCTCCGGACCGCAGGTCGACGCTCTAACCGCTGAGCCAAACCGGCCAGGGCAGTATTTTCATTTTACATGGTTAAAGGGATAAAGAAAAAATAACTTTTAGCTGTCCAGTAGAATTTTACCAGTAATACTAAAATTTCGAAATGTATCTTGAATCAAGATCACCCTTTAGAAGCTGATGCAGAGAATACTTAATGATATAAGTAGTGGTCTGGAGGTACTAATCAAAATAAACATAGTTCTATTCATCAACATGTATGAATAATGTGAATAGCACATCTTCGAAATGCTCAGTTATCTGGAAGAAGCAGAATGGAAATTATCACTTAGTAAAACCAAGCAAGACAAATAGCAGGACCAAGATAAAATATGACACAAGATGACTAGGCCCACAAAAGGCCTCTGGTCTTCCCTACTGACCCATTTAAAAGGGATGAATCGAGTGTTATAAAGGTGTTGTGAGGGGCCCTCAGTGACCAGAACTTAAGGCATCGAACTAGCACTAGCGCCTCGGTTGGAAGACAGGCATCAGGAGGCAAGAATATATCTGATGCCGAGGATAAATACGTGCCCAAACACTTGATGGAATGGCATAATTAGACTCTAATAAAGTGCTCTCTCTGGTTCCTAAGGATATTTTAGTAACATTTGGGACATTTTCAAAAAAAAGAAAAGAAAAGAAAACACAGGGGTTGATACCAGTACAGTTGTTCATACTCAAGGTGCTGGAAAACACCCAGACTGGTCAGCCACGGGGGTCAGTGTGTGCACATTGTGTGCTTTGGACCTGGCCGCTAAAACTTTGCTTATCTTCTGAAGCTGTCAGACCACTTGACTGATAAGTTTAGGTGTATCCCACTGGTGTCAAAAAGATGCCACAGTTGTTGGGGGACTGACATTTAAATCCAAAAATAAAGTTTCATCTGAGTCCATTTACATAAAGATACTGGGGAATTGTGACTACATGAATGCCTAGGGTTACAAAATATATGTTCTATACCTTTTGGCACCCAGAACTGGCTTAAATTTAAGTAAATCGCTGGTGAAATCAAGCCCAGCGTACGTACTACGTCACCGGAGGTTGCACACAGCAGTTCCGGTAGCATCAGCAGAATGATCACCACTTAGATTATGTGTTGAGTAGGAATCTTGACTCCCCGTTGCCTACAGGTATATACTGGTAGTGGGAAAAGTACAGTATCTCAATAGTAACTTATTCAGCTAAAATACATATTCCAAGGAGGCAGAGTAGCAGAATATTGCATGTTTCTTCCAACAATCTTTCATGGGCTTTGGCATAAAAAAGACATTAAACCATCAGCGAGACTGTGGCTCAAAGTACACGTTAAATCCTGCACCAGACATGTCTGCAGAGAAGCTGCTCACTGCAGAGAGGTCACGACCCTGCCGGGTGACCCTCTAAGTACAACACATCCAGAAGCAACAGTAAGACTCTCCTCTGCTCATGTAGCCAATCGTGAAGGCTAAACCAGGAGATAGTAAGGTGGTCATGGGAAAAACTCCAGGCTCCTACTGAGATGAAGGGCAAGGGAATCACTCCTAATATTTAACCTTCCATACTGATTGTTACATTACAAAGGATTTTTCATATTCAATGGCCTCTGGAGGCCATTGTCTGACATCTTTTTTTTCCCTTCATAACATATGGGAGATATTTAAAAATATATGTTATAGCCCTGGCCGGTTTGGTTCAGCGGTTAGAGAGTTGGCCCACGGACCAAAAAGTTGCGGGTTTGATTCTGGTCAAGGGTACATGCCTCAGTTGCAGGTTCGATCCCTGGCCCTGGTTGGGAGGCAACCAATCGATGTGTCTCTCTCTTCCTCCCTCCCTCCCTCCCTCTCTATCTGAAAAATCAATGGAAAAATATCCTCAGGTGAGGTTTTAAAAAAATAAATAACTAAAAAAAAATAAATAAATAAAAATATATGTTATATATTTTAATCATATATATGTTATATATATTAATCATGTATTACTCATATATATTAGATATATATGATTAATAATATACACAAAGAGAGATGTTTTGGCATGTCATTTGGGAGAGTAGGTATATCTTTCTGGGAAGAGGGGCTTTTTGTAGTGGGCCCACAATCACACGAGGAAGACAGCTACCTAGTCCACCAATGCATGAAACTAGCCCATGTCTTCCCCAGCCCCACAGAGAAGACCCATGTCCCGAACCTGTGATGAAGCTGATGAGAACTCCGGCAGCCACGCACCCCAGGCAGCCCACCGCACTGTAGTACAGGTAGGAGATCGAGTACCAGGTGTCAGCGACTGCAGGTCTGTGGAGGACAACAGCACAGCTCTGTGGGTTCAAAGTTACAATTCACCGTGACGCGGAGGACTGCCAAGGGATCATTTCAGGGCCTGGCATCTCTCAAACCCCAAAGCATAACCTTTGGCCATTTGATTATTTTTTGATAACTTAAAGGTAGACTCACTGTGCTTTGTATTCCATGTTCTCACCCGCCCCCTAGTTACAAATATTGCCACTGGATTAGGTTGCAGTGAGAACAGTGCCTTCCATTTCGTATGTATTACTTATTCTTCAGCACTCATTACGTCCAGATTTAGTGCCAGACATTGTGACAGGCACTGAAGATGAAAAGATGAGTAAGTCTACACACAGGAGCTAACAATCCTAAAATGGAGGGGCAATGCCTTGGCGGAACAGAAACAGGATTCTGGGAGTGTTAGGAAGGGTATCCAACCCAGGCTGATGCGTGGAATGACACCTTAGTTTATTTGTAAAGAATGGTTACGAGTTAACCAAGCAAAGAAAAGAGGATACAATAAGCACAGGCAGGAAGGAGGAAACAACCTAGTGGCCCTGGGAACTATAAGTCGGTTGATACTGTTTGTCTGTAAGATTTGCGGAGAGAAATAACTCTAAACTAAATGAAACTCAGAGGCAAATGAAAGCAAGATAGAGTGCTCATCCATTATAGAGAGGACCACCGACTCAGGAGCACAATTACAGGTGAGAACACACGCTTACTTCATCAGTACAGTGCTCCTGGCTCGCTCTCTCCCTCATCCTCTCTCTGTCTCTCTCCGTAGATAGATAGATGATAGGTAGATAGAATTTAATAGATCGATATAAACTTAATATTATTTAATCCCCCTCCTCTCAAAGTCTCAGTAAAGTAAGTATTAGCTTCGCTAAGGACTATGAGAAATTGAGAAGTGACAAGTCACTAACCTGTGCAAAGACAGCGTGGATGCATTGTAAAACCGAAATCTGAACACAGATAGTTCTGATTTCCAAGTCCGTGGGCTTCTCCCTGCACCACATTGTCCCCTGCATTTTGGAACCTTAAGTTACTCATCCCCACCAGAGGTAGAAAGGAAAGCCCTCCGCTGAGTGTGGACAGTTGTCCCAAACCTGAGCTCACAGCGTGCTGCTGTCTCGTCACGCTCACAATCCTTCTCCGCCTCGCTCACCAACCTCTCTGCTGAGAGCCTTGATTCTTTTAAACTCACCATGAGCTTCATATCCTGTTTCCAAACTTCTCACTTTTTTTCTGTTTTACACTCATACCTCCAACTCACCCTTCTGCCACGTTCATTCTTCCACACGGGAGGCAGAGGGACAGCTACCTACGGGAGCAGGAGCCCGGCAGGGCAGCTGGGGACCACCCAGAGGGACTCTCACGGGAAAGCGACAGCTGCCTTGTCAGACTGATGGCTGGAGAGTGTACCTTCCGCTAACCTGGTGACCCAGTCTGGGACGTCCCGCCGTCTCTGGAGTCACCGTACCTGCTGGAGAACACTGGCAGCGCCACCTCGGTCACATTGGATGGGACACACTGCTGTGTCGATAGAGGCAAGGGCCGCGTCTTGGAGGCTGGTGCAGGATAGATGAACGCCCCAATGGCCACCCAAAATGCCAAGGTGATTCCGGTCAGAAGGCCTCCCAGTGCACCCTGGTGAAGGAGAAGACAAGGCAGTGAGAGGCCTGATGAAGCCACTGGACGTATAATGAGGTGCGAGTACCGTGACTCCGAGTGTGGCTGTCCACCCCAAACCTTAGCCCCTCGTTCTGGAGCAGCGCCCTCAAACCGCCTTCCTTCCAACCCCAACAAAGCCAAAGCCGTTTTACTTGGGAATAGCTTGTGCCTTAAATAAAACACTGCATAATTTTATAGTGATGGTTATAGTTAGATTCCTAGCAAGATTTTTTTTTTTCTCTCTCTCTCTCCATTTGGCTTCTTCCTCCCACGTATCACTTAAAAGCTGTCAAAACCTCAGTTCCCGGTAGCTGAGTTTTAGAAGTTTGGAAAAACCTCAGAAAGCGGAGACAGTGTGGTCATTTTTCATTGACTGTTATTGTAAGCTATAACGCAGACACTCTACTCCCATATGCTTTTCCAAGTGCTTCTGGCGGACTCTCTGCTTCCCAAGTGTGGAGTGTTGAGTCTAAATTCTAACGTGCATTTAGTAGCCCTTTGTTGAAAGGTTGTATTTCTTAACAAACAGTAAAAAGTCACTCCTTCTGTAAAAGAGTCGAACAGTCCGGTAGAGGCCAGCATCACTGGAAAATAAAATCTGGACGCTCCTGCTCTCTCCTGGACAGCTGAGCCTTCTCTGCGGGGGAAGACACCTTGTTGGTTTCTCTGTTTATCCGGAATTAGGACTCTCCAACGACAGCACCACAATGTCCTGTTCATTATTATTTCGGGAAAGTAAAACAATGTATATGATTTCAATAGTGGTACCTTGGTCTAGACTAGAGGTCTGCAAACTTTTACTATCAAGAGCCAGCCAGCTAATAAATATGTTGGGCTTCGTAGGCAATACAGGCTGTCCCAACGACTCAGTTCTGCCATTGTAGCGCAAAGACAGCCGTAGACAATACGCAAAGGCGAATGTCTGTGTTCCACTAAAATGTATGGGCACCGAAATGTGACTTTTG
This sequence comes from Molossus molossus, assembly GCF_014108415.1. Taxonomy (NCBI): domain Eukaryota; kingdom Metazoa; phylum Chordata; class Mammalia; order Chiroptera; family Molossidae; genus Molossus; species Molossus molossus. The sequence goes on from NW_023425348.1 coordinate 66,832,567, forward strand.
TATAATAGTCACGGGGCATCCCTAGCCTACCAAGAAGGGTGAGTGGATGTTAGCAGCAGGCCCGGCCCGTGCTGACTTAGAGCGGCTGCCTTGAGAGCCATGCTGGGAATTCTGAGGTTGCGTCCGCATTCCGTGGGAAGAGCCAGCACTGACAGGTGGGGTCAGCCGCAGCCAATGACAAGGGGAGAGGAGATACAAATGTGTCATATGTATTATCTTTTTCTTAGAATAAGGTGGTTTTCCTAACTAAATAGAAGGACCATAATTCACTAAACATACAAAACAAATTAATGTTTAGAATGCAGTAAGATGATGCATAGCTAGTTATTTGTTCTTTGGGGCTAAGAAATTGCCTTCCCTCATACTTTCTCTCCAAGGACATAACTATCCTTGTCAAACTCCATGTCAGAAAAGGTGATTAAAACAATCTAATAAAATTGCAGAAGAAGCACTGCAGATTCCTAAACATTCCCTACCGATCCACTCTCTTTACCTAGCTCCGTAAGATTTATCTAGAATACAGATCAATAATGGTCAGGTGGCCACAGAGGCCTAATTAGGGATATCATTTGACCAAGATTTATCAAGCACCCCATAGTCTATTAAAAATATGCATAGAGTCAGGTTTTCTGGAGTCTAAAGACTTTCTAAAACTTCATGCATATGAGTGAATAAATGTCAAGAATAATAATACTAAACAGCAACATGTTAGATTGAAAAGATTACGATATTTAAAATATTTAAAATTTTTCCCTGGGTGGTTTGGCTCAGCAGTTAGAGCGTCGGTCCACAGACCAGAGAGTCCTGGGTTTGGTTCCCACCAAGAGCACGTACCTCGGTTGCAGTGCATCCCCGACCCCTGTTGGGGTTGTGTGGGTGACAACCACTCGATGTGTCTCTCGAATCGATGTTTCTCTCTCTCTCTTCCTCCTTCTCTCCCTCCTGCTCTATCTGAAGATAAATGCAAAAAAAAAAAAAAAAAATGTCCTCGGGTAAAGATACAAATAATAAAATAAAATGTTTAAAAATTTTAAAAATATTATTATATTACTTTTCCAAATGTTCATTTTGATTTGTACTTACTGTACAGTCATTCAACCAAGATTTACTTAAAGACAAACTATTAGCTGTCAGCTAGCAAAGCCAAGAAGATCCAGCTCTCAGAGTATGCAGGGCTTGTCTCCTCTTCCCTCCTTAAATTCGTCATAATTTAGGGAAAAATAGAAAAAAAATACATTTTTTTAAGTTTTATAAATTGTGTTTTAACTAAATGATTTCTGAATTCAATATCCATTTTCAGTTTTATTTGTGGGCCCTCACTTTAGGGAAGACAATTTAAACCCTAAAGAATCAGCTCTGATGCCATGACCTTCGGTATTTCACAACCACCTCTTACTTTCTTTGCTTTCTGCTCCTAAAACGGCTTCACTGAAGTCAGGGCTAGGAGGGCTCGGGGTTTGTTGGTTCCATGGAAAGAAGCCACCGTTTATTTCCTGGCAAAGACAAATGGCCTTTTCACGGACGGGTGAGAGTTGAGAGAGGAGAGCGATGCGGCATCCTTACCTTCCAGTTCACGAAAGGAAACACGATTCCCAGAGTGAACAGACCCAGCATCGGCCCTCCACACATGCCGTGGATGCTGAGGGCAGCCTGCAGAGAAAAGCAGATCAAGAGCGTGATTTGATGACCCACCGAGGACCACCTCTTTCCTGGACTTGGGAAAAAATTCAGCCGCTCATTAATCATATCCCTTCTGGAAATAACTTCTCCCTTCTGGAATCAATGATAAGCATTGTACAAAAAAAAAAAAAATACATGGAAACAGACGCCTGTGTGGATGCACACAGGTAGCTATGATTGGGTAGAAGTAGTTTTCCCTCAAGCTGGAGCTCATTGATTTGTTTAGATTTTCTATCTTATTAAAAAGTTTTTGTATAATGTACCAAACAAATACAGCTATAACTTATATTACGTATCTTGCATAGTTGATCAGCTGTTTGGGCAGCTGTATTATTTTGATAATAACTGTCTGTTTCCCCACCTCTGACATCTCAGCCAGAGCACCTCAAGGATGCTGAAGTGTTAAGGTCTGGTGTGGAGGCCATTAGGCACTCATATCCCATAACCCACCTCTACGGCTCTCTTTTGGAAACTAAATGTATTTCCACATCTCTTAGCCTCTAAGCTATTGAGTCTCGTGAACTGGCCAGGGGTTTTCGTTAAACCAATTTCCTGGCAACCTAGAGCCTCGTTCATCACCTTGAACATACACAGGCACTGTGGTGCAGGCATGTCGGCGATGCGGCTTTATCTAAATCCATTAGTGTGACTGCAGGGCTTAGTGCAAGGGTCTGAGATGAGGATGCGCTGAAGATCTGATATATACGGTATCTCACATTTGTCGAGCACCCCCTGTATGCCAGATAGTAAAGAGGAACTACCCAGACACTTAAATAAATGAGCTCATTTAATCCTTACAGTTACCCTGTGCAGCAGGTAACACTAACTGAATTTATAGGTGAGAAACTTGGGTGGAGAGAAAACATTAAAGGCATATTCCATCTAGAAAGTGGCAGAGGTGAGATTTAAGGGTTCCAAGCCATATTTTCTGGATGGAATCCACATTTTCTCTCCCCCCAAAAACAGCATTTAAAAAGAAAAACTCAAGAGTACATCACCATAAGGGCCTTCTTTTGTTGCTTAAGGGGAAAAGTTTTTGAAAGAGGCCATCACTAATAGAATATTTAGATTCTAATTCTGGCCGGCCCTGCCACACAAAACTATGATTTGGTGAATCTTCTGTTAAAAACTCATATGATCTCACTGATTTGTGGAATATAATGAACATAACAGTTTGAGGACAATCCCCTAAGGAGTGGGGAGGTGAGAGAGGGATGAACCACAGAACTTATACGCATATATGCATGAACAGTGGACATGGACAACAATCGGGGGAAGGGGCAGGGAGGGAAGGGGGAGGGGGGAATCAGTGGGGGAAAAAAGGAGAATCATTTGTAACAAAAATTAATCAATAAAAAAAAAAAAAAAGAACTCAGATTCATTTTACTTCAGAGAGACTTCTTTCTCTATAAAAAATAAAGAGATATGATCATGGGGCCCTCAAGACCCCTCTATCTGCATTGTAAGTTCCTCTGTGCAGAAACATCAGAGGCATTGCTATGATAGGTTTTCAGGGTTAATTTTTAGAGAACTCAATGCCACAAATAAATCTTTGACAAGATGGGGCCAGATAAGATAAAAGTTGATACTTTTCCTCAATTAAGATACTTAATTTAATATTCTTGACACTTCTGTTGATTAATAGCATTAATTCATAGTTGTTGCAGTACTGAATTTGGAAGCTGATTTACTAGGTATTCTCTGGGAGAGCCAATAAGTTAGAAGAGGTGTTTATCTCCCCCTATGGGGAAAAAATTAAAAATATCTTACAAAGTCATTAGCTTTGGGGGAAGACAAGTCTTATATGATAGAAAGAAAGAGGTCTAAGAAAGTCAGTGATTACTATTCACTGACGCTTACTTATTTTTTTGTTTTGTTTAAGCAACATTTATTGAAAGCCTGTGCCAAGCGAAGGCAATATAAAGGATCTTCAAATTATACGAAGATAAAGGGGAATTGCAAGGGTTAAAATAGACTCTGAAGATTCGCTTATTTTATGTTGCTTTGTGAGTTGGGCCCTTTGAGATGGGAACGGGTGTGGTTCATGGAGTCATACCCGGTCCAGCCACTAACTAGCTCTGGGGACTGACCATACCCGGTCCAGCCACTAATTAGCTCTGGGGACTGACCATACCTGGTCCAGCCACTATCTAGCTCTGGGGACTGACCATACCTGGTCCAGCCACTAATTAGCTCTGGGGACTGACCATACCCGGTCCAGCCACTAACCAGCTCTGGGGACTGACCATACCCGGTCCAGCCACTAACTAGCTCTGGGGACCGACCATACCCGGTCCAGCCACTAATTAGCTCTAGGGACCGACCATACCCAGTCCAGCCACTAACTAGCTCTGGGGACTGACCATACCCGGTCCAGCCACTAACTAACTAGCTCTGGGGACTGACCATACCCGGTCCAGCCACTAATTAGCTCTAGGGACCGACCATACCCGGTCCAGCCACTAACTAGCTCTGGGGACTGACCATACCTGGTCCAGCCACTAACTAGCTCTGGGGACTGACCATACCTGGTCCAGCCACTAACTAGCTCTGGGGACTGACCATACCTGGTCCATCCACTAATTAGCTCTAGGAACTCGAGGAGGATATTTTCACTGTTTTCGGTAACTATCTACAAAACGAAGATGTTAAAACAGATTATCCTTGAGGCTCCTTCCAGTGCTGACATTTTATGGAACTGAGAGTTGGATATAAGGGAGGCAGTTCCAGCAGGAGGACAGGTAGATCACAGATGAGTCACGTCCCAGCCCCACCACTTTCTAAGTATGTGCCTTTGGGACCATTTCTTCACGTCTCCACATTTCAGTTTCTTCATCGGTAAAGCAGTATATTAAGCACACTACCTCTTAGAGAAATAATAAAGATTTAATGAGATAATACATTTCAGGCTCCACCTAGCATATAATAAGCTTTCCATAAGTGTCAATTGTTTTTATTGTTGTTACTATTATGACTATACTCCTATTTTTTCAGGATCATAAATTCTCAGATCTGAATTTTAAACATTTCTAATTTTATTACAGTGTACCTTGTCACTGAGTCCTGTTTCAGTTTTTTAAGGTTTCCCCTTCTGAATGCAATTTTGGTTGAAATTGTATGTGTATGCCTAATTTGGCACCAGACAGTGGCTTGAAGGGATAGGCAGAACATTAGAATAGAAATGGGTAAAAGGTTGCTACGAAATCAAATGTGTCTTTCCCCTCTTTCGGTACCTGCACGACGCTACCCATGAGGGATGCAGCCACAGCCATCGAAGTACACATGATGCCAAATAAGATACCTGAAGGAAAACAAAACAAAACTTTATTACCTTCATCACCATCATCCAAACTGGCCTTGTCATAACAAGCCCCAAGAGGGGCATTTAGGAGATTTTCGCCATGAGACATGCTCTCCTAGGTCAGGCAGAATGGGCTGGAATCTAGTGTGAAGTGGTTTTCTATCCAGGATTCAAGAAGGCTGTCATATGTAAAACGACATGACACTGTGGAAAGGCCACTCACAGAGGCTAATCCAGACTGAATTAGAGGGAACTCATTTCAGTGTGACCAACCAACAATCACCTGAAGAAGGTACTACTCTCATCATGATTCTGATAGTTTTTCAGCTTAAGAATTGCTAAATATCTATACATTTTACCTCACAGGTTTTGCAAATCTGGAAGTTTTTCTGGTCCATTTCCTAAGTGCTTTATTCATACTATCCTGATGGCCCTTGGTACAGTGAATAATGAATTGTTTCTTTACATATCTATGTTGGAGAACCACAAGGGCCATCTGGGTACCACTCTCCGAAGCACCATGCACAGTGTCTTTAGTATTATAGGGACTTGCTGAATGAATTGGCATGTACGTTTTAGTCATCTTTTAAAGATGATGTCTTCTTTTCTTTTCTTAATTTTTTTCTTTATTGATTTCAGACAGAGAGAGAGAGAGAGGAAGGGAGAGGGAGAGAGAGATAAAAGCATCGATGAGAGAGCACTTCAATTGGCCACCTCCTGCAGGCCCCCCACTGGGGATCGAGCCCAAACCTGGGCATGTGTCCTGACCGGGAATCAAACAGGCCACCTCTTGGTGCAGGGGTCGACACTCAGCCACTGAACCACACTGGCCAGGCAGATGATGTCTTCTTTTAAATAATCTTTTATAAAATAGTTGTTTTAGTATATCTGTTTTTAAATCACCTTAAAAGTACATATGATACCCATTATAACCCATAAACTAAATTGGAGAGGGAGAGAGAAAGAATTGGAGATAGATGAAACACAATGACAGAAACAGAGAGAAAATGATTTTGTTTGTGCTGTTTCACATTTTCTCTCAGCCAAATATCTAGCTCAGTTTCCAATGAGACTATTAGTTTACCTATATTGAATATTGACAGTATGTCAGGTACTTGACTAGACGCTAGTACTATAAAGTCAGAACTCGATTCCTGCTCCAAAGATCTCATTCTCAAAAGGGGCTACATATAAATAAATTAATATGCCTATCAGTGCCTGGTACATAGCAAGTGCTATATGTTTTCCATTATTATTACTATTATTATTATATTATATTTTAGTCTTAGTACATGATAGTCATAATATTTATTATCAAGAACTCACTCAAAATTAAACCAGGCTATAGCAACTTTTATGCTGTATTTTCCAACTTCTCAATACAACACAGAAAAAAATCAGGAAAATCACAGCACTAAGCACTAAGTTTGATCAATAAGCACATTTCATAATTCTAAAATTGTTCCCATTATATTTAAAGATGATAGATTAGATTGCAGAAAATAACGTTTGCCCTGATTCTGTACTGCTTTATGAATGGGGACAAGTTCACCTTCCCAAAGACAATAATAAAAGACATGTTTTCTCTCTACAACTGATTACCCTCTTGCTGGACCAACAGTTATATGTTCAAGCAAGATCCTAGGCAGCCATCCTTCAATCCAGGGGTTCTACAATTTTGTGCTGAATAGAGAATTGACTTAGCCTCCCTCTCCCCCAAATCTTTAAACGTCCACCAGATTGATTGATAACAACCCGCAGTGCAGGAAGTTTAGGGAAACTGGTGGTGGTTCATAGAGACCTGGAGTCGATGGCCCACAGACAAAGCAGGAAATGTGAGGTGGGAAGAAAGTTCTACCCTTGCAGGAAATGGTGTGGACTTTCCCAGTGCTACTTCAGCACAGAGGATCGACATAAGCCATGGGCACAAAAGAAACGTGTACCTCAATCCCGCATATTCATAAATATCTGCTACAAATTGGGAATTGTACTGACACTAAAAACTTCCATTTTTAAAAAAGTACAAAAGTATTTATAGCAACTTTATTTACTATAACCTCAAACTAAAACAGCCCAGCTCCACCAATTGAAGTAGAAGTAAAAAAAAAAAAACCTGTGGTACATCCATTCAGTGTCATACTACTCAGCAATGAAAAGTGATGAACCATGGATACACATAGAAAATAGATAAATCTCAGAAATATTATGTTGAGTGAAAAGAGTGTTACAAAGAAAAGTGTGTACTGTGTGATTCTATTTATATGAAATTCTAGAAAAGGTAAAACCAATCTGTTGTGAAAAGTATCTGAATAATGGTTGCCTCTGAAGGGGACTGGGAGCAAGGATTGACTGGAATGAGCAAAAGAGTACTTTCCAGGGTTATGATAATGTTGTATATCTTTAATGGCTGGATCACACAGGTGTATGAATATGTCAAAACTCAGCAAACACATACTTCAACATGTGTCCATTTCATTGAAGGTAGATTTTTACATTCAAGAAAACGTTAAATGGTCATTGAATTCTAGTTAATAATATGCATGCTAAAAATTTAGGGGAAATGTATTTAAATATGGTGATTAATGAATGGAAAGAAATCTGGATGGATATGTGAAAAAGTAAGTTTAGAAACATATTTATGGAGAATCTGCGTGGTCTATATATATGGAAATTCATGTAAAAGTCTTTAAACCTTGCTGCATGATTTAATTTTTATAATAAAATGTGAGTGACAAAAAAACAATAACAGAAGTAAAATTATTATTGTTAAAACTTTATTTTGTGGAGATCTCAAAATTGACTGAGAACAAGAAACTTGATGTCTCTTAAGTATGCAGAGAAAAAGAACTAAGTTTTGGAAATAGGAAAAAAACTGAAAAAATGGAAAACAAACAAGCCACATGAGAAGAACATTTGAGAAGGAGATGATTAAACTACCGATATTAGGCAGCAATGACCATACTTAATAAAATTTTGAAAATCGCCCTGGCCAATATTGCTCAGCGGTTAGAGCCTCAGCCCTTGGACCAAAGAGTCCTGGGTTCGATTCCAGTCAAGGGCACATACCTCGGTTGTGGTTTGTCCCCAGCCCCAGTTGGGGTTGTGTGGGTGGCAACCAATCGATGTGTCTCTGTCACATCGATGTTTCTCTCTCTCTCCCTCCCTCTATCTGAAGATAAACAAAAAAATATCCTTGGGTGAGGATTAAAAATAAATAAAATAAAATAAAAATTTGAAAATCAACAGTAGTTGTGTAAATGGCAATATATATGCTTTGTAAAACAAAAACAAATAGCTATAGCTTTCCCACATAGATCATAGACTGTTTAGGAGACATAAGGAAAGCATCTCATTCACAGCATCAACGAAAAAATAAGAATAAAAGGAAAAAGAGGAGAAGGAGGAGGTGGAAGTGGAGGAGGAGAGGGGGACAAGCAGGAGGAAAAGAAAGACATGAGTATAATAATATCTAGGATCAAAACTGTTCTATTATTAAATAGAAAAAAGTAATTATTTTTTTAGATGTCAATCTTACAAAGATGCCAATTCTTCCCAAATACATTTTCAGGTTTAATGTAATCCTATGGGGGAGAGTGCATTTAGGTGACATAAAATATATTATTTTAAAGTTAATCTGAATGATTAACACAGGAATAGCCAATGTTTTTCGTTAAAAAAAAAAGTAACAATAGAAACATTTTAAAATTTTAAGCTAAAGAAAGGTGGCAGGATTAGATAGCTAAAATTTTATTTTAAAAGTTCATATATTTTTCCAAATTACCTATAATTCAAGATAATAAGTACTATAGTAATTAAAGTGTAATATGCGATTTTTCAATTAAGCAAACAAAAATTATTACTTGAGATGAGGTTATTAGGAGTTTCATAATTAAGGATTCTTTAGAAAAGGATTTGGTTTTATAAACTGACTGACCATAGTGAGCAGAATATCTTCCTATGTCAAAGAACTAATATGGTCAATAGATAGAATAATCGAAAGATGTTGATGTGATGGGTCTGGAATGTAGGACGAGTGCAAATGAGTGTCAAAACCAAGGGTGGTGAAGGCAAGCGAGCTGGTCATTTTTTCCTGGTACCCACCTGGTATCTTTGCAAGTGTAAGAATCTGTATGTGAGCTTTCTCATGTATCTCACATGCATTTGTGCCGGTGTGTCCTAATAACACGTGCAGGATTTTGATGTGTCCCACATGCACATTTCATGATATGGAATGAAGAGCCACAGGCTATACCTACATAAGCCTTTACTGATCCAGGTGCTCAGCTTGTCGGAGAGATTGGGAAACCAGCTCTTGACAAAATCCTCAAAGGTCACTGTTGCTAAGGCATTGATGCTGGCAGCCACGGTGCTATAGGGAGAGAAAATTGAGAACATAGTCCAAATGAAATAAAGCTAAGCCACCAGTCTGCCCCGAGTGCCAGGGCAAATAGGCAGGGCAGGGCTCTAGGGACAGAACCCAGGGGAACCACATGTCCTGTCTACTCATTCTACAAAGCTGTTTCTCTGCTTAATGCGCTTTCATTTCCCCATAAAGGCCAGTGAAGATGCTAGGTTTTCATGTTTTAGCTCCCACCAATTTCTCTTAATAAGATGTTAAAAGAGTTAGCAGAAAGTCACAGAGAGAGAGAGAGAGTGTGGTTGGGTGTGGCATGGCAGTGACTATCCTAACTCAGCTGTCAGTTCACATTGCCGTTCATTAATAATTAATTAATTCATTAAGACCATTCATACATCTGTTTATTCATTCTGGGTACTAGGCATACAATGATGAACAAGAAAGACAAAGATCTTCCGCTTCATTTGGTGACAAGGACATTTAACAACCCATTATGTAATTGATAACGATTGTAAAAACTGTTAGGAAGGAGAATGACAAAGCGTTGTGAGAGCATGTCTCTCAGAGACCTAAACCACTATGAAGTTAGAAGAGTCTCCCCTTAGAAGGGATGGTTACCATAGGTACTGCAAACACCCATGCAAGTTGGGGAAAAGATGTTCTAGAACAAAGGAAAATTATGTCTACATTCCTGACAGAGTGGCCAGCATGCCATTGGTCAGGGAGTAAGAGACAAAAGAAAAGACTGGAATGGAGGCTAAGACCTCAACTCACGGAAGCTCTGACTTTCAAATCAGAGCTCAGTTTCATGACCCTAAAACTCGCTTAGGTGACAGAGGACCTGCAAGCTGTAGTTTCCTTTGTAGAGCAACATGAAATCTTATTGAATTCCTTATAGAGACCAGGAATATTTCAACTAGTAGAATAGGAAACTATATTAAATTCACATGATGCAAAATCACAAACACGAACAAAAGTCTAGAAGAGTATCAGGTTGAGGAACAAAGCCTGGCCAGCTATTTGAAGTTGTCCATTGATATTCATTACTCGTTATTTTGTTATCCTCCAATGTTCAGGTGAAGACTTGCTATGGCTGTGCCAAAGGTATGAAAAAAAATTCAAACTTTTTCTTTTTTTGATAATGCAGAATAATAGTGCCATTGATTTCAGTTGGAATAGTCCTAGGTCTTCAAAAAATTAAAAATGGAACTGCCTTTTGACCCAGCAATCCCACTTCTGGGAATATATACTAAGAATCCCGAAACACCAATCAGAAAAAATAGATGCATCCCTATAATTATGGTAGCTTCATTCACAACAGCCAAGATTTGGATGCAGCCCAACTGCACATCAGCAGATGAATGGATATAAAAGCTATGGTACATTTACACTTTGGAATACCACTCAGCTGTGAAAAAGAAGGAACTCTTACCTTTGCAACAGCATGGATGGACCTAGAGAGTATTATGCTAAGCAAAATAAGCCAGACAAAGACAAATACCATATGATCTCACTAATATGTGGACACCAATGAGCAAAATGAACTGATGCACAAAATGGAACCAGAAGCATGGATACTTGGAACAGAATGGCTGGTGCCCAAGGGGAGGGGGTGAGGGTGACTGGACAAAGAAGGTGAAGAGATTCGCTAAAGAAAAAATATGCGTACCTCACGGACATGGACAATAGTGTGGTGAAGGCCAAGGGAAGGGGAGGTGGAGGGGGGTTGAGGTGGGCAAGGCAGAGGTGGGAAAGGGAGAAACCTGCAATAATGTCAACATTTAGTATTTTTAATTTAAAAAAAATACAGTTGGCTAAAAAAAAAATTTGATTAAGCAATGCCATTCCAATAAATTTAATAAATATTTTTTAATGTTCTTTCAAAAAAAGAAACAGTATGTACAATGTGATCTCTTTTTTGCACACTAAAAGGCAGGTATGTTCACATAAGCAAAGAAATGTTCTGATTTACGAATAAAAAATTATTAACTGATTAATATTGTGGGGTGGGGCAAGGAATCTGAGGCATAAGATATAAGATGTTTGCTTTTATGCTCTGGTACTATTAGAATTTTGACCCTGATCAATTTATTATGTTAAAATTGACCTTTAACAAATCCTGTAATAGATTCTTTGAAATTGAAAGGAAATTTGCAGGAAAGGAATGACTTTTCCCACCAGCTGAATCTCTGACTCACACAGGAGAGGGCCTGGCTTAAAAGGAGAGTAATGGCAGTGTCTTGCTGTGAGTGCGTTGCTCCTAACGCTGTTGCCGACCCTTCTCCGGGTCACTAGCATCTCTCACCTGGATTGAGACAAATGCCTCCCAACAGGTCACTCCCTTTCACCACTCATCCTGTTCTTATCGCCCCTTCCCCACACAGAAGACTGAGTCTTCATTGTATGACATCCTTCACTCCCCTGCTTTAAACCTTCGAATGTCTTCCCATTCAATTTGAAATGCAAACTCTTTTTTAAAATTGTTTTTATTAATTTATTTTTGTTACAGATGTTTCTCCTTTTTCCCCCATTGACACCCTCCTCCAGATCCCCCCTGACCCTGTCCCCAGCATTGTTGTCTATGTCCAGGGTTATGCATACATGCATATAAGTTCTGTGGTTTACCTCTTTCCTCCCCCCCCCAACCCTTCTTCTGAAGTTTGTCAGTCTGTACCCTACTTCTATATCTCTGGGTCTATTTTGTTCATCAGTTTGTTTTGTTCATTATATTCCACAAAATAAGTGAGATTATGTGATATTTCTCTTTCTCTGATTGGCTTATTTCATTTAGCATAATACTCTCCAGGTCCCTCTATGTCATCTCAAAGGGTAAGAGATCTCTCTTACTTATAGCTGCATAGTATTCCATTGTATATATGTACCACAGCTTTTTTATCCACTCATCCATTGATGGACACTTGGGCTGTTTCCAGATCTTAGCGATTGTAAATAGTTAGTGCTGTTATGAACATAGGAGTACATATATTCTTTCTGATTGGTGTTTCATGAAGGCTCTTCATGATCTGAGACCTGCTCACCTCTTCAAACTCATCCCCATCTGCTCTTCTCCCAGTTCCTTGTGCTTTAACTCTTCTCTTTGCTCCTAAAGAATCCCATACAGTTTCTCTTCTGGGGGCTTTGGAATTTGCTCTTCCCCCTGCCTGTGCTCTTCAGTAGCTGGCTTTTCCTTGTGCTTTATCCCGCAACACAAAAGTCACAGAGTCAAAGAGGAGGTCCCTAAAGACTTTATTAAAAAGAGAACCCCCAGGCCTCCCCTCTCTCTAGGTTGTCACTCTATTTCCTTTATATTACTTGTCATTATCAAACTATATCTTGTTTATTTGTTCACTGATATATTGCCCACCTTCCATGTCAATGAGAATGCCAGCTCCACGGGCAATGTCAGTCCTGTTTCTGTGAGATCTCCCTACAGCCCCACCGTCACCAACTGCACCTTGCATGATGCAAACCTTCTAAAATATTTGTCTGAATGCATGTGTGAATAGTTTTGTATCTAGAATAGTGTCTACATGTGGAGGGTGGAAGTCATGAGCTGCCTGAGTATGCTATTAAACATGGGGAGAATGGATTGCAAAAGACAGATCTGTAGCAACACATTGTCGCTGAATGATTAATGCCACCAGAGTGAACTGCCTTGTGTAGCGGGGACGTGAAACTGTGGGGCAGTCGGCATCAGACCAGGTTGAGAAAAGAACCAGAGATGTCTAGTGTAGGCTCAGACCTAGGCTTACATCCCGTCCCTGCAGTTTACTATGTCACCATAGGTAAGTTGTCCACCTTGCTAAATTTCAGTTTTCTTATCTATAAACTGATGATAATATGAGTCAAGTTTCAGTCTCATATAAAATGTGACAATTGATGAGCAAATACAAGTACAGCGTGTGTCAGGGCAGTTGACACACGGGAAGTACTCAGTAAACAGGGGTGATTACTTCCACGACCGCCTCACGTTCCTTGTGGGCACCACCATTACCGTCCCAGCAGGTGCTGTCAGCACACTAACCTCAGAGTTCCACTGAAGGCACAAGCCACGAAAAGCCCCGGCAGCCCAGGCATCGTGGAGAATATCTCCATGACGAAGTATGGCATCAGCTGAAGGGAACGCAAACAACATGGGATTAGTGGTCTCACCAGCGACGTCTGAAATGTGGGAAGGTAGCTTTTTACCAAAAGGAGGCAAAAAAAATACAAAATTAATACTAACAGAGGAGTTTGCATGGACTAATGCAGTTACATACTAGCAGAGGTTATGATCAATCCACGTCCATGGACCTGAGGTCCAGATTCAGGGGCGTGGAAGGGGCAGAAAAGAGACAGTATTAGGACAAAGGGCTGGGTGAACTTTAGAAGGTTCAAAAACTTTAAAAAAAATTTTGTTTGCAAAGTACGATCTTTTCTTGCCTGTTTACCCTTAAAGTTAGCAATTAAACCCTAGAAACAAATGCTTAAAGCAAGTCTTCAGAAAAGCGGGGTGTTATGGTTCTACTCTGTGCCGAATCTGTGAGAGAGAAGCCCCCACAGGACAGAGTGAGACGGTTGAATGTATAGGGAATGAATAGGGGAGGAGAGAGGAGACAACTCCTCCTTCTGATCATATTGTCCACAAAGGAGTTTTTTCAAAATATTTTTTTAATCCTCACCCAAGCATATGTTTATTGATTTTAGAGAGAGGAATAGCTTGGGGTGGAGGGTTCGACTGGTTGCCTCCCGCACATCCCTCACCTGGGGACTGAGTTTGCACCGAGGCCTGTGCCCTGACTGGGAATCGAACCCACCACCTTTTGGTGTACTAGATGACACTCCAACAACTGAGCCACACCGGCCAGGGCCACAAGGGAGTTTTTAAGAGAATGCTTAACAGAGGACATTGAGGTGGTGGTGTTCAATCTATGATGAGCAGAAGCATTACAGAAATAAGGGTCATTTTGTTCCATTTGAGATGAAAGCATTATTGATCAACTGAGACTGATAGAAGAAGAGTTGAAAGGTAGCACTGACAACCAAACCCTGTAATCCCACCTTCCTCTCTCCGCAGCCTTGCCCGAGTTGACGGCGCGGTCTTCAAGGGCAAGGTGCGGTACCTTCCTCTTCCACGTTTACTCCCTCGTATCGGAACCTAAGGTGCGGTACTATCACCCAAGAGGAGAGGAAGGCAGTCTAGTCTTTGGGGTGTGGAAAGTGGCTACAGGTCCAGGTGAAAAAGAGAACTACCCCACATCACACACCCGTATCAGCCATTCCCACAGGCCCCAAGGGACATGTACCTGGTCTGGTGCTGAGATAATGCCCAAAGTCCAAGGGTCACAGTCTTTGAAGTAGGAGTACATGATCAGGCCAGAGAAGACAGCACACACCAGAATAATCCAGAGACCCAGCAAGTTGAAGTACAAGGCTCTAGGAAAGAACACACGTGTCTATTGGTAGCCTCCACGACATATTCCAGTGTGGGAAGGTCCTCACCAAAGACCCAAGGCAAATGTTTGGGGTTTGGGGGGTCTTTTTGCTTTAAACTATAACTCTACAGCTTTCAAGAATGAGTACTTTTTTTTGGTTTGTTTGAGAACATTACATTTTTAGACTGATTATAAAAGTTGAATGAGGTAGCTTTTTGATGGATTTTCTTTTGAAATTGAAAGTTTTTCTGCAAAGCTTCAGTGTTTGGTGTGAAATCTATCTGATGAAATATCACACAACAGTCACTCATGTATAACCTCAAGTGATGCGTGCCCCCCCCCCCAACTCATAAAACTATTAAAAAGCCAACTTATAGTTTAACATATTTTCTTCCACATGGTTAAGGAGATAAATGTAGACATAGACAAGTTTTAGAAATACACACTTTGGAGATTAATTCAGATGAAATTTGAAGTTAAGTTTGTTTTTTAATGTTTTTTTTAATCCTCACCTGAGGACATTTTTCCTTTTTTTTTTTCAGATAGAGTGGGAGGGGGAGAGAGAGAAAGAGAAACATCAACGTGAAAGGGACACATCGAGAAGTTGCCATCCGCATGACCCAACCAGGGCTGGGGACAAACTGCAACCGAGATACGTGCCCTTAGTGGAAACCGAACCCGGGTCTCTTTGGACCACAGGCCAACGCTCTAACCTCTGAGCCAAACTGGCCAGGGTAAGTTTTTTTTTTTTTTTTTTTTTTAAGAGGCAATAGAAAGTATGGAACACCTAATGTCATTTTACCCATATTTTTTGGAGCAATTTGATTTATTCTACAACACACAGATATGCTTAATTGTAATTACACATATAATTTTGCAGTATTCTATGGTTGTTTTGTATTTATAACTGTCTTTTGAAAGTCAAAGTATTACTCATTTCTTTAATCTCAGAGAAGACTTGAAAGTAGGCTAGCCTTACATTGGTCTGAGAGAATAAATCATCTCATTCTGGCTCTAGTTGCAGGCACCAGGAGAACAACACAGAGCATTTTCTTGGATCCACTCATTGTTGAAGGAATTAAATGCATCCACATTCAACTGTAAGGATACACATTTATTTAAAAGTCCCCTAAAACCTGAACTGTACAGCTATACCTGCTTTGCAGAAAACCCTTAAATCAGTTTTTATTTATGAAGCAAATATGTTAGATAATTATCCCATAGATAAGATTTTTTTAAATATCATTCATATTAGCAAAGGGTTTTATCGCAAAAGCTACTTCTTTGGGAGCAGTATAACAATGTTTATGTTTGAGTTTTAGTTGCTTGTTTTTGTTTGGAGGGGCTTGAACTAGAGATAGCCTTTTGGGAATACAGTTGATGCAGAAGGTGATCGACACCTATGAATTGTATTGGTTGTACTTTTACTCTTCTTCCATTCAGGCAACTCTGCACCAGCTTCTTTGAGTGCTTGAGATACAGCACACAGAGCCCACCCTCTTGGAGGTGGTATTCAGGGACTGGAGGCAAGTAATAACCTCTGAAGTGAACTAAATAAACAAGATTATCTTTCACGTGATAAGAAATACGAAGAAAATAAACAAAGGCAATGGGAATGGAAAATAAGTGAGTGTGTGGAGGTGCTCCTGTTAGCGGGGAGGCGGGATGGTGTTGGGAAGGGACTTGCTCAGCGGCTCCTCCTACCGTCAGCACCATTTCCTACCAGCAGTTCTAACAGATCAATTACACCTTCAACTCTATTTTAAAGCAGAATTTTAAATGAATTTTAATTGTATATGAATGTCAAAAACACGTTTGATCTTAAATATATTTTTGGTAATTCAGCTATTTGATAACGTGATGAGCATGGATGTAGAGGGTTTGTTAATACTACTTATCATAGGATGTAAATATGTTACTAGTGAATTGCTTAAACACTACATCGGTTCACTTCTTCCTTCTGAGAATGTGTGAAATATATAAAGGAATATATCCCCTTTCAGAATTTGTTACAAAATCGCAACCGTGTCCAAGCAACTTAATCTTTTATTCAGTCTATATAAGAAACTGCGCATGGAAAGCACTTTAAAACCCGCTGCAGAAATATTCATCGCGACCGTTTCTCACCCTAAGATAATTTGAAGGCATGCTGGCTGACAAGCCAGAGGAGGCTGGAACTCTGGACAGCAGCAATGCGGATCAAATGCCGGTTTTAGATGCTGTGCTAGTTTATTTCTACCACTGTTTCCTAGCAGAGCATCCTTTGGTCCCCATTCGAGAGCGTGGGCTGGCTGGCTGCATTCGGAAAAGGCTTGCCCAGCTGCGTGCCTGCTGGAGTCCTCCAGAGCGAGCTGGCCTGGCGAGGATCTCCCGGCAAGGATCTCCCGGCAGGCCTCGGAGCACCTAGCACCCCATGCGACCTGCCTCTTACCTTGGGTTTTCTTCTTTTAAAAATCTCTCCTTGGCCCCTGGCCAGTTTGGCTCAGCGGTTAGAGCGTCGGCCTGCGGTCCGGAGAGACCCGGGTTCGGTTCCCTCTAAGGGCACGTACTTCGGTTGCAGTTTGTCCCCGGCCCTGGTTGGTCGTGCGGGTGGCAGCCACTCGATGTGTCCCTTCACGTCGATGTTTCTCTCTCTCTCTCCCTTCCTCTCTCTCCCTCCCACTCTATCTGTACAAAAAATGGAAAAATATCCTCTGGTGAGGATAAAAAAAAAAAAAAATCTCTCCTTGGAAATTTGAAAGGTATATCCATCAAAAGCAAAACTGTGGTTGAAGAAACCACATGCTGAATCAAATAAGTGATAAGGGTCATCTCATCACAGAAACTAAGAAATATGTGCTATTTAGCTCAGCATCACTACCCACAACACCTGGTTTAACCTAGTAATTTCTCAATAAATGGAGACAGAAAATGATGGAAAGCAAAGGCACACTGTTACATTCAAACCCCTGCTGAGATATGAGGAGTAACACATGCCTCAAATAGTGTTAGAAGAGTTAAATGAATATTTCTGTTTCTCTGTTTCTTTTATGTACACACAACATTAGGAAGCATATATTAAGTACTCAATAAGGGCAGAGATAATGTAGAAATCTTTCTTGATTAATAACTTACAGCTTAGCATGTTTTTCTGTTTTGCAAGAAATGCATCTTTGGATGGTTGACTGATTAACTCCGTAGATCCCGAGCCATGTAAAAGTTCCTCCCACCGAGATTGTCCAAAACGTGTGCCGCCGGAGGGGGTCTGCATCAAAGCTAAGAGCACAGAGAAGGGAGGGGACAAAGATTTTAGGGGATTAGGTCATGCAGCTAAATCTTTATAAAACATAAAAAAAAAAAATAGCACTGGACATACTCAAGTATATTTAGTCGAGATCCATTTGTTGATTCCTCTAATACTTTGTGAAATCCACCAGCTTGAGCTGATCCTTGAATGAGAACTGTTAAAAAGCCCACAATCATGACAACCATCTGAAAAGCATCTGTCCACACGACTGCTTTCAGTCCTCCCTGAAATGGAGAGAATGGGTGTTAGTTCTAAAAATGAAGCCTGCAATCCTCCAACTCTGCAAATATCATCTTCCCTCCCTCCCTCCCTCCCTCCCTGCCTTCCTTCCATCCTTCCTTCCTTCCTTCCCTCCCATCCCTTTCCCTTCCTTCCTTCCTCCCTCCCTCCTTCCCTCCCTCCCTCCCTCCCTCCCTCCCTCCCTCCCTCCCTCCCTCCCTTCCTCCCTCCCTCCCTGCCTGCCTTCCTTCCTTCCTTCCTTCCTTCTTCCCTCCCTTCCTTCCTCCCTTCCTCCCTTCCTTCCTCCCTCCCTCCCTCCCTCCCTTCCTTCCTTCCTTCCTTCTTTTTTTTTTCCAACACAGTTGCTGAGCACCTTTTATATGCCAAGTATAATACTAAGCATGGGACTAAAAGAGACAAATTTTTTCCTTAATTTCTGAGTTTATAATCCAGTGGGAGAAGCAGATACTAGACAATAACATCAAATTGTACTTAAAACTGTGAAAAGTGCAATTACACAGACAATAGTGCGGAGAAGACCTTGGGGACTGGATGGGTGGTGGTATGGGGGACATCTGTAATACTGTCAATAATAAAAATAAATTTTAAAATAAATAAAATAAAAATAAAAAGGACAGGTTCCTCTTGAAGCACATAGCAAGGAGTCCTGGCTTGGCCTGAGAAAGTATCCCTGGCGCTCTTCAGAGCTAAGTTCTGAAGAGTGAGTAAGGGATTTACCAGGCACAGAGGACAAAGTGGACAGGGGAGCAGCATGTGTGCAGCAAGGAGAAGCTGCCTGAAGACGTGAAAGATGCTGGAACGTACAGATTGAGGAAGATGAAGATGCCCAAAGGGAGGCTGCTGAATGTGCGAAAGGCCAGAACACCCCAATTTTGACAAGGCCACTGCAATGATTTTGCAAGAGCAATAAGAGAGCATTAAGTAGATTTATATAATGAAAGCTTCTGTAGTTTCACAGTAGTTTCAGCGGTGGGTGTGTGAACAGTGGACTTCAAGGACCACAGAAGAAAAGGACTGGAGAGACCAACTCAGAGTTTATTTGAGCAGTCCATGTGCAAAATGACAGCAACGGTTTGAAGTAAGGCCGAAATAGAAAGGAGTTGATGGATTGGAGAGATGTTCGGGAGGTAAAATCAACACAGCTTGTGACGAATCGCGTCCACGTGAAGAGGGGGTGAGGCAATCAAGGAGAATCACCGGGGCTGGCTTGTGCCACCTGAAAATTCTTTTTGCAAAACTAGTGACGGTGAATAAATTTTGGAAAGCTGAGATGGAAGACTACTGCGAAAAAAGAACAGAAGTTGGAAGGAATGATTGATTCTGGATATTCATGGAGAAAGGAGTGGTAAGAGCTGGAGGATGTGCAGTGAGGTGGGCAAACCAGACTTTAGGGGGATGGATCTAAGAACACAACGCAGGACAGTGTGATGAGACAGGAGGTGAGGGCAGTGGCTGTCAAACCTAGCTCCTCTTGTGAGTCACTTAGAGAAACTGAAAACAAACAAACAATCAGTGTCTGGGCCCCATCCCCAGGGTTTTGGAATAAACTGAGGTCTGGGGTAGAAACCAGTTCTTAGTGATTTTTTTAATGTTCCCCAAGTGATTCTAATGCGCGGTCCTAGTTGAAAACAAGTAGACAAGAGGAAAGAAAGAGGCTGCTGGAATAATCTAGGTATAAAATCCCTCAGAACCATGGTGAAGGTGGAATGAGAAAATTAGGAAAGACTGAATGAAGCGATGGATTCAAAAGAGCTTTGAAAATGAATAGCACAATGAGAATGAAAGGATGTGGTGATTTTAACAATAAAAAATAGAACTGCCTTCCCCCGTTACTCCTCCAAAGTGCCAAGAATTTCTGTGAAGAGATGACAGAAGATATTGGGGTTGTCCCATCATTTCTTTTGAAATTAAAATGCAATTTTAAAAACATACATTAACTTTCCTGCCGGAAGCATCGTATTTGTATATGCTGTTCAAATCCTGATTTGCGAAATAATCAATTTCTTAACTCACATCTCCCATACTGTGGCATTGTGATTTCCTTCAAAGACATTAAACCTTCCAAACCCAAATCTCAACATCAGATTTAGTGATATGAACACCAAATGTCAAAGATTTCAGTTTTCTGAGACTATGTCACATTGGTTATGCAAAAATATGCATAAACCTGGACTTCAGCTAGACAGGAAGCAAGAGAACAAACTTTATCAAATTCTCATTAAAAGACAGTTACAGCCCGGCCCGTGTGGCCCAGAGGACTGAGCATGATCCCATGGACTGAGAGGTCCCTGTTAGATTCTAGGTCAGAGCACATGCCTGGGTTGTGAGCTCATCTCCAGCAGGGGGAGTGCAGGAGGCAGCCGATCCATGTTTCTCTCTCACATGGATGTTTCTACCTCTCTCTCTCTCTAAAAAAAAAATCAATAAAAAGATATTTTTAAAAATAGATTATAGGCACTATTAAAACAGCTCTGACTCTATGAGTCCTTCATATAGCAAGACACAGGCTCACGTGCGTGTGTGCATGCGCGCACGCGCGCACACACACACACACACACACACACCTGATCAGGTTTGAGCCAGGAGTGTCACTTAAATATTTAATCAGTCTGTGTTGTCTTAGACCCAGTGCTTACTTCACTAGATTGCATACTCCTGGATGGCAGGAATCACCTATTTTTTAAATCTCTTTCCATTGGTTGTCTTAGGCTGTGCAACCACAGGATTATCAATGCAAAGAGATTGCAATATGTATGAGCAAAAGTGTTAGATAAATAAGTCACCACTTTGGCGAGACATTGAAGGCCACAACCTGCTAGAGAGCGGAGAAGGCACAGAGGTGTGGTGGGGAGAGATTCAACGAGTGGATTTATTCATATAAAGATGTTCAGTGCTAGGCTAAGAAGCTTATGCTTTATCCTGTAAACAATGGGAACCAGAGAGAATTAGGTCATGTGGCATGAAGGAATGGATGTTTTAAGATTAATCTGACAGAAGCATGCAGGGTGGAGGGAAGCACTGAAACCAATTAGGAAGTAGTACATTTAATTCATTTTAGCTTATTGTGATGATTAGTATCTGGACTTGTTACTGACATCTTACTTTTTGGTTTCTATTTGCTCTACTCTTTCTGTGCCTTTTTTTTTTTCTTGCTGGAATCAGTTGAGGTTTTGCTTTGTCTTACTTCCATTTTTTTTACTTTGATCATTTTATTTAAATGAGTCCCTTTGAAATTTTGCCATGAAAAATTTAATTTAGAGTCTAAATTTAAGAAATGTCAATTCAAGTATTATAAAAATCTTTAAGTCTGATTACTCTCTTTCTGATTTTACAGGCTATTGTTGATCATTTGGAAATTATTCTTTTTCTTAATCCCCAAATTACATCTAATAATGATTATTATTATATTTTATATTATAAATTATGACATGTAATATGTAATTATATATTATATAAACTACACTAAACTCTAAAATTATTATTATCATTAAGTATCAAAAATTATTTGACTAGGTTTACTAAATGTTTGCTATCTTATTATCTTTTTACTTCCTCTTTTTTTTTTTTATCCTCATCCGAGGACATTTTTCCATTTTTTGGTCAGAGTGTGAGGGAGAGAGAGGAAGAGAGAGAGAGAGAAAACATTGATGTGAAAGGGACACATCGAGTGGCTGCCACCCAGATGACCCAACCAGGGCCGGGGAAAAACTGCAACCGAGGTACGTGCCCTTAGTGGGAACCGAACCCGAGTCTCTCTGGACCGCAGGCCGACGCTTTAACCACTGAGAAAAACCAGCCAGGGCTCTTTTTACTTCTGTCTAGATTTTCTCATGGGAAGATATATCAGTGGTCAATTCTCTTGGTTCTTGACAGTCAACAACTGAAATTTCATTTTGCTAAATATACAATTATAGGTTGACAACTGTTTTAATTCACTGCTTTGAAGATGTTAGGCCACTATTTCTGACTTCCACTGCTGTTGCTAAGAAGTCAGCCTTTAGCATCCCTAGCACTCTATCTGCTTATCACTGTCGGGGAAGGTACCTCAGAGCAACTAACCTCAGATAAGGCCAAATGCTTAAGGAGCCGGAGTCTATTTTTAACCTGGGGGAAGACGTGTGTCTGGAATGGAAGGGTATGGTAGTAAGCATGGAATGGAAACAAATTAAGATAAAACTTTGTAATGTAAACAAATGGTGGGATTTGCAAGTATGAAAAAGAGAGATAAGGGCATTTTAAAATGGCATATTCTCATGATATATGTTAAAAGAGTATGCGATATGCCCATAATGCCAAAATACCTGTAGATCTGCTATGTGACAATACATCGAGTACTTCATTTTTCTATATATAAAGGAGGAAAGAGACTCCAGCGATCTAGGAACCATGGTTGTATTCTTAACTGGATACTTACAACCTCTCTGTATGATGTATGCGACTCAGGAGAATGTAGGTCCTCATGGCAGTGAATGGCAAATAAGAGGTGTTCAACGGATTGTAGCAATTATATAAATATGTTGCCAATACCACCCAAGTTCCTTGGTTAAAGACTGAACATGTGGCCCTGGCCGGTTTGGCTCAGTGATTAGAGCGTTTAGAGCGTTGGCCTGCGGTCCAGAGAGACCTGGGTTGGGTTCCCACTAAGGGCATGTACCTCAGTTGCAGTTTGTCCCCAGCCCTGGTTGGGATGTGCGGGTGGCAGCCACTCGATGTGTCCCTTTCACATTGATGTCTCTCTCTCTCTTTCTCTCTCTCTCTGTTCCTCTCCCTCCCTCCCACTCTGTCTGAACAAAAAATGGAAAAATATCCTCAGGTGAGGATACAAAAAAAAAGGCTGAACATGTGTAAAGACAAATGTTAAATGTAATGATAGCTTTTCCACAAATGAGGGACCAAAGTAAGCTGTGGAATGCTCAGAGTCACAAAATACCAGCCATCCTTGAATACGTGTACATGTACTTTGTACTTCTCAACCATTAGACAGTGATTTATAAACTCTACCCATGGTTTATAATACTAAAAATGAGCATTTACTATAAATGAGCATTTTTTTTTTCCCTCAGAATTTGCAATTGGTCACCTAATCCTCTGATCAAGGAGATACTTTATTCATTAAATCTTCTCTTAGCTATGGCTTTCTCAAATGAACTCAGAGCTTAAATTCCACTAATGGTTGATGCCAAAAATAATTTTAAATAAAACATCAGCACTTTCCTCAGGAAGCTATAACAGATAAGCCGGCATTCTATTTAATTTTGAAATAGCAATTGCTGCTATATTTAGAGGCCCTGCTGCTGGAGATTTGCCCTTATCCTGTATAAGGAGATAGTGCTAAATCCCTTTTCACAGCTGGATACGTACCAGAGTACAGTAGAATGTACAAACAATTCCTGTGGCAAACACAGAGCCCCAGAGATCAAACCCGGTCACTACAAAAGGAGAAAGGATATTGAAAGAAGTTTCCCTGAGAAAAGCAAAAAAGCAAACTCTGCAAGAAAAAAGTCATCATATTTTTGTCAGTGTTCTCTGGGGACAAATGAAAATCAAAATAGGGTTTTCTCTTAAATTTTCTCACCTCTGATTATTGTAGTACATTATTATACCTCAGCCCACTCCATACATTTCATGTGATAGTAAAAGCCAAATTTTTATTCCTAAGATTCTGGAAATTCCCATCTACACCAATTATTTGTTTTGTTTTATTGTTTAACAAAGTTAGTCTTAGCACTTTGAAACCAAGTAAACATCAACCATGAACTGGTATTTCTGAATACAAGTGGATAGCATGATTAAAATTAAATATAGAGAAGTTCCAACATTGTAGATATCATTACAAAATGCATTTCACTTTTTTTTTTCCTTTTTGTTTCCAGGATTCTATTCTCACAAAATGGGTCAAGTATCAACTTGATATAATTACAACAAGCACCTTTTATTGTTGTGCTCAGATTTTCTACTTCTCGAAATCACTGGGAAATCACGTAAGTGATAGATGACCTTACTTAGTGATTGTGTGTATACAATACCAAAACTCCCATCATTACAGTGATTAAAAAACAAAACAAAACAAACAACAATTAAACTGTGTGTTTGCAACCATGTGAGCAAAATTTGATAACTCATTGTTGGCATTACTTGTGATGTTCAATTATTAGAGTTTTATATGGTGACTCCTACACTAACCCGGAGCGCCCCAAACACAGGAATGTGACCCCAAGATGTTCTGTGTATATTTCTCCAGGTGAGAATGCAGGCATACAAGGGGTCGAATGTCCCCAGGGAAACCACTCACCTTGGTTGAGCGCCAGAGCAGGAGCATACACCACCACTCCTGTGTAGAGAATCTGGCGGAGAAGCAAGAATTAGGTGAACACCGAGAAAATGATGTGGAAAAGAAAGCTGCCTAGAAACGTCTTTATTGCCCCTAGAGCTGTATTTCCTTCAACTTGTTCACCAAACCTTTCATTCCCGTCCACTCCAACCTTGAAGTTGTTGACCACCGTAACTCATTTGCAGAATGGATGTAAGTGTTAGACAGAGGAATGTCAGGGTTGGGTTTTTTTTTTAAGATTGCTGCAAATTTTGAGATTTTCTAGCTAGATCTGGTGTAATTCTGAAGAACAGAAAAATGGGCTTCAAGTTAATTTTTTGATTCACTCTCCCTCTCCCCCTCTCCCCCCGGACATATCACAGTGACACTAATATGTCTGAGCAGTTTGTAAAACAGGGACCTCAGAGTGAACATGGAGAGCGCCTGTGAGGAGCAGGTACTGGGCAGAGAAGTCTAAGGACATGGGTCGTGTACGCAGTGAGGACACCTTCTAACTCCCAGAATGGCAACCACCACGCTGATGGAAGTGGGTGCCGTCCCATTCTATTCTAAAGGAAACCTCACCATTTACAGCTTTATGTGAGAGTTTTAAAGGGCAAAAACTATGAGCAGGTCAAAGATCACTATTTTCCTCCTTGATCTCTCTCAAGTCCTCCGTGTGTATGAGTGGGAGTTTTGATTATGAAACAGGAAGAAGGTGATCTTTTAGCTGCTGAAATCTAGCAGAAAGTGCTCGCTGAGTGGTAGGACATGCACCAGAGGGGTGTCACGTGCAAGCTCAGGCTGCATAAAGGCACCCCGAAGCCTGGAAGGGAGGGGAGGGCTTCAAAAGGGGAAAGTGGGAGTATTGGTTTGGAAATATTGTCTCCAAATGATTTCCAACAAAACGAGTTGTTCTGGTTCGACTCAGTTAACTAGATTATTATTATTTTTTTAATCAGTTAACAGATCATTTCATATCTTCATATTCAAAGCAACTTGTACCGGTTAAATAAGAGTTGAAGTAAATTTTAAGAAAATGTGGTTTCTGATATACACTGGTTTGTCATTATTTGTATGTGTTTGTGAGGTTTATGCAATAGAAAATTCTTGATGTCGTCACATACCTTGAAAGTGCTATCCTTGAAAAAAAAAGTAGTTTTTTTTAGTATTAAGTTTCTCTTTTAATTAACTACCCCCTGAAGTGAACAAACTCGAATCTCGTCACCCCACAGTTCCTCTTCGGCGGCTCCCCTTCCCCCTTACCGTCTGCACAATGTAGATGACTGTCGCTGCGTAGCGCACTGCTTTGTTGAATCGTAGTTGTAAGTACTAGAAAGAATAAAGAACGTGCGAAGAGTCAGTGAGTTTTACATAGAACTGCTAAGAAGGTTTCATGTTTTGGGTATCCCTTCTTGTTTAGTGCTTTGGATTTATCATGTGAATTTATGCTATCCACTTGGCAGAACAGGACAAAATATGGATTGTTTAAAGTAAAAAAAATATATTAAAACTCATGATCGTCAGGGAAGATAAATAGGTTGCTTGAAAAAAAACTCTGGGTATTCTGGCTTTCTACTCAGGGTTGTCCTACTGGATATACTGAAGCCATCATTTCCTTTTATATTCCCACTGCTCCAGAGTTCACTTCTGGCCTTTATTTCATCCTTCCCAGGTGACTGCTGTAGCACCCTGACTGAGCTCCGGAATTCTGACCCTTCCACCCATTTTATCAGCCACAGTAAAGCCACATCGCTTCTGCTAAGTGGAACTCTGCTCATGCCCCCTTTTCTCAAAATCTTTATTCTGTATTGTGGAAGTTTCATGTTTTAAACTTCTATGGACTGATTTGTACTTTTTCTATCTTAAGTCAAACTAGAAAGGCAGTATGAAGAAAAAGATGCATTAAAAAAAAACCTGCATCAGGAATAAGACTCCTTGAATTCTGGCTTCAGCTTTGTGCCTATCTCACTGGTTGATCTCAGCTTCTGGTTTCTCATCCATGAAATAAGGGAGAATATTCCAACTGCGTGATTTTACATCTGAAAGAATGGATTAACTCCTTCAGGGCCGTCAGTGGTCAGCGTGAGTGTGTCCACAGCTATTACTGCAGGCAGAAGGAGGATATCGTTCAACAGAAAGGGTGCGTGCTTTTAGCCTGCACACGTAACATTACTATAATTTTGTTGAATTGTTTTCAAAGCCCCAAATCTGATCTAGTCACATTCTTTTCAGTCTTGGGATATAGCAGGTCCACCTTGCATGTTGGTTCAAGCCCAGATACAGGGGGCCATTTTTATTCCTCACTTTCTCTCACTGACCCCCTCCAGTTCATAAAATAATCCCGGTGCCCATCCCACTGTCAAGACACATTTCCTTGCATCATCTTGTCTGTTGCCCCTGTAATACCCTCACCTCTTGCCTAGATTATAGCAACAGCTTTCTAATTAGACCGCCCTATTAGCCTTCTCAACATCCAAGTAGTGTAATACAAATCACAACATGTCACTCCACTGCCCAAACACAGTAATGACCCATATCACAGGGAGTAAAAGCCAACCCTTTCAATGACCTAAAAGGCTTCATAACATTGGTTCAGATCCTATCAGTCTCTAAATATCTATTTCACAACCAACCTTTTGCAACATCATTTACTATGCTAAAATAAGATTCAATCATGATACCATATGCCTAGACAAAATTTAAATATAACTGCTATGATACCACAAATATAATTTAGAGAAATAAAAAGAAAAAGTTTACCAAAAGAACTAATCTGTAACACTTACAAACCACTATAAAAGAAGATGTACAGAAGTAATATCCTGTGCATTATTATAATACAAAGTTTGAATTGAAGAGATGTAAGGAGTTTAGAAGCCATTTAGTTTCATAAGTCCAAGAAAAATGAGAGAGCAAGTAGACCACACACCAGCCTCTAAACTAGTGTTAAGTGTAAATAATAACAAACTGGATTTATTAGTGTATGATAAGAGAAAGAAGAAAATAACATTAACTGAAGTGTAGACAGCATGATAAGATTAATTATAAACTAAGTGAAGCCAATAAAAATGTATGATATTGCCAATGAGCTAAGCCTAATATATAACTTGAGAGTGAGAACAACTCCTGCTTTGACAGGGGCCAGGATGGTGATTAAGTAGCACAGATGGAATATCTGAGCCTTGAAATCCCACAGCGTATCAAAGCATTTAAATCAGTCAGCTATTGCTGTGTAACGCCCACCCTAAAACTCACGGGCTTAAAAATCAACGGTCTATTATTTCTCATAATTTTCAAGATTGGCCAAGTGATTTCTCTACTCATTTCCCCTGAGTGCTTGTGGGGTTGAAGTTACCTGGAAGAGCCGCTAGGTGAGAAGGTCCCAGATGTCCTCACTAACATGTCTGGTAGTTAGTTGGTGAGGGCTGTTGGCTAGGGTGTCTCTGCTTCACTCTGTTATTTCTACTCATGCTCCAGAAGCTGAACCAGCTGGAACAGCTTCTCGTTTGTTTGTTTGTTTGTTTGTTTGTTTGTTTGTTTTTCTGTTGTTGTTGTTTTTTTACACCTTCCTCCTACTCCTCCCTCCCCTTCTTGACATAGCAGTGTCATGACAGCAAAGGCAGAAGCTATGAGCCTAATGAGGCCTGAGCTCCACACATCATTTCTGCCACATTCTGTTGACAAATCACAAAGCCAGTCCAGACTCAAGGGTTGGGGAAATAGACTCTACCCCTTCCTTTCTTTTGTACTTAAAAAGATCCAAGAACAAATATTTATGGATAAGGAACAGGGCATGGAAAAGGAAGAAAGAAACAAATACAAGCTTCACTAGATAGACTGGGTTGCAATATAAATTTGGGGACAACAACAACAATAATAATACAAAACTCTTATGTGGCATTTACTGTTTGCCAGACTGTATCAAAAGTATTTGCAGCCCTGGCCGGTTTGGCTCAGCGGTTAGAGCGTCGGCCTGTGGTCCTGAGAGACCCGGGTTCGGTTCCCGCTAAGGGCGCGTACCTCGGTTGCAGTTTGTCCCCGGCCCTGGTCGGTTGTGCGGGTGGCAGCCACTCGATGTGTCCCTTTCACATCGATGTTTCTCTCTCTCTCTGTTCCTCTCCCCCCTCCCCCCCCACTCTATCTGAACAAAAAATGGAAAAATGTCCTCGGGTGAGGATAAAAAAAAAAAAAAGTATTTGCATATGAATGTCAATTGTAATTGTGAAAAAAAGTATTTGCATATGATACTTCATTTACTCCTCAGAGTCACCCTTCTTTTTTTTTTTTGGTACGTTTTCCTAGCGGGAACCGAACCCAGGACTCTCTGGTCCGCAGGCCTATGCTCCAACCGTTGAGCCAAACCAGCCAGGGTGAGTCACCCTTTGAGATAGGTGACGTTATTGTCACTATTTTAATCCAACGCCAGACAGCACGTCTAGAGTCCATGCTTTCAATCCCAACGCCATGCTGACGATTCTTACACAGCAGGAGGGATTCTCAAAATAACCGCATATTACTTTACATATAACCTTAATTTCTTATTAGTAGGGTATGAAAAATTTAAAACAATGTAGAGGGCAACAAACTTTGTAAATTAAATTCATATAATGTAATCCCATAGGCATTCCAATACACAGATTTAAAAAAAATTTTTTTTCCCTTTTATTGATTTTAGAGAAAGAGGGAGAGAGAGGGAGAGAGAAACATTAATGAAAGAGAACATCGATTAGCCACCGCCTCCTGCAGGCCCCCCACTGGGGATCGGGCCCACAACCTGGGCATGTGTCCTGACCGGGAATCGAACTGGCGACCTCTTGGTGCATGAGTTGATGCTCAACCACTGAGCCACACCGGCTGGACCACAGATATATTTTAAAATGAGGTAACTAGCTTCTTCAACCCATGTTTGTCCCATGGAGGCACTGATATTGTAAATGTTTGTCCTTTTCTATAAGTTTATTAATTAAAACAGTCTCAAATTTCCTCAGTTTCATATTTGCAGTTGATTTAATATAGTAACTAAATCCCTTTACTAAACCAGTTACAGCTCAGTAAGTATTAACAGCACATACAGAATAGATGGATTTCTCAGTAAATTTTGTAATAAGTTTGAGACAATGATTTTACTCCACTTTAATTTGGGAGAATATACTAATTTTGAGGTTGTGTATAACTTGTTACTTTAAAAAGTTAATATTATGTAGTAAAGTACTACTAATTTATAGTTACAGTAGGTCTTGAGCATAAGAACACTCAAAACTCACTACGCCCATGCTACAATTACTCATTGCCTATGTGTCTTAACACACTGCAGGATATCTGGGTTCCTTGCCCCTGCTTCCTAAATTCCAGGAGTGCTCCCCAATCCTTGTGACAAATTGCTCCACAAATGTCCACATTACTCCCTCTATCTGACATCACACCTACTGGAATTGCTACGCTACACCACTGGGCCTTTCCACCCTGGATCTCATCTTTCAGCATCTCTCCTTGGCTGCCCCTTCTCCAGTGCACTGAGATCTTCAAGCATGCCAATTACATCCCCCTTTTGGAGCCCTGCATCTGTGGCTACATCAGCCCGGGGTGTTCCTCGCTTGTGTGATGCCATCTCTTCCTCTCTCCAGGTCTCCACCTAACTACCTGATTATCACTGAAGTCTTACTTAACCACCCTATGTGACATCGCGACATCACGTGGCTTACAGAATTAAAACAGTAAAAATAGGTCTGTTAGTCTGTTGTGACTTAGTAAGGATGGTGTTGGATAAAGGGAAAAAAAACTTTTTCATAGAAACTGATATTTATCACATTTAAATACTGGACATGCAAATTCAATTTTTAACTTTATTTTTTTCTTGAGAATTATTGCAAAGTCAAAACACTATTGTCTCATCTCCCTCTCATTAAAATAATCCCCATGTTTCTATCATTTAGCATTTCCTTCCCACTAAATTTTTCTAACTTTTAAAAAAAATGATCATTTTCCCATTAAAAACTAGAGCATAGTAATAATTTCTATTAGAGTGCTCAGCTCTACTATCTGATAGAAAGAGATACAGACAAAGTTCGTTCTTGGGAGGATTCACTCACTATACATCCTTGACTAAGTCACACATATGTACTATCTTTGTTTTCTTACCCAGAAAATGACAATATTCATGGTATATGCTCTGAATGCTTTTTAGAATATGTTAATAATAATGTGAATAATAACTGTTATCTTTCTCATTGAGAATCTCTTAGAAGTTAAGCAGTGCATTCGGTGTTTATGTATAGGTTCTCATTTAATCATTAAAATAGCCTCATGGGGTTGACTCCGTTATTTTGTCCCACAGACGAAAGAGCAGTTGTGTCTGTGTCCAAAGCTTAAGCTTTTCCCAAGAATATTTTTTCCTGAAAATAAATGAGTATTCTTCAATTATCATGAGTTATCATCAGGAAGATGTATGTTTTTAGAGAAAAAAAAAACAAAAAACACAAATAACAAAACAATTGTTCAAGTGGCGAGAAAATAGCAACTCTTCCCAAGATAAATAATAAGGGAACAGTTGTCTTACCTCGTAAGTGCTGGTGATGCCAGATCTGTAGAACACGGGCAGAAAGAGCTCCGATGTGAAGATGATAACAAAAGTATACCCAATGAAGAAGAGTATGAAGGAGGCCCCAAAGCGGTAGACCTCGGAAGGGGCCCCCAGGACAGTGACAGCAGACATGAAGCTGGCTGTCAGAGACAATGCCACGGGTCCGAAGCTCATTTGTCTTCCCCCGACCAGGAACTCCCTCGAAGTTGCCTTCTTTCTCTCCTTAATAGCAAAGAACACCCCGATTCCAGAAGAAATGATAAAGAGGGCTGCAAATACAACATAATCCCAGACCGCAAAGTTCTTCACCTCCATGCTGGGGAGTATGGCACCAGAGAATTGCTTTCAACCAGGGCTCAGGGGGAAAAAAAAATTGTTTCCAAGACCAAAGCTCAGTACAGCAGATGCTTTGCAGAGAGAGCAGGCTGTGATTCTTGAAGAGAACGATGACTAGAGACACCTTTGTGGATCTTCAGACACGAAGTTGTATGCAGGGGAGATCTCAAAAGTTGACTACAGAGAAGAATCTGGTAACGGTGTTGGTACCAACAGATGAGAACTTGAAATCTGACCCTGACCAGGAGCTGTCCGTTCCTCCACTCAAGCATATGCCACAGAGAAGGAATCCGATGTGTTCTGAAAGTAATAACCAAGCGGGAGGTAGGGGTGGGAGTGGAATGGATTCGTCAGATAACATGGTTTTTTATCTCCTAGATTTTTTTTTTAAACTTAAGGTTAAACATTACCGGGAAACAGAGGTGATACAAGTTGACCACCTCAGCGTTTTAAATTAGTGAAATGGAATCTGTAAAATGCAAACACAACCCCCTCAGTGGAGTGTGTCTCCTGAGTGAGGAAGGGTGGAGGATGTGAACCTGCGATGCCTGAGGCAGTGACTGTGGAGGGAAAGGAGCAAAGAACAAGGAATCAGACCTTTGCTCAAGTTGGCTCAAGCTTCAGTGAGCTGTGATATTGCTAACAAATCATTTAACCTTTCTGGGATTCATAGGAACAGGGGAATAATGATCCAACAGAGTCATTATGAACCTCTAAGTATCTCAAACTTCCTGACTCTCTTGGATCTGATCTTTAAAATGAAAGGTAATAATATTTGCCTTATTGGCTACCATTTGTGCTCCTAGGGAAGCATCCTGAATATAGCAGTTGATTCTCTCTTGACTCTAGGCTTCAAGAAATGGACTTATCAAAAATTAATAAGTTGTCTGTAGTCCTCAGCTTTTTCTCCAGCTCTTCTTTATTTTGACCAATTTACAACACTTGAACCTAGAGGCTTAATCAGAATTAGGATCAGGACAAATGAGAGAAGGAAGGTGAAAATCCAATTGTAGATCCATATTTCTGCTCTTGTTAGACACTGTTGATTGTTCTGAAGCAGCCCCAGGAAGCCTTTGGGGGCAATTTCTCAATGTTGTTTATGCTGCTTGTCCCTTCTCGATGGTCTTTCCAACCCCACCTCAGCAAAGCCTCAAGGTCCAGTTCATGCCTCCTGTGCTCCCTGAAGTCTTTCCTGACTCACATTTCTTGCTCCTCCATCCCCACCCACCTCCTGTAGGATGCAGCCTCCTTTGATACTCACTTTGTAATCTGCAAGTACCCTCACCTATTTTAAAGCATCTCTATATGTATGCCTGTATGCGTTAGTCAACAATTCTACATAATCAACTCATTGAAGATAGAGGCACAAGTCCCAATCAATAGAGTCCAATGAATAGTAGCTATTGTAGAAAATAAACAAACAACAAAATTTAAAAAGCAAAAGAAGAAAACAAAACAGTATCCATAATGCCCAAGGCCAGAAACGTTTCCTATCAAACATAAGAAACTCTAATTTTGCTTTTGACATCCAGGTAACTGAATACATCTTTGATCATTTGTTTAGCATGGATACTGTCTTCACTCCCTACTTTGCTCCATGAATTTGAATTGGGCCACAGAAAGTTTTGATGGCTGAAATATACTTTCAGTTACAAATTAACATGCAAAAATTCTGCCAGAAGATTTCTGTGACCCGTTGTTTAAGTTCTTCCACATCAACTGGAAGGTATATCCTATATCAGAAATGTTAACATGGGGGGGGGAAAGAAAGGAAAACATGCTTTTTTGACCTGAAGAAAACCCAACATTGCCTACACCTTCTTGCAGGTGCCTCAAATGCCACCATCACTACTTTATTCCTTTGGGGTAAGGCTGTTAGAATATAAACACTACCACCTGACCTACACACGCACGTGCGTGCGCACATGCACACACACACACTCACTCTCCTAACAACTAGGTTAGATTCATAATTGTTATCATTGATAGTTTCTGTAGTGTAGAATAGATCTGCACCTTGCATAGACAAGGAGAGTTTGAGGACATTAAATGCTACCAACACGAGGAATAGGTAAAGACCTGGAAAGACAGAGCATTCAAAGAAAAGATGCCATGGTTGCACGTTGCTAATACCATGCTATGCACACTCTGCTTACTGCGGCTTGGGACAGAAAGGAGGAAAGTACACGTGGACGGGCCGTGGCCCTTCTGAGACTGCACTGTCACTAGATCACCGTCTTCTCAGCTCTGTCCTAACAGCCAACAGGAGACAAGTAGGGTAAATGGCTCTTATTTGGTGTGGTTTTGATTTTAAACAAGGAAGTGGCGAGATCGGACCTGTACCTCAGAAAGGTGAATCGACTCTAACAATTTTACGTGATGAATTTTTTTGATCCAGTGGACATTGTCAAGGACGGCTCGAAGAACTCCTCACGGTGTGAGTAAGCTGCTGAAATCTGAGAAGCTGTCCTCCCGCAGAATTCTCTCAATGAGCATGCCTGCCTAACAGATCCCAAGGAAACAAACTGGCGACACCAGGTTATAGCTGAACAGGAATTACTGCCTTTTATCACCATTTCTGCCTTCCAAGGGATATTGAATAATTCCTATTTTGAAGAAGATAATTCTATATAATGCTCACTTCTGCTTATGAAGACTGATGAGAAATGGACCATATCCAAGAATTTTATCATGAAAGCACAAACCTGCAAATCCAGAGTTTCTGCTCCTCCTTTGAGCTGCAAAGGACATGACCTAAGATACAGGTCTCTTGATTGGCTGGTACTTTTGTGAATATAGAAAAGGTAGGTTGAGGACAAAGTGGCAAAGACAACAGAACTCTGCTTGCAGACTAACAGGCTTTTTATTTTTATTATTCTGTAGGAATGGTGTTGGAAACCTGACATAAGAGTGAAGACAAGGAGCCCGGCCGGTGTGGCTCAGTGGCTTGAGCATCGTCCCATGGACTGAGAGGTCCAGGTTCCATTCAGGGTCAGGGCACATGCCCAGGTTGCGGGTTCAATCCCCAGTAGGGGGCGTGCAGGAGGCAGCCAATCCATGTTTCTCTCTCTAAAAAAATCAATAAAAAATGTATTAAAAAATAAATTAAAGAGTGAAGACAAGAAAATGGTACAAGAATCTGGCTCGTAGTAGAAACATTTCTCGAAACCACTGAGAATGCCCCAGTGTAAGGGAGAGCGAAAGGAATTAGAATAATTAATATTACATGTTCACATTTTTTTCCAGCTGCATTGAGATATTAGTGATATACAAAACCATGTAAGTTTAAGGTGTACACATGATGATTTCATACATGTATATATTGCAAAATGAATACCACAATACGATGAGTCAACACTTCCATCACTTTACATAATTACCTTTAGGAGAGCATGAGGTGGGAATATTTAAGATCTACTGTTAGCAACTTTCAAGTAGTATAGAATGCAGTATTTTTAACTGTAGTCATCCTGCTGTACATCAGATCCCCAGACAAATGTTACATTTTGTCCTGTTTTGCTGGAGTGTTCTCTTCCTCACCCCAACCCTAGGGAAAACCTGCTACTTTGCTGGTATTGCATTGTTATTTCATTATTAAGCTAAAGGGAAAGAAGGTTGCATTATCTTTGTGTTCAAAATGTCAGGTGAGGAAGGAAAACTGTTGGAAGAAGGAAGACACACAGGAAAGACCGAGAACCCAGAAGAAACACACATTGGAGGAAGCCCTCTCGAGAATCTTTAGGATCTTTGAAGTTGAAGTGGAGAAGGAACCACGGTGTCATATTCTGTCAAAGTCAGGAGATTGAGCTTTCTTGGTTTCCTTTTGTTTTTGGTTTTGTCTTTTTTTGTCTCTGTTCCCTCCTTTATTTCTTCCTCCTTCTCTCCTTGCCTCCCTCTCTTTCTAATATTAAAAGAAAGGATTGCCCCGGCTGGGTGGCCCATACACCAAAGAAAGACTGAGGATTTGATTTCTGGTCAGGGCACATGGCTAAGTTGCAGATTCGATCATATTTGGGGTGCGTATGCTGGGAAAGGGGGGCAATCGATTGATGTTTCTTTCATATGGATGGTCCCCCCCCTCTCTCTCTCTCTGAAAATCAACAAAAACGTATGCTTGGGTGCGGATTAATAAATGCATTAATAAATACATAAAAGGATTATCTGGGAAGCTGGAGCATCCAGGAGTTGACGTTTGAATTTCATTCACATAACGAGGAAAATATTTCTTCCCTAAGCCTTGGTGTGACATAGTGAAAAACATCCTTTATCTGTAACAAAAGACCAAGTCTTTTGTCTACCTTCTCAGTAAGCCATCTTGTGATTTTGGACAGGTTACTGATTTCTCTGGTTTTTAGCTACC
This sequence comes from Molossus molossus, assembly GCF_014108415.1. Lineage (NCBI taxonomy): Eukaryota > Metazoa > Chordata > Mammalia > Chiroptera > Molossidae > Molossus > Molossus molossus. The sequence continues at coordinate 66,868,434 of NW_023425348.1, forward strand.
ACATTTAAAAAATAAAATGATTGTATGTCATTTTAATAATTAGATAATTGGACTAATGTAAGTAACTAAATCACCTTTTCAAGTCTGCACAGATGTGATCTTCCTTGACTAACATATTTAATCACAAACAACCACAGTCCAAATCTTCCTTTCTAGTGTTATTTCTCAAGAAATGTATTCCTTACTAATATACTACATGATGTTTTAAATGTTAACACTCCTCCACAAGAACAGAAGCACTCTAATGGCTTTGTCTATTTTATTTTTTGAAGTATTCTCAGAACCTAGAACTTTCTCAATAAATTAAACTAAATTATATGAATTCAAGTGGTGTCTCCCACCTTTATAATCTATGTTTAATTCTTGTTTTACTGGGGGGGGGGAGAATAAGAAAAAAATTTCTAAACTTAAAAAAAATAAATAAATAAGCTGAAACATTTACCTATCTCCAAACACATTTCCCATCTAAATAAAAACTGAAATTTATGTTCCATCCTATCAGATTCCCAAGTTTATTCTAGCTAAATGTGACTATAGTTACAATTTTATTTACTCAGTCCACATATACTTAACAAATGTGAAGAAATGGTGACTTACAACTTTAAAAGGCAAATCTCAAAATCTAGCAGATAATATTATTTAATATTAAAACAGACAAATGGGGGCAAAGGTCTATAGTGGACAAGTAGAACATTGAAAGGAAACATCTAATGGGAGGGCAATTGAGCATGATGATCAAAGTCTTTTGCTAATTGTCCTTAGGTATCAAGCAAAGGGGCAAACTACAGTATGATTTACTAGGGGCTCAATTTTGTTAAATAAGCATAAAAGGAGAGGATTTTTTTTGTTTGAGTCAGGCTTCTAGGCATTAAAATAAAATTTTTGAATAAGCTTCAAAAGGGGACAGAATCTACTATGTGTCTGACACTTTTATATATAATACTATTTTGATTTTATATGCCAATAAGAGTCTATAAAAATGTGTCGATAGTCCCATTTCACAAATGAAAATAAAACAGCACATAAAAGTACTTTCTCAAGGTTAAGATCAAGGTTATACAGCTGCTAAGTGGTGGTTTTCATCTTACGTCTAGCCTGGGTGACTCCAAATTCTATGTTCTTTTTTTGCACTGAGTATTTTTTACAAATATTATTTCAGCTTACTTTCTTTTCTAGCTTTGATGGGAGGCTTTCCAGATGTAGTAGAGAAAATTTGGGGTTTACCTGTCAATCTGAACGTTAATAATCAGCACATCTCCTGTGAAATGGAGTGGGGATAACCAGGACCTCTTTCTTGGGTTGATCTTATATTGTCATATTCTCAAGTACCTTATAAATAAACAAATAAAATTTCAATTGAAATAGTGTTGATATTGAGTGACTTTGTGTATTCAGATTCCCTTGAAATGCACTTGAACATACAATGAATGTAGTTGGCAAGCTCAGACCCAATTTTATCAGTTACTACAAAAACACTTTCGTCCCTCATTTCCTATCAGTTCCAATGTTATCACGCTACTCCTGCTATCACTATGCACTGCTGTGAATGAATAACTTTCACATATTTCTTAACCTAAATTTACTGAATGGTTGTCATCACTAGAGATGTACAAATAAATGTGTCCTGGCCTCAAAGGCAATATAAAAAAAATGCAAAAATATGTTGTGTATGGCAACTACAAGGTATAGTTTTTACAGAGTGACTCTCTGAAGACAGGATTTAGGTGATTATGTTCTCAAAGGCTTAGTGACATCAAAGACATCGTTGTCCTACATCATAAGAGATCAAGAGATAATAACGGAGGTCCACCCACACTGGTCACTCGCTCTTCTCTAAGTGCAGAGTTCTCAGTAATATTTGTTTGTGTGTCTCTTGGAATTCTAATCTAAGAAATATATATATTTTTGAATTCTATTATAATTCCATGCTTTCTAATCCTATTCTAAGACTTGATTTCCCTTACTAGCTTAAGTTGCCAGGCCCTGGATGGTATTTTATTTTGGTTCATGATACACAGAACATTCCTCATGAAAACAATTCCCATGAGGATTCACTTTTTCAGGTGCCCGAATAGAAATGATTTAAATTAATGAGAAATGCTTTAGTCTTACATTAAAAGCAGACAGAAAACAACCACCACCCTGAATTCAAATCTCATAGTAACCATCTACCAACTTTTTGACCTTGGGAGATTTATTTTATGTTTTTCTAATGGGAAAGCATGGATTAGTAGCAAAAATTATCAAATACAAAAAGATATACTGTGACTTTTTAAATTTTTATTATTATTTTTTAAATATGTTTTTATTGATTATTTTAGAGAGAGAGGGAGGGAGAGAGAGACAGAAATATTGATCAGTTGTCTTCTGCACGCCTTTTACAAGGATACAGCCCGCGACCCGGGCACGTGCCCTGATCAGGAATCAAAACTCTCAGTCCACGGGAGGACGCTCAATCCACTGAGCCACACCAGCGGGGCTACTGTGACATTTTTAATTATTAGCACTTTTGAGAACAATTTTAGGAAAACATATTGCAAGCCAAACAAATGTACTATTTTTGTTTTAAGAATTCATCATCTGTATAAATAGAATGGCTGTATCTAGCATTCCTGATGAAGGTGGGTTGAGATGGAGGGGGATATGCTGAGGATATCAGCAGGTGAGCTATTTCCTCATTTTCCATATTTTTAAAAATATTTACATTTTTTAAAATCGAAGGAATTGGGATTTGAAGGAACTGAGTCTGGGCCCAGTTCTAATCTGCAGTGTGACCTTGAGTAAAAACAAACAAACAAAATAGCGACAACAACAACAAAAACCTTTGTTAAAATGAAGGTAAGGCAGTTCTTCTCAAAAGGCTGTTTGGAGGCTTCTTACTATCACGAGTTGTAACGTGTAAAAGCATCACACAAGGGTACTGGCACATGCAGTCAGGAGGAAGCAGGGAGAATAAGAATAGAATCTTGAGCTTAGACATCAAATTAAACGGAATTGCACTTTTGCTATACTGCTTACTAAGTATACAACTTGGTTTGACTACTTAATCTCTCTGAGTTTCCTCTTTGGTTGAAAAAGAATGCCTTACAGGGTAGTTATGAGCTTCAAAAGAGATACTATAAATCAGTGCCTAGGACAGTGTCTATCACGTTCTAATTCTTCTATACATATTTGTTGCTTTCTTTCTTCTTTCCTGTGGGGGTATTAGTACGGGAGTCAATTGAATCAAACAAGGGTTTGTTGAGTACAGCTATGTAAAAGAATAAAAACTAAGTGCTGAGGATGCATGCAAGAGCAAATGAAACCTGGCTCATCCTCCCAAGATATCTATAATCTAGGAGGGCTGTGCAGATGGGAAGGCAGGAGAGTCATTTATAACCAAGGACGTCATGTCATTGATAACTCATCATTTTGCCCTGGCCGGTTTGGTTCAGCAGTTAAAGCGTCGGCCTGCGGTCCTGAGAGACCCGGGTTCGGTTCCCGCTAAGGGCACGTACCTCGGTTGCAGTTTGTCCCCGGCCCTGGTCGGTTGTGCAGGTGGCAGCCACTCGATGTGTCCCTTTCATGTCGATGTTTCTCTCTCTCTCTGTTCCTCTCTCTCCCTCCCACTCTACCTGAACAAAAAATGGAAAAATGTCCTCGGGTGAGGATAAAAAAAATAATAATAATAAAATATAACTCACCATTTGAACTGCGAACACCGCGGTGGAAAGGGTAGTGCTATGATACTGGGGCAGAGATATAAATTAAGGCTGTCCCAAGCAAACCAAGACATATGTCATTATCCTGTCTATAAGGGGTATGTCAGGCACTGGAAAGAGAAAATAAATTCACCTGACTTCCTGCGACCGCCTCAGGCCAACTCTTAGGCGAGTGATGGATACTTTGTTCCCGATCACAGGAGGATTCAGAATGTTCTGCTTTGCAGTTCCCACTCCCTGGTAATGTCTCAAGTGGGGAAAGGCTGACGATCAAGAAAGGGCACGTCCTGTGAAAAGGCGCTCTCCCACACAGGCTCCGCGTCCCCACTCAGGTGGAGGGAAATCTCCACGGGGCTCTGATAGCTTTGATGTGTTTATTTTTAGTCAATAAGCAATAAAACTGCCCCAAATGTCCATGGGATTCAAGTCAGTGTCACTGTCAAAACAGGAAAACAGACCAGGGAATACCTAATAATAGAAACATTTGCCTTTGACTTTGTGTTAAATCTGGGAACTTCTATATAATTTATTCGTAAGAGTCAACGGACAATTATCCTACTCAAGAGGAACAATTCAATTTTCAACTTTTAAGAAGTGTGGCGCTGCCTTTTATTATATGCCTGTGCTCTCTGCTCCTCAGAGAGGTCTTATGACACTTGATTAAAGGCTTTGTTCTTTTTGGTCTGGAGTAACCAACTGAACTTGCAAATCTGGCATGAAATACAAAAAAAGAAAAAAAAAGAAAGAAAGAAAAGAAAAAGGAGGGAGGTGGTTTTTAAAAATCAACTAGTGACCTTGTGAGGAAGAAGTAAACATTTAGTTTTAAGAAGACAAGGTATTATGGTTTTGGTCAAATTTGGATCCCTTCTCAAGCTCTGTTCCACATTCAGTTTTAAGAAAAGTTATGGAAACACTGAGACTTAGTTTCCACAGGTGTAAAATGGAATTACACTATGAAGGGTAGTTGTGAGGATTAATAAAATCATTTTTAAAAGTAGTTAAAATAGCCCTGGCTGCTTTGGCTCAGCGGTAGAGCATTGGCCTGTGGACCAATGAGTCCTGGATTCGGTTCAGGCCAAGGGCACGCACCTCTGTTACAGTTCTTCCCCAGCCCTGGTCGGGGTTGTGAGGGAGGCAACCAATCGATGTGTCCCCTCTCACGTCGATGTTTCTCTTTCTCCTTCTCTCTCCCTCTCACTCCCTCCTACTCTATCTGAAGATAAATAGAAAAATATCCTTAGGTGAGGATTAAAAAAAAAAAAAAAAGTAGTTAAAATAATTAATGAAGTACCAGGTATGCAGATTTGGTTCAATAAATGATAACTCAATAAATGGTTTTACTACTGAAGATACAAAATTTATAAATACACAACTTATAAGAAAATTTTCATTAAAATTTAAAAATCTTCGCTTAACAGTTTACACACAAACAAGCCTTTTTTTTTTTTTCTTCAGTTAAACATTTATGTTTGGACTTTGGCTTTGTTAGTCATTGTTTTGTCTAGCAATAGGATATTGCTACACCAAGGTCATGAATTATTAAGTTTCAACCCAGGTAACAGTCATTCAGTATAAAGAAAAATTAGCATTACTTGTTAGAATAAAAAAGACATCCTTAATAATTTTTAGAATCTGAATCATCTTTTAAAAAAATTTGTTTTCTTTATTGATATTAGAGAGAGAGAGGAAGAGAGAAGGAAAGAGAGATAGAAACATCGGTAAGAGAGAACATCGATCGGCCTCCTCCTCCACGACCCCCCCCCACGCCCCCCACTGGGGATGTGGCCCACAACCTGGGCATGTGGCCTGACTGGCGATCAAACCGGTGACCCCTTGGTTCACGGGTCAATGCTCAACCACTGAGCACGCCAGCCGGGCAGGATTGGAATCATCTTGAAAGAAATCCTTCTATAAGTTGATTTTATATCCCAGGAGACTCAAAAAGGGACCACTGTGCAACATCAGTCCCAAGACCAGCCCATGGAAAGAACCTACAGAAAGGAAAAGAGAAGGAAAAAATGCACCTTTGTGGGCCCCCTTTTCACTACTTGCCAGTCAAAGGACTAGGTTCTACAGGAGGAACCAAATACCATCTGGGGCCCCCTGGTTTCCTGAAATGGAATGGAACAGGCCCTATACTCTGGTAGAAATAGAAAGCTTGGCCACTGACACCAGTGACCATATTTTTTAAACTTCTCTTCGTGAACGGGGTCCTGTGGGACTAGCCACATCCTAAAACCAGGCAGTAGTTCCTGCAGAAATTCACTGTACGACAGAGATTTCAGGACTGAGCCTGAGCAGAACCAAGTTTGTCTCAAGAATGGATCAACTTGCTGTGCAAGTAGAAGACAAAATGACCAGTGTCTGTGACGCAGCCACCCCCAGCGTGGCCTCCGGGAGAGCATTGCCGCACGAACAGATCAATAAGCCACTTGGTGGCGAGTTGATGGCTTTGGGCCACTTTCAAACTGGGAAAGCCCAGCGGTGCGTTCCCAGAAAAATGGGTATTTCATCCAAGTGTGGGTTTTTCTTTCCTGTCCACAGAACCTCAGACGGCACCACCCAAATAAAGAAACACTGCCTTCTTTTCTCGATTTACACACACACACACAAACTTGACTAGGGCTTGTATCGTGGAGCAGGCTTTACTGATGCTTTGGGGACAATGGGAGCTGGAGGGCTGTTTACATCAACACAATGTCCACCACTGGAAACCGAATACCAGGGTTCCCTCTTCTTGAAGTTATTTGTTGCCATTTTGTGTTTTGATGAGTCATCCCGTCTCCTTTTTTTTTTCCTTTCCTCTCCTCTCTCTTTTTCTCTCCAAGAGCAAAATCTATCAGCCAACTAATCAAATAAAAATTCTCCTATTTTTCTCTTCAGAGTAATTCAGCTCTGAACAGTTCCTACTCCCAACTCAGTTCTGGGCCTCCCTTTGACCAATAAAAAAAGGTAAAGAAAACTTTGAATTAATGCTGTCAGAGCTGAGTCCTTGTTTGATAATGAGAGCAAGTGTTTGATCTTCCAGATACAGAATGTTTGAACTCCAACAAATGACTATACATTTCAATTATAGGCTACTCTGCCTGCAGCTTTAGGTGTACCTGTTATCTATATTGCCTAAAAGAGAGCACGGTAAAATCTGAGCATAAGATTTATTTGGGTAAGGGTCAGAATGTGATATAATTGATACCTTTCAAATCACTCAGAGACGAACGGCAGCCTAGTTGGGTTTGGGATGCCTGGTTCACGTTCTACTGATTAGCTAAGGATTTCATTTTCTACCAAACGAAGGCAGGGAAATAATAATGCCTACCCTACCTGCCGCATGAAATTGATATGGCACCCGAATGAGAATTCATTTGAAAATGAGAAATGATTGATAAAAATTCAATTTACTAAATTAGACTTGAATAAGATTTCTATTATCAGAGATATCATTATAGGTCTACCTGTTTTTGCTAACAGAAAGAATTCCAAAGAAGATTTTTGTTTTTAGGGGAAAAGAGCTGTTACCATCTAATATAGGTCTTATGTAAAAGTGAAGGGTTATGCCCGGCTGGTGTGGCTCAGTGGTTGAGCATTGACCCATGCACCAAGAGGTCACTGGTTTGATTCCCGGTCAGGACACATGCCCAGGTTGTGGGCCTGATCCCCAGTGGGGGGCATGTAGGAGGCGGCCAATTGATGTTCTCTCTCATCAATGTTTCCATCTCTCTCTTCCTCTTCCTTCCTCTCTCTCTCTAATATCAATTTTTTAGAAAAGTGAAGTGACATAACACTAAGTTTTGGAAAGCAGGGGATAATTTTCTTTTTATGCCACTTTGGTTATGAAAGTTTTCCTAAAACGACTCTACATTTTGAATAGCAGGGGAAACCCGTATATACATATACACTTATATATATATGAACATGTTACATATATACATACACATACATACACACTCTATATTCAAACTTATTTGTGTGAATGTTTTTAGTAGCCAGAAATTCTAGATTAGGGATGGGCAAACTAAGGTTCTCAGGTCAGGTCAAATTCAGCCTTTGTTAGGTTTGCCTGTCCTTATAAAGTATTATTGAAACACCACCCTGAACTTTCATTACTGTGCCTGTAGCTATTTTCTTGATGAAACAACAGAGTTAATTAGTGCAACAGGGACCTTATGGCCCCCAAAGACTAAACTATTTGCTGTATCTTGTTGCTGGTAGAAATGGGGTCCTTTCATGGAGTCGTAATGAAAGAATTCTGGGGACCCACATATGGGAGGAGAGGTGTAGTGGTAATATTTATTGCAAAAGCAAGATCAAAGGACAGTCCCAGATTCAGTTCTGTCTCACTGTGAAAGAAGTCCAGCCTTGTCTTCATCAAGCCCTGAAGAGAGTCCAGTGTCCACGAATTCTGCGCCGTTGGTTCATTCCAGTTCAGTCCCTGTCCCCATCCAGCCAGTGCAGTCTGTGCTCCCCGCTGCGCTCCGGCGGGGCTGTGCCCAGGAGGGGCTTGGGCAGTCTGCTGCAGGCCCGGCAGGTGCTGGGCCCACGTGGCTGTATGGAGAGAGAACCGGAATGAACAAGGCCAGGGCATGCTACTGAGCCGGAGAGAGCACTGTTACACTTGGATTCCATTACCTCGGGATTGGGAAGAACCAGGAGCTTTTTCAAACTAACCAACTAGCTTCCCAGCCCTTTGCAGGCTGGTGCTGGATCCTCCTCCTGACCAGTCCACTTCTTAGATCTTCTGGGGCTCTGTGTTCCTTATCCAATCTGATCCTTTCTCAGGCCAGACAGACAGGCCTGCATGGTACCGTCTTGGCTCCTACTGCACGTGCCTCCTAGTCGAAACACCTTTCCCTCTGCCATCTTGGGTTCTACCGGGCATGTGCCCAGCAGAGGAGCTTCCCCTTTATTGTTTTTATTTTTTTCCTGGTCATGACCAGTAATGATTTTTCCTGCCAGCTTCTGGGATTAGGTCCCAGGGGCGGAGGAGGCAGCAGTCTCCTGCGGAGCCTGTGGACACTGCAGCTCCCCAGTGAAGCAGGCTTCTGCTCCCTGGTGATTGGGCCTAATCATCTCGGATCCCTCTGTTCCTTTCCTTTTATTAATATCTAGATAGCTACCTACACTCTCGTGTTCATTTATAAAAGAGTGTTTGCCAACCTCTGTTCTAAATACTAGAATGATAAGGCATATGGTATAAAAAATATATACTTATATGCATTGTGAAGTGCAGTATTCATGCAGTTTTTCCGATCATTCAAGCCAAAGCCACATTGTTTTCACCATGTCATTATTTTGGATGGAAGAGTTTATGGCCTGAGTGAACCAGATAATTGCCCCTTCTCGCCACTTCACTTCTGCTATTCAGGAAACTTTGGATTAGGGAATTTTCAAAAACCTTTTATAAGTTTCCTTCTCCCAGATCTTTCTCAGAAATTACAGAAAACACTAGGACTCATTCTTTCCTCTTCTGCTTCCCAGTTAAGAGCAAATATTTAATGTGAAATATTAGCAAGATAAATATGTATTTCTTATACCCACCATCACACATTTATTTATAAGAGGACTATGTCTTTTTGCAGTGAATATACCTATTAAGGAAAGTGTAAAAACAGGCTTGTGTTTTTTCTGGAGCTAAAAAATGCATGAGGGTATTAGTAGCCTAGTATAGTAAACCCATCCCCTGCTCATGTTTTACAAAAACGAGTTGCTTGTTAGTTGTTTTTTTATCTAACAGAAGAAAGGAAATTCACACTACCCAAGTAATTTAAGGTTGTGTAATTCATAGATTTTAGACTTCATTAAAAAATAATGTTTGATCAAAAATAAAAGATACAACAGACACACTCACGTTGACATTTGGAAACTAAAGTGTAAGCACCCAACAATGATATCAATTCTCTGATGTTTCAACTCTGCCAGAACTCAGGCTTTCCCAGGGAGCAATGGTTATTACAGGGGTGGGCAAAGTAGGTTTATTTGGAAAAAGACATGCAAGTTATGATTTTTACAATAGCTTTATTAACTCTGTGCTTCATGTACTCACCACTGTAAGCCTACTTTTTCCCACCCTTATATGTGAGAAAGAGGACTAGGCATAATCTACAGACTAGTGCTCTGGTGGCCTCTGCCTGGACACATCACTTTCTGTTGAAAGGGTTAATTATAACTCAAAATTTTTCTGTGAGGCTCAAATGAGATTGGGCCCATTAACAGATTTTAAACATTGGATTCGGTCAAGTTTGACAATGAATTACTAGAACCAGACTGTCTCATGCACTATAATGTGTGGAATGGCCAGACCTCGTGAGTGCAGACACTGACTTTACTACTTATTACTTCTGTGACTTCGCACAATTTTCTCTGCCTCTATGGGATTTTGCTTCCTCATCTGTAAAATACAAACTCTAAGGGCAATCACAGGTGTTTGGGTAGTTTAAATGAGATAATATATGCTAAGTGCTTGGCCCAATGTGTGATGCATGATAAGCACTTAATAAATACTAGCTGTTATAATAATAGTTACTATACAAGCCCTCCACCATTATGTTCGAGTAGTAGCTCATGTTATGACTCTCCTGCACCAAATATTTGGGTAAAGCCTAGCAGATTGCTATCTTGAAGTAAATTAAATATTTTTGTGCCAAGAAAGTTGTAAATTGATTTCCAAACTTTATTTTTAATTTCATACTTCAACAGTAAAAATTTTTCATCATACTTCTAGTATAGGTATGCATTACCTACTTATAAATTATTTACATGTACTAACATATCATGCACATTTTAAAGCATATTTAAATATAGCCATTTAAGAGAAGATACAAGATATATATTAGAGTATATATTGTACTTATATCATGTATATTAGAATACTAGAAATAAGATACATAGGCAGTAAATATATTTTATATAATATTTATATATTATTAGGAGACGAATGTGTGTGTGTGTATATATATACACATAGATGTATATATATATACATATATATATACACACACACACACACACATATATCTCCTAATATTTTTTCTCTATCCCAAAAGATCCACTAATGAAAAGATTCCCCTTTGCAGACCATGGTACCAGACATTCAGAAGTAGATTGGGAAAGAAAATCATGGGTACACCTGATTGTGTTTCAAAGTATGTTTACTGAACTGGTATGCACTTTATGAGTAATAATAATAATCAATATATATTAAATGTTAAATATTTCCAGACACATATTCTCTCATGCAATCCATACAACCAACCTCTGAGGTAGATACTAATTTTGTACCTTATTTTACAGATGAGGAATATGAGAACAAGGAAGCTAAGTAACTTGTCCAATGTTCCAATCTAAGTAAGCAATAGAATGATGCTTTATAACCATATGTCCTTCCAATGACTGGTGTCCTTCCTCTTGGTAAAATCACAATGGTAATTGCTATCTGCATTAATGTAAACTGCTATATTTGTGAGCACGTGTTATGTTCTAGAACTTTACTAAGTGTTGCTCAGAGGTAACAGAATAAAACATTTGATCAGAAAACTCCTTTGATAACAAAGTCATAGTGGAGAAAGTGAAAATCTAAAGGTATATGTCAATAGAAGTCAAGGAAGCAAGAGCAAAATAAATTACTTTAGAGAATGGTAGGTGAAGTTGTAAAAGACTAAAGAGGGAAGCCTGGCCGGTGTGGCTCAGTGGTTGAGCATCAACCCAGGCACCAAGAGGCCGCTGGTTCAACTCCTGGTCAGGGCACATGCCCAGGTTGTGGGCCAAATCTGCAGTGAGGGGCATGCTGGAGGCGGCCAATCGATGTTCTCTCTCAACGATATTTCTATATTGTTGTCAATAAAGAAAAAAAATTTAAAAAAATAAAAAGACTAAAGAGCTAAGAGAAACGAGGAAAAGAGAGAAATCAGTCAAATGGTTTGAAGCTGGTATAGACAGAATGATAAAATGATGAGTGAAAAAAGTCCTTTCATGTGAAAACTTTAAACAACAGGAATATCTAAAGATTAACTAGAGATTTTTAAAATTACTGTCATATGAAGACCTCTTTTGTTTCCCCAAATCTTCAGTGATGTCTTTTAATTGTACTGACAATCCTTTGAGTAAGTACTATTCTTACCATTATCCTACAGATGAGGAAACGGTGGTATGGTGGTCTAAGGGCTTACAATTTTTAAAAAATCATTATGGAATTAAAACCTAAGCAAATTGATTTCCTGTCTTCTGTGCTTACCCAATGTTCATACTGCCTCATTTTTATAGGAGATAATAATTGCAACTATAAAGATGACACATACATGAGACTTTATAACTGCCATTTATTGAACAACTATGCTTTGCCATGCTTGTTGATATGCCTATATTGTCTTATTCAATATCGTTAACACTTTTCAAGGTAATATTAATTTCACCATTTTATTCTCAGGAAATTGATGCTAAAAAGAATATAATCACCTGGTCAAGTTCTCAAGACTGGCCTCAGAAATCAGATTCAAACTCTGTCAGGTACTCCCCACTCCCAAACCTGCGTGTTTTTACATAAAGCAATATTATTTCTTTATTTACACGAAATAATTCCATCCATCAGATGAAAATTTGAGTTTATTCTGCCTCTTTAATCTTAGAGAGAATACTTTGTGTGTAAGTAGTGACTAGGGCCTCTGGCTGGGGTTGGAGGACATGCTCCACCCGAAGGCATCACAGAGGCCTCCTCTGCAGTGTAGAAAGTCAGAGGGCTCTCCACAACAAAGACCATGCCAACAGGCCGGGGATCAGAATCTTCATATTTCCTCCTTTAAAGGAGAAAAAGAATTATAGACAATTTCAAGAGCATGAGAAATTTATTATAAAACGTCAAGTGAGGTCTTTATGATCATATTAGAGTAATTCCTTACTTTCACGCATTAAAAATTGCTTTGGAAAAGTTTACTAATGACTACCACTTCCTAAGAACTAAATTAAATTGGATTTTCTGGGGGAAATTTTGCATAATTAGCCTCAAGTGCATTCATGAATCTCTTTTTTTCTTAGCTGTCTGAGACAGTACTCTTCCCTGATTTTCCTCCTACTACTTCCAATACTCTTTTTCATTCTCTTGCAATGCCATTGTGTCTTTAGCTTGTCCCTTAAATACGGTGCCCTTTCAGAATTCTATCTTTGATCCTCTTTTATGGTTACTCTGTGTAGGGAATATTGTTATGTGTCTCCCAGGAGATCCTTTCCCTTCCCTTAAGAACTTAGATTTTTTCCTTACTAAAGTTTGAATAGAATCGATGCCCATAGCTCCAAAGCAAGAATAGCCTCTTCTGGGCCTTCACCAGTAGGCATGATGCCATTGTCCTTCCTGGCTACAGTGGCTAGGTCACAAAGATGCACGTGAAGTCAGGTGTAGGCAAGTCAGCACCTCATGTTTCTCTGTTCAGAATAATTGGGAGGAAGTAGACATAAGGTTTAAACTGGTCAGTCAGAGCAAATCTGCGGAAGGCAGAGCAGGAATCAAGTGGAAGCTGCTTCTCATGAGACACCGTTGAGTTTTAGGTCCAAATCAACCGGACCTATCCTATTTTGGACATTTCAATTATGTGAATTAATAAATTACACAGTCGGAGTTCAACTTCCTTTCACTGTTAGTTAGCTGTTCCTCAACTGAACCTATGCACTTTCCCTCTGAAGACTAAACTCTTCTTTATGTATAATTATTTAGCTTCCCTGAGGTTTCCCAAGTTAAAGAAGATAATGACCAAATTAAATGATGTATTAAAGCTTTCAGCATCAAGTGAGGTTTTATGATCATATAGAGTAAATCAAGGGTGACTGATAATCAGTATTCAATCAATAGTAGTTATTGCTGTTGTTGCTATCATTATTTATATTCATTCACCTTGTATCTTCATCTCTGACTCTTGAGCTCCTAAGCAAAATGTACAGCTATTTATACACATGTCCTCCAGGAGCGGTCCTCAGCATTTCCAACAAATCATCCAAAATTAACATTAACATCGTGCCAGCAAAGACGCTTCTCCTCTTCTGACAGATTGATGATCATGGCCACAACTCTCCCTGCACATGTCATCAAAACCCCAGTCTCTTTGTTATTCAGCATCCAGCCATTACCCAGTTGGACTGCTCTACCTTTGAAAAGTGTCTGGACTACCAACTCCCCCTTCGATGCTCACTGCTCTTACCTTGGCCCAGGCACTTCTCTTTCACATGGCCTATGGCAGTAGCCAGTTTATCTTCTGTCTCCAGTCCCTAAACTCTCCAGTTCTTCCAGAGAGTGGTCAGAGTTTCTTCTAAGACAGATTGAACCGGTCATTCCTTTGCTTAAAATTGATAAAAACCATACATAGTTCCTTCTGCCTAAAGACAATTAGACATCCTTGGAAAAATATGTCTTGCCTTTCAAATTCTAACTCCAACCTAATTCTCAGTCCTCTTTTTTTTTTTTTTTGCCTTGTCCACATTCACTCTTCAATCTAGGGCCTTGGCATATTCTTATCTTTTTTCGGGCTGAAAAGTTGTTACTCATCAGTAAGACTGGTTCAAATGTCATTTCTGCAGAAAACCTCCCACAATTATCCAGAATAAAATTAACCACCGTTTAGCCTATTCCCTTTTCGAACATTAGACATGTTGCTTCTGTAATATTTATCACCTTATTTCTTAATTTTGATTTACTTGTATGACTCTTCTGTTAAACCCTGCATTCCTGAGAATGAGAATAATGCATTTATACTCCCAGAATCTCCAAAAATACCTTGAAATTAGTAAAGTATTCATCTGGTATTGATTACCTCCTAAGTGCCTGGCTTTATATGAGGTGTGTTAAGTAATGTGTCTCCTTATTTCTTCCATCAACCCTTAGAAATAAGTATCATGATTCCCATTTTATAGAGAGGAAATTGAAACTAAGAAAGTTGTTTGACTTCCCAAGGTCATACACATTATTAACAATTGCCAGAACCAGAACACAAATCCAGACCTGTAGAGTTCTTTTTGCTATGACTTATTGCTTTCCTACACAGAGCTTTCTTTTAATTTTCCAATAATGAATATGTTTGGATGTCACCCAATATGTGTATTGGTTTCTTCATTCAGTTTTAAATCCTAATCATGGTCATTTTTCTGCCCTCCTTTTACTAATAAGGATATTACTGAATTACTCCCATAAACTCCACCTTGCTAAAATAAAACATTCTTTCTTTCTACTGTATGAGCTATAATTTCACTTTCCCCAACTAGAAAGACAGAATTTTGGGGGATTGGTAGTTGGGATGTAACAAAAGCGAAACCATCTTAGGACTTTGTAGTGGCCTGGCCTATAAAAGCAGGAATCCACCACAGCCTGCTGTGAAGTACCTGATTATCATTACGACAAAATTACAAAGCAGGAACATTATACCCTAATGAGCCCTTTCTAATTTGGGGAACTCACTTTGGCGTGGGATCTGCACATAAATCATTCACTCTTCTTGCACCACAGTACGAAGCCGAGCAGTCATTGTACTTCACTACAAATAACATTGCATTCTTATTTCTAACTGTTATTTCAACTGGTGCTTGATCTTCTTCACATTAGGCTGGCATGAGTTTTCTAATCTTTTCTTAGGTATGCAATGTTATCTCCCCGCCAAATTTAGGTAACTTTTTGGAATAGATTTAGTTAAATTTCATGGTGTAGCCCTATTGTTTTTTGTTGTGTTGTGAATCCTCACCTGAGGATATTTTTCCATTGATTTTTAGATAGAGTGGAAGGAGGAAGGGAGAGAGAGAGAGAGAGAGAGACATTGATGTGAGAGATACACATTGATTGGTTGCCTCCCGCACCACCCCAACCTGGGCCAGGGGTCAAACCTGCAACCCAGGCATGTGCCTTTGACCGGGAATCAAACTTACGACTCTTTGGTCTGCAGGCTGACGCTCTAACTGCTGAGCAAACCGGTCAGAGCAGTGTGTAGCCCTACTGTAAGCAACGTCAAATACTGGCTTATAGTTAAGCTTTGATATCTTAGGAAAAATCTAGAAGAAAATTCCATTTTCCTTCTCTCCCACTTCTATCAACCCACAATTTTTAATTTTATCAAGACTATCATAAGGCGTACGATTAAAATAACCAATTCTATTTTTCTGTACATGCCCCTAGCGGGAACCAAAACCAGGACTCTCTGGTCTGCAGGCCGATGCTCCAACTGCTGAGCCAAACCGGCCAGGCCCAATTCTATATTTTTACTTCAAGGAAATACTTTATGGGATCATTTTGTGTGTGTATGAGGAGGAGCAAGAGTGCGGAATTATCCATCAAGACTAGCCACTACGGCCAGAGTTAGACATTTGCTATTCTTTACATACTACTACCTCTAGTACCCTAGTACCTTTCTCGTGTGTGGATAGGAGGGAATGGTGTAGAGAAAAAAGAGACTGAGAGAAACAAAGTCAAAGAGAGTTTTGCTGCAGAGAAATAACTTTCACCTGAAATACACACAATGGGAGGCTAACCTGCTAAATTTAGATTAGTTAAACCAAGATAACTTAAAATTCCATCTAGTCATTCATATGGTGTTATCTGTAACACTAGTTTATTTATTTGCCAAGTTTTATTTTTATCCCATTGGACATTAGCTGCCAGAATGTTCAGAGCCAAATTATCTGACTCACACCTATGTTAAATGTGTGGCTCCCTATAGTCTGAATGACTAGTCATCTTTATGGTTCCATCTTATATCCAATCTTTAAAAATTTGTTCTGTATTTTATTTTATTTTTTTGCTCACATGTAACCCAGGCTAGTTTATCATATTTTATTGTGCTCCACAACTAATTTCTAAGCCTTTTGAAATAGTAAATAGGTATCAATAGGAGGTCTTTAAACTGTGAATTAACTGAATACCTCAGATACTAATTTCACTTATTTTAAAAGACATAAGCTTTGTGTGTGCTCGCTGTCTGCCAGGAGCCAGAAATAGACTGGATGTGGAACTAACTGCTAGTCCGAGAGGTGCCTCTAACCTACTTGGATTCTTCCTCTAAACTCTCTTAAACAGACTCTGCCTTTTGCATTCCAAGGGTTTTAAGTCTATTTCGGGATCTCCTTCACATGTATAATCCTTGGAATCATGCATTCTAGTTTACAAAATGTTTTAGTGTCTGTTCCACAATGTTCCTACCTTGTATCTCCATCCTGCAAATCCATCCAACAGGGTTTTCTTGAAATGCTATTTATATCTTTCTCAAGAACCCATATTTATCATCTTCAGATGAAACTCTTTGGCCTGGACTCCAAGAGTTCTAATTAGCTGTTCTCTTCTTCTGTAAATCATTCCCCTCTTTGCTCTCCAGCTCGAACCTTCCTCGTCAGTGGCTGTTCTAATATTTCCACAGCAGTGGCGTCTTCATTCTGCTTCCCATGTGCTCTTCATGCCATTTCCGTTACCCAGAATACCTTGCCTGCTTTTCTCCTCCAATTCAAATCCAATTCAACTTTTAGGTCTCAAGTAAGCCATGGTCCCTTCACAAAAGTCCTGGATTTCAGAGGTCACAACCGACCAAATGTGCTAGTTGTTTCATTACGTTTTTCCTACTTTTTCCAATTGAACTGTGTTCCTGGATGGCAGACGTAATATTGTTTCATTCTCTTGGGTCATGTCACTAAGCAAGCATTGAGGGTTAGTATAAAATTAGTTGAGACTCAGTGAGCTTTGGTCACTTCACACCACAGTCAAGTACCCAGACAGCACTATCTATTTTAGAGTCAGTTAAATAAAAGGCCTGAGAACCCCCAAGAACTCTTTACTGACCTTATTTGTTTAATCGGGCACTTTATGATCCAATCTGCAGTATAATCTGAGTCTCCAACATGATGTGATGAAATTGTCCATGGTCTTTATTTGTTGCTATCAACTATGATTGAATATGGTCACGGGGGAATATCTCTATAAAGAACTGTAAAAGAATGAATTTGGATTTTCTTTTTATGAATAAGAGACTCATCTTTCTTATACTGCTTGCTGGTGGTTGGTACTCAAAGACAGTGAGCTCTCTTGATTCTCTCATCCTTTGGTCCCTCTCTATCAACTGTTCCATGCCTCTCCTTCCTTTGGCCACCTCTTATATTCAGGCATTTCTCAATCTTCAACCCTCAACCCTTTTTTGTTATCAAACTATATTTGTTTCCTGAATGGCCTTTTCACTTTGAGGACTTAAAGTATTGCCTCACTATTAAGGACACCTTAGCAATATTAACATATGTATCCAGTTGAGTTCTCATGTCTGCACCCTAGCATCAAAATCACAGAAAGGAAAAAACGTCGATTGTACCTTTAAGAGGTTTGCAGGGGGAAAGGAGAGACGAAGAATGGTGGTTTAAGAGAAATATATAATTGAGCTAAACCAGTTTTATTATTTTGAGTTGTTTCATTGTAACTTCTGGAAAGAAAACTGTTTTAGTTAATTTATGTACTAATTTGAAGAAATCATGAAGAAATCATGAAGATAAAAGGAAGAGAGAGATGATTGAAGAGGTAAGACATTAAGGGAGATTTGAAAACATGGGATCAAGACTTCCGGTCAAGATGGCGGGTAGGTAAACGCGGTATCGCATCCTCCCACAACCACATCAAAGTTACAACTAAACTACAGAACAACCATCATTCAAAACCGCCTGAAATCAAGCTGAATGGAAGTCGTACAACTACAGAACTAAGGGGAAAAAAGCAGCTACATCCAGACCGGTAGGACGGGCGGCGGCGCGAGGGGCGGCGGCGAGACGGGCTGGTCCCACACCCAAGCGTGGTGGATAAAAATCAGGAGGCTCCCGCGGCTGGGAAGGTCCTTCCTGAGGACTGAGGGGTCCCCGTCCCACACCAAGTGCCCCGTTCAGGGTTCCAGTGCCAGGAAGAGAAGTCCCCATAACTTCTGGCTGGAAAAACCAGCGGAAACTGAGGCTCAGGGAGGCTGAGGCGGCTGGAGCCCCGGGCAGCTCCTTAAAGGGCCCGCGCACGGACTGGTCGGACTCTCTCCCTCTAAGCTCAGAGGGGAGGCAGCTCGAGGGGCGCCAGAGACATACAGGGAAGAACTGAGCTGTTTGGCACTGGAGCGAGCGCGGGAGAGGGGGCTTCCTCGGGGACAAATGTGTTGTCAGAGGCCTTTGTTCCGTTGGTGAGCCCTTCCCGGGAGGCGGCAGACAGAAGCCATATCTGGGACTCCAGCAACCTGGCTCACACTGGTAGCCCCGCCCTGCTGACTCCCTGAGGCCCCGCCCCGCCCCACACAACTTTCAAGCTGTTGCCACTTGCTTAACCACAGGATTGGCCTGTCTTGGATCCTGCTTCAGGTTTTTCCTAAATTCTTTCAAACGAGCAGCACCAGGTCTCAGCGAGCCCCATACCTCTCGTTAAGTAATACACAGAAACAAACACAGGGAGGCAGCCAAAATGAGGATACAAAGAAACAGGTCCCAAATGAAAGAACAGAACAAAACCCCAATAAAAGAACTAAGCGAAAGGGAGATAAGCAACCTAACAGATACTGAGTTCAAAATACTGCTTATAAGGATGCTCAATGAACTTAGTGAGAACCTCCGTGAACTTAGGGAGGGCCTCAAGAGCATAAAAAAGGACCAGTTAGAAATCATGGATACACAGTTAGAATTAAAGGAGGCATTAACTGAAATAAAGAATAATTTACACAGCTTCAATAATAGAGTATGTAGATCCAAGGAGCAAACCATCGATTTGGAATATAAGGAAGCAAAAAATCCCCAATCAGAACAGCAAAAAGAAAAAAGAATCCAAAAAAATGAGGATAGTGTGAGGAGCCTCTGGGATAACTTCAAGCGTGCCAACATTCGCATCTTGGGGGTGCCTGAAGGAGAAGAGAGAGAACAAGAAATCGAAAACCTGTTTGAAACAATAATGGCAGAAAACTTTCCTAACTTGGTGAAGGAAACAGACATACAAGTCCAGGAAGCACAGAGAGTCCCAAACAAGATGAACCCCAAGAGGCACACACCAAGACACATCATCATCAAAATGCAAAAGGTTCAAGACAAAGAGAGAATCTTAAAAGCAGCAAGAGAAAGGCAGCTAGTTACCTACAAGGGAGTTCCCATTAGGCTGTCAGCTGATTTCTCAAAAGAAACTTTGCAGGCCAGAAGGGAGTGGCAAGAAATATTCAGAGTGATGAAAACCAAGAACCTACAACCAAAATTACTCTATCCTGAAAAGCTGTCATTTAGAATTGATGGACATACAAAAACTTTCCCAGACAAGAAAAAGTTAAAGGAGTTCATCACCACCAAACCGTTATTATATGAAATGATGAAGGGTCTTTTTGAAGAAAAAGATAAAATGTATGAACAAACAAAATGGCAATGAATACATATCTATCAACATTGGAATCTACAAACAAAATGAACAGGAAGAACAGAAACATTCTCATAGATACAGAGAACATTTTGTTGGTTGCCAGTTGGGAAGGGGGTTGGGGGAATGGGTGAAAAAGGTGAAGGGATTAAGAAGCACAAATTCATTGCTAGACTGACAAACCTCAAAGGGAAAGGGGTTGGGGGGGTGGGAAGAAATAAACCAAAGAACTTATATGCATGGCCAATGGACACAGACAATAGTGTGGGAAAAGGTGGGAGGGGGGCGGGAGTGGGGAGGAGGGGGTCAATGGGGGAAAAATGTGGAACATCTGTAATACATTTTACATCCAACAATAAAGATTTGGGGAAAAAAAAAAAGAAAACATGGGATCAAAGAAGACTCGGAGGGAGAACTGCGCATGACACATGTGATGATAGAGGAGAACACAGAACTGAATTAGACTTCAGTGAGGATGGGTCAGCTACAGAGATGCATTTAAAGATGAGCTCACTTCTTTAAAGTTTTTTTGTTTCCGGAGCTGCAACTGTCAGTTGCAGTTTATATGGATAGTGCTTCCTATGTCTAAGGAGCCTGCAGCAGAATAGATTTGAAGTCTTTTTTAGTAATTTCAATGTTGATTATTTGTCCAAAAAGCTATGTGCACATCAAATTAAATGACACAAGGCAATTTGAAGTCCACCATGCCTTTTCCTTGAACATTTTTATTTTATTTTTTGTTTTGGCCTCAGGGAGATACAGAGAGCACAATGTATATAGGTTTCTGGCCCAGAATTCCAACTGTACTGACTGCCAGGCCTGGTGGGCCTCAGGCCTTATGGGGCCAATCTGAACCTGGAATACAAAATAATTCTCTTCTTGGCTGTGGCACCACCTCAACGGAAAGGTTCTGTTGGCCCCTGTGTGGAAGAATTCTTTCTTGCACTTTTGTTCTT
Source organism: Molossus molossus (assembly GCF_014108415.1). Lineage (NCBI taxonomy): Eukaryota > Metazoa > Chordata > Mammalia > Chiroptera > Molossidae > Molossus > Molossus molossus. The sequence continues at coordinate 66,889,442 of NW_023425348.1, forward strand.
TTTGTCTTCTGATTGAAAAGTCATTTTATCATTTATTTACTTTACATTCTCATTTTAATTTAATTTTCTCCTTTTAGTGTGTGCTCTTAAGTGTATAATTTATGTTATGAAAATTTTTGAAAAGGCAAAATAATTTTATTCATTAAAGTCGGTTTGAAATTCCTTTGTAAAACTATTTTCTTTGACATGCCATACATACTCAACAAGGAAAAATTTTAAATAAAAAAATGAAAAAGAATAACATAAAACAATATAACCTATGACCAGTCAACGATAAACCCTGTTAACTGTTTTATAACATCCTATGTCTATATAAATAGAATTATTTTTCAAAAGGAATTTTACTATATATAGATGCTGTTTTATAGATTATTAAAAAAATTTAAGAGTGTATTATATACTTTTTTTTATGTCAAATATGTATTTCCACACCATAAATTTTAAAGTTACATAGTATTCCATTGTGTCAATATGCTATAGTATGTTTACTGAATCCTCTACAACAAATGTGTGTTTAAACAGATGACAGTTCTGCCAAGTAAGAGTGGCTCAGTGGATTGAGCGTCCTCCCAAGGACTGAGAGGCCCATTTGCTTCCTGGTCAGGGCACATGCCCAGGTTGTGGGCTTGACCCCCAGTAGGGGGCGTGCAGGAAGCAGCCAATGGGTGTTTCTCTCTCACAATGATGTTTCTTTCTCTCTCTCCTTTCCTCTCTCTATAAAAAAATAAATAAAAACATATTTTAAAAAATACTACAGACCTATAAAATGAACAATGAATAAGAGTAAGAAAAAGTAGAAAAGAAGAATTCGAGCAAAGAAAGAAAAGATGAGGAGAAAACCCAGAGGAAAGAGACAATCAGGAAAAGGAAGACAAAAGCCCAGAGAAGAAAGGGATGGGGAAAAAAAAAAGATCAAATGGAGTAAAGGAAGAAACGACACCAACAAGAAAAGCAGAAGTGATTCTCAGTAAACAATCATTTTTCATTTGGTTTAGTTTTCAAATAAACAGGCTTTATCTTTTCTCTTTGAAAATATTAAGTTGCTAACAAAAGAGTGCTCCATAGCTGTTCTTTGTCTTGAAGACCAGTAAATTCTCTTTGAAGAACATGGTAAAGGAACGATGAAAGCAGACATTATTATTGAAATTATTCTCTGATTGCAGCTAAGAAACAGAAGAACAAAAGCCTAGCATTTGGATTAAACAGAGGGCCAAATCTCCAGGGGGAAAAAAAAGACAAAAATATTTCTACTTATAGTTTACTTCAACACTAAGATTGTGGAAAAAAAAAAATCAATCCATCCCTTACATGATAATTAATATAAAATGATGTCTGTGAACTAGATTTATATCATATTTAAAATACAATAAAAACTATACATAGACCTGGCCAGTTTTGCTCAGTGGTTAGAGTGTCAGCCTGCAGTCCGGAGAGACCTGGGTTCGGTTCCCATTAGGGGCAGATACCTCGGTTGCAGTTTGTCCCTGGCCCCGGTTGGGGTCATGCAGGAGACAGCCACTCGAGTCCCTTTCACATCAATGTCTCTCTCTCTCTCTCTCTCTCTCTCTCTCTCTCTCTCTCTTTCTCTTTTCCTCTCTTTTATACATAGATAAAAATCACATATGCATACACATTCTAGTACGTGCAAACAAAAAGAGATAGCAGAGTACACGGAACTGGGCCTGGCTGTAAAGCTGGGGGTTTGAGGGCATGGTGAAAAACAGACTTGCATTTGATACTTTGCAGTTTTAGAATTTGTAGAGCATGCCATGTATTGTTTTTATAAATAAAAACAAATGAATACAAAGAGAAAATGGCAGGTCCCTGAGAACAGAATATTCACAAGCAAAAGGGAAGGGGGTGATTCCACAAAATGGGTGAGTCCTGGCTGACAGGACCCGTCCCTCGGGTCACACCCCAGCAGCCTGGAACGGCCTACTCCCAGTGGCTGTCATGTGACTCTCATGTCATACTGTGCCTGTTAAGCCGCCCTTGAAGAATATTCTTTGTAAGCATTCCATCTGAACCTATTTCTCTTCGGTTGTCCATGGCAGCAAGAGGTTTCATGAAGGAATAGGGTGGGTTAGCAGATCAGAGTCATTAACATAAGGGTGGCCTTCAGGGAAGAGAGGATTTAACTTGAAGACCTTATTCTCTGGGAGAGGAGCAAGGGGGATAAGAATGCAAAGCCAAGGAAATATTAAATCCCTATGTTGCAAAAATAAAGGTAAAAAAAAGAAAATTGGATTGATCCACTCTGATAATGTCTTCAAATTTAGACCACAGGCTCCGAGGAATCCACAAAGATTATATTAGGGGTCTATAAGCCATTTTCAATATTTCTTAAAATCTAATGGTAATCATGTATTTTACCACTATGAGGCTGCATAACAGAGCTAAATGCCAAGAGTTGTCCCTTGTCTGGAACCAGCTCAGCTCATATAGATACATTATTCTACATTCTGACATAGAAATGTCGGAAAGGGAAAATAATGAACAATAACTTGAGAAATGGAACCTTCACCTTACTTTCGACGAGTCTCTATCTCTTGAACTCTACCCTGTGTTTAACTGTCAAGCTTGGTTCCCCTCCCACGCCCCACCGGTAACTCATCACTGTTGGTTTCTCTTCAGGACTCTCTTCTGTACCTGTCACCTCTAAGTAGCTCTGGGAAACTATCCACAATTCCAGGCTTCTCTTTCTTGGCTTCTGCAAAGTGCAATGGAACCTTCTTCTTGGTTGGGAGCATGCTTTCTAAGCAGTCAGGCAGAATCTTTGCTGAGGACCTTCTGCAAGTATCTGGTGTAGGGAGATTTCCCATCAGCTGCCACCAGAGACCCAGGCTCCCGATTTGGAAAAAAAAATTAAACAAAAATTCGAGATTATGTGTTATGCCACTTCAGAACCTGGTAAGGCTAAGATGGCTGAGAAAAAGCTTTTAATAAAGATTGGTGGAGCTGGTCTTCAGCATGAACATTTTAACCAAAGCCTTACCTTTTAGTTCTAAAGTAACAGGAAGATATTTCCTTGTTTTACGCAGTCACTGTATCACTCTAGGGAAAGTTTTAGAGGATAATTTAGCAGTTGACTACTTTGGAGGCAACAAATAAATTATATTAGAGACTCTGTTAAGGCCTTGCAGAGATTCAGGATGAAACAACTAAATTCTCGATTTCTTTCCCTTAACAACTGTGACAAGCATAATACAACAGGAGGGTTACTAAAATACGTGCTAAGCTTTAGAAAAGTACCCAGGCAGAATTGTTGAAAATATTTTCTGTTTCTCAGAGAACTACTTAAGCTGGTTCCTGGATAGTCAATAATTTATTTTAAAGAATGGAAAATAAGAGAATTCCAGCTATAGGAAAAGGCACGAGCAAAGGCTTGGAGGCATGAAAACTGTCTGGTAAAACAGAGTACGCTAAGTGCAGGGCTATTGCTGAAGCTGGAACTGGAGAGGATTATAATGAGAAGAAAGTCTGAAATGAATTTCAAGGCCAATATATATTTCATTGCCCTGAATCCCAGGCTAAGGAGATGTAATTTCTTTCAATATTCAGTGAGGACTATTGAAGGACTTTGAGCAAGAAGTATTTTCAGAACTGTGCCTTAGAAAGATGTATCTGGCAGCAATAGTAAGACAGAAAGGTGGAGGCCAGGAGACCAATTATTTAAATAATACCAATGACAGATGTTGAAGACCTAAAATAGTACATTATGGAAAGAAAGGGTTTGAGCTTTGGCACAACAACACCTGTAGTTTGAGAGTTTTTCCCCCTGTGGTGGTCAGTTTCATCTCTGTCACTACCCAGAAGGAAGACTGAAGTAAATATATATATATATATATATATATATATTTTTAATAAAAAGCGTTACAAAAGAAACATAAAGAAAATTCTTGGTGTGCTTAAGGACATCAATAGTGCCCCCTAGAGACGGAAAGCTCTGGCAACGTGAAGGCCTGATGTTTACATTTCCAAATGTTTTTATCCTTTAAATTGTACCTACCATGCAGCCAAAGAAGGAGAATTGAAAAGTTACTGCTTCTCTAGAGGAAAATGTCACCCACTGGCCCCTTCATGGGAGGGTGAGTTTCAGAAGTTTATCCTGGTAACTTAATTTTGAATAAATAATTTCAAATATGAACATAACAAATTTAGGCCACAGAAATCAGAAACCTTAAACTAAAGAATGTGAGGATTTGAGGGATAATTATACATGGTCAACTCAGGAGTTTCCTATCTTTTCATGAGTGAGGACTCATTTTATCTATTTTTTCCCTTAATAAATAGCTTCACTCCTGGGTCATGACCAAGGTGACTATGTTTTGATACCAATGTCTGGTCCACCAATCATGTCCCAGAAACTCATAAAATTATCAATAGCTGGCTAGCAATTTCCATTACTTTTAAATAACCAATATGAGCTCGAGTCACTGATAAATTCCAAACAAAATCAAATATAATAATGACTATTTTTGTGGCCTCATGATTTCCATTAAAATTCCAAAGATACTAAAAACAATTTATGATTCTTGCCATTACCTCCTATTCCTAAATCCTCAAGGGTCCCAGGGACCTTCGGTGAGCAAACAGTTCTAACCTTATTTCAGACAGAAAGGAGTCAGAGAGAAGAGAAGTGATATCTAGGGACATAAAAGTGTCCTCAGCTTCCTATAATTTAATCTTAAGTCATTTTTCAGGCTGAGGACAGGAAACCAATCTTGTGACCTGTTTCAGTGGTTCTTTGTGTCCCTAGATTGTGAGACTGATGTACATGCTATCTGGATTCTAATTTATAGGCAGAAGGTCAATGGCTGCATCTCGAGCCCTGTTCTTGCCTACAGGTTGTTTTCTGAAAAGTGTTTATACCAAAAAAGCAGCTGTCTTTGATCTCACAACTTGCTCAGCTAAATTCCCCAGGTTGCTTGAACACTGCCATCTGGACGAATTAGTGCTGTCCTTGGATCACTTTTCCATGACAAGGAATTTTTTAAAAATAAAAAACAAAACGATCAGAAAGAAGAAAAAAATAAACCAGAAAGCAGAAACATTGATTTTCCTGGAGGGAAAACATAGTTGCTTGGTAATTCCGTCTCAGCTCTGGGAAGAGAGCCCTCGCTCTGTCACAGTGTCCTCCTCTGCTCTTCTGCTTCCTTGTCGTCTTTCCCTCTGCCCCTGCCCTCTTTGATTCCTTGCTCTGTGGAGAGGACCTGAGGCACTTCACATACCAGTTTCTATTAAAGGGTTCCTGCCAGCACAAAGGGACAATACAGTCACATTGTTTGGTTCTTAAAGTTTGAATTTGATCCCATATATTTTATTCCAGCTACCAAGTGATGATCAGAAAAACATTCGCAGTGACTGAGGGTCGTGGGATGTGTGTGGTCTATGTGGCCTGAGCGGATACATGGAGGATGTACACCAGCCGTGTTTTCAGATACTCAGAGTGATGTGTACCTGCAGATGGGAGACTCAGCGACTCCTATCTGGTCCCAAATCATATGATCAAATGTCTTTTATAACTTCCCAACTGAGGTGTGATGGCTCCAAGGTTGAACTAGCTAGGAGAGAAATAAGCATCTGGTTTATTGGCCTGGACCCATAAATGGATGGAAAAGAGACCTGATTTTAACATGATTCATGATTAATTAGTTTAGTGCAAAGATTATGCTTCCTAACTCATTCTACAAGGCCAGCATTACCCTAATACCAAAACCAGACAAACAGTACAAGCAAACTATAGACCAATGTCTCCCATGAGTATAGATTCAAAAATTTTAAACAAAATATTAAATCAGTGCTTGACAGGGGCCAATGGGTAAGGAATAAATAGCTATGCCAAAGGCAGTAAAAATATTCTGTTATAATACCATGCTGATGGATACCTGTCATTACACATTTGTCCAAACCCATAGAACATACACCAACAGTGAACCATAATGTAAACTATGGACTTTGTGTGATTATAATGTGTTAAAGCAGGTTCATCCATGGCAACAAATGTACCACTGTGGTGGTGGGGGGGTGTTGATAATGGGAGGTTGTGTGAGTGTACAGGCCGGGAATAGATGGGAATTCTCTGTACCTTCCCCTCCATTTTACTGTAATCCTAAAAATGCTCTAAATAAATAAAGTCTAAAAAAAACATGAATTAAGTGAGCTTGTCACTACCACACAAACAGTTGGCAGTATGTGCTGTCATTCATAAAATTTAAGATACAGATATATATCACTGTGAATTTGATAGGTTCCTAATATTTAACGATTTTCTCATGAGGTTAGTGATGATGTTTATAAATGAAATGTTTTGAGAGATGTGTATAAACCAGTTAACCAATACTTGCCTAATTGATCAATGCACGATGTTCTACATCATTCTTAGGTAAAAGATTCTCTCAAAGTATAAGACCAACGAATTATAATGTAACATATCATGAGAAGTTCATCGATATGATTTCAGATTCCATCAATTTTTGTTATATTAAAAAGATTGTTTAGCCCTGGCTGGTTTGACTTAGCGGTTAGAGCATTGGCCAGTGGACCAAAGAATCCAGGGTTCCATTCCGGCCAAGGGCACATACCTGAGTTGTGGTTCGTGTCCGGTCCTGATTGGGGTTGTGCGGGTGACAACTGGTTGATGTGTCTCTCTCACATTGATGTTTCTCTCTCTCTTTCTCCTACTCTGTCTGAAGATAAATATAAAAATATCCTCAAGTGAGAATTAAAAAAGAAAAAAAGATTGTTTACACTATCACAACAAAGTGAATGCAGAAGCTTATGTGACAATGTAGCTCTTTTTTATCAAGTCAGATATTAAAGAGACATGCAAATATATAAAACAATACCACACATTGCACAAACTGTCTTTGTATATTTTGGAAAACATAGATTTTCTTTAATAAAAAATATTATGTAAGTTAATATACAATGAATTTTACTATTCTTATTTTTAAATGACTTAATAAACTTATATTTTAAATTTCTTCATTTTAGTTCTTGATACAGCAATTATTGATAGGTATAACTCACATAAATTAAAGCTCTTTGGATTCTTCAATAACTTTTAAGAGAACCTGAGACCTAAAAGTTTGAGAACCATTACACCATCTATTCTGCTTTTGAAAAATAAAACAGAGGTGCTTACCACTCTGCTCTCTGGTAACTTGTCTCTTAGAGGGAAGAGAAAGCTAAAAAATAGTAAACTTATTAGTAAATAAAATACAGTCGCAGCAAAATGCTTTGGAGTTAATAAACTCAGGTTGAGATGATAACCAGAGAGAGAATAGGAAAGGTGTTACTTTAACTGGACTGGTCAAGGAAGGCCTCTTTACAGAAGTCAGAAGGAAGCTGAGATGTCAGCAAGGTAACGAGCTACCTAGAACTGAGATGTGAGCTTGGGCAACGCAAAGACCCCGAGGCAGTGCAGGCTCGGGACTGGATTCCAGAATTGTATCATCCTACAGCTTCATGCTTCACTTTCCTCCTCACAAACCACAACTGGTGTTTTCTAGGCCAGCAGCTATGCTCTGGCCCTTGGAACAACCCATCTGGAAAATGGAGTCAAGATTGTTTTGATTCTTCCTAAATGATGGCTTCAAATCCAGTGATTTGGCAGGTTAATCAGAAGCTTGCGGACAGTCTTCCCTTCTCTTAGGAGTAGAACTCTCAAGAGCCACGCTTGTCAGCAACGCCAGGAAACGGCTGTTGCAAGAAGCAGCAGGAAGAGGGTGGGATTTAATTTTACGGGGAGAAGACTCAAACAGGACCTATAAATTATGCAGCTATTTTTCTATACCTTGGCCACAGCTTGGACTTTTTCAAAACAAATTGTTTAAGCCAATTTCACTGTGGTTGTGAATATTACATCGCGCGCTGTGGTCGCTGACGCGTGTGTCTTTGCTGAGCTGGCGTTTGGAAAGCTGCTGTGACCTACTGAAGACCCTGGTGGCCCCCAGTGAAAGTGCTCTCAGCCCACTGCCCGAGGCACTGACGGAGGCTCAGAGACAGAGCTAAATGACATCCGTGCAGGAAGTGGGGGAAACTGGAAGCATTATTTTGCTCAGTGATGGGATTTCCTGGGGTTTCCCAAAGTCAGAAAGTGGTATATCACCTCTCCTTCTGGGGTGAGCCTTTATAAAGCAGTAACTGGGCAAACATTAAAGGAACACATGAGTCAGTATCCCTGTGCAGACCTCCGTGTGGAAACACTTAGTCAGATACCACGGAAGACCACGGAGGTCAACGTGACACACAGAAACAGCTGGGTGACTAGTTCAGTTCAGGCAATCTTCGACTTGATTCCTAAATCACAGTCAAAAGAGCCTGTGTCCGAGGCTGGATGCTGTGCAAGGGGAACCCCAGGTACGTTCTCCACTGTGATAGGTGATGAGTTTTACTTACTACCCTCATGCCAGTGACTCAAATATTCATCCTTAATGCTGACCTTCTGGAGGGTACCATCCATTATGTCTGTCTACTGGATATTTTACCACATATCCACGTATCCAAAATCAAACCACACATTCAGAACCAGGGCCATCACCTGCCCTCAATGTTGATGTCACCTCTGTCACCATTTTTGCACATGACTGTTTTGATTTTCCAATATTTTGGAGTCCAAATCTGGAATCTACTGATGGTTTGTATACTTTATTGCTCACATCTAATGGGCCAATACCACACTGTAAGTAACTGGTGGAGTTGACATTTAGCATCGAGCCAGGAGGACCTGAAGCTTGTACGCGTAGGTGCAGGCGTCGTGAGATAATCCCGATGAGGTCACTGCATCCAGCTGGGCTTGATTCTACCTTCCAGGAGAGTAAAGTTGTGAGAGAGCAACTCTAAGCTGTGACTCCTTTGTGTGAAAAATCCCCATCAGGGAAACACTCTAAAGAGGAAATTACTGAATTTCAATTCGCTGAACTCCCTGCAATGGACTTGGGAATTTTATGTTCTCCTGAGGACTTAGCTATGTTGGTTGTCCCTTTAAAATTCTTTTCATTCTTCTTTCTAACCCTATCTGCTGCCCTACCACCACTAGACTTTAAATTTGTATTATATAAATTTGTATCATCTATTCCTAGCTGTTCTCTCTGCTTACAGTTTTTACCTATAAATATGACTGTGTATGGCTACCTGTAGCACAGAAATCTACAATGGTCCTCTGCTCCTACTGCCTCAATCCAAGGTTCTGCATGAATTGAGTGACTGCTGGTTGAGGCAACTCTGTTTTAACTGCGTCCCAAAATGTATCCTTCAAAGAGAGCACCTAGGAGTCTTACAGTATGGAGTCAATTATTCCTACTTCTATGTCTTTAATCAAGTTTTTTTATCCATTATAGACCATCCTCCTCACTTCTCTGCATTTTAACGAAGAGCCAATAATCATTATGAAAAAAGTCAGTGTACAGAAGACAGAGACAAAGCACCTAAACTAGCAAAAGGACGGATACCCGGTTACAGAGTAGAGGAATTCATTTTAGGGCAATGGTAGTTGAGCTATTTGTAGTATCCACACATTCCATGTTTTTCTCCAGGAACTTGTGCCAGATTCTTGAGCAGAAAAACAGTAGTTAAAAATAAAGGTGATCCTGCTAACACTTTGACAGAGACCTTGAAGGTGATGTCTTCTCTCCGGTGGAGGACAAGGAAGCTTAGAACATCAACTGAAGAGAAGATGACGGGAACATGGTAGGTGTGCGTCAGGAAGGCGGAAAGCTAAGGAGCTCGCATCAGGAAGGGAGGAGAAGCCGAGGAAACACCAGAGGTGACGCCCGGAGACATGACTCAGAACGTCTGGGCGAAGTGGAAACGGCTGTTGGCGTACGTGGCAGCGGGTCTCCGCCTGCACTTCACTTGCCTGAGGAAATGGCAAACATTCCAGCTTAGCGGAGAGGAATGAAGTCACAGGCACCAGAGCCACTCTCTGAGGACTCCATAAACTCGCTGGGAAGGAACACAATTCAAAAAGCACTAATCCCACGATTCTCATAACTGGGTGAGTGAGAACAGAACGCGCGAAATCCAACTCTGCTACTACTGTGCTTGTGAGCTGAGTTAGGCCGTAAGCCAGTGAAGTCCAGGGTGGCTCCATGTCTGTTTCCAGGAAGAGCCCTACTGTGTGGACACTTCCCATATCATCAAAGTACCTCACTAAGAAAGAAAAAACGATTACGTTTCACCCAGTTTTTCCTTCCACGCTATAACATTCAGCCCTTGAAACAGAAACGTTCAACACTGCTCTCGCTGAAGAACCCAAACTTGCAGGGCCCAGAAGTGAGCTTCAACTTCGGGGCTTCTGTCCAACCGCCGCTGAGCCCCGCAAAGAAACTGGGGGAGGTCCCTGTGAAGTTCCTGAGCCCATGTCACCTTTCTCCTTGACATCTCGATGGGCACCGTGTTCTTCAGGGTCTCTCCTGCTTTTGTCTTACTTACAAAGTGGTTTTTTCCATGCTCACCTTTTGTTTTGTTCTGTGTTCACCTTCAAGCAGATGAGGCAACGTGGTGCGGGGAGGAGAGTTTGCTCCCAGATCCCCTTACATCGCAACAGGTGACGTTTGCTGCGTCATTAGAGTATCACAGTTATCTTGCAGCTAAGAACTATTATCACCCATTTTACAGATGGGGAAATTAGTTTCAGGGACATCCTGTGATTTCTCACGTTGTTAGAAAGGAGCAGCATGGGGGATGGGAGGCAGGGCCTCACAACCGTAGTCCAGGTTGCGGGAAAGTTTCCCCAGTTCCCGTCGGCGGAGGCGCGTGGCCGGTGCAGCTAGCCCGTGATTCATCTCATAATAGCAACGCGGCACTATTCTCTCGAACAGCTGGCCTCGTAAGGGCTCAGCGAGCAACATGAAAATTACTTCCAGTATCTTCTGAATTACACAGTAGATTTGTGTCTGTATTCAGACTACGGTTTTCTCTGCATCCTTTCCACACACCTTTAAGATGCAGGATATATATATATATATATATATATATATATATATATATATATATATATCGCAACAGGTATATATACTATATATATACTATATATATAGTATCCCCCCCAAATGTATGCACACTTTAACAGCTGATAACTATCTTAATTCTCACATCTTTTCAGACTTAACTGATTTAAAATAATAGATGAAGCCAGACTAAGCTTTGAACAACAACAACAACAACAACATTAGACACTAGACTTTTTTATGGGGATACATAAAAGATAAAGTTTATAGTACAAAACTGGCAACAGTCGACCAGTTGAGGACAGCTATTGACAGAGCAGGCGCACAGATACTGAACGAAATGATTCTCGATGTTTGGGGTTCCATTGCTTCAGTTATCAGCAGTACCTGGACCACAATAGTCATCAGTTTGAAAACAGGTGTTGACAAAAATTATTCATCTCTATAGGTTCTTTTAAAGTTTGAAAATGAACTGTATGTTAATAAACACTGACTTTATAATCATTCAAATTGTGTATATATTTTGGGGGACAACCTATAAACTTACGTATTATATATGCATGTCATTTTTATATATGTGATCTACACACACACACACACGAAAGAACTAGTACACTAGGGGTATGTGGCATTACTGCTGTCTACCAAGTAGCCTTCTATAAATATCATGTAGTTTGGTTTTGGGGTTTTGTTTTTGGAGTTTTTTCCTTTTCATTCCTAAGTAGTGTTCCATTTTTTGATTATATCACAATTTTTCCATGTAGATTTAGACTGTTTCTACCTTTTGGCTGTTTCAAATAAAGCTACTATAAACATTTGTGGGCAGCTACCTAGGAGTAAAATATATGGGTTGTATAATACGTGATGTTGTACTTTTTAAGAAACTGCCAAAATGTTTTTCCAATTGGCTGCACTATTTTATAACCACTAAAGTTCTAGTTGGCCACATCCTCACAAACATAAGTATATTTTTATTTTTTTACACAAACTTGTACACACACACACAGAAGATTTGGAAACAGCCCAAATGCCCATCAGCAGATGAGTGGGTAAAAAAACTGTGGTACGTTTACACAATAGAATACTCTGTGGCTGTAAAAAAGAAGGAAATCTTACCCTTTGCGACAGCATGGGTGGATGTGGAGTATTATGCTAAGTGAAATAAGCCACTCAGAGAAAGACAAATTCCATATGATCTCACTCAAATGAGGAATCTAATGAACAAAATGAAGTAACAAGCAAAATAGAGACAGACTCATAGATAGAGAGCTGTCTGTCAGGGTGGGGGCTGGGTCGGGGTGGAGGGAGTGGAGGAATTGAGCAAAAAAGAAAAAAAAAAATAAGAAAGCTTGTTTCCTTTCTATGAAGCAACATAATTAAAGTACACTTTTATATAAACTATTTATCGTTCATAAAGGAAATTTGCAAAACACAGAAAAGCATAGAAAATTAGTCACCTGGAAACCCAACATCCAGAAATATTACACTTCTGATGGTTTGACTTACAGAATTATGTTTGTGGCCATGTGTGTATCATGTAGTTTTTATCAGCCAGAATTTTTGAGCCACATGAATAGATAAGCATCTTTAGAAGTACAGCATGGGGAAGAAATGATGGATAGCATGTGAAAATGGGCTTTGTTAGTATGTCACCAGATGGCTATTGGCTTCTCTCAAGTCTATCTTCAGCTTCTATTAATAATAATGGATGTCCCATATGTTTTAGGACAAAATAAATATTCTTTGGCATAAGAGGAACATAAGTTTCTAAGAAACTGAACTCCTGAGAAATTCTGATGGCAAGAAATAAAAGTGGAGCACAGCTTCATAATTTAATCATTCTGGGCAAAAATATCCTGGTTTCTCAGGCAACTTTATTTCTTAGAGAGCAGGTACAGAATAAAAAATAACTCACGCTTCAAACTTTGTTGCACATGATACTCAACTATCCCAATAAGACTACTTTCTTAGCTTATTTAGTTGTATTTATTTATCTATGTATTTATTTTTAAAATATGTTTAATTGATTTTAGAGAGCGAGGAAGGGAGAAGGGGAGAGAGAGAGAAATATTAAGGAAAGAGAAACATCGATCGGCTACCTCCTGCATGCCCCCCACACCCCCCAGGATCAAGTCTGAAACCCCAGCATGTGCACTGACCAGGAATCAAAAACAGCAACCTCTTGGTGCTGGTTTGATGCTCAACCAACTGAACCACACTGGCTGGCCAGTTGTATTTATTTTATCATTATACTCCCCTTATCTCTACCCCACTGTCATTTCCTACTCCCCTACCTTTAGTGTGAACCTATTCTAAAGTGCCCATTAGGGTAATATACATGTAACATTATTTTATGTGTATTTATGTTTTAATCTATATAAAAACTATTAGATTCTAGGTCTTGTTTCAATTCTCTCTCTCTTTGTTTTTTATCCTCACCCAAGGACATTTTTTGTTCAGATAGACTGGGAGGGAGAGAGAAACATCTATGTGAAAGGGACACATCGAGTGCTTGCCACCTGCACAACCCAACCAGGGCCGGGGACAAACTGCAACCGAGGTACGTGCCCTTAGCGGGAACTGAACCCAGGTCTCTCTGGACCGCAGGCTGATGCTCTAACCGCTGAGCCAAACCAGCCAGGGCTTAATTCTCTTTTTTTAAACTCAGGACTTTTTTCTTTAAATCTATGTTGTTGTTATCAATCTAGTTCATTACTTCTAACTTCTGTATAGTACTCCATCACTACAAATGTATCCATTGCATTTTTCTCATCCATATCTGGAGTAATGGATGTCTAGGTCACTTAGCATAACATTTGAATATAGTAGAAATTCAGCCAGAAAACAATAAAAATTACAAAAGAAAGTCAGGTGTATGAATAAACAAATAAAAAAATTAAACTCAACATAAGCTAAGTGAAATAAGCCAGTCAGCGAAAGACAAGTACCACATGATCTCACTTATTTGTGGAATATAATGAACAAAATAAGCTGACGAACAGAATAGATCCAGAGACATGGAAGAAGGGAACAGACTAACAAACCTCGGAGGGGTGAGGGGTGAGGGTGGGGGCCAGGAAGAGATAAACCAAAGAATATTTTAAAGAAATGTAAAGGTATTATCTTAATATAAGCTAGAACTCTACGATCATTTGTTTATGGGCATTTACACTGTATGTGAATTGCAAAATAAAAATCATGACATCCCTGGGATGTTACTTTATACCAGCAATATTTTTTTTTATTAGAAAAAGCTATCTCTACAAAATCTACCCCAAATATGTGTTACTGTTACAGGTTCACTATCAGCAGCTTCTTGCACATCTATCTTGAGACTGAGCTGTTTATGTTGCCTTGTATCCTGTTTCTAAAATGAATTAAACAGGCTTTCTTTTTCCTTTTCGACTAATTAGAGAATTTTAAAGAGAAAAAAAACCTTGACACCTGTGATAAATAATCCAGCCTCACAAACAACACATTTGAAAAATGTATCTGGCATTCCATGGGAATTAGAACTGCAATTCTAAACTATAAATCATGGGTATTTGGAACATTTAGGTTCTGAAAAAAGTAAATTACTTATTAAAACTGAAGGTTTAAAAAATGGTCTTTTTCCCCTGGTAATTTTTCCATGGACTAATAATTCACGGTGTTTTGTTTTCTTGGACCCTGGAAAATTAAGAAGAGAAGGAAAAATAGGAAAACAGAACCTGAAATTTAGAATTATTCTTGCACAAGGCTTGACAGCTGTGCTTCTAATTACACAGGGTCCGGCCTTAAGATGGCCATTTCCAAGTATTTAGCTGATGCCATTGGAAACTACTGAAGTGTATTATTTTTAATCCATGTGGTTATTGGGCAATGTCTTTCTTTTTTCATTATAACAATTACATGTTCTAATAATAAACATACCTTACATGTAATCCAGAAAATGTGTTTTTTATACATATGAAGAGAGAAAATAAAAAATCATCAATAATACCACCTTAGACTTAATCTGTAAGTACATTTTCACACCTTTATATGAACTCTCTACTTCTCCCCAACATATGCACACATTTCTTACTAATATGAGATAATAATAAATGTGATATTTTAAAAACAGCTTTTATACTTAAAAATGCATTGTGTTCATCTACAGGTCAATAAATATAGATCTTAAGTGTTTTTATGTCTGATGACTAACCAATATATAGCTATTATAGAACTTATTCTAAGGTTTCTTATGGACAATTGCATTATAAACAAGGACTGCTGTGCTATAATCTTTGTACATTCATGTTTTCACACAAATCTGATTATTTCCTTCGTAAAAAGTTCTAGAAGTAGAGTTAAATGTATTTGTAAATTTTGTTACATACACTGTTGTCAAATTACTCTCCAAAAAAATGTATCAGTTTATATCTCTTACCACTCACATAAAATCCACTTGTCCATAGCCAAGCTGATGATGGATTTTACTCTTTTAAAGGAAAAAAAAGATGCACTGGCCGGTTTTCCAGTGGTTAGAGTGTCGGCCCATGGACCAAAGTTGGGTTTAATTCCAGTCAAGGGCATATAGCTCGGTTGTGGTTCAGTCCCCGACCCAGGTCTGGCTGTACAGGAGGCAACCAATCGATGTGTCTCTCTCACATCTATGTTTCTTTCTTTCTCCCTCTCTCCCTCCCACTCTGTCTGATGATAAATGGAAAAATATCCTCAGGTGCAGATTAAAAAAATAAAATAAAGTAAAGTAAAGTAAAATAAAATAAAATAAAATAGAAAAGATACTCAATTTAAAAGTTTTAAATTGATGTCACAACATGTGTTAGTTTTATATATTTAATTATCTATTTGGTAAAATATCTTTATTAGTGATTATAGTCATTCTTTTGAGAACTGTCTAGTGATGTCATTTAGTGATTTTGTTTGTATGAGTTTATCTTTTCCTTATTTACTATAAAGAGTTTGTTGAAAGCCAAAGGTATTGAACCATACTTTGCTGTAATTGCTGCAAATATTTTTTCCAGCTTTGTGTTGTGAATATATTTTTACATCTTTGCTGTATTTCTGCTATGTGAAAATTATGCATTTTATTTTATCAATTGCAATTTTAAAATGTAATTTCTGCTTTTGTTGTAAAACTTGGGAAAAACTTGTTTTCAAACCCCTAATAATAATACATTTACACATGTTTTATTTTTAAATAAAAACATGTCTTAATTTACCTGTGATTTATTTTATTTTAAGGTGAGATGTGAGATTCTAATTCTATTGTCTTTCCAAAATGATTACCCAATTTTCTGAACTCCATTAATTGAAAAAAAAATTATTTATTTATTTAGACCATTTATTTTTTAAATTGATCTACCTATCAATTTTGGCATCATCTGGTTTAACTTTTTAGAGTAAAATATGATTTAATAGTTGATAAGGCAAGTCCTCATATAACTTTTCCACACTTTGTCTGCTTATCTTTTTTATTGACAAATACTATACTCTAAGTTCCTAGCATGTTCAAAGGATAATCTTCAATATCTAATGCAAAGCAGCATTTCACCAAAGTTGAGAAGAAAAGGTGAAGCAAACAATGACACTTGGACAGGTGGTGGCGAGATGCAGGAGGACCTAGGAGTAGCATAGAAAGTAGAGTGATCCCTTCTGATGAAGAAAGGCAGGGCAAGCAGAAGGCTTTACGGAAAAGAATGAAATCCGGGTGGGTTTTGAGGGACAAATGTGAGTGGGCAGGCAGGTAAGAAAGGTCTAGGAAGAGTAGCAGTCCAGGGGGAAAAAAGCTTTTCCTGACCTTCTCAGGAAAAAATAATTTTCTCTTTTTTGGCGTGTGCATCCAAAGCATTTTGTTCATGTTTTCATTACAATCACAGTTAAGATTTTTTCAGATCTTATGATGTGCCAGACCTTGTTTAGATAATTCCTAAGCATAAAATAATTGATTAATTCTATCAACCACCTGTTGATACCATAGGTACTATTATTAGCCTTCTTTTATAGTTAATAACAGAAGCACAGAGATCCTAAGTAACTTGGCCAAGCTGGTAGGTGGCAATCGGATACTCACTCAGCAATGTGGCTTCAGGGCCTACCTACACCGAGAAGCATTATGCCATACTGCCTCTTAGCACGCATCAAAATTAATATATTTTTAGAAAACTTGTATTTGTTATGCAAAGTAAGTGTGATAGTCATGTATGGCCTCTTTCCTTTGTAATTTCTGTTTATCTACAACAACATATACTTGAGTCTGCATGTACATTGAGTCCAGATATTACAGGTACCTCTTTCCATTGTTTCGGCAACCAATGTGGCCTCAGCAACTGCCAAATTTGGAACTCAGACCTGTTCTCAGGCCTGACTTTTGATTTTATATTGTGAACAAACTATAGACATTTCCACTCATATGGCTCCGAGAATCTCATATTGATTCCCAACATGAAACTTATCAGCCTCCTTAAATGTGCTCCTCTTAACTAGGTTTCCTTTTCTCAGTTAATACCTCCATCATCCTCTGTTTTGCATAAGCTAGAAATCCGTGGTCATTGGAGGCTCGTCTCTCGTTCTCATATTCCCTATTCATTGGCTAGAGCTAACTCCTCAGTCTACCAATAAAAATGTATGATGTTGCTATGTGTGGAGCTAAGAATCTCTATGGCTGTGGGATAGGTGTTCTGGCCTTAATATTTCCCTCCGTGGATGACAAGTGCTCCACAGCAACCCCTTTCCATTGCCTGCCTATCAGTGTGGTTGGAACAGACACTTTTCAGTTTTTTAACTAACCCCCCAGCTCCTGCTAGAAATGGTACAAAAGTCTCATTAATTTATTCAACACATATTTATTCAGTACACACACGATGAAGCCCTGTCTCAGAAGGTATGTAAAGCTATCATTGTTCTCTTAAGTTGGGAGAAAAAGTCCATTGTCAGATTGGGAAGGGCATAGAACCACAACTCGAGAAGTCTTGGTTAGATCCTGGATCTACTACTTTACTAGTTGTGTGACTATGAGCACATTACTTTTTGTAACTACATTTGATAAGTAGTTGGAAGAAAAACTAACATAGCAGCTATGAAAGTGCTTGTTATTATTACCAAAGAACCGGAAGGCAGGGACTCAATGGTTCCTGAAACATGACCCATTTCTCCTCATTCTAGATACACATCATTGAACCATGATTTTCTGTAGAAAGTTGTATGTCGGAGGCCATAAGCAAGAACTATAATAATAGCAACACCTTAGCAAACATTTTTTTAATATATATCTCTAGGCACTGCATCCAGAAAAGTATCCCTTTTAAAATGACAACATTCGGGTGAAGTGTGTAGCACTGTCCTCAACACGTGAAAGAAGACACGGAGGCTTAGAACAAAGGGTGGGAGGACCAGGGTTTGAATGTGCTCTACCTGACTTCAAAATACATGGTTTTTATTCTGCACTTCGCTGCTTTAAAGACTTTTCAAAGGAATTGTAGCAAAATAAAAAATAATAATAATAAATGGAAGTCACACGTAGTTTATAAAATCTTACCATGAAATGTCTTACTGTGGGAAATTTCAGTACAGGCAAAAATACACCTACTCCTCTACCCAGGTCCTAAGCAGGAGAGAGAAAAAAAATGTCATGTATTTAACTTGAGCTCTTGGAGATCAGCCTAAGTAGGTCACTTGCCAAGCCAAAGGCATGCCATTCATTGTTCCTGTCCCATTCTTTCTGTGGGAGGGCTGGCTTCCCCATTGTCTACTTCAGTTTTTCCAACTACCAGATAATTTTAGGATAAATGATCCCAAGCTTCTTGGAGAGTAGAGCCAGTATGTTTCCAGAACCTAATTTAAAAATGCCCGTGTTTAAGAAGAAGGCCATATTTAATTCTGAGGTTAGAAACCATCACAAATATTTGAGTTCAGACTAGTTTCCCAAAATGTCCTGTAAATGTGGAACCAATTTTAAAGCAAAAATTAAGGACTAGTTTATAAAACTATTAGCCCAACATCTGTGATCCATAATAAAAGGAGAGAAAGACTTGGGTAAGACAGGAGATCTCATATGTAGAAATGGAAACTCAGAGAAAGATAAACACTGGTAATTTGGAAGGAGTGTTTTGTCTTCTGAGTGGTGACTGCTTGTTTTAATATTGACTTATAAACACAACAGTGTCCATTTTATTGTAATGTCTTCCAGACAGATGCTAGTAAAACAGGGACGTGACAGACCCCTACTTGTTGGGACCATGAATAGCCTACAGAATAAACATTTTGGATTATTTTACAATTTTTGTTATCCCAATGAACTCAATAGGCTCTGACTTTATATAAAAGGAGTGGAAGACATAAAGAGATAACATGTAAGGTTCAGAATGAACTTTACAGTATTGAGAAAAGATGCCCTTCAAGATGGAGATCTAGATGAGATCAGACAGACACACACACACATACACACCATCCAGTTCACGATTAATAAGCATGGGCCTTATTAAATCTTGTAGAAGAGAAAAAAAAACTTATAGACACAGATAACAGTATGGTGAATACCAGAGGGAAAAGGAGTTGAGGGGAGGTAGAAGAAGGTAAAGGAGGGATAAATGGTGATGGAACTAGATTTGAGTTGGGGTGATGAACATACAATATAATATACAGATGATGTGTTATAGAATTATACACCTAAAACCTACATAATCTTTTTAACCAATATCACCCCAATAAATTCAGTAACAAAGTAAACAAATAAGTAAGTCTTGTAGAATAGAGAGGCATAGTCAGGCAATATAATTCCAAATTTGCTTCTAAATACACAAAAATAACAGAATTTGCCTAAATGTCATTACAGTACAAAAACCCAAATTTTTCCTTCAATTGTGTTCTGAGGCTCCATCCTCACTCGCTAGATATATTTTTACTAATTTAATAGATTTGGGAAATTTTGGAGATAAGAAGAAACTTAGGAAACACAGACTGTCCATTCTTTATACAGATGAGAAAATCTTACCACCCAAAAGAGAAGATTTGCTCTGGGTCATACGGCCGGTTGGTTTCAGAATAAGACCTAGATACCAGGGTTTTTGACTTCCGGGTAAATATGTAACAAATTCTACAAACTTGTTTACTTATTTATTCAAATATAAATAATATCTATACCTCCAGGGACTATGCTAGTTTACTGTTCAGAGGCGAGTAAAACAGATTTGATACCAGCTGTCACTAACAGCTGTCTACTGAGAATTACAAAAAAAAAAGGAATTATTGTACAAAAAAATAAAATAATTTTAAACTGTTGGAAGTACTATGAAAGAAAATCTTAGGAAGCTCAAAATTGTGTAAAAGAAGCACTCAATTTAGATCAAGAACTGAGTCAGGAAAGATTTTTCTGAGTAAATGGCACTTAATCTTCAGTTGAAAGAATAAGGAGATACGTGATCCGTGATCGGTGACCACTAGAGGAAGTAGAGCCCGCATGCAGAAAGCCTCCGAGGCATTAAAGAGACTGATACATTGAAACAAATGAGAGGAGGTCCGGGCTCAGAAATGCAGAGAAGCAGGGAAGGAGAGGGCCACGCAGCGAGGTTTGGGTAAAAGCCGGTAAGAGAAGGACCTTCCTTGTAAGTTACGTTAATAATTTTCTTCCAAAAAACAGAAGGAAGCCATTGAAGATCTGTCAGCAGAGAATAAGGGACATAACCTAATTTCTATTTTTAAAAGTTCATTCTCTTACATTGTTGATATTAGACTCAAGGGAGCAAGTTGAGAAGAACTGGTATCATTGATCTAGAGTATGTTGATAATGAGAATGGTGGGAAGTGGACAGTTAAGACCTGTTTGGGTAATATAAAATTAAGAAGGCTTGCTTATTGATTTGATGTGGGAAGTGTAGGAGGGGAAGGTGTCACAGATATAACTCCTGGTTGGGAACTTGGGCATCTAGTTATGGGAGGGTATCATTGATTTGGAGGACACAGAATAAGAAGCTAGTTTCTGTGAACAGGTGAAAAGTGGGTAGAAAAGAAAAGTTCAGAGGTCAATGTTTGACCCATTAAACCAGTACTGGTATGTGGAGATATAAGAACGATAGTCATATATTTAGAGTAATGTTGTGAAAATAAAATATTTATGAGTTGTTGGCAGGTAGGTAGAATTTTAAATCCATGTGAATGGATAAAGTTATTCAAGCAGAGTGTGAGGGGAGGTAGAAAGATAGGCCAGGAACTCTGAGGAATTCCAACATTAGTACTCTGGCAGACAATGATAAACTGGCAAAGGCACAGAAAGGGTAATACCAAATTAGAAGGAAGAAAAAAAAAGATATTATATTGTTATGGAAACCAAGAGAATACAGGCATTTTAGCCCATTCTTGCAATATTTTTGTACATATTGTAAGCCCAGTAGTTCAAAGAGGATCACATATTTTTGAAAACTTTACCTGTTATAAACCAGATGTGTGCCCAGCCAGTGTGGCTCAGTGGTTGATCATTGACCCATGCATCAAGAGGTCACTGGTTCAATTCCTGGTCAGGGCTCATGCCAGGTTGTGGGCCAAATCCCCAGTGGGTGACATGAAGGAAATGGCCAATCAATGTTCTCTCTCATGGATGTTTCTATCTCTCTCCCTCTCCCTTCCCCTCTCTCTAAAAATCAATCAATAAAAATAAATAAATTAGATGTGTGACCTTGGGCAAACCATTAAAACTTTCTTATCCATAAAATAACCATAACAATTCCCTGTCATATATTAGATCATGATGGACATCAGTTAGAATAATAGGCAAAATGTACTTTGTAAACTGTTGATTGATATATATATATATATATATATATATGTAAGTTTTTTTCATAAATAAGACCAGAAATATTTGTTTTAATTTGCTACTAATTTCTACTGATTTTAGATGTTATTAAGAGACTTAATGCTACTAAGATGTGCAATCATGTGAGTATAAATTACACTATCAAGATTGTCCATCATGAGGAGTTTCTCAGGACTCCAGTCACTGTGAACAACAGTCAACATTTGTTACGCAAGTTTACAGTCTCATCTCCTGGAGGGACGAGAGAAGGAACACTCTACTTATTATAGTAGGAGAGAAATCCAGAAACCCTGGTGGTTGTTGAGATCTGAGGATGAAACAACGCAAAAGTAGACAATTAGAGATTTCAGGTCAGGTTTGATCTGAAGTTAGAGGCTGATTCGGTGACAGGCACAGTAAAGGAAAACTCGCTACTCAGGGAGAGCCACTAGAGCCTAATAAGTCAATAAATATTAATTTTATTAGGTCTTGAAAGCTGTTCAATTTTTTGAGTTGCTTATAAGAAAAGTTTGACACCATGGACCTTTGAAGTGATTATTGAAGGCAATCACGTTACTGGGTGGGGAGAAAGTGAGTAGAACCATGTAAGAAGGCATTAAACACAATGAGAGACAATGAAAGAGACCCCAAAGAAACTCAGAAGGCAGCATGATGGGGAGCCTGGAATTCCAAGTGTAGTTCTAGCTCTGCCTGTATTAACTGTGACAATGATTAAAGGCATCCTCAGTACAACGAGATGTTATAATTCTTCTACACAGTACATGTTGAGCTACCTCTCTATCTCCCAACTGGCCCTCTCTCTGACCTGTAGCCATTGGTCATGTCTCCCAAATTTTAGGAGAACGCAAGGCAGCATGAAGCTACCAGGAGAGGCAGAGATAAAGATGCGGTGGTGTCAAACCCAATCCTTTTCTAAGTTAATTGATGTTATCCTAAGATTATGTTTCATAAACATAAAGTGCACTGATGTTCAGACTGTAGCTGCTTTAAATGGAGAATTAGCAATAGACTATTTATGCCTTGTGTTTTGCTTGTTTTATGCCAGTTTTTAATGGTGTAATATGAAAAATAACTCTTCTTTAGAAGCCGTTCTTCCAGGATGGAAGAAAAAAATGTGAAAAGAAGATATAATTTAGTGAAGAAATATAAGCCTCTGAATTCTCATCATGTGGAAGTGGGAATTGTCAAATGACATACAAAGGCAGCCAAGAGGAGATAAAATACCCATTTGAATACTGCTGCATTTCTCATCAATTAAATTCTCAAGAAAATAGTTATAAGTGGTTTCTAGCCATTAACAAAAATAACCGTTGTACTTAGTGATTTTTAATCCCCTGGAGTGTCTGATGATTGGGCCAATTGATCCATTTACTTAAAAAATGACCAAATGAAAGACCCAGCCAAGATAGGGGCTTACAACAGAGGCTGGCATATTAAAATGATTAAAAGTGTGCTTGTTCATATCTCAACATTGCAGCCTATTCTGGTGGTAGTTAGGGTTATCTGAAGGGAAGAGTCATGGAAACTGAAGAAATAGTCGCATTCGCTGGTTTAAAAAGGAACAGCTTAAAAATTAGTAGACAATGTATTCTAAAACAGAGGTTCTCAAAGTGTGATCACCAATACCAGCAGCATCCACAGCACCTGGGAAATTGTTAGAAATACTAATTCTTGGGCCCCACCCCAGACCTCCTACATCAGGACCTCTGGAGGTAAGGCCTAGCGATCTGTGTTTAACAAGCCCAGTTGAATGGGATGCCAATAAAATTTGAAAACAATTTAGAGGAATAAATTTTCCTTTTAGCTGGAATGAAGTTCCTTGATTTTGTGGCCAGGAAATAGCACGCTGTCTCTGCTCATCTTCACGGCCCTGTTCTTGGCTGTTGAGTTTTGGAATTTTTCTCAAGTTAGTATGTGGCACAGCCAGCCATTTCTTCAGGTCATCTGAGGCCACACCCCTGTTGTCCCATCCCATCACAAACTCCCATGGGTTTACATCAGTCCCACAAAGTACGTTAGATAGACATTCCCGGGATTCTCACTCATCACATGAGAAAACTAGGGGGCAGAGTGGTTTAATGGCTTACCCAGAAACCAGAGAGAGGGCAGCGATGCTGGGAACATCATCACAGCATGAGGGACCTACGAAATGGGTTGATTTATGAAACCCCACCACTGGAAGGGATTCTGAGAAGCCACACAATCCCCACGATGCACGTGCTTTTCACTCCACCTGAAGTACTTTTCCTGCTCCTCCCTGCCTGGGTAATGCCGAGTCATCCTTTAGGTCTCAGTTTAGATAGGACTTCTTTTAGGAAGCTCACTCCTTCTATTACTAGGGTAGATAAGATACCCTCTTTGTACGCTCCTTGTTTCCCTGTACCTTCATTACTATTGCTTGTTTAATTGTCTGATAGGAAGCCTGAGGACCAATCTATTGTAATCGACAGTATATCTCCAGGAGTACTGTGCTTAACACCTAACACTTCATTGTTTTTAAGAAATTAATATATTCTGAATGAGTATATGTATAACTCATATCATCATATATATGTATAAAATACCTTTTGTTCTGAGAAAAGATTATACATTAAGTAATTCATTTGAAAGACTGTAGAGAGTTCAAAACATCTTTTAGTTATCCATTCCAGCATCCTAGCCCAG
This sequence comes from Molossus molossus, assembly GCF_014108415.1. Taxonomy (NCBI): domain Eukaryota; kingdom Metazoa; phylum Chordata; class Mammalia; order Chiroptera; family Molossidae; genus Molossus; species Molossus molossus. Next base: position 66,913,852 of record NW_023425348.1, read on the forward strand.
AAGTTATTTGTTGGCCTTCTCTTTACCACATGGTTCATCCAACTTCCATTCCGTTCTGGATCATTCCATGTATTCTATTTCCTGCATCACTTAGGAATTACATGCTTGCAATAGACCTCAGATTAGTCACTTAACCTTTGACTCTTAATTTCCTCATCTGTAAAGTAAGAATAGTAAAAATGTTTTTATATATTTTCTAACTATAAATAATGTATGTGGAAATGATTTGCATGGTGACTGGCACATAGCAATTGTTCCAGAATTTTTTATTATAATTATTATTATTATTTTTTTACTTTTTTTCCTTGTGACTATATATCCAGAGCTATTTAAGTAGAGGCTACATGGAGTCACTATTGCCTTACTGAGTCTTCGAGGTAATATCCATAAATCATTTTCTAGTTCATGGTTGTGTTTAAGTGAAAAATTGTTAATCTAAGGTCCTTAGATTGTTCTAAATTTTTCTTTTCTGGGTTTTCAGGGCTAATCCTTAATCCTGTATCCTAGAATTTTAAAACTAAATATTTGACCTTTATTATTAAGATGGAATTTGGGGATGGGGAAGAACCCAGAGGTTCTGAGTAGTCAATGTAGGCAAGCAAGCAACATGATTGGTCCTTATTCAAAGTCTTAGGTTGATAGTAAGGCCCAAAGCAGAAAATGACTCTAGGGAATGTCAAGATTTGAATCTACTACAAATACAACTACTATGAACACTTGTGCATAAGTTTTTGTGCAAAAATAAGTCTTCAGTTCTATGACATAAATAGATGAGTCATATGGTAAATTCATTTTTAGTTTTGAAAGAAACTGTCAAACAATTTTTCAGTGTAGTCATCAAATTTTATATTTCAACCAGCAACATATAAGCTGATTGAACATCTTGTTTTTTGTGTTATCCTCATCAGCATTTGGTGTTATTTTTCATTTTAATTATACCATTTTTTTTTAATCCTCACCTGAGGACATTTTTCCATTTTTTGTTCAGATAGAGTGGGAGGGAGAGAGTGGAAGAGAGAGAAACATCGACGTGAAAGGAACACATCGAGTGGTTGCCACCTGCACTACCAACCAGGGCCGGGGACAAACTGCAACCGAGGTACATGCCCTTAGCAGGAACCGAACCTGGATCTCTCTGGACCGCAGGCTGATGCTCCAACCGCTGAGCCAAACTGGCCAGGACAATGATATCATTTTTAACATATTAAATAGTACATTGATGTTGCCCACCAATTTTAATTTGTTTTTAAACATTTTTTTTTCCCTTTATTGATTTGAGAGAGAGAGGGAAGTGACTGGGAGAGAGAGATAGAAACACTGATGATGAGAGAACATCCAATGGCCGCCTCCTGCATGCCCCACACTGGGGATCAGACCCACAACCTGGGCATGTGTCCTGACCGGGAATCGAACCTGCGACCTCTTGGTGCATGGGTCGACACTCAACCGCTGAGCCACACCAGCCGGACTTAATTTGTTTTTTAAATGTCATACTTTCTAAACAAAATATTTATTAAATAATTCCCTCATAAAGAGGTCAATCATCCCCTGGAATCTTTCAATCAAAAGTGGAGTTCTCAAAATTACATCACTTGTGAAAAAAACACACATTAATGTAAAACAATTAAAAAGTTAAAGAAAACAGAGCAAGGTGTCAAGGGATAATTTCCCCTAAGGTGTTTTGGTAAGTGCCCCAATAATTAAAAAAACTGATTTTTTAAAATTATAGTATAGATTTACAAATTATTAGTCTTATTAAGAAGATGCATGCAACCCTGCCGGTATAGCTCAGTTGTTGAGCATTGACCCATGCACCAGGAGGTCGCAGGTTCAATTCCTGATCAGAGCACATGCTCAGGTTGTGGGACCAATCCCCAGTGGGGGGCATGCCCGAGGTGGCAAATCGATGTTCTCTCTCCTCAATGTTTCGCTCTCTCTCCCTCTCCCTTCCTCTCTCAAAATCAATAAAGAAAAAAAAAAAGAAGATGCGCCCTGGTCGGTTTGGCTCAGTGGTTAGAGCGATGGCCTGCAGTCCAAAGAGACCCGGGTTCGGTTCCCGCTGAGGGCACGTTCCTCGGTTGCAGTTTGTCCCCAGCCCAGGTTGATCGTGTAGGTGGCAGCCACTGGATGTGCCCCTTTCACGTCAATGTTTCTCTCTCTCTCTCTTCCTCTCTCTCCCTCCCACTCTATCTGAACAAAAAATAGAAAAAAAAAAAAGAAGATGCATATTTTATATTATGATTTAAAAACTGAGCAAATTTCTTAAATCGTAAATAGAAATTTTCCAAACAGTAAACATTTTAGAGAAAGTTTTAGCCCAAACAAAGAAGCTAAAGGAGAATAAGAGCTACTGAAGTTCCTAGTGACAAGATACAGAAAAATAGTATAAAGGAACAATGAATGTCTTCCCGGGGCTTAACTGACTCAGAAAAGTCATACACAATTGGAAATATGAGTTATGACCTCATATTTTCTGGGAATCCACTCAGTGTTAACTAAGGCCATTAAGCTAGTAAATAATCTCTATGGCTGGGCACAAGACCTGGCTGAAATTAGTAATTACTGTCTAGTTCTTAATTCACAGTCATGATTCATAGTAAAACCTACCAGCACAATGGAAACATTTGATAGCAGGCTAAACAAATCAAAGTGACTAGAGAATGAAAATGGGGTATGCACTGGAATCCAGCATCCTTGCCTGTCCTGATTGGCTTCTTCAGTTTGGTTGAACTCTAGCCAATGAATCACAGCATATTACTAGGATTTAGCAGCCTGATGACAAATTCTGGGATTCATGCTTTATTCTATTATATGATATTGCAGATCACAGAAAGCCAAATGCAAAGTGGATAGGACTAGAACTCAGAGGTGGACATTCCTACTGCACTGGGTCAAGTTTTAGAGCTGCAGCATTCTGTTTGGAAGCTGCTGGCCCATATGTAGTTATTTGGAGTGAGTATAAATTAATTAAAATTAAGTAAGAGAAAATTAGGTACAGGAGCTACATTCCAAATGCTCAGTTTGTCATATTTAGCTAATGCCTAATGTTTAGACAAAGACATAAAATATTTCTATCATGTTCAAAAATTCTTTTCATAGCACTGTTCTAGAGAGAGGTGGAATGTGTAATAATATAAGGAAGATGGTGGAGAGTCAAAACAGAAAATTGAGAATAAAATAGTATGCAAAGATCCTGGCAATAAATGCCCAATTAACACTAGCAGGGAAATAATTTTCACTTAAGTCTTTTTTTTTTTTTTTTTAAGTTTTTATTTTTCTTTGCATATTCAGGACCGTAGGATTAAGACTCAAGGATGGGCCCTGGCCGGTTTGGCTCAGCGGTTAGAGCGTCGGCCTGCAGTCCGGAGAGACCCGGGTTCGGTTCCCGCTAAGGGCACGTACTTCGGTTGCAGTTTGTCCCCGGCCCTGGTTGGTCGTGCGGGTGGCAGCCACTCGATGTGTCCCTTCACGTCGATGTTTCTCTCTCTCTCCCTTCCTCTCTCTCCCTCCCACTCTGTCTGTACAAAAAAAAATGGAAAAATATCCTCTGGTGAGGAAAAATAAATAAATAAATAAATAAATAAATAAATAAATAAATAAAGACTCAAGGATGGGACCTGGCTGATTTGGCTCAGCAGTTAGAGCGTCAGCCTGCGGTCCAGAGAGACCAGGGTTTGGTTCCTGCTAGGAGCATGTACCTTGTCCCCGGCCCTGGTTGGGTTGTGTGAGAGGCAGCCACTCAATATGTCCCTTCCACGTCGATGTTTCTCTCTCTCTCTCTCTCTCTCTCTCTCTCTCTTCCCCCTCCCTCCCACTCTATCTGAACAAAAAATGGAAAAATGTCCTCAGGTGAGGATAAAAAACAAAACAAAAAAAAAACTCAAGGATGGAACTCTGGTCCTTTGCAAAAGAAGTTCAGGTTAAAATTCTAAAGAGCATGAGATGCTCTCTAACCTAGTTTATCAAGAATGGTACTAAAGAATAATAGAACATATCAATACCCCAACTACCAAAATGTATACAGTGAAGATACAATCTCACAAACAAAGCAGAAATCCAGCTATCACTATTGCAATGTAGGCCAAATTCATAATAGTAGAAATGTAGAATCAAACACCCATGGATTAAGGTAGCGTTCCTTAAACTTCCCTTCCCATCTTTGCACAAAACCACCCCTTCCAATTGAAACCTGATATCCCATTCTGGTATCATATTTTTGGATAAAATCCCATCTAGTCCCTAATTACTTGACTTGACCAACTCTAGAAACTGCTTCTGATCCTCCTGCTTTCTACTCTAGTTTCTTGTTGGCTTACAGATTTGTCTTGCCTTTCTGACACAATGCTCAGTTCTCCCTTCTTGATTATCTTCCTGTGTACCAAGGCCACTTGTCCCCTTGTTCTCCCTTCCTGTCCCTCGGGATCTCTAAAATAATCTTCTCCTCTTAGTTCAGCTAAATCCTGGGAACTCCTTACATGAGCCACATCTTAGCTAGCTGTTTTGCTCACCATAAAGGCATTCTGTTTATGACCACGTTTGTACCTCTTTTCCCACCTGGGTACCATGCACCACCACCAGCTCCGAGGTTGAAATGGGATTTACAATTAGCATGTCTGTCACACAGTTTCTTCAGAGCTCCTTCTATGCCCCTTTGCTTTTGTCCACAGAAGGGTTCAGGACCTGGCTTTCTGAAGATCCATACGAATCACTTTCAGTGGTTCTAAGCATCTGGTGAGTGCAGAAGCTGCCTGTGAGAGGGAACTTCCTTGAAATAAAAAGGTGAAGATTTAATGACTGGCTATTATAGTAATTTCTATTTGTGAGGGGAATCTAACTCTATCCTTCTGAATTAAAAAATGATTGTTGGATCTAAATCTTGTAGGTATGTAAGACTATTTAAAGCAGTGGAAAGGAAATGTTAATGTCCTGGTCTAGGAAAAGAGCACTGGGTATAAGAAAGTGTGTGTGTGTGTGTGTGTGTGTGTGTGTAGATAGGGTGAGAAGAATAGACACTCAGTAATCCACATTTTTTAAATGTATTTCATTCATGCATACGTCTATTTTAACATTTAAATCTCACTATATAACTATTGTTTTATCAACTAATTTTTCCTTTTAATAATATATTGTTCATTTAATTAACTGACAATTATTCAAAATTATAAACTATGCCTGATGAATGTCCTATGAATACATCTAGAATGAATGTATAGCATACGCTATTATTTAATTAATAGAAAGTATGAGAAATATAATCCCCTGGTCAAAGGAAATATACATTTAAATGTGGTTTTGCTAATATACATACACAGATTCAATGTATGAAGATGTCTAGGTCACTATAAGGAGGGAAGTTGGAAGCTTTGAAGCCTTCGAAGTTGTAGTTTATAGACCTTTAGCTAGTAGTTAAGTATAATCCAGAGCAGGCTGGACTATGATTCTTTGCAGAAGAGAAGGTACACAGAGGCTGCCAGGGCTCTGGGAAGAACACATACTTAGCTACCCCAGTGGATGTGTCTGTACCATGGTTCTGTCTCCTCCCTGGTTCGTTCCTACTCTATGATAGAGCAGACTCTAGACTAGCTGCTCCTACTTTTCTTAAATTAAAAAACAAAAAAGTTCCTTTTTAAACTTTATTTCTAGCAATTATATTTTTGTATAAATGTCTTAAAAACACCCTTTTATAAAAGCACTGCTTACTTTGATCATGTTTTTTATTTTATTTTTACCTGGTATTACAGAAAATTCAAACATATTTAAAACTTGAGAAAAGAATGTAAGCCTGTTCCCCAGCTTCAATAATGATCAATTCTTGGACAATCTTGTTTCATCTTTATCTCCATGTATTTTTCAAATTTTCCCCTCCCCCACACCAAATTATGATAAAGCTAGCCTTTGACTTCATACCGTTTCATTTATAAATGTTTCTGTCTCTAAAAAATATAATCAATTTCTTATTATCTGGTCAGACTTCAAATGCCTCCTAATTTGTCCAAATATTATTTTATTTTTAATAGTTTATTTGCTTTAATTGGAATCTAAATAAAGTCCACATATTAAGATTTAGTAGTGTCTTCAATGTCTGTGAATCTATTAATTAAGTGCTATCACTTTATTTTTCCTTGTAATTTATATATTGAAGAAACCATGCTATTAAGTTCCTTAGAATCTTCAACAGTCTGGATTTTGATGATTGATCCCTAATGGTATAGCTCCACAAACTTTTTCAACTTTTTATTTTCTGAACTTTATAGATTAAGACACCTGGTCACATCCATATTCTATATTTTGGGAAAAAATAATTCATAGGAGACACACAATGTTTAAATGTCTCTATGGTGATTATTTTCTAGATTAGAAATACATTTTTAAAAATCTGTGTTTTACATATCACAAGCAGTTTTGCACTTCTATAGTGTAGGCATGAGGCAGGGAGTGGTCTGAGATGACATTGGGGAATCAGATGATAGTGCCCATGAACCATGCTTATAAGCTAGGATTTTATCCTGCATCCACTGTGCAAGAAGCCATCTATGGGTTTCAAAGAAAAAAGTAAGGTGGTAGGTTTCTGTTTAATAAATACCAAATCAGTTCTGGCCAGTATGGCTCAGTGGTAAGAACATCACCCACGGACCAAAGAGTCCTGGGTTCAATTCCGGCCAAGGGCATGTACCTTGGTGGTGGTTTGTTCCTGGCCCTGGTTGGGGTTGTACGGGTGGCAACCAATTGATGTGTCTCTCTCACATCGATGTTTCTCTCTCTCTTTCTCCCTCTCTCCCTCCAGCTCTTTCTGAAGATAAATGTAAAAATAGCCTCCAGTGAGGAATTAAAAATAAATAAATAAATATCTAATCAACTAGTGTGAAAGTTGGTAAGAGACAGGATTAGAGATCAAAAGAACAATTAGAGAACACTACAGTAGTTCAGTTGAATAAT